>NC_142876.1:70786250-71990000 GCF_051225735.1 Oryctolagus cuniculus | reverse complement strand
AAGTGCCAGTTTCAAGCCACTCTCTCCTCTTCTCCCAGATGTTACGCAGTCTTTCTCCTATTGGTGTGGTCCATAGCGTTGCACCTGGCTGAACCTCTGGCTCACTAAGTCCTGAAGATATTTAGCCTCCAAAAAAAAAAAAAAAGCAAAGAAGTCAGGGCAGGACAAGGCCCCACACCAAGGGAAAGCTTTCTGAAGCCTGTTTCAAACAAATAAGAAGCAGCCAGGCATCGGGCTCAGCTAAGATCATGGTTTGTCTTAAGAAATGTGTTGACACCCTCCAAGATTCCACCTCCCCAGCAAGATCTATAGGTCTGGGACAGATGGACTCCACAACACCTGGAGTCAGCAACTCTGGAACCAGTTGCTCAGAACCCACGGCAGCCGGAATTGCTCTGTGAGCAACCCAGCCTGCTTAACAGGCTGAATGTGGCTGGTGTAAACCAGCACAGTCTTTTCACAAAGTAGGATTAAATGTGCATCAAGGCAATCAGACTTCTATACCCTTTTGACCCAGTGACCCCACTTGAGGGATGGTAGGAATGTGGGGTTGCACTGCTGGCATATGACAACCAGCATTTATTGGCCCTTATAAAGCAGCAAGACTTTCATATACCAACCCCTGCCTTGCTTCCCACCCAGCGTCCTGAGTGTCAAGGTTCATTTCATGTAAACCATGGCTCTTTGTACTGTTTATCCCAAAGGCAGAGTTTGCAGCAGTGAGTTTCATTGGTAGACAGGCATTGCAATCACCAGGAAGCTTTCTTAGGCTACTCTCCCGTGCTGGGTGCTCTCCTCAGACAAGAGGACCTGCTTCAGGCAGTTCTTCCCTCCCCCCACCCCTTGCCCCCATGACAAAAATGATTCCAATCCAAGCAATAATCTTTTCAGAGTGGTAGGGCTATCTAGATTCAGACAGAGCTGGTCAAAATTACTTGCACTGAAATGAGTGATCTGGGGCAATTTCTTTCCTAGGAGACCCTAAGAGTGCACAATGCAGTCCAGCTCTGGTAGGACAGACCCAAAGGCAGGGGTCACCTTACCAGGCACACTCTTCAACCTAGAGACCCTGAAGCCTCAGACCAAGCTGGTGTTCATTTCCTTGGAGAATCCCATTCCTCCCATGCACAGCTGGGCTCCACCATAAGTGCTTCCACCTGGGATTCTAAAGAGGTTTCACCTCACCCCAGGTGGAATGGCTCTCACACAGAAATCAAAAAACAATAAATGCTGGCAAGGATGTGGAAAAAAGGTTCCCTAATCCACTGTTGGTGGGAATGCAAGCTAGTACAGCCATTGCGACAGACGGTATGGAGATTCTTCAGAAAGCTGAAAATAGATCTATGCTAGGACTCAATCATCCCACTCCTGGGAACTTATCTGTGTCCCCATGTTTATTGTAGTTCATATAGAATAAGATATGGAATCAACCCAGCTGTCCATCAACTGATGACTGGATTAAGAAAATGTGGTACATATACATTAAGGAATTTTACTCAGCCATAGAAGAAGAATGAAATCCTATCTTTCACAATAAAATGGGTGCAACTGGAAACCTTATATTTAGTGAAATAAGCCAGTCCCCAAAAGACAAACACTATATATTGTCTCTGATCTATGCTAACTAATAGAGTACAAAAAATGTAATATATTTACATTGCAATCTGCATAAAATTATTCTTGTAGATAAACTGTAGAGAGGAAATGGGTTAAAGTCTAAATGAGCTTCATTATTATCTGATAACCACACAGGAAATATTTAGATGTTACATTGTCATTGGCTGTATTTCATTGACAGAAATTATGAATAACAAACTGACCAAAAACACTGAATATGGGTGAAATGGTCATTTATATATTCAATTATTATTTATAGTCATTATCTTTATTACCACTAAACTACAGCCTTTTTGCTTTTTATTTTTTAAATAATTATTTATTTTATTTGAAAGTCCAACTTACATAGAGAAGGAGAGGCAGAGAGAGAGAGGTCTTCCATCTCCTGGTTCACTCCCCAATTGGCCTCGATGGCCAGAGCTGTGCCAATCTGAAGCCAGGAGCCAGGAGCTTCTTCCAGGTCTCCCACATGGGCGCAGGGGCCCACGGACTTAGGCCATCTTCCACTGCTTTCTCATGCCATAGTAGAGAGCTGGATTGGAAGTGGAGCAGCTGGGACTTGAACCAGCACCATATAGGATGTGGGCACTGTGGGTGGCAGCTTTACCTGCTACACCACAGCGCGGGCCCCAGACTTTTTGCTTTTTACTTGTTAAACTTCTTATTCAGTGAAGTGATACACCCTTTTACTCTAACATAAATTTTAAAAATGTTACCTCAAAACTAAAAAAAAAGGGAAAGAAAGGTAGAAAGAAATAGGGTGGGAGGGAGGGAAGAAGAATGGGTATATCATTATGTTCATAGGCTTGTATCTACAAATCATACTGAATCTTAAATATTAATTAAAATTAAAATAAAAATTAAAAAAAGTCATTTCATTCTAATGAGCTATATTATGCTGTACTGAAGGTTGTAGGTTTTTCTATTTGGCTATCAGTTACACAATATTCTTTTGCTAACATTCTGTTAATTTCTTTGTATTGATTTCAAATGTAACAATACAGACTACCTCAGTGAAATATTTCCAACTTGTTTATGGTTAACTTCTTGGTAAAATTAACAATGTCATTCTCACTTTTCATTTGGTCTTATTTGTAATGACAGACATATACACCTGTATGGTATAGAATTACAAGTCATTAAAGAAAAAATGTTACTGGTAACCTGATTTGATATAACTGGTGTTAAAAGAAAACTGATGATTTTCATTTAAAAATACTGAATGATAGTTTTTATTTTATGAGAAAATCCAGCATACTTGATATAACTAAGAATTATTATTTTACTCCTCTCTGTATGTACTATATATATATAGTATATACACTATATATATATGTAGCTATATAGTTAGCAATACTTTGCTTCATTAGTTATTTCAAGGAAACACTTTATGAAAGATGATATTTAGTGGAGGTACTAATAAATTCTAAATGATATTGTGTATTCAAAGTTCATTTTTAATATTTTATTAATTTGAAAGACAATTACAGAAAGAGGTAGAGCCAGAGAGAGAGAGGTCTTCCTTTCTGCTGGTTCACTCCCCAAACGACCTTAATGGCTTGAACTGAACTGGTCCAAAGCCAGGAGCCACGAGCTTCTTCTGGGTCTCCCACACGGGTGCAGGGACCCAAGGAGTTGGGCCATCTTCTACTGCTTTCTCAGGCCATAGCAGAGAGCTGGATTGGAAGAGGAGCAGCCAGAACTCAAACCAGCACCCATATGGGATTCTGCACACTGCAGGCTGGGGCTTTAACCCGCTGCACCACAACTCTGACCCCCAAAGTTCATTTTTAATTTCCCTATTATGAAACATAAACTGATTGAATTTGATCAAAGTATACTAAATTATATATATATATATATCCTTCGACTCTTTTCAAAATTCTATTCAAGTTTTTTTGTCCAAAATTTACTTTTCTCCTCTGTTTAACTGTTATTCTATTTTCAATTGTGCTTGGTAATTCCTTTTAGAATTTATTTTTGCTATTATGTAGTTTATTTTTATGAAAATTTCATAATGTTTTTCTTGAAATATTTTACATTAATCATAGGCAACAGTTCTCCAGTTTTAGCCTTTTACTTAATCATTTAATCTCTTTTCAGGAGTGAAACTCTCAGTTTGTAATCTTCATATATACACTGTTAATTGCTTCCAAAAATTTATGGCTGTCTGAGATCCCTATGCTAAAATTCATTTCCTTTTGCTATCAAAATGGCTTCAATTCTGGATCATTACCCTCAGCTAAGCAGGTATTACTCTGTATAGTATTAGTATTGTGAAACACACAAATTATGTTAAATGTAATTCTCCATGTATGTTCTTCAGAACATATCTTAAGAAGTTTACTCTAAATAACCTTGACACTTAGCAAATAGCATAACTTTTCAATTTTTCATTAGGTCACTTAATTCCTTGATGAATTTTTGCCTTTTTTTTTTTTTTTTTGGCTAATATGGGGCCAACTAATCAATTGCATAAAGGGTAAAATAGTATTCATTCTCAGCATACATCTCCTACTGACAACAGTGCACTATTTGAGCTTTTCTCAATATTGTCATTACTTAGCCTTTTGCAAGCTGGATTAAATTTTCTAGGTATGTATTTCCATCAGTATGACACCAGAAGTTTACCATATTACTAATTACTCTAATTAGAAAGTAAACTTATTATCATGTATCTTTGATTCATTATCATTTTATTATGTGCAAGCTCCTAACAAGGTGGTGATGGCATTTTATCTCAGTCAGGAGCGAACATTTAGCCTAGTAGTTAAGGCACCCATGTCCCACACTGGAGTTCTTTCCAACTCCATAATTGATTCCAGTTTCTCATATATTCAGACCTTAGGAGGCAGTGGTGATGGCGCAGCTAGTAGAGTTCTGTCACATATGAGGGAGACCTGGATTGTGTTCTCCAGCTCCCAGCTTTGCCCAGGCCCATCCCAGGCACTGTGGGTATTTGCAGAGTAAACCAGTGCATGGGAGTCCCGGTCTCTCTCCCAAACACTCAGAAACAAAAACTTCGAGCTCATAGTGACATCTTGTGTCTACCAATATAATTACAGCTTGGGTCTTGTTTCACCTATGAAGTGCAAATTTCTGGGTGCCTAGCTAACAATCACATAGGGAATAAAACAAGTAAACAGAGACTGATATAAAAAAAAAATCTGGGAACTGGCAATTTAGGAATCCAAATAAAAGTGTCGTGCTTTGGTAATTTCTTAGGATTTAAATATTTTGTAAAGAACTTCATATACATATAAGTTTAAGGAAAGTTTTGCTTTTTGTTTTTAATTGACGTTGCATTAACTTGGTTTCTAGATCCAGCCAGAGGCCACTAATACACAAAGGGGGCATAAAAGGGAGCTCCCTCCTTTACAAAATGTGTGAGTTGGTGTGAGACTCTCCACGTGGCTGCAATGGAGCTTGCTCCCTTCCTGGCTGCTGCACCTGAGATCCTGGACCTCTGTCAAGAGGCTTGTAAAGGTGAACTTTCTCACCAGTTGGCCTCACGAATCTGTCTGCAAGTGCTGGCCCAGGTGACAGCAAGACAGGCTAGGCAGGGGTTCAGATAGGAGCAGAGGAGGTGAGAGATTTCCTGCAGTTTCTGCTTCATAGCCTACACCTCTAACTCCACCCCCTCCCATGCCGATTCAGAGTACTCTCCCATGATGCATCTAAGCCTCCTCCATGATGAAGAAGATGCCATAATGAACATGCGTATGTGGAGCTCCACATGAGACACATGAAGCTCTCCCAGAGCACTCCACACCCTTTGCATATTCAATTAAGCACCACCCTCTACCCAATGAAGGAGACCACTGAACTGAGGTGGGACCATTTCTTTCCTCACTGGTGTGGGTTTTCCTCAAGAGGATGCCCACATTCACTTCTGAGTGTGCACTTTCTCTAATCTTTAAATAAATCCTGCTCCCATTCCTGCGTTGTATCTGTCTCTGAATTCTTATCACTGGCAGAGACAAGAACCTGAGTTGAATCCTACACCCTACAAGAAAAGTAGTAGGAGTATTTTGTCTCTTTGCCTTCTCAAAAGCTTAGATTGACAGGAGAAAATACTGTCTATTAGTTTTAGGAAAAAATGACTTGGTGTTGTGAGTATTCCAGATTGGTAGAAGCTTTTCTTCTCAGAGATGGTCTTCAATTTCCTTTGTCTTGTATTCCTATGTCATAAAGTAAGTTTTACATCAATTTTCCCCAAACTTTTTCCAGTACCCTGTGTATTTAAATATGTACCTTATTTCTCTGTTTATACTGTTACCATCTATTTTGTATATTTACATAAATATTTATCATCTGGAATATTACTTGCTAGGGTGGCTTTTAGTAACTTTCTGTTTAATTTTTATTTAATGAAGGAGAGACAGAAAGAAAGAAAGCTCTCTTACATTGGTTCACTAGTTAATCTCCCAAATGTGCAGCCACAGCAAAATCAGGAGCCCCGAATTTAATCCAAGTCTCTCACGTGGATGTCAGGGAAACAACTTCCTGAGTTACCACCTGACGCCTCTCAGGACCCACTAGTAGGAAGCTAGAATTGTGAGCTAGAACCAGAACTCCTACCCAGGTACTCTTAAATAGGATGTGGGTATCCAACCAGTGTCTTTTTTACATTATTATAAGATGTATATAGATAGTCACATCCTTACGTACTTAAATGGCATATATTTTTCAGAATAAATTATTTTAATATGTATTTACAACATTTATTAAACTGTGCTACAACTTGCTGAAGTGATTATTCATAGCTCACACTAGCATTGAGAATCAAGAGATACAGGGTATTTCAAAATGGTCATGGAAAAGTAGAATTTTTTTAAAAAGTTAATTTAGCTGCAAAATATTTTGAAATCCATGCAGTTTCTTCATAATGCACATTTTTCCTGAACTTTTTGAAGACACCTCATATGTATGGGTTTCAAAATGTTTCTGCACCAAAATAAAGTTATATTTTAATTCCATTTTCCATGCCATGACATGAACATTTTTGAAGTAACTCACATGCAAATTTCCCCATATTGCTTACATAAAGCTCCCTGCTCAATTCAAGACCTCCTGGTGGTCTGGTACCTGTGTGCCTCACTTCACTTTCCTCAGTTGTCATCTCTTGCTCCCCCCTAGTGAGCCCTAATATGCCTGCATTATCACCCCTCCAATATAGACAAGCACAAAACTGGACTTTTTACTTGGTTTTCTTGGTTGTCCACCAGCTTTGAGCGCCACAGTGGGTGCACAGGCCAATCTTATGTGTTAGAAGCTTCTTAAATAATTGAAATGTCTTTGGTTCTTCATTCTTAGGGATTTCCAATTTGTTCAGACTTGAACTCCACGACTTTCTAGATGTATTTGTAATCAAACAGAATTGCTGTGCTTTGGAATATATGGCTTTTAGTATCTTTGAGTATTTCCATGGCCCAAGGAAACACCAATCTATGCATACTACCCTACAACTTTGGCAGGACCATCCTATTAGCTCCATGTGCATTCACTTTCCAGAGGACCCTGGGGTCTCAGACCAAACTGGCCTTCATCTCCAGAAAGAGCCCCATACCACTCAAGCAAATCACAACTCCATTATATGTGTCTCTCTTGGATATTCAAATAATGGGATTTTGTGGACAGATTTTGGAAGATTCCAGCTCATCACTGAAGGGTAATGGTATTTGGCCTGGGCTGAATTAAAAGGATACTACTGCCTTGGTGCTTGAGGTCAGACAAGGGGCAATTAAAACTGGCAAAAAGGGATCCCTTTAGATTTTTACCCTACATCCTTGCCAGCCTATGAGAAGCATGTCCATTTGTTCCTGGCACAAATGCATTTTCCTGTGTGTACACGAGATGATGTGTTTTATTCATTTTCAGTTATTTTATAAAGATGTATTAGGAGAAGGAGACCTTAAAAATTGTCTGGATAGAATTAAAATATGTTTATTTTAGTGAAAAAAGATTTTGAAATGCATGCATAGTTGTTTCATCATACACATTTTTCAAAACTTTTTGAAGATGCCTCAGATTCATGGATTTAAAAAATTGTATGAATAAAGACTACTTCAAGAACTTTGTAAAACAGGAAATAAAACATAAAGTAACTTTTAAAATGTACCTTTAAATCTTATTTGAAAGATATAGAGTCAGGAGAGAGGCAAGAAAGAAAGAGGCTGAACAGAGAATTATTCTTAGGTGTTTAAATTCAATTGAAAAACTGATCTCTGTTAAAAATAGAGTGGGAATAAGAGAGGGAGGAGGTGTACAGTTCAGCACACACTCCTTCGGACTTAACCCTAAGGGTAAAGCTAAAAAATTGCCAAGGGACTCCAAATCCCATTAACTTGGCAGGTACCAATGCTTCTGTTCTCATGCTATCTATCTGCCTACAATGTCCATCTTAGTGGAAACTTCATAATCGCTCCTTTATAAGAATTCTGCAGTGGGGCCGGCTCTGTTTTACAGGGGGTAACGCCCTGGCCTGCAGCTCCAGCATCCCATATGGGCACCAGCTCGAGACCCAGATGCTCCATTTCCGATCCAGCTCTCTGCTATGGCCTGGGAAAGCAGTGGAAGATGGCCCAAGTACTTGGGCCCCTGCACCCTCTTGGGAGACCCAGAAGAAACTCCTGGCTCCTGGCTTCGGATCGGTGCAGCTTCAGCCATTGTGGCCAATTGGGGAGTGAATCATTGGATGGAAGACCTCTCTCTCTTTCTTTTTCTCTCTCTCTTCCCCCTCTCTCTCTTTCTCTCTCACCCTTTCTGCTTCTCCTTCTCTCTCTGTGTAACTGTGTAACTCTAACTTTCAAATAAATAAATAAATCTTAAAAAAAAAAAAAAAGAATCCTGCAGTTTCCTAGTTTCTCTCTTCTTCCTTTCTAACCCTTGGTAGAAACCAGCCATCTGCCATTCTGTGTCTGCAATAGAGTAACCAAAGCTTGCAGAATAAAATCTGCATAACTGCAATCACTCTCAAGTAGGGTCTTGAGCATCATCCAGGAAATCCAGTCCCATTAGGCTCTCTTTCCTACTTTTTAAATGAGTGATTTCATTACTTCTCTCTGCTTAAATCTCTCACATTCTGAACTGGTTTCAAATCTCAATTAATCAGGAAAATATCACCATACCTATGTCCATGTTAATCGCTTCTCTCTCTCTCTCTCTCTCTCTCTCTCTCTCTCTCTCTCTTTTTTGGCAGGCAGAGTTAGACAGTGAGAGAGAGAGAGAGAGAGACAGAAAGGTCTTCCTTCCATTGGTTCACCCCCCAAATGGCGGCCATGGCCGGTGCGCAGCCATGGAGCCAGGTGCTCTGAAGCCAGGAGCCAGGTGCTTCCTCCTGGCCTCCCATGGGGTACAGGGCCCAAGCACTTGGGCCATCCTCCACTGCCTTCCTGGGCCACAGCAGTGAGCTGGACTGGAAGAGGAGCAACCGAGACAGAACCAGTGCCCCAACCAGAACTAGAACCTGGTGAGTCAGCGCTGCAGGCGGAGGATTAGCCTAGTGTGCTCCGGCACCGGCCATTCGCTTCTCTTTCAATATCTCACAATGGGCACACCTGAGCCATTGGTCTGGATGTTGCCCAATCCTGCATCCAGGATTTGACTCTGTCATCATCTCTCTGGCACAGTCCCTGTTTTCCCAATTAGTCTTTACCCATGCATGCACAAACAGGTACATTATCTTTCTAACTTTAAGAAAACCTAGATTGATCCCAGTTTCCTTCAGCTATTGCTAATTCTCATATTCAAAGTAAAGAACTGTCACAGGATCCCTCTATTCCCTGCTGGCCCACCTCACCCCAGTTTCTGCCCATGTCTCAGAAGGCCCATGCCAAGATGACCAATAAGCTCTCTGGTACCAATTCCAACAGGCACTTTCCCATTTCATCTGATTCTCATCCTCTTCAGCATCTGATAAAAGTAATCCTGATTCAGAACTCTAGCCTCAGAATTAGCCCTTAAAGGCATTCAGATCTGGCTAAAAAGCCCATGAGAGTGGCACATAGTAGGTACTCAATAAACAGTCAATGAATAAATGAGTGAATAAGATACACTTAAGCATTCCATTTCTTTATACAAAATGATTTCATTTTGAAAATCATTTCAGTGATTAGCCTAAAACATTTAGAACATTAGAAATTTATTTTTTAAAGTATATAAAATCAGACTTCTGAAATATGCAGATACCGTATAAGGTTATAATTCAAATAATCTGTGTACTTTATTAAGGAGCCATTTTTTGAGGATTAGTCTCAAAGTATAGTGTCACAGATGACATACCTGTTGATTCTTTTTGGTGCTTTCTCCAATTATGAAGGTGGTCTACTCCACTCATTAAACATTGTTTCTTTTTTTGGCTTAACGGGCTTGAAATGTGAAAAGGAAATGAAATGCTTCTCTCTGACTGCTTGGCCTTTCATTGTTGTTGTCCATATATCTGCAATTATTTTTTCTTTGCATGTCTGGAAAAGAGAAAGGAAGTGAAAAATAAGGCTAAAAATTGGTCATTCTTAATCAAATGGGACAATGGCTTATTATTTTTTTTTTTTTTGCCATACTCCTTATAAGGAATGAACTATATTCTCCACTGTCAGAGATGCTAACTAACCTAAATCTTCAAATGAGTGCAATTTTGGCACGGAGTTTGCCTGGAGGTGAAGATGACTGCATCCCATAGAAGAGTGCCTGGCTCAAGTTTCAACTCCAGTCTTGATTTAGCTTCCCGTTAATGAGCTTTCAAGTAGTTGAGTCCTTGCCATCCACGTAAGAGATGTGGATTGGGTTTCCAGTTCTGGCTCCTGGCTTTGGCTAAGTCTGTCCCTGGTAATAGTGGGGATTTGGACAATTACCCAGTAGATAGGAGCTCTATCTGTCCCTAAAACAAACAAAAAATACCTTCATAAGGAAAAATTACATTTATAGATCCCTCAAAGATATAAAAGGAGGAAATAATATAATATTTCTGTTGACAAAACTGTGAGCAAACAAAGATGAAAATTAATGATTATATAAATGATGGCACAAAAATGGGATATCTAATTTTTAAGCATTTATTTTATTTATTAAAAAGGCAGAGGCATACAGAGAGCTCTCTTCCACTGGCTCACTCTCCAATGCCTGCCAACTGTTGGGACTGGACCAGGCTGAAACTAGGAGTTGAGAACTCAATTCCAGTCTCCCACATGGGTGGCAGGGACCCAAGTACTTGAGTCTTCCTAGGGTGTACATTAACATGAAGGCAAAACTGGGAGTGGAGCCAGGACACAAACCTGGGCACCAGAGTGTGGTGTGAGCTTCTTAACCACTGTACCAAATATCCATCTCAAAAGCTTTCAAATCCAGCAATTTCTCTCAAAATTGTTATACAGACTTTCAGGTATTGAATTTAACATAAGCAAACAAAGTTGTAAAAATATCAATTTTTACATTGTCATTAAGTACGAAACAAATTTCATAAATTCTACTTTTTTAACCTTCATAGGTCAGAAGAAAATTATAAACACACACTTACTTACACTTAGCCTGAGTTACCTGCTGAATGCAACCACTACCAACAGTGGGTCCAGAAAAAACTTCCCTGACAGGATGGAGTTGTGGCAATGGACAGAAAGTCCCCATTTCATTCCAAACAGAAATATTGGATGCAATTCAGTAACCACATCAGGAAAATTATATTCGAACTAAAAAGTAAGAAACAGATTCTTTAGGTGCCAAAAACACAGAAGTAACGAAGTGTCTGGTAGGGGCTGAAGTTCTGCTGCCCCCAGTGGCAGCATCTCCATCATAATCTGCAGGACACCTGTAGAGGGAGATGGAAATGACTTAACTACTGGTATTAAAAAACAAAGAAACAAAACACAACTGGAATAAAAAGGCCATCCAGTCTGAAAATTGAAGCTGGGAAGAGCCAATCTGAAGACACAGGGTAAAAGCAGGTTACTTTCTGACTCTAGAATTACTAATGGAATGCCCACCAGGTACCATTTGTAGATTCTGATTTTGCACCACTTGGATGAAAAAAAAATCTAAGTTGAAAATAAACATTAACAAAATTGGCCCCAAACCAGAGAAAGTAAAAGATCTCAATGAGGGGTGAATACAAATATACCATAGGAAGAGAATGGGGGAAAACAAAACAGGAGTTTAGACAAAAATTATATAAAACCTACCACCATGAAAGTGTGAGGATATACAGATACTGAGAATTCAAATCTAAGGAGTTGTAGATAATAAAGTCATCTGAAAGAGACTTTAGATCAGTGGCATGTTCAGAAAGATAAGGGCATAGAATCCACTAGAAAGAAATGGGTTTATACAGGTACCCTAAAAGAGGACTAAGTACAAACTTTAAAAAGGAACAATAAACTTGAAATAAAAAATCAAAGTAGAAATAAACTCAAAATATGGGTAAGCAGCAGACTAAACAGGCCTGCAACGATAATTGATAAAATAAACAAGAAGATGTTCATAATAGTACAGACACGGAAAAGCAGCAGGAGGAGAAGGGGAGATGAAGAGGGGGAGGAGGAGATGAGGAGGAGGAGAAAGTAAAGAAGAGAGAAATTAAAAAAGAGAAGACATAGCAATAGACAGACCAAAATTTCTAAAATGATAGAAGAAGGGAACAAAGAAAATGGCAGAGACAATGCCAAAGATACAATGGCAGAGAACAGAAGTCATGAACCCTCCAACTGAAAAATGAGACAGAATCCCTAGGGGAAAAATGAAAATTAATCGTATTTTGTTATATCACACACTATGGGAATACCTTAAAAACTGCCAGACAGAAAAAGAGAAGATAGTGTATAAAGAAATGACAAAAATTAGACATCTTGTCAACATCATCACCACCAGGAGCTAATACAATATCTTCCACATGCAGAAAGGAAAAACTGTCAGTCTGGAATTCTATACCTAGTTAAACTAAGAAATTTTCAGACAAAAACTACTAGTTTTTTTGGACACAGATTATTTCTAATGATATAATTATTTTTTCTCTTGATATAACTTCAGTGGATTCAAATGGCACATTCAATGAACGTGGGTGGAGAGTGGCTTCTCATTCCACAAATATAATGTTCCTGCAACCATGTTATACATTTGAAATTTAAGTGATAAGCCCATTTTGTTTTTAATATGTCACATATAGCTTTTTCCTTTTTTTTACAAGACATTATCTTTTTAACTTACCTTCATTTTGTATAAGGTTTACTTTACTGAAATAGACAAAAGAATGGTAGTGGCAAATACAATGAAAATCAATTGACATTTTCAAAAGCTACTATCTGTGGTTCCTCACTCTGTTACTCAATGCTAAGTGGTGGTGTCTATGGAAATAAATGGTTTTGTTTCCACGAAGGGAGTATGTCCAAATGATACCATACTTTTCACACAGGAAAAAACATTTAGGAAGGGCTGCTAAGCACTTAACATTTTTGTAAGTCGCTAGTCTCAGAGTTTCATGAAATTTTATGTCTCCAAATTATTAAGCTATTACCTAGAAGACATTATTTTAAAATAGTATTTTAATTTTTTACAATATTTATTTATTCACTTACTTGAAAGGCAGAGTTGGCCAGCGCCGCCGCTCACTAGGCTAATCCTCCGCCTGTGGCACTGGCACCCCAGGTTCTAGGCCCGGTTGGGGCACCGGATTCTGTCCTGGTTGCCCCTCTTCCAGTCCAGCTCTCTGCTGTGGCCTGGGAAGGCAGTGGAGGATGATCCAGTTCCTTGGGCCCTGCATCCGCATGGGAGACCAGGAGGAAGCACCTGGCTTCTGGCTTCGGATCGGCGCAGTGCGCCGGCTGCAACACACTGGCCGTAGTGGCCACTTGGTGGGTGAACCAATGGAAAAAGGAAGACCTTTCTCTCTGTCTCTCTCTCTCTCACTGTCTAACTCTGCCTGCCCCCCCCCCCAAAAAAAAAAAAAAAGAAAAAAGAAAGGCAGAGTTACAGAGAGGCAGAGGCAGAGAGAGACAGAGAAAGAGAGAGAGAGGTCTTTCATCTGCTGGTTCACTCCTCAGATGGCCACAATGGTCGGAGCTGTGCCAATCAGAAGCCAAGAGCCAGAAGCCTCTTCCAGTTCTCCCACATGGGTGCAAGGGCTCAAGGACGTGAGCCATCTTCCACTGCTTTCCCAGACCATAGCAAAGAGCTGGATTGGAAATGGAGCAGCTGAGTCTTGAACCAGGCCCACATGGGATATTGGCACTGCAGGTGGTGACTTTACCTTCTATGCCATAGTGCCGGCCCCAGAAATAATATTTTAAACTATTGATAATCTTCTAAGTATTCTAAACAGACAAATTGTTAAAGAAGCCAAATCTTCTATGTAACTGAAACAATGCCAGATAGGAAAGTTAGAATCAAACTACTTCCTAATAAGATTATTTTTGTCAATCTAGTCCACTGTTGAGTTAGTTTAGAATTTCTTTTAAGTACTTCTTTCCTATAGTACTCTTCATGATCAATCAGCCACAATTCAAGAAAAGCCCTTCATCCAGACTAGGATCGAAGCTATTTTAAAAGATTCTATTATTAGTATTAGCAACTAATCTAGCAACAGGTCATGGCACAGACTCATAGAAGAAGTTTTACTCATCATCCCTATTGATAAGGATTAGTCATTACAATGATAAAATTTCTGTACTATTTTCAGAATTTCAATGCCTTTATTGCAAGTGGGTGAATATGTTTTGTACACATCAGAGCATCAGCTGTATTACTTCATAAACCCACCAACATCACATGAGGAAGTTTACCACAGCTTCACACTGCCACCAGCAAGAAGGGGACAGGGTATATTTGTTATTGGTAACATTGCAGTCTCCTTGCTCTGACAAGGTAACTGGTTGCTTCACTCAAATGACACACTGTCTCTCTGAACCAGGTCACTACCTACAATCAATCCTAGCTGCAAGGATAGAAACACAAAAGCCTTTTCCATGCCAGCACTAGTCACATAATTTCATGCACATATACACACAAATTACAAAATCTGGACCTTCACTAAAATTACTTGAAAAAATTAGTTTCTGATGCAAACACCATGAAATTAACATCTCCTCGTTGAAAGAAAAATGATAACCCAGCTAGGAGTTAATTTCATTATGTGCTGAAACCATAAACCTTACTGGACTACTTCATAATCCAGTCATCTGAAAAATTGCTTTAAGTCAACAGGCCCTTCATTATCCAGAAAACCAGGATAATGGGATGCTCTATCTCCCCAAAGTCTGCTCACTGTAAACAATCCATCCGTCCTTGATAGCTCAAAGAAACCCTCCTTTAAGTAATCCATAAAATATCATCCAAGACAGGAGAAAAGTTCTTGCTAACACAACATTTTGCATTTATAGTACACTGAATAGTACTTAAACCTGCACTGACTACAAAAAAACACACTCCCCCATGCCACCTCCCACTGACTGAATGCTTATTTCTCTCATTGACACCACACTGCAATAACATAAGGAAGGTTTACTATTAATTCAGGTTTTACTGCAATGTGAACCATTAATTCTCTATCAAATGGTGGCAAGAGTACCAAGTGACTGTCATCCACATCAAGGAAGCAAGTCTTCAGTTATAATCTAATACTTGCATGAATTTATAAAAATACAGATAGCATTTCTTAGAGTTGGTCACACTCTATTTTCACTTGGATACAGGCAACAGAAGTTGCCAAGACAGCTGGCAGGAAAATGAGGGGAGAAAACTTTCTCCTCCAGCTGTTGCATTTTAGTTGCTATGGTGATTAATCCTTAATGGACTGCTGTCCTGCTGTTTTTGTTGTTGTTGTTTGTTTGTTTTTCAGAAAACTTCAAGTTAAGTGGAAAACATGCAGTTGACTGAAAAAGGAAGGCAGCACATCACAAATAGATATAGTTAGGTTTTTGTGACATTTCCAGATATTAAAAGAACAAATTAACACTCCTGTCAGTTTCTTCAAAAGCTTAAATATTTTATTTCGGGCACACAGGTTTTCCCTTCTATAATCCTACCTTTTAAAGATTCATTTATTTGAAATGCAGAAGGTGAGAGGGGATGGGGACAATCTTCCACCTGCTGTTTTATTCTCCAAACGGAGGCAACAGCCTAGATTGGACCAGGAAGAAAACCGGAGTCAGAAGCTCCACCCAGAGGCCCAAACTCTTACATAGTAGAGCTTTTCAGTAAAATGGGGTGAAGGGAACTATGAGAACAAATAAAAAGAAAACGAAGAGCTCCCTGGCCTAATCAATATCTACATATGCACAACCTTTTCACAACACTAGCAACCTTGTAAGCCAATTAGAATTTATGTAACCATATAGGCAGACAATGGGACTAAAATAAAGATGTAAAGAAGAACTAAACAAGAGTATGTAAGGCAATTCCCTGCTGCATTTGGGGCTCAGCATCTGGACGTGAATCTGCTGAGCCAGTGCCAGCATGAATGAACTGCTTCCTGCTAAAAGCCTTGGTATCCCGCCTGTAGAGGATACACCTAAGCAGAAGGTTATTGGGATATCACTGGGTATTGCTTTAAGGAAAACTCTTTATCATATTTCAAGGGCATAGAAAATGAGCCAAGAACAACATGACCACCAGGAGCAACATGAGCTTCTGTTTCCCCACCACAAATATGTCACCTGATGCTTACCTCCCCTGCTTGTGCCAGCTTCTTATTCTTTTACAATGATTAGTCCAGCTGTGCATTCCTGTAAACCTTAGACTAATTAATAAAAGGTGCTGGCTGGAGCTATCTGGAGGTGCTCTTCTGATGAAGACTCCCGTGCCTGGGCTTATCATTTTGAAACTCCACAAGTGGCACCCAAACAGGGACGCTTGGCACAATGTGCAAGGGATGGCTCACCTTGCCTGGCAAGGATTCCAGATGCATGCTAATCTTCAAAATCCTGGTGAGTCTCAAAGATAGGTAATTCTCTGTCCCTGGTGCAATGGAAACATAGGGCAGAATTGTATAATTTACTCAAACAAGCAGGACACTCCATCCCAGAAAAGATTACTGGGCAATTACTGCAAGAGATTTATAGCTGTTTCCCTTGGTATCCTGATAAGGGAACACTAAAGGTGGCAGATTGGGAGAAAATAGGACAAAAACTACATCAGGAGCCATGAGCTCCCGTTCTGGTGCTTCATGCATTGTATTGCTGTTGGGACACAATCAACAAAGTTGCAAGCCATTGGTGGCTCTCCCTGGCCAGGAGAGCTACCCAACCACTCAAATTTCACCACAAGAAAACAAACCTTCTGATTGTCCTGTGGTTTCTGTAATGATGGATACACCACCAGTACAATCAGCCTTATAGGGAATGTTAAAAGAAGCCGAGAACAAAGGGATCCGTTGTTAGCTATTTGCCCTATTATCAGACCACAAAATGTCCGAGCCCAGCATGAATCTATACCTTATAAAGTATTTAAAGAACTAAAGAAGAATTTCACAGAATATGGGATGCACAGTTCCTATTCTACAGGTTTGCTAGAAAGCATTAGAGGAAGCTATGAGACGATTCCTTGGGATTGGCAGATTTTGGTTAAAGTTTTGGTTACACCAGCTCAACATATGGTTTGGACCTAAGAATATCGAGATCTGACCCACATACAAGTTATGGAAAATCTGACTATTGGCTTTCCTATTGATTGTTATAATTTATTACGTGAAGGTCCTCTTGCCACAGTCAATCAATAGGTCAGCTATCCCTTTAGAAGTTATACCCAGATTTCTAATATGGCCTTAAAAGCCTGGAAAAAGATTCTGGATGTTATGGACCCTTCCACCTCATTTTCTACTATTAAACAAAGACTCTCAGAAAATCTATAAAAAGTCTTTTATAGATAAATTAGAAAAGGCTCTTGGACGTCAAGTCAACAATCAGGAAGCAGCTAAAGTTCTCTTAAATGGCTTATGAAAATGTAAATCAAGATTGTAAAAATGTTTTATTTTTTTAAAGATTTATTTTATTTATTTGAAAGGAAGAGTTTCAGAGAGAGGTAGAGACAGAGAAAAAGGTCTTCCATCCGCTGGTTCACTCCTCAGATGGCCACAACGGCCGGAGCTGCACTGATCTGAAGCCAGGAGCTAGGAGCTCCCTCCGGGTCTCCCACTTGGGTGCAGGGACCCAAAGACTTGGACCATCTTCTACTGCTTTCCCAGGCCATAGCAAAGAGCTGGATCAGAAGAGGAGCAGCCAGGACTCGAACTGGTGCCCATTTGGGATGCTGGCGCTTCAGGCCAGGGTTTTAACCTGCTGTGCCACAGCACTGGCTCCATAAAAATGTTTAAAAAGCCATTTCCTCCAAATTTAAATTAACCTTGGCAGAAATGATTGTTATGTTGAACAGTGGGCACTGAAACTTATAAAACTAATTTGTGGCCGGCGCCGCGGCTCACTAGGCTAATCCTCCGCCTTGCGGCACCGGCACACTGGGTTCTAGTCCCGGTCGGGGCACCGGATTCTGTCCAGGTTGCCCCTCTTCCAGGCCAGTTTTCTGCTGTGGCCAGGGAGTGCAGTGGAGGATGACCCAAGTGCTTGGTCCCTGCACCCCATGGGAGACCAGGAGGAAGTACCTGGCTCCTGCCATCAGATCAGTGCGGTGCACCAGCCGCAGCGTGCCGGCCGCGCCGGCCATTGTAGGGTGAACCAATGGCAAAGGAAGACCTTTCTCTCTGTCTCTCTCTCTCACTGTCCACTCTGCCTTTCAAAAAATAAAAATAAAAAAAAAATTAAAAAAAAACTAATTTGTTGACTGTTGTCCTCAAGGGTCCTGATAAAAAATGTTTTTAGTTGCAGTAAAACTGGACATTTTAAATGAGATTGCTGCTCCACACCTAAAACTACAGCTTGCTCATAAAAAATTATCCAAAATGTCAGAAAGGTTACCACTGGGCTAATCAGTGTCATTCTGTGCTATTGGAAACTCCAAAACGGGCCAACCCTTAGCCACAGTCCAACTCAACAGCCAAATTGGCTCCCCCACTAACAACCTTTCAACAGTCCTTTCATGCTACCACCTACAGTGCCAGAACAGACTTATATTTACAAAGCCAATTTCTCTAGAAATGCCTGTTATCGTCTGCAAAGCCCCTACTCAACTAACAGGTCCTTTGCCTCTAGGTTCTGTAGGATTAGTTTTCTCCTGACCTCATGCCTATAAAAACAGAATTTTTGTGCTTCTTGGGGTTATTGATGCTGATTATGTTGGAATTGTTTATGCACATGTCTGGTCCAATTTACCTCACGAACTCTCAGTACAAGCTTCTGTTGCTCAATTGCTTGTTCTCCTCTATCTTTCTACCTCTAGTATAGATAAATTTTGTGGAAATCAAGGCTTTAAGTCTACTCTTGTTGCAGCCAACACCTCTATTTTGGATGATCGGCCTAAAATGACTTTACAAATTAGAAATAAAGAGTACTCAGGGTTAATGGATGCTGGAAGCAGTTGTCTCCAGGAGTCCCTTTATACAATGGCCTACCTCTTGGCCTTTGGTCTCTGCTGACCCCTTGTGGGGAATTGGTGGTACTTCTCAGGCTCAACAAAGTAGTATTTGGTTAGCTTGTTATGATCCTGGAGGTCAATGCCTCGTTGCTCACATTTGCCCTTACACTCTTTCTTATTCCCTTTCCCATTTGGGGTAGAAACTTATTACTGTTGTAATAAGTAGTCCAAGCTACCAACCATACAAATTTATAATAGGGGACTCCACCCAACCAACACAAGGGAATATAGCTCTACCTCTAAACTGGCTGTCTGGGGAACCAGGATGGGTTAAGCAATGGCCCTTTCATTTACTTGTGGTGGAGTTCAAGAACAATTACAGATGGAACATATTGAACATTCTACTAGCCCTTAGAGTACCCCTGTTTTTACTATAAAAAAGAAATCAGGAAAATGAAGTTCACTTCATGATTTACATAAAATTAATAACCACATTCAAAAGTCATTTTTGTCCTTACTTTATTTCTCTTCCCCTTTTTCCATTCTTTTTTTCTTTTTGAGGCAATTTTTGAATTTTTTCAAAACTACAAACCCACTATGGTCACCCAGTGCCACACTCAATACACACCGCAAAATCTCTCAGTGGTGATGCAAAGATGATGTCTCTAAGCAAAGATGATGGTGTGTTTCAGTGACTTCCTCTTTTAAGGTAGTGAAGTAATATTGACCAGATTATGATCAAATCGGGGATTATGAATCTTGTATTCCTGGAAATTCCGTGACATAGCTTTGAAATGCTGGAATGATATTTTACTATATCAAGTATTTACTTACAGAAATGGGCTACTGAAATGGGTGTGCTGATACAGACTGTTCTGGGCTTGCTAGCATTGGGGGCATGGGGAACTTCTGCTTAGTGATTTTAAAACTTTCTTGAATTTTTTTATAACCCACTAAGACTGAGTCATTAAACAACATGTTTCTTACTACTACCTAAAAGGAGTCAATAAATTCAGCAGTGCAATGGCAGACATACACAACCTGTACAGGTATCTGTACACTCAGGGGGCAGATATTCCACCTTATCTCCTGGTAAGAGATGCCCAGATCTCAGGAAACAAGTGTGAGGAGAGAAGGCTTCTGATCAAGTGTGGTGTCCCCCTCCACAATGTTGGGGCGCAAGACAGAGGCAAAACAGAGGCAAAGAATATTTCCAGCATTTTCAATTTTACAACTTTCCTAGGGGGTTTGCAAAGTCCTGTTTAGTTGCTTCTGTATATAAGCATGGCTTCTCAGGTCATTTTTGAGAGAATAATTTGCCTGTAAATATTTTGTTTGAGAAATAGAGAAGTTAATGACCACTATTCAGCTAGATGATTTCATTAACATCATTAACATCCACTACAAGGGTTTGTCAAATATTCTGACTTTTCACATAAAATTCTGTTTGCTTAGAAAAGAACATGTTTTTTAAAAGGGTATACTGGTAAAAAAAAGTCTCTAATAAAAAATTAAGCTACTTTTTTTTTTTTTCATTTGAAAGAGTTACAGAGAGAGTAGGAGAGACAGAAAGATAAATCTTCCATCCACTGGCTCACTTCCCAAATGGCCACAACAGCCAGGGCTGGGCCAGGCTGATGTCAGGAGCCAGAAGCTTCTTCCAGGTCTCCCACATGGGTGCAGGTACCTAAGGACCTGAGCCATCCTCCACTGTTTTCCTAGGCACATTAGCTGGGAACGGGATTGGAAGTGAAGGCTTCAGAACTCCAACAGGGGCCCATATGGGATGCCAGCATCATAGGCAGTGGTCCCAACTTTTTAGAAGATTCTTATATAAATGGAAACAGCCTAAGTGCCTATCCAAAGATGCATGGGAAGAAAAGGTGATATATACTACTCAGCCATAAGAAAGAATCAAATCTTGTCATTTGCAACAACCTGGATGGAACTGGAGATTGCTATGTTAAGGTAAGCCCAGGACAAGTACCACATGATCATTCATGTATGGAGTTTAAAAAAGCTGATCACATAGAAATAAAAACATAATGATGGGCCAGTGCTGTGGCATAGTGGGCTAAGCCTCTGCCTGCAGTGCCAGCATCCCATATGGGAGCTGGTTCATATCCCAGCTGCTCCTCTTCCAATTCAGCTCTCTTCTATAGCCTGGGAAAGCAGTGAAGGATGGCCCAAATTCTTGGTCCACTGCACCCACATAGGAGACCCTGAAGAATCTCCTGGCTCCTGGCTTTGGATTGGCCCAGCTCTGGCAGTTGTGGCCATTTGGGGAGTGAACCGGGAGATGGAAGGCCTTTCTTTCTGTCTCTTCCTCTCTCTGTCTGTAAATATATCTCTCAAATAAATAAATACATCTTTAAGAATATATATAATGATGGTTACCAGAGACTGGGCAAAGAAGGGGAGAGAGAAGGTTGGAGAAAAGATCAATTAATGAGTATTAAGTTATAGTAGAGTGACTAGATAATGTTAATATATTGTATATCCCTCTATTAAAAAATAGAAGATGAATACTCAATTAATGAGTATTAAATTATAGTAAGGTGACTAGATAATGTTAATATATTGTATATCCCTCTGTTAAAAAATAGAAGATGGGATTTTTAATGTTTTCACCATAAACAAATGTTAAATGTTACAAAAGGTAGATGTATTTACCCTCATTGGACATTACACAATGTAAAGTAGATTGAAATATCACACGGAACTCCAAAAATACATGTAATTTTTATGTGTCCGATAAAATTTCTTTTAAAATTTAATAAAAAGATTTTGATATATTCTTTTTTGATTTTTTAAATTTTTATTTAATGAATATAAATTTACAAAGTACAGCTTATGGATTACAATGGCTTCCCCCCCCATAACTTCCCTCCCACCCGCAACCTTCCCCTCTCCCGCTCCCTCTCCCCTTCCATTCACATCAAGATTCATTTTCATTTCTCTTTATACACAGAAGATCAGTTTAGCATACATTAAGTAAAGATTTCAACAGTTTGCTCCCACACAGAAACATAAAGTGAAAAATACTGTTTGAGTACTAGTTATAGCATTAAATCACAATGTACAGCACACTAAGGACAAAGATCCTACATGAGGAGTAAGTGCACAGTGACTCCTGTTGTTGACTTAACAAATTGACACTCTTGTTTGTGGCATCAGTATTCTCCCTAGGCTCTTGTCATGAATTGCCAAGGCTATGGCGGCCTTTTGAGTTCACCAACTCTGATCATATTTAGACAAGGTCATATGCAAATTACTGTAAAACCCAATACATGTCTACTTGAATTTTCCACACAGTTTCTACAAAGTAGTCAAACTGTAGAAATTGGGGAAGGTATTATGATACAGTGAGTTAAGCCAAGGTTTAGGATGCCAGTCTCCCAAATCAGAGTAGTTGGTTTGAGTACCAGCTCCTCTGCTTCCAGTCAAGCTTCCTACTAACCTGGGAGGCAGTGGTTGATGGCCCAAGTATTGGAATCCCGCCACCTACCTGGAGACTTGGATGGAGTTCTTGGCTCTTGGCTTCAGCTTGGATTAACCCTGGTTGTTGCAGGCATTTGGGGAGTGAACCAGCAGAGGGATGATATCTCCCCCACCTCCCTTGCTTTCAAATAAATCAATAAATCTTGTGAAAAAAGAAGTTGTAGAAGTGCTGGCTACGTTACTGTATAAAAGGTGGTATATTTGTAGATCAAATGAGAACATCAAAACACAGCATACTTGGGTCATGAAGAAATGCTTTCACGTGTGGCATTTTGGTACTGGGACTCTGGAGTACATTGAAATTTGCCTTTCAAAGCCTGCCATTATCTTTACTCTAAGGATATTATAAGACAAATGGTTATTCACTAATTCATCTGCTGGACCCCATTTTAGAACCCCAGGTGACAGACTTCCTTCAGATTAAGTGCTAGGAAAAGCTTTACTATCCTAGAAGAACTGGCGTTTCCCCCTTAAGGACAGACATTTAACTTAGTGTGTCTCAGCAAGGTACCATGGCACTTTGGGCAGAACAATTTTTTTGCATGTCAGATTGCCCCCTACCTTCCACCCTACCAGTGTTCAGTATACTCATTTAGTATTCCTGGCTTTCAGACATTAATGTCAGTGGGGTACTCAGTCATTATGGCCACCCAAACTTTGCACCTCTGAATATACCAGTTGAGTAATCATTAAACAGACAGCTTATTTCCCTTGTTTTATACACCAGGAAATTCAAAATTATACATGTGCACTCTTCCTTCTCTCTCTCGCACTCTTTCTTCTCTCTCTCCATAACTCAGCTTTTTTTTCGAATAAATAAATAAATCTTAAAAAAAAAAAAAACTCAGGGTCAGAATTATGGTACAAGCCACTGCTTGTGACTAAAGTTACCCATATGGGCATAGGTTCATGTCTCAGACTTCACCACTGCTGATCCAGCTCCCTGCTAATGTGCTGGGAAAGCAACAGAAGATGGCCCAAGCACTTGGGCCCCTGCCACCCACTCGGGCCATCCAGATGGAGTTCCAGGCTCTTGGCTTCAGCCTGGCCCAGTCTCCTCCATTGTGATCATTTGGGGTGAACCGGCAGATAGATGTTTGATCTCTCTGTCTATATCTCTGCCTTTAAAATAAATAAAATATGAATTTTAAAAAAGATTTTTTTAAAAAATGAATTAAAATAATTAAAAGAAAATAATTAAGCATATTCCTGTCTTTCCTATATGAACCACACTACTAGGTAAGCAGTAGATGAGAGGAAGGACCACTTTACAAAAGCATTCTAAGAAATGATTCTAAAACAATTGAGAAGTAGAAAATATAATTTTGCTACTTTGAATAGTGGCTGCTAATATGAAAAAGAGAGAGAAAAACAAATATTTTGCGCTTCTCATAGTGTGCTTCTCATTTTGCAATTCTCATCAACCACTAATTTTTGTTTTGCCAAAGGAATCAAACCTGAGTATTATTTAGTCTTGGGAGCCAAATACTAAACTGCAGGTAATACAGAAGACAGAGGAACATGTCAGAATGTCAGAGGGCACTCAGAATACATGAGTCCAACCAGCAACAATGCAAATTGAGGGAGACTCCACAGATGGCCCAGGTTTTTCAATAGTTACATTACAAGGCAAATTAAAGGGGTGGAGGTGATATCCAAATAGGCCCCCTAAAATGTGGCCCTCTTAAAGTTCCCCAAAAGTTTCATCTGGGGTGCCATATGAAATAAGAATTGGGGTATACAATATCACCATATGCTTATTAATAAATCCCCAATATTAATAAACCCGTGTGGGTTTTTGCCTAATATTCAGAGAAGAATTCTGAATACCAGCAAAACTGACCGAAGCAGCATGATACATTTTTAAGCTGTTATTCAGTGAGAAAAATGCATAGGAGAGTGAGAGCCCTATCTATAGGAGAGAGGTAAATCTGGGTTCTTACCAAGTACCAGGAACCAGCCACATACATGGAGGAGCATCTAGGCCACAAGCCCTGGAGACGCAGGGTGGCAGCCAGCCCTGCACTGGCAAAAGGCCAGGGAAAGGAGAGAGGGACGGGCACACCATGTCCCAGGCTTTTAATTCACTTCCAAAGGGAATGGTTAATTAACCTGATTGGCTGCATCACAGATGGCAGCATACCATCTATGCCACAATGCAGCCTCTGGTGTTTCCTATTTTCAAGTTGAAACTTAACAAAATAAATGGAAGTTTAAACTAGAGTACCATGTAGTCAAACTGTTTTTAAGGAGAACAGAGTGATGTGCTCAGTTTATAAGACATAGGCACTCACAGTTCTGGCCTAAAAAGTGAAAAACACACAACTATTGCTCAAGAATTGCTGCGGTGGGGCTGGAATTGTGGTGTACCACGTAAACCCACTGCCTGCAATGCTGGCCTCCCATGTGGGCACCAGGTAGCGTCCTAGCTGCTTCATTTCTGATCCACCTCCCTGCTAATGGCCTGGAAAAAGCAGCGGAAGATGATCCAAGTGCTTGGGCCCCTGCCACCCGTGGTGGGAGATATGAAGAAGCTCTTGGCTCTTGGTTTCTGCCTGGTCCAGGACTGCCCATTGCAGGCATCTGGAGAGTGAACCAGCATATGGAAGATCTCTCTGTCTTTCTTTTCTCTCACTCTATAATTCTGACTTTCAAATAAAATAAAATAAATCTTTTTTAAGAAGATAATCGAGTGAAATGATTCTCTTTTTAAAAAAATTATGTATTAGAAAAGTAGAGTTAACAGAGAGGCAGAGGCGGACACAGAGAGAGAGGTCTGCTGGTTCACTCCCCAGATGTCCATAACAGCTGGAGCTGAGCTGATTGGAAGCCAGGAGCCAGGAGCTTCTTCTGGTTCTCCCACATGGGTGCAGAAGCCCAAGGACATGGACCATCCTCCACTGCTTTCCCAGGCACATCAGCAGAGAGCTGGATCATAAGTGGAGCAGCCAGGACTCAAACTGGTGTCCATATGGGATGTTGACGCTGCAGGTGGTGGCTTTACCAGATAATTCACAGTGCTGGCTCTTAAAAGAGTCTTTTTTTCTTAATTTATTTTTTATTTTAATCTTTTAACTTTTATTTAATAAATATGAATTTAACTTTTGGATTATAGTGGCTTTTTTCCCCCCATAACCTCCCTCTCACCCGCAACCATCCCATCTCCCACTCCTTCTCCCATCCCATTCACATCAAGATTCATTTTCAATTATCTTTATATACAGAAGATCAATTTAGTATATACTAAGTAAAAATTTCAACAGTTTGCACCCACACAGAAACACAAAGTATAAAGTACTGTTTGAGTGCTAGTTATACCATTAATTCACATAGTACAACACATTAAGGACAGAGATCCTATATGGGGAGTAAGTACACAGTGACTCCTGTTGTTGATTTAACAATTGACACTCTTATTTATGATGTCAGTAATCACCCGAGACTCTTCTTTTAAAAAATGAAAAAACAAAGAATTGCCAAGTTTTACTGAAGTAAGTAAATGCTTCAAGGACAAAGAAAAATTATAGGAATTAACAAAGCAAAGAATTCACAACTAGATAATGGTTCTAATTGACTAAAAATAAGTTCAATATGATCCTGATCGCTATAAATGAAGAAAATTTTGAAGTAAAATCTGTTACAAATCTAACTCCCATATTTAATTTTTCCCCATATAATCAGAGTTAAATGTATCCTTGAGTTTCACAAACTGATTCTTTGTTAGAAACATATCTTGGCCGGCACCGTGGCTCAATAGGCTAATCTTCCCCCTGTGGTGCCGGCACACCGGGTTCTAGTCCCGGTCGGGGGGCTGGATTCTGTCCCGGTTGCCCCTCTTCCAGGCCAGCTCTCTGCTATGGCCCGAGAGTGCAGTGGAGGATGGCCCAAGTGCTTGGGCCCTGCACCCTATGGGAGACCAGGAGAAGCACCTGGCTCCTGGCTTCAGATCAGCGGGGTGCGCCTCCCGGAGCGGCCATTGGAAGGTGAACCAATGGCGAAGGAAGACCTTTCTCTCTGTCTCTCTCTCTCTCTCTCACTGTCCACTCTGCCTGTTAAAAAAAAAAAAAGAAAGAAAGAAACATATCTTGGGAAGGTGCTATCTAGTCATTTCTGCCAACATTTGATATTCATATATTTCTTTAAATTTGGAAAAACATCTACCCTAAATCCAAGTCATTGGCTGGTATAAATTGAAAGTTAACTCTCTAAAAAGAAACAAGAAAAAGTTAGCAACAACAAAACATTCCATACACTGTCACCTTTAAAAGAGTCTTATGATCCTGGAAAAGACCCCAGAGACACAGGTAGCCAAAGCCAAAATTAACAACTGGGATTACATCAAATTGAGAAGTTTCTGTTCGGCAAAAGAAACAGTCAGGGAAGTGGAGAGGCAACTGACAGAATGGGAGAAATTATGTGCAAACTATGCAACTGATAAACAGTTAATAACCAGAATCTGCAAAGAGATCAAGAAACTCCACTACAACAAAACAAACAGCCCACTTAAGAGGTCAAGAACTTAAAACAGACATTTTTAAAAAGAGTAAATCCAAATGGCCAACAGACACATGAAAAAATGTTCAAGATCACTAGCCATTAGGGAAATGCAAATCAAAACCACAACGTGATTTCACCTCACTATATATATATATATATCTGTTTGTATCTCATAGATATAGTTAGAATGTCTTTTTTTTTTTTTTTGACAGGCAGAGTGGACAGTGAGAGAGAGAGACAGAGAGAAAGGTCTTCCTTTTCCGTTGGTTCAGCCCCCAATGGCCACTGCGGCCAGGTGCTTCTCCTGGTCTGCATGCGGGTGCAGGGCCCAAGCACTTGGGCCATCCTCCACTGCACTCCCAGGCCACAGCAGAGAGCTGGCCTGGAAGAGGAGCAACCGGGACAGAATCCGGCGCCCCAACCGGGACTAGAACCCAGTGTGCTGGTGCCACAAGGTGGAGGATTAGCCTAGTAAGCCGTGGCGCCGGCCAACAATGTCTTTCATACAGAAACCAACAAACAGCAAATGCTGGCAAGGATGTGGGGAAAAAGATACTCTAATCCACTGTTGGTAGGAATGTAAACTGGTACAATCACTGTAGAAGACAGTATGGAGATACCTCAGAAATCTTTATATAGACCTACTATATGATGCAGCCAACCCACTCCTGGGAATTTATCCAAAGAAAATGAAATCAGCATATGAAAGAGTTTTGTACGCCCATGTTTATTGCAGCTCAATTCATAATAGTTACAATATGGGATCAACCCGGATGCTCTTGAGCTGAAAATTGGATAAAGAAATCATGCAATATACACACCATGGAATACTACACAGCAGTTTTTAAACAAACAAAATGGATGCAACTAGAAAACATTATACTTGGGGCTGGCATTGTGGCGTAGCAGGTAAAAGCTGCCTCCTGCAGTACTGGCATCCCATATAGGTGCCAGCTGGAGTTCTGGCTGCTCCACTTCCAATCCAGCTCTATGCTATGGCCTTGGAAATCAGTGGAAGATGGCCCAAGTCCTTGGGCTCCTGCACCCACGTGGGAGACCAGGAAGAAGCTCCTGGCTCCCGTCTTTGGATCGGCACAGCTCTGGCCATTGCAGCCATCTGGGGAGTGAACCAGTGGATGGAAGACTTTCTCTCTTCTCTCTTCCCTCTCTCTCTCTCTGCCTCTCTGTAACTCTGCCTATCAAATAAACAAATAAATAAATCTTTTTTTTTTAAAAAATTATATTTAGTGAAATAAGCCAGTCCCAAAAAGACGAATATCATATGTTCTCCCTGATCGGTGGTAACCAATACAGTACCTAAAAGGTAATCTATAGAAGTAAAATTGACATTTGGAGATGTGATGAATTTGAATAGCACTTGTCTCGACTATTGAGTAACAGTTTATTTTTCATATTATCTGTTGAACTCTGTACATAGTGTAGGGTCAATCTTATGTATATAATGTTAATGGAAAAAAGATCTTAGTAAAAAATAAGTATGGGAATAGGAGAGGGAGGAGCAAGAAATGTTGAATTATGGTTCAGGTGTTCAAAAGCACACAAAAATTTATGTTATCCAAATCACCTATTCTTTATGTCCCAATGTGTGCTAATAAACAATATTACGTAGCCTCCTTTATTTTAGAAAAGAACTAAATACTAATCACTTGTCCTATTTGCCAGACACCACACTCACCCCTGTCCACTGTCACTGTTTTATTCTACTGATTGATAAATAAGTGTCTTGCTAAGTTCTCAATTAAATTCCTTCTGGCTAGGTGGAGTCTATCGTGGCCCGTATTGTGTCACAAATCAGCAACTATACTTATAGTTGTGTGTAGGGGAGGGCTGAAACATGTTTTTTACATACTACTAATACATCTTGTTAAAGCAGAAAAAAGTCTAGCATATGAAGTAAAATACTCCTGTTAGTTTTGATACACGTGCCAGTTATACAGAGCTTTGAATAATAACATCTTTTAAAATTAAGACTTGTTTTGAATTAATGCATTTGAATTAATACACCTTTTGGCCAAAGCATCATGCATCTAACCAGACCTGAATAATTTCAAGCCCTGGCTGATGATAACTGGGTAATTTTAATTCAAAACTTAATTTAAAATAGTAATTGTATATCAAAGATAGATCTAGCCATATGTCAAGTGATTTTACCACAAACAAAATGTATGACATGGATAGTCCTGTCATCGATAAACACTCCTAAAGGAAAAACAAAATACACTTGGGACAACCAGTGAATAACAGAACATTCCACCTAATAGCTTGTCATCTTGATATGTCTCATATTAACATTTTTGTCACTTGTTTAAAAAAGGAATAGGAGCTATTCTGATAAAACAGAGAAATAAATACTGCCATAGTGGCAGAAAACAGGATAATAGTTCTTTTTTTTTTTAAGATTTGTTTATTTGAGAGGCAGAATTACAGAGAGAGAGAGGGAGAGAGAGATCAATTTTCCATCTACTGGTCATCCCCCAAATGGCTACAATGACCAGGGCTGATACTAGGAGCCAGGAGCTTCATGGTGGAGCTGCTGGGACTCGAACCGCACCCATATGTGATGCCAGCATTTCAGGCAGCGGCTTAACCTGCTGTGCCATAATACTTCACCCTAAACCATGATTCTAAAATAGAAACATGAATAGAGGCATACTGGAGAGTATTCTGAGATGTGGCAGGTGGGGAAGTGTGAAATGGACAACAAGAGACAAGGAATAGAAAAGAACAAGTCCAGGAAGCAAACAGCATATTCAAAAAAAAAAAAAAAAAGAACAAATAGGAAAAGAACTTAAGTGGGCCACTCATTTCAGAATCAAATACAGTTACTGTAAAACAAGCTTTCAGGAGCTGATGTTGTGATTCAGCAGGTTAAGGCACCACCTACAAGGCCAGCATCCCATATCTATTCCCATATTGGAGAGCCAGTTCCAGTTCTGATTGCTGTGCTTCTGATCTGCTTCCTACTTATTCCCCTAGGAAAGCAGCAGAAGATGGCCCAAGTGTTTGGGCCCCTGCCAGAGAGCTCCAGAATCCTGGCTTCAGCCTGGACCAGTGGTCATTGCAGCCATTTGGGGAATGAACTAGCAAACAGATCTCCTTCTGTCTTTGTCTCTCCCTCTCTCTGTTACTCTCCTTGCAAACAAACAAATCTTTAAAAACTCTCAGAAGCATAATCAGATATTATATTTTGAAGATGCAAATAATATATACCTGTTATACAATAGTTATATTTACAGGATACAAATAATATATGCCTTCCTCTTCTCCACCTGTCAGTGAGCGTTCTGAACCATTACTGAACTTGCTTGGCACATGATCACTACATGTTTATTATGTGAATGCTTTCTTCTACCTCCTGTCAAGACAGTCTAAGTTCCGCAAACACTGGGACCAATTGTTGCTTAAAACGTCTTTATCATGCTCACTAACTAATTGTTGAACATTAAGTTTTTACTAAAAAATCCTGGAAGTCAAGGTAAATACCCTGAAGCTCTCTGTGACCATTTATTCATCATATTTACGATGAGGAGGTTGAAAAACAGTAATACTCCAGGGTTTAACAATACTCATCTTAACATCAATTAGAAAATAGGTCAATATCCTTAGTATTCTGATATTTTAAGGAATCTCTATCTTGTACGGAGAGTAAGAAGCATCTATAAGCTGGGGATAAACACAACTGGGAAGTTTGAAATTAGTGTGGAATTTTATTGAGAACATAAAACAAAAACTCCATGAGACATGAGAGTGCATTTCTGGAAGTCTTTAGTAACTTATAGTTTTTCTTACTTGGGAATATCTCTTCTTTTAGTTCCTGACTTCAACATCTGCTTTTATTTTTTTCCCCAGAATCATTTTATTTAAGGTATACAAACCTCACGCACTTCACAAATACAACTTTAGGAACATAGTGATTCTTCCTACCATACCTGCTCTCCCACCCACACTCTCACCTACCTTCTTCCCCCCTTTCCTATTCCCATTCTTATTTTCTTTTTACTAAGATCTATTTTTAATTAACTTTATACACATAAGATTAACTCTATACTAAGTAAAGAGTTCAACAAATAGTATGAAGAAAAACAACTATTCTTCAACAGTGCATACAAAGGCTGTTCAAAGTCATCACATCTCGAAGTGTCAATTTCACTTCTACAGTTTACCTTTTAGGTGTTCTATTAGTTACCACAGATTAGTGAGAACATATGGTATTTGTCCTTTTGGGATTGGATTATTTCACTAAGTAGAATGTTTTTCAGTTGCATCCATTTTGCTGCAAACAGCTGTTTTCAAAATAATAAACCTCTCTTTGCCAATCTGAAACAGCTTTAGAGGTCACAGTATCTAGTTATGTATCTGTGTGTATGCATTATATATCATTATGCATGGGAAAACATTAGATTGGGGTAAAATGATTAATTTACAATTTCTCTAAATATAGAAATTCTAAACATGCATTTCTTGATAAACAAACCAAACTTTTCCATGAAAAGGCACCAACAATTATTTTAAACTTCTTGAGGGGAAAACTACTCTATGCTATTATCCAAAAGATCAAAGAACAATTTCACACATCCGGAATGTTCCTTGTAAGACAAGATCTTTGGCATCTTAGGTTGAAGAGGTTACTGATCCCAGAAACCTCTCCTTGATCTCTTTTGATCCATGAACTGTTTCAAAATACAGTCTAGTTGCTAAAAAAAAAAGAAAAAAAAAACACAAAATATATTTGAAGTGTCTGCTGCACCAATGCGTCAGAATTCCCTTGCATTCTATGCATATACACAGCTTTAGCTGGGGCAAGCAGAATCTCCTTTTGTTTTGTTTTGCTTTGTTTTGTTTTTTGACAGGCAGAGTGGATAGTGAAAGAGAGAGACAGAGAGAAAGGTCTTCCTTTTGCCGTTGGTTCACCCTCCAATGGCTGCCACAGCTGGCGTGCTGCGGCTGGCGCACCGCACTGATCCGAAGGCAGGAGCCAGGTGCTTTTCCTGGTCTCCCATGGGGTGCAGGGCCCAAGCACTTGGGCCATCCTCCACTGCCTTCCCGGGCCACAGCAGAGAGCTGGCCTGGAAGAGGGGCAACTGGGAAAGAATCGGCACCCTGACCAGGACTAGAACCTGGTGTGCCGGCACCGCTAGGTGGAGGATTAGCCTATTGAGCCACGGCGCCGGCCTTAATTTTGTTTCAATTTCCCTGTCAGATCTTGCGATTATGCTGAAATAATAATAATTTGGCTGGTTTTCCTGGAGCAGAGATTTTACATTTCCTACTTTATCTGTTTGCTGTGGTTACATTGCCTTCTCTGAGTCTAAATTTCCTCTGCTTCTTTCTTATAAGGACATTTGGGCCGGTGCTGCAGCTCAATAGGTTAATCCTCCGCCTAGCGGCGCCAGCACACCGGGTTCTAGTCCCGGTCGGGGCGCCGGATTCTGTCCCGGTTGCCCCTCTTCCAGGCCAGCTTTCTGCTGTGGCCTGGGAGTGCAGTGGGGGATGGCCCAGGTGCTTGGGCCCTGCACCCCATGGGAGACCCCGATAAGTACCTGGCTCCTGCCATCGGATCAGCGTGGTGCGCCGGCCACGGCAGCCATTGGCCACTGGAGGGTGAACCAATGGCAAAGGAAGACCTTTCTCTCTGTCTCTCTCTCTCACTGTCCACTCTGCCTGTAAAAAAAAAAAAAAAAAAAAAAAAAAAAAAAAAAAAAAAAAGGACATTTGTTGATAATCTCTCCATCTTAAAAATCCTTTCTTTAATTACTTCTGCAAAGACCCTTTTGTTTTTCACAATAGGTACACCATTTGCAGGTTCCAGGGCCTAGAACCTGTTAGTTTTAAGAGCCGTTATTCAACTCACTACAGTGCCTTTGGCACAGTGTTTATTTTCCTAATTTTTTGGCAATTATTTCTGCTTAGTATTCATCTGCCATTAAATATCAAGGCATACTGCAGGGGTTGTTTGCAGTGAGAAGTGGTGCAACTGTTTAAGCTTCTGAGAAATAAAAGCAACCTTCTTCTGGACACCAGTATTTCTACTTTTTGTTCCCACTTAAAAGTAAACATCTTGGTTGTATTTTGGCACAACAGGGGTACAACTGTAATGGTTAAACCTCTTTGTTTCATCAACAGTAATATTACAAAGAGGGCCCACAGTTATCCTGGGACCCCATTATATTATTTCAGTAGGAGTAAGATAATCTATTATGTTACAACAAACTTACATTTTACATTAAATGGAACATTATTACTATTGAGTACATTTAGAGCAACCACACACAAAAGCAGAAATGAATAAAATATGAAAAAAACATATAATGAAAAGGATCAACAAAATCAAATGATCAGTTTTTAAAAAGGTCTTTAAAAGTAATAATCCCTGGCTAAATTGATAAAGAAGAAAAAGAATTTAAGAGAAAAATCAAGAAAAAATGCAAGTATACATAGGATATAATATACAATGTTATGCCAGTAAATGTGAAAATTTGGATGAAACAGAGGAACACAACTTACCAAAAGTGACTCAAGAAGAAACAGAAAATTTACATACTCACATAAACATTAAATAAATTGTATTATGTTTTAAAACATTTATTTATTTATTTGAAAGAGTTACAGAGAGAGGGAGTGACAGAGACAGAGATCTTCTATTTGATTGTTCATTCCCAAGATGGCTACAATGGCAGGGATTGGGCCAGGCTGCTGCTTTTCACAGGCCATTAGCAGGGAGCTAGATTAGAAGTAGAGCAGTAGGAACTTGAATCAGCACCCATATGGGATGCCAGCATCGCTGGTGGTAGCTTTACCCACTTTTGCATCAATGCCTGCCCCAGAATCTAAATTATAAACATACACAAAGAGAACTAAGGGGCAGATGGATTTACCAACAAATTATACCTAAAACTTAAGAAAAATATAATCTCATTCTTTAAGTCTTTCAGGGTTTAGGAAAACGGGAAAATGGTCTCAATTCATTTTATGAGTTCAGCATTACCTTCATAAGAAAAACTATCATGAACACTATAATGCAAAAAAATTGACAGGCTAACTTCCTCATATAGAAGTTAAACTCTTAAAATATGCTATCACAAAAATTAAGAAAAAAAAGGAAGGAGGAGAGAATAAGTATCATTACATTCTTAAAACTGTATCTATGAGCTACATAAAACTTGTTTTCTTTATATTAATAAAAATAGTTAAAAATCAAAGTGTTAAGGAGCAGTTAATACATGATAAAATGTGAAGCCTGTTACAATGAAAAAATGTTCACTACTAGAACACAAATTTTAAAAAGAAATATGTATCTGAAGGATTTCTGTGTGAGTGAGACCCCAGTGGAAAGAAGTGGCCATCAAAGAAGGATATACTTTTCTCTGAAGGGAGGAGAGAACTTCCACTTTGCTTAATGAGTTGTACTATGAGAATTAACTGCAAAACTTGTTCTCAAACAGTACTTTACACATTGTGTGTGTGTGGGGGGGTGCAAACTGTCAAAATCTTTACTTACCATAGAGTCAGTTTTCTGTATATAAAATTAAATTAAAATGAATCTTAATGAAGAATGGTATGGGAGAGAGAGTGGGAGGTGGGACAGGAGTAGGGGTGGGAGGGTGGGTATGGGGGGAAGAACCACTATATTCCTAAAGTTGTAGCTATGAAATTTGCATTCATTAAATAAAGCTTTAAAAAAGAAATATGTATCAAAAGAAAGTTATTTATTCTGTAAATATAAGTTTGCTTTAAACTTCAAAATGTTTAAGTATATTTGCATATATTAGCTATATATATGTATTTATACATATTTCCTATATATCTTAGGCATTATAGTTAGTGAGTTCCTAACTCTTAATTTTCTTTCAGTAGGAATAAGATAATCAATTATGCTACAACAAACTTACATTTTACATTAAATGGAACATTATTACTATTGAGTACACTTGGAGAAACCACACACAAAAAGGGAATTATAGGGCCGGCGCCGCGGCTCACTAGGCTAATCCTTCGCCTAGCGGTGCCGGCACACCGGGTTCTGGTCCCAGTCGGGGCGCCGGATTCTGTCCCGGTTGCCCCTCTTCCAGGCCAGCCCTCTGCTGTGGCCAGGGAGTGCAGTGGAGGATGGCCCAGGTGCTTGGGTCCTACACCCCATGGGAGACCAGGAAAAGCACCTGGCTCCTGGCTCCTGCCATTGGATCAGCGCGGGGCGCCGGCCGCAGCGCGCTGACCGCGGCAGCCATTGGAGGGTGAACCAACGGCAAAGGAAGACCTTTCTCTCTGTCTCTCTCTCTCACTGTCCACTCTGCCTGTCAGAAAAAAAAAAAAAAAAGGAATTATAGCTAAAAAATCAATAGAAGGATGTAAATTCAATGCTAAAATGTATCCTACCATTCCAAAAAATTCAGGGAAGAACAGTAAACTAGAAAACAGATTATTCAAACAAAAAAACACAAGTAGTAAAATGTTATATGTCCAAATCCAAACATGAAAGGAGCTACATTAAATGTAAAAGAATGAAAATACTACAATTAAATTTCAGACACTGTCTGAATGGAAAAAATACATATCTATAAAAATATACTTTAAATACAAGAATTAAAATAGTTTGAAATAAAGGATTAAAGAAAAATACACCATGCAAAAGTAAGCATAAAATATTAGAGTAGCTATTTAACTCAGAATATTATTAGAAATAGGAGGGCATTTGGTAATGACAAAGCAATAATTCATCAAGAAGACATAAAAATCATAAATGTTCATGACCATAACAGAGCTTTTTTATACATAAAACCAAAATTGATAGAGTAAAAGGAGAAACAGACAAATTTACAATCTAGTAGGAGATTTTAACTCTTTCTCCACAACTAATAGGAAAGAGAGAAGAATTTGAATATTATCAGTCATGTTGAGCTGTTAATTGATCTTTATAGAGTACTATACTCTACAGCTGGAGAATACATACTTTTTAGTGTATAGAGCATGTTCAATAAGATATTCATAAAACAATTCTCAATAAAGTTTTCAAAATACTGAAATACTAGAGAATATGTTAACTACTATGGAATCAGTTTATCTAGGGGAGAAAAGTAAATAATGTTAATCAAACATATACTTGTAAATAATCTAAATATTATATTATATATTATAATAATATGTAATAGTTTATATAATAATTTTTATAAATAATTATACAATATAATAATTTTATAATAATATATTATATTGTAAAAATATCAATAAATTGCAAGTTAAGTTAATCAAGAATAAAACAGAACACAGACAGACTTATTGAAAAGGGATATCACTCATATTACAATCATTAAAAGAACAATGAAGGAAAAATCACAAACAACTTTATGCTCATTGACATCATAGAAGAAATACAGAAATTCTTTGACAAATAAAATTTGTGGCCGGAGCTGTGGCATAGAATTAAAGCCACTGTTTATAATGCCAGCATCTAACAGGGGCACTGCTTTCAGTCCTGACTGCTCCACTTCCCATCCAGCTCCCTGCTAATGTGCCTAGGAAAGCAGTGGAGGATAGCCCAAGTACTGGGGCCCCTGAATGCATGTAGGACACCTGGAAGAAATTCCTGACTCTTGGCTTTGGCCTGGCCCAGCCCTGCTCTTTGCAGCTATTTGGGGAGCGAACCAACAGATGGAAGACCTCTATCTCTGTCTCTCTCTCTCACTGTCCACTCTGCCTGTCAAAAAATAAAATAAAAAATAAAAAAAGCTTAAACTTCATAAAAACTAAAAAAAAGTGCATCAAAAGATAATACCAAGAAAGTGGAAAAACAACCTACAGAATAGGAGAAAATATTTCCAAATTTGTATATCTGATTAGAATTTAGTATCCAAAACAAATATATATATAAAGAATCCTTACATCTCAACAATGAATGGAGTCAAAAAAAATTAAAAAACAGGCAAGGGTGGGTATTTAGCCTAGTGGTTAAGATGCCTGTTGGGGTACCCACATCCTATATCAGAGTATCTGGGTTTAAGTTCTGGTTCCAGTCCTGATTATAGTTTCCTGCTAATGAACACTAAGGAGGCAGCAGCTGACAGCTCAAGTGGTTGGGTCCCTGCCACTTACGTGGAAGATCTAGATTGTGTTCCTGCATCCCAGGCATGTGGGAAGTGAATGTCTGTTTCTCTCTCTCTTTCTTTATATTGTAAAAATTTTGATCACCTGAAATGAAAACAAAATGCATCAAAATGTGGGAGATTTAAGGTAATGTTTAAAGGTATATTTACAGCCTAAAAAGACATGACACAAGGTTCTACCTTAATAAACTAAAATATGAAGATTAAAAATACATTTCAAAAAAAGTGAAATAACAAACAATAGAGAAAGTTAACAAAGCTAAAAAATCAACAATATCAATATATACTGTTATTTTAGATTATAAAGATCAAACATTTCTCTTGGCCTTACAATGCAAAAGCATCTACAGACAATATATAAACAAAGGGGCATGACCATGTTTCAATAAAACTTTTTTTTACAAAATAAGTATCAGATCAGATGTAGCCCGAAGGCAAAAGTTTGTTTGTTGACCTCTGCCCTAAAACACACTGCTATCAGTTGAATCCAGGGAATCTCTCTCCTCCTGGTCTACATTATTTAAGATATCCCATTATTTTCCATCTCAAAATTTTATTGCACTTTATACAATGTTTAATTATCATGTCTGCTTTTTTCTTTTTCTTGCACTGGAGAGTTGCTTCCTTTGCAAGAAAAAATCTATTGTTCAAAATTTTATCCTCAGTACCTCAACACAGCAGGCACTTCAATAAACCTGTGCTAAATTTATTAATGAAACAGATTCTTGATATCACAGCTCCTGGATATCTATTAGGACAAATAAATACTAAAAAGTACACAAACATTTAAAATTGCATAAGATGCTTTGGAAAAAGAAAACAGAGTGCTGTAAGAAAGAAATATTGGGAAATGTAGGTGTAGAGCCGCCCTGCCCGGGCCCGCTAGCCATGGCGGGGACGGAAGCGAGCCTGTTGCACCAGTTCCCGCTACTTCTGCCTCAGAACCGGGCGAAAACTGTGTATGAGGGATTCATTTCGGCTCAGGGAACAGACTTCCACCTTAGAATATTGTTGCCTGAAGATTTTCAAATGAAGAATGCAAGATTACTATGCAGTTGGCAGCTGAAAACTATACTTAATGGATACCATCAAATAGTCCAACAGAGAATGCAGCACTCTCCTGACCTAATGAGTTTTATGATGGAGTTGAAGATGATTTTGGGAGTTGCTTTAAAGAATTCTCAGGAGATACCTGTGCTAACTTCACCTCCTCAGTTCTATTCAAGCCTTATTGAAGAGATAGGAACTCTTGGTTGGGATAAACTTGTGTATGTGGATTCTTGCTTCAGTACCATCAAGTTAAAAGCAGAAGATGCTTCTGGTAGAGATCATCTACTCACCCTCAAGTTAAAGGCGAAGGAGTCATCAATCAACTCTATTTCAGAAGATTGTAGTGATGAAAAGATCAATTGTGTTTGTCCTTTTTAAAAATGTGTCTGGCATTTAAGCTTTCCACAAGAGAAAATTAATATATAAAGCTGTACTGGGTGACACAGAAATGTTGATATCTTCCAGTGGCTCTGTATCAGACAGGTTGAGAAATGACTCATTCTCTCACACTCTTACACACAGAATACTTAGGTATAAGTTTAAGACCCATGTGTGATAAGTATTGAAAAAAAAATTGGTGGATAGAGATCTTATGTGTAAAGCAAGTTAGATGGTGATTTTTATTAAAATAAAAAGATTTTTATTTTCCTTTTAAGTTTTGGAAGGTGTACTTTCTTAAAAATCCAGGAGAAATCTGCCTTTATCCTTCCCAAAGGTCTTATGCTGCCAGTGGCAAGGGTGCTGTCATTTCCTTCAAAGCTTTTGTGCATTGATAAAGCTTGCTTTGCTACTTTATCAAAACCAAAAATCAAAGATTTTAAATACAGTCTTCCTTCATTTTTTACCAATCCTTCTACAAAGGAGATAATGCTTTAATTCTGCCTTTAACTATGCCTATAAGATTTTAGTATTAATCTAGGCTGATGACATTTATTTCATTTATTAATAGTATTGAGAATGAGGATGTGTGGCCTGTGATATGGTCCCTTCTGTCTTTTTTTTTTTTTATGACACATTCTCAGTGTAGATAATATGATACTTTTGTTTTTCTGGAAAGTGTTTTTCTGTGTCAGTTTATTAACATCTTTTGCTAGCAAGTAGTCTTATGGATGTCCTGGCAAAGAGGAAAAGAAAGCTTTAATTGAGCTCAGAAGGAGTTAAGAAAGAAAGTTTTGTCTTTATTTTTTTAAATAAGATTTTACTTACTCTTATGTTGGTATGATTTATGAATATTTATATTTTTCCTTTTAGTTTAGCTGCCTTTAAGATGCAGTAATTTCTCTTTTGAGGAGTATTTGGGTCTGAGATTATGAATTTAAAACAGTGATAGCTTACATGTTAAGAGTATGTAATGCAAAATCTAATCCATACTGTTTTAAACTGAATTTTTTAAAGAAGACGTATCTTCATAAATATATAAATCTTTATTTCTTTAACTTTTTTTGATATATTTCTTTTTATTCTGGAATGTATACTCTTATAATTCTACTTACTTTTGTCTCTTAAGACCAGCTAAGAACACAATACTAACTATTAATCTTAATGATACTAATTAAGATTGAGCACATTATTAATCATAGTAGAACTGAATATATAAATGAAAAAAAGGAAATAGTTGGATTGTGTTTTTTTTTTAAGTGTATTTTTCACATGATACTTATAGTACATCCTCAACTATGGGATGGAATGATCTTTTCTTTACAAAAGAAGGAGCCCAGGATTATACAGCTTTAACCAAGATACGAACTGTTTGAAAAACAATCACAGATACTGTATCAGGCTTGGTCCTCTGTCTCCATTACAATTTTTATGTGTTCACTTGGGGCCAGCCTTATTGCTTAGATAGTCCAGCATGGGACAGACTTGGTTAAAATTTTCCTTAGAATAATATATATTATAGAGTTTCTAGAGTTTACACAATACTGTGTGTTATAAAAATATATAATGTCTTATAAAATACTGTAACAAATTTATATAATTAACATATAGTTACAATCTTTTATAGTTATTGAATTGATTAATTCAAGTGAGATTTGGAAAATACTTAAACATAATTAAATACTGTACTTATTTTTCAGTTAATAGTTTGAAAAGTGGAGCTTTTGAGACTGCTAAAGTTAAACTTTAATGATTGAAGTTTATTAAAGTTATAAACAAAATTGACTTTACATGTAAAACTAATTGGCAAATTTAATATATATCTATTCATTTAAATCATAGATATGCAGCAAAGCCACTTGCATATAGGTTAGTCCAATTTATTATATACATATTTGTATATTTGCACTGTTACTAGTATAAAAATATATTTTAAAGATGACATCCCCAGAAGTATATAGCGGAATTGTTTATGTGTATGGGATCGTACTGTATTTATTAGTACCTGTCTTTAAACTTGTTTAAGTATTTGTGGATTTCTTTCTATGTCAGTTTGCTTGTACTATTTACTATACTGGGTCCTGAATAAGATGTAGGATCTTACTGCCTTCTAGCATAATAAACTGTGCATGTACTTAAAAAAAAAAAAAAGAAAGAAAGAAATATTGGGAAATGTAAGTAAAAAGGAAGGGAGGGGCAGGCATTCAGCACAGGAGTTAAGAGGACACTTGGAAGACCACGTTCCATATTGGAGCGCATGTATTCCAGACACAGTCCACTCCAGTTCCAGCTTCTGCTAATGTGAACCATGGGAGGTAGCAAATGATGGACCAGGTACTTGAATCTCTGTCATCCACATAGGAGACCTGGATTGAGGTTCAGACTTCTGGTTTTGGCCTAGTCCAGCTATGATTGAAGCAGACACCTTGGAAATAAAACAGTGAGTGGGAAATCTCTGTTTCTCTGTCTATGTCTCTCTGCCTCTCCAATAAATAAAATAAATAATAATTAAAAAGAGAAAGGAGTCTAAGATTATCTCAGATGATTAATAGAGTGCAAAAAAGCTTTAAGAATATCAATCAACAATTTATGGGAATCTCTGGTTCCCATTGAATAATAAAGTTAAATATCCAACTGGGGAGTGAACCAGCAAATGGAAGACCTTTCTCCTTGTCTCTCCCTCTCTCTGTTTGTAATTCTATCTCTCAAATTATAAATAAAATATTAAAAAAAATGACATAAAAAAAAGCAAGCAGAAGCATCAAACTGCTGGACAGAAATAAGTACTCAACACCCATCATTAATGGAAGCTATCAATCTGGCAAGAAGACACCTCAGATGACTTGTGGCATACAACCAGACTCCCTAGAACCTCTCTTGAGAATCCATGAAAGAGGGAGTAAAGGCCCTGCCTTAACACAACACAATTAAGAATTTTTCAAAAAATTAATGGAAAGATTGCAGTACAAAAAAAACTAAGCACCTACTCCAATTTTTGCACCAAAATATAAATATATCAACCCCATTTCCACAAACTTTTAAATTACCCTTGTATAAAGCTCTGTGTGTGATAAAAATAAGCTGAACTAAATATCTCAGTCTCAATCATCTAGTTAATAAACTACCATTCACTAATAACTGAGCCATTCAAGAACAAATCGAAGTACATTCTCTGCATGTTTATAATGGGCCATTCTCGACACAGGGTCATGTAAACGCTTTGCACATGCCCCATCTTGTTTAATAATCACAGTATCCCAGTAATGAGCCCAACTTTTCAGTGAGGAGAGTGCCCAGTCCCTCAGGGAGTAACTGCTACCACAGGCAGCACCAGCGGCAAGGGCAGCCCAATAGCAAAGAGCTGGCCCCAAGCCTGGGTCACAGGGTCACAATCTGCGTCTGTCACTTGGAGGAGCCACAGGTAAACCGCCAACACAAAGGGCAGCGGCAGGAAGCTGTCCAACTCTGCGCAGGAAAGGCAGATGTCCGGGCAGCGAGGCGAGCTCCTACCTTTGCCAGAGCTCCGGTGTGGCGCGGGTTTCCAGGATGAGGGCGCCCGGCGCCCAGGGAAAGGGGCCCGGCAGCCCAGGGCATTTGCCACCCAGCTGGCGGCTGCCAGCACCATCCCTGCCCGCCCTGCAGGCGGAAGCCACCAGGCAGGAGGCTGCGAGCAAAGATGGAGCCTCAGGGGACCCCGGGAGAGGGGGATGGCGGCGTTCGAGCAGAAGGGAGCAGAAGGGAGCAGAAGGGAGCAGAAGGTGGCGTTCACCTAGTCAGCTCCAGCCGCACTGCTGGTAAGGAACCAGAGGCTGACAGTGTGTAGCCCGATTCTCCTCAGAGAGGCGGGACACCAAGACTTGCAGCAGGAAGCAGCATGTTCACGCGGGCACTGGCTCAGCGGGTTCACATCCAAAGGTTGAGCTCTGGATGCAGCAGGGCCTTGCCTTAGATACTCTTACATACTTTCCCTTTACAATTTCAGCCTCTTTGCCCCCATTATATAGTTACATATGTTCTGATTGGGATCTCTAGGACTTGGGGTGGGAGGAACTAACAGGGTTGCGCATGCTCACAGATACTCATTAAGCCTCATTAGTTCCCCTTTAGTTATTCTGGGCAAGTCTGCCTCACCCCATGTTCCTGCAAAGTCCTTACCACAGGTGAAAGCCCTGAAAAAGGTCATAAAATGCGTGTTTCCATTTTTGCCAATAAATAACCTAAATCTTAAAACTATGTTTGGGGCAGGCATTTGACGTAGCAGCTCGAAGCCATTTGGGATGCCCACATCCCATATCAGAGATCTAGTTTTGGTTCCTGGCTCCTGTTAGCAATTCTGCCTTCTCTCTAATGTGCTCCTTTGGAGTCAGCAAGTGGCACCTCAAGAACTTGGGTTCCTGCCACCCACGTGGTAGACATGGATGGAATTCCCAGCTCCTGGCTTCAGTCTTCCCCAGTCCCAGCTGTTGGAGGACATTTGGGGCGCTAACCAAAGGGTGGGAGAGTCTCTCTTTTTCTCCCTCTCCTCCTCCCACTTGCCTTTCAAAGAAATAAATCCTTAAAGACAATTCTGTTGGAAAAGAGAAGGGAAGACATATTCATAATGTTTTAAATTAAATGTTCACACTAAATGTCAGGGTAACTGTAGTGGAATATTAAAGGAATGCATAAATTCTTAGAAAAAGGAATAATAAAGAAAGTCCAGTCAATCCAATACAAAACAAGAAGTAGAAAAATAAAAGCATGATTAATACAAAGTACAAAGTAGTAAAAATTTATTCACATATTTCAGTAAGAGCAGTATATATGTTAAATTAAATTTACTTTTAAATTAAATAAGTTTAAATTAATTAAATTGATTAAAGTTTAAATTAAATAAAAGTTTTAAATTAAATTTAAACTTTTTTGTTGTAAATCTACCTGTATATTACTTATAAGACATACACTTAAAAATGAAGGCAATGTTGAAAGTAAATTAGAAAGACCTTGTAAATAGTAATTCTTTTTAAAAATTAAGATAGTTCAAAATATTCATGTCAGTCAAAACAAGGGTTAATGCAGAAAATTTAGGAATAAATAAGTTACCTACTGTATTAGTCACTGCCATAATAAAATACTTTGGACAGAGCTTCCCTGTCTCACTGCTCCCTCCTCTGGGAACTCAGGGGCCCTTCCATGGAGCCAGACTCTGGGCTGAGTGGCTGAGGGAGTCGTGTCTGCTGCTGCCAGAGCAGGGAATCTCTAATCTCAGACCTGCAGATTCCAGCCACAGAGTGTGGCTTCTGGCTTCTGTCTCCCTGGAGGCTCACACCTCATCCAGGAGTCCCCTCCTGCTTGACTATGGCTTTGGCTGGGTTTTCAGCGAATGGTGACTGGGGCCTGGGCTTGCTGGGGATCATCTTTTCCAGCACCTCTTTTTAGTGGGGGCAGGGTGTTCCTCTGAGCTAGGTGGACTGGGACCCCTTCATCCCCAACATGCAGCCCCAACACAGCTGCTGCAGGGCACAGGGACGGCCTCAAGCCCAGCTTCAGAAGCCCTGATTAGGGTGTGGGGAGGGCGGCACTACTGTATGTACTGGAGCTGTACATGCCAGCAGAGGTGCTGGGCCCCAAGGCTCAGACCAGCCTGGGCACTGAAGGAGGGACTGGGCCTGCTCCTCCCCAGCAGGGGCAGGCATCCAACTGACTGGGCCTTTCCGCAGCCCTGCCTCTGTCCTGTCCCCAGCCTTCGTGCTTCTCCCTGCTTCTGGACTGCTAGTTCTCTCTTTCTCTACTTGCAAGTGTTCTAGTTACCACTGACCTGTGGCCGTGGACTGACCAGACCAGCATTCACAATAAAAGTCTGTTTAAAAAAAGACATAGTGCAGCCATCAGTTCATTTCTCACGAGGGCCATCTTGAGTGTAGCACGTGGTGGATGGCAATGGTAAAACACCTTGCAGAACAAATGGTCGCAGCTCAAAACCCAAGGTCAGATGTTGGGTTTTCAAATGAAGTGACAGGACATGGGTGTGTCCATTCTAAAAGCACGCTGCCAGATAGCATTGCACCAGCACTTCTTCTTAGAGGGGACCAACAATGATACTAGTCAGCAGGCACATAGGCAAGGTTATACATCAACTTTATGATGGGAAAGTAATCAGGTCTGGTAGTCCACAATAGAGAACAGAACAGTGGTATAAATCTTCAAATACAGGCTCACTCAAGTTTACAAATTCCTGGAAAACACCCCAGGTACAAATTAACAGTCATTAGCTCCCTGCTGCCTCTGCTGCCACATTCCTTTGAGAATGTATTCCTTTGGCCTATATTGGAGAGAAATGGAAACTGCAGCCTTGCCTCTAATCTCAGAACAGTTTGCTGCTCTGAGAGACACTTAGGCAGCATCCTTTACAGCCAGAGATAGCTGTATGGGGCCAGGCTGAGGCTTTGATAATAACCTTCCCCACGGCTCAATAGGTTAATCCTCCGCCTGAGGTGCCGTGCCGGCACCCCAGGTTCTAGTCCTGGTCTGGGCACCGGATTCTGTCCTGGTGGCCCCTCTTCCAGTCCATCTCTCTGCTATGGCCCGGGAATGCAGTGGACGATGGCCCAAATGCTTGGGCCCTGTACCTGCGTGGGAGACCAGTAGAAGCACCTGGCTCCTGGCTTCGGATCAGCGCGGTGTGCCATTGAGGGGTGAACCAACGGAAAAGGAAGACCTTTCTCTCTGTCTCTCTCTCTCACTGTCCACTCTGTCTGTCAAAAACAACAACAACAACAACAACAATAAACTCATAGCCAAAGTCCTACAAGAAATATCTTAGTCCCTGACTGGCACTGTGGCATAGTGGGTAAAGCCTTCGCCTGCAGTGCTGTGATCCCATGTGGGCGCCCATTGGAGTCTCAGCTGTTCCAGTTCCGATCCAGCTCTCTGCTGTGGTCTGGGAAAGCAGTAGAAGATGGCCCAAGTCCTTGGGCCCTTGCTCCAGTGTGGGAGACTCAGAGGAAGATCCTGGCTCCTGGCTTTGGACCGGTGCAGCTCTGACCTTTGCGGCCAATTGGAGAGTGAAGAAGCAGATGGAAGACCTTTCTTTCTGCCTCTCCTTTTCTCTCTGTGTAATTTTGACTTTCAAATAAATAAATAAATCTTTAAAAAAAATAAATAAATACCAGAGTCCCTTCTGAGGATGAGGACACCATCCCACTGACCCAGGCTCCTCCCACTATGCCCCATCTCTTACCTCCGTCCTGGGGACCAAGCTACTAACATATGAAACTTTAGGGCACACTCAAACCATATCTAAGCCATAGTGACTATGTAAATGACAAAGATTTTCTTTTTTACCAAGGAAAAAAATTTTCTCAGCTTATCACCACCTAATAATTAGTGTCAAAACATATAAAAGTTCTAAGAATTTCAATGGAAACTACTAAATCCATGGTAGGAAGGTAGGAATTTTAATCTACTTTATTACTGGATTTGAATCACATAGTTCATAGTTTTGAGTCTGATGTACATACATAAGGATCGAACATTTTACCCTATGTCAGATTATAAGCCTCTTTGCAAGAACACAGGGACCATTTATAAAAACTATGATCATGAACTATGTTATATAGCTTTTCACCCATCTGATTTTTAAGATCCTGTTCTCTGATCCCATGAATTACATTACAAATAAATATTTTAAAATATTAAATATTCAGAAATGTAAAAACACACCTTAAAATAACTATGGACCAAAGGTAAAAATCACTATGGAAAGTAAAAATTGGAATATTTTTAGATTATTGCAGCTGAGGCCTGATGATGACAAATGTCACGTTTTCATATAAGATGGTCTTCCATTCAAGATCTCTGAGGGAAGTCATCAATATAGACTTAATTATCCTAATTCCTCACCTAGATTGAGGAAACGGCAGGATTAATAATGGGAGGTTAGAGGAAGAGCAGTTACTTCTGATAGAACTGTTGCAGTCCCAAACCTCTTACTTCACAATGAGCCAAAGGGGCTTCCAGGTGATCACTTGAGAAGTTTAATATGCGTTCTCTGGAATATACAGGATATGGTGGACTATTGGACTGAAACGTTAGAAATCTGAAGGGCAGGTACTGTGACTGGCTAACTCCTCTGAAATTCAGTAGAAAGGGGCACACTCTTGGGGACATCTTATACTCAGAGTTTATTCTGGCCAAATAATGCACATTTCCTCTGAAGCCAATGTGTTCATGGGTAAGTGGAAGCCAGGAGAGGGTTCAAGATGATCCTCAGAGGGGATGTGGGTGACTGGATGCCTAAGAAATGAAGTAGTGACTCTGAAGAACACAGACAAGCATTTTAAGGAAGAAAGATGTCCAAGGAGGGTCTATGCTGCACCAGTTAAGTAAGACTTTTTCTGTTCCTTTATCTCCTTTTCTCCAAATCCACCATGCAGAATTCAGAAGCAGCATAAATGTGGGAGAGGAAGATGAGATATAAAAATATATAAATGAGCTAATCTCCCTCACCACTGCAAACAACTCACCTGCAGCAAATGTGAACCTGAAAAGGAAAGAGTTCAAGTTTTAATAAGTGTTGGAGTCTTAAGATTGTGGGAAGTTGTTACTTAGAAGGTAAAAAATGTTTATCTTGAAAAAGAAAGAAAGCTTAAAATTAATGATACATTCTTCCAAACTAACAAAAGAAGAACAAGTTAATCTCAAAGAAAATAGAACAAAAGGACAAATAAAGGACAAATTAATGAAAGAGTATAAATAAATACACTAGAGATGATCAACAAAGCCAAAAGTTAATTCATTGAAAAAGATTAAATAGGCAAACTACTGGGGGCCGGTGCCATGGCTCACTTGGTTGGTTAATCCTCCGCCTGTGGTGCCAGCATCCCATATGGGCGCCAGGTTCTAATCCTGGCTGCACCTCTTCCAGTACAGCTCTCCGCTGTAGCCCAGGAGGGCAGTGGAGGATGGTCCAAGTGCCTGGGCCCCTTCACCCACATGGGAGACCAGGAGGAAGCACCTGGCTCCTGGCTTCGGATCAGCGCAGCGCCAGCCATAGCGGCCATTTGGGTGGTGAACCATTGGATGGAAGACCTTTCTCTCTCTCTCTCTCTTTCTCTATAACTCTATCTGCTAAATAAATAAATAAATAAATAAAGGCAAACTACTGATTAAATGCATGAAGAAAAGAGAAAGGATTCAAACATTGAGAATGAAAAGGGGAGTTCGAAGATTAGAAATGACATAGTAGCCAGCACACGTATAGGTAAACAGGTGAATGGCTGCAGCATGCATTTCTTCTTTGCTCTGTCTTGGAGCCACTGATACAGCATGTGGCTGTGGAACTGCACTGTAACTTACAGGTCACCTTTGCATTGAATTTGCACAAGAACAAAATAATTTCTCACCACCTCAACAAGCCCCATGTGTCACCAAGTGACAGACAACCACCAGTGAACATTCAAGGATCAAGTTATTTTCCACAATGCACATAATTTTAAGTATGAACACATCTTGCAGTAAATCATTCCAGTTTTTAAAGATGATCTCACTGTTCTGAAGCAGTAACTGTGACATGATGTCTGGGTTCTCCTAGTCCAACCACAGTGGCCTTTTTCAGAGGACATAACTTAACACTCTTCAAGCCTGAGGTTTCCTAGTTGAGGAGCAGGATTTAAGGAGGTAGGAAGCCTTATAGAGTGTCCATGAAATCTGCTTTCTTCCTTTGCTTAACTAAAACTTCATCTGTACTTTTTATTTCGTCCTATGCTCCTGTTTGAGAATGCCAGTTAAGTCAATCAACTTTTCCATAGCCTCAACCTTCCTATTCAGGTGTTCAAACATACCCCAATGCAGGACAACAGGACTCCAAAGGCGGGTCAAACCTCTGACTGTTTTTTTGTGCATCTCAGCTTTTAAATGCCTAAAGAAGTGCCCAATCTTTTGATTAGCAAATGCTCTTTGAGTAAAAATCTCACAAGAAGGTTATCCAAATATTGATTCTATTTTAGGACCTAACTAGCTGAATTAGGTATAGAGAGAGTTAATCATCAGTTAAATACTTTTTCTAAACAACAACCAGCAAAACTGGCCCCACGTTCACCTGATAATGTTGGTGGATGCACTGTTTTACAAGTTTTGTGTACAAACCTATTTGAAGAGATGAGATAGACAGATGGCTGTTCCAGAGCAGAAATGCTTCCCCATCTCTCTGGAGCTGCCCCACTGGCCAGAGCTCTGTCTTCTGGATGGTCCCAGTCTACAGGCCCTGAGGCCACCACAATAGCATCCAGAGACAACAGTTGTGGCACTGGAACTGCCACTTCGTCCATCTCACCCCATCTCCTCACAAGTCCTCCCAAGCTCTGTTTCAGTGATGAATTTTAAGTATATCTCCGGGATACATCTAGTTGAGTAGTGCTTTTTAACTTGTCTGAATAACATTTAATTGGATTATTTATTATATTCATGTTTAATGTTATTGCTAGGACTTTCATAATATTTATTTTTCCCAATTTTTCTTCATCTGTTTTGATCCCCTGTTCCTCATTTATTTCTGTCTTTTGCACTGAGTGGATAATCTATAACATAACATTTTAATTTCTGCTATAATTTTTATGGTGTTATAGGTTTTTAAAATTTACTTTTATTTATTCATTTGAGATACAGAGAAAGAGACAGAAAGGAGCAGGGTTCCCATCTGCTGTGCTGGTCCATTCTCCAAATGCTTCAGCACATGGGGTTAAAGCTGGGAGCCAGGAAATCAATCCACTTCTCCCACATGGGTAACATGGACTCAGTTGAGCCATCACCACTGCTCCTGGGGTCTGCGTTAGCAGGAACCTACTGTCAGGAGCTGGAGCCAGTCATCCAACCCAGGTATTATGATATGAGCTGTGGTCATCTTAACTGGCATTTTAACCACTGCACTAAAAGACTGGCACATTTTTTTGAAATTAATTAGAAAAAAATAAACTTATTTGTGATTGACCAAAATGCACCCAGGAACGTCTCGATTTAGAGACTGAATGAAAGAGATATTCTAAAATTCTGTTGAAGAAACTAACAGTTTTTGCTGGCCTCAGTGTTTTTGAGTGCTAAGCCAAAAATAGACCATTTCTCAGGCCAGCTCTAGCCTTACAAGTCTTTTGTCCCAAGAGGAGGCCTAAGGGAAGATAAGGGACCTCTTAGAAAGTCAGCAGGGTGAGCCCTTCCTCATATCCCATCCCTCTCCTGAGGAGACTCCGAGCACCACGCAGAAAGCCAGGACCAGGTTGAGGCAGCCCCATGCCCTCTCAGCCTTTCAGCCAACACTTGGCTCTAGTTGTTCCCAGTGCCCTATGTGGGCCTTAACATATGTGCTAGAAGGGAGAAGAATGTCCCATCATCTCCACAGTGCAAGTCACACTGCAGAATGAAAAATGAAGCAACAGTTGTAATGAAGAGTGCTAGCCCTCAGGAGAAGCGCTCAAACTCCACTTTGGTGGTCTTGGTGGGAATGCAGCCCTGGTCAGTGGAACGCTGAAGGCTCTGGTGCCCTCTGACATACGATGCTAGATGCATGAACATTAGGTGAGTGAACAGCATGCTCCTTATGTCCAGGATGTGAAGCCCAGATCAGAAATTATGGTTGAGGGTGTCCTCAGGGCTGCTTTGTTGTACAGGATTCAGTGCCAGTCACTTGTCCGTTAGGTCCAGCACCCATGGGTCACACACCTTGGCCTTCAGCCTATCCTTCCCCTTCCACTTTTGGCTCTGGACCAGGTCCAGCTTCTTAAAAAGTTTGAGATGGCACCACAAAGCTGCATAACCTGCCTGTGGGTCCACATCTCCCCTGTGATGTGTCCAGCACTGCATAGGTCAACAGACAGTGGGGGGGGGGGTGGCCTGTAGGCCTGCTCTCTAGCAAAATGTCCCAGCAGTATCAGGGTGTCTCCATTGGCTGCTGGTTGGACTTGCTCTTCTTCATCAGGCTGAAGTCAACCAGCATCAGGAGCCCTCTTGGGTGATGAGAACATTAGCAGCCTCCTTGTCTCTGAGCAGACTGTTGTTCCACAGCTCTTGTTCCTGTGGACACAGAAGAGGTTTTGAGAGCATCTCCATCATCTTCTTGATCTCAGACAGCAGGAACTTAATGAAGCCTTGCTTGTAGCCCACAAGATTCTGTGCAGAGAAGTACTCCAGGATGCACTGCCCTTACAGCAGGTGTAGGGGCAGTGTGGTTGGACATATTCCAATGAAGTTGACCACATCTCCTGGTATAGATGCTGAAGATCCTGTGCTTCCACAAGGCTGTAAGGGGAACTTCCTGTCTCACTAATACCCACCTTCTTGCTCATGTTGTGCTTGGCCTGAATTCTTCCCTGGAGATGCCTTTGTCAATCTTCTGTTCTGGGGGTACTCCAGGGGTGGTGGGCAGAGGTTGGTGGCATTTTGATTGGGCTAAGAAGGCACTGGCTGCACTACAAACACTTCCCACAAAGGGAGACAGGCAGCCAGGGTGACTGGGGACTCCCAGCCTGTGGAGCCCTGGGCCTGGCCTGCATGCTTCCTGCTGTAGGGGTACATACCACTACCCAACCACCTTGCACTGCGGCCTCTTCCTCTTCTACTGCCTGGAGCCACAAGCGCTGCACCAGCCTTCATGTTTTTGGCAATCAATTGCCCAGGGAAAATTACTTTTACTCTTGTGAGCCTGCTTCTGAGAATTCTCCCCAAGAAACAGGAGAATCTGTCTGTCTCCAGCTTATGTCTGGTACTCATCTCTCCTGGGTGTGTAGTTATGAGGCCCCCAAACCTGCTCCAGGCACCACAACAGGCGTTACAGCACTAGGGGCCTTAGGCTCCAGCCTGGAAAAGGGAACATAAGTCAGCTGTAAACGGCCAAGGCATTTGGATCAAATGATTCCAGACCACAGCTCCCATTTTCAGACACCTAAGCTGTAATAGAAATGGAAGATGAGAGTACACCTAAAGTTGTGGGAAGGGGAAGTGACTGAGATTATAGAGCACATGCGTGAGGCACTTGGGGAACACCTGGATTCCATGGCAAAGCAGGAATTCAGGAAAAATAACATTCTCCAGAAGTTTAAAATCAAATCATCATGGAATCAGACCAGATGCTCAGACATGGCGAAGGTGTTGCCCACATCTGTATTTGTGGTGAAAAAACCCCTCCAGAAGTAGATGTTCCAGATTGCTCCGAACAGGTACCAAGAGAGATTCTGAACTCCAGGCCATGTCTCAACTGTAGGAGCTGCAGACTGGGTCTCAGTGTAGTATCCTGGCTGCCTTCGTAGATAAGTCACCTTTCCTGGACAATTGATTGCTATTCTGAAAAGCAGAGTGGAAAGAAATGTACTTCATTAACTGACAAAGATACTAAAAAGATATGTTACTAGGTGAACTGGGATGAGGGGTATATTAGAACTCTTCGTATTGCTACCTTGCAATTTTTCTTTTGTAAATTTAAAGCCATTATTTTTATTTATTTTTAATTTCATTTAAGGTAGACAAATTTCATATATTTCATATACACAGATTTAGGAGCACAGTGATGCTTCCCACCTCACCTTCCCTCCTGCCCATGCTCCCGCCCTCTCTCCCCCTTCCTCTTTTATTCTCTCTTAATTTTTACAATGATCTACTTTAGTGTGTACTCATCTAAAATACATGGTTATAATCAGAGAAAGATTACAGACGTAAATAATTCCAAAACCCTAAACACATGCCTATTTACACAATATCATAAAGTTCACAAATATTCTGTATATGCCAGAGCTCTTTGAAAGCAACAGAAAAAATGCCAATCAAATTGAGACAGAAAAGGGGGATGAGTGCATTTAGTTAACTTTGAAGCCCACATGGGATTGGTTTGGTTTCAGGAACACTGAGATCCAGGAGTGCAAGCTTGGTCACCAGCCGTTCACCTCCGTGCTTTGAACTTTCAGCTGTGGTTGTCTTCCTTTGACCTCAGCATGGTCCCTGCCATCTCCAGGCCACACAGCTCTTGTTATTTAAATGTTTTCATCTATCACCCATTTTATGTGATAGAAGCATTTTATACTTTGGTTTATTTCAATTCAGATTATTTTGTGAATTCTATTTTTAAAAAGTTAACTGTTCTGATTTTCAATGCTAAACGATGTTATTTTATACCTTGTAAGCATGTGTATTATTATTTTTTTAAATTTTTTTGACAGGTGGAGTTATAGACAGTGAGAGAGAGAGACAGAAAGAGAAAAGTCTTCCTTCCATTGGTTCACTCCCCAAATGGCCACTAGGGCCGATCCAAAGCCAGGAGCCAGGTGCCTCTTCCTGGTCTCCCATGCGGGTGCAGGGGCCTAAGCACTTGGGCCATCCTCCATTGCCTTCCCGGACCACAGCAGAGAGACGGACTGGAAGAAGAGCAACCAGGACTAGAACCCGGTGCCTATATGGGATACCGGTGCCACAGGCGGAGGATTAACCAAGTGAGCCATGGCGTCAGCCTATTATTAATTATTAGTTATTAATTCACCATATTAATTCAGAGAACTTTTTGAAGGGTTTATGAAAAATATTAGAAAATTTAGAACAGGATAATTGGCCCGCAGTTAGAATCTAATCCCTTGAAAAAATAACTAAATAGATCCACATAAATAAAAGTCAGTTGATTTGATTTTGATAGACTTGCTCCACTGCTTCCAATTCAGAAGTCAGTTACATAGAATCACATAGTGACAGAGTGAACAACAGAAACAAGGTTTTACTTAATTCTGCAAAAATACTTCTATGAGTTCTCAATTAAATGAAAACAATTTCACTTCCTCATTTATACCATGAATTTGTAATATGCTTATATCCTGTGAGACAAACTCTGTTCCTTCACTTACGTAAGAGTTTAAAAGGGCAATTACCAGGACGAATAGTACTAGGTTTTTTCTGTATGTGTTTGTGAGATGTGTCTGTTCAAAACGCCCTGAGGAGTATTTTGTGATTCGTCTCAAGAATTCTCCAAGAATAATCCAATATGCCTGAAAAGGCAGGAACAAAGAGGCAGGTCTGCAGGCTGTTTTCTCCTGTTCTAGGGGAAGCCCATGGACAATATAGAAGGCAGGGGCCCCAGTCCTATCAACTTCTAAATATATTCACGACATGCAGTGGATTCCTGTCTACTGGGGGCTTTCACCATGACTTTCAGTGTTGTTTAAAACTACTCCTGGTTTAGAAGAAAACAAAGTCGAGTATAAAATGAGGAGGATTCACAACCTAAATGACTTTTTCTGTGTAAGTGAAGTCCAATGTGCTTATCTGGGCCAGGGCATATCTAATACATGGGGAAAAAATCTAGATGTCTCATTGAAGACTTCTGCCCATCTGGGAAGGCTGTATTTATCCATCATTTCTGCAAGTTTTGTTAGATATAGGATACTTGGTTGACAATATTTTATGCTTGTAGCATTTGAGATGTGTCACTAAGAGAAGTAAGATGTTAATATTATTGAGTACATTTCAAGTTTTTTTTTTTATTGTTTTCAAAGACTGCAACACAGGTGAACTATGAAAATGCTGTGAAGAATGAAAGAAACCAAAATAAAAAGACCACAATTTTACAATTTATTTTCTGTGAAATTTCCATAACAGGAAAATCTATAGAGACAGAAAGTAGATTAGTGGGGGGTCTAAAGGCAGGGTAGAAGCTGGGAGAGGAAGGAGGCTAATGGGTAAGGGGATTTCATTTCAGATGACAAAAGAGCTGTAATATTAGATGGTAGTGAGGTTAAACAATGCTATGAACATACTGAAAGCCATATAACTATACACATTAAATATATGCATCATAATATGTCACTTACCTATCAAAAATCTGTTAGGGAAAAAAACACCAACACAAAATGTTGTATGAGTAGAGACAGCTCTAATTTTGCTAAAGACCCACATAAACAGGAAGAAACTGAACCATTTAAGCTGTGAGAGGATTGTGTGCATACTTGTCCTGCTTGCAGACTTCTTACATCAGGAGAAAATGAAATTTAGGGTGTTTGTAAAAAGGGGGGAAGAGTAGCAACATTTATTCCACACTAAAGATGAATTTTATTCTCAAAAATTCCTTCAGGGATCCATAAAATACACAAAGGCCGTAAGCTCCTTGAGAGCACGAGCCACATCCTTGTCCTGGCAGGCCCTGTGCTTTCATCAGCACCTGCCATGCAGCAGGTGTTCAGTATATTAATGCTGTTTCTATCTTGCCCCATCTCTGGATTTACAGAGAAAGAACTAACAACACCGGCACATCTGCAGTGAGTGAGGAGGATCACCTGTCAGGCTCTCCACAGAAGGAAGATGCTGGACCCTGTAAGAACTCAGCTCTTTGGAGGGATCCCAGATGACTGAGTAGGAAAAAGACATACGATTTTGACAATGGGAAGATTTCAGAAGACAAAGGGAGGAATCAGATTCCCAGATGACAGTTGGAGAAAAGTTTACAGTCAAAATGCTACAGAAAGAAGAGACACTGTGGAGTAGTGGGGATGGTACAAACACACAGCTACTACCGGCCAGTGACTCCTGCAAATTAGTGGTGGGATGGCATGCCATCCTCCTGTACTGAAGTGAGATGAACCTGTGGCAGCCCTGAGGGAGAACTTTGTGGGCCCCAATGACTTTGAGACTGGCCTGAAACACCCATGGGGTCACAGTGTCCACCTAACTTAGTGAAAGGAGAGCACATGCTTTCCTCTTCCTCCCCCCAAAGCACATTGCTCCTCTCCACTCTCCCCATTGAGAAGGGAGGAAACATCTTAAAAAGGTGAGTAGAAACTGCAGTGGCCCGTGCAGCTGGGGGATTTTATGGGAGGTATCCATCCACACTCCCCACTGACTTTGAGTCTGGCCTGGAAGGTTGCCAGAGGGTAGGGCACCCACTTAGTCCAGTGAAGTGCTCCCTTCCCCTCTAACAAGGCTCTCAAACTCAACCTGCCAAAGTGGAGAACAAACCAATCTCTGTGGCAAGCAGCTGCGCCCAAAAATGCCACAGCTCTCTCCATGGACAGGGTGGCTTGGGGCCGAGAATGGATTCTCTACTCCATGTGGCTGTGGGAGCCCTGTGACCTGTGACTGTGGGAATCCTGTGACTATGAGATACAGCATGAGGTGTGGCTAGATCTTTTGACCATCACTGAGTCTGGCTTCAGACGGTGAGAGTTAACCGAGTGCTGGGGTGGATCATTGCAGAGGGCTATACTCATTCTGAGGAGCGCACAGATCCTTTGTGTGGTTCACGCTCCTGAGTAGGTGGGCTGTGTAGGCACTGTGGGCTCACCCTGGGAAGTTGGTTAACCTTTGCAGAGTGGGGCTAAGACCGTGAGCCAAAATATCATACCCTCCCCACTGTTGGCCACAGAGATCAACCATGCCCAACGTGAGTGCCACTCTGGACTCGCTTTTTAATGTTAAAACATTTATTTCTTTTTATTTTCTAGTGTGATTCAACATAGAGTTTCCAGACTAAATCCATCTTAGTTTACTTTTTATCCCAGAGGCAGACACTAAAAAACCACTTGTCCTATGGAGGCAAATGATGTAAATAATTTGCCCTGAATAAGTAAAATTAAAACAGCATATTATATCTTTTTAGTTCCAATTGCTATGTGACATTTCTATTAAATTGTTGAGTTCAATGTTTTTAGAATAAATTTAGAACTATTTCCAGTATGTAATGCTATTTTTTTTACTTTTTAAAAATTTTTTATTTAAGGTATACACATTTCATGTATTTCCTATCTACAGATTCAGGAACATAGTGATATTTTCTACTCTACCCTCCCTCCTGCCCATGTTCCCACCTTTCTTTCTCCTCCTGCTCATAGTCCAGTTATTTTTTACAAAGATATATTTTCAGTTAACTTTAAACTAACAAGATTAACCATACACTAAGCAAAGACTTCAACACATAGTGTGAAGAAAAAGATACTGTTCTTCAACAGTTGAGACAACGGTTGCTAAAAATCATTGAATCTAAAATGTCAATTTCACTTCTATAGATTGCCTTTTTTTTTAACTTTTATTTAATGAATATAAATTTCCAAAGTATAGCTTATGGATTACAATGGCTTCCCCCCCATAACGTCCCTCCCACCCGCAACCCTCACCTTTCCCACTCCCTCTCCCCTTCCATTCACATCATGATTCATTTTCGATTCTCTTTATATACAGAAGATCAGTTTAGCATACATTAAGTAAAGATTTCAACAGTTTGCTCCCACACAGAAACATAAAGTGAAAAATACTGTTTGAGTACTAGTTATAGCATTAAATCTCAATGCACAGCACACTAAGGACAAAGATCCTACATGAGGAGTAAGTGCACAGTGACTCCTGTTGTTGACTTTACAAATTGACACTCTTGTTTATGGCATCAGTATTCTCCCTAGGCTCTTGTCATGAGCTGCCAAGGCTATGGAAGCCCCCTGAGTTCACCGACTCTGATCATATTTAGACAAGGCCATGGTCAAAGTCGAAGTTCTCTCCTCCCTTCAGAGAAAGGTACCTCCTTCTTTGATGACCCGTTCTTTCCACTGGGATCTCACTCGTGGAGATCTTTCATTTAGGTTTTTTTCCCCCAGAGTGTCTTGGCTTTCCATGCCTGAAATACTCTCATGGGCTTTTCAGCCGGATCTGCATGACTTAAGGGCTGATTCTGAGGCCAGAGTGCTGTTTAGGACATCTGCCATTCTATGGGTCACTTCCCATGTTGGATCGTTCTCTCCCTTTTTTATTCTATCTGCTAGTATTGCCTTTTAGATACTCTATTAGTTACCACAGACCAGGGAAAGCATATGTTTTTAGATTTTTGGGGGATTGTCTTACTTCACTAAATGTTGTGGTTCCAGTTTTTTTCCATTTTGTTGCCAATGAGAGGATTTCATTTTTTTTTTACTGCTATGTAGTATGACGCAGCCACTGTGGAAGACCATATGGAGATATTTCATATATCTGATTATAACCTACCATATGACCCAACCATCCCATTCCTGGGAATTTACCCAAATGAAATGAAATCAGCATACAAAAGAGTGATCTGTTCCCTTTATTGCAGCTCAATTCACAATAGTTAATTTATAGAATTAACCCAGATATCCATCAACTGATGACTGGATAAAAAAATTATAATATATACATTATATAATACTGAACTCTGGGCTCTTAAGTCACCCTGGAACACTGGCTAGAGCTCTCTGGCCCCACCCAGAACACAGTGCATATCCATTGAGGGAACAGACATTACACTAAGCCATAGAAGCATATCTCAAAGATAAAGATGATCATAGGAGAAAGCCAATAAGCATTTCCATAGATATCTAAAAATAAATGTAGAAATACAAGAAACATGAACAAGGAAGACAATATGATTCCCCGAAAGGAATACAGCACTTCAATAATAGACTGTGAAGACAAAGAAATTGATAAAATGCACAAAAAGGAATTCAAAAGAATTATCTTAAGATTACTCAAAATCACAGAGAAGCAAATATATGAATTAAAGAAATTCATACATGACATGAATGAGAAAGTTTGCCAGGACATAGAGATACTGAACAGAAACCAAATTGAAATATTTGAAATGAAGAATTGAATATTAAAAATAAAAAACACAGAGGATGGCCTTTAAAATAGACTCAGTGAGGCAGAAGACAGAGTATCTGAGCTAGAAGATAAATCTTTGGAGATAGTCAGACAAAAAAATTAGAAAAAATAAAAAGTGTTTGAGATTTATGGGGTACTATCAGATAACCAAATACTTTCCTGAAAGTGTGGAAAGACAGCACAGAATAGAAGACCTATTCAGTGAAACAACTGTAGGAAACGTTCCTAATTTGGAGAAAGATATGGGCATCCAAGAACAGGAAGCACATAGAACTCCTAACAGATATGATCAGAAAAGATCTTCACCACAACACATTGTAGGCAAACTTTCAAAAAGAAAATATCTGAAAATGTGCACAAGAGAAATGCCAGATCACCTTCAAAGGATCTTCAGTTATGTTGACAGCTGATTTCTCAGCAGAAAACCACAGGCTAGGAGAGAATGGAGAGACATGGTCCACATCTTAAAAGAAAGAAAAAACTGTAAACCTAGAATACTGTACCCATAAAAGCTCTCATTTATAAATGAAGATGAAATAAAGACCTTTCAAAACAAACAGAAATGGAAATAATTTTTAACAACTCATCCAGCCCTACAAATGTAGCTGAAGGATATGTTACCCACAGAAATAGAGAAAGATTGCCAGTATCATGGAAGAATGCAAAGGTGGAAAATCTCCCAGTAAAAGTAAACAATGCTAGTGCACCTGGCTATTTAATCTCAATTTCAAGGGAAAATTTTCATTCATGTCATGTATGGATTCAATTCGTGAATTTGCTTCTGATTGCTTCTGTGATTAATCTTTTGCATTCTGTTTTAGGCATTTATCAAGCTCTTCATTTTCACATTCTAGTATTGAAGTGTTGTATTATGTTGGAGGCATCATGTTCTCTTCCTTATTCTTGTTTAGTGAATTTCTGTGTTTATCTTTAGGTATTTGTGGAAATACTTGATGGTTTTTTCCTCTGATGGCTTTTCTCTTTGAATTATGCCTCTGTGGTTTGTGGAATTTCTGCTCTTTCAATGAATATCACCAGGTGTGTTGCTGGGTATCACCAGGGAACTCTGGTCAGTGCCCCATATGTGGTGGGTATCAAGGGTGACACCCTACTTGGGCATGGTAGAACTCCTCTTGTTAATGGAAGGGGGTAGGTATGGTCAACTTTGTTGACTTGATCACACCTTCACCCCTTGTCTTTCAAGGTGATTAATGCCCTGGTATTAGCCCTCAGTTGGTATAATACTTACCCATGCTTCTATATGGACTGCATTAAGGATCTCTGCAGTTCTCAGTGTAAGCCCAGATCCCACTGTGACTCACTCCAGGCAATCAGGGAGGGAGCTCTAAGCATGTGGAACACTAACAGTGATTTCCCAGAGACCCAGCTACACCCTGTGCCTTTCATATAGTCATATTATTTTTACAGTCTCAGCATTCAAGGCTCCCATGGTCATGGATGTAAGAGGATCCAATCCACCCCACTAGCCTGTCATATCCAAGAGAGGCTGAAGGGCTCCCAGATCCCATTGCCTGTGGGTGGTCCACCTAGGTGGATTGAGCCCTGTAGCTTCAGATCCTGTGATGTGTTTAGAGGTTGAGGAAACCTTACAGTCATATGTGGGTGCCCCACCCCCTGTCAATTCTCCCAGCCAGACTCAAAGTCAGTGTGGAAAATAGATTTTTTCTCTCTTGACCATAGCCCTCGATTGTGCTTGTTTCACAATCATGCTAGGCATGTGTGAGAGTCTCCACAGGCAGTAGTTTTGTCAGACTGGCTCCACCTCCCCACCTGCGGGGGCTGCCTGCTAACAAGGTGGAGACCACCCCTTCAGTTGCCCCTACTGCCAAGATGGAGACTGTCCCTGCCAGTTGCTGAGTGCAAACACAAGAGCTGCAGCAGCTGTAATCTATTTATTTCTAAAATGGCGCCCGCCCTCTCAGAGCTGGTTGCAAGGCACTGCTGTTGGTGGGAGCTTGGCAGAGAGAGATCTGCCACTTTTTTGTCCTCTAAGTGAGCAGGTGCCATGTTCCTCTCAGGACTTTGGGCTGGACTCAAAGCCAGTGTTATAACAACAGTGGCACAGGCTGTGCAGTCTGCTATCACCTTGCTCAACAGAGCTGATGCTTTCTCCAGCTCAGGGCTGCTGGGGTCGTTTGTTGTGTCTGTGCTTGTTGCTGCACATCTACACTTTCTGCACAGATCCATGGCATCTCTCCTCCTGCAGAATCTCTACTTCAATTTCTCCTGAAACTTTCCCCTTGAGAATGCACATTCTCCACTTTTTTTCCTACTGTTTTTGCCTAGCCTACAGCAGTTCACCCTGTCGCTGTTCCACCATGTTGGAATCCCAGCGCATAGTATGCTTTAATTTTCATTCATCTCAATGTATTATCTGATTTCACATTTGTTTTCTTTTTTGTCCATTGAATGTTCAGGAGAACATTGTTTAATTTCATGCGCTTGAAAATATTCTAATGTCCCTTCTATTTTTTATTTCTATTTTCATTCTATCATGATAAAAGAACATACTTATAAGATTTCAATCCCTTTACATTTATCCAGATTTGTTTTATTTCTTTATGTATAGTCTACTCTCAGGAATGTTCTATATGTACATCAAAATTATGGATATTCTGCTATTTTTGGATGGAGTTCTAAAGATGTCTATTGGGTCTAGTTCTTTTATAGTTTTGATCAGGCCTTCTATGTTTGTGCTGATCTTCTACCTAGGCCCATCACTTATTGAAATGGAATTATTAATGTCTGCAACATTTATTGCATAACTATTTCTCCTTTCAGCTTTATCATTTGTTTCTTATATTTTGGGGCTATTATGTTGGGTGCACATACGTTTATGTTTTAATCAACTGGATTGATTGATCCTTTTAGTATTGTAAAGTTTCTTTTTTGTCTATAGTAACAGTTTCTGTTATAAATTCTGATATTGGCATAGTCACTTCAGATCTTGATTGGTAATTGTTTATACTAAGGATATTTTCCATCATTTTGCTTTCAACCTGTATTTAGCTTTGATTCTAAAGTAAATCTATTATAGATGTTTTTGAATCATGCTATATAATCTTTTGTATGAATTTCTGCTTGTTAATCCACTTGCATTTATTATAATTACTGACAAGATAGGACTTCTACCATTTAACTACTTTAGTATGAAAAATGTCTTCCAAAACTTTCAGGGAAAATATTATGAAAAAACTATACTTGGATTTTAATAGTTTTGGCATCAAAAAATGCTTCCTTTTTTTTTCAAGGACTTCTTGAAATATTCTCATTTAACTCATCATTTTTGTTTCTCAGTTTTTCATTGCTGTCTTGTGTTAAATATCTTTTCTGTTGTTTCCTTTAAATTGTCTTGTCATTTACATTGTCCTGTTTATATTATGTACTTACTTATTTTATTTTAACCCCTTAAACATAAACAAACTAAATGTTGAAAATAAAAGTTCAACCGTCCTAACTGAAAGATAGCTGATGCTTGGGGTGAATGAAGTGGGAGAAGAGAGAATTCTGGGAAGCTGTCCTTCTGAGAAAGAAACGGTCAAAATCTAGAACTCGAGAACACGTCACAAGATGACAACAGCAGGCAAACGCTTAACCAGGGACAAAACTACCGAAACTCTGGACAGAACCTCAGCGTTGACCACACCCATCCACTCCCCAACGCAGGGCCGCCTTGGGGCTCTCAGGCCATAGACACAAGGTGGGCATCTGGTTCCCAAGGCTGGCACCGTTCGTGTGAGTTTCCTGAGGGGCTGACGCCCGGGGCTTGCCTGTGGTGGTTGTCACTCCAGAGGGTCTCAGGACCGATCAAGCGCTGCACGGAGCCCTCTCCTCAGACTCCCAGAGAGGTGGCGCACAAAGGGCACAGTTGCCGGTGGGCGCGCATCCAAAGGTTTCCTCTGGGTGCTGCTTCAGCCTCCCTGTTCCCCTGGCGGCAGCTGGAGGAAGCGGGGGCGGCCAAGGTAGAGGAGCGGTCGAGGGGGAGAGGCCGCCTGGCTCTGTGCAGCCGCGCTCACCTCCTGCTCAGGTACCAGTGGCCGCAGGCTCTGGACTGAGAGCTGTCCTCCCTGCGCCGCCCTCTCCCAGAACGCTGGGATCCCCTGCTCTGTACTCGCTGTGATCCCCACTTCTCACAGGGGTGGCGGCGGCCAGAGCAGCAGCTCCAGGACCACACCACCAATTCCAGGACCAAGTCAAGTCCAGCAAGACGCGGACCCTTGACTTCCAGAGCACCAAGAAGCAGAGCTTCAGCAGTAAGAAGGAGGACCCCGCGCTGCTGGTTAGGGACTGGCGGGACCCAGACTTGTGGGTTGTCCTGGAGCAGGGTGGGAGCCCTGGTGGTACTGCAGGTGATTTTTATGAGGAGATGTTTATGGCCTTACAGTCACTTAGAGAAAGATTGGAAAGAGTCTATTTACATAGGATGCAGGAGAGGCTGTTGAAGTACAGACGCAATGCCAGTTCATTAACCTGTGCAGACACAGAGCCCCTGGTAAACTAAAGCCAGGTTGCTCCCAAACAGTGGGAATTCCTAGTCCTTTCCCTTGTTTATAGCTGCAGCACAAACCCCTGGGTTTCCACCTCCTATGAACCAGAATTGGGAAGATTTCTCCCACCATGTGCAATCTCCTGGAAGGAGATTGTTTATTTTCCATGTCTAACATCTGTTGGATGCTTGCAAACTGAGATTTTGTCATTTACTGGTTTCAGTGTACGTGCATGTTTTTCAGATGCCCTAAAATCCATTAAAATTGTGTAAAGTGATTTTATAAGCCAAGGTTATGTGGAATTCTTGATGGATGCCTTAACCATGACCCTCCCCTTATGTTATATTGGTGATTATTTTTACATTCCATTTTTCAGAGATTTTTGTTCACTTAATATCAGTTTGTGGTTTAGTCTATTAAAACAAATTATTGTGGATATATTTCCCATAAATTGGAGATTCACAACATTAATGTACTCAGTAAATCTTTTTTTAAAAAGATTTATTTATTTACTTGAAAGTCAGAGTTATAGAGAGAGAAGGAGAGGTAGAGAGAGTTGTCTCCATCCGCTGGTACACTCCTCAGTTGGCTGCAATGGCCGGAGCTGTGCCCATCCGAAGCCAGGAGCCAGGAGCTTCTTCCAGGTCTCCCATGCAGGTGCAGGGGCCCAAGGACTTGGGCTATCTTCTACTGCTTCCCCAGGCCATAGCAGAGACCTTTATTAGAAGTGCAGTAACCAGGTCTCGAAGCAGCGCCCATATGGGATGCTGGCACTGCAGGCGGCAGCTTTTTTTACCCACTACGCCACAGTCCCGGCCCCATCAGTAAATCTTTACAAGTTGAGAATAAATGAAATATATTCTTGATATTAAGGAAATCCATCTGTCCTTAGCATTGTTTCAAAGGATCACATTTTTACAAACTGCAGATTTTTGCTATTTCTCTGTGATCCTGTAACTATTTTGATGGACTAATTTGCTATTGCAGGAACTTGCTGATGTAGAGGCTCCTCACATCTGGAGTTTGTCACTGTCTTCCTGATACAGATGCTTCCCCTGGAACTCAGTAGTACTGAATTCCATGTAGTGTACGACACTACACTACTGTCACATAGTGTAAATCCACAGAGGCAGTGATTTTTAGTCACATATTGTTAGTTAAATACATGTAGTAAATGTGTGCAGTCTTGAAAACTGCATTTGTAAAATTGTTTTAGGGTGCTTAGCTGACAAATCCTTTAATTTATCATCACTCATTGTTTCAGAATACTTCAGAATCATAGTGCTTTCAATGTAAATCACCCTTAGAAAGTATTTTCCAATTTTTAGTTTCAGTGACATATTTTCTCTTAATTCTCCATGTTTACGTACAGCCTTGGAGTTTGAATTCCATACCAGGCTATGGCAAGTATATCACAGGGGAATCAAGTGGCCTTTGTGCTGCTCAGGTGTCACAGACTAAGGACACCTTAAAAGTTCTCATCTAAGTTGTCAATAGGGACTCTTTGTCATATGACGAAAACTTGGGGACAAAGGGACATCCTTCAAGTCAGCATTATTTGATCTTATACTCATGTAACATAAAACATATAGGTATCTTACTTCAAATTCCTGCATCCCCACAACCAGGTCAGAGATGAGAAGGAAAATCTTGAGCTAAGATATGAGGTAGGGAGAGTGAAAACCTGTACCTGTGTAGACTTTAACCTTTGATAAATACTGTAGCTAGTGAGTGTACCATAGAAGATAAAGTTGAAGTGCTTGTTTCATGAACTGGTGTTTGGCATAGCACTTGAGTTGAAAAGTAGGATGCCCTTATCCCATATCAGAATGTTTATGATGGGCCGGCGCCATGGCTCAATAGGCTAATCCTTCGCCTTGCGGCACTAGCACACCGGATTCTAGTCCCGGTTGTGGCACCGAATTCTGTCCCAGTTGTCCCTCTTCCAGGCCAGCTCTCTGCTGTGGCCAGGGAGTGCAGTGGAGGATGGCCCAAGTGCTTGGGCCCTGCACCCCATGGGAGACCAGGAGAAGCGCCTGGCTCCTGCCTTCAGATCAGTGTGGTGCACTGGCCGCAGTGCGCCAGCCACGGTGGCCATTGGAGGGTGAACCAACGGCAAAGGAAGACCTTTCTCTCTGTCTCTCTCTCACTGTCCACTCTACCTGTCAAAAAAAAAAAAAAAAAGAATGTCTGTGTTTAGCTGCACTGTTAATTCAAGCTTCCTGCTGATGTGCATCCCATGAGGCAGCATGTGACAGCCAACCATGTGGGAGAACTGGACTGAGTTTCAGACTGGTGGCTTGGTTCTGCCCCAGGCCTGGCTGTTGTGGACATTTGGGGAGTGAACCAGTGAGTGAGATCTCTCTCTCTCTTTCTTACTCTTTATGTGTTTCTTAACTGAATAAAATAAACAAATAATGAAAATTAACGTTCCTTCTGGAAATTATTACCCTTTAAGAATATAATTGTTGTTATATAGAAGATACTATCATACCTAAGGAAAATTGGTTTCCTTTTATAAATGAGAGCTTGTGTCATGACTGCCACTGAACCAAATACAAAAAATAATTCACAAATTATTGCTGTCAAAGAAATAAGTAGAAATAATGTTAACCAGTGGTATTTAATTCTAAATTACATAGTGTGATCAACCATAATCATCTTGAAATTTTTATTTGTATTGAGGTTACATATCCTGAGTGTTGTTCAAAAGCATGTATGTTAAATCTCACAAATTGACACTTTCTATTTCCCTTTAAGAGTTTTTTTCTTGATAATTTCTGAAAATTCCTGAAGTCACTCACTTAACACAGCAGAGAGACCGGGTTGTTTTAGTGTGTAAGATTGTCTTCACCTGAAGAGCTCCCACAAATGCTTGGGCACAGTGTTAGCTCTTCAATGACATTCTTAAAAGAATGAATGCATAAACTTACTTTCGAACTCCTGGAACCTGTAGTTAACGTGTAATATATGTGCTATATTTATGTCACTTAGCATACATAACTCATAATTACTGTTGTAAAATTTCCTTTGATCAGAAACAAGTGAACTAAGTATTATCACTTGGTCAGCTTTTACTTCAATGCCATTTAGCTAACTGACTGTGTTTAATACATCTGCCTACAAACATTTGAATAGTGAATGTAGAAGACTACTTTACAGTTTTCACACCCTAAAATCCACATGAGTATAGTTCTTTGCTATTCTGCAACCCAGTCTATAATATGAAAAACTCTGTGGAAATTGATTCCCATTAAGAGAAAAAGCCAGGGCCAGCATTGTGGCATAGCAGGTAAAGCTGTTGCCTGCAATGCCAACATCCAATGTGGGAGCGGGTTTGTGTCCCAGCTGTTCTATTTCTGATGTAGCTCCCTGCTAATGGCTTAGGAAAAGCAGCAGATGGGCCAAGAACTTGGACCCTGCCACTCACATGGAAGACTTGGAAGAAGCTCCTGGCTTCTGGCTTCATCCCAACCATTGTGGATATCTGGGTTGTGAGCCAGCAGATGAAAGGTTTCTCTTTATTAATCTGGCATTGTAACTCTGACTTTCAAAAATGATTAAGTTAATCTTAAAAAATGAAAAAAAAACATTCTAGAAAATAGTTGAATCAATGAAAGATAACAAAGGGTATTTATCTGAACTCTGATATCTGTCATTTGTACTTTTGTAAGTTAATTGTGTAATATCAGGCAACTAAAATCTTCAATTCCATGTGTATCCTAAATAAGAAACAGAAAATAAGTATTGTAAATTGACTTAAAGACAGAGAAGAAACCGTCCTGTAAACAGTTCTTGTAAACAGGATGATATTTACCAAAAATGTTCATGCCATCTAATTTGCTGTCAACCTCACTGTTGTACAAAGGAGCTCAACTGAAGGGGAAAATAACTGTCATACAATGGATTTAGATAACACAGATGAGCAAATGAATATTTTATCAAGTCATTGCTATCTGGGGCAAATATTTACAGCTTAAGAAACCAATTGACAAACCCAAAAGGTTGCCATGCCTCCACCTGCTTCCAGCCAGGGGAACAGGAGAAAGTTATACACATGTGTGCACAGCAGGACACAGACTCATGCTCAGAAAAGACCCAAGAAGTCCCTAATCTTTCACCTCAAGCTGATCTTTAGGATCAAAACAAACAGGATATGAAGGCTAGGGCAGAGTTGTAAGCAGAGTGGCTAGATAATAAAATAGTCCCAACAGACAGCAAAATCTCACAGACCTAGAAATTTCTTTTTCATCTTTCCTCTCTTTTTGAGATTTTCCCCATTTTGTGAGTATACATATCATAAAATCTAATAAACCAGCTTCTGGGGATTAATCTAAAGGAATATAAATGTCAGAGCTAACACATGATAAAAACAAAGCAAAAAGACTTTACATAAATAAATTGTGCAAGATTTACTGTGATTTTGATTGCTCTTATCTGAAAATATGTTAAAACCCACTGAGTTGTGCAGTTTAAACAAATGAATTATATTATATAAATATTGTATAAAATATTGTTTGTATAAATATTATTTGTACAATATTTTATTTTTATTAAGCAAACAGAAACTCAATAGCTACAGGTAGAAAAAAACCAATAATTTCTAGTAATAAGAAAAAATTTGACTTCCTGAATTTCATGGGCTAATTCTCAAAATGCCTAGTTTTTAACAATAACAGAACTCCAAGTCATGCAAAGAATAATAAAGTGTGACCCATTCATAATAAAATTAGTGTAAACTCTCTCTTGGAGATATAACACTGGCTTTTCTAAAGACTTTACATAAATTATCTTATATATGCTCAAAGAGCTAAAGGAAAGCATGGATAAAGAACTTAAGTACAGTTGGGAACCAGGATGTCAACAAATAGAGAGTAGCAATAAAGAGCTAGAAAATATAAAAAAATACATATAGAAATTTTGAATCTGGAGTGAACAGAACCAAAATGAAAACTCACTAAAGGGGTTTTGCTGCATATTGGGGCAGACAGAAATAGGAATGAGTGAATTTGAAGAACTATCAAGTAAAATTATCCCTACTGAGGAGCAGAAATAAAAAAATAAAGATGGAGTAACTATATTGATATCATATAAAGAAGTTTCAGAGAAAATATTGTACATGAAGAATGAAAGTCATTTCATATAGACAAAGGAGTAAATTACAATAAGACATGCATTTGGAGAACCTAATTACCAAGCTTCAAAATACATGAATGTTAACATATGCCAGGAGGAACAGAGAAATCCACAACTACAGCCAGATATTTCAGTTTCGCTCCCTTGATAAACAGATGAAAAGCTGGTAAGCACAGCAGTGTTAACTAGAGTAACAACCAATTTGATGTGGTTAATACTGTAAAGCACCCAGTAACAGGACAGACAAGTGAATGGGTGATTTATTAAAATAGAACATGAACTGTACTTTATAAACAATAAAATCACATAAAACTTGTATAAATGTATACCAATTAGTAGTATACATGAGCACATTTCAAAAGTTCATGGAAAATGTCATAAAAAGATAGGTTTATTTTGCTTCAAAAGTGGAACTGTAATGCACATTTTTCCATAATGTGCATTTTCTCTAAATTTTTTCAAGACTCCTTTATTCCCACCACAAAGATTTTTTTTTAAAAAATCAATACCAAAAAAGTGAGAAATGTGTAAATATTGGAAAGGAAATAAAACATCTCTAAATACAATATGATTCAAAAAGAAATAAAAATGAAATTATTTAAAGCAGTATGGATGTAAATGAGAATGTTGAATTTTGTTAGGTGCAATAAAAGCAGTATTTAGAGATCAATTTCTAAGGCCAAATGCCTATTTCAGAAAGGTGTCAAATCAAATGACCTTGGAGTCTGTTTTATGCAATTAAAAGTGGAAACAAAGTAAGAAAAAAAAGGAAACAATAAAAACTAAAGAAGAAATAACTGAAATTGACAATTTAAACATGGACTAGGTATTCAGGGAAACCAGTACCAGTATACCAAGAAGGAAAGAGCAAAAGGGTGGTAGGAGCTCAGGGCTCCTGAGAGAATTTTTAGCTTTTTTGAGATGTGAGACAAAGTTTTCATCTGTAGGATACTTTGTGATGGCCCAGCACATAGGCTCAAAGTGTGAGGAGGATGGATAAGTTTAGGAAGGAGTAGTGTAATAGTTTTCTTTTCATTATTTTAACTAAAATACCAGAGAGGAGCTTCTTGGAAAGAAAAAAATTTGTTTCTAATTACAGTTTGGAGATGACAGTTCAGGATTGGGCTGCTCCATAGTCCAGTGTCCTGTGGAGGCTGGTAATGGCAGGTGTGGAAGAATGATCATATGGTGATCCAGGAAGCAGAAAGATCAACTAGAACCACTGTCTAAAGGCACACCCCCAGTGACCTAAAGGCCTCTACAAGACCCATCCATCAGATTCCATAATTATATCAAGTAACCACCCTTTCTTTTTTAAATATTTATTTATTTATTTGAAACTCAGAGTTATGCAGAGAGAGGAGAGACAGAGAGAGAGAGAGAGAGAAAGAGAGAGAGAGAGGTCTTCCATCCAATGGTTCATTCCCCAGTAGGCTGCAACCGCCGGAGCTGCGCCGATCAGAAGCCAGGAGCCAGGAGCTTCTTCCAGGTCTCCCACATGGGTGTGCAGGGGCCCAAGGACTTGGGCCATCTTCTACTGCTTTCTCAGGCCATAGCAGAGAGCTGGATTGGAAGTGGAGCAGCCAGGTCTCAAACCGGCACCCATATGGGATGCTGGCACTTCAGGCCAGGGTGTTAACCTGCTGCGCCACAGCGCCACCCTTAATCCAACAACCCTTAAGGTAGACTTCAGAGTATAAACATCTTCATGAGTTTTGGGAAGCCAAGCCCTACTCAACACATAATAAGTAGACAGGAAATGGAATTAAGAAAACAGTCATTCCACTGAGACTAAGAGTTTGTTTGTTTCCAACACTTGTGCATCTGTACTACCTGAAAGACTCCCTAGTAAAAAATAATCGTTGGAGTAGTGGATAGACTGTTTTCCAGCAGTTTAAGAACTGACAATTATGTGTAGATGCTTAGTTAATGTTGTACTTAAATGTGTACTTAATTGTGTGATTTTTTTCCCAAAGGGAATTAGTCCATTTAAAAATATTTTTAATGTATTCTACAGGGAAGGGGAGAGAGAGAGTAAGAGAGAGAGAGAAAAATCTTACATCTGCTGGTTTGCTCCCTAAATGACCACAACAGCCAGGACTGGGCCAGGCTAACATCAGGAGCCAAGAACACAATCTGTGTCTCCAACCAGGGACCCAAGTGCTTAAGCCATTGTCCACTGCTCTCCCAAGTATGTTAGCCGGAAGCTTGATGAGAACAGAGCAGCTGGGACTCAAAACAGCAATCCAATATGGAATGTCCACATCTCAAGTGGTAGGTTAACCTGCTATACCACAATGCTGGAATAAATTAGTCCATTTTTATAAAACAAGTCTAGAAAAGGTACTGAGTTGTATTTCTTGGGAGCAGGAAGGTTAAAAGGAACTTGGGGTAGACTGTATAGAGAGGAACTATACACATTTACAGTTAGATGTGGAACATAAAATTTTCCTTGGAGAATGAGGATATTAAGACAAAAGATTATGGGGCTAGTGTTGTAGTACAGCGTGTTAAGCCACAGATTACTGTTTTCAGTTTCTTGAATAGTTCATATCATTGTGATACTGAGGACATAGAATAGGAGGATTAAGACTGGAATGTCAGACTACATTTGTTTAGAAGGCAGAGGTGTTTCTTATGATAAATTCTAGGGTGTGACAATGACTCAGAATGGAGTTAATGGACTTTAAGGTGAGAAGGGATCAACAACGAGAAGCAAAGATTTTTTTAAATTATTTATTTGAAAGGCAGAGTGACAGAGAGAAAGAGATTTTACATTTGTTGGTTTACTCCCTTAACCTTGAGATGGTTGGAACTGGGCCAGGCTGAAGCCAGGAGTCAGGCAGTCTGAGTTTCCCACATCAGTGGCATGGGCTCGAGTACTTGGGCCATCATTCGCTGCACTAGCAAGGAGACATATTGGAAGCAGAGCAGCTAGGGCTCAAAGTGGGGCTCTGATATAAGATGTGGGTGGCAGCTTAACCCTCAGCAACACAAAACCAGTCAAAGAAGCCAGGTTATTGGAAGCTCTACACTCCTGGATTTGGGATTAAAACTACTCATCCTACTTCACACTCTACCCCAGGTCCCATAATACCTCTTTCCCCTCTCTAGTTCTGTACAGAATAAGCATTTTCCCAGTGTAAACTTCAATCAATGGCACCAGTGTGAAAATGAAGGCAGAATTGGGACAGTGATATGAGAGAGAGAGAGAGAGACAGTGAGAGAGAGAGAGAGAGAGAGAGAGAGAGAGAGAGAGAGAGAAATTGTAGTAGACAGCTGTTTTAATTTCCTTTAAAATTTTAATTCACTTTTTGGATTGTGTCCCTTGTACTCTGGAGAACTCACTCTATTTTCAGTTTCCATTCAGGTGCAAGCTGAGTTGTCTTTCACTAAAAGTCCCTTTTAAAGTAAGGGATGTAACTGAGACTTGACTGCAAAGATCATTCTATGTTTTGCACTACAGTAATTGGTGAAGAATAGACACGTGACTCAGTTAGACATGACAAATATCAGTGGGAACTTTTATGATAGTAGTGGGAGAGAAAATACATTTTTAACTGCACTTGAGGGGTAGAGGTGGCAATTTCAGACTTGCAAGACACAAAAACTTGCAATAAATCTAAGCCAGAATATAGAGACCAGAGAAGCATAGAAAATAAATTCTGATGGCATCATTTGAGTCTCCTTGTGAACTCTGTTGCCTGAAGGTCTTTAGTTAACTTTATCCCAAGACATCTTTAGAAACTGAGATACTTCTATTCCTTTTGCTTAACTCAGTTCCATTATATTTCATTTCATCTAAGTCATTCTCCCAAAATTAAAGTGCTTCTCCATTTATAGCTTCTTCTCAATGTTACTCCACCAGATACACAGAATTTTTCCTGTCCTTCATGTTGCCCTTCTGTGTAAGTAGATAAAGAACTTGAATGCATTATAAATACAAAAAAGGATAATATAGATAAAAGTAGAAATTTGTTTCACAACATGTAAAGGCAACAAGTATTAAATGTAAAATGTAATTCAATATCCTAAGTTAAATTGATTTTAATGACCCCCCCATGTCAAAAGATAGAAAGATAGCAAAAAATAGTCCTTACCCATGGATTTTGCCTAATAAGCATTACTCACTGTGAAACATAGATGCCAAGATTGGACAAAGCAGTGCTTTGATGGAGCTCTGTGATTAAATATCAGTTATCTCAGAAAACATCATTTCATCCCTTTAGGGAATCCTGACAACTTGTAGAATATTTTGACTCTGGACACAGCTGCTCTAGGGACCCATATTCACATCCATTCTCACATCTTTGGAGATTTGTTACACTGTTTGATGATGATGTGATTTCAGTAATATTCCACTGTAGTGTCACTGTTGATGCACCTCATTTTGAATAGATCATTTCATAGTGGATCTGTGAATGTAAATTCTCTGACTCCCTCACCCATTGCTTCTATAACTTTAAGCATGTGCACACCAGTTATGACTGGTTATGTTTCCTTTGGTCAATCACTTCATCACTTTATGTCATCACTTTGTGCCATCAGATATTCCTTGTCATGAATTCATTAGGCATTGCGTACATGGGAAGGATCCCAGAAAGGGAGTTATGAACTCTGAGATTTTTTATTGGCATTTTTAAAAATTGGTAGACTTTTTTTCTATTGTTCAGTCTGTGAGAATCAAATTTCAAGTGATAAGTGTACTGGATTACATTTAAATAGATATATAAATATGTGTGTATATATATACATTAAACCATGTACACTGCAAGATGATCTTCTCTATACAACACTCTATATCCATGGTAGCTGAAAATTACTTCTTCAGGTCTGTGTTCTGGGAGCTAGGGCAGAGTACAGATGCTATGGAGCCAGGATGAGCCATTCTGTAAATAATTTCTCTGTACCTCTAAGTCTGAAGACTGACAGTGGCATTCCAGAGAGTTCAAGGAGCTACTTTCTCTCTATCATTTAGGATGGACCCTCACCTCTCTACTTCCTCACCTACTCCTTCTTTCAATGCTGAAACAAATTTGATTTATCTGTTTTTTTCTATCTAGCCACTTTTCTCTCAACAATTAAACAGATATTACTTTGATAAAATTGACACAGATGAGAAGGATATATTTGTTAACCTATTGAATCTGTCTTCAGTGAATTGAGTGGGGATTCCAAGAAGAGTCTCTTTTGTTAGACTTAACTCCACTGACCCTGCCTTCTTTTTTTTAACTTTTATTTAATGAATATAAATTTCCAAAGTACAGCTTATGGATTACAATGGCTTCCCCCCCATACCGTCCCTCCCACCCGCAACCCTCCCCTTTCCCACTACCTCTCCCCTTCCATTCACATCAAGATTCAGTTTCGATTCTCTTAATATACAGAAGATCAGCTTAGTATACATTAAGTAAGGATTTCAACAGTTTGCTCCCACACAGAAACATAAAGTGAAAAATAATAGATGATTTTTTAAATGATGATGAAATCAGATCAGACCTATTGTCATGTTTAATTCCAGTGAGAGTCAAGTTGGGATTTGATCATTTCTTTTTTCTTTCTTTTTTTTTTTTTTTACAGAAGATCAGTTTAGTATACATTAAGTAAAGATTTCAACAGTTTGCACCCCCATAGAAACACAAAGTGAAATATACTGTTTGAGTACTCGTTATAGCATTAAATCTCAATGTACAGCACATTAAGGACAGAGATTCTACATGAGGAGTAAGTGCACAGTGACTCCTGTTGTTGACTTTACAAATAGACACTCTTGTTTATGGCATCAGTAATCTCCCTATGCTCCAGTCATGATTTTCCAAGCTATGGAAGCCTTTTGAGTTCTCTGACTCTTATCTTGTTTAGACAAGGTCATAGTCAAAGTGGAGGTTCTCTCCTCCCTTCAGAGAAAGGTACCTCCTTCTTTGAAGACCTGTTCTTTCCACTGGGATCTCACTCACAGAGATCTTTCATTTAGGTTTTTTTTTTTTCCAGAGTGTCTTGGCTTTCCATGCCTGAAATACTCTCATGGATATTTCAGCCAGATCTGCATGCCTTAAGGGCTGATTATGAGGCAGAGTGCTGTTTAGGACATCTGCCATTCTATGAGTCTGCTGCGTATCTCGATTCCCATGTTGGATCACTCTCCCCTTTATTTATTCTATCGGTTAGTATTAGCAGGTACTAGACTTGTTTATGTGCTCCCTTTGACTCTTAGTCCTTTCATTATGATCAATTGTGAACTGAAATTGATCACTTGGACTAGTGAAATGGCATTGGTACATGCCACCTTGATGGGATTGAATTGGAGTCCCCTGGTATGTTTCTAACTCTACCATTTGGGGCAAGTCAGCTTGAGCATTTCCCAAATTGTACATCTCTTCCCTCTCTTATTCCCACTCTTATGTTTAACAGGGATCACATTTCAGTTAAATTTCAACACTTAAGAATAACTGTGTATTACTTACAGAATTAAACTAGTCATATTAAGTAGAACAGACAAAAAAAACTACCAAGAGGGATAATGTATTAAGTTGTTCATTAACAGTCAGGGCTATGCTGATCAAGTCACCGTTTCTCATAGTGTCCATTTCACTTCAACAGGTTTCCTTTTTGGTGTTCAGTCAGTTGTCACCAATCAGGGAGAACATATGGTATTTGCCCCTTTGGGACTGGCTTATTTCACTCAGCATGATGTGTTCCACATTCCTCCATTTTGTTGCAAATGACTGGATTTCGTTGTTTCTTACTGCGGTATAGTATTCTAAAGAGTACATATCCCATAATTTCTTTATCCAGTCTACCGTTGATGGGCATTTAGGTTGGTTCCAGATCTTGGCTATTGTGAATTGTGCTGCAATAAACATTAATGTGCAGACAGCTTTTTTGTTTGCCAATTTAAATTCCTTTGGGTAAATTCCAAGAAGTGGGATGGCTGGGTCGAACGGTAGGGTTATCTTCAGGTTTCTGAGGAATCTCCAGACTGACTTCCATAGTGGCTTAACCAGTTTGCATTCCCACCAACAGTGGGTTAGTGTCCCTTTTTCCCCACATCCTCGCCAGCATCTGTTGTTGGTAGATTTCTGTATGTGAGCCATTCTAATGGGGGTGAGGTGAAACCTCATTGTGGTTTTGATTTGCATTTCCCTGATTACTAGTGACCTTGAACATTTTTTCATGTGTCTGTTGGCCATTTGGATTTCCTCTTTTGAAAAATGTCTATTGAGGTCCTTGGCCCATCTCTTAAGTGGGTTGTTGGTTTTGTTTTTGTGGAGTTTCTTGATCTCTTTGTAGGTTCTGGTTATTAACCCTTTATCTGTTGCATAGTTTGCAAATATTTTTTCCCATTCTGTCGGTTGTCTCTTCACTCTCCTGACTGTTTCTTTTGCAGTACAGAAACTTCTCAATTTGATGCAATCCCAATAGTTGATTTTGGCTTTGACTGCCTGTGCCTCCCGGGTCTTTTCCAGAAACTCTTTGCCTGTGCCAATATCTTGAAGGGTTTCTCCAATGTTCTCTAGTAACTTGATGGTGTCAGGTCATAGATTTAGGTCTTTAATCCATGTTGAGTGGATTTTTGTGTAAGGTGTAAGGTAGGGGTCTTGCTTCATGCTTCTGCACGTGGAAATCCAGTTTTCCCAACACCATTTATTGAATAGACTGTCCTTGCTCCAGGAATTGGTTTTAGATCCTTGATCAAATATAAGTTGGCTGTAGATGTTTGGGTTGATTTCTGGTGTTTCAATTCTGTTCCATTGGTCTATCCATCTGTTTCTGTACCAGTACCATGCTGTTTTGATTACAACTGCCATGTAGTATGTCCTGAAATAGGGGATTGAGATGCCTCCGGCTTTGTTTTTGTTGTACAAGATTGCTTTAGCTATTCGAGGTCTCTTGTGCCTCCATATGAATTTCAGCATCATTTTTTCTAGATCTGAGAAGAATCTCTTTGGTATCCTGATTGGAATTGCACTGAATCTATAAATTGCTTTTGGGAGAATGGACATTTTGATGATGTTGATTCTTCCAATCCATGAGCATGGAAGATTTTCCCATTTTTTGGTATCCTCTTCTATTTCTTTCTTTAAGATTTTGTAATTCCCATAATAGAGATCTTTAACGTCCTTGGTTAAGTTTATTCCAAGGTATTTGATTGTTTTTGTAGCTATTGTGAATGGGATTGATCATAGCAGTTCTTTCTCAGTCATGGCATTGCTTGTGTATACAAAGGCTGTTGATTTCTGTGCATTGATTTTATATCCTGCCACTTTGCCAAATCCTCTATGAGTTCAAATAATCTCTTAGTAGAGTTCTTTGGATCCTCTAAGTACAGAATCATATCGTCTGCAAAGAGGGATAGTTTGACTTCTTCCTTCTCAATTTGTATTCCTTTAATTTCTTTTTCTTGTCTGATGGCTCTGGCTAAAACTTCCAGAACTATGTTAAATAGCAGTGGTGAGAGTGGGTATCCCTGTCTGGTACCAGATCTCAGTGGAAATGCTTCCAACTTTTCCCCATTCAATAGGATGCTGGCTGTGGGTTTTTCATAAATTGCTTTGATTATATTGAGGAATGTTCCTTCTATACCCAATTTGCTTAGACTTTTCATCATGAAAGGGTGTTGAATTTTATCGAATGCTTTCTCTGCATCTATTGAGATAATTGTATGGTTTTTCTTTTGCAGTCTGTTAATGTGGTGAATCACATTGATTGATTTGCGAATGTTGAACCATCCCTGCATACCAGGGATGAATCCCACTTTGGGTGGATGATTTTTCTGATGTGTTGTTGTATTCTATTGGCCAGAATTTTATTGAGGATTTTTGCATCTATGTTCATCAGCGATATTGGTCTATAATTTTCTTTCAATGCTGGATCTTTCTCTGGCTTAGGGATTATGGTGATGCTGGCTTCATAGAAAGAATTTGGGAGGATTCCCTCTTTTTCGATTGTTCTGAGTAGTTTGAGAAGAAATGGGATTAGTTCTTCTTTAAATGTCTGGTAGAATTCAGCAGTGAATCCATCTGGTCCTGGGCTTTTCTGTTGGGAGGGCCTTTATTACTGTTTCAATTTCTGTCTCAGTTATGGGTCTGTTTAGGTTTTCTATGTCTTCATGGTTCAATTTTGGTAGATTGCATGTGTCCAGGAATCTATCCATTTCTGATAGGTTTCCCTGCTTGCTGGCATACAAGTCCTTGTAGTAACTTCTGATGATTCTTTTTATTTCTGTGGTGTCTGTTGTTACGTTTCCTTTTTCATCTCTGATTTTATTGATTTGGGTCTTTTCTCTTCTTTTTTTAGTTAGTTGGGCCAATGGGGTGTCAATTTTGTTTATTTTTTCAAAAAACCAGCTTCTTGCTTGGCTGATTTTTTGTAGTGTTTTTTTTTTTTTTTTTTGGATTCAATCCTGTTAATTTCTTCTCTGATTTTAATTATTTCTCTTCTCCTACTAGTTTTGGGTCTGGTTTGCTGCAGTTTTTCTAGGTCCTTGAGATGCGTTGAAAGCTCATCTATTTGGTGTCTTTCCAATTTCTTGATGTAGGCACCTATTGCTATAAACTTGCCTCTCAATACTGCTTTTCCTGTATCCCATAAATTTTGATATGTTGTGTTGTTTTCCTCATTTACTTCCAGAAAGTTTCTGATTTCTCTTTTAATTTCTTGAATGACCCAGTGTTCATTCATGAGCATGTTGTTCAGTCTCCATGTGTTTGCATACTTTCTGGGGTTTCCTGAGTTGATAATTTCCAGCTTCATTCCGCTGTGGTCTGAGAAGCTGCATGGTATGATTCTAATTCTTTTAAATTTGCTGAGACTTGCTTTATGGCCTAGTATGTGATCAATCCTAGAGAAGGTTCCATGCACTGCTGAGAAGAATGTAAAGTCTTTAGATGTAGGATTGAAAGTTCTGTAGATATCTTTTAGATCCATTTGGGCAATAGTGTCGATTAAATCTGCTGTTTCCTTGTTGATCTTCTGTCTGGATGTTGTGTCTATCTCTGAGAGTGGAGTATTGAAGTCCCCCAGTACCATTGTATTGGAATCTAAATCTCCCTTTAAGTCCCTTAACATATATTTTAAATAGTCTGGTGCCCTGTAATTAGTTGCATATACATTTATAATAGTTACATCTTCCTGCTGAATTGAACCCTTAATCATTATATAGTGTCCCTCTTTGTCTCTCTTAACAGTTTTTGTATTAAAGTTTATTTTGTCTGATGTTAATATGGCTACACCTGCTTTTTTTTGGTTTCTGTTGGCATGGAATATCTTTTTCCAACCTTTTACTTTCAGTCTGCATGCCTCTTTGTTAGAGAGATGTGTTTCTTGTAGGCAACAAATAGTTGGGTTGTGTTCCTTGAGCCAATCAGCCAATCGGTGTCTTTTAACTGAAGAATTCAGACCATTAATGTTTAATGTGACTATTGATACGTAGTGCCTTTGCCCTGCCATTTTCCTGGAGATATTTTCTAGTATATGCTTTGAGCTTCCCATGTTCTTTTACTGGTAGGTGTTCTTCCTTTACCTTCTTTCATATTGATGGCCGTGTTTCTGTGTTTCTGAGTGTAGCACATCTTTAAGTATCTTTTGCAGGGCCGGATGAGTGGCCACAAATCTTTCAATTTCTGTTTGCTATGAAAGGTCTTTATTTCACCTTCATTCACAAATGATAGCTTTGCAGGATATAATATTCTGGGCTGGCAATTTTTCTCTCTTAGCACCTGTGCTATGTCTCGCCATTCCCTCCTAGCCTGTAGTGTTTCTGATGAGAAGTCTGCTGTGAGTCTAATTGGAGATCCTCTGAGAGTAATCTGACGTTTCTCTCTTGCACATTTTAGGATCTTTTCTTTATGTTTCACTGTGGAGAGTTTAATTACCACGTGTTGTGGTGAGGATCTCTTTTGGTCATGTTTATTGGGGGTTCTGTGAGCTTCCTGTACTAGATGTCTCTGTCCTTCTCCAAACCTGGAAAGTTCTCTGCTAGTATGTCACTAAAAAGGCCTTCTAATCCTTTCTCTCTCTCCATGCCTTCAGGAACTCCTAGAACCCGAATGTTGGTTTTTTTAATAGTATCCTGTAGATTCCCAACAATATTTTTTAGATTTCTAATTTCCTCTTCTTTTCTTTGGTTTGACTGTATCCTTTCCTGTGCTCTATCTTCTAAGTCTGATATTCTCTCTTCTGCTTCACCCATTCTGTTTTTAAGGCTCTCTAATGTGTTTGTCATTTGATCTATTGAGCTCTTCATTTCATTTTGATTTCTCTTCACTATCACACTTTCCTGTTCTTTTAGTTTCTGTGTTTCATTTTGATTCTTCCTTCAAATTTCATTTTCACGAGAGAGATTTTTCAATCCGGTCCAATAAGGATTTCTGTAGTTCAAGGATTTGCTTTTGAAAACTTCTAAATGTTCTTATCATAAATTTTTTGAAATCCGTATCTTGCATTTCTTCTATCTCATCATCTTTATAATCTTGGCTTGGGGTGTTTTGTTTATTTGGAGGCATCATAATGTCATCGTTGATCTTGTTCCCTCGATTTCTGTGTTTATTGCTTGGCATAGTTAATTCTTCTTTCGTCACTGTGCATTTTTTTTCAAATTTTTTTTTATTTTATACTATGTCTGTGCTAAGTGGACTGCCTGCTGTTGGAGGAGCCTTGGAGGCTTGAGATGGGTGTGGCCTGAGAGCTCTGCTTGGTTCTTCCAGGTTAGGGGTGTGCAAAGGTGACACCCTCAGGTTATGTGTGGTAAATCTCTCTCTATTTATTTATTTATTTATTTATTTATTTATTTAATTTATTCAGGGGGTAAATAATACCACACAGCAGGGCTGTGCAGAATTGATGGTAATTAGCTTCCTATCTCTGGCTTCTACCCAAAGAATCTGTGCAGGCTCTGTTTCTCCTCTGGACTCCCACTGGGTTGCCTAGGCTATTGAATTGTAGTGACTCAGTTCCTTAGCTCTCCCCTGTTGTTATGTAAATCCAGAGAAGTGGCCTGCTCTTTGTCTCTTGCAAACTCTTACAAACTCTTGCAAACTCTTGCAGGCCTTGCAGCCTTGAAGCCTTGCAGGGAGAGAAACCCCCCACCTTTTTTTCCTTCTCTCCTGGAGTCAGTCTGGTGCACTTTCCCAGTCCCTTCTAGATGCTGACCGCGGTTTCCCCACCAATGTCTTGGGTTATTGAGCTCACTTCCCCTTCCAGCGCCGATGTGTGGACTCGGAGCCCCGGGCGTCTCAACTCTCCCAGCTGGTGTCTGTGTGACATCCACTCCCCTTCCTGCACTGGCACGCAGACCCTGCAGCTCCCGTGGCTCGGCTTCCACGCGGTGGGTGACCTTGTTCTCCCAGTAGGTCCTCCGAGTCACAGCCACTTGATCCAGAAGAGCTTCCTCTGCAATTTTCTCCTGATCCTTTTTCTGAGGCTACCATAACTCCACTTTTATTAAACTAAATTTTCCCGGACTATTGGTGCGTGCCCTCACTATTCCGCCATCTTGGCTCCGCCCCCAGCTGTCTTTTCGACCCTGCCTTCTTATGTTTACAGTCCTGTATAATTATCCCTTAAGCTTGAGTGTTGCAGAAGTCAGTGAGTTCCTTCTAACCCAGAGAATAGTAGAGACATGATGGGATATCGTTTCTATTTTTAGATTACAAATGATCACACTTCTGTGCTTCTAGTAGACTTCCCTTTCCTTGCTTTGATGAAATAAGCAGCCACATTAGAGGGGATGCATTTCGAGGAACCAAAGGAGCCAGTGGTCATCGGGAAACTGAAGCCCTCAGCCCAGCAAGCATCAGGCTCAGAATCCTGCCAACAGCTATGTAAGTGAGCATGAACCTGTACCCTTCCACAGCCGAGCTTTCAGATGAAACCCTGCCTCCAGCTGACACCCTGAGTATAACCTTGGGATAGACCCTGAAGCAGAGAAGCAGATTGTTGTTCCTGGATTCCCAACTCAAGGAACCTGTGAGTTACTGATACATGTTTGAAAGCAACTAAATTTTGAGGTTTCTATTGTACATCAGTAGGTAACAAATACTCATTTACTTCACTGTAAAGAGTTGGGCTTTAAATGTCAAAATTTGGGGGGGGGAGGTGTTTCATCCTGCCTTTAACCCCTCTAACACTGTGAAATAAATTGGGCCTTTAGTTTCAAGAGCCTGTACTTGCTCCATCATCTTTCTGCTGCGCAGAGAGCCCTGTGATTCAAGGCTTGTCAAAAAGGCCCTGTCAACAGGCCAATTTATCCTCTAGCATCTCCCCAAGGCTGCCATGAGCTCAGGAGCATCAGTACTTCTGCATTCATAAAAGGCAGTCATTCTTTCATAAGTCTTCCCCGTCCTCTACTCTTACTTTTGGAATCGACCCACTGAACAAGTTACTTCACCTTTTTCTGAAGTAGATTTCAAGAGAAAATGATTCCTTTTCTGACAGAGTTGCAGAAGTCTCCTCTACTTTCTTGCGTGGGCTCCTCCTCATAGCTTGATTTCCCTAATCTTTACCCCTGCCTTCCACATTCCCCTTTGTGTCTGGTACATTATCCTCTTAGTTGGTGGGGGTACTTGCCCTGTCCTAAGACACACTTAGGGAGCCAGTTCTCCTGCTTCTGCTACACACTGATCTCTGTGCTGACCATGAAGGCATGCAGCCCACAGGAAGCTGCCACTCCCACTGGAGAGACCTTGGGGATGAGTCAGTGAGTATCAGAAACCAAGATGTCTGAAGTGAGGATTGTGTCATTGGGAGGGATTGATTCTAGATCTGTTCCCCACACTACAATTTATGTTTTAAAACATAAAGCAGTTATCTCATAAGAGCCTATGGTGTTGGGCCCTCAGGAATCAACGCTGGTGGGAAGTGAGGGCAGCATCCATCTGATTTATTTACATTTACATCTGTAGATTGGGAGCATCCCAACTGGCTTGTTGTCAAGACATCACTAGAGGGGATGGGATAGCAGAGGAGTGTGGAGCCTTAAAGATCTCCATGGACATTTTGGATATGAAAAATATTGTAAATTCTTTCCTACCATACTTTTCCTTGAAGCATTTCTACTGCATCACTGGATGTTTGTCTCTCACAAGATTCATGTCCATCCCCATCTTGCCTTGGGGGGAAGGCTGAGCTTCAACTATTGGGAATACTATTCAATATGGAATGACATCTTAGAGAGACTTTTGTATGCATTTCACTGATCAGCAATGTTGAACATCTTTTAATATAAACCATCTGGATGTAGGGGGAAAGGCTCACTAATCCACTGTTAGTGGGAATGCAAACTGATAAAGCCACTATGGAAGACAGTTCAGAGATTCCTCAGAAACCTGAATATAGCCCTACCACATGACCCAGCCATCCCACTCCCTGGAATTTACCCAAAGGAAATTAAATTGGCAAATAAAAGAACTGTCTGAACCTCAATGTTTATTGCAGCTCAATTCACAATAACTAAGACATGGAAGCAACTTAAATCTCCATCAACAGAAGACTGGATAAAGACATTATGAGATATATACTCTATAGAATACTATATGAAATATGGTTATTTGCAACAAAATGGAGGACTCTGGTAAACATCATGGTGAGTGAAATAAGCCAGTCTCAAAGAGACAAATATTGTATGTTCTGCTTGATCGGTGAAAAGGAAACCTATAGAAGTGAAATGGACACTTTGAGAAACAATGACTTGATCAGCCCTTGTCCTGACTGTCAAGGAACAACTTACTATTTTATTCCTTTTAGTATTTTTTGTTCTACTTAATACCATTGGTTGAACTCTTTAATTAACACACGATTATTCTTAGGTGTTTAAATTTACCTGAAAAGTGATCCCTGTTAAATATAAGAGTGGGAACAAGAGATGAAAGAGATGTACAGTTCAGCACATTCTCACTTGGACTCACCCCTAATGGTAGAGCTAGAAACGTGCCAAGGAATTCCAATTCAATCCCATGAAGATTGCATGTACCAATGCCATCTCACTAGTCAAAGTGATCAGTTTGAGTTCATAATTAATCATAATGATAGGATTAAGTGTCAAAGCGATCACATTAACAAGGCTAGTGTCTGCTAATAATAACTGATAGAACTAAAAAGGAGAGAATGATCCAACATGGGAAGCAGGATACACCGCAGACTCATAGAATGGCAGATGTCCTAAACAGCACTCTGGCCTCAGAATCAGCCCTTAAGGCATTCGGATCTGTCAAAAAAGCCCATGAGAGTTTCTCAGGCATGGAAAGCCAAGACATTCTGGCAAAACAAAAACAAAACAAAACAAAACCTAAATGAAAGATCTCTGTGAGTGAGATCCCAGTGGAAAGAACGGGCCATCAAAGAAGGAAGTACCTTTCTCTGAAGGGAGGGGAGAATTTCCACATTGACTCATGCCTTGTCTAAATAAGACTGGAATTGGCAAACTCAAGAGGCTTCCATAGCTTTGGCAGCTCATGACAAGAACCTTGGGTGATTACTGATGGCATAAATAAGAGTGTCAATTGTTAAATCAACAACAGGAGTCACTGTGCACCTACTCCCCATGTAGGATCTCTGTCTTTAATGTGTTGTACTATGTGAATTAATGGTAAAACTACTACACAAACAGTACTCTATACTTTGTGTGTCTGCGTGGGTGCAAACTGTTGAATTCATTACTTAGTATATACTAAATTGATCTTCTGTATATAAAGATAATTGAAAATGAATCTTGATGAAGAATGGGATGGGAGAGGGAGTGGGAGATGTGATGGTTGTGGGTGGGAAGGAGGTTATGGGGGGAAAAGATGCTATAATCCAAAAGTTGTACTTTTGAAATTTATATTTATTAAATAATAGTTGAAAAAATAAACGTGAGACATCACATCAACAACAACAAAAAATCCCTTTAGTGGCACTTTGAAAAAAATAGTAAATATTCAAGTATTTGATTTACTATATTGAATTTCTAGTAAAAATCATTTTAAATGTCTGACAAGAATTTTTAAATTATTGAAAGCATTCATATAGCAATGTCAAGATTTATCAGGATGTACAATTTTATTTTTTAAACAATTTATTAGAAGGAGAGGAGATACTTCTCTTTTGTTGTTTATTTTCCAAATGCCCACAACAGCTGGGTTTGGGCCAGGCCAAACTCAGAGTCAGAAACTCAGACCATATTTTCGACATGGTTGGCAGGGACCTGACTACTTGAACTACCAGTGCTGCCTTCCATAGTCTGCATTAACAGGACGCTGAAGTCAAGAGACAAAGCTGTCAATGAAATTCAAGCTCTCTGAGCTTGTGCATACTAATTGCTAAGCTAAATACCTTCCCCCCCATATTGAATTTTCTACCTATATACTTTGTCATGTTACAGTGATGTTATAATCAACAGAAAGCAATATTTTGCTCTGAAATTTCTCTAAAGATCACTTTGCAGGAGTTCATTCTGATGTCTCTTCAGAGTTGACTAGAATGTAGGGCAGAAATGATCATCAAATGCTCTTTTTGTCACTAATGGTATATATATCTGTTTTGAAAAGGTATGTTTCCTAAGTAATGTATATGAAGGGAAATTGAGAGAACTAAGGGCACATAGCATATATATTAGGAGATGGAAAGCAAGTTTTTCAGATGGACTTTTGCACTTTAATGTAAATGTAAATGATTGCATGTTGCAATATGCCAAATGAGGATAATTGGTAAATATGGGGATGCGTGCATGGGGAATTACTTAGTTTTATCTGCTCTTTTGTATATTTAAAATTTTTGTGATGAAATGTTTCAAAAAATAAAGATGCTGAGTACCTCATGGAAAGAGGGAAAAGCCAACAAGGATAGCAGGCAAGGGTGGGTCAGAACCAGAATTTAGCTGTCTCTTAAGGGAGACATTAGGAACACGGAAGGAAACCACATTCTGTATAACAGGAAAAAAGATGGGAGGGATAGATATGGTTTTTCATGCGAATTTATCATATGATGTCTTCCCTTTCCTGTGTGGATGATAAAGAACCAGAGAGCAGATTAAGAAAACAGTGACCTAAGCTCCATTTGTTTTGTTTGCTATTAGTGAGTACATGAAATTATTTGTGGGATACACGAGTAAATTACTTCCAGGTAGTGCTGAGGATGAACATAAAATTATTGCTGTGCTTAGAGTAGACTTGATTTTTAGATTTAATCACATACCTATAAGAAGCCATTCTGAAAAGGCAGAGAAATAGTGGAGTATTACAGGGGATTAAGTGAGGCCCGTTGGCTGTGGATCTTTTTCACATATTGGCTGAGAGACCACAATATCTAACATGAGAGAAAAGGCACAGAGGAGTTTTGTGGGTATATGACTAAATGTAAAATTTAATTACCCAGAATTGAAAGATTGAAAAAATGAGGGCATATGTTTGGAAGATACAAGGATGAGGTCTAAAGGAAGAATGCCAGGGTGTATTATTCCCAAGGGCAGACATGTTCTTGGGGATAAATACTCCTGTACAGCAGTAATCAACATGCAAGTACGAGAAAGTACCCTAAGATGGGCCTAGAGAGCAATTGGGAAGGCAGGCTCTATGCGGATCTATTCCCAGCAAGATGAATATCTCCACTGATTCCCTAAGCATTGTCCTTCCTAGGGCCTCCACAGAATTGCATTATTTTTTCTAACACTAAACTTCAGACAATGCTGAGCCAGTGGCATACCTTTTACCCTGACATAAGTAATGTGACTAATTGACTACAGAAACTGTCAGTACTTTGTGTCAAGTATTTCCATTGTCCTTACTGAGGTTACAGGTATCAGAAAGCCAGTTAGTCTTCTATTAAAAGATAACGTGTTGTAAGAAAATAAAATTCATGCTATTCCAAAGGAAGAAAGATAAAATCATTGATGGGCCTTTGTATCTTACAAGAATAATGAAATTTTCACTTCTGTGTTAGAACTGTTTTTCCCTGTGAGGTTTTCTTTGAGCCAATTTTCAAATATACCTTGCTAGCCTGAATTCTGAAATGTGAGTTGGTATCAGAAAATCAAGCAAATTAGGCAGAATTTCTGAGTGTGGTTGATCTTCACATGGGTCACCTGATAACATTCATCTTTTATCATCCACATTGTTTAATTAGGAAAAATTGATTGTTTTCTCCCAAGACTAAAGGTGATACAAAGTATATTTCTTCAAAAGGTTCTGCTTTGATAGTGAGTGAGGTCTGTTTTCCTTGTTCATCATTTTATGCTACTGCCTCTTAAAAAGGACTAAAGTATATGTATCTTGGGATAGCACAAAAACATTTTAAAGTTCACAATTACGAAAGAAACCTATGAATAACTTAATGTCTTCAGACCTAAAGAGTGTAAAGAATACTAAAACTTCAATATATCACTTGCCAGGAATAAACATTCTCAGTCTTTTGTAAAAGGGAGAAAAATTTTTGCATACATTTTTACTCTTTAAATAAAGACACTTATACTGTCATAATAACAATTATGTATTTCTTTGTGGTTTTTATTTTTACTGTAATTTTACATAAAACAGTTATTTTCTATTTTTACTCAGATAAAAGTATTTGTGCATAAAATGTAAAAAAATAGTAAAATGAGAAAAAATAAAATATACAGTATGTTAAAAAAAAAAAAAAGAAGGCCGAGGTGCAGTAGAGTGAGTAGGGTGTAGTTGACATTTGTTTTCTACTTGTTTTTTGTCACCCATCATTCACAAAATTTATATGGAGAAACAATGTCAGGTGCCCTCTGGAAAACTTATAAATTCCACACTGTAGAGTTGAGTTCTCTTCTATCGGGACGACCTATTTTAAGTGTGAAGATGTGCACAGTCTTGGTTGAAAACAATGCTCTGTGGAAGTTCTTGGTGAACCCCCAAAGATCTGTATCCCTGGTGCAAGCACCAAGATTTGGATTGTGAGCTGCTGATGTGCTGAGGGAGCTATACTATTGCTCCACCATGCCCATGAAGATCACAGGTGGCAGTTCCTACCTGGAAGGTGGACTGTACACACTAAGGGCAATTTCTTACGTGTATAATCAGGCATGGATGGAAGACAGATATCACCTGTCCTAAAGAGAGAGTCTCTTTGCCTCACAGTAGCCCTGAAGAGAATGTTCTGATGCTCGACAGACCCATGTACACTTCTGACAGATTGGCTTTAGTAAGACTTGCTGCTTGGCATCAAGTAAATGGTACTTGTACCAGATAGAGAAAGGGGGGAAGACACTGATCATGATGGGGGAATGATGAAGCATAAACCTTTGTTCCAGCAGCAATGTCACCCTTCGCCCTCCTCATTTTGTTCTTAATTTCCCTCTGACTACTGATGTCTTTCCCTTGCTTTCAGCTTTATTTAACCTGATAAGTAGGTGGTTCCCTGGTCTCCATTGTTACCACTGACAATTGACAGATGGTTTTGCTCTGCAATAGTAACGATTTGGGCATCATGAAGAGATACCTGGTTTGCTCATGCTCATGGTGTCATACCAATTAGGAAATTGCACAGGTGAGGACATTCTCATGCCCTACATGGCAAAGGTATTCTATTCTATCCCCAGACCCTATTACAATCCAGCCAATGCCCGTGGCAACAGCACATCCCAGACAACCAACTGAAGATTCTCCCTTCTGTGTAACCCTCTGATCACTGATAACATTCTCTAAACATGACTAAGCCACCATATACTCAGAATTTATACTGCTGTTCTTTGCACATATGAAAGAACCTATCTTCCTTCCTGCTTAGAGGTTATGAAATAGTCAATGAAGTAATGTGGGCAGCCATACATCATCATTAAGGATAAGCTAAGAGGCAGGGAACAGAGCTCCTATCACACTTAACCAAGGAGGCAAAGGTCTTTTAAGGGAAGGTGTTTATTTATTTCTCATAAAGAACTCTAGGGGACTCTTTATCTTCTAGGTAAAACTATTTAGAAGGAAAATGAGGCAATCAGCAAAAGTTTAACTCACTAATTCCTCTCTCTACCCACACATCCTGTATTACTTTTTAAAAAAGATTTATTTATTTTTTTATTTGCAAGATAGAGTTACAGAGAGAAGTTGAGACAGAGAAAGAGGTCTTCCATCCACTGGTTCACTCCCCAGATGGCCGCAACCACCGGCCAGAGCTGCACTGATCTGAAGCCAGGAGCCAGGAGATTCTTTCGGGTCTCCCACGTGGGTGCAGGGGCCCAAGTACTTGGGCCATCTTTTACTGCTTTCCCAGGCCATAGAAGAGAGCTGGATGGGAAAAGGAGCAGCCGGGACTTGAACCGGCATCCATATGGGATGCCGGCACTTCAGTCCAGGGCTTTAACCTGCTGCACCACAGCGCTGGCCCCAAGTCCTGTATTACTTAAAGCCACAACCCCCCAGAAAAACTCATGAACACACCAGCTGCATTCAAACATTTATTGGGGAGGCAGGCGCCGTGGCTCACTTGGTTAATCCTCAGCCTGCGGCACCAGTACCCTGGGTTCTAGTCCCTGTTGGGGACTAGATTCTGCCGGATTCTGTCCCGGTTGCTCCTCTTCCAGTCCAGCTCTCTGCTGTGGCCCTGGAAGGCAGTAGAGGATGGCCCAAGTGCTTGGGCCCTGCACCCACACAGGAGACCAAGAAGAAAGGAAGCACCTGGCTCCTGGCTTCGGATCGGTGCAGCACGCCAGCCGTGGCAGCCATTGGGGGCGGGGTGAATCAACGGCAGGAAGGCCTTTCTCTCTGTCTCTCTCTCTCTAACTCTGCCTGTCAAAAAGAAAATTTATTGGGGAGATTCCATGTTCTAAACCATGAATAAAACATTTTGGAGGCAGAAATTTACTCTCCTGGAAATTCTAGAAAGGTAGTTTGTGCTAATGGCTTGGAGACAAATCTCTTAACACAGTTCCTTTAGCAGTAGAAGGTTCATATAGAGGGACCTGGCAGACTTGATGCCTGAGGTGAGGCTTAGATGGAGCAGAACCACTTGTAGTGAACAGATGACAGATGCCTCTGAAACAATATCTGATCCTTAAATTCCACAACTTTCTGAGGATGTCAGTCACCATTTTTCATGAGTCCACTTCTTGTGTGATCTCTGGCCAGTAAGGGCAGCTTCCTGGCTGCAGGACCTGCTGCTTGTGAATTTACAGAAGGGGACAATGTAGTGCAAGGGACGACTCTGGACCTGTGTCTGGGCCTTGTGCTGACTCTCCCACACTTCACTGGGGAGGAAACTTGTCTTCCAGGACTTTCTCAACACTCATCTTCATTTTCTGATCTTTGTTAGTCCCTGTAAGGGCAGCCATACCCTGAGCCAGGTCTCTGCTCTGCACAGAGGATAGGCAGCGGCTCTTTTCCAGGGGGATTTCATACCCCTTTTCATTTATGCTCTGAGAAAGCCACTGGAGAAAGTGCTTTATGAGTTGTCTAAGAAGGTTTTCATGATACAAGTGGTCTTGTAAAGAAAATGTGCATCAAGAAAAAGCTGTCATGGATTTCAAATTGTTTTGCACTTAAAGAAACTTAACTTCATTTTCCTGCACATTTATCAATGTACTTTTATAATTTGTGCATGCTTAGATTTATGAATTTTGAACAATTATTTTAATTGCATGTGTGACATTCCCTTTAGTTTAAAATGGAATAAAAATTTAAATTTTCTACTTAAAATTCACAAAATTGTATAAAAAATCTGTGCTTGATATAGACAAAATCTTAAGACCTGATGGAAGTAAAACTTCTGAGAAACAACAAAAATGCCAGGGTTAACTTCGGAACTTTGGTTCTCATGGGGTGTAATACTGGTACACCCTAAGCCAAAGGACAAACGCAACCAGGAAATATCTGAGTGCTAATTTGAATGAGTGTGCCAAGCTCTGTCTAAAAGATGAGTGTGGAGGGGCTGGCACTGCGGCAGAGCAGGGGCACTGGTACCCCATATGGGTGCCAATTCCAGTCCCGGCTGCTGCACTTCTGATCCAGCTCCCTGTCAACATGCCTGCAAAGGCAACAGAAGATGGCCCAAGTCCTTGGGCCCTTGCATCCAGGTGGGAGACCCGGAAGAAGCTCCTCACTCAAGGCTTCAGATCAGCCCAGCTCTGGCTATTGTGGCCATTTGGAGAGTGAACCAACGGATGGAAGATCTCTGCCTCTGTCTCTGTCTTTGTCTCTCTTTCTCTCTCCGTAACTTTACCTTTCAAATAAATAAATAAATCTTTAAAAATTATGAAGGTGGAGCTGGAAGGAGGGATCTAGAAAGTCTAGACAGGTGGAGGGATCTCCTGAGTAGAGGTGAGAGCTGCTGACTGGATGGTGGAAAGGGGCCATGGCTCTACCTCCTTCTCTTTGTGCCCTCCATAACCTCAGGAGCCCTTTGTGACAAGGAGGGAATAGCCATAATCCTCAGTCCCAAAGAAAACCCCAGGGCTCAGTTGTCTAGTGCAAAAGTATGAATCAGATGATGGAGAATCATCCCTTGCCTCTGAAAAGCACCATTGCCACATGGCTGAGGCCCAGCTCCACATTGTGGATGGTGGATATCACCCTCCCCTTCTTGTGTGGAGTGGGGCTCTTCCTCCTGTTATTCCCCTGCCTCAAGAGTGACCCATCCTCACCACTGCTAGGAGGAAGGGCGGCATCAGGAAGGTAAGCAGCTCTTGGCTGTTTTTTCCTTTATATTATTACTTCCACTTTTGTGAGTCAAATAGACTCCAAGTAGGGAAATATCAGGAACAGATAGAGCATTATCTTTCTAGGGATAGGTGTGACATAGCAGAGGGTTACTGTGGGTGCTAGGATTTGGTCCAAAGCTCTACGATTATCTCTGTGGGTGTGCTGGAGGGCACCAGGGCAGAATCAAACACCATGACTCAGCCTCTCAGGACTGGATGACTGAGGTGGAATATTTGGGGGAGGACAGGCCCTGAGCACTGGTTCCTTGGTGGCCTTCCTGTGGCAGGTGCTTCAGGACCAAGACTTTCCTGGTTGTCTGGCTGATCTAAGGGCTGTGCTGAGCCCTGAGAGCCTCCATTCAGAGGCTGGAGTGACCTCTGGCCTTGGGCAGCAGGATCCTGTGCGGCAGCTCAGATGCTCTGAAGAAACGAGTCTGTTTCTTCAGCACAGGAACAGGGAACAAAGACATCCACGGTGAATCTCATGTAGAAAATGCCTTGTGTGCTTTTCAAAGAAGACAATCAGTGAATAATTTATCTACTTTAAAAATGAGGCAGTGGAATGAAAAGAACACAAAGCTTCTTAGCTGCCTGGAACGAGTTGTATTACACATCATCACTGAATACCAGCAGCTGGTCTGGGCAGGAACGAGAATGAGGTCACAGCCTCTTTCTTCCTTGTCTTCCAGCATCAAGTGAAGAGGAGGCGGAGTAGAAGTGGGAAGAATAGCACAGCTGTGAAAGGTAAGGGTCTGACCTTCCACCCAGAGCCCCTACAAGGCAACCCTGACATCGCTGATTCCTGAGGGACCAGAGCCACATCTTGTAGATGTCACTGTCAGAGGCCTGAAGGGAAGGTTCCTGGGAAAGGAATCAGAATTCAGGGTACCTCTCAGGTTCCTGCTGGCAATGAAGCCATGACAGGCCAGGGAATGATGTCACCCAGAAGGGGGCGCCATGGGCTGGATTTGAGGTGAGACCTCCAGGTCCCGCTGTGGACAAGCCCTCTCACTTTCCTAAGACCAATTCCCCTTTGAGATGGTCCCCTCATTTCTTCCTTCTGGGGCTGTTTGGAGGACCATAGGGGATAACAATAATGCACTGCCTCTCTGTGCACCTTGCTGTCACTGTCAGGTTCATGTGGTTGGTCACTGATGCTTGGGCTCTGTAGTCCTATCCGCAACAGTCATCCCTACAGGAACATTCCACCCGGACTCCTTTGCCTCCTTTAAGATTCCCAGGCCCCTCCCTTCTCCATAACTCAATTTCCTGAATTTCAGCCTGCAGGGATTTTCTGGAGAACCTGACAGAGGCTCAGACTTGATCTTACTTACACAAGTAGGACCTCCCGCCTTCTCTCCAGTATCCTTCCTACCAGGATCTATGATGTGACTTCTGGGCCACAGAGCAGACATGGGTGGGGAGATTATGGAGGGATGTGACCGAAACCCTGGGGTCAAGGGTAGCAGAACTGTGAAGTCAGGGTGTGGGGCAGTGGAGGGGATGTGGCCTGCACGTGCCCACCTTTGGCAAGTTTCTGGGCCCTGTCTGCTCCTGGCCCCAACTTGTACCTCCTGTCTCCTTCAGAAATTTAAGGAACCTCTCTGATGAAGGCAGCTTGTATCAACTCTTACATGAAGAACACCCAGGGAAAGTGTGCAAAAGGACACCTGCTAAAGCCCACTGGTCAGGTGGGGAGCCTGTGGAAGATGCTGCCCTCATTCTGTTCCCATTGACTTCCCAGCTCCTCTGTCTAAATTCCCCTTGCTTCTTGCCTCTACCCTGTCACCAAACCCAGAAAACTCAGATTCTGTCTCTTCACACTCATCTCTGGCTTCCTCTCAGCCACCAGAGCATTTGCTTCCCCTAGGACACCATCCACCTAAGCCATTTGCACATCCCCTTCCTCCATTGTACCCCCCTAATCCTGTGGACTACTCTCCACCTTCTCCAGCCCTCTCTGCTCCACCACTGCCAGGCATCACTCTGACTCTGTCTCAGAGTCACTTGATGGCACTGCCACTGCATTCAATTGCATGGAGCTCATTTTCACATAATGACCAGGATGGCTGACCACACCCATCTGTGGGTGTGCTGGAGGGCACCAGGGCAGTGCTGCTCAGCACCTGGCATCCTGGCCATCTCAGTCTTTGATCACTGAGGATGTCCCTTCCCAGTCCACTGTTGGTGGCAGGTGGCTACCAGTGCCTTGCGCTTCCCCACCTCTACAGAAGGTAAGACCTGGAAAGAGCATCTTTCTTGCCACCCACCTGAGGCCTTGTTCTATGCAGACCCCTTCAGGAGCAGATGTAGCCTGTAAGTTCCTCTTTGCTCAGCTATGATGATCAGAAGTACCTCTGGTTACAAGTCACAAATGAAACCAAGGCCAAGGTTAGGAAGGAAAGAGAAAAAGGTGGATCATTCCCTGAACAAATGAGCCCAGAATATCACTTGAATTCTGTGGAGAATATGAACAGGACCCCACAACTCCTCATTCCTTCTGGAAGGTGAAAGAGAAATTAAAACAACTGCTCTGTTCTCAGCACTCCCAGCTGCTAAGATCTTGGGGGAACCATAGTCAGGAGAAATATATATATATATATATATATATCTTCTCTGGGGTCTCCCCTCTGTGCATAGCAAATCCTTGGTGGCTGCTGCCTGTACCTCTGGGAATTCTTGTGCCCTGCAGACCCCCTTCCTCTTATTCAGTGTAATCATGAATGTCTGTCCAATTGAAATGCAAAGTAAAGTGTCCCCATTGTTTTCCCAGGTCCAGTCCCTCCACCTGATGCCCCAACCTCAATCCTTCTTTCCATGCATTTCCAGCCCCCACCTCTGGGTCAGGTACAAACTCAGGCCTACCTCCATCTTCCCTAACCCTACTACCTTCTGCACCCCAGATAAGTGATCACAGAGCACCTTTGTCTACATGCCAGAGTAAATCATCATCTCTCACCCCAACTGAAACTGAACATCCAGAATGGACCTTCCTGAGGCATCAGTTAGGAAGAAGGTGGGCTTCACCTTCTGTGGAACAAAGATTTCAAGAAGTCTGCCATCTCCTTGCTCCCATATTTTTCCAAAATACCTGGGCAGACTCCATCCTTCCTGAGAATTTCCCCATTAGCAGTGACCTCCGAAGGCAACTGCAGCAACATATTCAAGAGTGGCTCATTCACCACCGCTGGGAATTACCTCAATGTATCCAAAAGTCTGTGGAACTGTTGCAGCCTCAGAACAAATCACCAGTGACATGTCAGGCAAAAGACAAGCCTGGCCTCACAACATCTTCAGTGTCTATGGGTGAATGCAGAAAGAACCCACAGGACATGAGATTACAGCTAGGCAAGAAGCCAGGCATGAAGCTGTGTCATTTCCTAGGGAAGGTCCCAGAAGATCCATCTAGAGTCTTGGAAAGCTCCCCAGTAAAGGCTTTGGGGGTGTCCTCTGAGAAGTCACAGAGACATTTGGCAAGGTCCTTGAAGAGTGACTCTGGAAATAATATATTAGGAAGCAGAGATAAGAACCTTCTAGAAAATATTCCTAATGTCCATTTGGGGGCAAAGTCTGGGCAGATCAATGAAGAGATGACTCCTGTAAGGGTGGGCCCATCCTGGACTACTGACACTCACCTGTCAAAAAGTTGGGAAACCTGTGTGAGTACCTCACAGGAGCTGACCTTCCTCAATCCATTCACTCAACAGGCACTGGATTCACATATTGTGAGGCACTGGGTGAAGCACAGATGGAGTTTACCCCTCAAGGTTCTCAAGTTCATAAATATCTTGCAAAAGGTTCAACCTGTATCTCTTCCACAGTTTGCCTGTCCCTCCTCAGCTGCTGGTGAATCTGGAGCTAATTCAGTATTTGAAGTTGCCAAGGTCCTTGGGAAACTACCTCAGACATATCCAGAAGAGAAGGTGATAATAAATGAGCCCATTTTCACATCAGCAGATTTTGGCTCTCTCTCCTCCCCTGCAGACAGAGAAATTGAGGGGACTCCAATAAGAATCACATCTACTGATGATCTCAGGCCTTCAGAGGCTCCTCCAACTGGGCAGGAGAGCAGACAGCCTTCTTGGACTCTCAACTGTCAGAGCAGGACTGTCCTGGAGGCAGAGAGAAGCAACTTAGAGGTCCCTTTACTCCCTCGAATATCGTTTGCTCGAGACTCAGGAGAGATCTGCCTTAAGACAGAGGTTGTTAGTGAGGAAGAGCACACAGAGGATGAAGAGTCAGTGAAGCGACTTCAAGTCCGTGCCCTTCATGATATCCTCATCAGCTGTTGTCTGGACATGCTTAATGCAGCAGAGTTTGTGGATTCCCAGATTCACAAGAATATGCCTGTTGGGGGCAAACAAGATTTCCAAGTGGCAAGTGAAACCATGGCAGTGAGAGGGAGCAGCCTGGAGCAGCAGAAGCCCAGGGTCCAGAAACATGAGGACTCAAGGAACAGCAAAAGTGAGATGCATGTCCATGCTTACCAAAGTGAGTGCTATAGGAGACCCAATCCAGAAAAGCCTAAAAAAAAGTCTAGAGACTTTGAAACTTCAACACTTACCTACATCACATGGAAAGAAGAACTCCTTCAGAGTGAATCCCCCCAGCTCCTGCTGAAAAGCACACAGGTTTCTCCAGTAACCTGCTTCCAAGCAACCACAAACCACTTTCGTCAATGGATTTGTCCCAATAGAAAAATCCAAAAGCAGGGAGATCCTCTGCAAAAATCACCCAGTTCTGAGAGCCAAAGACCAGACACAGACACACCATGTACAGACACATCATCTACCATGGCTGAAGCAGAGGGGCAGTTGGCACCTGCTGGGCAGCTAAAAGAGAAGAAAATGAAGCCCCACCATGATCTTTCTGCTTCAAAAGTAAATCAGCACAGAGAGGAACTCGACAGTTCAGTCTCTAGGGTCTCCTGTTGCCACATACCTTCCATCCTGTCAGAGCAGAGAAGTCTGAGCTATACAGCCTACAACCACAAAGCTACTCTCAAGTGTCAGAGTTGTCCCACTTGGCAAAGCCATGTGAGAGACCAACAGTCCTTTCAGAGAATGCAATTCAACAATGAAGGCCAGTGCCTGAGGCATCCCCATGTCTCACTATCAAGCAAGGCTGTGTCCCCAGTCAGTTCCTCCCAGCATGGGCCAGCAATGCCACATACTGCAGTCTACCATTCCCACTGCCAAAGGCACTGTCATTTTCAGGGATCTGGCTGGTCTGTTCATCCAGAATTTTGTTCTCTAGTTGTCCCTTGTAGGAAACATGTCTCCATGGAAAAACTTGGCCTCTGCAGAGAAAAATAATTTTCCTCATGTCAGTACCTGCAAGATATTTGATGTTCCTTAATATACATTTTTCCTCATAAGATGATAATGGCTAGTATATGTTCTGTGCGTGGGGTGGGCTTTGGTTTCCACAAGGGATGAGGCATGACAGGAGGTTGACAGTGTTGATAAAGCTTGTGTCTATCCCGAGATTCTTTGTTGCAACTTTGGCACCATGATGTCATCATTACCCAAACAAGAGCAATCAGAAACCAGATGAGAAAAACCTATGAATGTCTTACCCTAGTATTTGTTTCAACTCATCTCTCCACTCCTCCTTCTCTACTTGAAACTTTATGCAGTTATAGGGACAGGTGCATAGAGGCAAACTGGCCTGAAAATTCCCACACCAGGTTCCAGGAAGTGAAAGAGGTAAGTTGCTTCATGTATTACACAGTGGGATGAGTTTGAATGGGAGCTGCCAGGGCCTGAGTTTTAAGGCAAAATAAATCTTGATTTTGGATTTCCTGGTGAGGAATAGATGATGTCTGCCCCGGGAAACCCCTTTACTCTGCAGTAAAGACTGGGGTGGACTTGGGCACACTTAGTTCAGCTTTAATGACATGTAAAGGCTTTATCCCACTTCTTTTGTATTTCTCACATCCCAGAGCAGCAATGAAGACAGAACTTGAAGTTCTGTGTGTGTTCAGGCTACAGGTGCTTCAGCAAGGCTGATGGGGGCCATATCCAGCTCTGGTCCACCTGAATGAATGGCCCTGCTGCTACATACTTTCTCTCCCATCAGAGAAGAGAGGGCTGAGCTATGTAGATATCCACCCTGGTCTATCTCAGATTGAGAAAGTTATGGATGAATGTAGCAGAATGTAATTGTGTGTGCAGTAACATTCTGACACTTACTAGATGAAGCGTGGGAAGTGGGACAGTAATTGTGCAAGTGGAACCAAGGAGGGAGGCCAAGAGGTGTGTGGGAACCATAAATGGTGCAGTCCACAGGAAAGCCCTGACCTCTCTACTATCTACAGGTATAGAGGAAAGGGGACATGAGGTACTCAGTGGCCCATCCCAATCCCAATTCAGGTCCTCACCTGCTCCGATTCTTGGAACACAAAAGTGGACAAGCCACCTTTAGCTCTGACACACAGGGTGAGACTTGAGATGATGAAAAATTTGAAACTATTAATTTCTTAAGAATATATTTGATTAGCTTGCATGCTGCAATCTCTTGAATTCTAGACATAATGAGTTGATAAAATGTAGAAGAGCATGAACTAGAAAATTCAGGATATGAATCCAAGTGTGGTGTCCTTTACATCTTTATGTGGCTCCACATCTTAATTTCTCCTTACTAAAACAAAATACTTAAGGCAGCTAACTTGTAATGAGTGGAGGGTTGTTCAGCCAATATTTGGAGGTTCAAAGTTAAAATAGCTTTGGCTCTGGAAGGGGCCCTAGGTGGGTGGCAAAGTGTGTGCAGATGGAAGATCGCATTATGAGACAGGATGAAGAGAGTGCAGTTGTGCCCAAATTCAGCTTTTATATCAATTCTGCTATGAGATCTCAGTAGCTCATACCTTTCTAGAGCACAATGACCTAAGTATGTCCCACTTTGCCCTACCTCCTAATGAGTTTATCATTTCCCCAAAGTGCCACCCCAGGGATCAAGAACCTAATGTATGTTCTTTTGGGTAATATTCAATATACAAATTAACAGCAAGCCATAGCACCTCGGGATTGCTGCCATGGGAGAAGTGGGAACTTAAAAGTGATGAGCTCTGACCTAGGATCACAAAGTAAGTCTCTCTGGCCTCCGATTCCTTTCTTATCTCAGAGTCCTTCAGAAGAAAAGACAATTAGACAAGATTCTATATAAGATACTGGAAATGACCTGTTCCAAATGGTCAGGAAGAGTGGAGATGCAGGCAAGGAATGGTCCCTTCTCTCCCGTTACTCTGTTTCCAGCACAGATTTCCTCTTCTGGAGACACTTTCCACATGAGAAAGCAGGAGTACCCAGAAAAGCAGGGACAAGAGTAGCATGGAGAATAAGAGCTATTTTTCTAGAGGGAGTTTTCTATGCTACACCATAGGTAGGGCATGTAGTAGGCACAGCTCCAAAGGCATCACTGCCATGGTAGATTCAGATGATGATGGGAATTAACTCCCCTGCCACACACCTGGTGGGACCCTCACAGGCTGGACTAGGATGGAGGTAGAGAAGGCACCTCTCATGCCTGCCTGTTGGTGCTTAATGTTTTGCCTGGAGCCAGGTCCCGATCTCAGTGGCTGGTGATGAGTCAGCAGACTACAAGGTGGCACCACCAATGAGATCAGAGTCAGGAGCATCAGGAGGGGCTGGAATCTGGAGAGAGTGGGCACAGTTCATTGGGAGCTTAAGAAACAAAGTCACTGCCTGGCTGCTGTGGGTTCTTTGGGGACACTAGAATTGAATTAAGGAATACGGAGGGGCTGGGAACCTCAGGGCTCCTGCCAGGAGATACACTAGAAGGAAACCAGGAAGGAGCAAGTTCTTTCTCCCTTCTATGGCTCAGTCTCCCACAAGGTGCCATGAGGCCAGCAATGAAAAGATTCACAGAGATCTCCCAAGGAACCTCACATAGATATCTCACATGGTGACAGCATCCTGAGACCTCTTAGTACCACACAGAGACATGAAAGGAAGCAACCCACAGAGACCCTTCCCAGTACCTCACACATCTCTCAGGGACCCCACCTCAGAGATTTCCCAAACAGCTCTCCCACAAACATCTACAAGAGACCCAGTACAGAGACCTGCAGAAGACTTCTCAGAGACCTCGCAGAGACCTTCCTCAGATTGCAGACTTTCCACAGTCCTCACCACACAGGAGCCTGCTGGAGGGCTCACACACAAACCCACAAAGACCTTTTGTGGGCACCTCACACACAGTGAACCCAAGTGAGCTAGCACACAAAGGCTTCCCATAGAGGTCCGGCATAGAGGCCAAGCACCAGAAGCCTGCCCAGGGACCTCCCAGGCACAATACAGAGTGAGATGTCAATGACACATGACAATTAATGTCCACATGACAATGGGTTAGAAATGAAACTGCAATTAACATTGCACTGCTGTTTAGAATTAGGCCAAGATCAAAACATCTTCACAAGTCAAATATATCACAACACACTTCCCATTACTAGGAATTTTTCTATAAACAACATTTTTAAAAGATTTATTTATTTAGTTAGTTATTTATGTGAAAGGCAGAGTTACAGAGAGGCAGTGGCAGAAAGAGAGAGAGAGAGAGAGATCTTCCATCCACTCATGCACTGGTTCACTCACCAGATGGCCACAATGACCATAGCTGCACAGATCTGAAGCCAAGAGCCAGGAGCTTCTTTCAGGTCTCCCATGTGGGTGCAAGAGCCCAAGCACTTGGGCAATCTTCCACTGCTTTCCCAGGCCATAGCAGAGAAGTGGATCAGAAGTGGAGCAGCCAGGACTTGAACCGGCACCCATCTGGGATGCTGGCACTGGCAGTGGCTTTACCCAGTATACCACAGCACTGGCCCCTATGAACTTAACATTTAACATAATGGTTATTGTAGTCTGTTTGTTTTAAAAAACACCTGGGCTCAACTTATTTCCTTTCCAAACATGTACTTCTGTAAAGTTACCACATTATTGGCATTTCAAGTTTAGTACTTACCAAACATTAAAAATTCACATTAATATTCCATATTTTCCTTTTACTCTTCATAGATATATGAAACAAAGAAACGAGTAATAATAAAGAGTAAAGGGGTACACTGTACTTTAAAATCAACTTAGATTATTGGATATATTCAGTATAAAGCTAGGCATTATTTAAATACAGCATCCAGAATTATTGTAGTCCATGAGTCTCTGGACCTTTCAATTTGGAGTTACTTTGCAACTCATAAAACGTGCGAAATGGAAAGTAAGCAAATGTCTGTGGTTCACATACATGCCAACGATAATCTTGTGAAAAAAGGAATGCAGAGATGAAACTACATCCAAATGCAAATCTGACAAAATCTGTTAATATCCACAAGGAGAGGGAGGTTAATTGTCCCTTCTCTAGCCAGAGTTTGCATTACTATGGACAGTTATGATTTGTATTACTATTAGTTTTTATAAATGGACCTCTTTAATGCTATACTATTAGTTTTTATAAATGGACCTCTTTAATGCTGTGGGCATGTAAAATGACCTATTCAAATGTAATTTCATGTCTGCATTCCTTTTTCTGACAAGAAATGTGTGGCATGTGATGCCCAGTTCGGTGGTCCCCAAAGACCATCAAGGAGCCGTTACCACTGTAAAACACACAAGAGTTTTATTACAGGCCCTGGTCTGGTCTCTCAACTGTCACTGGTGCAGCAGATCTAAACTGAGAGCCTAGACTCTTCATTTAACTAGGTTTTATAGGGTTTCCAGAGACATTCTATACCTTATAGCACCATTCAGCAAATCATCTCATTCCACTGGAAATTCAAAGAACATCTCTTAAAATTGATTAGTGCATCCAGCAGCTGGAATGGAACTTGTAAATGTGGTTGGATGGTTTTTGGGGTCGATGCCTTTTAAAACTATTGGCTAAGGGGATTCCAATTCAATCAAGGTGGCATGTACCAATGCCATCTCACTAGTCAAGATGATCAGTTTCAGTTCAGAATTGATCAGAATGATAGGATTAAGAGTCAAAGGGGGGCGGCACCACGGCTCACTAGGCTAATCCTCCACCTGCAGCACCAGCACCCAGGGTTCTAGTCCCGGTCGGGGTGCTGGATTCTGTCCCGGTCACTCCTCTTCCTGTCCAGCTTTCTGCTGTGGCCCGGTTGTGCAGTGAAGGATGGTCCAAGTGCTTGGGCCCTGTACCTGCATGGGAGACCAGGAGAAGCACCTGGCTCCTGGCTTTGGATCAGCATGGTGCGCCAGCCACAGCGCGCCAGCCGTAGCGGCCATTGGGGGGTGAACCAACGGAAAAGGATGACTTTCTCTCTGTCTCTCTCTCTCACTGTCCACTCTGCCTGTCAAAAAAAAAAAAAAGAGTCAAAGGGATCACATAAACAAGACTAGTGTCTGCTAATACTAACTGATATAATTAAAAAGGAGAAAACGATACAACATGGGAAGTGGGATACACAGCAGACTCATAGAATGGCAGATATCCTAAACAGCACTCAAGCCTCAGAATTAGCCCTTAAGGCATTCGGATATGGCTGAAGAGCCCATGAGAGTATTTTAGGCATGGAAAGTCAAGATGCTCTGGCAAAACAAAAACAAAAACACCTAAATGAAAGATCTCTGCGAGAGGAAAGAACAGGCCATCAAAGAAGGAGGTAAATTTCTCTGAAGGGAGGAGACAACTTCCACTTTGACTAAGACCTTATCTAAATAAGATTGGAGTTGGCAAACTCAAAAGGCTTCCATAGTCTTGGCAGCTCATGATAAGAGCCTTGGGTGATTACTGACATCATAAACAAGAGTGTTAATTTGTTAAGTCAACAGCAGGAGTCACTGTGCACTTACTCCTCATGTAGGATCTCTGTCCTTAATGTGTTGTTCAATGTGAATTAATGCTATAACTAGTACTCAAACAGTACTTTACACTTTGTGTGTCTGTGTGGGTGCAAACTGTTTAAATCTTTACTTAGTAAATACTAAGTAGATTTTCTGTATATAAAGAGAATTGAAAATGAATCTTGATATGAATGGAATGGGAGAGGGAGCGGGAGATGGGAGAGTTGCGGGTGAGTGGGAGGTTATGGAGGGAAAAAAGCCACTGTAATCCAAAAGCTGTACTTCAGAAATTTGTATTTTTTTTTTTTTTTTTTTGACAGGCAGAGTGGACAGTGAGAGAGAGAGACAGAGAGAGAAAGGTCTTCCTTTGCCGTTGGTTCACCCTCCAATGGCCGCCGCTGCAGCCGGCGCACCGCGCTGATCCTGGCAGGAGCCAGGAGCCAGGTGCTTTTCCTGGTCTCCCATGGGGTGCAGGGCCCAAGCACCTGGGCCATCCTCCACTGCACTCCCTGGCCATAGCAGAGAGCTGGCCTGGAAGAGGGGCAACCGGGACAGAATCCGGCGCCCCAACCGGGACTAGAACCCGGTGTGCCGGCGCCGCAAGGTGGAGGATTAGCCTATTGAGCCACGGCGCCGGCTAGAAATTTGTATTTATTAAATAAAAGTTTAAAAAAATGATTGGCTAAAGTATAGGGTCCGAGCCGCTGGGGTGTACGTGACAAACTGCAGGGTCTTGCGATGTTATCAGTCACCTTAACTGCCCAAAAAGACACCTGAAACTGTAGGTATTGCCCTGCCATCTGCTGATTGGCTGTTGCTAGGGGAATTTATTTTTTCTTCTTTCAGGAGCTTAGGGTTAGGCTTAGGGTTCAGTGCCCAGTCAGGCCTGAGTTACAAGATGGAGGCCTAGTCTGAAACAGCTGCACCATGATCCCGGCTCAGGTCTCTCATGGCACATGGGGTTCATCTTTGAACTGGCTCTCCTGGTGCAGGGGCAAACTCAAATATGGAGCACAAACCTAGAAACAAACAAAAATTCCTTGGTGCCAAAGGGGAAAGACACTTTTAACTGCACTCCCTTTGCTTAGATAATTACTTTTATAAAACTTCTAATTGGGGGCCGGTGCCATGGCTCACTTTGTTAATCCTCTGCCTGCAGCGCCGGCATCACATATGGTCGCTGGATTCTGTCCCGGTTGCTCCTCTTCCAGTCTAGCTCTCTGCTGTGGCCCTGGAGGGCAGTGGAGGATGGCCCAGGTGCTTGGGCCACTGTACCTGCACGGGAGACCAGGAGGAAGCACCTGGCTCCTGGCTTCGGATCAGTGCAGTTCTGACCATAGTGCCATTTGAGGAGTGAACCAATGGAAGGAAGACCTTTCTCTCTGTCTCTCTCTCACTGTCTATAACTCTGTCAAATAAATTAAAAAAAAAAAAACCTTCTAATTGTAAATCCTTCTGTGCCTTTGTGAGGTGTGCCTAGGTCTTTTAAAAGACACTCACTTGATTTGAAAATGTTAAAAATGTTTCTTAAAAACTTTGGAAGTCATTTGAAAACTCATTGAGGTTTCTCTGTTTTTACATTCCAGGAATGATTTCCTTGAGGGACTTGGGGACATTCCCTTAAAACATAATCGTGGAGCAAATAGCACCTGTCTCTGGTAGCTTAATTAGTTGCCTGGCTGCTAGAAGTTGCAACTTCCTGGTTGCTGGAGATGTGAGGAGTTTTTCTGTGGATAAAGAGAATCAGCTCATACAGATGGCCTCCCCCATTTCAGGGGAATGTGGGGTGGTCTATGTGGGGCAAATTGTGCTGCCATGTCCTCATGAGCACTAGTTTCACCGGAGAACAGATCCGTGTATGTAATTGGCTATATCTGCCTGGCTATGTAAATTGAGATTTATTTCTGTCTTTTTGATCTTAATAGCAAGTACCTAAGTGTGCATCAAAGTCTGGCTTAATATTCATTCAATACTAAAATTACATCTTTTCTCCCTTGGGAAGGGGAGCCACTAAATGGACAGGTGATTTGGTCTTTGTTTCCACAAAACAGATTCTATTTGAGGAGCTGGAAAAAAAATTGATATGTGTTAATTTTGTAGGTGTGTGACTCATTCTTTCATCTTGAATTTTCAAAATACAAACACCATGTGTCCTGTCCCTACTACTGAGTATCTCCAGGTCTTCCACGGCTTATCTTACACCTAAGTGGAGACAGATCTCAACATTTCAGCTGCAAATTGTTCCAGAAGTACTTTTATTTATTGTTTTAAAATATTTATTTAAAAAGTTAGAGTTACACAGAGAGAGGAGAGGCAGAGAGAGAGAGAGAGAGCGAGACATCTTCCATCTGATGGTTTACCCCCCCCTAATTGGCCACAATGGCCGGAGCTGCACCGATCCGAAGCCAGGAACCAGGAGCTTCTTCTGGGTCTTCCACGCAGGTACAGGGGCCCAAGGACTTGGACCATCCTCCACTGCTTTCCCCAGGTCACAGTAGAGAGCTGGATTGGAAGTGGAGCAGCCAGGTCTTGAACTGGAGCCCACATGGGGTGCCTGCAATGCAGGCCAGGGCATTAACCCACTGCACCACAGCGCCAATCCCCAGAAGTACTTTTAAATAACACTCCACCCTCTGAATTCCTTCACAGATCTTGAATCATATATTCACCCAGCAACATGGTAACAGCACCTGGTCCAGTGTGTTCCTAACTTCTAAAGGCATCCTTCTTTGATGACAGCCCCCTGGTGCCTCTTCTTTGTTAGACTCTCTACTATCTTAAGGAAAGCTTCCATTTTCTTCTGATGCTAACTTAGGTCTGATGCTGATTCAAGAGCCAGATCTTGTCTTAAATTTGCAAATGCAGTCTGCAACATCCAATCAGCTCTGTGTTTACTTGCCCACACCACACTGGACATTAGCAGCCAGTCAGTCAGCATATATTATTACTCAGTCTTACATTATGGGAATTAAATTGTCCTAACCCCGCTGTTAGGTAGGAAGTCAGAAGTTGAGCTTATGTGTGTATGAGAAAGGCCTGAAAACCAGCACCTACTGTGGAAACTCCAGAAGCCCAACATCTTGTACTTCAAAGTCCTGCCCAGACCTGATAACTTCCCAGGTGGTCCCAGCCCTTCCCACAAGGAAAGCTCCCAGGAGAATTCTCTCTCCTCAGGCCCAAAGTGGTTACCTGATTACATGAGACAATAAAACCTTCTAAGACACACCCTAAGGGAAGCACCTCTACTCTGCCCAGCACCAGCAACTCTGGGGAGGAATTTGCTAATTTTCAGCCAACAAACCCTTCCACCAGGACTCTCCATCCTTTCTCCTGGAGGAGAAGAGGAAGTGGGTAAACAGACTCCCTTAAAAACCTAGAGAATCCAAACGGACTGTGCGCTCAGCTCTCTGCTCTCTGCTGAGCTGTCTGCCTGGCCTCCCCAGGTGTATTCTCCACTCAACCATGTAACCTTCTTTTCCCCAGTCCGAGCAGCTGGGCACTCTCTCTCTGTCCCTTCCGTCCTGGCGGATGCCCTGTCCCCAGTAAGGCCTTATCACTCTGTTCTCTTTCTCACGCCTGAAATCTTTTTTGCGTGAAGACAAGAACTCCACGGCTTCCATGGCCTTCCCTCCAGTAACTGACTATAGGGAAAGACTGGAATCAGAAGACCTGGCCAGGAACTATAGCCACTCTCTGTAAACAGTCCAACCTTAGATCCAAGAGCTCAACATCAAACTGGTATCAAGTTGACTTTGACAATCAGTTGAGGCCATTGTTTTCCCTAAATTTTCCCACCTCCAATTCATCCTTAAAAAATTTTTCCTTGCTAACTTGCAAGGTGAGAAAAGCAATTCTGATACTGAAGATGTCTGCTGTTCTCACTGCCCCCACCCTCCCCAACACTGTTGGCCTCTTGAATAAAGCTATGTCTTTCCATCAACTCTTGTCTCTGGTGAATTGGGATTCAGCAGCCAATAGCCCAGGCCTACCTTTTCCTGCATCATCAGCATTAACAACGGAGTCTCAGTATAATGTAGTTCAATAGGAGTTTATTCTGTGCCAACTAGGAGAGGACTTCAAAAAATTAAAAGTCATGAGAAAATGGAAATAAAAGGCAAGTTGTTTTTGGTGGTAAAAGATTTCTAACTATCCTTCTATTTCCTAGGCCCTTGTATGAGGTATGAGGATATAGCAATGAACAAGAAGTTCCCATTCTCTGAATTCTCTTAAATAGCACACTTCAAAATCCCTGGTGTATCAGTTTCACTATGTTTACTGATTGTCTCTTTATTAATTAAATCCTTAACATATTGGTTTGGTGTTTTTATGGTTCATATTTTTAGCTTTTTCAAAAATTTTATTTTGAAAGTCTTCCAAATGTTCTTCAAATCTAACAGTTTCATACAAAGTTTTCTTACAGTGTTTTCGGTATGAAAATGTTTTTAGATCATCAATTATATCTATATTTTCTTGTGTAGATTCTGAGTTTCAGTTGTTCTTAGGAAGTTTCACACTCCCTTGGTCCTGCACACTATCTCCTAGATTTTCTCCCAAGATTGTGTTTTTGTTTCTTATGTTTTCCAGATTTACAAGTTTTTAGCAGTTATGAGATAGTTTTACAGATTGGTGTGTTCTTTTCCTCAGCTCAGTATGTACATAAACAGCCAGGAAATGGTTGCAAGAAGGTGGAAGCTAGTGCAAAGTGAAAGTAAAGCCTGTTGTCTGAGAGGGACCATAGGGAGTGCCCCATCAGGACACTGGTTTTCAGCAAGTGCACTGCACTTGTAAGGTCTTGCTCTTCTCTATTGGATGGGGGTCTTACAGACTGTGTGCTCGCTGACCTGGGGCCCAGGGTGACAGAGGAGGTCTTTGGTGTCAGCTGGAATGGGAGTCTCTGAGAACCAGCTTTCTCTTTTTATGGCCTCATTCCTCTCTGTTAGCTCTGAGTGGAAAATTACAACCGGATTGAAGATGCGACAAAACCACAGGTTCTTACACAAAACTGGATGTGAAAGTGAGGCGGCTTGATAGAGCAAGTAGATTGTTCCTGAGAAATACAAGCTTGGGTAGCGGAGAGCTAAGAGTAAGTAACCAGAGTTACTACATCTTGGGTCAGGCCTACCTCTTACAGTGTTCAGCTGCAGGTACAAGGATTGAGCTAAAACGTGAGGGGCCCACAAACAGCCTAACCTGATGGTCTCAACAGTGATCTGACATGCATTTGTGCCAACTGAATATATGAGGTAGCTCAGACCTTTTCCTGCTGAACTGAACTTGGCACCTTGTCCCTGACCATTTTCCACACACACTGGGAGCCTTCTGGGTTCCCCATATTGTTCCACCAAATCATCTACCCCTCCCAATTTCCTTCTCACTGCTACATAGTGGTACTTACTGTGCTTCACGTCTGCTAATGCCCACATGACTACTCTCTTTCTTTTCAGTTTTTGTTTTAGTGGTGGGATGAAGGGATGGTTCCTGCATACTTATCATACACCTTGTTTTTCCTCCTTCTTCCTTTTTACCCTGCTCTCTTTTTGCCATTTCCCTTTGTGGTGCTTCCCCCTGGTAGGGGCTGAAAGGGTCTCACTCTGGCACAGCTGTCCTGGGTGACAGGAAGCCCAGTTCAAGCCCTGACAGTGTCGCAATGGCCTCAGGTCCTGGGTTACCACAGACTCATATTCACGCCTGGGCCCACGCTTCTCCATCTTCAGTGGCTGCTACTTTGAGAAGAATGAGGCCTGAAAAGGTCCCAGGTGACCCCGTGCTCCTCTGTGAGGCCCACAGCTCTGCCTGGGAGGAGGAAGAGGAGGCAGGGGAGGAGAAGGGAGCTGGTCAAGCTTTAAAGGCTTACTGAGTTTGCCTCCCCATCCTTTATTTTCCTCTAGTGTCCAAGATTGTTGAGGATGAGAAAAGTCCAGCAAGGAGAGATTGGCAGGAAACAGTTTCTGTGGATGCTCCTCATGTGAAATTCTGAAAGTGGACAGAATTATTCTGGATAATTTGAACTGGGAATCTTCACATGGTCACAACCATTAACTCAATTTTCTTCCCATTTTCCATGCATTGCAGTGTTGCCTAGGCCACAGTTAGTTTCCAGTGTGCCTAAATTGAGCATATGTCAACATTGGGCAGTTTTCCTCCCAACTCCCCTGAGAATGCACTCTCTCCCTCTTTTTTTCAAACTATCTTCCCCTAGCCTAGAGCAGTAAGCTCCCTGCCTTTTCTGCCATCTTGAACCCCCCCAAAACATTTTTAATTATTGGTTTATCTGTGATTTTTAACTATGCCTGTGTGATTGATTAACTGTGTTCTCGTTTCAGACATATTCTCATTGGCATATGCACTGGAGTGGAAAGGTTTCTAACTGGAATGCACTTTTGCCTTTTCTGTCCAATATTACAATTCACACACTGGTATTCTGAAGAAAATATAAGGATCAGTCCATCACATAAGATACTAGGAGTGGTGTTGTGGCATAGCATTTAATGCGGACTGCTGCAAAGTTGGCATTCCAAATAGGTGCTAGTTCGTGTCCTCGGTGCTCCACTTCTAATCCAGCTTACTGCTAATGTTCTCAGAAATACAGATGAAGATGGATCATGTGTTTGGGACCCTACTGCCCACATGGGAGACTTGAATGAAACTCCTGGCTTCAGCTTGACCCAACATTAGCTCGTGCAGCCATCTGGGGAGTGAACCAGTAGATGGAAGGCATCCATGTCTCTCCTGTCTCTGTAACTCTGAATATCAAAATAAAATTTTTAAAAAGAAGGTGGTGTTGAATGACCATGTGGAGTCAAAAACCAAAAATTCAGTGACTCAATTACCACTGTGCACAGGGTCCTGGCCATGAATTTCTTCTTAGACTGAGCAGTTGATTTGAGTGGAAAAGTGTCACACCCCAGGACATACCCTTGGTTTTTGGACATCTCTAATCTTGCCCTGTGCTGGGACACAGATCACACTGGTATCCACAGATGCTACTGCTAGGCATTCCAAGTAACCCTGGCATGTAGAAGAATTCAAGCACTCTGCAAATCAGTGACAACCTGGAAGAGTGGATGTATGACAGGAAATAGAACTCCTCATAGTTGACTCAAAGCCAGGTACAGTGTGTGGCAAGACAGGCACCCCCTTTCTTGACTTTGAAATTGTGATTCTTTTGTTGTAGACTGAGAGGTGAGTCTGAGCTGAGTAGGTGCAAAGAGGACTTTCCTTCTCTGATATGGCCTGTGTCCTGTATTTGCCATACAACATTTCCCAAGGGCATTGTTGGGTTAGTGATGCTTTAGGAGACCAAGATCCATGTGGTGAGCCTGAGCACCAGGTGGGAACATGTTCATGCTGGATAACTTGTACCTGGAGAGAGGCACTCTGTACATTGGATGCTGAGGGTTGGCATTTCTATGTTGTTCCAGCACCCTGATCATGAGAGACAAAACTCAGGGGCCCACTTCTTAGAAGCTCAGTATCAAATTTCCTACATTGTCCTAAAGGAGTGGTTGAATAATTCAAGCTGTACCTAGAATGGGTTTTAAAATCTTGATGTGACCCTGAATCTGGTGCCCACAACAGGAAGTTAGATATATCCTCTGACCAAATACATCTAATGGTAAATATGCATTTATTAATTTATTTTTGAAATTCTGAACATCAAAATTCTTGCAGGTATTTTCCCCATTTATTTTTTAATTTAACAATGTTTAATGTTTTGCCAAATTGATTTCATAATAGGTATAAACATACACTTATATTATTTTTCTTAGCAATATTAATTGCACAAAATGAAAGATTCGTGACAATGATCAAAATGTGAGAGAAAAAAGTATGTTGTAACATACATGGTATAATTCAGTGAAGCATTTTTTATAATGATATACCTAATGATACGACATCTACATTTTTATACTTGCTATATATTATAGAAATTAGTTTCTCCTCTGCGTCTGGCTTATTTCACTTAGCATAATGGCCTCTCCATATCCACTGAAGTGAAATCAGCATGTGAAAAATGTACATACACTCCTGTGTTTTATAGCAGTCAAATTCACAATAGCAAAGACAGGGAGTCAGACAAGATCCATCAAGTGATAACTGCACAAAGAAAACGTGATTTCAGCTTGCACAACTTGGGCAAGGATGGTCCAGTAATACATGGCAATAATAATAGCTACTGTTTAGAGATGCACTGGGATTATTCTGTGCCGAGTACAGTTGAAGCCCTGTCGAAAGATCAACTCTTTAGTCAACAGACAACTCTGAGAAGTGTTTCCCTACTGTCTTGTTTCTGATTAGATACTGGGAAGCAGCACAGAAAGGCTAAGCCAATCTCCTGAAGTCATGTTGCCAGTCAGTGGCAAAGCCAGGATTTGATCCTCATTGTGTGTGTGTGTGTGTGTGTGTGTTTAAAAATTAGCTGCAATAATAATGAAATCCTGACATTTGCAACAAAATGAATGGAGCTGACAATTTGTATTTAGTTGTATACTTCAAATTGACCTGGTACAGTTTTGAAAGTAGTATTGCATAATAAGGTAAGAATGCAGGCTTTCATGTTAGATTTCCTGGGTGTGAATCTCAGCTCTGCATTTTCTCCCTGTGTGACTTAATTTCTCTCTATTTCATGATAGGAGAATAAAATATTTTTTACTCCACTGGATTGTTAGGAAGATGAACTGAGAATGTTGTACTTAGAGTCCTTAATATATCTTTTAGCAGATGTTAAACACTAACACTAAATGGTAGTGTTTTTATGAAGAGATATTGGACACTTGGAATAAAGGTTTGTGAACTGTTCTAGTATCCCTGTCACAGGTGTGGACAGAAGTTCTTCAGAAGAGGGGGCAGGGAACAGCACTTGTGATGAATGCTGTTAAAAAATATCACACATAGGCTGGCGCCATGGCTCAATAGGCTAATCCTCTGCCTGTGGCCCTGGCACCCCGGGTTCTAGTCCCGGTCGGGGCGCCGGATTCTGTCCCAGTTGCTCCTCTTCCAGTCCAGCTCTCTGCTATTGCCCAGGAGTGCAGTGGAGGATGGCCCAAGTCGTTGGGCCCTGCACCCGCATGGGAGACCAGGAGAAGCACCTGGCTCCTGGCTTCGGATCAGCGCGGTACGCTGGCCACAGTGTGCTGGCCCCAGCAGACATTGGAGGGTGAACCAATGGAAAAAGGAAGACCTTTCTCTCTGTCTCTCTCTCTCACTGTCCACTGTGCCTGTCAAAAAAAAAAAAAAAAAAAAGAAAGAAAAAGAAAGAAAAGAAATATCACACATGTCAGTACATCTCTTTGCTAAGGATTTAGGGAAAATGGATTATGAATACTGTAGAGTTAATTTGAAAATCTAGTACTTTGGTGCCTTCTTAACTAATTTGAAAATGTTGGACCTAACTATTGCGATTGTTGTGTGATGCAAGATTTGTTTTCTATAGTGAATTTAGTAAATATCAGCCCTATTTTGAGTTTAAACTTTTATTTTTAAAATGGAATGTTGGTGATCAAAGTACTTCTTTATGCATATTCTTCTCTGATAAACTTGATTTCCTCAAGAGATCAGAAATCCATTGCATGGGCATTACGCCTAGCATATGAAGTGGTGTTAGAAGTGAGAGAATGTTGGCTTCTGCTGTTCTTAGTCCCCTCTGTATGTTCCTGCACACCAGGCCTGTGTGGGAAATGATAATTTTCATACACATTAAGTGCTATGAGGGATGTATTGAGGGAATAATGTGGAAGCACATTCAGGGATACCTGACGCAGTCCAGGGTGGCTTCCTAAAGGAAGGTCCCGCCTCAGTATGGTCTGACGTGTGAGTAAGAATTAGAGTAGTAAGCAAACCATTTTCAGAAAGAAGGGGAAAATGAGTGATCCAACACTCAAATATGTGGATCAGCAGGTGTGTGCATGTGTGTATGTGCGCGTGTGTGTGTATTTGAGAGCAGCAGTGAGTATTTGGCATCCAGTTTGAGGCAAGGATTGGTTACATGACACTGGGGTCCTGGGCAATCTGTCAGCTTAAAAGCTTGAACTCAATACACCAGGCAGTGGGGAGGGAGGATACCATACACTATACTCAGAATGGTGAGTAAGTAATGTTTGTGTATTTGAAAGCATGATGGCTGTGCTCATGTAAAGGAGTGACTTCAGAAAAGCAGATATTGAAGAGCAGATTATAAGAGTGTCCAGATGAGCGGTGATGGGCACCTGAGAGTGGTAATGGGATAGGGAAGAGGAAATGGGTTGAAGAAACATTTAAGAAGCCAGATGAACAGGGTGTAGTAGTGGACTTGGGTGTGGGAGTGAAAGAAGTCTGGCTGTATAGCAGCCACCTCTAGCTAGAGGATATGCATGTGATCCATTAGTTGTTCAGGTATAAATTAATTTTCCTATATTTATATGGATTACAAAGTTATTCTGTTAGTGATTTTCAGTGTTAATAGATTGTGTCCAGAAAGCATTAATACCATTTCTGTTGTTTGAAATTGTTGAGGCTTTTTTGTGACCTTGAATTTGTTCTATCTTAGAGAAATTCTCATGGACTATTGAAAGGATTGTGTATTGTGCAAATTTCTTAAACATTTTTAATTTCCCTTTTTTGAAAGATTATTTTGTTTTAAAGGTAGAATAGTAGAGAGAGGGAGAGACAGATACAGTGACGGTTTCTCCATACACTGCTTCACTCCCCAGATGTCTAAAAACCCTGGGGCTGGGCCAGGCCAAAGCCGGATCCTGGAATTCCATCCCAGTCTCCCACATCAGTGGCAGGGGAAGTAGTTGGGCCATCTGCTGCTGCTTTCCTCAGGAGTAGAACTGAAAGCAGAGCAGCCAGCCCTCGAACCCCTGCTCACATGGGAAGTTGGTGGTGGCCCACGGCTTAACCTGCCATGCCACAATGCTGCCCCCTATTCCACAGCTGTTTGAACATTTTGTACAAGTGTATCAGATCCCATTGTTCTAAAGTTCAGTTTAAATCTGTTGTTTGTTGATTTTCTGTTTGGATTAGCTGTCTACTTCTGAAAGTAGGATATTAATATATCCTACTATCATTGTATTAGAAGCTATCTCTTTATGTGTGTTAATGTTGCTTTATATGTTGGGATGCTTCAATACAGGTCCATGTATATACTTTCAATTATTCTTCCTCTTGCTGGATTAGACCCTTGGTCATTGCTTGGTGACTTTCCATGCTGTTTTTATGCTTTTGACTAATTTATTTCTTTATTTATTTTTGTATTATTTCAAAGGTCAATAAAGAGATATTTCTTTTTTGATATTTATTAAAACTTTATTTTTTTAAACTTTTATTTAGTAAATATAATTTTCCAAAGTACAGTTTATGGATTACAATGGCTTTCCCCCCCCCATAACTTCCCACCCACCTGTACCCCTCCCATCTCCTGCTCCCTCTCCCTTTCCATTCACATCAAGATTCATTTTCAATTATCTTTATATACAGAAGATCAATTTAGTATATATTAAGTAAAGATTTCATCAGTTTGCACCCACACAGAAACACAAAGTGTGAAATACTGTTTCAGTACTAGTTATAGCATTACTTCACATTGGACAACACATTAAGGACAGAGATCCCACATGAGGAATAAGTACACAGTGACTCCTGTTGTTGACTTAACAATTTGACACTCTTGTTTATGGTGTCAGAAATCTCCCTAGGCTCTAGTCATGAGCTGCCAAGGCTATGGAAGCCTCTTGAGTTCTCTGACTTTGATCTTTTTTAGACAAGGTCATAGTCAAAGTGGAAGTTCTCTCCTCCTCCTCCCTTCAGAGAAAGGTACCTCCTTCTTTGATGGCCCTGTTCTTTCCACTGGGATCTCACTCACAGAGATCTTTCATTTAGGTTTGTGTGTGTGTGTGTGTGTGTGTGTTTTGCCAGAGTGTCTTCACTTTCCCATGATAACAACACTCTCATGGGCTCTTCAGCCAGATATGAATGCCTTAAGGGCTGATTCTGAGGCCAGAGTGCTGTTTAGGACATCTGCCATTCTATGAGTCTGCTGTGTATCCTGCTTCCCATGTTGGATCGTTCTCTCCTTTTTAATTATATCAGTTAGTATTAGCAGACACTAGTCTTGTTTGTGTGATCCCTTTGACTCTTAGACCTATCAGTGTGATCAATTGTGAACTGAAATTGATCACTTGGACTAGTGGGATGGCATTGGTACCTGCCACCTTGATGGGATTGTATGGAATCCCCTGGCACAATTTTAATTCCACCATTTGGGGCAAGTCTGATTAAGCATGTCCCAAATTGTACATCTCCTTTTCTCACCCACTGGTTTACCCCTCAAATTCCCAAAACAGCCAGAGCAAGGGAGCAAGGAACAAAATCTGAGTCTCCTGCGTGGGTGACAGCAACCCATGTGCCCAAGCCATCACGTGCTGCCTCCCACAGTATGCACCAGCAGGATCCTAAAATTACAAGTGGAGATGGGGCTAAAACTGAGGCCCTCTGGTATGGGATAAGGGCATCACATCCAGCAGCATGGAATCACAATGACATTCCTATGTAGTCTGTATTTACTGAGCACTTAGTATGTGCTAGACACTGTCCTACTTATGGTCTATACAGTCAGTGTTCCACTTGTGCCTCACAACAAACCTTCCTGAAGTATATTAAGTGATGCATCCATGCTGCCCTCCTTGTAATCACTGGGACAGCTCACTTGGAAAGCCTGTGTTCAGTCACTTTTTAAAATCAACACTTCCCATTTACTATGTAATTAGCACGTTACAAATATTACCTCATTCAATCCTGACACCAACTTATCAGATTGGTTAGATTATGATATTTCTATTTTGCAATAGGGAAACTGAGTCATGAAAGGGCTTAGTGGCTTACTTGAGATCACATAGCTAGTAGTCAGTAGCCAGAATTCAAACCCAGACAAGTCACATTCCTGCTATTTTCTCACAGCCACTGCATATGTTGTCACTGTGCTTTCTGTTGTTTACTCTGTTGCTACAGAGAGAGGGAGAGAGAGAGAAGGAGAGGTAGGGATAAAGAGAGAGAGAGAAAGAAACAGAGGGAGAGAGAGAGAAAGGTCTTCCATTCAGTAGTTCACCCCCAGTTGGCCACAATGGCCGGAGCTGTGCCTATCCGAAGCCTGGAGCCAGGAGCTAGATGGTTCTTCTGGGTCTCCCACATGGTTTTAGGGGCCCGAGTACTTGGGCCTTCTTTTACTGCTTTCCCAGGCCATGGCAGAGAGCTGGATCAGAAGAGGAGCATCCAAGACTCAAACCAGTGCCCGTATGGGATGCTGGCACTGCAGGCCACAGCTTTACCTGCTACGCCAAGTGCCAGCCCTGAAAGGAGTCTTTCTTGACTCTTAACCCTCCAGGTTTTTTACCTTCAACTTATATCTGCATATTTTTCTCTCTTGGAAAGCATAATGAGTGGCATTATGAAATCTGCCTGGGAGACCAGGTATGTGGTGGTGAAGAGGCAGGACTTGGGACCAGTGAGGGCCTCTGTGGCATTCCCCCCTGGCTATCTAGTATCTTAGAGCAGAGCACCCTGGCCTCAAAGGATTGCCAAGGCCTTGAGACCAGAGAGTCTGATTCCCCCACTCATCTTTCCTTAAATATTTTTTGAGCACCAATGCTATGCCAGGGTACATCCTAGGTATTGAGAGTAAAGCATACAGTAAGACAGACATAGTCCATGCTGCCTGAAGTCAGAATCTAGATGGAGTCATAGTGACAGAATAGGTACAGGTAGACAAGTAAACCTAACAGTGACTGATAGTAACCCTTGTTGTGTTTAACACAACAGGCAACTGGGTGAGTGAAGGCACGATTCCCTACTAGCGCCTGGGTGTGCTAGAATGCAGATTTGGGTGGCCTGTGGGACCAGCTGTAGGCAGAGGCCGAGGCAGAGGAGAAACACTGTAACTACTGAGAAGAAGTTTCTAAGAAATATGGTCAAGTCCTTCTTGCTAAAATAAACATGCTTCTCAGTGCCATGTGTGTGTGTAAATCCACATATTATTGGCTCGACCATGTCTCTACCTAAGAGGCAGTTTGACAATAGAATGAACCCGGTGTTTATAGTCAGATATTCCTAGCTCTTCCATGACCAGGTTCTCAGTTGTTTAAATTCTTTGAGCCTCCCAATACACCCTTCTTCATAGGCGGAAAATATCTACCTCACCAGGATGACTAAGAATATAATGAAGGAATGTGAACCAAGGGCTTAGCACCAGATTGGGCATATTCTTTTTTAATAAATATTTTTTTTTATTCTTAAGGCAGAGATAGAATGGGGGGAAGGAGAGAGGGAGAGAATCTTCAATCCTCTGGATCACTCCACAAATGGTTGGCACTTCCAGGGCTTAGCTAGACTAAAGCAAGGAGATGGTTACTTTTTCTGGGGCTTCCACTTGGATACAGTATCCCAAGGACTTGGGCCATCTTCCACTGCTTTCCCAGGCATATTAGCAGGGAGGTTGATTGAAAGAAAAACAGCCAGGACTTGAGCTAGTGCCTATATGGGATGCTGGCAAGGCAGGCAGAGGCCTTACCTGCTCTGCCACAGTGCTGGCCCCAACTGGGAATATTCTTGAAACAGTACAGATAGCAATGCACTGCCTGGCTCTGCAGAACTTCTTCACCTGTGACATTCATTATGGTCTCAATACCAGCTTGCATCCTTACCCTATCTGGGAGAGTCACCTCTAGATTATATCAGTTTTAAAAAGATTCATTTATTTTTATTTGAAAGACAGGGAGAGGAAGGGTGAAGGGGAGGGATAAGGAAATATCTTCCATTCACTGATTCAATCCCCAAATGACCCCCAACTACTGGGGCTGTTCTAAGCCAAAGGAAGAAGCTGCAATCTCCATCAAGATATTTTATGTGGCTTGCAAGATTACAAGTATTTATGATATCTGCCTTGTTCCTAGGTACCTTAGCAGGGAGCAGCCAGGACTCAAACCATTGCTCCAGAATGGGATGCCAGCACTGCATGTGGCAACTTAGAGCTCTGAGTCACAGCACTGGCCCCCGCTCCCTCTGATCATGCTGTTTTTCTGTTGACTCCTCTGCCCATTCACTGTCTGTGAGATGCTCCCCTCCACATTCATACCTCACCCTTGTACATAGAAACTACATCCTCCCTCCATCTAATTCTACTCTAAGGCAGTAGAGAGGGAGAAGTACCACATTCCAGGAAGGACATCTCACTTCACATATCACCAGGCATGGCCCCTCTCACCCTGTGCCGCAGCCCTTATACCCTACTTTCAGTCCTGGAGCCAATCTGCTGCTGCTCCTTACTGTGCTTTTCCATATAACTCACCTGATGTGCTGTGCCTCAAACTGTGATCACCTCCTCCAAAGATTTCCTAGCCTCTGCTCCCTTCACTGAAACCTGTTTTCTTTGCTGTTTTTACACCTTCTTTATTGCCTATGTACTTGTCTGTTTACTACTTTTCTTTCAAGTGGTAGAAGATTCTCCTACTTAGTCCCATTCCAGTAACTGCCACTTAGTACTATAATAACCAAAATTTATTGACTACCATGTGCAAGATACTCACATTGTTTCAATTCTCATAATGTCTGTTAGTCTCAGAGGTTCCATAGTCTGCTCGAAGTCACAAGTTAATGAGCCACAGAATTAGGATGTGAACCCAGGTAGTTTGGCTCTAGAACCTATGCTCTTAATATCAACATCTAAATTGTTCAATGAATGAATGTATGTTATTTTATGTATATAGGAATGTTATCTGTTGCCATGGGAGTTAATAAATTGGCTGTATAATGAGCATGCTTGTTGTTTGTGAGCTTGATTGGTATGGGTCTAGTTTCCAGCATTAAAGTAGGGAACTCTGATGCCTGCTTTGAGGCCATGCTACCCCAAGAGAGCTCTGTCTGTTCCTCTGTTCTCTATCTCAGGGGGATTCCCAAACCACAGGAATACTATCTTCAGATTGCTCTATGTTATTATGCCAACACATGAGCTCTGGTGTTTGTGTGATCCACAGTGAAATAGGGTTGCAGTACACATTCAAACACTCTCTTCCATCTCTAAGACACAGCTTAATCCAGGCCCCATTTAGTCATTACCATCTGGCCCATGCCAGATCTTGTTCTGAGTGCCATGAAAGAAATTTAAATAAGACCCCCAACCTCCCAATCTAGAGAGACATTGTCTAGTTTGGTGCATTAAGGGGTTATTTGAATGGTTGGAATGGACCAGGATTCCATAACCATTCATTTGTTTTTCTGAAATTAGTGGATGGGCATTCATACAAAAAGTAGTTTAGTTATTCAGCAAAATGAAGATATTGTAATTGCTCTGAATATCCAGGCTGCTGTAGACCACAGCTGATGAGGCACAGAAGTTGGGAGAAAAGTTCAGGAAGAAGGGACAGTGTTTATGGGAGAAATTCAGTGGAAAACATCATGATGAACTATGGAAATCCAATTAACTAGAAATTGCAGGGTGGAAGGGGCAAGTCTCTGAGGCCTTTGCATTGGCTGACACACAGTAGTCACAAGAATCTTTGTTAAAGGCCTGTGGGCTAGAGAGGGAAGACAACATATGTGTGGATCCATTTAGGAGCCTGAAGGGGCCTTGAACTGCACAGTGTTAGTTTACAAGTTCAGCTCAGAAGCTTTGGGGCCACTCAAGTGTTTGACACACTGACATGATCAGTGTGGCCTTTTAACATAGCTCTATATCTAGCAGTGCTGCACATGAGGGGTGGGGACAAGGAAGTTGTAAGGGTATGAGAGCCCATTGAATCTATGCAGGCACTGGTAAGATCTGATTGAGAAGCAGATCTAGGCACTGAGAAGAAAGAATTAAGTGACTAGGGGTGGAGATGCCTCCACACTTGTGATGGAGTCTTTTGCAGTGAGGAAACTTGAAAGTATTGACTTCTTGGGTGTGTAAAATGAGGGAGGGAAGCACTGGCAATTAGTGAAGGGCTTCTCCCAGCAGAGTGAATGACTAGTTCTGTTAGTACAGATTTTCTGTTGCAGCAACGGGTGTGAAAGGTGGTGCAGAAGGAGCCTGGTTGTAGCAGGTGAGTGGACTCCAATGTGACCCAGAGTGGTGGCTGTGGATTTGGCGTTCCATATGAGGCTCACATTTAGCGGATGCTGATGTTTCATGAATGTTGAGTGCACAAATGTAGCGGATTAGAAGTACTATGGGACTAGAATCCACCAACCAAACTCTCCCCATCACTCAGGCAAAGGTAAAGGTATGAGGAAAAAACAATCCAGTAAACACAATTCTGCAAAATATAAACATTTGGAAAACAGAATTGTAAAAAATTCAACTTTTATAATGCCCACTTTAGGCGTCATGGCTACATTTCCATGCATGTAATAAATATATGTGCTTTGATGTGGCCTCAGGGGTTCCTGAAGTATCCACTTTGGCTGGGCAACAAGAGGCATTTTCTCTTTGGGAAAACTGCAGTTATGAGTATTCCTTGTTCCCTAATGCCTTCTGGAGCACCACTTAATCTTGTGGAGAAACTCAGCCAATGTAGCTGTAGAGTTTCTCCAACGTTGAGATATTTCTCTGAAAATCCTAATGAGGTGATTGGGACCCAGGCCTTCTGCACTTTGGCACTGGCATCCTTCTGCCATTTCTGGGTAGTGGCATGTCAGTGCACCCTCCTGGTACCAGCACTCCATGCTGTCACCCCACAATCGCATCCCCATGGCACACCATTGCCTTCCTGGCTCTCTGTCTTCAGGCTCTTGGCCGTGTGCCCAGCTTCTCAGGACCTACCCTGGTACTGGAGTTGCTTGACTCATAGACAGGAAAGACTCCACCTCATGTGGCAAACCTAGAAGGTAAAGAACTGATGAGTGGATTTCACCTTGAATAATAAACTTCTGAAAAAAAGTTGAATGAGTCAGACACAAATTTAAAGCAGATCAAAATCCTCCTGTCAAAAGTGCATTCATTTCTATTAAAGTACTTGAAAATAAACAGTTTATCTGTTTGTCTCTGCACTATGAGTATTCCTGGGACTGTGTGGACAGATGTGTGTTTGGTGTCTGTTGGCTGGTGATATATATGACCTGTTAGTATAATGGTTTCTCCTATTTACCCTTGTATATAAGCCCTTACATCATCCAGAACTCCAGAACCATGAACAGCATCCATCCCTTGCTGGTTAAGTTACAGAACCATCTTTAATACTTGTCATGGGGATCCCTCCCAGGGTCCCTTAGTCCTAGTAGTATGCAAACCATCTGCTGCAATCTTCACAGCTTCTTAACACTAAGAAGAAAATACACTCTCACTCTACTGAGAAGATATGTTGTTAGCTGGTGAAGAGCTAGCAAGACTGTGGGCTGCCAGCTGATCTCTCCCTCCACCAGGGCCAGCTGAAGAGCAGCTCTTACTCCACATGGGGCAAAATTAGAATGAGACTGAGTCTCAGATGTAATGAAAATCTCTCATTTTCTCTGGTTATAGATCCACATTCTCATAATTGCTAGGGGTCCAATAGAGGCATTTGACATATGAGGTGACCTCAAAAATTTATGGAAAAAGTAATTGAAACATTAGTTTAATTGACACAAAACTTTATTATTTTTTAATATCTATATTTTCCATTAATTCTTGAAAAACTTCTCAGAATCATGAATTTAATTATTTATTCCAAAACATCTGAAAACTACCTTTTTCCAGGAACACTTTAAGTAACCACATTTATCATCTCACAACTCTACTTCCCTGTGAAGTCTGAACTTTAAAGAAGCAGTTTGACAAAGGAATGAACCTAATCTTCATTGCCAGATGTTCCTTGTACTTTCACTAGTAGCCACTTGACTTCTTTAGGCCTTACTTAACTCACCTCACCTATAAGCAGGAGGAAAATGTCTATCTTAATAGCATGCCAGAGAATCCAATAAAGGCTTGTGAATGTAGGCTCTAAATATGGCCTGGCATGTCCTTAATACAAGGCAAATAGCATGACTGCTCTGTTCTGAAAATCCTAATCACTTGTGTCATCCCTCATTGCCTCAAGTCCTGGAGTGTACTGCTACTCTAGCTGGGAGGCTCCCTCAAGACACCCTGTGCTTTCTGTGCTTACTGTCTATTACTCTGTCCTCTGCTCCTTCATAATGCTGCCATAGAGGTAATGTAGCCTTAAGAAGACAGGCTAACCTGGACTTCCCTTACCGCAGACAAGAATCAAGCTACTAAAATACAGCCTGACACACAAGTAGCCAACATGTCTGCCAGGAAAATTTGTACCAATTTTAAAGCAGGTCAACAAAATTCAGCATTCAACAAATTTTCATTCTCCATGAATAGCATCACTTAAATGTAGAAATAGAGTATAGTAATGAAAGAGGAAATTAGGATCTCAGACCTAGGGAAAAAACATCCACAGATACGAAACCAATTGCTGCCAATTGGGGAATGAACCTCTCTCTCTCTCTCTCCTCTCTGTGTAAATAAATAAATAAATCTTTAAAAAAGAACAAAATGACTGATATGAAATTAATATCAAGGAATTGAAAATGGTTATTGTTCTTTTGTTACTGTTCTATTTTTGTCTTGTTAAAGATTAAGGTAAAACATAAACATAATGACAGAAATAGAAAATGTAAAAAGAATAAAAGCATATAGAATTTTGGATGCTAAAAATTCATGGTAAGAAAAAAATGAATGTTGTCAGCAATGAAGACACAAGCATTGATGAATCTTAACATACTTCAATAGGGATTATCCAGGCTGACATAGCAAAATACAATAAAAGCAAAATAGTGGAAAAAGCAATTTCCCAGTGGAAAAAGCGATTCTTTAACACACATGCACTCGATCTCAGAAAGAGAGAAATGGAGCAATATGACTATATTCAAAGAATTAATGAAAGAATGATTTCCAATTTCCAGAAAATAATAAACCTTTAGAGCAAAAAATTTTGATGTATCCAAAGAAGGTTGAACAAAAAGAACCCTACATCAAGGCATATCATAATCAAATTATGCATCAAACCACTCATATGAATAGACATAGGTAATAAAAGATAGTGTACATAGAATACAAGTAGAGTATTTACAGGGGTTTTGTCAGAGATACACAAAGACCAGAACCAATAAAATTTCAATAAATATCAAAAGAAAAAAATCTGTCCAGATAAATTCTATAATCAATGAAAATCTCCGTCAAAACTGAAGGAAAATACAGACTTTTTCACATAAACGTAAGCTGATTATTGTGCACTGGTAGATCTGCCCTATAAAAGTGTTCTAGAAATTTCCATGTCAATTTTCCAGTATTCACATTAAAAGGAGAAATAGATAAGATTAATTTCCATTTTTTAACCCAGAATATACTAATCTTCATTTCTACATTTCCATTGCTTTTTCATATGTAACCAGGCACACGCAGAGCAATTAAAGATTGCCTGCTTTTAAGTTTTCAAATGTGGATGTGTTTTTCATATAAAATATGTTCTTGATTATTTCTAAATAACTATTCATCTGACCTAGCATGACCTTGTTGAATAGAAAGTCCTGTCCCCATCATTCTGCTGTGCTTTTGTGTCTTGAAGTGTGTCTATCTGTGCAATCTGTCCACGCTTGTGCCAACATTACGCTATTTCAGCTAACCATAATTATTATAATAAATATTGATATGGGCCAGTGCCGTGGCTCAATAGGCTAATCCTCTGCCTGTGGCACCGGCGAGCAGGGTTCTAGTCCCAGTTGGGGCACTGGATTCTGTCCCGGTTGCCCCTCTTCCAGTCCAGCTCTCTGCTGTGGCCTGGGAGTGCAGTGGAAGATGGCCCAAGTGCGTGGGCCCTGCACCGCATGGGAGAACAGGAGAAGCACCTGGCTCCTGGTTTCGGATCAGCGCAGTGTGCCGGCTGCAGCGCACCGGCCGCAGCGGCCATTGGGGGGTGAACCAACGTTAAAGGAAGACCTTTCTCTCTGTCTCTCTCTCTCACTGTCCACTCTGCCTGTCTCAAAAAAATATTGATATCTAGGGAACTAATACCTACTTAAGAAAGTCTTGATAATAAGCTTTTCATCTTAGAAAAAAAGATGTTTGTATTCTGATTGGGTTTATATTGAGTCCATAAGTTTTTTTTTTATTTGACAGAGTTAGTGAGAGATAGAGACAGAAATAAAGGTCTTCCTTCCATTGGTTCACCCCCCAAATGGCCGCCATGACCGGAGCTAAGCTGATCTTAAGCCAGAAGCCAGGAGTTTCCTCCTGGTCTCCCATGTGGGTACAGAGGCCCAAGCACCTGGGCCATCCTCCACTGCCCTCTTGGGCTACAGCAGAGAGCTGGACTGGAAGAGGAGCAAACGGGACTAGAATCCGGCACCCACATGGGATGCTGGCGCCACAGGCGGAGGATTGACCAAGTGAGCCTCAGCGCTGGCCCTGAGTCAATCAGTTTTGAGGAGAGGGGATAAAAATACTATCTGTTCTTCTGATGCTGTCATCTGGGTAGGAACTGGATATGTTCATGCCATTTAGACTCTGCTACCTTTCACATTGTGGGACATAAGATGCAGATAGGGAGGCTTATCCTTGGGAGGTTAGATCAGAACACAGTGGGTGGCCCCTCCTTTCGTGGAGTCAAAAAAAGAAAGAAAAAGGAAAGAAAACAGCTTTGACTCTCCACTTGTAACAGTGGCCTGGTGTCCCAACGCTTGTCAGGGGTCACCCTTACTCAAAATCCTTTGAAACCAAGACATCCCAACAGGACTTTCTCTGCACCAGAGCAGATTATAGGAATTCTGTTCCAGGTTCTTTACCTTCTCTGTCATTAGTCCTGCTCTCAGCTCTGTGATTTGCTTTCCCTGAGTAGCCACTTGTAGGCCTGGGGGTTCCTGAAGGCTGATTCATCAGGCAAGAGAGAAAGTGCAGAGTCTGTTTGGAAAAAGCACATCATCATTGATACCTCTGGTTCTGAAAAGGATTAACAGTTGAGGATGAAGCTAAAATAGATATAGTGGTATAATAACCAGGATCTTGTCATCAGGAAAAGGATCCCGTAATTATCTGAGCTGACACTATAGGCTGTTCATCAGCTGGCCATCCTCTCACATTCTCTTTACTCACCAGGCTAGGCTGCTGGGAAGCCACTGTCCTCTCTTCTGAACTGTGCCAGAACTGCCAAGGCTCTTAGAGAAGGTAAGATCTCAAAGTAAGATCTGTGAATCCCCAGGTCTGGGCTGGGGTAGGTGTCCGTGGAGAACAGAGTCCAGAGGACTAGTAAGAGGGGCTGGGAGGAGGAGTCGGGGCCCAGACAGAGGAGAAGCAGGAAAGGGGAGCCAGACGAACAGGGCGGTGAGTGGGTGACTTGGAGGGAACAGAGGCCAGGGTGCGCTTGGAAGTCTTGGAGGAAGGAATGTCCTTGTGGGAAGAGCTGTTGGTCAGAGCAGGGAGACGGGCAGGGCAGGCAGCTGAAGATTTCTTGTGCTGGAGGACAGGCTTAGGTTTGTCAGAGGGAGGAGCCAGGTGAGGCAGGCAGGTTGGAAAGCGGGAATCTGAAGGAGTCGGAGGGTGAGGCTGAGGTTGACGTGGAAAAAGTGGAGGTAATTTTTTCGTCATTTTGGACAAAAATGCTTCTAGTTACACATCTGACCAAAGTGAATCAAAATGAGTAACTGGACATATGCCCAGGCCCACGCCCACATTTATCTCCTACACCATCCCCCAGGTTATTGCATCACAGAATACCTATTATGATGTGTGCATGTCCCTCCCCACTTGAGATTCATCCCACTAAGGACATAACCCCATGGTGCAGCTGAGAGTCATCATGACAAATATTAACCTCTGCCCTTAGAATTGGATGCACTTTTGTACAAAAGACAGACTATTGAACTGGAGATCATATGGATGCCACCATCACAGGCAGCAGTTTAAACCATGGTACCATAACACAGGCCCTTCTTTCAAATTAGGTGGCCAGTTATACTTCACTTAATTTTGTATTCTGACTTTCTTGTGCCTTGACATCATTTTGTCAATGTCTGGAATACATTCTTATGATCATTGTATATTTGCTTTTTTTCACCCCTTTCCAGAGGAATAACACTCAAATATGATCTTTCCTGATGTTTTCATGTCACAGAGTTCGTAAGCTTTTCAATCATCATTTTGACCTCTTTTGTTGTTTCATTAGCAACTTTGAATCTTATGACCATGAAAAACTTTAATCTCTAATGAGGAGATAAGCAATCCATGTGGGTATATCCTTCATGTCTCATATTTTCTTTACCTTTATACAGCACCTTCTGGGAGCTAACAAGAGACATCTCTTTTTTCTTTTTTTAAAATTTTATTTAGTAAATATAATTTTCCAAAGTACAGTTTATGGATTACAATGGCTTCCCCCCCAATAATTTCCCTCCCACCCACACCCCTCCCATCTCCTGCTCCCTCTCCCCTTCCATTCACATCAAGATTCATTTTCAATTATTTTTATATACAGAAGATCAATTTAGTATATATTAAGTAAAGATTTCATCAGTTTTCACCCACACAGAAACACAAAGTGTGAAATACTGTTTCAGTACTAGTTATAGCATTACTTCACATTGGACAACACATTAAGGACAGATACCACATGAGAAGTAAGTACACAGTGACTCCTGTTGTTGACTTAACAATTTGACACTCTTGTTTATGGTGTCAGAAATCTCCCTAGGCTCTAGTCATGAGTTGCCAAGGCTATGGAAGCCTTTTGAGTTCGCTGACTTCGATCTTATTCCGACAGGGTCATAGTCAAAGTGGAAGTTCTCTCCTCCCTTCAGAGAAAGGTACCTCCTTCTTTGATGGCCCAGTTCTTTCCACTGGGATCTCACTCGCAGAGATCTTTCCTTTAGGTCTTCTTCCTCCTCCTCCTCCTCCTCCTCCTCCTCCTCCTCCTCCTCCTCCTCCTCCTCCTCCTCCTCCTCCTCCTCTTCTTCTTCTTCTTCTTCTTCTTCTTCTTCTTCTTCTTCTTCTTTCAGAGTGACTTGGCTTTCCATGCCTAAAATACTCTCATGGGCTCTTCAGCCAGATATGAATGTCTTAAGGGCTGATTCTGAGGCCAGAGCGCTATTTAGGACATCTGCCATTCTATGAGTCTGCTGTGTATCCCGCTTCCCATGATGGATCGTTCTCTCCCTTTTTGATTCTACAGTTAGTATTACCAGACACTAATCTTGTTTGTGTGATCCCTTTGACTCTTAGACCTATCAGTGTGATCAATTGTGAACTGAAATTGATCACTTGGACTAGTGAGATGGCATTGGAACATGCCACCTTGATGGGATTGTATTGGAATCCCCTGGCACAATTCTAACTCCACCATTTGGGGCAAGTCTGATTAAGCATGTCTCAAATTGTACATCTCCTCTGTCTCTTATTCCCACTCTTATATTTAACAGGGATCACTTTTCAGTTAAAATTTAACACCTAAGAATAATTGTGTGTTAATTACAGAGTTCAACAAATAATACTAGAACAAAAAAATACTAACATGGATAAAGTATTACATTGTACATCAACAGTAAGCACAAGAGCTGATCAAGTCACTGTTTCTCATAGTGTCCATTTCACTTCAACAGGTTTCCCATTTGCTGCTCAGTTAGTTGTAGCCAATCAGAGAGAACATATGATATTTGTCCCTTTGGGACTGGCTTAATTCACTCAGAATGATGTTTTCCAGATTCATCCATGTTGTTGTAAATGACCGGATTTCATTGTTTTTGACTGCTTATAGTATTCTATAGAGTACATGTCCCATAATTTCTTTATCCAGTCTACTGTTGATGGGCATTTGGGTTGGTTCCAGGTCCCATAAGTTTTGGTATGTTGTGCTGTTATCCTCATTTACTTCCAGAAAATTCTTGATTTCTCTTTTAATTTCTTCTATAACCCATTGTTCATTCAGGAGCATGTTGTTGAATCTCCATGTGTTTGCATATGCTCTAGGGATTCCTGAATTGCTAATTTCCAACTTCATTCCTTTATGGTCTGAGAAGCTGCATCGTATGATTCTAATTCTTTTGAGTTTGCTGAGACTTGCTTTATGGCCTAGTAGGTGGTCAATCCTAGAGAAGGTTCCATGTACTGCTGAGAAGAATGTAAATGCTTTATGTGTAGGATAAAATGTTCTGTAGATATCTGTTAGATCCATTTGGGCTATAGTGTCGTTTAAATCTACTGTCTCCTTGTTGATCTTCTGTCCTGTTTATCTATCTATTTCTGAGAGTGGAGTATTGAAGTCCCCCAGTACTATTGTATTGGGGTCTAAGTCTCCCTTTAAGTCCCTTAACAAATCTTTTATTTTTTTTTTAGTAACAACTTTTTTTAAACTTTTATTTAATAAATATAAATTTCCAAAGTACAATTTTTGGATTATAGCGGTTTTTCCCCCATATAACCTCCCTCCCACCCACAACTATCCCATCTCCCACTCCCTCTCCCATCCCATTCACATCAAGATTCATATTGAATTATCTTTATATACAGAAAATCAACTTAGTATATACTAAGTAAAGATTTCAACCGTTTGCACCCACACAGACACAAAGTATAAAGTAGTGTTTGAGTACTAGTTATAGCATTAAATCTCAATGTACAGTACACTAAGGACAAAGATCCTACATGAGGAGTAAGTGCACAGTGACTCCTGTTGTTGACTTAACAAATTGACACTCTTGTTTATGGCATCAGTAATCACCCTAGGCTCTTTGTTATGAGCTTCCAAGGCTATGGAAGCCTTTTTTTTTTTTGACAGGCAAAGTGGACAGTGAGAGAGAGACAGAGAGAAAGGTCTTCCTTTGCCATTGGTTCACCCTCCAATGGCCACCGCGGAGGGCATGCTGTGGCCAGTGTACTGCGCTGATCCGAAGCCAGGAGCCAGGTACTTCTCCTGGTCTCCCATGTGGGTGCAGGGCCCAAGCACTTGGACCATCCTTCACTGCACTCACTGGCCACAGCAGAGGGCTGGCCTGGAAGAGGGGCAACCAGGACAGAATCCGGCGCCCCAACCGGGACTAGAACCCGGTGTGCTGGTGCCGCAAGGTGGAGGATTAGCCTAGTGAGCCACGGCGCCAGCCTATGGAAGCCTTTTGAGTTTGCCAACTCTGATCTTATTAGACAAGGCCATAGTCAAAGTGGAACTTTTCTCCTCCATTCAGAGAAAGGTACCTCCTTTGATGGCCTGTTCTTTCTGCTGGGATTTCTTTTTTTTTTTTTTTTTTTTTTTTTTTTTTTTTATCTTTTATTTAATGAATATAAATTTCCAAAGTACGACTCATGGGTTACAATGGCTTCCCCCCCCCATACCGTCCCTCCCACCAACAACCCTCCCCTTTCCCACTCCCTCTCCCCTTCCATTCACATCAAGATTCATTTTCGATTATCTTAATATACAGAAGATCAGCTTAGTATACCTTAAGTAAGTATTTCAACAGTTTGCTCCCACACAGAAACATAAAGTGAAAAATAATAGATGATTTTTTTAAAATGATGATGAAATCAGATCAGACCTATTGTCATGTTTAATCCCAGTGAGAGTCAAGTTGGGAATTGAAAATTTCTTTCTTTTTTTTTTTTTTTTTACAGAAGATCAGTTTAGTGTACATTAAGTAAAGATTTCAGTCGTTTGCACCCCCATAGAAACACAAAGTGAAATATACTGTTTGAGTACTCGTTATAGCATTAAGCCTCAGTGTACAGCACGTTAAGGACAGAGATCCTACATGAGGAGTAAGTGCACAGTGACTCCTGTTGTTGACTTTACCAATTGACACTCCTGTTTATGGCATCAGTAATCTCCCTATGCACCAGTCTTGAGTTTCCAAGGCTATGGAAGCCCCTTGAGTTCTCCGACTCTTATCTTGTTTAGACAAGGTCATAGTCAAAATGGAGGTTCTCTCCTCCCTTCAGAGAAAGGTACCTCCTTCTTTGAAGACCTGTTCTTTCCACTGGGATCTCACTCACAGAGATCTTTCATTAGGGTCTTTTTTTTTTTTTTTGCCAGTGTCTTGGCTTTCCATTCCTGAAATACTCTCATGGGCTTTTCAGCCAGATCCGAATGCCTTTAGGGCTGATTCTGAGGCCAGAGTGCTGTTTAAGACATCTGCCATTCTATGAGTCTGCTGCGTATCTCACTTCCCATGTCGGATCACTCTCCCCTTTATTTATTCTATCGGTTAGTGTTACCAGGTACTAGACTTGTTTATGTGCTGCCTTTGACTCTTAGTCCTTTCATTATGATCAATTGTGAACTGAAATTGATCACTTGGAATAGTGAGATGGCATTGGTACATGCCACCTTGATGGGATTAAATTGGAATCCCCTGGTATGTTTCTAACTCTACCATTTGGGGCAAGTCAGCTTGAGCATGTCGCAAATTGTACATCTCTTCCCTCTCTTATTCCCACTTTTATGTTTAACAGGGATCACATTTCAGTTAATTTTCAACACTTAAGAATAACTGTGTATTAATTACAGAATTAAACCAGTCATATTAAGTAGAACAGACAAAAAAAACTACTAAGAGGGATAATGTATTAAGTTGTTCATTAACAGTCAGGGTTATGCTGATCCAGTCACCGTTTCTCACAGTGTCGATTTCACTTCAACAGGTTTCCTTTTTGGTGTTCAGTCAGTTGTCACCGATCAGGGAGAACATATGGTTTTTTTGGGACTGGCTTATTTCACTCAGCATGATGTGTTCCAGATTCCTCCATGTTGTTGCAAATGACTGGATTTCATTGTTTCTTACTGCGGTATAGTATTCTAAAGAGTACATATCCCATAATTTCTTTATCCAGTCTACCGTTGATGGGCATTCAGGTTGGTTCCAGGTCTTGGCTATTGTGAATTGTGATGCAATAAACATTAGGGTGCAGACCACTTTTTTGTTTGCCAATTTAAATTCCTTTGTGTAAATTCCAAGGAGTGGGACGGCTGGGTTGTATGGTAGGGTTATCTTCAGGTTTCCGAGGAATCTCCAGACTGACTTCCATAGTGGCTTGACCAGTTTGCATTCCCACCAACAGTGGGTTAGTGTCCCTTTTTCCCCACATCCTCGCCAGCATCTGTTGTTGTTAGATTTCTGCATGTGAGCCATTCTAACCGGGGTGAGGTGAAACCTCATTGTGGTTTTGATTTGCATTTCCCTGATTGCTAGTGATCTTGAACATTTTTTCATGTGCCTGTTGGCCATTTGGATTTCCTCTTTTGAAAAATGTCTATTGAGGTCCTTGGCCCATCTCTTAATTGGGTTGTTGGTTTTGATCTTGTGGAGTTTCTTGATTTCTTTGTAGATTCTAGTTATCAACTTTTTTCTGTTGCATAGTTGTCTCTTCACTCTCCTGACTGTTTCTTTTGCAGTACAGAAAATTCTCAATTTGATGCAATCCCAAATGTTAACTTTGGCTTTTACTGCCTGTGCCTCCAGGGTCTTTTCTAGGGAGTGTTTGCCGGTACCTGTATCTTGTAGGGTTTCTCCAATGCTCTCTAATTATTTGATGGTGTCAGGTCATAGATTTAAGTCTTTAATCCATGTTGAGTGGATTTTTGTGTAAGGTGTAAGGTAGGGGTCTTGCTTCATGGTTCTGCACGTGGAAATCCAATTTTCCCAGCACCATTTATTGAATAGACTGTCCTTGCTCCAGGGATTGGTTTTAGATCCTTGATCAAATATAAGTTGGCTGTAGATGTTTGGATTGATTTCTGGTATTTCTATTCTGTTCAATTGGTTTATCTATCTGTTTCTGTACCACTACCATGCTGTTTGATAACAACTGCCCTATAGTAGGTCCTGAAATCTGGTATTGTGATGCCTCTGGCTTTGTTTTTGTTGTGCAAGATTGCTTTAGCTATCGAGGACTCCTGTGTCTCCATATGAATTTCAGCACCATTTTTTCTAGATCTGAGAAGAAGGTCTTCGGTATCTTGATTGGGATTGCATTGAATCTCTAAATTGCTTTTGGGAGAATGGACATTTTGATGATATTGATTCTTCCAATCCATGAGCATGGAAGATTTTTCCATTTTTTGGTATTCTCTTCTATTTCTCTCATTAAGGTTTTGTAATTTTCACCGTAGAGATCTTTAACGTCCTTGGTTAAGTTTATTCCAAGGTATTTGTTTTTGTAGCTATTGTGAATGGGATTGATCTTAGAAGTTCTTTCTCAACCGTGGCATTGCCTGTGTATACAAAGGTTGTTGATTTTTGTGCACTGATTTTATATCCTGCCACTTTGCCAAACTCCTCTATGAGTTCCAATAGTCTCTTAGTAGAGTTCTTTGGGTCCCCTAAATAAAGAATCATGTCATCTGCAAAGAGGGATAGTTTGAGTTCTTCCTTCCCAATTTGTATCCCTTTAACTTCTTTTTCTTGCCTAATAGCTCTGGCTAAGACTTCCAGAACTATATTGAATAGCAGTGGTGAGAGTGGGCATCCCTGTCTGGTACCAGATCTCAGTGGAAATGCTTCCAACTTTTCTCCATTCAATAGGATGTTGGCCGTGGGTTTTCATAAATTGCTTAGATTGTATTGAGGAATGTTCCTTCCAAACCCAGTTTGCTTAGAGTTTTCATCATGAAAGGGTTTTGTATTTTATCAAATTCTTTCCCTGCGTCTATTGAGATAATCATATGGTTTTTCTTCTACAGTCTGTTAATGTGGTGTATCACGTTGATTGTTTTGTGCACATTAAACCATCCCTGCATACCAGGGATAAATCCCACTTGGTCTGGGTGGATGATCTTTCTGATGTGTTGTTGCATTCTATTGGCGAGAATTTTATTGAGGATTTTTGCATCTATGTTCATCAGGGATATTGGTCTGTAATTCTCTTTCAGTGCTGCATCTTTTTCCGGCTTAGGAATTAAGGTGATGCTGGCTTCATAGAAAGAATTTGGGAGGATTCCCTCTTTTTTGATTGTTCTGAATAGTTTGAGAAGAATTGGAGTCAGTTCTTCTTTAAATGTCTGGTAGAATTCAGCAGTGAATCCATCTGGTCCTGGGCTTTTCTTTGTTGGGAGGGCCTTTATTACTGTTTCAATTTCTGTCTCAGTTATAGGTCTGTTTAGGTTTTCGATGTCTTCCTGGTTCAATTTAGGTAGATTGCATGTGTCCAGGAATCTATCCGTTTCTGATAGGTTTCCCTGTTTGCTGGCATACAAGTCCTTGTAGTAATTTCTGATGATTCTTTTTATTTCTGTGGTGTCTGTTGTTACGTTTCCTTTTTCATCTCTGATTTTATTGATTTGGGTCTTTTCTCTTCTTTTTTTAGTTAGTTGGGCCAATGGGGTGTCAATTTTGTTTATTTTTTCAAAAAACCGGCTCCTCGTTTGGCTGATTTTTGGTAATTTTTTTATTCAATCCTGTTGATTTCTCTGATTTTAATTATTTCTCTTCTCCTACTAGATTTGGGTCTGCTTTGCTGTAGGTTTTCTAGATCCTTGAGGTGAATTGAAAGCTCATCTATTTGGTGCCTTTCCAATTTCTTGATGTAGGCACCTATTGATATAAACGTTCCTCTTAACTCTTCTTTTGCTGTATCCCATAAGTTTTGGTATGTTGTGCTGTTATCCTCATTTACTTCCAGAAAATTTTTTGATTTCTCTTTTAATTTCTTCTATGACCCATTGTTCATTCAGGAGCATGTTGTTCAATCTCCATTTGTTTGTGAATGCTCTAGGGATTCCTGAGTTGCTAATTTCCAACTTCATTCCTTTATGGTCTGAGAAGCTGCATCGTATGATTCTAATTCTTTTGAGTTTGCTGAGACTTGCTTTATGGCCTAGTATGTGGTCAATCCTAGAGAAGGTTCCATGTACTGCTGAGAAGAATGTAAAATCTTTAGCTGTAGGAGTGAAAGTTCTGTATATATCTGTTAGATCCATTTGGGTTATAGTGTCGTTTAAATCTACTGTATCCTTGTTGATCTTCTGTCCTGTTGATCTGTTTCTGAGAGTGGAGTATTGAAGTCCCCCAGTACTATTGTATTGGGGTCTAAGTCTCCCTTTAAGTCCATTAACAAATCTTTTAGATAAACCGGTGCCCTGTAGTTAGGTGCATATACATTGATAATTGTTATATTTTCTTGTTGTATTGATCCCTTAATCATTATATAGTGTCCCTCTTTGTCACTCTTAACAGTTTTTGTGGTAGAGTTTATGTTGTCCGATATTGAGATGGCTACGCCCGCTCTTTTTTCATTTCTGTTGGCATGGTATATCTTTTTCCAGCCTTTCACTTTCAGTCTGTATGGATCTTTGTTGGAAAGATGCGTTTCTTGTAAGCAGCAAATAGATGGGTTTTGTTCCTTAACCCAATCAGCCAATCTGTGTCTTTTAAGTGGACAGGTCAGGCCATTCACGTTAAATGTGACTAATGATAAGTGGTAACTTTGCCCTGCCATTTGCCAAAGATAAGTTCTAATATATGCTTTGAATTCCCTGTGATCTTTTGCTGTGAGGTTTCCTTCCTTGGTTTCCTTCCTTTACCTTCTTTCATATTGATGTCCGTGTTTCTGTGTTTCTGTGTGTAACACATCTTTAAGCATCTTTTGCATGGCTGGACGAGTGGCAACAAATTCTTTCAATTTCTGTTTGCTATGAAAAGTCTTTATTTCACCTTCATTCACAAATGATAGCTTTGCAGGATATAATATTCTGGGCTGGCAGTTGTTCTCTCTTAGTACCTGGGCTATATCTCGCCATTCCCTCCTAGCTTGTAGAGTTTCTGATGAGAAGTCAGCTGTGAGTCTGATTGGAGATCCTCTGAGAGTAATCTGACGTTTCTCTCTTGCACATTTTAGGATCTTTTCTTTATGTTTCACTGTGGAGAGTTTAATTACAACGTGTCGTGGTGAGGATCTCTTTTGGTTGTGTTTATTAGGGGTTCTGTGAGCTTCCTGTACTAGGATTTCTCTGTCCTTCTCCAAACCTGGGAAATTTTCTGCTAGTATCTCACTAAAAAGGCCTTCTAATCCTTTCTCCCTCTCCATGCCTTCCGGAACTCCTAGAACCTGAATGTTGGGTTTTTAATAGTATCCTGAAGATTCCCAACAATATTTTTTAGATTTCTAATTTCCTCTTCTTTTCTTTGGTTTGACTGTATATTTTCCTGTTCTCTGTCTTCTAAGTCCGATATTCTCTCTTCTGCTTCACTCATTCTGTTTTTAAGGCTCTCTAATGTGTTTGTCATTTGATCTGTTGAATTCTCCATTTCGTTATGATTTCTCATCTCTATCACAGTTTCATGTTCTACTAGTTGCTTCATTTCATTTTGATTCCTCCTTAATATTTCATTTTCGCAAGAGGGATTTTCTATGTTGTCCATTAAGGATTTCTGTAGTTCAAGAATTTGCTTTTGAGAACTTCTTAATGTTCTTATCACTTTTTTGAGATCCACTTCTTGCATTTCTTCTATCTCATCATCTTCATAATCTTGAATTGGGGTGTCGTTATCATTTTGGGGCATCATAGTGTCTTCCTTGTTCTTGTTACCTTGGTTTCTGCATTTGTTTGGCATTGTGGAGATATTCTTTGGTTTCTTTGCTGTGGCGTTTTTTCTCGTTATACTATTACTCTGGATTAAGTTGACTGTCTGCTTTTGATGGAGCCTTAGAGGCTTGAGATGGGTGTGGCCTGAGAGCTCTGTTTGCTTCCTCAGGGTTAAGGGTGTGCCAAAGGTGACACTCCCAGGTTAGGTGTGGTAAATCTCTCTCTCTCTCCCTTTCTTTCTTTCTTTCTTTCTTTCTTTCTTTCTTTCTTTCTTTCTTTCTTTCTTCAAAAGGGAAGTAATTCTGCACAGCTGAACGGAATTGGAGGTAGTTAGCAGGCGAATGATAAACCCACAGGAGCCAGAGATCGGAAGCTCTTTCCCAAGGACCACACAGGGAATCTGTTCTGCCCTCTGAGTGGGCTCAAATTCTCCTGCAGTCTCCCTCTGGGTTGCCAAGGTTACCAAATTGTAGTGTCTCTGGAGAGTACTCACGTGGATGCCGTGAGTTCTCTCCCCCACCGTTTCTTTTTTTCACAGTCTCAGTTCCTTAGCACCACACATTCACTAGGTCCTAATCTCCTGTTATTTCACCCCCCTCTCCAGAGTCAGGTTTTTCTACTAGGCTCAGGGACGGTGCAGACCTGAGGTCGCCCTGCTTATGACGTATGTCCAAGATGGTGCCTGCTCTTTGTCTTGCTCACCTTTGAGAGGTGAGCGGGGAGAGAGAAACTCACGTCTGTATCGGTCACATTTTTTTTCCCTCTCTCTTCTAGTTAGCCTGGTGAACTTTTTCCCACGGGGTTTCAAGCCTCGTTCCCTCTAGTCTCCTCTTTCCACTTGCCTGCCAGTATCTTGGGCTATTGAGGTTCGGCTCACCTCGTGTTCCAGCACTGGTGTGTTGAGTCTGCCGCTGGTGTCCTGAACTGTGGGCTCCCACACTCTCCATGCAGGTTCACTCTGAATCACTAGTTCTGGAAGAGTTTCCTCTGCTGTTTCTTCCCCTACTCTTCCTTGAACCTGCAGTATCTCCGCTTTTATTAAACTGTCTTTTCCCGGACTATCAGTGTGCTCCCTTCCTATTCCGCCATCTTGCCGCTCTCCTCAAGAGACATCTCTTTCAGTCTGTATTTGTTTATATGCAAATACAAGCATTGTCAGATAGAGTGGGCCAGTCCTAACTTTCATATGAGGGACCAGGATAATATTCAGGCCTCTGCCTACTCAGGCATGTTATTTCCATCCACAGGATGCCCAAGAAATCCAGAGCAGCCCATTCTTCAGTATATAGGTGGGGCTACAACTTCAGGGGCTGTAACTGAATTCATGCTTAACATTCCTAGGTTTCTCAGTCTTCTCAGTTAGTGGCATTGTGGGTTCCAAAATTCATCATTGTTTGTAGGAAGATGTCCTGTGCATGACTGGATGTTTAACAGCATCTCTGTTCACCTAACACTAGTGGTCAGGAGTGGCATTTTCCTTTTCATACACACACCTACACACTGAAAAGTGAGAGCATACTCTTTCCTAATGTCATTATTCATAGGCTGGCTACTCCATTTTCTCCCACACACCAATCAGGAACCTGGTACTTCTGAAATCCAAACCATTTCATCTCCTCACATTAAAAGTTCTACAGCTGTACACTATGCCTTGTAGAGTTCTAGAAATTTACCACGGTTTCAGGCAGGGATGTAGAACATTTTTCTCTGCCACAAGCCATTTGGCTCTTTATAACATTATTTGCAGACCATACAAGGCAGGAACCCAGTGGGCCCATGGAGTGTTCATGGCTTATACTTAGAGTGAAGGGTTCCATCTGTAGAGATCCTTGTGTAGTTCAAATTAGAGTTCAAATGTACAGATATTGAAAGTAAGTCAAAGACACAAGAACTCATTAGCAAGTTGCCAGAAACCTCTTCTGAATGAAAGTATGCATTTCTTTAAAGGTTCCAGACCTTCATGCACTGTGGGGAGCAACCCGGACTAGACTGAGTTACTGGAATTAAGACTTATTCTATGCATCTGCTCTCCCACAATATGGCGCTGGGAGAGAAGTAAACAGCTTCCGCACAGCTGCCTCCAGTTCAACCAATAAACTGTAGGACTTGCTCCTGATTGGAGAGCAGCGTACTCGGCGTGTGGGCAGCCGAGTTAGGATTGGCGGAGGAGGACTATAAAGGAGGAGAGAGACGGCATGCACCGGGAACATCTATGGGGAACATCTAGGGGAACCCGTGCAGCCCCCGAGAGAACCGGCCGGCGGTGTGCCGCTCCCCTGCGGAAGTGGGGAATGCGGCCAGGGGGAACTGCCCTTCCACGGAGGTGGAAGGGATAGTAGCCAACCCGGGAAGAACCAGCAGCAAACCCGGGGAGGGCCGAGCAGACGAAAGAACAGCGCAGGGTCCTGTGTCGTTCCTCCACGAAGAGGGGGAGCGACAATGCACCAATGGAGACAAGGAAAAGGAGAGACTGTTGTCAAGGAGGCTGAGGAAGTTGGGTTCTACCAGTCCCCATGCTAATCAGGTTTGGAAATGCACACAAGGGACAACAGGTAAGAGATGGAGAAGGTTGATTGGACAGTACAAGGCTATTAGGTAAGAGGAGTGTCTACAAGGACACCTAGAGTGGCTGGGATTTTGGCGACCATCTTACGATGGAAGTTTCTCTAGTGATCACTTACTGAGGAAAGAGCATATGCTTCTTATGCAGATACCCACAGTCCAGTGATGGTCCCCTTTCCAATCACCAGGAAAGCAAGGCTGAATGTATAATGTAGCATGTTCAACTTTCTCCCTTCCTGTTTCTTCTGCCTACTCCTTTCTCAGTACCCCTTGCTGTTTCCCAAATTATGCAGTTTTTTGTGTGGTCTTGGAGACATATGTGGTAGTGAAATGCTCTTTTCTAAAACTGCCTCTAAAACACTATTGGAGTGAGTAGGCCTGGGAGATTGGATTCACAAGTGAGTATTTACTGCAGTACTGCAGATATTAAGCATCTGTGGGATGTGAAGTGAGACCATAAAGGGTACTGAGAAGATGGGGCATTTAGATCATTAACTGTACAGAGAAGGTGGGGAATCTCTAACTCTGTAAGTTTACTGAGCTTCAGCAGATTTGTTACTCCATTATTCTCATAAGTCCAAGTCAATAGCAAGGCATCTCTAATGTTGTCCTAGTATTTTGATCTCCTGGAGGCTGGAAAGACTGAGATTGGGGTACAACATGGTCAGTTATTATGCGGACCTCTTCCTATTTATATCCTGACCTGTCCTCCTTTGTCTCCTCTTTTATAAAGGCATTCATATAATGATATATTCCAATGCTAATTAAGCCCCTCAGAACCCACCTCCTGCTATCATCCCATTGAGGGGTATAGTTTCAACATACAATTGTGGAGGGGAGAAAATGGTGAACTGATATAAAATTGGATACTTTCCCTTCTAAGTTCCTAAATTGTTTGCTATAAAAACGGACAAACTTGAGTGAACTTATTCTAGACTTTTTACTGTGGCCCAAGAAACAGATGAGGTGAACTCTGTTTTCTGAGTCCCTGTAGCCATTGGAGACTCTGATAGCCTTTGGGTTCTTTTTTAGCTTATTTATTTATTTATTATTATTTACAGCCAGTGAGAGGGAGAGACAGAGAGAAAAGTCTTCCATCTGCTCAGTCATTCCCCAAATGGCTGCAGTGGTAAGAGCTTAGTTCATCTGAAGTCAGGAGCCATGCAATTCTTCCAGATCTCTCATGAGGTTGCAGGGGCCCAAGTACTTGGTCCATCTTCCACTGCTTTCCCAGGCCATAGTCAGAGAGGTGGATCAGAAGAGAAATAGCTAACATACAAACTAGCACCCATATGGCATGCTGGCACCTGAGCAGAGGCTTAGTCCACTATGCCACAGTATCAGCCCCTACACAAAGTCTTGTAAAAGAAAATATTTACTGTCTAGAATCCAAAAACGTAATGAAAAAAATTCAAATGTAGGATTATCAAGGAAGACGGTGTCACTTAGAATATTTCAGAAATATAATTATGAACTGAGGCTAATGACTTTATCCTCATCCCCTCGGGTACTATGTCCATAATAAAACCTGCCAGTCTACTATCATTATGAATCACACATACACATACCCACATGACTCTAAAATATATTTTATGCTCTGAGATCCAGTTCCAAACTAAATTACTAATGAATCTAAATACTTAGGTCAATGATATTGGTCTATCTTCTGGGTTTATTTATCCATTAAAATCCAATAGCAAAATGATCCATGAATAGTTTTAGACAGTAACACAGTTATCACAAACATAGAAGCATTTCAGAATTAACTACAAGATCACTTTCATAAGACTAGGAAATAGTTTCCACCATTAAAAAAGAGGCAATCATCAAAAGCCAGAAAAAGTTACAAAAAGGAGACCTTCATAGATCCAAAGACACAATTTAATGAGTTATTTATTGAAAATAATTTGGTCATTCATTGCCCAGAGTTCATATTTTTAAAAGATCTACATTTTTGGTGTCAGGTCGTAGATTTAGGACTTTAATCCATGTTGAGTGGATTTTTGTGTAAGGTGTAAGGTAGGGTTCTTGCTTCATGATTCTGCACGTGGAAATCCAATTTGCCCAGCACCATTTATTGAATAGACTGTCCTTGCTCCAGGAATTAGTTTTAGATCCTTGATCAAATATAAGTTGGCTGTAGATGTTTGGGTTGATTTCTGGTGTTTCAATTCTGTTCCATTGGTCTATCCATCTGTTTCTGTACCAGTACCATGCTGTTTTGATTACAACTGCCCTGTATTATGTCCTGAAATCTGGTATTGTGATGCCTCCGGCTTTGTTTTTGTTGTACAAGATTGCTTTAGCTATTCGAAGTCTCTTGTGCCTCCATATAAATTTCAGCACCATTTTTTCTAGATCTGAGAAGAATGTCTTCGGTATCTTGATTGGTATTGCATTGAATCTGTAAATTGCTTTTGGGAGAATGGACATTTTGATGATATTGATTCTTCCAATCCATGAGCATGGAAGATTTTTCCATTTCTTGGTATCCTCTTCTATTTCTTTCTTTAAGGTTTTGTAATTTTCACCGTAGAGATCTTTAACGTCTTTGGTTAAGTTTATTCCAAGGTATTTGATTGTTTTTGTAGCTATAGTGAATGGGATTGATCTTAGAAGTTCTTCCTCAGCCATGGCATTGTCTGTGTATACAAAGGTTGTTGATTTTTGTGCATTGATTTTATACCCTGCTACTTTGCCAAACTCTTCTATGAGTTCCAATAGTCTCTTAGTAGAGTTCTTTGGGTCCCCTAAATACAGAATCATGTCATCTGCAAAGAGGGATAGTTTGAGTTCTTCCTTCCCAATTTGTATCCCTTTAATTTCTTTTTCTTGCCTAATAGCTCTGGCTAGAACCTCCAGAACTATATTGAATAGCAGTGGTGAGAGTGGGCATCCCTGTCTGGTACCAGATCTCAGTGGAAATGCTTCCAACTTTTCCCCATTCAATAGGATGTTGGCTGTGGGTTTTTCATAGATTGCTTTGATTGTATTGAGGAATGTTCCTTCCAAACCCAGTTTGCTTAGAGTTTTCATCATGAACGGATGTTGTATTTTATCAAATGCTTTCTCAGCATCTATTGAGATAATCATATGGTTTTTCTTCTGCAGTCTGTTAATGTGGTGTATCACATTGATTGTCTTGCGCACATTAAACCATCCCTGCATACCAGGGATAAATCCCACTTGGTCTGGGTGGATGATCTTTCTGATGTGTTGTTGCATTCTATTGTCGAGAATTTTATTGAGGATTTTTGCATCTATGTTCATCAGGGATATTGGTCTGTAATTCTCTTTCAGTGCTGCATCTTTCTCTGGCTTAGGAATTAAGGTGATGCTGGCTTCATAGAAAGAATTTGGGAGGACTCCCTCTTCTTCGATTGTTCTGAATAGTTTGAGAAGAATTGGAGTTAGTTCTTCTTTAAACGTCTGGTAGAATTCAGCAGTGAATCCATCTGGTCCTGGGCTTTTCTTTGTTGGGAGGGCCTTTATTACTGTTTCAATTTCTGTCTCAGTTATGGGTCTGTTTAGGTTTTTGATGTCTTCCTGGTTCAATTTAGGCAGGTTGCATGTGTCCAGGAATCTATCCATTTCTGATAGGTTTCCCTGTTTGCTGGCATAGAAGTCCTTGTAGTAATTTCTGATGATTCTTTTTATTTCTGTGGTGTCTGTTGTTAAGTTTCCTTTTTCATCTCTGATTTTATTGATTTGGGTCTTTTCTCTTCCTTTTTTAGTTAGTTGGGCCAATGGGGTGTCAATTTTGTTTATTTTTTCAAAAAACCAGCTCCTCGTTTGGCTGATTTTTGGTAACGTTTTTCTTGATTCAATCCTGTTGATTTCTTCTCTGATTTTAATTATTTCTCTTCTCCTACTAGATTTGGGTCTGCTTTGCTGTAGGTTTTCTAGATCCTTGAGGTGAATTGAAAGCTCATCTATTTGGTGTCTTTCCAATTTCTTGATGTAGGCACCTATTGATATAAACTTTCCTCTTAACACTGCTTTTGCTGCGTCCCATAAGTTTTGGTATGTTGTGCTGTTATCCTCATTTACTTCCAGAAAGTTTTTGATTTCTCTTTTGATTTCTTCTACGACCCATTGTTCATTCAGGAGCATGTTGTTCAATCTCCATGTGTTTGCGTATGCTCTAGGGATTCCTGAGTTGCTAATTTCCAACTTCATTCCTTTATGGTCTGAGAAGCTGCATGGTATGATTCTAATTCTTTTGAATTTGCTGAGACTTGCTTTATGGCCTAGTATGTGGTCAATCCTAGAGAAGGTTCCATGTACTGCTGAGAAGAATGTAAAATCTGTAGCTGTAGGATTGAAAGTTCTGTATATATCTGTTAGATCCATTTGGGCTATAGTGTCGTTTAAATCTACTGTCTCCTTGTTGATCTTCTGACCGGATGATCTGTCTATTTCTGAGAGTGGAGTATTGAAGTCCCCCAGTACTACTGTATTTGGGTCTAAGTCTCCCTTTAAGTCTGTTAATAAATCTTTTAGATAAACTGGTGCCCTGTAGTTAGGTGCATATACATTGATAATTGTTATATCTTCCTGTTGAATTGATCCCTTAATTATGATATAGTGTCCCTCTTTGTCTCTCTTAACAGTTTTTGTGGTAAAGTTTATGTTGTCCGATATTAAGATGGCTACGCCCGCTCTTTTTTCATTTCTGTTGGCATGGTATATCTTTTTCCAGCCTTTCACTTTCAGTCTGTATGGATCTTTGTTGGAAAGATGTGTTTCTTGTAAGCAGCAAATAGATGGGTTTTGTTCCTTAACCCAATCAGCCAAACGGTGTCTTTTAACTGGACATTTCAGGCCATTCACGTTCAAAGTGACTAATGATAAGTGGTAACTTTGCCCTGCCATTTGCCAAAGATAAGTTCTAATATATGCTTTGAATTCCCTGTGATCTTTTGCTGTGAGGTTTCCTTCCTTGGTTTCCTTCCTTTACCTTCTTTCATATTGATGACCGTGTTTCTGTGTTTCTGTGTGTAACACATCTTTAAGCATCTTTTGCATGGCTGGACGAGTGGCAACAAATTCTTTCAATTTCTGTTTGCAATGAAAAGTCTTTATTTCACCTTCATTCACAAATGATAGCTTTGCAGGATATAAGACCTAAATCTACGACCTGACACCATCAAATAATTAGAGAGCATTGGAGAAACCCTTCAAGATATTGGCACAGGCAAAGAATTTCTGGAAAAGACCCGGGAGGCACAGGCAGTCAAAGCCAAAATCAACTATTGGGATTGCCTCAAATTGAGAAGTTTCTGTACTGCAAAAGAAACAGTCAGGAGAGTGAAGAGACAACCGACAGAATGGGAAAAAATATTTGCAAACTATGCAACAGATAAAGGGTTAATAACCAGAATCTACAAAGAGATCAAGAAACTCCACAAAAACTAAACAAACAACCCACTTAAGAGATGGACCAAGGACCTCAATAGACATTTTTCAAAAGAGGAAATCCAAATGGCCAACAGGCACATGAAAAAATGTTCAAGGTCATTAGCAATCAGGGAAATGCAAATCAAAACCACAATGAGGTTTCACCTCACCCCGGTTAGAATGGCTCACATTCAGAAATCTACCAACAACAGATGCTGGCGAGGATGTGTGGAAAAAGGGACACTAACCCACTGTTGGTGGGAATGCAAACTGGTCAAGCCACTATGGAAGTCAGTCTGGAGATTCCTCAGAAACCTGAAGATAACCCTACCGTTCGACCCAGCCATCCCACTCCTTGGAATTTACCCAAAGGAATTTAAATTGGCAAACAAAAAAGCGGTCTGCACCCTAATGTTTATTGCAGCTCAATTCACAATAGCTAAGACCTGGAACCAACCTAAATGCCCATCAACGGTAGACTGGATAAAGAAATTATGGGATATGTACTCTTTAGAATACTATACCGCAGTAAGAAAAAATGAAATCCAGTCATTTGCAACAAAATGGAGGAATCTGGAACACATCATGCTGAGTGAAATAAGCCAGTCCCAAAGGGACAAATACCATATGTTTTCCCTGATCGGTGACGACTGACTGACCACCAAGAGGGAAACCTGTTGGAGTGAGGTGGACACTATGGGAAACGGTGGCATGATCAGCATAGCCCTGACTGTTAATGAACAACTTAATACATTATCCCTCTTAGTAGTTTTTTTTTTTTATCTGTTCTACTTAATATGACTGGTTTAGTTCTGTAATTGATGCACAGTTATTCTTAAGTGTTGAAAATTAACTGAAATGTGATCCCTGTTGAACATGGGAGTGGGAATGGGAGAGGGAAGAGATGTATAATTTGGGAGATGCTCAGGCTGACTTGCCCCAAGTGGTGGAGTTGGAAGCATACCAGGGGATTCCAATTCAATCCCATCGAGGTGGCATGTACCAATGCCATCTCACTGTTCCAGGTGATCAATTTCAGTTCACAGTTGGTCATGGTGGAGGGACTAGGAGTCAAAGGGAGCACATAGAGAAGTCTAGTACCTGCTAACGCTAACCGATGGAGTAAATAAATGGGAGAGTGATCCAACATGGGAAGTGAGATACTCAGCAGACTCATAGAATGGCAGATGTCCTAAATAGCACTCTGGCCTCAGAATCAGCCCTAAAGGCATTCGGAGCTGGCTGAAAAGCTCATGAGAGTATTTCAGGCATGGAAAGCCAAGACAGTCTGGCAAAAGATCTCTGCGAGTGAGATCCCAGTGGAAAGAACAGGTCATCAAAGAAGGAGGTACCTTTCTCTGAAGGGAGGAGAGAACCTCCACTTTGACTATGACCTTGTCTAAACAAGATAAGAGTCGGAGAACTCAAGGGGCTTCCATAGCCTTGGAAACTCATGACTGGAGCATAGGGAGATTACTGATGCCATAGACAGGAGTGTCAATTGGTAAAGTCAACAACAGGAGTCACTGTGCACTTACTCCTCATGTAGGATCTCTATCCTTAATGTGCTGTACATTGAGATTTAATGCTAAAATGAGTACTCAAACAATATATTTCACTTTGTGTTTCTATGGGGGTGCAAACCGTTGAAATCCTTACTTAATGCATACTAAACTGATCCTCTGTAAAAAAAAAAAAAAAGAAAATATCAATTCCCAACTTGACTTTCACTGGGATTAAACATGACAATAGGTCTGATCTGATTTCATCATCATTTTAAAAAAATCATCTATTATTTTTCACTTTATGTTTCTGTGTGGGAGCAAACTGTTGAAATCCATACTTAATGTATACTAAGCTGATCTTCTGTATATTAAGATAATCGAAAATGAATCTTGATGGAATGGAAGGGGAGAGGGAATGGGAAAGGGGAGGGTTGTGGGTGGGAATGACGGTATGGGGGGGAAGCCATAGTAATCCATTATTCGTACTTTGGAAATTTATATTCATTAAATAAAAGTTAAAAAAAATAAAAATAAAATAAAAAAAAATTAAAAATAAACTATACATGTAAATAAAAAAAATCTACATTTTTGCAATCTTCCATTGGAGTTCCTTTGTGTGAGAAGCTATGATCATCAGTACAGAGAGCTCCTCTCCCTCTCTCGCTCTCTCTCTCTCTCTCTCCCCTCCAAATTTGCTTCACAAATAAATAAGAATTAAAATTAATGTTTCTCCTGCTCTGATACCTTAGAAATATGATACAAAATAAGTACATAAAAACAAAAGTTACTTTACATAATTTGTATTCAGATTTTAAACAAAATCGGAGAAACATGGATCCTATTTACATTTGTCAAACTTTTTTCAGAATGAATCTATGTTCCACAGAAAATTAAGCACAACAAAACAAACAAAATTCATATTCTTAGGTTTATGACACACAATCAAGTTCTATATCTAAATAATTCCAAACACATGGAAGGGAATGGTTTTAAATGTTTACCCCTGTGAAACCTGTAAATGTACTATGCAATGACCCCTACATTTGTGTGTTGGAATCCTGAACTTTCTGGAGTTTCTACTCTGTATCCTTAGACATTAAATCTTTTTTTTGCCAGCACCAGGCTCTTTTGATTTTAACTGCCTTGTAGTATATCTTGAATTCTGGTATTGTGATGCATCCACCTTTGTTTCTGTTGTGTAAGACTGATTTAGCTATTCAGGGTATCCTGTGTTTCCATATGAATTTCAGCATTATTTTTTCTAGAGCTGAGAAGAATGCCCTGGGTATGTTGATGAGCATCACATTGAATCTGTAAATTGCTTTTGGTATTATGGACATTTTGATGATATTAATTCTTTCAACTGATGAATGTGGAAGATTTTTTTCCATTTTTTTGTCTTCTACTTCTTTCTTTAATGGTTTGCAGTTTTCATGTAGAGATTTTCAATGTCTTTGGTTAAATTTATTCCAAGCTATTTAATTTTTTATAGCTATTGAATATGGGTTTGTCTTAGAAGTTCTTTCTCAGCCATGGCGTTGACTGTGTATACAAAGGCTATTGATCTTTCTGTGTTAATTTTATTTCCTGACACTTTATCAAACTATTTTATGAGTTCCAATAGTCTCTTAGTGGAGTCTTTAGGATTCCTTATGTACAGAATAATGCAATCTGTAAATAGGGATAGTTTGAGTTTCTCCTTCCAATTTGTATTCTCTGATTTAATTTTCTTGCCTAAAGACACTGGCAGCAACTTCCAGAACTATATTAAATATCGATGGTGAGATAGGCATCCTTGTCTGGTTCCAAATCTTTTTTTTTTTTTTTTTGACAGGCAGAGTGGACAGTGAGAGAGAGACAGAGAGAAAGGTCTTCCTTTTGCCGTTGGTTCACCCTCCAATGGCCACCGCAGCCAGTGCGCTGCAGCCAGCGCACAGCGCTGATCCGATGGCAGGAGCCAGGTGCTTCTTCTGGTCTCCCATGCGGGTGCAGGGCCCAAGCACTTGGGCCATCCTCCACTGCACTCCCTGGCCACAGCAGAGAGCTGGCCTGGAAGAAGGGCAACTGGGACAGAATCCAGTGCCCCGACTGGGACTAGAACCCCGTGTGCCGGCACCGCAAGGCGGAGGATTAGCCTAGTGAGCTGCAGCACCGGCCCTGGTTCCAAATCTTAGTGGTAATGCTTCCTACATTTCCCCATTCAGTAGGATGCTTCTCATGTGATGTCATAAATTGCCTTGATTTTGTTGAGGAATGTTCATTCTATACCCAATTTGCTTAAGATTTTCATTCTGAAAGGATGTTGTATTTTATCAAATGCTTTCTTTGCATCTATTGAGATAATTGTAGGCTTTTTGTTTTTCAGTTTGTTAATGTAATCTCTCATATTGATTGCTTGTGAATGTTGAACCATCCTTGAATACCACAGATAAATTCCACTTTGGTGAATGAATTTTCTGTTGTGTTGTTGTATTTTGTTGAGAATTTTTGTATCTATTTTCATCAGGGAAACTTATCTGTAGTTCTCTTCCTCTGTTGCATCTTCTTTTGGGTTTTGGAATTAAGGTGATGCTGGCTTCATAGAAGGAGTTTGGGAGGATTCCATCCTTTTCAGTTGTTTAGAATAACTGGAGAATAATTGTAGTTAATTCTTCTTTAAATGTCTGGTAGAATTCAGCAATGAGGCCATCTGGTCCTGGGCTTTTCTTTGTTGTGAGGGTCTTTATTATTGATGTAATTTCTGTCTTGGTTATTGGTCTGTTTTGATTTTCTGTGTCTTCATGGCTCAATTTAGGTAGGTTGTATGTTTCCAGGAATCTATCCATTTCTTCTATGTTTTCTGATTTGTTGCTATACAGCTCTTTGTAGTCATTTCTGATGACACTTTTTGTTTTTGTGGTGTCTGTTATTACATTCCTTTTTAATCTCTAATTTTATTGATTCTGGTCTGTTGCAGTTGATTCCTAAACAATGTTGCAGTGGATTCATTTCTGAGAGGAGGAGCGTGGTGGGGGCAAGAGGCGCAGAGTCACCACACAGACCCCGGGAGTTGGGTGAAAGCGGGCTTGAGGCAAGCAGCCCGCAGACTTGTTTATTTCAGTTGGTACAACATCTTACATAGCCAAGACCAGCCAATCCAGTCAAGGGGCGGTCTATGCCCCAACCAATCACAGCCTGTTGCCAGGCAGTTTCCAAAGCCATCCAATCACAGCCTGTTGCCAGGCAGGCTCCATTGCCAGGTGGGATTCAAAGCCATCCAATCACAGCCTGTTGCCAGGCAGGCTCCATTTGCCATGTGGGTTTCAAAGCCATTCCTGAATAACTGATGCCCGCTTACCAGTGGCCACCTTGGCATGGCCTTTTAATTCCACCACACTGGTAACTGGTATTCTCATTTTTATTGTTTTTGGCCAATGGTATCTCAATTTTGCTTTTTTTTTTTTTTTCAAAAAATTAGCCCTTCATTTCACTGATGTTTTCTATTTTTTGTTTCTTTTCGATTTTATTATTTCTTCTCTAAATTATTTCTTTCCTCCTACCAATTTTGGGCTTAGTTTCCTGTTGTTTTTCTAGACCCTTGAGATACATTGAGCTAATTTATTTGTGTGTTTCAAATGTCTTGATATATGCAACATTGCTATAAACTTTCCTCTGAACACTGCTTTTGCTGTATCCCATACATTTTGTAATGTTATATTGTCACCTTCATTTGTTTCCAGAAATTTTTATTTGCATGTGTCCTAGAGATTCTTGAGTTGCTGATTTACAGGTTCATTTTATGTGGTCAGAGAAAATGCATGGTATGATTTTGATTTTTTTTTTTATTTTCTGAGATTTGCTTTATGGCCCTATAGAAAGTTCAATGCACTGATGAAAAAAATGTGTATTGTGAATTTTTAGGATGTAAAGTTATGTAGATATTCATTGGGTCCATTTTGTCTATGGTGTCAATTAACTCTGTTGTTTATATGCTGATTTTCTGTCTGATTGATCTGTCCATTGCTGAAAGTAGCGTATTGAAGTTCCTCATTACTATTTTATTGGAGTCTATGTTTCCTTTGACATTTCTTTTAAATAGTCATGGGCCCTGTAACTAGGTGCATGTACATTTATTGTAGGTATATCTTTTTTTTTTTTTTTTAGTGGACAGTGAGAGAGAGACAGAGAGAAAGGTCTTCCTTTGCCGTTGGTTCACCCTCCAATGGCAGCTGCGCCCGGCGCGCTGTGGCCGGCGCACTGCGCTGATCCGATGGCAGGAGCCAGGTACTTCTCCTGGTCTCCCATGGGGTGCAGGGCCCAAGCACTTGGGCCATCCTCCACTGTACTCCCGGGCCACAGCAGAGAGCTGGACTGGAAGAGGGGCAACCAGGACAGAATCCGGCACCCCGACCAGGACTAGAACCCGGTGTGCCGGCGCCGCAAGGCGGAGGATTAGCCTAGTGAGCCGCGGTGCCGGCCTTGAATTGATCTTTTAATCATAACACAGTGCCCTTCTTTGTCTCCTTTAATAGTTTTTGTGTTAAAGTCTAATTATTTTGATACTGGGATGACTACACCTGCCATTTTGCTTTCCATTAGCATACAATACCGTTTTCCAACCTTTCACTTTCAGTTTGGGTGTATGTTTGTTGGTAAGAGGTATTTCTTTTGGCAGGAAATATTTGGGTCCTTTTTTTTTTTTTTTGACAGGCAGAGTTATACAGAGAGAGAGACAGAAAGACAGACAGACAGAGAGAAAGGTCTTCCTTTTCCGTTGGTTCACCCCGCAATGGCTGCTGAAGTACCTGGTCTCCCATGCAGGTGCAGGGCCCAAGCACTTTGGCCATCCTCCACTGCACTCCCAGGCCACAGCAGAGAGCTGGACTGGAAGAGGAGCAAACCGGTCAGAACTGGTGCCCTGACCAGGACTAGAAACCACGGTGCTGGTGCCGCAGGCAGAGGATTAGCCTATTGAACCCCAATGCCAGCCTAGGTCTTGTTTTTTAATCCATTCAGCAGTCTGTATCTTTTAACTGGAGAGTTGAAGCCATTTACATTGAAGGTGACTATTGATATGTAATGACTTGGCCCTGCCATTTTTCAATATTCCTATTGTTTACTTTGAATTTCCTTTGTACTTTAATGGGAGATTTTCTTCCTTAACCTTTTTCCATAGTAATGACCATGTTTCTGTGTTTCTGTTTATAGCACATCTTTAAACATCTTTTGTGACTCTGCATGAGTGGTTACAAATTCTTTTGATTTCTGTTTGTTATGGAAAGTCTTTATTTCACCTTCATTCATAAATGGTAGAATTGCAGGGTACAGAATTCTGGGTTGACAGTTGGAAAATAATTCTCTTCTAGCCCATAGGGTTTCTGATGAGAATCAACTATGAGTCTAATTGGAAATCCTCTAAATGTAATCTGATGTTTCATGCACATTTTAACATCCTTTCTTTATGTTCAATTGTGAAAGTTTTGATTAAAATGTGTCACCTTGTGGTGAAATGAGAAGGCCATGTTAAGATGGCTGCTGGCAAGCAAGCGTTAGTTACTAAGGAATGGCTTCGGAAACCCCATGGGAAACCATCTGGCAATGGAGCCTCAGGAATGGCTTCAGAAACCCCCTGGGAAACCCCCTGGGAAAATACCTGGCAACGGAGTCTGCCTGGCAACAGGCTGTGATTGGTTAGGGCATAAACCACCCCTTGATTGTATTGGCTGCCTCGGCTATATAAGCCGCTGTACCAATTGAAATAAACATGTCTGTGGGCTGCTCGCCTCTGGCCCATTTTCACCAGACTCCCAGGGTTTGTGTGGTGACTCCACACCTCTTGCCCCCACCACACTCCACCTCTCAGAATGAATCCACAGCAACAGATCATATCTGTTAGGAATTCTATTTTCTCTCTGTACTAGACATCCCTTTCTTTCTCCAAATTGGGGAAGTTTTCTACAATCATTTCACTATAAGAGTGCTTTCTAATCTGTTCTCTCTTTCCACACCTTCATGAACTCTCAAGACCTACATGTTGGGTCATAAATCTCCAACACTGTTTTTAAGTTTTTTTTTTAATTTCCTCCTTCCCCTCCTCCTTCTCATTTTTTTTGTCTGACAGTAAAATTTCCAGAGATTTATCTTCTGATATTATTTCTTCTGCCTCACCAAGTCTATTGTTAAAGCTTTCCACCACATTTTTATTTGATCTGTTGAATTCATTTCTTTTTTTTAAAAGAGTTATTTATTTATTTGAAAGTTAGGGTTACAGAGAGAGAGAAGGAGAGGCAGAGAGAGAGGTCTTCCATCCACTGGTTCACTCTCCAGTTGGCCACAACAGCCAGAGCTGTGCCTATCTGAAGCAAGGAGCTAGGAGCTTCTTCTGGGTCTTCCATGCTGGCACAAGGGCCCAAGGACTTGGGCCACATCCTGCAAAGTGCTTTCCCAGGCTATAGCAGCAAGCTAGATCAGAAGTGGAGCACCCAGTACTTGAACCAGTACCCATTTTGCTTGCACTGCAAGCAATGGCTTTACCTGATAAACCACAGCACCAGCCCCTGTTGAATTCGTTTCTAATAGTTCATTTTGATTTCTCTTTAAAATCTCAATTTCATGGGAAAAAATTTCCTTCATGTCACCTATGGATTTTATTCATGGATTTGCTTCTGATTACAACTAAGTAATCCTACAATCAATTTTTGAATTCCATTTCAGCTTTTTTTCCTTCTCTTCATCTTCATATTCTAGTATTGAAGCATTGTTGTGTTTCTTTGGGGACATGATGTTGTCTTCCTTATTCTTGTTTCTTGAATTTCTGCCTTTATTTTTAGGTATTTGTGGAGATACTTGTTGGTGTTTTTTCCCTCTGATGACTTTTATCTTTGGACTATGCCTCTGTGGCTTAGTGGCGTGTCTGCTCTTTCATTAATTCAGAGAGGCATGTGCTAGATGTGGTCAGGGAACTTTGTTCAGTGCTCCAATGTGAGGGGAGTGTCTAAGGTAACATCCAAGTTGGGCATGGTCAAGTTCCTCTTTATTCATCAGAGGGAGGTTTGATCAATAGTGTAGTCTCATGCCACCTCCTCTCTTCCAAGGAGATCAATGCCTGGTCACCAGCCCTAGTGGCTACAATATTCATCCATGCTGCCACAAGAACCAGACAAATATCCATGAAGTCCTTATTGTGAGCACAGGCCCTGCAGCAGTGACCCTCACCAGGCAATCAGGGAGCCCAGAGCATGTGGAGCCACTCACATTAATTGCCCAGAGACTCAGCCACACTCTGTGCCCTCCTTACAGCCACAGTGTTTTCACAGTCCCAGCAAACAATGTTCCCATGGTCACAAGCACTGAGCCCCCTGTCAATTTTCTCAGCCAGACTCAGGTGTCTCCTCTCAGCTAGTTGCTGGGCACATGGACACAATCTGGCACATCTGTTGTATATGTCCAAAATGGTGTCTACCCTTTCTCAGCTAGTTACAGGACACTGGTGCCAGGTGGTCAGGAGAGAGAAATATGTCCCTTGTTTTCCCCTCTAGAGCTGTCCCCCACAGAGCTCCAAGCTGGAATCATGCAAGGCTCTTCCCACAGTTTTATTGCCAGTGGCTTGGGCTGCTGCTGTCTGGTTTCAACTCACTCTCTAAAGCTGGTGCTGAGGATCTCGGCTGCTGGTGTCCTGTTGTGTGTCCATGTTCATGCTGCATGTCCACACCCTCTACATTGATCCACACTGTCCCTCTAACTGCGTGGAGTTTCCTCTGAAGTACTCTCCCTAACTCTTCCTTGAGATTACACTCTATCCACCTTTTATTAAACTATATTCCCCTCGACTAGAGCAATAAGCTCCCTCCCTATTGCATCATCCATCCAATGAATTTTATGGGTTATGTGTGTCCAAGTGAGGGTAAGCGAAGCCCAAGATTTACAGCCTTGGTATTTCTTCCAGCACTTTATCTGCTCAATGGTCTTAAGACTTCTCTCATAATCTGTTTCTTTCTTTGCTTGAGTTCTCTGGAGCTGAGAACCATCTCTAGGGTCATGTGCTTGTTCTTGCAGCTCACCACCTCTTGTCTGATCTTTCAAGAGAACAGTAGTTAGAGAGCTTCCTGCATCATAAGCCAACTTCCTGAACCCTGACCTTCCTTCATTTCCACTTAAAAGAGCAGAAAGTGGAATGTAGATGTTTCTCTACATAGTGGCCTTTATTAAATGAAGGAACTGAAATTATGCAAAATTTATTCAGTGTCTCGAGTAGCATAAGTTTTCTTTCTAATTAACTGAGACCAAAAGCAATTATAATATGGTAACGGTATAAAACAAAGAAATAAGGTGCTATCCTGAGTGTTAAATAAATAAATTCATTCCATTTAGTTATTCTAATGATTTTAATTAGTTACCACTTCTTACAGTTTTTACATCATTTGAAATGTCATACTAACATTCTCTCTGTGTAAAGATGAACTCTAACAATATGTCACAGAAAATAAATCAAAATGATAAGTGTTCTAGAAATTTTCTAAAGAAGAAATTTAATTATATGGTCAATATCAAGATTTTTTTCTATGTGATTTCTTGGTGAGGGGCAATATTATAGACTCCTAAGTTGAGAATTCAAAACAGATATTGAGAGCAATTAAAATTAAAAATAATGTATTTGGGTCATAAAATTTTATCTTCCCACTGCTCTCACTCTTAGGTGTACTGAAAAAAAAATTATATATAAAAAGTTAAGAAATTTTAATAATAGGTTTCAAATTCTTAATTATGAAAAATATAAGACAAAAATACTTAATCCCAAATATTATTTGAGATCAGGAGATAAAGGTGTGACCAATATGTGGAATCAAGATTGAAGTATATTATCTCTACTATATATAAGAATTCTTTCAGTTTTTTAATGACATTCCATTTCAGCTTCATTGATTTTTTTGCCCATATTGAGTAATTGTGTCTTTTTGGGTTTGTTTTTGGTATATATTTCTCTTATGTTTTTTTCTTGTCAAAATTATAAATGTGGAATATTTTTTCTGGTATTGTTTTGAATGTAATAGGTTACAATAATGTCTTTTTAAATCACATGTCTTTATAATAACAGGGTGCCCAAAGATATATCATGACAAATTCATTATTTTTTCAATACATGGAATTGCTCTTGTAGATTTGAAATTTTATTTCATTTTCTTCTGTCCCACTTGTCTATCTTCATTCTATAGCATAAACCTATGTGCTGGAAGTGCTACCAAGATATGAATTTGACAAAAGTCCAGTAGTAGCATGAAGGCAGACAAAAGAAGCAAAAGGCCAATAAAAATTATAATTTCTGAACAACTACAAAAATTTAAAAATTTCTTTTTTCGGTGCCAGCACTGTGGTGTAGTGGGTAAAGCCGCCGCCTGCAGTGCTGGCATCCCATATGGGTGCCAGTTCATGTCCCGGCTACTTCACTTCTGATCCAGCTCTCTGCTGTGGCCTGGGAAAACAGTACAGGATGGCCCAAGTCCTTGGGCTTCTGCACCCACATGGGAAACCTGGAAGAAGCTCCTACCTCCTGTCTTCGGATCAGCACAGCTCCAGCCATTGCAGCCAATTGGAGAGTGAACCAGTGGATGGAAGACCCCACCTCTCTCTCTCTCTCTCTCTCTCTCTCTGTAACTCTTACTTTCAAATAAATAAATAAATCTTTAAAAATTACTTTTTTCATGTTGTACAGTAGCAGCAAGGACTCAAACAATTTTCATTCACAGTCATAGGTAAAGGATGAGAAATATGGGATTTGGCTTCCTTCCACTCCAACTGTGACATTCTTTGTAAGATACTTACATTTTATATTATACCTTGGACTTATTTTAGATGATCATAAACATGCATTTTAGTCGTATTGCATGTTCCATTATAGTAGGTGATGGGGACTTGGGCATACGTGTTACAACAATCTTTCAACAGAATCTGCAATCATGATCAATTAAAGATCATTTAATTGCGAAACCTCACATAAAAGAGTTTTATTATTATTATTCCATAAAAATCAGAGATCAATAATGTCCCAGTAGAGTGAGGCTAATTTGAATATGTTTATTCTTTAAAAAATACATGTCTGAATTTCATTCAACAAAATTTATCAAACATTTTATTAATTCATAGCATGAAGGGACTTAAGAGAAATAAGTAAATAGAAGTCAGAGAATTTTTCTTTCTCTTTTTAAAAATTTTATCTAGAATCTCTAACAAACCTATAGCCAGGTAGCACAGAAACCAGATACCCTTCGGTTATTACAACTAGAGAGGCAAAGGTGCGGCCAAGTTTGTATGACAATAGCAAGTGGAGTGACATTGTGATTTTAGTCACATCCTCCAGCAGAAAAACCATACAGTGCAACACTGCCAAATCACATTTATTCATTAATAGTTCCTCTTGCATGCTTGGGACTTTAACAAAACAGAAATGTGAGATCTTACAACTAGGTATGAAGGCAAAAGCCCCACAGGGAGATGACCTAAATGGAGGAAGAGGGTCATTAGGGAAAGGCAGAGGAGGAGACTTGGGGCTATGTGTGCTGTTTGCTCACCAATGTGGTGTGGGTAGAAGTAGAGGGACCAATAGTGTTGAAGTCAGGGCAGACAGGTGTGGTCACCCAGTGGTGGTACAGCAGCCTGGACCTGCAGAGTGTAAGTGGACAGGGACAGGGAATCTACAGTCTCTGCCACAGGTGAGGGGAAAGAAGGGTCAAGTGGAGAGAACACTGCAGGCTTCTCTGGCATCTGTTACATCCCCCAAGTTCTCCTTTTAACCCTTCCAGTCCTTGAAGTACTTTCTTAGACACTCAGTGCCAACTCTCCCCCTCAATAGCAACACAAGGCAACACAATACCAACACAAGTTTAAGATATGGGACAATTAACCTGGGCATCTCAGTGGAAGAGTCCTATAGGAATCTGTAGTGGGAGCAGCTTCAGCACAGTGAGGTCCTCCAGGCCCATTCGATGACCTGCAGAGACAGTTGCAGCACAAGGTGGTTTGGTGTTCACATGGGCCCTGCCTTTGTGGGCCTGGAAAGATGGGCTGCTCCTCCTTCAGCACCTCTACCGCATACCCCCTGAAAATGTAGTCAGAATGGCTATGCTTGCACCTTGTCAACAGGCAGGGCCCCGGCAATGCTGATACTTGAGAGGGAGACCAACAAGAGATCCCAAAGGAGATTGGGCTCCAGAGAGAGCCCTGGGTCTCTTGATCACCAGGTGGTCAGAACTGGCATTTTTCTACCAGAGGTCCAGGACTCCCTGGAACACAAGGCCCACCTCTTGGGCCTCTCAGGGTAGTAGTAATTCTTCACACACAGCAAGGCCCACGTCCTCCTCCTTTGCCTCTCCCTTCTCTGCCTTCTCCTCTTTCTTCCTCCTGCCCTGCCCTTCCCAGTGCTGCTCCTTGGCCCTCCCTTGGGGTTCCAAGGTGCCTGGAAGGGGAGCATCTCTGGAATCTTCCTCCTCTTTTTTCCTCTGGTACAGAGGGAAGGACATTGAACTTCAGCCTTTCTTCCAACAGGTCCGCTTTCTTCTTGTCCATTTCTTACAGCAAGGCCTACCCTATGCCCTTACATGGGCACAGGTCACCACCTCCTATCAGGAAACTTGGATCTAGAGCCAGCAGGTCTAGGGTCCCTACACCAACTGGGAGAAGGTGTCAGGACATGGAGAGTGAGTCACCCAGTCAGGTGGGCCAGTGCAGTATGGCAGGGGAATCATGCGGTTCCTGCAGCAGCACAATTTAGGACAGCAATTTCTCATGGCAGGGGCAAAGCAGGTGAGTCTGGAAGGTGCAGGATGGAAGATTATTTTAACTCTGAACTCACTGTGTACTACTCAGCTGACGGCTCGTGAAGTGGCAGCAGTGTGGACAAAGCCATGTTGTAGTGTGAGATAGGTTACCTGGAAGCTGGAGTGGGCAAGGGATTTCAAAAAGGCACCCAAAGGCTTAGGGCCTGGCATGGCACTTGGCTCCAGCTGGACTTTCTAGAACCTAGGGGCATCCTGCTGATGCCCTGGGAGTTGGTGCCCCACAGGTCACTGCACAACTTGTTGGGGCCTCTGGCTTAAATGTGCCCAAGCTCTTGTGACCTGGGCTTGGGCTCAGCAGGCTCTTCTCCACTGTGCCTGGGGTCTAACTCAGTCACAGTTACCCTGTGTAGTATCCCCTATCATCTACAGTTCACAGCTGATTCTGGGAACAACCCAAACTCCAAAAGGTGCATCCCAAAGTCCTGTTCTGCACCCCCTGAAGACAGATGCTCCTTCTCCATGGACACCCTGGCAGCTCTCCATCACCAGGCTGGCTGCCAAGGTTTCCTGGGAGGGGATTTTTTGCCCTGACTTGAGTGGCTGCTTCCTGCCAGTACACCCTTTACTGGCATGCAGGTTTTCTTCCCTATGGGTTACAAATGCAACCAAACATTTAAGAATCAGACTTTCACACGGATGGTAGTGGCTTTGAACTCATGCTTTGTTATTCTGACTACATGCTTTGAAATGTGTTTCTGTGTCTTAATCCATGTATCAGGATTGTGATGTTTTTTATTCTCTGTAGGGTATTGAGCACCATGGCATATCTCTAATGAGCACCTGTGCACCTCCATCTAGGCATGTCTCAACAAAAGCATGGGCCTAAGTTGACCCTGGCCCTGACTGGGCTCTAGTTTCATCCGAAGTTGTAGAGTAGGGGTAGGGATCACAGTTGCCTGTGTATCATCATTCCATATTCGTATTTGAGCATTGCAGCCCACATTGTTTTGGAGGAGGATGAATTTGAAGGATCTAAAATGTAAAGACTATATTCTAGATCAGTGTTTTATCTCTTCTGAAAGAAATGTGTCAGGGCTTATTCCATGTAATAAGAAGACAATTTCTCTGACCTTCAAGGAAGATGTCCAGAAAGCAAATGCATGTCTTGTTTGCAAGTTCATAGTGGAACAATGCATTGGGGTAAAGATGAACAGATCGTGCACATTGTGTGCTTGTCAGCTGGATTTACTTTTTTCTGTATATAGGATTGTCACCTAAATATCACTCTGGATATTCTTGAGCCCAAGACAGGGCATCAGGACATGGAGAGAATGTGTTGTTAGCCTATGAGCTCAAAGCTTTGGCATGACGAGATACAAAAAGCCCTACACACAGCTTTATTTACTGTAAATGTCATTTCTTTGGTTTACTCCATTGGGGTGTTTTTATCTCTCACTGACCTGATGTGTATCAGACTTTTGATAAGAAACATTTCAAAAGTGAGAAAAATAGAGGAACATTTTAAGTGCATGTTTTAGTTTAAAAGTCTGTTTATAATAATATTGAGCATAGTTTATACATTGAAAAATTGGCTTTAGCCCTCGGTTCATAAAATTCCTTTCACAGTGTTATCAAAACAAATTGGGCCTTCCACCCCTAACACACTCTGAGATAGGTAGGAAATAAAAGGTTTTGCTACACCAAGACTCTTTTTGAGAAGTAATATCAGCACTTTCTGACCATTTTAGGATCAGAAGTGATGTACAGTTATGGCACTTCACTGTAATTCTTTGACATCATTGGAGGAGAGTTGAACAATTAACATGATTTGTTTGAACAAAAATAATAAGTGAGTACACATTTTGGGTAATGGCTTACTGAAGGAAGTCTGGAAAAGATTACAGCATGTTACATGGCATGAAGGAGGGTGGGGGAGGAATCACTATGTTCCTAAATCTGTATACATGAATTGCATGAAGTTTGTATACCTTAAATAAAATTTTTTAAAAAAGAAAATGACAAATTTCTCTTGTGTTATTTCCATTTTATTTTTCTCAAAGAGGAAAAAGTACATTCAACATGCAATGAGTATTGGGGCATCAGGACAATAGAAGGGAATTCAGAAAGAGTATTTAAAAAATTACAACTCTTTATTTTCCTTATCTAATGGAAATACACGATCCAGAAGCTCTTTTAAAATCTACAGTAGTCTCCAACATGTTCCTCTAAAGCAAAATACCATTGGATGGTAATAATTTACTCTGAGATAATTTGGATTGGCAGAAAGAAAGAGGTTAAAGTGCACCACCAAGGCAAAGCATTTTGAAATAAATAAATAACAATATTTACATGATAACTTGTAGTTCTAGATGAGATTGCTTTTCACTTGACAGTTTGTAAAGAACAAATCTTCAGTTCTATTAAATGAACCAAGGAGTAGCCAGCAGTAGGTGGAATTTTGGTTGTGATAATAACCACAGCTGACTACCTGTGGTTGAACTCTCTCTACTCCTGTTTTCTTGTCTTGATCTTCAACAATCCATTGTAAGCCATACAGAATTCATGCAGGGACACCTGAGTGACTTATTGGATTCAATAAATGAAATTTTTTCCTCTATAATGTCTTTTGCTTCCTTGTTTTAGCCCCTATTTCTCTGCTGCCCTTTCCTATAGCCAGGATTAAACAAAAACAGAGTGGTTTTGTGCAGTCCCTTTTTAGGATGCTCTTTTCCTGACTTATTTCTCCATGGGTACTTTTTGTTTCTAAAAATGTATCAAATCCTTCTTATGGTTAATGACTTCCATAACTTCTTGACTTTTATTAGTGTAGTAGTCTGGGTATTCCTACACTTTTATTTAAGTGTCATTTCAATAGGAATGCACTAAATATGTCTTCCTCATCCAAAATTTGAATGGCATGCCCAACCATCCCAAACAGAAGAAAACTAACCTTAGCATAACATATATAACATTGAAGACTTCTTCTTTTCTTTAAAAGACAGTAAGTATTTAGGATGTGCTCATTTCTACTGGAGAAATAATTCCTTCCATTGGAATTGATTTGAAGACTAAATCAGATGGTGAATGTAAGAATTGTCCTATAACATTTAACAAAAAATGCTTTGTGCTGTTGTTTACTTCTTGCTATGTTAAATAATTAATGCAAGTGTTCCTCTTCCCAATTTTATTGCCAGCCTATGTCCAATCAGAGGCTTTACTTCACATGTTTCAAACATTTCCTAAATTTTAAATATTTTTGGCTCTATGAACCATAGGTCATATGGATTTTCTATACCTCCTCCAAACTTCTTCAACAATTGTCACCAAATGTAAGAACCATTCTTTGCTCAAAGTCATGCAAAAATTGCCTGAGATTCTGATTTGGCCTTTTTTTCCCATCCATCCCTGATCTCCATCTTCATTGAATACAAGACACATTGGTAGTAAATCCCTTCTTTGGATCAGTTGTGGATCTCCTCAATCTTGGTCTCCTACAATACCGAATTGAAACTATAGCCCACAGTGTTCGGAGGGGAGGAGATCACTAAATTTGAGCTTACCTTGCAGAATAATCCAAAACTTTGTGAAATCTCCCCTAACCTGTATTAAACCTGCCAGAATTGCTGTTAGAAATGTGGTACTGACTCATAGGATAGCTTATCATGTTTTGATCTATACACAGAGAACATATTAATACCATCATTTCTGAGCATAAGATGCATGAGGAGGCATGCAACTGACTTATAAGAAGACAAAGAACTTTCATTGTTAAGCTGTCCAATCCCAAGGCTCATTCCCTTCAATATAAACATCTCTTGCAAAAGCTACCTTTGTAGTAATATTTAAGCATGGCTCCTGGCTTCTGCCTTGGCTGTCTTTTAATAGAATTTCTCTCCACAAAAGGGCATGACTTCAGTGTGTGGTTTTCTGATGCATACTGGAAATTGAAATCATATGATTTGGTAACAAATTTGTGACCAGAGAGGGCCTTACTGTCCCTGTGTTAATGAGTATAACCCCAGATGGGAATCTAAGCGGTTGCTCCAGCATTTGTCTTGGTGATTCTCATTTCACTTCCTTCCCCCAACTTGATGTCATTGATCATTTGTTTCACTTTTGCAGGAGTCTTTGGGGATGAACGACATCTCTTAGTGATCAAAGTATTAGCATACATATATAAAGTGACAGATCTCAGAAATTTTTCTTTCTCTGATCTCCCTACATAGTGTGCGGGGGGGATTTTGTTTGTGGACATTATTCAGTTAGTTGGAGTTTTATGTTCCTTTTGCATAGAAGAAAAACTGATTGCAGATTGTATTCTCTGTTTCTCTTGTTATTCTCAGAAATGAATGAGAACATTGTCTCTACTAAAGGAATCGAATGTGAGCATTGCACTGGAATTTATCTATGAGTTAGTATCTAATTACTGTTTTTCCCTTTATATATATATATATAAATATAAATATATAAATATATATATGTATATAATTATGATAAGTTTCTTCTGAGAACCCAGGGTTCTCTTAGAAAAAGGTTGAGAAGCTGGTGAGAGACATTTTTAAGCACCAGTGAACACTTTATATGTTCAAGTGGATTTGGCCATACCAGGCCCTGTGGGATACCACCATCAACTTTCATACTACAGAAATGACTTTGCAGCAAGATTATTAAAAGGATTTTCAAAGCAGAGGAACTTAACAAGTTTCAATACATGAGACACAACAAAATGCAGACCCTGGAGAGAATTTGTAGGCCCACCATGGGTACATTAACAATTAGGCCCAGAAAATTTTTTAAAAATGAAAACATATCTAGTATACAACAGGCAGCCTCTGACAATGTTACAGAAATTGGTATGAGCTGTTTGGATACTCATGCCTGAGGTGCTGAAGATTGCTTTGTGGGTATTAAGTAAATGGGACAGATGCTCCAAAGGAAGAAGAAAGGGAATATGAAGCAATGGGCCACCATGCTGACAGTGGAATTGAATTAAGGAAGATCCAAACCTTATTTTTTTTTAAGATTTATTTATTTATTTGAAAGTCAGAGTTACAGAGAGAGAGAAGGAGAGCTAGAGAGAGAGGTCTTCCATCCACTGGTTCACTCCCCAATTGGCCTCACTATCCGGAGCTGTGCAGATCTGAAACTAGGAGCCAGGAGCTTCTTCTGGGTCTCCCATGCTGGTGCAAGGGCCCAAGGACTTGGGCCATCTTCTACTGCTTTCCAAGGCCATAGCAGAGAGCTGGATCAGAAGTGGAGCAGCCGGGTCTAAAACTGGCACCAATATGGGATGCCGGTACTGCAAGTAGCAGCTTAATCTGCTATGCCACAGCACCAGCCCAGATCCAAACCTTATGAATACCCACCACAACATGGAGTCAGAACCAAGGTAATACTCCAGATACCTGATTCCAAACTGCAATGGTCAGCTGGTATTTGCCAATGTACTACTACCTAGGGATAGAATTCATGAGCTCAACTGCCACAGATAATCATTAGAACTGTGGAACCCAGGGGCTCCAACAAAACTTCGTGGTTCTATAAAGGTTTCCTGGTCAGAGCCCCAGGAAACCATGACAATGAGAAATAGACTCACAGATATTTTGGTCCACACAGGCAACACCTACTCACTATTGAAGGCTGTGGAGTGGGTAAACTCTCAGAAAAATCCCTCCTCTGACTATTTCAAGAAAAACTGGCAAAAATATTACAAGTATAGTTTTCAATATATGCCTGAACACCTCATACCCTGTTGTCATGAGTTTTGCTAATAATTTAATGCTGAAGTCTAGATATCCAGCTTTAACTTTTGAAAATGCCCATACCATTCATGCAGTGCTACTTCAACAAGAAATGGATCTGGGAAATGTCATCACTGAATAGATCTCACAGCAGGTAAGCATTTGTGGACAAAAGGGAAGCCAGAAAGAGAGAAAACAGCCTTTTTTTTTTTCAGGGAAGGGAAGGCTTCACCTCAATATTGAAATTCCACATTTGAAGGGCCGGCGCTGTGGCAGAGTGCATTAATGCCCTGGCCTGAAGCGCCTGCATTCCATATGGGCACTGGTTCAAGACCCGACTGCTCCACTTCTGATCCAGCTCTCTGCTATGGCCTGGGAAAGCAGTAGAAGATGGCCCAAGTACTTGGGACCCTGCACCCTCTTGGGAGATCCAGAGGAAGCTTCTGGCTCCTGGCTTCGCATCAGCACAGCTTTAGCCATTGTGGCCAACTGGGGAGTGAACCAGTGGATGGAAGACCTCTCTCTCTCTCTCTCTTTTATTTGACAAAGTTATTCAGTGAGAGAGAGAGAGACAGAGAGACAGAGATAAAGGTCTTCCTTCTGGTGGTTCACCCCACAAATGGCTGCTATGGCTGGAGCTATACCGATCTGACGCCAGGAGCCAGGTGCTTCTTCCTGGTCCCCCATGAGGGTGCAGGGGCCCAAGCACTTGGGCCATCCTCCACTGCCTTCCTGGGCCACAGCAGAGAGCTGGACTAGAAGAGAAGCAACCAGGACTAGAATCCGGCATCCATATGGGATGCCAACGCCGCAAGCAGAGGTTTAATCAAGGGAGGCACGGCACCCCCCGCCCTTCCTCTCCTCTCTCTGTGTAACTCTGACTTTCAAATAAATAAATAAATCTTAAAAAAATTCCACATTTGAAACAATACCCTCTGAAAGCACATGAAAAAGAGGCTCCCAAACGTGAATACTGGGCTTCCTTCAATACCAACATGTATGCTCCTGCCAATCAAAATATAATACCCTGATCCTGCCAGTACAGAAGTCAAGGACCATCTTCCCAGTTCCAAAACAGAAGAAAACCAGCTCAGAACTTGGCTCCACAGGATGATGAATTAAGTCCAGGAGGGCATGGTGAATGATCTGTGCAGCTCACTCTACACCCAACAGAGGATTTCACACCCTGCATGGTTCTCACTGAGCTCCCTTACCCCAAGCCCTCCAACACACAAACACATACAACATAAGCATGTACAATGTATTTTACTGGCTTCTCATAAGCCACAGGCAGGTGACACTATTGTTCCAGGGGCTGTCTACAATGCTTATAGCACAGGCACAGTAGCTCTGACCCAGAGCTGTCAAAAACAAGGGTTTCAAAATAATGCTGGCTTCCCTAAATCAAAAGGGACACCCTATCCTATCTGCATGAACCCACAAAATTTACCTCATACCTTTGTGTATTTACAGATCTTAATTTAGATAAATTTCAGTTATTAAAATATGGAGTGGAGAAAGAATGATTGAAGAACCAATATGAATTCCAAGATAAATGAACCTTGACTATAGGCTAAATAAAAGAAAACCATCATAAAAGGATGGAGCATAGGATTTCATTCACACAGAATGGCCAGAGAAGAAAAATCTGTGGAGAAACAGATTAGATTAGTGGTTTCTTAAGGTGGCATGGTGATCAAGATTGGAGGATTGTGGAACAGGGGATAAAGTTTCTTATCAGAGTATTAAAAACACTGAAATCAAGTGTGTTCATGAGTATACAACTCTATGAATACACAAAAAGTTACTGAATTGGGCATACTAGATAGCTTAAGTATATAGTAGGTGAATTACATATAAAAATGATTTTAGGGGACCTGTGTTGTGAAACAGTGGGTTAAGACACTACCTGTGAGTCTGGCACCTTATACTAGTACTGGTTTTAGTCCCGGCTGCTACACTTCTTATTCAGATACCTGATAATGCACCCAGGAAAGTAGCAGAAGATGGCCCAAGTATCTGGGTCCCTGTCAACTACATGGGATACCCCAGTGGAATTTCAGGCACCAGAATCATTTCCTGACACCTTTCAATCCTCACATAATGTCAGCATCATTTGATGTGACTCACTAATGCCCCTGGTCATAGACTGCTGCATTGCTAGGTGTTAATAAGTCCTGTCACATATGGAGGCTGGACCAAAGTTGGACAGTCAGAGAGGTGGTGGGGCCATGGTTCCCATCCTCCTGCCCCAGGTGCAAGGGCAGAAACTGCAGTGGAGAAAGGGAAAGGGTAAGAGGAGGCTCATAGTGCTTCTGCCTCACTATTGACTGCCTCCCCTGAATACTCTAGCATTAATTTTTGGGCAAATATTCGCTATAAATTACAAATTTATCTCTTTATGCAGTCATGAAAGGGAAATAAAACCTGCTGGTGCTTTTTTTGAAGATTTATTTATTTATCTGAAAAGCAGAGTTACAGAAGGAGAAGGAGACACACTTGATGAGTTGGAGAGAGAGAGAAAGAAAGAGAGAGATCTTCCATCACTTGGTTAACTCCCTCAATGACCACAATAGCCAGGACTGGGCCAAGCTGCACCCAAGAGTCAGGAGCTTCATCTGGATCTCCCATGTGATTTCAGGGTCCCAAGTACTTGGGCCATTTACGCTGCTTTCCTAGGCACATTAGCAGAAAGCTGGCTCAAAACTGAAAGTCAGGACTCAAACAGATGTCATAAGGAATAGTTTTACCCTCTGTGCCACAATGCCAATCCCCAGCCATTTTTCTTTTTAAAGTATCCTGTGAAGAGTCTACATCCATGGTGTTTTCAACTAGATATTTCTTATTTAAATTGTTGGAGAAATAAATGTAAAATCAGCAGGTGCTGGATTTATAATAAAACAACAATACATTGCTAATCTGAACTGACTGCTTCAGAAGTACCTTATTAACAGACACATAAAGGACACAGAAGATACTTTTATAGAACTGAGGTTCAGTCCTGGCTGTGAATTCCCTTCATATGTTTAAATAAATGTGTATATTCTCAGTCAACAAAATAAATGTACATATGAATGATGGACTTTCTAATTAAATTTTACATACTAATTTTTATGCAAATGATAGTTTAAATGACCAAATGTTGGTATTTTATAATTTTATTCTAAAATATACAGGACCCCAAAATGAACTCTGGTTTTAAAACTGAAAGTATCTTATGTATTATTATTTTTTAATACAAACCTGTGTAAAAAAAGGTACCAAACGGCAAAGTGTGGAGAGCAGGAATCACCTAAGAAAGTGAACACTTTTCTCTCCAAGGTACAGGGACTTCCACACCCCGTCCAACCTCTTCTCTGCCCTCTCCTCCTCCCTGCCCTCAGAGTCCTCTGAATAACTGAAAGCCTATACGGTTCCTGTCTGCCGCTCCCAACCCTCTGCTTTGGACTCTTGACCTGACAAGCATACACAATGCCTTGCCTTGACCATTTCCTCTTCATCACCACAGTTTTGCAATATCTCAGGAAGGCTCAGGATGCTGCAGATGCCCAATATTTTGCTGTTCACTTCTTTTTCATGTATTTATGACCTTTTTAGGGTCCCTTTACTGGTCACCAGTATGCATTTGTCGAAATGCAGGCCATAACCATAGTTATTACTCCATATGTTAGGGGAAGCATTTAGATTCCCTTACATCAGGCTTTCTCTGGGTACTATGGACATCTGTGTCTAAATTATGCACACATTAATCAATCTCAAAATGTTTGCCTTTGTAACTAAAGAACCTGCATGTTATTTGGCATGTGGATGACCTCATTTTCTCTAAATATTGACAAAAGTTAATATTTTAAATTTTATTTAAGGTATACAAACTTTATCAATTTCATATATATACAAATTTAGGAACATAGTGATGTTTCCCAACCTACCTTTTCTTCTACTCATACTCCCACTCTTCTGCCTCCTCTCTCTCCTATTCTCATTCTTACTTTTTACAAAGATCTATTTTCAGTTATTTTTAGAGTAATAAGTTTAACCCTACACTAAGTAAAGAGTTCAATAATTAGTATGAATAAAAACAAAACAAACAAATAAAAAAAATCACTGTCCTCAAAAGTCAAGACAATGGCTGTTCAAAATCATTAGATCTCAAAGTGTCAATTTCACTCCTACAGATTACCTTTAGGTACTCTATTAGTTGCCACAAATCAGAGAGCACATATGATATTTACCATTTTTAAAAGATTTATTTATGTATTTGAAAGGCAGAGTTACAGAGAGGCAGAGGAAGTGAGAAAGAGAGAGAGAAAGAGGTCTTCCATCCCCTCATTCATTCCCCAGATGGCCACAATGGCCAGAGCTCTGCCAATCTAAAGCCAAAGCCAGGAGCTTCTTTTGGGTCTCCTACATGCATGCAAGGACCCAAGTACTTGGGCCATCTTCCACTGCTTTCCCAGGCCATAGCAGAGAGCTGGATCAGAAGTGGATCAGCTGGGATTCAAATCAGCACCCATATGGGATGCTGGCACTGCAGGTGGTAGCTTTAACCACTAAGAAATAGAGCAAGCCCCAGTATTTGGCTTTTTGAGACTGGCTTATTTCACCAACTATAATGGTTTCCAATTGCATCCATTTTGTTGCAAAAGACAGTTTCATTTTTTTTACTGCTTGTATATTACTCCATAGTGTATATAAAACATAATTTCTTTATATAGTCAATAGTTGATAGACATCTTGGTTGCTCACAGATCTTAGCTATTGTAAATTGAGCTGCAATAAACATGAGAGTACAGATAAATCTTTCAAATACTGATATCTTTTGATTTGGATAAATTCCCAGGAGTGATATGGCTGGATCATATGGTAGGTGTATATTGAGTTTCTTGGAGGTATCTCCATAGCTTCTTACACAGTGGCTGTAACAGTTTACATTCCAACCAACAGTGAACCATGGTACCTTTTCCCCACATCCTCACCAGCATTTCTTGTTTGTTGATTTCTGTATGTGGTCCAATCTAACTGGTTTAAGGTGAAACCTCATAGTGCTTTTGATTTGCATTTCCCTGATGGCAAGTGATCCTGAGCATTTTTTCAAGTGTCTGTAGGTCATTTGAATTTCTTTTCTTGAAAAATGCCTGCTCAAGTCCTTTGCCCATTTCTTAACTGGATTCTTTGTTTTGTTGCTGAATTTCTTAAGCTCTTTATAGATTCTTGATATGAACCATTTATCAGTTTTGTAGTTTGCAAATATTTTCTCCCATTCTGTCAGTTGCCTCTTAACTTCACTGAGTATTTATTTTGCAGTGCAGAAGATCTCAGCTTGAGGTAATCCCACTTCTCAATTTCAATTTTGGTCACCTGTGCTTCTGGGCCTTTTCCAATAAGTCTTTGCCTATGTTAATGTCTTATAGAGTTTCCTCAATGTTCTCTAATAATGCGATGGTATTGGGTCATACATTTAGGTCTTCGATCTAATTTGAATGGATTTTTATGCAAGGTGTAAGGTAGGGGTCTAGTTTCATACTTCGGCATGTTGAGATCCAGTTTTCCCTGAACCATTTGTTGAAGATACTGTCCTTTCTCCAGGGTATGGCTTTAGCTCCTATGTCAAAGATAAGTTGATCGTATATGTGTGGATTGATTTCTGGAGTTTCTATTTTGTTCCATTGGCCTATATATCCGCTTTTGTGCCAGTACCAGTCAGCTGTGAGTCTAATTGGAGATCCTCTGAAAGTAATCCTGAATTTCTCTCATGCACACTTTAGAATCTTTATGTTTTACTGTGAAAAGTTTTACTACAATGGTGAAGATCATTTTTAATCATGTCAAAAGGAGTTCTATGTGCTTCCTGCTCTTGGATGTCCCTTCCTTTCTCCAAATTGGGGAAGTTTTCTGTAATTATTTCACTAAATAGGTCTTCTAATCCATTCTTTCTTTCCTCACCTTCAGGAACTCCTAAGACCCATATATTGGGCAATTTGATAACATACCGTAAGTCTCCAAAACCGTTTTTAAGTTTTCTAATTTCTTCTGGTTTTTTTTTTTTTTTTGGTCTGATTGAAAGTTTTCTAAAGATTTGTTTTCTAGCTCCGACATTCTTTCTTCTGCCTCATAAAGTCTATTGTTAAGGCTTTCCACCACATTTATATTTGATCTATTGAATTCTGCATTTCTAATATTTCATTTTGATTTCACTTTAAAATCTCAATTTGATGGGAATTTACATTCACATTATCTATGGATTTGCTTCTGATTGCTTTTAAAGTCCTGTGATCAACCATTTGAATTCATCTCCCAGCATTTCATCAATCTTTTCATCTTTACATTCTAGTGTTGAAAGGTTATTTTGCTTCTTTAGGGGTCACAATGTCTTCCTTATTCTTTTTTTATTAGTTTTTTTTTTTTTTTTGGACAGGCAGAGTGGACAGTGAGAGAGAGAGACAGAGAGAAAGGTCTTCCTTTTGCCATTGGTTCACCCTCCAATGGCCGCCGTGGCCAGCGCACTGCGCTGATCCGATGGCAGGAGCCAGGTGCTTCTCCTGGCCTCCCATGGGGTGCAGGGCCCAAGTACTTGGGCCATCTTCCATTGCACTCCCTGGCCACAGCAGAGAGCTGGCCTGGAAGAGGGGCAACTGGGACAGAATCTGGTGCCCTGACCGGGACTAGAACCTGGTGTGCCAGTGCTGCAAGGCGGAGGATTAGCCTAGTGAGCTGTGGCGCCGGCCATTCCTTATTCTTGTTTCTTGAATTGCTGCTTTTATTTTTAGAAATTTGTGGAGTTATTTATTGATTTTTTTGCTGTTATGGCTTGTATCTTTGAATTATGCCTCTGTGACTGAGTAGAATGCTGAAGAATTTAATCCATTTACATTCAACGTTAATATTGATAAATAAGCACTAAGACTATTCAGTTTTTCATTGGATACTGGTGCTACCTGCTGTTAGTGAATTTGAAGATGTCCTATGGTATCATGTTTACTTCTAATGCAGTGATGCCCTTCAGAATTTCTTGTAAGTATGGTCTAGTGGTGGTGAATTCTCTCAGTTTTTGCTTATCTGGAAAATACCTTATTTCTCCTTCATTTTAAGGATACCTTAGGTGGATATAAATTTCTTGGTTGAAAGTTTTTTGTTTGCTTGTTTGTTTGTCTCTTCAAGACTTTGAATACGTCATCCCACTCTTTTCTGGCCTATAGGGTTTCCCCAGAGAAGTCTGATGTTAATCCAATTAATTTTCCTTTAAATGTAATTTGATGTTTTTCTCTTGCTATCTTTAGGATTCTTTCTTTGTCTTTATCTTTTGACAATTTTACTTTAATATATCTTGTAGAAGATCTTTCTTGTTCAAATTCTTCTTGGTATTCTTTGAGCTCCTTAGCTCTGGATATCCATGTCTCTTTCAAGACCTGAGAAATTTTCAACTATTATTTCATTTAGCAGATTTTCAACTCCTTATTCCTTTTCATCTCCTTCAAGGAGACCTATAATACAAATATTTGGTAGTTTAGTGGTATCCTATATTTCACATAGATTTTCTTAATTCTTTTTCTTTTCTCTTTATTTTTTGTATAGTTGGCTTATTTTAAAAGCCTTGTCCTCTGGATCAGAAATTCTTTCTTCCACTTGGTCTATTCTGCTTTGAAAATATCAGTTATATTTTTTATTTTAATGATTGAAGATTTCATCTCCAAAATTTCTATCTGCTGCTTCTTAATGAGTTCTATCTCCTTTGTTATTATTTCATTCATGTCACTCATTGATTTTCTCTTTTCTTTAATCTCTCTATATTCTCTTCCATCTCATTGAGTTTATTTACAATAATTATTTTGAATTCTGAATCTGTCATTTCATAGATTTCCTTCATACCAGGATTTAATTCTGGAGGATTATTGTGTTCTTTTGGAAGTGTTGTGCTACCAGTCTTCTTCATGTCTCCTATCTCCTTGTGGTGACATCTGCCCATCTAGTGTAATCATCCATTTTGATAGAGTAAGTTTTATTTGAAAAGAGTTTATGTTTTAACTGGAATGGAGGGTGTCACTTTGATTGTTGCTTTGGTTCTAGATGTGCCCAGAAATGTAGTCTCTGAATTGCTTCTTTTTATTCTTTTCTTGTTTTAAGGATTTATTTGTTAATTTGAAAGTAAGAGAGAGAGAGAGAGTAAGGGAGAGAGAGAGAGAAAGAGAGATCTTCCATCTGCTAGTTTACCCCTAAGATGGCCACAAAAGTTGGTGGTAGGCCAGGCCAAAGCCAGGATCTAGGAGTTTCTTGCAGATCTCCCACATAGGTGACAGGAGTCCAGACATTTGGGCCATCCACCACTGCTTTTCTCAGACCATTAGCAGGCAGCCAAATTAGAAGTGGAGTGACCATGATATGAACCGGTACCCATCTGGGATGCCAGTGTTGCAGGCGGTGGTTTACCCACTATGCCACAATGACCCTTCTGAGTGATTTATTTGATCTTGATAAATGTCAGTTGTGTCTATAGCTGATACATTGATCTAGTCTGCTGCAGTTGTTAGGGGTAGAAATGTGGCTTTGAGATGAATATGTGTTTCTTACAGTGTGGTATCTTTGTCTACAGAGAGTTCAGTGTCAGTACCTCTCATGATCTGAAAGTAAGGACCTTGTTTTTGGTGTTAAGAGAGACAAGGGTGGCTGTCTTCTTGTCCTACTCACATACCTGAAAGGTGCTGGGACTTATGGCACCAATTGCTGTGGCTCTGGGACTGTGTGATGTGAATAGACCATTCCTCTGGTCCTGCTATGGGAGTCCAATGTGATTGTGTCTCATAACACCAATAGCCCTAGTCCTAAGGCTAATGGATGTGAACTGCACTCTGCTCCAGTCCTACAGATTAACTACTAGGTATATGGGATATTTTGTTCTGTAGGGTAGGAATCCAGGTGGAATGCGGGTAGGTTCTTCCTTCGGTCCATGGGGTAGATTCCAGTGGCACTGAGAGATTTAGAACTGACTATCATAGTGTTGGTATTGCAGAGTCAAGTGGGGTCATTAACCAGATCTTTCATGGTGGGAGTGGCTTGTTTATGTGCTGCTTCTGTTGCTAGCTCCTAGAAGCTAAGGTGAATCCCCCTGACGCACATAGAATGTGTGAGTGTAGCTTTGGGACTAATGCTACAGAACTTGCACAGTTGCAAGATGCAGGGATCTGTCCTTTGTCCCACACATTGCACTGACTCTGACTGAGATGCTGGTAGGAGTGGAACAAAGGCACCCTGACTTTTCACTGCCAAGTACTACACTAGTGGTAGTGTGGGAAGGGAATGAAGTGGGGCAGCTTCCCTGCTTTTAACTTGGCAGTTGCTCAGAGCCCAGTCAGCTCCATGGGCTGAAGTAAAAGTCAATGGGTGGTAGTGGAATTCTCTCTCAGCTAAAACTGTGAGGAACAGGGAATTTGGACATTTCTTCCTACCTTGAGGTGGTAAAATGGTGCTTGCAGGGTAAGACATGGTAAGATGTCTGTCTGTGCTACAGGGCTGGCTACAGTGGTGTCTCTGTCTTCTCTCCTCTTGTCCCACAGATCCTTCATTGTTTTTTTCACTTCTTCACTGAAAATTTCTGTTCATGAGGCCCCTGGAAATATGGTCCTTCCATTGTTCTTCTCATATCCCAGAACAGCTGAAGTTAGTGTGGCTATACCCTACTGAGCCATCTTGGATCTTTCCCACACTTTATTTTTTAAACGCAAAATATTTTATTAAAATAATTATACATATTTGTGGGGTACAGTGTGGCATTTTCCTTTTTTCTTTATGTTCCTAGAACATTTTTAAATTTTATTTTCTTTTATTTTAAAGATTTTTATTTATTTGAAAAAGTTAGAGAAAGGAGAGGCAGAGAGAGAGAGAGAGAGAGAGAGAGAGAGAGAGAGAGAGGAGTCTTCTACCCGATGGTTCACTCCCCAGTTGGCCCCAATGGCCGGAACTCTGCCTATCCGAAGCCAGGAGCCAGGAGCTTCTTCCATGTCTCCCAGGCGGGTGCAGAGGCCCAAGGATGTAGGCCATCTTCTACTGCTTCCCCAGGACATAGCAGAGAGCTGGATTGGAAGTGGAGCAGCTGGGTCTCGAACCGGCACCCACATGGGATACTGGTGCTTCGGGCCAGGGCATTAACACACTGTGCCATGGCCGCCAGCCCCTAAAATTTTATTTTCTTTTAAGGTTTAACAATATTCAACATTTTGCCAAATTTACTTCATGTGTAGATATTATTCTTGAAAACAGAAATATTAATACTGATTTTAAGTAGGAGAAAGTAAACAAGGTTAGGTGAGACTCAGGCAGACAGCTAAGGATGCATGGAGGGCTATGTGATTGGAGTATAACCTCTGGTTTCTAAGCAAAATTAGGGCATGCACTTAAGAGACATGCTTTACAAAACCCCAATAGGGAACTTAAAAAAAGCAAATGCCTGAAGACTTAATTAACAAGAGAGATGAGCCTGTGTTCATAAGCTAACAAGCCCAAGGTCATGAACAAGGAAACAGGGAGAGACTAGCTCAAGAATGTGAACTCACAAACCATAAGGAACCATAGGATAACACACTCAGGATCAGAGATTGACCAAATAGGAGAAATGGAAGATAAGGAGGTAGGATGAGCTCACAGTAGAGTGGATATTAAACAGAGTTACTTCAAAGACTCCTCCTCTCAATGATCTCCTTTCAGGAGGTCTCTCCTGCTGGGCTGCTGTGCCACAGGAGCTGTCTACATTTTAATACAGTCTTGTTTTATTCTTCACTCACTCCTCTGTGTTCCTGCCTTCCTTGTCATGAAACACTAAGCCTGAGCATTTAAATGCTACTACCCAAGCCTCCTTCATTTTAGGGGACTTGTCCAGGGTTGTCAGAGGAAAGAGTGAAGATAGACTGCTCATGTTTGTTTCAGAGATTATTAATCTCCAGTATGGTTTACATCAACTAAAAGACATTGGATCTCCAACAGTCAAAAACAGCACAGCTGCTGGTCTCAGGACCCAGAGGTGGGCTGGCATTGTGGTACCATGTGTTAAGCCAGCGTCTGTAATGCCAGCATCCCATTTGAACACTCGTTTGAGTCCTGGATGCTCCACTTCTGATCCAGCTTCCAACTAATGTGCATGGGAAAGTATTTGGTCTTCTTCTACCCACATGGCAGACTGCAATATAACTCCTGGCTCCTGCCTTCACCTGGCCCTACCCTGGCCATTGTGGCATTTAGTGAGTGAACCAGCAAGTGGAAAATTCTCTCTCTCTTCCCTTCTCCCTCTCCCTCTGTCTTTTCCTCTCTTTCTCTCTAACTCTGCTTTCCACATAAATACATTAATCTAAAAAAAAAAAAGACTCAGAAGCAAGGTTTGCTGTGGGGGGGGCAGGCAGGTTGTGAAGGCTTGATCAGTCCCCCTTCACCTCCTGATACTAGGAAAGGTGCATTACTTTCACAGAAATCGGCGTGAGACTGGCAGAAGGTCTTGGAGCAAATGCTGGGGTCAGGCCAAGGCAATTCCCAAGCATCTTTCAAAGACTCCTTGAATGGATCCCAGACTCTGACAGCATAATAGGGTATCATGCTGAAAACTGCAAAACTGCACTTTGTTCCTTCTACAGAGATCTGTCAGTCACATGAGTCTGGGATAAGGTCCCATATGAACTGAAGATTTCAAGCTGAAACAACTATTTGGCACCATCTGATGCATTCCTGGCTGGGCCCAGACTCTGACAGCCCTTCAGGGTGTCACACTGAAATATGCAACCCATCTTTTGGCCCTAGCCAATTGTACCCCTTCACACAACTTTTCATTGCCTTTCCTCATGACCTCTGAATGCCCCTGTTATAAATTATTTATGATAGACCAAGGTCTGGAAGAAAACCCCTCTGCTTTCCTTAAAGAGACTGAGAGAAGCCCTATTCAAGCATATGTCACTGTATCCAAACTCGGTGGAGGGACAGGAAATCATAAAAGACAAGTTTATATTCCAGTATGCTTTAGACATTAGGGGGAAAAAAGTTTAAAAAAAGCCACTGGGCCTGAGAGAACATTAGACAATCTCCTGAAGGTCACCATTTCAGTAGTTTATGGTAGAAATCGGGATACCCAGGAGAGGGAGATGAGACAGGAAAAAGGCCACAAGTCTGGTGCCCACACTATTGCCACAAAAGACTGGGAGTCCCTGGGAATCTCCAAAGTGCTGTGCTTGTGGTTAGACAGGACTCTTCAGAAAGCAATGTCCTGGGACCAGCATTGTGGTACAGTGGGCACACTTTTGATCTATCTCTCTGCAAATGGCCTGGGAAAAGCAGCAGAAGATGGCCTAAGTGTTTGGGCACCCCCATCCCACGTGGGAGACTCAAATGAAGCTCCTAACTCGTGGCTTTTGCCTGGCTCAGCCCTGGCAATTGAGGCCATTTGGAGAGTGAACTAGTGGATGGAAGATCTCTCTCTCTCTGTCTCCCTCCCTCTCCCTCTCTCCCTTTCTCCCTCTCCCTCTCTCCCTCTCTCCCTCTCTCCCTCTCCCTCTCTCCCTCTCTCCCTCTTTCCCTCTCCCCCTCCCTCCCTCCCTCCCTCCTCTGACTTCCAAATGAATAAATCAATCTTAAAAAAGAAATGTACTGATCAGCAGAGAAACCCCTTGAGACCCTGTCTTACTTATAATAGGGATCACTGGAGAGCTAGCTGCTGCCAGAGACACAGTGTTATAGTAAAATCCATTTGGTAATCCAAAGAATTCATTTATTTAGTTGATTTAATTAAACATTTATTCCTTTAATACCACATATAGTGTATTGAACACTACTAGCTACCAGCCAATAATCCAGAAGCCAGATAGCTTATACTTTTCCTATGGACTATAGAAGTATCTTGCTTTATGGAAACACAGGCTATTAGCTACTTTTGTCTGCAAGACTGTACCTAGAAGATCTCAAGGTCCTACACTGATGCATCCTATAATGGTTTAAAATGTTTGAGTTAAAATTTTTTTAAAAAGAATTACTTAGTTAACATAATTTCTTTTAATAAAAACCTTACTTTATTTGTACAGTTTCTCTGTGTGGGCATACTTTTCTTAATACTTAACGGCTCATCTCAGATGTCATCTCCTCTCAAAGTTTTCACTGAACTCTGCACTCAGGAACAATTCTACTCCCTCTCATTGTTCCTATATCATTTGTTAATGTTGTGTTTGTGTGTTTTTGTGTGTGTGTGTGGATTGGTGTGGGTGTTCAAGGTTTAAAGGCATGAATTTTAATCATTTTACAAGGTCTTATCAGAATATCTCACACTTAGAAACTATTCAATAAATATTCAGTGAATGAAAAAAATCTTCTGATATTTTCATCAAATAACTGTATAAGTGGTCAAGCACAATTTAGCAGTGAATTTTGGGTACTATTGAAATTCAGACTAATGGCCTTCATTTGAAATATATACAAGTCATATACAAGTCAGTAATAGCCCAATAAAAATAGGCAAAGATTTAAATAGATACTCCATTAGGAAGATGGAAAAATGACCCATATTCCTAGTCAAGTTAGACTCCTGACATATATTTTTGAATGTTGTCCTTGAGATGTGATTAGTTTTCTCAGTCTTCCATCTTGATTGGTGTCTGCAGCAAGCATAGAGTCTCCATAATCATCTCCACACTCCAGGGACCTCCACAATCAACTGGGCAACAGATTATCCTCCATTATCATCACTTTGCATGGAGAAGGGCAATCCAAGCCCAGGAGTGAAGTCTCTCAGTGAAAGCTTCAAGGCCCCTGAAGCCGTGCCTGAGATATCGGAGATGACCCCTAAAATCTATACGAAAAGGTAGCCCCTTAAAGTTCCCCAGAAGTCCCATCTGGGTGCCACAGAGGCTATTGAAATTTGGGGTGCCATACAATATCACCAAATGCTTACTAATAAATCTCCAATATTAATAAGCTTGAGAGGGTTCTTGCCTAATATTTAGAGAAGAATTCTAAATACCAGCATCAATAAATGAGGAAGCATAGTACATTTTAGGCTTTTATTTAGTGAGAGAAATCATAGGAGAGAGAGAGCTTTATCTAAGAGAGAGGGGTAAATCTGGGTTCATACCGAGCACCAGGAACCAGCCATGTGGAGGAGCATCTAGGCCAGGAAGCCTAGGGTGGGTGGCCCAAAGGCCACGTGCCCTGGGGTGCAGGGCTACAGCAAGCCCCCTCCTGGCAAGAGGCCAGGGCGAAGAAGAGAGAAGAAGGGCGGGACACACCATGCCAGAGGCTTTTAACCCACTTCCAAAGGGGAGTGGTTAATCAACCTGATTGGCTGGTGGGCACCCAGGTGTGGCCAGGTAGGGGCATGAGGTCACACAGGGGCGGGGTTAAGGCGTGGTCTTCCAGCTCACAATCCTAATGAATTTTAACCTGTATGCCTGCCCATGTCACCTGAGCTGCAAGGAAAGGTTTCTACCCATGCTGAGACAGTGTGCAGACATCAGCAGACCCTGATGCCCCTGTGACATTTGGTGTCATGGTAAGGTCTACTTGCTAATCTTCACTGGGGCCTGATTCTTGGGCAGAGATGCTTTTTAATATGGGGGTGGACCCATTTAGGCTTGTTTTTAGCACATATTTTGCAGTTTTGCATTGCCTTTTGAGTTGTTCTTTGCATATTTGTCTCAGAAATATAATTCCTTATCTACTGTAAAATCGCATTCCTGCCACAGTCAGTACTCTGATGGATGTGCTCAGTGCCTCTCCATAAGATGTTCAGGAATCACCATGGCTCCTTCTTTGCTGTGCCTAATTTTGGCAACCTGGGACTATGCTGGTCTTTTATCAAATCTCCATTCGTGAGCCCTTTGTAGATCTTCTGGTGAAGATTTGAGTGTACTTTTTGGCCAATCTATGTCTGATATAAAGGATAATTAAATTAGAGTTGTTGGAGTCTTAGTCTTTGCTGCCTGTTTTGCCAGTTAGTTGGCCTTAGAGTTTCCCTTTGCTACCAGGTTGTCTGTCTTCTGATGGCTAGAGCAAGGCTCTGTGGCTAGTTGTACAGGGTCCATTGCTGCATCTAACAGATCCTAGATCCCTATAGTGTGCTTAAATTCCTTCTTCCCTATTGTCAATATTCCTCTTTCCTTTTATATTATTCCATGAGGATGTCTCACAAAAGAGTGATATTTTGGATAAGTACAAACTGTTATCTTTTCTCCCTGGCCTATGTGCAGGGCATACGTGAGGGAAATTACTTGTGTATTTTCAGTAGAGGTAACTCAGGCTAGGGCTTCTGTTTCCAGGACCTCTGGATGAGTTGCCACTGTGTATGCAAGCAGAGCCCCAGTGGCCTTAAACCATGAAGTTCTTTCCACTTATAAACATCTCCATGTCTGGTTTTCCAAGGGTTGATCTGTCAGTTCAGGTCTGTTGCAATAAAATTGTGCAATTATTTGTACACAGTCATTGGTACACATACTGCTTGTATGTATCAAGGTGAACTATGGTAGGTATCAAGGTGAACCCCAGTTTCAGCTTAACATTTGAGTTGTGAAACAGAATGGCCTGATTTTTTTTTCCAATCTCCCAGAGGTGAGTCAATATCCTCCTTTTTACTATAAAAGCAGCAGTCAATATTGTGGAGCATGCACTGTGGTAGGTTGGGTCTGGAGGATGTCTCAATCTGCTACCACTGCCCAAAGGCAGAGGAACCACTCCTTTGTTACTATGCCTGGCTGTGAGGAAACAGGCTGATACCTGAGACTCCTCAGTCATGAACAAAGGGGTGAAATGCTGTATGAAATCTGAGAGTCTCAAATAAAAGGCCATTATTACTATTCCCTTAGAAGTCTGAAATTCCTTCAACTCTTTAGTCCATTCAATGGTTTATTGTCTCCTTTCTCTAAAGCTTCATAGAGGAAAGGAAAGAGGAGGGAGGGTGGGATTGAGTGAGGGAAGGAGGGAACATCCAAGTGTTGGGTTCAACTTTAAACTGTACTTGTTGACTATTATGGTTAGTAGTACATTAAGGCTTGATTACAGAGTGGATTGAAATTATGTTTTTGCAAAAATTAAAAAAAAAGGAAGCAAGGGGGGGATTGAGGGAGGCAGAGGGGGAGGAAGGGGGATATGGTCATCTTAGAATTGCACTTACAGGGGGCTGGCACTGTGGCATAGTGGGTAAAGTTGCCATCTACTAGTGCCAGTATCATGTATGGGTGCTGGTTCGAGTCTGCTGCTTCACTTCCCATCCAGCTCTCTGTTATGGCTTGGAAGGGCGGTTCAAGATGGCCCAAGTGCTTGGGCTCCTGTACCCATGTGGGAGACCGACCCAGAAGAAGGTTCAGATCGGCCCAGCTCTGGCCATCACAGCTATTTGGAGAGTAAAGCAGCAGATGGAAGACTTCTTTCTGCCTCTGCCTCTACCTCTGTAACTCTGCTTTTCAATAAGGAATCTTTAAAAAAAAGAATTTCACCTATGAAATATGTTCTTTATAATAAAAATTTTAAAAACTGTATATGTGAAATACATGAATATGCTCCCTTTATATAAATTTTTAAAAGCTTCATAGAAAACTGGGTGTTTGGTGCAGTGGTTAACTGCCACTTGGAATACCCCCATACCATATCCAAGTGTTGGGTTCAAGTCCTGGCTTTGATCCTGACTTTAGCTTCTAGGTAATGCATACCCCAGAAGTAAGCAAGTAATGACTCAATAATTTGGGCCCCTGACAGTCATAAAAATGAGGAACCTGGGTGGAATTATGTGCTCCTGGAGTTGGCTTGGCCCAACATTTATGATTAATCTTATTTGAGGAGTGAAGCCAGGAATGGACTATTTGTTTCTGTCTATGTCTCTCTCACTCCCTATTTACCTTTCAAATAAAATGAAATTTTAAAACCATAAAGGTTTATAGAGGGGCCCAGCCATGAATCTAAATGTAGCAAAATCCAGTCAGACAAAGTAATTGTTTTAGTGGTTCTATGCTGACAGGCACCACTACTCCGGCCAAGCCTTCCCTTCCACCAGGTCTTTTTGTTTTTAATGTAATTGTAATGTACACATCTTCCTTTCTCTTTTCACATTCTTTTGAACAAAAGCTAAGGGCTGATCTTGGGCTAATCAATGTTTGTTCAACACATTATTAATGGTTAAATATTCAGGGCACTGAATGCAGGGCCATGTCTAGAACTGAAGACCTCAGACAAAAATTTACAACCACCAGCTGGAAACAGCCAAGCTTTGTGTCAAAAAACTCTGCACCTAATCATGTCAGGATGATTATCCAAACTGACTCTGGGATCAAGTCTGATAATCCATCAACTGAACTCATTATCCTTCCTAACCTCCCCATCTCCCTTTCTCTTTTGAAAGTTCTTCTCTTCACATGAGATTGGGAAAAGCAACTTGAGCCTGAAGATGCCTATTCCCTGCTCCCAAAGAATGGTAGCCCCTTGAACAAACCTGTTTCTCTGATCAACACCTATCTCTGGTGATTTGGCTCTCCATTGCCAAGCATTCTGGGCTTTATTTTACTTTTACCAACATCACTGAGACAACCCATTGTGGAAATATTTCACAGTTTATTGGGAAAACTTGGACATTTTATTAGACACCTTATACATCTTCTCACCAGGAAATTTAAATTTATGTTTCTGTTTCATCTAAAGTTTCCATACTTTTAATAGCAACAAAAATATCATCCACATACTGAAATGCCCTCTCATTTAATTGTAAGCGTCTTCTTATGTCTTTGGCTAAGGCTCCACCTTCCCTGCTCCTCTGGGGGCAGAGAAGAGGACTCCCCTTGAGCATGGTGGGGGGACTGGGCAGCTATTGGCCACTGGTTTTACCCTCCAATGTCCATGGAAGAGAATCAGCACCACACAGTCACTGGGGGCAATGCTATGAAGGGAGGGTGATGAGGAGCCTTCAGAAGAACCTAAGCCCATGCTGAAAGATCTGCCCATGGCAGATCTCACCCCTCATGTCCCAACATGCCTCAAAATGTCCCAGCTAAGGCTCAACATCACAGCAGTAATCTCCCAGGCACCAGAAAGTGAGGCTGGGGCCAATGACCAGGCTTAGTCTTTTGCCATTCAGCATCTTCTACAGAACCCCACCCTGCTGGGTTTAAGACACATTATCTTCACTCTGTGTCCTTGTCACCTCTTGTGATGAGACTGAGTGCATGACCATGTGAGTGCATCACTCATGCACTAAAGGACTGGGTGAGAGCTTCTCTGCCATCCATCACTCTTGCTTTGTGACCACTCCCATTTGGCTCATCATGGGCAGTTCTTGCATTAACTTGGTCATGACACCTACCATATTGCTCTGCTGCCCTGCAATGCTGCCCAATATGACTAGAATCCTCCCACTCCTCCTTCACTCCCCCAACCATTGCTATGACTACAGGATCTTCAGAGTGTATCCTGGGTCTCAATGACGATGGCCAAAAGGGGGAAAAATCTTTTGGAAAATTCTGAAGTTTGGTACAAGCAAAAGCCAGGTGCATGGAGGTAACTGAACCCTTGCAAGCTGGGGTCTTCAAGGCTGAGGAGCCTAATCCAGGTTTCATCCCATCACTTTCACTTGCTGAAAGCAAGGTGGGGGCAAAAGGAAGACTCCAGGAAGGGAGAAGTGGGGGAGGAGAGGTGAACAGAGCCTCCCTCACTGTGGGGCCACCTGGTGGGAGAGGGATGCTATCCTTCTTGTGAAGCAATCCTGTGCACTCAACACCTACAGTCCTACATCCTTTAGCACCTTCTACTCTATACATACCTGCTGGCCTCAGGAGCACCCCCCTTGCACTGTGCCCTTCATCATCTGCTATGATGCAACTTCCCAAGCACTCAGCTGAATAGTGTGTATGAATCACTGTTGGAGAGGACGAGAACTTCTCCACTATACTTTACTCTTGCCTTATGACCACTTATAGACATTTTGCATATCTCAGGCACACTCAACTTGGTCATGGCATCTTACCATGAACTCCTGGTATTTGATGCTACCCCACTTGACCAGGCTCACCCCACCCTTCCTTCTCTCTCCTAGCCAGGGCTGTGACTATAAGAACCTACACCTTAATTGGCTATATTATCCCTTTTGGAGTTTGGGCTACTTATAAAGAAATCAAACAGGTACAAGGAAAAGAAAATGGCTGGCAAATTCCAGAGCTTGGCCCAGATAACAGCCAGGAACATGGATGTAACTGATCATAACCAGCTCATTTCATCAATGTTGAGGAGACAGATATAGGCATTGCCCATATCTCTGACAGAGACCAAGGTTGGAGCCAAAGAAAAGCTCCAGGAAGGAAGTGGAGAGGGAGGTGAACACAGGCCTCCTCACCGTGAGGACAACACACCAAGGCTACCAGGAGGCTGAGGGATACTTCCCTTCCTTGTAGCACAGTCCTAGGCCTTGTCGTTCATTTGATACTGACCAGCATGGGCCTGGGGCTCTCCAAGGAATGTTGTCTCCAAAGTTATGAGGAGACCAGATCAAGCCAACTCCCTTTTTTCCTGCTTTACTGAGACCGAGGTGAGGGCCAAAGGGCACCCCTGTGGAGGGATGGAAAATGAGAAGAGTAGAAAGCTGGTCCCCTCTGTGTGAGAGAGAGTCCCACCCAGGCTGCTGGAGGCCCTAGAGACTGCCCTTCCTGGAGGGGCAGTCTGGCCTCCTCAACACTCATTCAACATCTGTAAGGAGGAGGCCCATGGCTCTCCTCAGAGCACTGCCTTGGAGTCCAGCTGTAGGACCATGCATGTTGGGCAGGCCCATGTAGAGCAATAGAGGCTCCCTAAGTCATCAGGCTGCTCACCAGTGCCTTAGGATGAGTCAACAAACCAACCCAGCTCTGAGGCTTGCAGAAAGCTGAGGGCAGACATCCATCTGGGAACTGATGGTGCTGTGCCCCTATCTGCAGGTAACCTGCTGCATGTGGAGAGAATCACTTTCCTAGGGCAGCTGCCACTTCTAACAGCCTTATTACTCCTGCCCCTCTGAAACCATGCAACACTGGCCCACCCCACTGGGCTGATCCCCACTGCCTGCACCACCACCCTTTCCCTGCAGGAATCACAGACCGTGGAGAAAGGAATTGGGGCTCCAGACCCTGGCTCCCCACTTTCATAGGATACAGCAGCCGCTACTCAAGGAAGGTCCCCGGGCTGGGTGCTGTCAAAAGAACTGGGCTGACAAAAGTTTAATACTTCCTAAAAGTCAGACACAGGTGTGCATTTTTTTCTATGCTTCAGGAAGAAACCAAGGAGGAGGATCTGGAAACCTGGCAACACCCTAGGCCCAGCCCCTTCAATTCTCAGGGGAGACCCAAAGAACAGCTCTGGGAAGGGCATGGTAAAAAAGAGGAAGAGAAACTGAGCACTGTTCTATCCAGAGAAGATGCACCCATGACCAGTGAACTCAAGGGGATTAAACTTCATTCTGAGGAAGTCTTGGTCCTCTGTTGGGAAACTGCCACCATTTCTAACCACTGCACAATGTAGAGGCCCAGGGATCTCACAGAACTTGATTCCCTGTGGGAGGGAATTCCAGGGGTGTGTCAGGTCAAGGCATTTGCATTGTTTAGGTCCTGACTATCTTATCAGAAAGGCGCAAATAGAAACAGCATGCCAAACTGAGCCAGCCTAGGCTGCTCTCCACAGCCTCACGAAGAATCAGCAGTAGAAATACTGAGGCAGAAACAGCCAAGTTCTTCAGGCACATAGTTCTGCAGCAAATCACCACTTGGAGCTTCATCTGCCTCTGCAGGTGATTGGGCTTGCTGCCACCACTGACTACTATCAGATTCCTGCTGATACACACAGGTGAGTTTCCCCCACCTCCTAAACTGCCTTGCATTGCTATTGAGGGAGAGATGGCATCGGGTTTCCAAGAGTGCCAGGGTCTTTGAAAATCAAGCAGAGGCCATGGGGTTGTAAAAGGCACCAGAGTGTACTGCAGTGCCTCTCCACTGTCCCCTTCTTTCTCCCCAGTTGAGAACAACACTGCAGAATCCCTTCCACTCTGAAAGAATCAGCTTCTGCTACCACCACTGGCTTGCCAGAATGATCTTTGCCTACAAAACTCTTCCTCTCTACCCAGCCCCTCCCCCACATACATATTGGTATGGAAACAAAACACACATCCCTAAGTCTTTATCTCTGCCTGTCCTTGCCAGTTCTCTTCCTGCCTTCAGGTATAGTCTCAGGGTGGGTATTCTGCGTTCATGCAGATTTGCAGCACCTACTATTTCTGAGCTCTCCCAATCCAAGCCTTGCACCCTTCTCCTTTCAGCCTCCCTCCTACAGAAAGAAACCTCAGAATCCAATGTGTATTAAAACCTTTCTCTTTTCTTTCTCATCCCTCTTGCAGGCCCTTCTGCCAGTATCCATGAGAGTCCATGCCTCCTACAGCAGTAATTTCTTCTGTTGCAGCCAATACATCTACACACTTAAACCTTTCAATCTCCCTTAATCTCTGAGGTCACTTACAAGGACAGTACCCTACCTCCTGATGCTGTCATCCTCAGCTCCCTTCCCAGCTCCAGTAGGAGTGGGAATCTTATCTCCAAGGCAGAGTCGATCAAGGCACCCTGCAAAGACACCACCAGTCCACTTACCCCAAGACTTCCCCACAGCCCTTCCAATTTTTCAGTCATCCCTTTGGCCCAGAAACTGCCCTTCAGTCTGTGCTGGAGACCCTGGAAGGGCAGGAACACAGAGGTACTCTTCAAGGGCCCCTGTACTTATAGGTTTTCCCATAACAGCTGCTGCAGCCTGCTCCATCCCAGCAGGAAGGGTCTCTGCAAGGTCACTGTCCTCACTTGTCATGAGCAACACCAGGGTGAGGTGCTACTCTTCCTTCCAAGGCTGTGGTGAGGCACTACTCTTCCTTCCAAGGCTGGCATCTACCTCTGTCTCCACAGAGAACTACATCCCATTTTCCATGGTGCTGTGGACACCACCCAATGGCAACATTGCCTCAGCACAAGTCTATGCTAGTTTGCCTGACCAGTCAGTTTAAGGACCAATTAAAACTTTCAGCCATTCCTTTATCCCAGGAGCTACCCTTAATCATCATCATATAGCATGCACCATGGCTGTTATTTCTTAATTGGGAGGCCAATGGTCCCAAAACAAGCAATTCACCTAACTCCTCCTGCTTCTCAGCCACTTAGTGCCTGCACAATGCAATCATGTGAATGAGTTTGACATGTACACAATCTGCATTTGTTACATCAAAGTCGGACCAGGTTTCCCAATCGGAATGGCCCCTTGCTTCTGGCTTAGGGATTGTTCCCAGCATTCCCAGCACTGAGAAGACAAGTATCTCTTTGTTTTCCAACTTCAATCTAGAGCTGGTAGTGACAATGAAATTAGCAGAATTCATTTTAAAGGGAATTTTGGGATTTGAATGTTCATCCAGAGTACCACTTTGAGTGCAATGAATTTAGGAACGTAATACCTAGCCCTCATTTTTGTTGGGGAGCTTTGGATTCATCTAGCAACATCATGGCTGCTGTACTGCCCCTAATTTTGGATTTACATTCAGTGTTCATCTCATTCCAGGCAGCTCAAGTGACCACCACACAATGCCATGCTAAGAGAGAAGATGGTACTATACTCATACACATAGATCTTCATGTTTTAGCTTCCCACCAGTACATATGAACACACCTGGATAGCAAAAACCTACATGTAGAGGATCTATGACCTTGATCAAGAAACATGTTAGAACACCTTTCTCCACATTCTAACCTAACATTGAGGCTGAGTGAGCCATACCACAGCTACTGCAGTTGAAAATACCAGCATTGACCCTATGTATGGACACAATTCCAAAGGTCACTATGTGACAGTCACTTGCTCAGAACTCAGGTGGTTATTTGGGCAGGGATAGAGTCATACACATGATGAAGAGCTCTGTACTATTGATTTTCAGTGCACCTACAACACAGCTGGAAAGGAAAAAGAAAGTTTCTACAGTTAGAAGAACTACTGTGTTGGCCAAGAAACTTGTGTTGGAAGACTTGACTGCCTTCACCTTCCACCCTAGCAGTTGGGGCTCTTTTGGTCACAACAAAGCCACTGTAGTTGAAAACACAGCACTTTCCCTGTGTATGGACACATATTTTGCTCTACCTTCAAGCCAGGCACTTGGGGCATATCTCTGCAGAACATAAGCGGTACCAAAGGAGGGAATAAAACCATTCCTGTGAATGGAGTCCATTATTCCTCAGTACCATGGGGGACCACAGTACACTTGTTATAATGGAAAATACTTGAGGTCCCCAAAATAGCAGTGTAGGCCCAGCTTCTAAAGCCCAGATTGTGGCAATGCAGGACAGGACCAGGCATTTCCAGGGAGACAGTTCTAGTCTTGCTTTAAGTAAAAACATCAGAGGTCCTCCCAGCCATGGTGACTCCTTTCATTTGAAAAGACCCAGCATCATTCATAAATGAAAAGTATGTTTGGAGATTCGTTGTCAGAGCAACTGTGTCTGCTATGGGCTTGGTCAGCAGTCCCCAGGGCACCATCTTCACCTTCCCTGGGCTTTCTAGGAACCACCAACACCTTTCTTTCTCCTACCATGAATCTGAATAAGGTCCAAATGTCCTCCCATAGATGGTCCCCTATGAATGGGCAATGATGACTCACAGAGAAATGATTCTGTGCAATGAGACAAAACAGACTTACTCTACGGCCACAAAACCTCACTGGGTTTTGTGTGCATTGTCTGTGTATCTGTGTGATGTGTGTGAGTGTGCTGAAGAGTGTGGGTAAGATAAGCCCAGTAAGAACCACAAACCACATAGGCAGAGAAACAGTCTCTGTAGAGAGATAGCAAGGAGATCCCCAGCCCTCCCAGGTTTGCCTGGTGACCTGACTCATCAAAGATCTCTGCTGTGTTACTACAGGCTTGGGACTGGCAGGATACCCCTGCTGTTCCCTGAGTACTCTCTCCTTGCCTTTTTCCCATGGTGGTTGTAGATTTTCCCAGATGGTATCGGAAATGGGAATTTTGTGCTTGTTCCATGTCCTTTGCATCTTTGCTCCTTGACTCAACAGTGGTGGAAGATTTGACATTGGTGAGCTATGGATGATCTGGGCCAGACTCAGTGCCAATTTTCTGTCTTCTAGGATGTAGGATGTGCAAGTGGTGTCCCACCACACCTGCACCTGCTGACATCAAGAACTCTGTGATTCCAGGGCCATGAGGAAGGCTGCCCTGGAGTCTCTTCCTTCCAAGCTTTCTTTCCAGCTCTATGACCTCTTCAGAGGCCACACCCTCTCTGGTATGTTAGAACAGCAATGTTTATGATCGCAATGTTTAAAAAGTGTCTGAACATCTTTTGGGTTGTGCAATTTTCTCCAATTGAGGCATAGGTCATATGTCCTCACACTTTCTGCTGCTTCTTAGACAGTTGGCATGGAATCCAGATACATGATCTAGAGGAACCAAGAAAGAGAGTTCATGCCTGCTTTGCAATATCTGAGATAGATCCAGCTCCTTATAAATATCAGGAAATGTCTATCTTCAATAACTGATCTAGCTTTATTATAAACCTTTAAGAGATCAACTTCTAATATTTACACCCAATTTTACACCTTGCAATAGTTCTTAATCCTCCCTCAATTAAATGATGCAAAGCACAGCTTTTACTTAGACATAGACAACCCAGGAGAACCCTGTTCAGGTGGGAAAAGAAAAAAGCAAAACTCTTACCTTAGGCTTCTAACACATCACTGTGAAATATAAGATATGAAAATGCCACACAACACTCTATGCTGGTCTCTCAAGATGGAGAGTTGGAAGATTTTTGTTTGCACATGAGAGTTTACTGTGTCTTGGATGAAACAGCTAATCTCACCCACAATTGGAACTGGGGTATAAGTGATTGTGAGGTATAAGTGATAAGATCCATAGAGTAGGTAATAAGACACATGAATCATTTCTGGGGGATATGAAACATGAATGACACCTTAGAAAAGGAGGAGACAACCATCAAGTGTAGAAGGGCTATTTCTGGGTCTAAGCTACAGCATGTGAAACACTAGGGCAGGAAGAAAGGGGGCAGCCAGTGGAAAGCACACAGATGGGTGGGTGGGGCTAAGAAGTTAAATGGAAGCTGAAAGGTGCAACTTCAGGGTGAGACAAGGGCCAAGAGTGAAGAAGTCACACACTTTGTCAGGGGTATTTTGTCCATGTTTCTGTAAGTATGGGAGTCATGACAATATTTCAAAACTAGAGAAGCATGCCTGTAGATCTCACAAACATTTCTGTGACTGTGTGACAGGGAAAATTTCAAAGGCATCACAGCAGTGGCAGTGAGCTTATGGGAAACTCCACAGTGACTGCAGCAGAGAGGAAACCCTGATCTCCTGGTCCACAGGAGATGTCAGTGGGGTTGGAGCAAAGGGGAGAGAAGAGAGAAGTGCACCCAGAAACGGCAATGAACCCAGGTCTATTGTGGACTTCTGACTTGGAAAAATGGACACCAATAATTTTGGCAAAAGTATATGCTCTATTTTTGTTAATCTTTACATTTAGTGGGAAGGTAGAGAGGCATAAATAAAGAGAACAGAAACAAATATACAGAGAGTGCCATCCACTGGTTCATTTCCCAAATGTTCACAATGGCTGGGGCATGGATGGGCTGAACCTGAATACCAGGAATTCAATATATGTCTCCCAACTTAGCAAGGCCCCCTTTACCTAAATGATCACTGCTGCTCTTCAAGGTCTGCATAAGCAGGAAGCTGGTTTCAGGAGCCGGAGTGAGGAATCAGCCTCAAGTATTCATGTATGGGATGTGGGCTTCTGAGCTTCTGGGCCTAATGACTGCCCCAGGTTTCATTTGAGTAGTGTGAAAAGCCTGTGAAAGATCCCAATAGGTTTGGAAGGCAGTTCACTTACTGTCAGCAACTTAATGTATCTGGTGAGCATCCGGGATGTGCTATGTAATGTTGTAGACAGTGACATCAATGACAAGAAAGCAAAGTTCCTGACTCTGTGGAGCCTGCATTCTACCAGAGAGGGGAAGCAAACAACAATCCTCCAAGAAATACCAGGTGGTTTAGCCACATGCTATGGAGACTTAAGCAGACTTGGAAGATCAAAGCTGGGTGGACAGAAGCACGGTTTCCATTTATATCATGCACAAGACAAGGCTCACTGGAAACAGATATTTTAAACATGTCTGAAGAGAGGCAGGGCAGAATTGATGATGGGCCCTGTCTCACAGGACAACATCTATGGCCTCTGATGTGTGGGGTTACAGAACTGGGCCACAGTGGCCATGTTCTGTGTCCTGGTACAGAGCCAGGTAGAACGGAGTCTTTAAGAGGAAGATTGGCTCTCATAGGTCATTAGCACATCCACAGTCAGCCTGGCTCTACTGGCTAAAGAAACTACTCAGTCCTATAGCTACTCACGTATGTGAATGCTGACATGTGCTATACACATTCTAGGGCAATGTTGTGGCATAGCAGTTTCACATCCCATATCAGACACTGGTTCATGTTCTGGCTGCACTGCTCCTGATCTAACTCCCTTCTAATGTGCCTGGGAAAGCACAGATGATGGCCCAAGTACTTGGCCCCTTCCACCCATGTATGAGACCTGGATGGAATTCTTGTATCCTTGTTTTGGCCTGGACTCAATATATAACACTCATTTGGGGAGTAGAATATCAGATGGAAGTCCTCTTTCTCTCTGTATCTCCATCTTTCTATGTAAATCTGTCTTTAAAATACACAATTTTTAAATAAAATTTCTGCAATATATTGTTAAGGAACTTTCAAAATATTTCTACCTACTTGAAAGGCAGAGTGAAAGATAGAGAAGGAGTGCCAGGGGTGAGAGGGGAGAGGAACAGAGGGAGGGAGAGAGAGAGAGAGAGGGAGAGAGGGAGAAAAAGAAAGTCCTGCAGTCAGGGTACACCTACATAAATACCTGCAAAGGACAGGGCTAGGCTAGTCCATATCCAGGAGCCTAGAACCATCATCTCTGATGGACAGGATGCATAATAGGAATCTGGAAAGCTAGCAGAAGAGCAAGGAATGGAACCAGTCATCCAGTATGAGATTCAAGACTCCAAAGTGGTGGCTTGAAATGCCTTGACTCAAGGCCTTCTCCTGTTAAGGATCCTGAGATGATGTTTTAAGGTTCTGTTTTCTGACAGGCCCTAAATACAACAATCAGTGTCTTTAGTAGAGGATAACAGAGAGGCATTTGAGACATCAGAAGATAGGAACACTCAGGGAAAAAGTGGCATGAGACAAAGGCAGAGATTGGGGCCCCAGTCACGGAAGACAGCAACTTCCACAAGTTACAAGAAGCAAGGAGTAGATTCTCCCTCGGAGCATTTGTTAGAAGTGTGGCCCTGATGACCTCTGCATTTCAGACTTTTGGTCTCCTTAGAGGTACATGAGCAAGGCTGCATTGTTCAGAGCTAAAAAGTTTGATATAATCTGTGACATCAAACATGAGGAAAGAGAAAAGCATAGGAAAATAAGACAGTAGAGTTTCTCCAGGGCTCTAGGGATTTACTGCACATACCTGTCTGACCAAACCTCAGTATTTGCAAACTGTCACAGCTAAAGTATCTCACTGCACAATAAAGACCAATACACAAAGCCACCTTCCCACAATGCACTCCATATGGGCATTTCTCTCCCTAAAATATGTCCCTTTCATTTCATTCCTCAATATGCCTGGATAATGCACCAAATGCTGGGATCCTGTCAAGGTTTTCAGAGAGTAACCCCTGCAACGCCCTAGGGCTGGGGCATTATAATAAATAAAGAGAAAATGGATGTTACGATAGTCTTAATATTGGTGATGACCATGACATAAGAGTTTCATTTTGAATGAACAAAATAGCCCCCAAACAATCTCCAGAACTGCATAGATTTGCCAAGTAGTAACACACACGATTGCAGGCAGGAGTCCAAGTGCAGCTTCAAAGAACAGAACAGAATTAGGGAAGCTGAACATGCCTAGGGAATTCTTCCCAAAGTTTCCTCATGAGCCACCAGCCCACCCCAGGAGTAGTCAGTCCAGAAACACAGCCTGGAGTGGCCTTAGGAGCTCTCTTGTCAGGAGGGAAACCCAAGGATAAGAGAAGATCACTTCAGCATACCCTCCTCTGCTCACAAACCCCACCTTTAAACAGTAAAACATCAGAAACCATTTCAACCTTGTTTACCCTTAGTTGACAATGGCCATCCAGGAGCAGAAACAGTGTGATCCCCTCCTGGGGCACTGATTTCTCCACACCCTCAAAGGAAGGAGATCTGTGCATTTCAGAATTCTTTCATCAGAAAAGCACACCATGATCTTGCCATATCAGCCAAGAAGGACTTGTAGCCTAGTCCCACCTTCCTCTCTGATCTCCTTGGATTAGTCCTGAACTCATTATTGGGAGCAAGGAATGGATCCAAGGAAGATGTGTATAAAAGAGTGCAAAAACAATATACCTGGAGTCAAGCACTGGTACCACAGAACAGAGGTGAACATTTAGCACCCTCAATAATGGGCATGTTTTTTCCTGTGTATCTGTAAGTTGGTGGTAAGTGATCTGTATACAGATTTTCTAATGTGCTTACATCTCATTTTGTGAATAACCTCTGCGCTTCCACAAAAAGTCCAAGGCGACACCATTAGTCATAAACAGGTAATCCTGGTCCCCAAGAAGCCTGTTGTCTAGGAGAGGAAATAAGGGGCCATTTCACTAGGAGCTCAACACCACTCTGAGAATGAAGGCTGAATCCTACACCAACTTGTGGTGTCCACTTCTTACATGACAAGATGCCATGCTGAAGGTACTCTCTAGAAAATGACTATTTGGTATAAATGTAATTCAAAAAGTGACAAACCTCAAGAGTTTCAAAGTGTTTGTTGCTTATTCACAAGTTTAGGTTTAAGCTCCTTTCAAACTTTACGATGCATAACAGGTTAATACTCTGCAGTCTATGCATTGACAAAGAGAGCTTGAGGATGGGAAGGAACTTTTAATTCCTTCTACTCTGGAGTTTCAGGTCAAGTCATATACTCCTGCTGCATCTTGGTCATATCATCTAGAAAATGGAGAACACTCTGAAAACATATTGATAGAGCTGCTACTCTGTTCCATGTGTAATTGGCCTCCTATTTTAGAATACCTATGGCATTTAAGGTATTTCTACAAAGAATTCAGATATACAAGGACAATTCAAAATGATTGAGAAAATAGATTTAAAATAATTTTAGGAGTAGATATAGAATCAAGATGTTAAGACACTGATTAAGATGTCCATATCCCTCCGGCGCCGCAGCTCACTAGGCTAATCCTCCGCCTTGCGGCGCCAGCACACCGGGTTCTAGTCCCGGTCGGGGCACCAGATTCTGTCCCGGTTGCCCCTCTTCCAGGCCAGCTCTCTGCTGTGACCAGGGAGTGAAGTGGAGGATAGCCCAAGTCCTTGGCCCCTGCACCCCATGGGAGACCAGGATAAGCACCTGGCTCCTGCCATTGGATCAGCGCAGTGCGCCGGCTGCAGCGCGCCTGCCGCGGAGGCCATTGGAGGGTCAACCATCGGCAAAAGGAAGACCTTTCTCTCTGTCTCTCTCTCTCTCACTGTCCACTCTGCCTGTCAAAAAAAAAGAAAAAAAAGATGTCCATATCCCATGGTGGAGTACATGGATGTGATACCTGCCTTTAGTTCCTGCCTTTAGCTTCCTGAAAATACCAAACTTGAGAGGCAATGGCAATTTCAAATATTGTGTTCCAGCCACCCATGGGGAAGATCTGGATTAAGTTCCCCTCCCAAGCCGATGCAGGCAATTGAGTATTGAACAAGTGGATGGAATCAATCTCTCTCTTTCTCTCCCTCTCTCTCTGACACTCCACATTCCAGATTAATTAATTTTGCATTATAAGTTTAGATTTGTGTGAAAATATTGAAATCCATGTATTTTTTTTCATAGCACTCATTGCCCATGAACTTTTCACAAGCCCACAGTATTTCGAGTCTTCTAGTATGACCCTGTCAAAAGACAAAGAAATAGGCCTCAAACTAGTAAGACCTTCCCAAGGGGACATCATTATGTTCTGTTGGATCTGTGACAAGAACCCCATCTCCTTGATTTCACTCCAATGTGATTTCATTGGTTCTGGATGCAGTAAAATACAAGCAAAAAATATAATTCTTTTGTCCAGTGTAAATTGTGTGGGGCTTGGTTACTTGAAATTGGAGCATTGTTTGTTAAGAGGTATGAGGGCAAATAGGCACATTAAATAAAATACCCACCAGGAATGTAAAAAGGTGCCTCTGAGGATGATCTCATAAGATGGGCACAGCTGACCACCACAGTTGTGTGTGGGCTGCAGTTCCCAAAAGACTGGGTGAATTCTTGTTTTCCAGCAACCTGAAGCGTCCACCCTGACAGGCAACAGTAAAATAAAATCAACATTTGGACAAAACCACATTGAATTCTGCATACCCATGCAAGTCTACAAAAGATTCCATGCACAGTTTGAGTTATCATTGAATTACTTAACAATAACAATTTCTACCAGTTTTGGCTTAAAATAATTGAGTAAGAGAACATTCCCTCAAAGACATACCTGAGCCTTCCACTTCCATTTGGTCAGAAAAATCCTGAGGTAAAAGTTCACAAAATATTATTGTCCAAATCCCATTTTATTGTCCTGAAACCTCAACATTTCTCATATGTCTAATGAATTTTCTTCTTTGATAAAATCCATGGAAATAATATGACTGTATTTTTTTCTTTCTTTCTTTTTGACAGGCAGAGTTAGAGAGAGAGGGAGAGAGAGAGAGAGATAGAGAGAGAGAGAGAGAGGTCTCCCTTTTTCCGTTGGTTCACCCCCCTAAATGGCTGGTGCACCGTGCCGATCTGAAGGCAGGTACCAGGTGCTTCTCCTGGTCTCCCATGCGAGTGCAGGGCCCAAGCACTTGGGCCATCTTCCACTGCCTTCCATGGCCACAGCAGAGAGACAGACTGGAAGAGGAGCAACTGGGACAGAATCTGGTGCCCCAGCCAGGACTAGAACCTGGGGTGCCGATGCTGCAGGCAGAGGATTAGCCAAGTGAGCCACAGCGCCGGCCATGACTGTATTTTTTAAATCACATGTAATCTTTTTCAGAACTACTATAGGAAAGGATTTTAAAAATTAACGATCTTTTCCACAAACAAAATATTATTGAATTCTGTTCAAATGATTTAAATGAATTAAAATGCGAAACTGCCCATAATTTCTGCTTCTGAAGAAATTATAGGTGGCATATAAGAGCTTATTTCTCCTGTCTTCAAATAGAATTTGGATCTGAAATAAAAACCTGCATCTAAATTTTTTGACTATAAAGGGATAATTTTATGAGCAGAGGGCCAAAATATATTGTGTAATATACGAATTATGTCAGATATAATTGTAAATAGATTTTTAAAAACTAAACAGAAATTTGAATGATTTTATAGATTCCTAGTCTTGAAACTTCTGCAAGTGATATGCTGGACACACATCAGCCCCAGTGAAGTAAACCGAGGAAACGAGGTTCAAGTAAATTAAGCCATGGGGGAGGACTGTCTCAATCCTTCTTGTCATGCTGAAACAATGATCCATGTTTCCCTTGTCCTGACACCAAAGGACATTTGCTCTGTTGAGCAATAGATATCTCAGGTGGCATTCAGGTCACAATAGTGTACAGTAAGGGGAGCACCCAGCTGACATTGGCACAATGACTGAAAGGTATAAGTCTTCTTGGAATCCAATACATGACTACACTAATAACTCACGAGATGATGTGTTTCCTTTCCTGACAAATTCCTGGAGGTCAGAGAAAGTAGCTTTTAATTTATGAGGAAATTTCCACCAGAATGTTTCGTTCAAAATAAACCAAAACTGGTCTAGAATACAGACTTCACATGTTTGTGAGGGATGATGCAAGGATGACGATTGGGGATCCCTGTCCTGCATCTTTTCAGGAAACCATAGCCCAGTGTGTGTCCTGTGCCACTTAGGACCACGCTTTTGTGCCCTCTGCCTAGGTGGAAGCAGATCACGTACTCAGAGATATGCCATGTGCAAGGTACCCTACAGATTACAGCACAGCAATGAGGAAAAAAATCAGAGTAATTCCCAAGAATATTAGGCAGCACCACTTTCAGACCCCCTGCTGTGGATACACAGCATTCAAAGACTGGCAAGACCACTGCCATTGGCTGATCTAAGACAGGGTCTAATTTTTTAAACTAAATTTCTAAAAAGAGGGGAAGAGAACCCGCCTTCCAGGAAGGGAGATGGTGTTGGCAGCATCTAATCAGCTCTGGGCACCACACACCTGCTAGGAAGCCTTTGCAGGTAGATGACAGCTGTGGGCCACGGTGGCCACGGAGAAGTGCCCTTGTCTCCAGGAGAAGCACAGCAGGACACTCCAAGAAGCCTGGTGGGATCAGGGTTGCCCCCTCCCAGGCTTGCTGCAGGCGCTGCCTTCAGAGACCCAGGGAGAGCACCAGCAATATGTGGTCTCTGGGGCCCAGCTGGCATCCTAGCAGTGCATCAATAGCCTGTAGAGATGGTGCCCAGGCCAGACTATTCGGTCGGATTGGACCCGCAGGCCCCAAATGGTTCTCACACAGCAGCCCGTGCAGCTCCAAACGCCTGCAACCGTCCTGCCGGGGCCAACGCCTGCCTCACCCTCAGTTGATGGCAACACCGGACTCGCGCTTCCCGGCTTGCGCCTTCTTGCAGGAATCCTTTCCCTGCCACCAGTTCCATTGCGAAGTCACCAGCATTCCCTCCACAGACTGCATGAGGCCTTAGGGCAAGAAGGCACTCTGGCTGTTCCTCTAGGACTGTTTCTCTCTTCAGGGACCGCATGCGTACAATCTGCTCTAAATGGCCAAGTTTTAATCAGCACTGTCCCTGCTCTCTGTGGGCCCCAGCAGGCTCTCCTCCCCTGGGTCCCTGGGCTGTGATGCTGTCCCCACCTGGCCGGTTCAGACCCACTCCTGCGCGGGTCTACGCTGACCCCAGGCTTTCTCCTCCAGGCCTTTTCACAGCGTCCCTGAGATGTGGTGCCCCTCCTGCAGGATTTAGGCTATTCTCCAGGGCCCTTCACACTGAGTTCTGGGGGTGCTCAGATCTGCGGATATCAGTGCAGGGGTGCAGGAGGGCAGCTTTTAGTTGTTTTTTTTTTCCCAGAGTCGTCCTCCACTCCACTGTCCTCTGGGTGCCAGGGCTGCTGTTCTGCCAACAACCATGCCACTGATGCTGAGACCACAGGGAGTGGTGCCCACCTCTTCAGCTGCCCAGATGTAGACCCCCTCAAGGAAAAACATGAAGTAGCCAAAGAACACCAGGAACCTGGAGGGCAAATTGAGGACTTGGAGGATAAAACAGATGCAGGGGAGCCTGCACTACCTCTCCACCTGCCCCCTTTACCTTCTATCTGTGTCAGAGATTGCATAATCCCTGTCTCTGCCCATGAACACCATGCATATCCCAGCTGCTGCTACCGCTTGACTTTCCAGACCTGCCTGCTCTACCCTGGATTCTCGGCCCCTCTACTCTCCCACATGACAAGTGTTGACAAAGATGATGACCTAATTACTTGGATCCCTGCCATCCATGTGGGAGACATGAATGGAGTTCCAGCCTTCACACTTCAACATAGTCAGTCCTGGATGTTGCAGGTACTTGGGGAATACACCAGCAAATGGGATCTCTGTGATGCTCTGTGTCTCTCTGCACTTCAAATAGAAGCACATAAACAAGACTAGTGTCTGCAAATACTAGCTGATAGAATAAAAAAGGGAGAGAATGATCCAACATGGGAAGCGAGATACACAGCAGACCCATAGAATGGCAGCTGTCCTAAACAGCACTCTGGCCTCAGAATCAGCCCTTAAGGCATGCGGATCTGGCTGAAAAGCCCATGAGAGCATCACAGGCATGGAAAGCGAAAACACTCTGGCAAAACAAACAAACAAACAAACAAAAAAAAAAAACAAACCCTACATGAAAGATCTCCGTGAGTGAGATCTCAGTGAAAAGAACAGGAACAGGTCATCAAAGAAGGAGGTAACTTTCTCTGAAGGGAGGAGAGAACTTCCACTTTGACTACGACCTTGTCTAAATATGATCGGAGTTGGTGAACTCAAAAGGCTTCCATAGCCTTGGCGACTCATGACAAGAGCCTAGTGTGATTACTGATGCCATAAACAAGAGTGTCAATTTGTTAAGTCAACAACAGGAGTCACTGTGCACTTACTTCTCATGTAGGATCTCTGTCCTTAATGTGCTGTACATTGTGATTTAATGCTATAACGAGTACTCAAACAGTATTTTTCACTTTGTGTTTCTATGTGGGTGCAAACTGTTGAAATCTTTACTTAATATATGCTAAACTGATCTTTTGTATATAAAGAAAATTGAAAATGAATCTTGATATGAATGGAAGTGGGGAGGGAGAGGGAAAGGGAAGGGTTGCGGGTAGGAGGGAAGTTATGGTGGGGGAGCCAATTGTAATCCATAAGCTGTACTTTGGAAATTTATATTCATTAAATAAAAGTTAAAAAAAATTTAAAAATTTTCAAAAGAGAAGCAAGTGAATCCAAAATAAAGGGAAACAATATAACAAGGAATTTCAGAGAAAATCCTTTTGATACAATAGGGATTTGAAGTTCCTTAAGACAGATGGGGCCTTGTCCTGGGGATTCTTGTACAGTACATGCCATTGACCCTGGCCTCCCTGCAGACTGCAGCACCAGCCTCTAGATTGTGCAGAGACAGAGGAAAACACTTCTGAGTGTGAATTGTAACCACAGTGAGCACCAGGGCAGCTTCTGAGGGTCACAAGGAAATGAGCAGTAGCACCATGAGGGCTGAGGGAGGAGCTGGGGAGGATGTAGGGTGTCTAGGCCTGGTCTTGCACCTCTACAACTGCTAAAAGTGAAGCTTTCCATTCATCTTTGCTTGAGCAAAGAAACTACTGAATATCTGAGTTTCTGAAGCATGGCATTACTGATAATTATATATATGTAATATAATATATATAATAAGTATCAGTAATTCCATGAGGACTTTATATATAAATATTTATATATTATTTCATTTATACTTATATTTATATTTAAATACATTATATTTAATATTATATAATATTTAAATATATTATAATTTAAATACTATATTTATATGTATATAAATATAAATATTTATATCTATGAATATAAATATAAATTATATAGATTTATATAAATATAATCGTATGTATATATAACACTCCATTTACTTCATAATTTTTTTAACTTTTATTTAATGAATATAGATTTCCAAAGTACAGCTTATGGATTACATTGGCTTCCCCCCCCAAAGACTTCCCTCCCACCCACAACCCTCCCCTTTCCCGCTCTCTCTCCCCTTCCATTCATATCAAGATTCCTTTTCAATTTTCTTTATATACAGAAAATCTGTTTAGTATACATTAAGTAAAGATTTCAACAGTTTGCACCCACATAGAAACACAAAGTGAAAAATGCTGTTTGAGTACTTGTTATAGCATTAAATCTCAATGTACAGCACATTAAGGACAGAGATCCTACATGAGGAGTAAGTGCACAGTGACTCCTGTTGTTGACTTAACAAATTGACACTCTTGTTTATGGCATCAGTAATCACCCTAGGCTCTTGTCATGAGTTGCCAAGAAGAGCAGTTTAGCGATGTCCCTGTGTGACAGCTGTCACTTATTCCTGTAAGAACTTTTGAAAGACATGAGTTACATCTGGTAGTAATCAAAGCATTATTATTATGTGGAAAAGAGGATATAGTAGAGATCGTGCCCATGGTGGGAAAGATGACTACAATGAGGGAGGGCTGTTTTGGGAATATATTTCATGAACACACTTCTCTTAACCACACCCAATTTAGTGGTGTAAAAACAGCACTCTTGACATAAAAAGAAACACAGCTTTCAAACAGAGGGGTTCAGAGACACAGGGTGGGGGGAGAGAGAGAGAGAGAGAGAGAGAGAGAGAGAGAGAAACCATGTCATTGAGGTATCACAGTCTCGGGGTATTTGTATGTCTTTAACATATCATCTGCAAAGAGCAAAAGTAATTGTTATAAACTATTGTGAAGGCAGGGGTAGTCTTAATGGAGCCATTTCTAGCTTGTTTTTGATAAAGTCTAAATCTTTTTGTCCATTGGAAAATATTTGCTACAATGATCTTCCTCCCTGTTTTGTTTATTGTGTACTTGCTAGCAAGGAGCTATGGTATGGAGTTTGCCCAGCTTGCTTCTAGTCCTGGGCTTCTTCATTCCTGATTCTGTTTTGGAAACCCTGGCTCCTCACAGGGGTTAGGACATTTACTTCCCTGGCATCTTCAGGCTTAGCAGGGGGCAAAGTAAGAACCTATGATCAAGACAGGGTTCCAGCAGAAGGTGGTCTCCCATGGAGCCACAGTGCAGGTCGCAGAAACTGTTTCCATCCAAGGTTTTATGTGTATGGCCATTGAGAATTTCATTGCTTCAAGTTTGGATGAAACAGTTCTAACAAGCATATTGAATTCACAGGGTCTAAAACAAAGGACAGAATCATTATTAGAGGACCTAAGAAAGGCACTATCCAAACAAGGAGGAAGTCTTCCTATTGAGAAGAAAATAGAAACTGACAGGAGGGATTTGATAATAGTAAGATGGGAGTTAAAGCCTGGCCATATATATGTGAGGCCCAAACCTTCCTATCTCTTCACATGAGGTACTGGAGGAGACATCAAAAGGGAGATGTGAACTTTCTTAGAGAAGACATCCCACTAAATCCCGTTACCTGACTGGCCTGGGAAGAGAACTTTCCTGATTAAGATGTTGATAAAGGATAGGCAATCTCTCTAAAAGGAAATTTACAATCCTGCCTGTAACGTTACTAACCCTAGGCCATCCTGTCAATAGTGTTGGTTACTATGGAATCTGGGTGGCATAAAGGGCTTTTTCAAGTTGGAGCCAACAGGGTCTGCAGTTCTGGCTTGGGAGTTCTTATGATGTGAGACAAGTCAGGCAGATAGGCAGTTTAAGTTCATAAGCTGGAAGCCACACCTACCCCACTGTGTCACCATATCAATCTACTTGTCAACTGGATGACCCCTTTGCCAGGATGTACCTTCTCTTGCCTGGGACCAAGGGGAAGTGCTATGTAGCCACTCCCCTTTCTAAGCTCATAAGAAGCCTGGTAAAGGGCAGGGTGCTCTCTCTCTCTCCCTCTCCCCACCCTCTACATGGACTCAGGGAAAGCAGGGTATGTAAGTCCCTCTTAACCCTTACTGGACCACTCTCACTAAATAAAGCCCTCATATGGCCTGTGTATTCTTCTCATTCTATAAATAAACCTTATCACATCGCACATCATGTTTGTACCTGTACTTAGAAGTCTTCTGTAAGTAAAAGGCCAGTGCCTGGAATAGAGATTTAGGCCCAACCTAGCTCACAACACTTTGACAGCAGGCGGTTATGTTTCCAGGGACTCAGCTCTTAGCAGAGCTGACAGTGTCTTTGGAAGCTATTTTCTGTCATGACCCTTACTTACCCAAAACCACATCAAAAATCATTTCCATTTTGGAGTGGACTGGCCTTGTTGAGTCTCCTTGATGGCTGGTCACTGTGTAAAGCTGTTATTAATTGGCCTGTCACTCATCTTTACATTGTTCCTGTTGCATAGCTTGCAAGCTAGACCATGGAATTGACCCTGACAGTATTTTTCCTATGAGATAAGACTGTCCTTCTAGGTAAAATCAAACATAATGGCCACCTTATCCAACCTGTCTATAAATTTTGAAGCCATTAGTAAAATTTTTATCTCTCCCTCAGTTTGGTTTGAAAAGGGTGGGTGTTGCTTGACTATTGTGCCCATGGCAAAATAAATGTATCTGTAAAATCATAATTTAAGTTCTTATTATTTGGCTCTGCTATTTGGTGTTCTGTAAGTGGCCAAGCATTGTTATACAGAAAGGTTAGCCATCTCTTTTTAAGGTCTGGGGAATCAAACTGTGCATCCTAGTAGAGAATGCTTTAGAATAGAGTTTATTTTCTAGCCAGAATGAAATAGAGAGGAAGTGAGGCAACAAGTCAGGCTCCCAATTTACTTACTGTGCCCCTCTGGGCTTTCATACATAACCAGTGCTCATCACATGGCCAGTGGGTTTATAGGCCAGAGTTTTTAGGCCTAACTAGTATCCATGTAAGATATCTTCAATTACTTCTAAGTCTTTTTGGAAACTTGCTTTTTGGCTGAATGCCCATAATTATTTAACTGAATTTATTATGAATATATGATAAAGCAATTACCAACCAATCATGCACAAGACCCTTTTTCATAACACCTTGGCCTTATTTAATTGTATTAGGGGTTGACACCAATGACTGCATTTTGATTTTTACTTTTTCCTTCTGATTAAAATCCTTTTTGAGCACAAATCATCTTGTGGCTAGCTCTTATTTGTCCCTCATTGCCCATTCGGATTTGACCTGGTTGTTGATGTGTTCCCCATAGTGGGAGAAGTAGTTGATGACCAGGAGTCAGTGCCAATAACCTTTTTAGCCACATTTAAGCAACAAAGAGATTTTAGGAGAAGTGGTACCTAGGGAACTATACCTGTAGCCAATTTTTAAATAGCTTTATCTGTTTACAGAGCTGTCTCAAAGTACTAAATATAATAGAAATCACACTAAGAAAAAAAAAAAAACTTTGGAACCTAAAGGAGGAAACATTTAAACACAGAACCATCAATGTTTTAATTTCAATGGGTAGTTTGTTTTTACATTTTTTCAGAGTTTTTGAATCTCTCATGTAGATTGATTTTATAGGTTTTCCAAAAACCTACATTTAACAACATTTGTTAGAGTCTTTTACATAAATCTGATTTTTTTAGAACACTACAAAACTGTGGATCACAAATTACTTTAAATAGCCATTGTTAAAATTGTAAAACTCACTATTCCACAAGAAGAGACAGAGGCACTTGTTTATTTCAAACAGTATTTTAGAAAATACCTGAAGGATTTTAAAAACATGTATCCCTTTTAGGCTTCTGAACCTTTCTCATTAAGATAACCATCATGGCTGATAATAAAACAAGATCATTAGACTTTTGTAGCTTTTGGACATTTGTATCAATAGCAATTTACATTATCATAACTTAAATTTAGCACCATTGCACACCTTGGCAGCTCCCTTAATATAATCCAAATAGCGTAATTAGTCAGTTAGTCAGTGTCTGTACAGGATGAGAGATATATCATTTGACATTTCCAGGAGCCAAATTGGAAATATCAAAGTCTAAAGAATTTGGAACTTTGATTCTTAGAATATCTGTCAAAGATGCCAATGGAACTTAAAACATCTGGTTAAAATAGCATCCTTTAGTATCATTAAATAATATCACTCACTTAATTAGGGTGATTTACCCAGTTATAGATAAGATTCAATAATAATTATAAACCAATAATTCAAATATTTTAAAATTAGTATATATTTAAACAAACTCTTTTATTTTTTTTAACTTTTATTTAATGAATATAAATTTCCAAAATACAGCTTATGGATTACAATGGCTTCCCCCCCATAACTTCCCTCCCACCTGCAACCCTCCCCTTTCCTGCTCCCTCTCCCCTTCCATTCACATCAAGATTCATTTTCAATTTTCTTTATATACAGAAGATCAGTTTAGCATATATTAAGTAAAGATTTCAACAGTTTGCACCCACATAGAAATACAAAGTGAAAAATACTGTTTGAGTACTAGTTATAGCATTAAATCACAATGTACAGCACATTAAGGACAGAGATCCTACATGAGGAGTAAGTGCACAGTGACTCCTGTTGTTGACTTAACAAATTGACACTTGTGGGGAGCAACTGAGACTAGACTAAATTACTGGAACTAGGACTAATTCTCTGCATCTGATCTCCCACAATATGGCGCTGAGCGACAGCAAACAACTTCTACACAGCTGCCTCACCAATTTGACTGATAAGCTGCAGGAGCTGATCCTGCTCCTGATTGGAGGAGAGCAGCATGCTCAGCGTGTGGGCAGCAGAGCATGGATTGGTGGAAGAGGACTATAAAGGAAGAGACAATATGCACCAGGAACATCTAAGGGGAACATCTGAGCAGCCCCTGAGAGAGCCGGTCGGCGGTATGCCGCTCCTCTGTGGAAGCGGGGAAAGCGGCAGGGGTGCCGCACCTCCGCGGAGGCGGGGGGGCCGGCAGCTAACCCGGGATGGTGTTGTTCCTCCGCGAGTGAGGGAACGGCAGCAAACCCGGGAAGGGCCGGGCAAAGAGAACAGCGCAGGGTCCAGTGTCGTTCCTCCGCGAATTGGGGAGCGACAACACTCTTGTTTATGGCATCAGTAATCACCCTAGGTTCTTGTCATGAGTTGCCAAGGCTATGGAAGCCTTTTGAGTTCACCAACTCTGATCATATTTAGACAAGGTTGTAGTCAAAGTGGAAGATCTCTGCTCCCTTCAGAGAAAGGTACCTCCTTCTCTGATGGCCCGTTCTTTCTACTGGGATCTCACTCGCAGAAATCTTTCATTTAGGTCATTTCATTTTATTTATTTATTTATTTTTTTGCCAGAGTGTCTTGGCTTTCCATGTCTGAAATACTCTCATGGGATCTTCAGCCATATCTGAATGCCTTAAGGGCTGATTCTGAGGCCACAGTGCTGTTTAGGACATCTGCCATTCTATGAGTCTGCTGTGTATCCCGTTTCCCATATTGGATCATTCTCTCCCTTTTTTATTTTATCAGTTAGTATTTGCAGACACTAGTCTTGTTATGTGATCCCTTTGACTCTTAGTCCTACCATTATGATCAGTTATGAACAGAAATTGATCACTTGGACTAGTGAGATGGCATTGGTACATGCCACCTTGCCTGGAATGAATTGGAATCCCCTGGCATGTTTCTAACTCTACCATTTGGGGCAAGTCCGATTGAGCATGTCCCAAATTGTACATCTCTTCCCTCTCTTATTCTCACTCTTATATTTAACAGGGATCACTTTTCAGTTAAGTTTCAACACTTAAGAATGCACCCTTCGATAGCTCAGCTGGTAGAGTGGAGGACTGTAGAGTGAACAATAAACTCTTTTAAAACTCAGCAGTGGGGCCAGTGTTGTGGCACAACAGGTTAAAGCCTGGCCTGAAGCACCAGCATCCCATCTGGGTGCCAGTTCTAGTCTCGGCTGCTTCTCTTCCAATCCATCTCTATGCTATGGCCTGGAATAGCAGTAGAAGATGGCCCAAGTCCTTGGGCCCCTGCACCCATGTGGGAGACCTGGAAGAAGCTCCTAGCTCCTGGTTTCGGATCCGCACAGCTCCAGTTGTTGCAGCCATCTGGGGAGTGAACCAGCAGATGGAAGACCTCTCTCTTTGTCTACCTCTCTCTGTAACTCTGTCTTTCAAATAAATAAAATAAACCATTAAAACAACTCAGCAGCTTTTAAACAATTAGAGTTTATTGAAAAGAGAACACAAAAGGTTAACTCAATGGAACCCCAAATCTGTATCTTTTTGGTCTGTCATCAAAATGGGAAATAAATACATTGAATAGAAGAGGTAGCAGATAGAATCATCCCACAATTTGGAATAATTTAACAGAACCAAAAAAGACATTTATGGGACCCAACTAGAAAATTTACAGAATTAAACAGAAACTGCTAAAATGAGATGTTGCAGCTTTTGCAAAAACATATTTTATTTTTCAAGATTAAGATCAAGATCAAAACTACTAACAGATATTTATTAATTATATTGTTCAAAACCTTCATTGTTTCAACAGAGGATTGGACTTTAACCTTATGTCACTTAGAAATTAGATTCAATTTTATTACACACATTTTCCTTACAAGGCTTATTCCTTTAAAACCTTTTATGACTTGCTCAGACCTTCTTCAACTTACTTAAACCTTTAGGTATCTTGTCTTTTCCCTTTCTTATTCAAAGTGTCTGTTTTCTTCTTAACCTTTCACACCAGGAAAATATTTTCATGTTCACAACTTTATTACTTTTTCTTATTTCTTAAATTATATATTGAAATAGTCATTTAAAAAGAAGTTTAAAGCACATCATCAACAATCCAAATTTTAAAGAGTGTTAATGGGAGTCATCACCAGGGAGACTCCTGAGTGTCACTGCCCTAGGCTGAGAGTTAACTGGTTTTCCTCCTCCTCTCCCTGTCAGGCAAAGGGGTGGAGCTTACATACCATAAACCAAAGAGAGAGAGAAAAAAAGTTTAAACAGTCATTTTTTTTCATCAAAGACTGCCACTAAGGAGGGAAGGGAGTGGGATTTTCAGGATGCCCAGGGTGGGGGTGATACATTGGAGAGTCCTCAGCTGTGTCTGGATAGCAAACAGGGTGTGAGAAATAAGAGAATAGGTTGTGTGCAGCTGCAACTGGGTGTTGGTAAAAGAACTGGGAAGTGAGGAGAGAAGACAGAGTGAGAGGAAAGCCATGTTCTTGAGGCAGCATTGGAACGCTGTGTTCTTTAGGCAGTAGGGTAGGCTATGTTTCAGATGGAAGAGGAAGAGAGCAGGGAGGCAGGGCAGAGGTTTGAATGGTGGGAAGAGGGTAGGGACCACTGACTATTTTCTGTTTCTCTATGTAAAGTTGTCAAGGTTTTGAAAAATTTGTACATTGAAAATACCAAAATTTTCGCCACTGAGAGTCATTATCCAATTTATACTGAGGCAAAAATGTGGTACAGAAGAAAATTAATTATTTTGGCTTTATCTCCCCCTTCAGGCCCACAGTCACCAATACATTTTTTAGGAGGCAGGCCAGGGGTGATTTGGGAGAAATTTGAGAAATTTTGAAACCTACAGACCAGGCAAAATACGGACAGGACCAGGGACTTAGCTGGCTCCAGAAGCTTCCACAACCAGATTCTTCTCCCGGAGAGGAGAAGCATTAGGGAAAGTATCTCTAGTCCAGGATGTGAGATTGTTCCCCAGAACCTTTTGAAAATTTCTCTCTTGTTCTTGGAACTAAGGGAGAGGAGCTTGGCTGGAGTGTAGATCCTCTGAGGGCATGGACAACAGCTAGAGTCTGGCTCAGCATGACTGGGCAGATGGAGGCCTATTTCTTACCAATCCTTGGGTTGAAAATCAAGTCTGCTGTGACAAGTGGCAGAGATCTGGCAAGGGTCTTCTGGCTGGAGTTCACGTGGGATTAGAAAACAAGAAAGTGAAAGTGTATTTAATAGGGTCGGTTTGGGAGGAAAAGGGCAGGGTTAGAAGGGGAAGAAAAATGGAGGATGAGAGATCTTTGGTGGGTAGCCGGGGATGTCACCCAGAAATGAAGGAGTCCACAAGGGCTGGACAATCAACAGTCATGGTCCTCACCCCCTGTTTGCTGCAGAGAGGAGAGGGAAGTTCAGGGGAGGAGAGCATCACAACCCTCACCCAGAGGGTATTGGAGCTTTTAGAATAGGGTAGGTTAGTACACACCCATGACCAGGTAGAAAGAAAAGTTCTATTGAGAGCAGGTTCTCCAGCTACCACTTACCATGGTAGAGCCTTTTGTTTTTAATTAAACTTGTTTCTAACTAACATGGTTAAAGTTATAGTAAAAACCTTCCTAAGGTCAGAAGAAAATAAATAGGGAGGAATTTGTCCTGGGAATGAAATATGGTTTTATCTGCTTGCCTGTGAATGCTTCAACTGTAGTAATGTTGTCGGTTAGCTTTATTAATTATTTTATTATTAATATCTTGAGGTTCCTTGCCATCTATTCAGATAAGATTTCTGAATATCGGCTAGAATAAAAAAGGTAACAGAGTAAGATTTTAGCATTTATTTAGTGAGAGAAATACACAGGACAGCCGGGGCTTTATTTAAGGGAAAAAGGATTCTAGAAGCCTAAAGTGGATCCATACCAGGCAGAGATCAGGCCAGGAGCTACGTGGAGCAAAGTGTGCGGTTAGCAGCAGCCAGAGGTAGCCTATCAGGCAGGAAAGCAGAAAGGGGCTACCAGAAGGCTGTGAGCCTGGAGCCATGTGACAATGGGAAGGGGGAGGGCTCAGCATGCTCCACACCTTTTATCAGTTTCGAAAAGGGGACTGGTTACATACAGGTAAGATCCGGTAGGGGCATGGGATAACAAAAGGGTGCAGGGCAAAGGGGTGGTCTTCCAGCTCATGAGTCTAATTGTGTTAATCCTATCTGCCTGCCCATATCGGTAATCATTTCAGGTTCTGTTTGCTAGTATAGAGCAATAGTGTTAACTGTTGCAAGGCAACATAGTATTCAGTATGTATGTGGGAAACACATCAGTAATGATGTACACATGTGCAGTATTGTATCAATGCCTGTGGCTGCCATGTAACATTAGAATATCCAATCAAATGTATGCATGTAATCATATAAGGGAGACAAAGAGGCTAAAACCATATATAAGGAAAAAGCCCTCTTCATACCAGTCTCAGGCTTCTGGATAAGGAATTCCATCTGGGCCTTATGCCAACATAAATAATAAAAGACTATTAGGCTCCAGTTCAATCTAAAATCTAAACAGACATAACTAATAAATAACAATCTCACACAAAAAATGAAAGGACAACAATTCTCATGCTAATTTGCTGTTACTGAATATTATAAACCTAAAATTCACTACCTTTTAAAAAAGCCATAGTGTTTTGTCGCAACACTGTGTGTCTTCCTGAGACTAAATGAAGAATGGCTATTTAATAGATCTCAGGTTGATATCACGGATTTTCAGTTTGAGTTACTTCATAAAAAAATAAAATACAATTCCATATAGATGTAATTTGACCTTAATTCAGATAAAGGCTGATGTAATATCAGCCTCTTAAGTCATCTAGGTGTAATAACTAAATGTAAACTGTATAAAGTTAAATGAGATAAATGTGTCTAAATATAAATTTAAGCACTCTTAGCACTTTATATTCTATCGAAAACTTTGTGTTTGTTAACAAATGATTTCATAAACTGTCCATATATGAAAACTAATTCAACTGCTTGAAAGTAACTAAGGTTGAGGCCAGCACCGCGGCTCACTAGGCTAATCCTCCGCCTTACGGCGCTGGCACACCGGGTTCTAGTCCCGTTCAGAGCACCGGATTCTGTCTCGGTTGCTCCTCTTCCAGGCCAGCTCTCTGCTGTGGCCAGGGAGTGCAGTGGAGGATGACCCAAGTGCTTGGGCCCTGCACCCCATGGGAGACCAGGATAAGTACCTGGCTCCTGCCATCGGATCAGCGCGGTGCACCGGCCACAGAGCGCTGACCGCGGCGGCCATTGGAGGGTGAACCAAGGTAAAGGAAGACCTTTCTCTCTGTCTCTCTCTCTCACTGTCCACTCTGCCTGTCAAAAAAAAAAAAAAAAGTAACTAAGGTTGAAATTTGCTATGTTCTTTTACCTTAAAAAATGTTGTCTTAATTTAAATATTTATGAAGGATTATTTCAATCTAAACCAAGAAAATCAGCAGATTTTAAAAATGTGTTCTTGGTGAAAAGGTTAAAAAGAAGAGACTTTTTGAATAAAAAATGACACAGCTTGTAAGAATTACTTTGTCCTGATGACTAGCTTACTCTAGACTATAATGGAAAAGATAGAAAAGTTTAAGTAAGCTACAGAAGATGTGAAAAAGTTACAGAAGGTTATGAAAGAATTTTTTGTATACAGAAGCTATCAGTTTATTTTTCTTTGATTGACATAGAATCTGATCCTCTGTTAAAACAATGAGACTTTTTTTTTTAAATGTTTTTATTTTTTTTTATTTTTTTTTAATTTTTGACAGGCAGAGTGGACAGTGAGAGAGAGAGACAGAGAGAGAAAGGTCTTCCTTTGCCGTTGGTTCACCCTCCAATGGCCGCCGCTGCAGCCGGCGCACCGCGCTGATCCGATGGCAGGAGCCAAGATCCAGGTGCTTTTCCTGGTCTCCCATGGGGTGCAGGGCCCAAGCACCTGGGCCATCCTCCACTGCACTCCCTGGCCATAGCAGAGAGCTGGCCTGGAAGAGGGGCAACCGGGACAGAACCCGGCGCCCCGACCGGGACTAGAACCCGGTGTGCCGGCGCCGCAAGGTGGAGGATTAGCCTATTGAGCCACGGCGCCGGCAAAACAATGAGACTTTTGAACTACATATATGTGAGTATGTTTGGTTTCTGTTTGGTTTAATTTTTAATTTGATTTCCCTCTGCTATGGGCTGCTATGGGTCTGTGCCAATTGCCAGTGTAAGCACGTAGCTCCACCTCATAGAGCTTTGTTTTTTTCTGGGAGCCGAAGGAGGCAGGTACCCGGGCTTTGATGTTCTAAGCCCCACCTGCTGGGGGACAGTCTTCCAGTTCCTTTGTTCACTTGAAAGCACCTGGGCCTCAGTTGTTCAGCCTCTCCCGTCGCTGTGCCCCCTACACAATGAGGAGGGAGTCATTCTGAACCACTGTGATCCTTGTTCTCAGGTTGGGTGTCCCTGCTACTGATGTGTGTGTGCCGGAGGCAGAAGCACAACCTGCCCTCCTGGGCTTGGGAATGTAAACAAGCAAGATGGCTGCTCCCCACCAGCTGCAGCTCCAGTTGTGGGTGGAGACACCGAGGGATCCTGCTGTGTTCAACCTCTTACTTGTCTCTCACATTTAGGTGAGGTGACTCATTACGCTTCATGACCCCACATGAGTCGAAAGAATTGATATTGGCAGTTCTGGTTTGGTAAAGCAGAGTTGTGGTGACAGCCAGGGCCTGATCAAGTAATGTGAATACATGAACCCTAAGATGAGGGGCTCAGGTCTACAAAGGGAAGCCAGATTAGAAGCAACCAGTGAGAGCAAAACATTCTGTCCACAAAAAGTTTTAAAAAAAACAGCTAATAGAAGCTTCTTAGCACAGTCCCAATTGGCAGGCGTGGTTGTCACCAGTCCTATTGTTAATACATAGGGCTAAAAATGTATTAACAGAAAAATGAGGGTCCACAATGCATTACAAGAGAAAACAAATATTAAGAAGCAATAAATCAGTCAGTCAATCAATCAATCTTTAAAAAAGAATCTCCAGGGATGGACCAAAAAAGGTAAGACAGAACTCATGCTAAGTGCTATTACCACGATTAAAAAAACTACCATAAGGCCAGTGCTGTGGCTCACTAGGCTAATCCTCCACTTGACACGGCACCCCAGGTTCTAGTCCCGGTTGGGGCGCTGGTTCTGTCCCGGTTGCCCCTGTTCCAGTCCAGCTCTCTGCTGTGGCCCGGGAAGGCAGTGGAGGATGGCCCAAGTGCTTGGGCCCTGCACCCCATGGGAGGCCAGGAGGAAGCACCTGGCTCCTGGCTTCGGATCAGCGCTGTGCACCGGCCGTGGCAGCCATTTTGGGGTGAACCAACGGAAGGAAGACCTTTCTCTTTCTCTCTCTCTCTCTCACTGTCTAACTCTGCCTGTCAAAAAAAAAAAAAACTACCATAAAATATGTGTAAGACTTTTCAAAAATATAATATGGAATATGCTGGCAAAATATGTCTCAGGAGCAAGTGACCATTTGGAGAATTTTACCCTTTAGTACTTCAGCTATATTTACAGTGAGTCGTTAGAGTGGAAAGCTTCTTTTCCTCCTCTATTTTAACATATAAATATTTCCTGTGTGATTACAAGATAATAAGTTCATTTAGCATGCTATTTTCGCTCAACAGTTTAAGCCATAGGAATAAGTTTATACAGATTGCAATGCAAATACTTACGCATTACATATTTTGTACTCTATTAGATACTATATGTGGGGAGCAACTCGGACTAGACTAAGTTACTCGAATTAAGACTTATTCTATGCATCTGCTCTCCCAAAATATGGTGCTGGGAGAGGAGTAAACAGCTTCTACACAGCTGCCTCCAGTTCAACCAATAAGCTGTAGGACCTGCTCCTGATTGGAGGAGAGCAGCGTACTTGGCGTGTGGGTAGCAGAGTTGGGATTGGTGGAAGAGGACTATAAAGGAGGAGAGAGACAACATGCACCAGGAACATCTATCTGAAGGAACACCTGTGCAGCCCCCGAGAGAGCCGGCCGGCGGTGTGCCGCTCCCCCGCGGAAGTGGGGAAAGTGGCAGGGGGAACTGCCCCTCCACGGAGGTGGAAGGGTCGGTAGCCAATCCGGGAAGAACCAGCAGCAAACCCGGGGAGGGCCGAGCAGACAAAAGAACAGCGCAGGGTCCTGTGTCGTTCCTCCACGAAGAGGGGGAGCAACACTATAGATCAGGGAAAAACTACTACACATAGAGTTAAACATTTTTTAAGAAAACAGGCTTATGTGGATTAATAGAGAAGATTACAAACATCTACAAATCAGACTAATAGGCCCAACTTATAGTATGAAATAATTCATGTATTAGGAGTATAATTGTAAATTGGTAAAATGTCCTTTTTATCACATGATGGTACATGTTTATTGCTTTAACTGCTCAAAAGTTTTTTCCTGAAACATATCTGGAGGAAGGAACTATACATTGTAAAGCCATAGAATTATCTTAAGAACACTCAGTTCAGGGATTGGAGTTGTGTCACAGTGGGTTAAGCCACTGCCTCTGATGCTAGCATCCTATTTGACTGCCAGTTCGTGTCCCAGATGCTCTACTTCCAAAACAGCTCCCTGCTAATGGGCTGGGAAAAGCAGCAGCAGATGATCCACACATGTGGGAGACCCAAATGGAGCTCCTGGCTTCAGTCAGGGCCAGCCATTTGCAGCCATCTGGGGAGTGAACCCGCATATAGAAGATCGCTCTCTCTCCCTCTCTTTCTGTAACTCTGACTTTCAAAATAATGAAATAAAAATATTTTTATAAAAGAAACACTCAATCCATATACTATATCCTCTAGCACATACTTCTGCCCCCTCAAAAAATTGTCTCAAGGCAAATGATGATGGGGGCACAATTTACCCTAGTTTCCAATGTCATTTACTTACTGTTTGATAGTAACATTTTATTTAACTAGTTTTAGTCATTTCTTGGGAGATGCTGTATACTCTCCAAAGTCTATCCTGCTCATTGGCTGCTTCCTAATCCAGTACCTGGCCCTGTTCTGGTTTAATAAATATTTCAAACAAATTAATGAGCAAGTCACTGACTGATTAGAATCCCTCCCTCCCCATCAATGTGGTATTTAAGACTTCCTTAGCCAAAACGATGAATTTGAAAATCAGCCTTTACAGGAGCTAAAAACCTGTACCAAAGACTACAGGCCACAGCGACTTCTCTGGGTAAAGATGGAGCCAGTGCTTGAGTTTGGCCAGCACTGAAGGACTTCCTGACCCTGAAAGGGAGGAGTTTTTTGATGAGTAAGCAATTTCCACCCATTCCCCTTTCACATGTGTGCTTCCTTAGAGATGACCTTTTCCAACAGGAAAAACAATCCCTGCTTTCCCTATCTTGATGTATCTCTATTCTTCTCCCCTTCCTCCTTCTCCTCCCTCCTGGCAGAGCCGTGGGCCTCACTACAGCAAAGGTGGGGTCATTTGGGAATTTTTCAGCCTTATTCTCAGTGCAGCAACTACTGCAGAAGAAGTTGGGAACCGTGGGTGAGAGCAATTAAGCCCAAGGAAACCCCAGACCAAAGATCACTGCTGTCATCCAGGTCAGGATGGGCTCCCTCTTGCCCCAGTGCAGTGAAGCCAGAGGGAGACCCACTGGACCTCTACTGGTGTTTAGTGTCATGAGTGGAACAGGCAAAAAGGGGACAGTTGGTGAAGAGGAATGAGGAAAGGGAGAAAAACATGAAAAAGAGGCATTGCCACATCCTAGGAATCTTTCTTTCCTCCCACTCCTTTTTTTTTAAACCATCTGGATATTCATTTATTTCCCTTAAAGATTTATTTATTTATTTGAATGTCAGAAGTCAGATTTAGAAAGGGGGCTGGAGATATCTTCTATCTACTTTCTCACTCCCCAGATGGTTGCAATGACCAGAGCTGCATCAGGCCAAAGCCAAGAGCCAGGGGATTCAACTGGGTCTCCCATTTGTGTGCAGGGGCTCAAGCACTTGGGCCTTTCTCTGCTGTTTTCCCAGGTATATCAGCAGGATACACCTGGATCAGAAGTGGAACAGCTGGAACTCAAACCAGTGCCCAAATGGGATGTCAGTGCTGTAGATGGTAGCTTTACATGCAACACTGGCCTCCCTTCCTCCCACCCTTAAAAAACAATAAAAAGGAAGGGCAGAAAATAGTCACATAGGACTTGCATCCACTTAAAGGCCTCTGTACTACAGTCAGTATTTGAGACCACCTACCCACCAAAGGATGGACTCGGAGATGTGAAGAAACCAGAAAGTGAGGCATTTATTGTTACCTGGTCTCCAGAGTGTGACCAGCAGGTGGAAGCAGGCACCTCTCCCAGACTGTTTCTTTTATCTTTGCCATGCAGAGGCCCCTTGCCCCATTTTCTCATCAGCTGAGAATCTTGGGAGGTACAATGTAAACCTGACAAGGTGCCTAAGGCAGGGTGAGGGAGGGGTACTAAGGGTGGATGTTGCTGGGCAGATCTAGGACAGGGCAAGGACTTACATTGTGTTATCAGAAAGGCTAATACAGTTCCAAGAGCTGAGATATAAGTATACTGTGTGTTACACAGATAACAAGTAGTGTACAGTTTGCAAAGCATGCTCGGCAGATGCCCTAATTTGGTTTTTTTTTTTGCAACTGTCTATCCTATAATCTACTGAAGCCTAGTTTCATACCACACTAAGGCTGTCTTTTACGAAAATACACCATGGTCATTTCTCACAATTTGATACTGAGAAGGAGTAGATAATTTGGCAGAAAAGCCAAAGATTTGGGCCATCTTCCACTGCTTTCCCAGGCCATAGCAGAGAGCTGGATAGGAAGTGGAGCAGCCGGGACTTGAACTGGTGCCCATATGGGATGCCAGCACTGCAGCTTGTATTCGGCACAGAATGAATTCCTATTGAATTATAATATATTGAGACTCCTTTGCTAATTCTTGCGATTCAGGAAAAACTCCAGACTAGTGGCTGCTTGAGGGCCAATTCACGAGAGAAAAGAATTAATGGAAAGGCATAGATTTATTCAAGAGATTACCAATCTTGGGGGGTGGGAGGGAGTAGGCATCTTCAATCTCAAAAGTGCCTTTCCCACCTTGCTAGTTAGAAAAAAAAAAGAATTAAAGGAGGAATGATTGGCAGGGAAAGTTGAGAAGGTAAAGGCCTCTGTGGATTATCAGGCAGGTTTTTAGGTCAGCTTGAAACAAGTTTGTTTGTGGGTTCTTTGATCCAAAGTTTGACTGTTTTCAGTGAGTGGCCACAGTTCCTGTCAGGTATTCTGACTCCAGTCATTGCCCTGCAGTCAGTCCCTGGAGTTCTTAAGCAAGCATTACTTATCTTTTAAAATGTGATTCTGATTAGTCACAATATCAGCAAGTAGCTTTTGTTAATACAAATGTGGAAAGAGAAAGGAAAATATATTCATTATTGTTACACTGGCAAGTAGAGACCTGGAACATTTCATCCAAAGACAAAGAGAAAATAAAGCCACAATGTTAGGTTTGACTAATAATTATAAAACATTTGTGGGGAAACAGAATTTAAAAATAAGTTTCTTTTACTGCAAAAATCTTTTAGACATATTTCTTTTAATTTGTTTGAAAGAGTGACAGAGAGAAGGATTGGGAGAGGGGGGAAGAGAGAAATACAGAGAGATCTTTCATCCACTGGCTCGTTCTCCAAAAGCCATGACTGGGCCAAGTTGAAGCCAGTTACCCAGAACTCCAGCTGTCTCTCTTTAGTAGTTGAACCATCACCCACTGCCTCCCTGGATTCATTAGCAGGAAGCTGAATCAAAAGCAGAGTTTCTGGACTCACTGTTGCAGTGTACTAAAAGATGCCAGTAAATACCAAGAGGTATTGTGTTTTTGCTGATGGCTGACTGGCTTTCTGAGATAGCCTGGGCCCAGGGAGAAGTCCCAGATCCTCAGGTTACTGCCCTGCTGTCTGCAGATCAGTGACCCTCCTTAGCCCCAGTTGTTTTCACTTGTGAAAGGCAAACCTTGAAGAAAACCTGAGCTTAGGAGCTTAGTAGATACTCCACATACACACACAATGTGAAGCAGGCCCTAGCTTGTCCTCATCTCCCATCAAAGACCTATTTTTTTTTTTTTTTAGCAAATTCTTTGCCTGCTAATTTGGGGCTTTCCAATTCCTATGAAGCAAGACTGGGTAAAAACAGATGGCGGGCCGGCGCCATGGTTCAATAGGCTAATCCTCTGCCTGTGGCACCGGCACACTGGGTTCTAGTCCCAGTTGGGGCGCCGGATTCTGTCTCTTCCAGTCCAGCTCTCTGCTGTGGCCCAGGAGTGCAGTAGAGGATGGCCCAAGTGCTTGGGCCCTGCACCCCATGGGAGACCAGGAGAAGCACCTGGCTCCCGGCTTCAGATCAGCACAGCGCGCTGGCCGCAGCGGCCATTGGAGGGTGAACCAAGGTAAAGGAAGACCTTTCCTCTCTGTCTCTCTCTGTCTCTCTCTCCACTCTGCCTGTCAAAAAAATAAAATAAAATAAAATAAAATAAAATAAAATAAAATAAAAGATAGTGGGTGACTTGCTTCTGAAGCCCAGTGAGGTGTTGGCAAGTCTGTAACAATAAGGCTATTTGGATGTGGCTAATTGCATTTGAAAATTTAAGGCTGGGGCCGGCACTGTGGCACAGTGGGTTAATGCCCTGGCCTGAAGCGCTGGCATCCCATATGGGCACTGGTTCTAGTCTCAACTGCTCCTCTTCCAATCCAGCTCTCTACTATGGCTTGGGATATCAGTAGAAGATGGTCCAAGTCCTTGGGCCCCTGCACCCACGTGGGAGACCCGGAAGAAGCCCCTGGCTCCTGGCTTTGGATTGGCAAAGCTCCAGCTGTTGCGGCCATCTGGGGAGTGAACCAGCAAATGGAAGGCCTTTCTCTCTGTCTCTACCTCTCTCTGTAACTCTGTCTTTCAAATAAATAAAATAAATCTTAAAAAAGAAGAAAATTTAAGGTAAGATCACAATTTTGAATCTGCATTTGACATAAAATGGTATCAGAACCAAATGGAGGTTTTTCTGAAGGTGTAGAGAGTGTAACAAAGAGGAACCATGGGGTTGTTCTCAAAGGATGCCTTTGGCCAGTTAGATACACACTAGACCAGCTGCTATTGCTATTTTGTTGTGTGCATCCCTGAATCAACACCTATGAAGAGAGGCTAGCACTGCGGCAATAACAGGTAAAGCCACCGTCTGCTGTGCCAGCATCCCATATGGGCACTGGTTCGAGTCCTGGCTGCTCCACTTCTGATTCAGCTCCCTGCTGATATGCCTTTGAAAGCATCGGAAGATGGGCAAGTCCTTGGGGCCCCTGCGCCCACCTGGGAGACTCAGAGGAGTCTCCTGGCTCCTGGCTTCAGATCGGCACAGCTGCAGCTATTTGAGGAGTGAGCTAGCGATTAGAGGACCTCTCTCTCTCTCTCTCTCTCTCTCTCTCTCTTTCTGTGTGTGTGTGTGGTGTGTCTGCCTCTGCCTTTCTGTAGTTCTGCCTTTCAAATAAATAAATCTTTAAAAATAAAAGACCTATGAAGAAAGAGCTCAGAGGGTTGAGCTGTATTTCAATACTTGTAGAACAATCTAGCAAGGTCAGAGGTTAGAGGATGTATCCAATTCTGTGTTAAGAAAAACTGTGGAAGATAAAATAGATACTCAGTGGGCGAGGGGAAGTGATACATAGTCTTCATAAAGAAAATGCAAACCCACTAACATTTCCCCATAAACAAGACTTTTTATCAAGAAAATATAAAATCATGACACATACAAAGCCAACATATGTCAAAGATTTTATTTGATCAATTAATGAGGGAACCTGTTTTGCAGAAATAATTCAGTATCAAATCTTAGTGGCTCCCCTTCACCAGAGAGAAAAGATTTATTTTTATTATTAAACAAATATTAAAACAGACTGTGATGCACAACTAGGCATTCACTGTGTGACCACAAAGACAGAAAAAAAAATCATTCTTTCACATAACCAGGCATATAAAGCCCACTGTATCCACAGATATCCTCTTCTAAGTAAAAGGAAACTAGTGCCCAAGTGTGAGGACATGATAGCACCATTTGCCACATATTGTCCACCCAAAACTTACCTAGTAATGAGTAAAGCCATCTGTATGACCTCATTGGCTTTATCGAAAGGAAAACTAAGATTCCTAAAATCTCTGACAATGAAAAAGTTACAGTTTGGAGCCAGGCACCTAATTAATCTACCACAGGGAGAGGTGCTACTTCCTCCATGTTTACATTTTTTAAAAAATTGTCACTGCTACCCTCAATAAAATTAGTCTTGAATTATAAAACCAGAGAGAGGATATATCTTTCTCTCTCCCTCTCTCCCTCTCTCTCCCTCACTCTGCTTGTCATATGGATGAAAATGAATAAACATTAAAAGGACACAATAATAAAGGTTTAAAAGTCCTAAAGATAAGATAATATTTTCATTGAAAAGAAACCCATTAATCTCTTGCCCATATCAAAGACTGCTTTCACTTTCTCCCCCTACAGTAGATACACTGTTTCTGCAGTTCTTGACAGGAGATTATCTTCACACACAAACTTGTTTAGAATAGCGTCTATGTTTTGGGCAATCATTTGATTCTGATTCATCATTAAAATATTCAGAAGTGTCTGATTTCCTTGGATATAAACTATGGTCAATGGCCAAATGTAACCTTACAGAAAAAATTAAATGACAAATTACAGATGTTAAAAAGCATACCAAGATCTGATTTTATTTATCTAACGATATTTTTGGATAGGGTGCCACCAGGAATTTATAAAGGAACATGTGGAAATTTTATTTAACGCATCAGCTCGAGGGAATTAGTAAAATGTTGAAGCAGATTAAAAGGAGAATTCAAAGATTTGCAGATATGTAAACAGTAGCTGCAGTGCGTTTATGTATAGCATAAACCTGGCTTACTCCAAAAGATGGAGTGGTGGGAAAGAGGGAGAAGAATCAACCATGAGTTCACCAGATGACATTCATTTGCATGTCTGTGAACTGTGATCATCTGCTTAATTTCAATTTTCCACATTTTATGAGTCATAAAATAACTCAAAGGTGAAAGGCACAGAGACCCCTAGAATCTGATAACTCCAGACACTGGGATTAAGAAACTCCTAGTTTACACTGAAGACATGTAGTAATCTCAGCTGATTCTACAGTATACTTTCTCCACTTACACTTTACTATTATTTGCTTCTGTCTTTGTTGCACATATCTCTGAAGGTTAAAAGAAAAAAGCTGGAATATTAATGTTATTTTTTAAATTTTTTAAGAAGTACTAAACTTGAAAGGCCAATAATATGCTAACTTTACAAAAAATTCACATTTTGAAATGAAATAAGTTGAGCCCAGGTGTATTTTTTAAAAAAATAAGTTGTGGTTATAAAGTAAATTTAAAGCAGTTTACTGCAAAAATTTAAGGAAAATAAGAATGGAAGAAAGGAAGGAGGGTTGAGGGAGGAAAGGAAGGAAGTATGGTTATCTTCTTAGAACTGTATCTATGAAATACATGAAATCTGTTTTCATTATATTAGTAACTAATTTAAAAATAAAAAATGTTAATTTGACTCATGAAGCATCTTGATCTTGGCCTAATTCAAATCACCAGTGTAATGTTGATGTAATAGTTTCATTCCTAACTGATTTATTGTCACATGTCAATGACATCCCTTTCTATATTGCTTCTTAGATGTCCCTGGCCAGGCTCATTTAAGGCACTGTGTTGAGTGATTTCATTCTATTCCTTATACAGAAAATGGTTCTCCAGCATTTCCAAGTAAGAAAATTTACATACAAAAGCTAATTCATTTGTTGTTGACAGTATTTATTCATTCAAATAAATGTCCTAATGAGAGAGGTATCTTGTCTGAGCACTTTGCAATTTTTAAGCACAGGAGAGGGAAGTCCTGTGAAAGAATGAGTTCTGTTTATGAGTCATGGGACCTCTGAAGCACCTGGGATAATGGCACTCCTTGTGAAGATTCCAGAGGAGAAACTGGGTTGTGGGTAAGACAGGCCCAGGCAGTGCCTGAAAATGACAGTTCTGCAACTCCAACTATGTGGCTCATTCTCATCCCCAGAAAGAGGAAGGGGGCAATTCATATTCCCAAAACTTAATCTCTTGACCCAAGTTGTCCTACAAGTATTAGAGGGAGTAGGCTCAGGATGAGACAGCCCTGGATTGTTGGACGTTTAAGGAACAGCTATTGTTCTGAAGTCACGACCCTTCCACATACTCTAAGGAGCTTGTGTTCCAACCATGACCACCTGCATATAATTATGCCAGCTGTCTTACACAGACTTTCACACCTGTGAAGGCTCTGTAAGAAGTCACTCTGCTTTCTCTGACATACAAAATAATTAAAAAAACACAAACTTCCACAAAGCAATTATCCAGTTCTTCTGGAATAAGATCCTCAGTTTCAATAACATCCTCTGATGAAAACAACCTCTGTTTAGCATAACCAAGAATATTTATCCTTTCCACTGTGTGTACCCTAACAGATAATACGATACTTTATATCCTACATTTGCAGGTGGGTTCTGAGTAAACCAAAAATTGTGCCTTGGGAAAGGAAGAATTTAGTGTAACTCTTAATGCCTCTGAACTCTTTTGGTTTTTAAATATGACCAGTTCCTTGTACCATGCCTCAAAATGACTTTTGTATTCTTATTCTGTGGTCTTTGACTTGACCCTTTTCTAATGTCCAATAGATATGTAGTATGTTTATTCTAAAACCTTTTAGGGCTTCTTCAAAAGATAAAAATTATGTCCAGAAACCAGCTCCAACCATCTATGCACCAGCTCACTGCCTACTCTGAACTCTATGCAGTGACAGTGTATGGGAAGTAATTATGGCACAGCACAGTCATACACTTGCCTGATGCTTCTAGGAGGTCTTAGAACTGAAAGCATGGGTGTGTTTAGGTCCTAACATCAGTGGTAGGGAGAAATCCTCATGTGTCCTTTGGTGAGGAACCAGCTCTTCTCTTCATCATGAACTTGAGTCAATGAGCCATGTTTGCTACTTCTTACATTACCCTAATTAATATAGAAAATGTGCATCCATCCACTCACTCCCCTTCCTCTATATTTTGAAATGGTATGGAGAATAAAACATGCAGCTTTGGAAGGTGTGAAATAAGAATATTTTCCTGAAAATAATGGTTTACCTTGAGTTAACAAAAACATTACAGAGTACCTTATAGGCATGTAGTCCCTGTTCTGGGCATGTCTGGAGGGGTTTTGCAATTGAGGATACTGGACTGAACAGGGCAGTGTCCAGGAACTGAGTGGTGGTGACAAATCTGTGATGAGTAGCCAGTTACTCTGTCTGGAAAGCACACTTCAAACATGACAAAGAGGTCCCAGGAACTTGTCAGACAACCTTGAGCATGGGAAAAAGCCCTTCCCAAGAACATCTCTAGGTTACTTGGCTTAATGATATCATTTAAAGACCAGGAAAGCATATGCCAATCACTTTCAGGAATAGTAATCAAGTGATCTCCCCAAATTCTGGGGAGAGAGAGAGAGAGACGGAGAGAGGAAAATGTAATGATGGAATAAATGGGAAAGAAGGAAGAAAATAAGGAAGAGAAGACAATGTTTATTATTTCCAGAAATGGCCCCATTGTGGCCATATTCTCCACAGTATACTTATCTCACCTCCTGGAGGGAAATGAGGGCTTACTAAAGCACAATGATTCTATTTTGGTATAAAGGTATGAGGACTGGTCTTTAAGCATGAAACCACATCTGCAGGGACGTTAATGGACACTACATCTATTTGGGACTGGAGATACTGGTCCCTGCCTTCCAGTCCTGCTATATTTTGAATCAAAGTTACAATGATATAAAGCTATCTTAGTTATATTCTGTTGTATAACCTCAAAATTTAGTTGTTTTGAAAAAAATGTACCTAGTAACTTGAAGTTTCTATGGAATATAAATACAAGTTTATGTGTGTTCTCTGCTTGAGGGTCTCTCAAGGCTGCAGTGAAGATGTCAGCTGGAGACAAGGTTTCATCCAAAGGCTCAACTAGGGAAGGGCACACTTCTATGTTTACTTTAATAGTCTTGACAGGATTCAGTCATGAAGGTTTGTTGTGGTGATAGTCACAGTTCCTTGATGGTGTTATTCTCTGTGAATTCTTTTTTTTATTCTTTTAACTTTTATTTAATGAATATAAATTTCCAAAGTACGGCTTATGGATTACAATGGCTTCCCGCCCATAACGTCCTTCCAACCCGCAACCCTCCCCTTTCCCACTCCCTCTCCCCTTCCATTCACATCAAGATTCATTTTCGATTATCTTTATATACAGAAGATCAGTTTAGCATACATTAAGTAAAGATGTCAACAGTTTACTCCCACACAGAAACATAAAGTGAAAAATAATAGATGACTTTTTAAATGATGATGAAATCAGAACAGACCTATTGTCATGTTTAATCCCAGTGAGAGTCAAGTTGGGAATTGATAATTATTTCTCCTTCTCCTTCTCCTTCTCCTTCTCCTTCTCCTTCTCCTTCTCCTTCTCCTTCTCCTTCTCCTTCTCCTTCTCCTTCTCCTTCTCCTTCTCCTTCTCCTTCTCCTTCTCCTTCTCCTTCTTTTACAGAAGATCAGTTTGGTATACATTAAGTACAGATTTCAACAGTTTGCACCCCCATAGAAACACAAAGTGAAATATACTGTTTGAGTACTCGTTATAGCATTAAGTCTCAATGTACAGCACATTAAGGACAGAGATCCTACATGAGGAGTAAGTGCACAGTGACTCCTGTTGTTGACTTTACCAATTGACACTCCTGTTTATGGCATCAGTAATCTCCCTGTGCTCCAGTCATGAGTTTCCAAGGCTATGGAAGCCCCTTGAGTTCTCCGACTCTTATCTTGTTTAGACAAGGTCATAATCAAAGTGGAGGTTCTCTCCTCCCTTCAGAGAAAGGTACCTCCTTCTTTGAAGACCTGTTCTTTCCACTGGGATCTCACTCACAGAGATCTTTTATTTAGGGTGTTTTTTTTTTTTTTTTTTTTTTTGCCAGAGTGTCTTGGCTTTCCATGCCTGAAATACTCTCATGGGCTTTTCAGCCAGATCCGAATGGCTTTAGGGCTGATTCTGAGGCCAGAGTGCTGTTTAGGACATCTGCCATTCTATGAGTCTGCTGAGTATCTCGCTTCCCATGTTGGATCACTCTCCCCTTTATTTATTCTATTGGTTAATATTAGCAGGTACTAGACTTGTTTATGTGATCTCTTTGACTCTTAGTCCTTTCATTATGATCAATTGTGAACTGAAATTGATCACATGGACTAGTGAGATGGCATTGGTACATGCCACCTTGATGGGATTGAATTGGAGTCCCCCTGGTATGTTTCTAACTCTACCATTTGGGGCAAGTCAGCTTGAGCATGTCCCAAATTGTACATCTCTTCCCTCTCTTATTCCCACTCTTATGTTTAACAGGGATCACATTTCAGTTAAATTTCAACACTTAAGAATAACTGTGTATTAATTACAGAATTAAACCAGTATATTAAGTAGAACAGACAAAAAAAACTACCAAGAGGGATAATGTATTAAGTTGTTCATTAACAGGGCTATGCTGATCAAGTCACCGTTTCTCATAGTGTCCATCTCACTTCAACAGGTTTCATTTTTTGTGTTTAGTCAGTTGTCACCGATCAGGGAGAACATATGGTATTTGTCCCTTTGGGACTGGCTTATTTCACTCAGCATGATGTGTTCCAGATTCCTCCATTTTGTTGCAAATGACTGGATTTCTTTGTTTCTTACTGCGGTATAGTATTCTAAAGAGTACATATCCATAATTTCTTTATCCAGTCTACTGTTGATGGGCATTTAGGTTGGTTCCAGGTCTTGGCTATTGTGAATTGAGCTGCAATAAACATTAGGGTGCAGACTGCTTTTTTGTTTGCCGATTTATATTCCTTTGGGTAAATTCCAAGGAGTGGGATGGCTGGGTTGAAAGGTAGGGTTATCTTCAGGTTTCTGAGGAATCTCCAGACTGACTTCCATAGTGGCTTCACCAGTTTGCATTCCCACAAACAGTGGGTTAGTGTCCCTTTTTCCCCACATCCTCGCCAACATCTGTTGTTGGTAGATTTCTGAATGTGAGCCATTCTAACCGGGGTGAGGTGAAACCTCATTGTGGTTTTGATTTGCATTTCCCTGATTGCTAATGACCTTGAACATTTTTTCATGTGTCTGTTGGCCATTTGGATTTCCTCTTTTGAAAAATGTCTATTGAGGTCCTTGGCCCATCTCTTAAGTGGGTTGTTTGTTTTGATGTTGTGGAGTTTCTTGATCTCTTTGTAGATTCTGGTTATTAACCCTTTATCTGTTGCATAGTTTGCAAATATTTTTCCCATTCTGTCGGTTGTCTCTTCACTCTCCTGACTGTTTCTTTTGCAGTACAGAAACTTCTCAATTTGATGCAATCCTAATAGTTGATTTTGGCTTTGACTGCCTGTGCCTCCCGGGTCTTTTCCAGAAATTCTTTGCCTGTGCCAATATCTTGAATGGTTTCTCCAATGTTCTCTACTAACTTGATGGTGTCAGGTCGTAGATTTAGGTCTTTAATCCATGTTGAGTGGATTTTTGTGTAAGGTGTAAGGTAGGGGTCTTGCTTCATGCTTCTGCACGTGGAAATCCAGTTTTCCCAGCACCATTTATTGAATAGACTGTCCTTGCTCCAGGAATTGGTTTTAGATCCTTGATCAAATATAAGTTGGCTGTAGATGTTTGGGTTGATTTCTGGTGTTTCAATTCTGTTCCATTGGTCTATCCATCTGTTTCTGTACCAGTACCATGCTGTTTTGATTACAACTGCCCTGTAGCATGTCCTGAAATCTGGTATTGTGATGCCTCCGGCTTTGTTTTTGTTGTGCAAGATTGCTTTAGCTATTCGAGGTCTCTTGTGCCTCCATATGAATTTCAGCATCATTTTTTCTAGATCTGAGAAGAATGTCTTTTGTATCTTGATTGGGATTGCATTGAATCTATAAATTGCTTTGGGAGAATGGACATTTTGATGATGTTGATTCTTCCAATCCATGAGCATGGCAGATTTTTCCATTTTTTGGTATCCTCTTCTATTTCTTTCTTTAAGATTTTGTAATTCTCATTGTAGAGATCTTTAACGTCCTTGGTTAAGTTTATTCCAAGGTATTTGATTGTTTTGTAGCTATTGTGAATGGGATTGATCTTAGAAGTTCTTTCTCAGCCATGGCATTGCTTGTGTATACAAAGGCTGTTGATTTTTGTGCATTAATTTTATATCCTGCCACTTTGCCAAACTCCTCTATTAGTTCTAATAATCTGTTAGTAGAGTTCTTTGGATCTTCTAAGTAAAGAATCATATCGTCTGCAAAGAGGGATAGTTTGAGTTCTTCCTTCTCAATTTGTATTCCTTTATTTTATTTTCTTTTTCTTGCCTAATAGCTCTGGCTAAACTTCCAGAACTATGTTAAATAGCAGTGGTGAGAGTGAGCATCCCTGTCTGGTACCAGATCTCAGTGGAAATGCTTCCAACTTTTCCCCATTCAATAGGATGCTGGCCGTGGGTTTTTCATAAATTGCTTTGATTATATTGAGGAATGTTCCTTCTATACCCAATTTGCTTAGAGTTTTCATCATGAAAGGGTGTTGAATTTTATCAAATGCTTTCTCTGCATCTATTGAGATAATCATATGGTTTTTCTTCTGCAGTATGTTAATGTGGTGAATCACATTGATTGATTTGCGAATGTTGAACCATCCCTGCATACCAGGGATAAATCCCACTTGGTCTGGGTGGATGATCTTTCTGATGTGCTGAAAATTTGGTGTCTTTCCAATTTCTTGGTATAGGCCCCTATTGCTATAAATTTGCCTCTCAATGCTGCTTTTGCTGTATCCCATAGGTTTTGATATGTTGTGCAGTTATCCTCATTTACTTCCAGAAAGTTTCTGATTTCTCTTTTGATTTCTTCAATGACCCTGTGTTCATTCAGGAGCATGTTGTTCAGTCTCCATGTGTTTGCATACTTTCTGGGGTATCATGAGTTGCTAATTTCCAGCTTCATTCCGCTGTGGTCTGAGAAGCTGCATGGTATGATTCTAATTCTTTTAAATTTGCTGAGACTTGCTTTATGGCCTAGTATGTGATCAATCCTAGAGAAGGTTCCATGCACTGCTGAGAAGAATGTAAAATCTTTAGGTGTAGGATTGAAAGTTCTGTAGATATCTGTTAGATCCATTTGGGCAATAGTGTCAATTAAATCTGCTGTTTCCTTGTTGATCTTCTGTCCAGATGATCTATCTATTTCTGAGAGTGGAGTATTGAAGTCCCCCAGTACTATTGTATTGGAATCTAAGTCTCCCTTTAAGTCCCTTAAGATATCTTTTAAATAGACCGGTGCCCTGTAATTAGGTGCATATACATTTATAATAGTTACATCTTCCTGTTGAATTGAACCCTTAATCATTATATAGTGCCCCTCTTTGTCTCTCTTAACAGTTTTTGTATTAAAGTTTATTTTGTCTGATATTAGTATGGCTACACCTGCTTTTTTTTGGTTTTGTTGGCATGGAATATCTTTTTCCAACCTTTCACTTTCAGACTGCATGCATCTTTGTTAGAGAGATGTGTGTCTTGTAGGCAACAAATAGCTGGGTGTTGTTCCTTAAGCCATTCAGCCAATCGGTGTCTTTTAACTGAAGAGTTAAGTCCATTCACATTTAATGTGACTATTGATACATACTGACTTTGCCCTGCCATTTGCCAAAGATAAGTTCTAATATATGCTTTGAGCTTCCCATGCTCTTTTACTGGTAGGTGTTCTTCCTTTACCTTCTTTCATATTGATGGCTGTGTTTCTGTGTTTCTGAGTGTAGCACATCTTTAAGTATCTTTTGCAGGGCCGGACGAGTGGCCACAAAGTCTTTCAATTTCTGTTTGCTATGAAAGGTCTTTATTTCACCTTCATTCACAGATGAGAGCTTAGCAGGATATAATATTCTGGGCTGGCAATTTTTCTCTCTTAGCACCTGTGCTATGTCTCGCCATTCCCTCCTAGCCTGTAGTGTTTCTGATGAGAAGTCTGCTGTGAGTCTGATTGGAGATCCTCTGAGAGTAATCTGACGTTTCTCTCTTGCACATTTTAGGATCTTTTCTTTCTGTTTAAACTGTGTAGAGTTTAATTACAACGTGTCGTGGTGAGGATCTCTTTTGGTCATGTTTATTGGGGTTCTATGAGTTTCCTGTACTAGGATGTCTCTGTCCTCCTCCAAATCTGGAAAGTTCTCTGCTAGTATCTCACTAAAAAGGCCTTCTAATCCTTTCTCTCTCTCCATGCCTTCAGGAACTCCTAGAACCCTAATGTTGGTTTTTTTTAATAGTATCCTGTAGATTCCAGACAATATTTTTTAGATTTCTAATTTCCTCTTCTTTTCTTTGGTTTGACTGTATCCTTTCCTGTTCTCTGTCTTCTACGTCCGATATTCTCTCTTCTGCTTCACCCATTCTGTTTTTAAGGCTCTCTAATGTGTTTGTCATTTGATCTATTGAGCTCTTCATTTCATTTTGATTTCTCTTCACTATCACACTTTCCTGTTCTACTAGTTTCTGTGTTTCATTTTGATTCTTCCTTAAAATTTCATTTTCACAAGAGAGATTTTCAATCCTGTCCAATAAGGATTTCTGTAGTTCAAGGATTGGCTTTTGAAAACTTCTAAATGATCTTATCATAAATTTTTGAAATCCGTATCTTGCATTTCTTCTATCTCATCATCTTCATAATCTTGGCTTGGGGTGTTTTGTTTATTTGGAGGCGTCATAGTGTCATCGTTGATCTTGTTCCCTCGATTTCTGTGTTTATTGCTTGGCATGGTTAATTCTTATTCCCTCACTGTGAGGTGTTTTTTTTATATACTATGTCTGTGTTAAGTGGACTGCCTGCTGTTGGAGGAGCCTTGGAGGGTTGAGATGGGTGTGGCCTGAGAGCTATGCTTGGTTCTTCAGGGTTACAGGTGTGCAAAGGTTATGCGTGGTAGATCTCTATTTATGTATTCATTTATTTATTTTATTTTATTTTTTATTCAGGAGGTAAGTAATACTGCAAGGCTGAGCAGAATCGATGGTATTTAGCTTCAGATCTCTGGCTTCTACCCAAAGAGTCTGTGCAGGCTCCGTTTCTCCTGCGGACTCCCACTGGGTTGCCTAGGCTCCTGAATTTTAGCCTTAACTCTCCCCTTTTATTATGTATATCCCAGCTCTTTGTCTCTTGCTCGCCTTTGCATGGTTGGCGGAGAGAGGAACTTATCTGTACCAGTATGCCCCACCTTTTTTTTTCCCTTCTCTCCTGTAGTCTGTTGAACTTTCCTGTTTCAAAGCCTGTTTCCCTCTAAAATTCTGTCTGCCGTTTCCCCGCCAATGTCTCCGGTTACTGGGATTTGGAGCCTTGAGCGTCCCTCCTCTCCCCGCTGGTGTCTGTGTCACATCGACTCCCCTTCCCGCACTGGTGCTCAGACTCTGTGGCTCCCGCGGTTCGGCTTCCACGCGGTCTCTCTGTGAATTCTTTACATATGGAGTTGCCAATGTGGCATCAATTGGCATCATTCATTTCAACCAAGCCAGTAGAGGACAGTTTGCTGGCAAGGCAAAAGTTACAATTGTTTTAATCTAAAATAGAAATAATATCCTCTTTCCATTATTCTTCTGCTTAAAAAGAAATCACTAAATTTATGGAAGAGCAAGGTACAAATTTGTAAATACCAGAGGGTAAGGTCTGGATCTGAGAAGTCTTCCTAACATAAGGGTCTCTTCTTCAAAATCCTACTCACATTAACTGAAGTCAAATTTGCCAGTGGTGCCAAATGCATCCTCAAGCTCATCAGTATCCATTCCATCAAAACTAAAGCATGGCTGGAAAGGAGAAAAAAAAAAGGCAGATATTCGGTATAGCAGTTCAGCTTCCAGTTTGGATGCTCACATCCCTTAGAGTTCTTGGGTTTGAGCCCAGACTCCATTCTCAATTCCAGCTTTTCCTTAATGAAGACCCTGAGAGGCATTAGGTGATAGTTGATGTCATTGCGTCCTTGCCACCCAGACGGGAGACCTGGTGAGAGCCCCTCTCCAACACTGATCATAGTTAGGTGCTTTTGTGGGCATTTGGGGAATCAGTATTGGGGAAGAGAGAGGAGAGAGGAAGAAAGAGAAAGAGTTGAGGTCATCCTGAATGGATAATGGGGCCCTTAGACAACCTAACTGTCACTCTTCAGACTTCAACGAAATGAGAAATTAGGTGCAGTGTGGTTGATCCTGGCTCCACCACAGCACATCTTCTCTGTCCTATCTCCCACAAAACAGGTGTAATTAATTAACCTTCAGCTACTGCAGAGACAGACAGGTATAGAGAGGAACTAATCCCACAGGATACAAGGTTTAATTTTTGCTCTTACCAATATATTTAATCCAGCACACTCATCATTTCAAATTGGATTCTCATAGGATCATCAAGAGAAAGAATGAATCACTCCACTCATATGAATGACAGTATCAAGGATCTCAGAACATGTAACTCATGCTAGGATGTTTTCCACGAACTCAAACAATGAAGACTAAGGACATAAAAAGGCTGAGGGATTGATCTGGGGCCGCATAACATGTCCTAACTGCTGCCGAGATACTTGCTTCCAATCAAAGAAGCACTAGTTGAGGAAGTGAGACAGAATTACACTCACAGAGCACCTAGCAAATAACGAATCCAAAGTTATGTGCATCAGGAGTGATCCCACTTGATTATGAATGTAGTTTTCTAACGCATTACTGTGGCAAGATGTGCTGACAATGATAAAACAGGGTAATTTCCTCTATAGGGATTCTGAAAAACTGCCTCACCCAGCATTAGGTAATCTCCATCTGTGGCAGGGCCATTTACCAAGCTATTGATTTCTGTTCCTTTTTAAAAAAATGACTTATTTATTTGAAATGCAGATTTACAGAGAAGGAGAGACTCCGACAGAAAGAGATCTTCCATCCACTATTCACTTGCCATTGTAAACAATGGCTACAATGCTCAGGGTGGGCTAGGTCAAACCAGGAATGAGGAATTCCATCAGGGTCTCCCACATGGGTGTCAGAGATCCAAGTACTTGGGCCATCTTCCACAGCTTCCCTCGTCACATTAGCAGGGAGCTGGATAAAAAAAAAAACAGTGCAGTCAGGCCCTGTGCTGTGGTGAAGTAAGTTAATCCACCTCCTGTGGCACCAGCAACCCATATGAGCATGGGTTCTAGTCCTGGTTGCTCTTCTTCCAATCTAGCTCTTTGCTATGGCCTGGGGAAGCAGTGGAAGCTGGCCTAAGTCCTTGGGTCCCTACACCTGCATGGGAGACCCAGAGGAAGCTCTTGGCTCCTGGCTTTGGATCAGCACAGCTCCGGCCTTTATAGCCATTTGGCGAATGAAGACCCTCTTCTCTGTCTCTCCCTCTCACTGTCATTTTCTCTGCCACTCAAATAAATAAATAAAATATTTTACAAAATACAAGAGCAGCCAATACTTGAACCAGCACTCTGATATGGTAATCTGGTATCCCAGTTGGCAGGGTAAACCACTACAAAACTCCAGCCCCTGATTACTGTTCCTGCTCACTGCTAGGAAGGACTAGAAGGGAATCAGACTTGGTTTTCCACTTTTGTCTTCCAGGATATTCTGCACTATTTGGCTCAGGTGTTAATAATGTTTTCCAAGTTTACTGACCCAAAAATGTAAGCTTCAATGCACCCATTAGACAATGATATCCACACTTTCATCTAGGAGCGGGATCTCTCTCTGTGTTCTTATGAGGGAGGAGATAGGGGATGAAACATGTGCTGGGTTGAAGAGGATGATATGAGTAATGGCTGAAATGCTGCAAAGACTTGAGAACAGAATGTAAAGACAAGTTCCTTGAATGGTTGGCTCTTGGGTGGAAGTCATCTTAGAGGAATCAGGATTTCATAATGAGAGAACTAATGCTTTTGAGGATGACCTGACTTCAAGCCCCAGTGATACCTTAGCTATATCGCAATTATGCCCAGCTTTCATATCTTTATCTGACAGTGAATACCAAGCTATCTAGGCAAAAGAATGCCAGGAAGAACTACTGCTGGATATAATTCTACCTTTTGAAATGGGAACAATAAGCCCAATTTAGCTTAGAATATTGAGGGAAGAGATATACAATTTGGGACATGCTCAAGCTGACTTGCCCCAAATGGTAGAGTTAGAAACATACCAGGGGGACTCCAATTCAATCCCATCAAGGTGGCATGTACCAATGCCATCTCACTAGTCCATGTGATCAATTTCAGTTCACAATTGATCATAATGAAAGGACTAAGAGTCAAAGGGAGCACATAAACAAGTCTAGTACCTGCTAATACTAACCGATAGAATAAATAAAGGGGAGAGTGATCCAACATGGGAAGCGAGATACTCAGCAGACTCATAGAATGGCGGATGTCCTAACTAGCACTCTGGCCTCAGAATCAGCCCTAAAGCCTTTCGGATCTGGCTGAAAAGCCCATGAGAGTATTTCAGGCATGGAAAGCCAAGACACTCTGGCAAAAAAAAAAAAAAAAAAAAAAAAAAAAAAAAAAAAAAAAAAACACCACAAACCTAAATGAAAGATCTCTGTGAGTGAGATCCCAGTGGAAAGAACAGGTCTTCAAAGAAGGAGGTACCTTTCTCTGAAGGGAGGAGAGAACCTCCACTTTGATTATGACCTTGTCTAAACAAGATAAGAGTCGGAGAACTCAAGGGGCTTCCATAGCCTTGGAAACTCATGACTGGTGCATAGGGAGATTACTGATGCCATAAACAGGAGTGTCAATTGGTAAAGTCAACAACAGGAGTCACTGTGCACTTACTCCTCATGTAGGATCTCTGTCCTTAATGTGCTGTACATTGAGACTTAATGCTATAACGAGTACTCAAACAGTATATTTCACTTTGTGTAAAATCTTTACTTAATGTATACTAAACTGATCTTCTGTAAAAAAAAAAAAAAAAAAAGAAAGAAAGAAAGAAAGAAATTATCAATTCCCAACTTGACACTCACTGGGATTAAACATGACAATAGGTCTGATCTGATTTCATCATCATTTAAAAAATCATCTATTATTTTTCACTTTATGTTTCTGTGTGGGAGCAAACTGTTGAAATCTTTACTTAATGTATGCTAAACTGATCTTTTGTATATAAAGAGAATTGAAAATGAATCCTCATGCCAGCGCCGCGGCTCACTAGGCTAATCCTCCGCCTAGCGGCGCCGGCACACCGGGTTCTAGTCCCGGTCGGGGCGCCGGCTTCTGTCCCGGTTGCCCCTCTTCCAGGCCAGCCCTCTGCTGTGGCCCGGGAGTGCAGTGGAGGATGGCCCAAGTGCTTGGGCCCTGCACCCCATGGGAGACCAGGAAAAGCACCTGGCTCCTGGCTTCTGCCATCGGATCAGCGAGTGCGCCGGCCGCAGCGCGCCGGCCGTGGCGGCCATTGGAGGGTGAACCAATGGCAAAAGGAAGACCTTTCTCTCTGTCTCTCTCACTCACTGTCCACTCTGCTTGTCAAAAAAAAAAAAAAAAAAAAGGAAAATGAATCCTCATGTGAATGGAAGGGGAGAGGGAGTGGGAAAGGGGAGGGTTGCGGGTTGGAGGGATGTTATGGGTGGGAAGCCATTGTAATCCATAAGCCGTACTTTGGAAATTTATATTCATTAAATAAAAGTTAAAAAAAATTACAAAGTTGAGTGTTGCTCCCCCTCTTCATGGAGGAATGACACAGGACCCTGCACTGTTCTTTTGTCTGCTTGGCCCTCCCGGGGTTTGCTGCTGGTTCTTCCCGGGTTGGCTGCCGTCCCTCCACCTCCGTGGAGGGGCGGGCCCCCCTGCCACTTTCCCCACTTCCGCGGGGGAGCAGCACACCGCCGGCTGGCTCTCTCGGGGGCTGCTCAGGTGTTCCCTCAGATAGATGTTCCTGGTGCATGTTGTCTCTCTCCACCTTTATAGTCCTCTTCCACCAATCCCAACTCTGCTACTCACACGCTGAGTACGCTGCTCTCCTCCAATCAGGAGCAGCTCCTGCAGCTTGTCAAGTTGGTGAGAGGCAGCTGTGTAGAAGCTGTTTACTCCTCTCCCAGCGCCATATTGTGGGAGAGCAGATGCATAGAATAAGTCTTAATTCCAGTAACTTAGTCTAGTCCGAGTTGCTCCCCACAGTTGAGTGCACTGGTATCACATTAATTCAGCATCTATGCATGATTACCAGATCCTCCATTTTGGGTAGATAATTCATTCACACCTCCAGTTGAAGAGTTAAAATTGTATATGTGCGGGTGTAAAAAGTTAAGCTTAAGCTTACAGGTTTAAACCTTCCTGGTGCAGCTGTGAAAATAAAACAGAGTGAAGTAGCACCTTGACAGTAGGGACTCCATTTTGGAGCACTTGAGACTGCATTCTGGGAAAGCCCCCCCCCTACCGTGAGACTCTGGTCTGAAACTATGATCTCAAATAGTCGGACAATAGCAGTACACTACATCACCCTTGGCAACGCACAAAAACCCCCTAGCATGATTGCTCAAGCTTAAAAGTAAAAAGGTTACACCTGGGTTACCTGGACTAATAATAAAGATGTGATTTGTCTATGTCTTAAGATCATAATTGCTGATTGTAAGACTTTAGCAACCGCTTAACAACCGTGTATTCTCTTCCCCTTCCCGGTTTTGTGGTTTTTGCCTTTATAAACCCTAACCTTTGGTTATTCGGGGCTGCTCTGCTCATGATGATCAGACAGCCCCAGCATGCTGGATAATCAATAAAGCTTCCCCTTGCTGTTTGCATAAGAGATGTCTCTTGGTGATGTTTTTCGGGCGGTGGACTCTAACATTTGGAGGCCCCAGCGAGATCGGGGCTGCCCGTGGATGCCGCCAACGGACATCTCTTGGGGTAAGTATAAAGGCGCCTAAGGTAGGGACTCAGTTATGCGCGCTTCAGGTTTCAGTTTTTCGGGTTACAGGCCTGTTTCGGTTTCAGATTTTGGGTTGGCACGGTATGCACTGTGGCTGGCAGACGTGCCTGGAAGCCCCAGGCTACCACCTTGGGGGACGCCCCGAGAGGACCGGGAGACTGAGGACGCTCAGCGAAACTCCCATCAGAAATTCCCCTAGGCGGGAGTTTTGTGCCAACAGCGGTTACATTTTAGGTTTCAGTTTTTTGGGGAATTGCTTTTCTGTCTGTAACATGGGTCAAACTGTGTCCACGCCGCTATCTCTTACTTTGGCTCACTGGCCTGATGTGTGGGCTAGGGGATCTAATCTCTCTCTTCTGATTAAGAAGGTAAAGCAGCAGTCTTTCTGTGCCTCTGAATGGCCTACTCTTGGAGTGGATTGGCCCCCCCGGAGGGCTTATTCCATTTACCACTCATTTGCTGAGTGAAAGAGGCCATTCTCCTGCCTGGCCGTCATGGGCACCTGGACCGGGATTTTGAGAAGACATCGGAGGTCAGTATTCCTTCCCTCAAGCGGGACCAGATCTGTGGAAGTGACCGTTGAGTGTCCGGCACCCCACAGCTCTCCGAGAACGTGGAGTCCCCCAGGCCACTGCTTAGCTACGGTCGAAACTCCAGAGGGATTGTAAGGAAGGGGAGGGAAATTAGGAAGGGCAGTTGGCTGAGAGCCTGGAGACCCCCTGAGCTCGCTTTGGCTTCCCGGCGGCCGGACTGCGACCCGAGGACCAGGTCTCTCTCTCGGAGGGACGCCTGGTCACGCTGCCTACTGCTACGCGAGCAGGGCTTAGCTTCGGTCGAGGCTAATATTGGTCCTCCAGGTAAACTCAGACAACTAGGTAGTGGGTAACCTTGAGTGATAGGAGATTTCAAACCCCACTCAGCCCCTGGACAGGAGGAGGTCATTGCTTTCTGCCTTCCTCCTCCTCCCGGGGGCTCCTTCCCCCACTCTTTTGCTCTCCTCATCTCCATTCCTATACTACTGGGCAGGAGAAAGGGAGAGGGAAATTCCACAAGTCTCTCCACCTAGGGAAAGCTGTTACCTGTTACCTGTTAACCCTTTCCAACCTGGTAGAAAGTTTTCCGTCTTTGCAGCTTATGGTAGCTCTGGTGCGTCTTAAAGTTTTTTGTAAACTATTACTGTTGCTAAGCTTTGATTGCCTGAGGACTAAATCTGGAAAAGAGCTAAAGTTAACTATCTGTTGTAATTGACTGAGTGTCTGCAGTAGTCCTAATTAATCTGGCTTTGGTTAAATTATAGGAGGTTCCCAACACTCTTGGTAAAATGGCGCACCTACCCAACCCCACAGTTAGTCCTGCCAAGCCCTGGTGTGCGCAGTCTTTCCTGTAAATGGGGGACCACAGCCTTTCTCTGCACTCTATTCTAGTCCATGTGGCCTGGTGCACCCAGGCAGGCATAGCCAAATATCTCTAGGCAGAGCCCCCACCCCAGTGCTGCTTCTTTTTTCCTCTCCTGGAGGAATTTCCAATTCAATATTACTGCTGGCCTTACCTAAGGGAGCCAGAACCTTAAGCCATTAACCCTTTCCAACCTGATGGGTTTTTCTCTTTGCAGCTAATAAAAACCTAAACAATGGGTTCATATGCTGATAATCAGCTCTTTTCTGTGCTGCTGTCCCTGACTCATCTGAGAGCGTTCACCTGTCTTGAAGGTTTCGCGTTTTTCTATTGCCATTAGAGTCTTTATTGGAAAAACTACAATGTGAAGTTGTTTACATTGTTTATCTGTTTTTAATGTCTGAGTGATTACCCAACTGATCAGAAATGTACTAATTTTGGCTAAATGGTTTGACTCTCTGACAGCTTAAATTCTAAACCGAGTCTTCCAACTTTGGGCTTCCAGTCGGATCCCTGGAACTCTCAAAGGATGAGACTCTAAATTTGTTAACGTAACAGCTGCTTGGGTCAATTCAGATTATATAAAATATATTAAAATGTTATAAATGGTGTCAGACCTATACTGTATTTATGTTTTTACTTTCCAGCTAAAGTGGTCTTATAAAAATAAGAGTAAAATTCTATGTATACAAGCCTTTATGTTGTTAACTAAAGTAAGCCAATGCAGATTGGTTCAAAAAATTCAGGTAATGCAAATGCCCTTCGGTTTGCTCAGTGGCTGGCTTGCTCAGTTTTACATGTCTTTGATATGCTTTAAAAACTTGTTTCTCTTAATGAGGAAGATCTTTTCAAAGTTGTAAACATGCACTAGTGTTTGCTGTCCAGGAGGTATTATCCTCATGTTACTTAAAAACATAAAAATGTAATTTTAACTTTTATTTCAGATAATTGTGTGGTATTCATTAATAACTCAGTGTCTTAAGTCATCTAGGCATCAGTGCTAAGTAAAACTTGGAAAAATATATATACTTTTAACATCTCAAATTCAATTAAAAAAAACTGTTTAAGTTTATTAACATGTATTCTCATAGGTTGTCCATACATGACATTTCAAGGCTATGTAAAAGTAACTACGGGTATAAAGTTTCAAAAGGTATAAACAAGTCATAAAAAGTTTTAAAATGTTTACGATTTTAAAATATTGTTTACAGAGTTGAGTGCTAATGCCAAAATTACACTGACCTAAAGTCTGATCTTCTGTTATAACAATGGGTTTAAAAAAAAAAAAGTGTACTAATATTAGTAAATATCTAAAAATGGTCTAAATCATAAATCTTAAAATCTGTTTCTGCAAAAACTGTAACGTCTATTTTAACAGTGTCTGCTTAATCGGTTACTCTGCCATTTCTAGAGTTAGGTTCTGTAAGCTCTTTTTTTTGACTCTGTTAAATAATCCTAAATTATGTAAACTCTTATATACAAGGTTTTTTTTTTTATTTCTGGTTTATTTGACAACAAGAGACATAAAATTCATGTTAATCCTTTGTGTACTCTACTGTCTCTGTTAAGTTATGGTTATGCGGCAGATGCTAGAAAACTGGGTTCCAGAAAACCAAAAAAGCTCTAGTGTCCACAGGCTACATGGTAAATACCTGGAAGCCAAAGGATTGCAGAGACCTCTGCCACAATTTCTCCTCTAAGTCGGGCTACGCAGTAAACACTGGTTAAACTGCCAGTTAAATCTAAAAGCCCAAAAAGTCAGGCTAGAGACCCAACTCGCTGCCTCACTTCTCCTCTTTTCTCTTCCAGAAGGGAAGTTACTACTGTTCTGCAGGTCTCTCCACTGTGATGTACGGTTTAATCCCCAGACCTTATGTAAGGGATGACTGACCTTTTCTGTAATAATGCCTGGCCACAGTATAGGGCCCCAAACAACAACAACAACAACAAAAAAGGTTAAACTATAAAATAATGTGACAACTAGATCAATTTTTCGGTGTAAAAAGTTACACTGATGACCTCAAAGTATGCAAGCAGGTCACCACAGTTGATCTTACCTAAAGGGTCATAGTTCTCCTCATGGGCACAGTCTTAACTCGCAGGAAAATACTAAGTGTCAGAATTTGCCCATGACCATAATTTTTCTAGCTCACCCTGATATTAAAAAATCTCCAAAAATCAGGATTGGGTTGAGCACCCCCTTGACTGACATCATAGAGGCTGCCTCCTTGGTCTACTTTATTAGAGACCAGGAAAACGAGGAGCAAGCAAGCAGCAGAGGATAGGCAACAGACCAATCAATGGCTGCTTTACACGGTGATTGCCATCAAGGAGACCAAGCAAGGCCAGTGCACCCCAAACGGCACCTGTTGCTGATATAAGGAGCCAGGGCATTGGGCAAGCAGCTGTCGTGACAGCAAATGCCTTCTGTCAGCGCTGCCAAGAGCACGGTCACTGGACACAGAACTGCCCTGGGTGTCGAAGGACTCCTGGTTCAGAACCGCAGACCCTGTGGCTCCAAGCTAAAAAGCCTTTGGCTCTGCCCAGCCTCTGCCCAGCTTCCAGCTCCAGCCACTGCTATTGAGGGGATGGCCTAGGGTCAGTGAAACACAAGTTGCCTATTTCTATCAGCCTCCTATTCAGCTCTCCTCCTAGTCCAGCCATGTAATGCAAGTCAACAGGGTGCCTCCCTTAAAGGAGATTTGCATCTCTTTCAATTCTCTTCCAGCATCCCATGGATAGGTCTGGGCCTCACACACCCAGCCAGGCCTTAAAAGTCTATCCAATAACATTAAGCTTAGAAAGCCCTCCCTGCCAGTTCCTAAAAACAGGACTTTCAGTAACAGCTAACTCAGATGGCCCTACACCGATTTGGACAAGTCCTCACTGAGGACTTAGAGGGCCTATCTCTTGAGGGGTGTGCACAATAATCCATAATATAAATGGTTAAATGTAAATAATTCATTAGTCTGTCCTTTTCCCAGCCTGAGACTCTAGTCTTGTACATTGGCTTAACTTCCTAGCAAAACTGGCTACTAAATATCAAAAAAAAAAAAAAAGTCTCTGGGTCAATCAAATTTGGGCACAAACCCAAATTTGTACTTTTCCTGGAAAAAGCCAAACAGCTCCAGGACCAGGCTAAGCAGGGCTGGGATTTCTGGCCTGCCATCTGGTCACGGAAATCCTGGCTATTTCCTCTCCTTGGCCCACTAACTTCTGCAATCTTGATGCTTCTCTTTGCACCGTGTGTTTTTAATGCCCTTGTTCGTTTTGTCTCTAACAGACTAAAAGCTGTTGAACTCCAAATGGTCATCAGGCAAGACTTCCAGCCCATTCCACTGGACGACCTGAGCAGCCCTCTGGACCGAGCAACACAGTCTTTCCAAGGCCACTGTTGCACACCATAAGACAGGTAGCAAGAGGAAATACCCAAATCCCCCTCAACGCCCACATGCCAGCTTTGAAGAAGTTACAGAAGACGGAACTCCATCCATAATCCCAAAGAAGAATTTTGGGTATTACCTCTTGAGGAAAAAATGTTAGGCAGAGTCAGTTATGAGCTTATGTGTGTGTGACATAAAGGCCTAATGTGTCCAGCATATGCATCTGCATCTCAGTCATCCTGACAATGTTTCATGGGCAGCCTGGCCTTTGCATCCTGCCCTGCCCCCTTCTACCTGATATCCTGCCAGGTGGAGATCCCCATCCCTCCTGCCTGACAAATCTTCCACAATCTCCCAGATGCAGCCCAGTATCTGCATTTCAGTATTACAGAACAGGCGGGGGTTGGATCTCATTTTCATGGGCGGGGGGGGGGGGTATGCACGGCCCTAAAAAAAAAAAATGTTGTCTTTATGCCGACTAAACTGGGGTGGTTAAAAACTCCATGGCCAAACTCAGAAAACGACTGGAAAAATGGCAACGGGAGAGGGAAACTTAACAGGGATGGTTTGAGTCATGGTTCGGCCGGTCCCCATGGCTTACTACTCTACTGTCAGCCCTAACAGGACCCTTAATTGTTCTACTCCTAATTGTAACCATAGGACCTTGTGTGTTAAATAGACTCATCACCTTCGTGCGGGAACAAGTTAAAAATGTTAAACTCATGGTCATAAGACAACAATATGTCACATTAAAAAAAAAAACAAATAATCTCTAAGATTAGAGATCCTTACAACAAGGAGTGGGGAATGAAGAGTTAAAATTGTATATGTGCGGGTGTAAAAAGTTAAGCTTAAGCTTACAGGTTTAAACCTTCCTGGTGCAGCTGTGAAAATAAAACAGAGTGAAGTAGCACCTTGACAGTAGGGACTCCATTTTGGAGCACTTGAGACTGCATTCTGGGAAAGCCCCCCCCCCCCCCCCCACCGTGAGACTCTGGTCTGAAACTATGATCTCAAATAGTCGGACAATAGCAGTACACTACATCACCCTTGGCAACGCACAAAAACCCCCTAGCATGATTGCTCAAGCTTAAAAGTAAAAAGGTTACACCTGGGTTACCTGGACTAATAATAAAGATGTGATTTGTCTATGTCTTAAGATCATAATTGCTGATTGTAAGACTTTAGCAACCGCTTAACAACCGTGTATTCTCTTCCCCTTCCCGGTTTTGTGGTTTTTGCCTTTATAAACCCTAACCTTTGGTTATTCGGGGCTGCTCTGCTCATGATGATCAGACAGCCCCAGCATGCTGGATAATCAATAAAGCTTCCCCTTGCTGTTTGCATAAGAGATGTCTCTTGGTGACGTTTTTCGGGCGGTGGACTCTAACACAGTGATCTATTTGTGCTAGGTAGGGTTTTATGGAGTCAGTAAACACCACTGAGGAAACAAACACATACACCTTCCTCACACTCTGAACTTATGTGCTGGATCACCACAGAGTACTAAGAATCCAACTGAAGAAACTTTATAACATAGAAACCTAAAAATGACCCAAAGACCCTGAATCCATATCCTTTGCTCTTTACTTCCTACTGCACTGAGAAAGGTTTTCCTGAATGTATGTCTTGATCCAACCAATGTGGGATCCATGGCTGATTTATTTTCTAGTTTCATTATTTCTTTTCTTTAACTTTGAGTTATTTTTCTTTTTTATTTGCATATACAGAATTTAACATCAAAATGCACCAGTTTCTCAAATGAGACCATGAAAAGCAATGCAGTGTGTATAAAAACCATTTCAGTCTTGAGATTGGCTGCTTTATACAAATGTGAATGACAGAAAATTTGATGGCAAATGAATTTTTTGAAAATGTCACCTATTTACAAAAACAAATACTATTCAGGAGAGCTTCTTCACTGCAATAAAATACAAAAACTATTGTTTTCTGTTTCTTATTTGGGACATATTTGGAACTCTAGATTTTAGCTCCCTGATACTATTTGACTAACATACAAAAATATAGAAATGACAATCAATTGAAAACATAGGGTTCATATACTAGCTACTATTTGTTCTTTCATAGAGCCAACTATCGTGCCTGAAAATGTTGGCTCATTCTTTTAACATACATACATCTCCACCTGACTTTACCTCCAACTTTAATTGCCTGAGTTCCAGAAGAATAGTGAATAACTTCTTATGTGAAATTGAGAATATGAAAACTGTAAGGTACTCAGTTGGACTCTTCATACAAATTTTAGCTTGGCACACAAACTGAAGACAGTTGATTTTCTATATGGAATGAAAGTAAGCCCCAGCCACATGGCACTACTTAGCCTGAGTTTCTGTTTAATGATAAATTATTTAATATTTATAAGATATTTTAAAATATGATTGACAAATACTATACATATTTTACATATTAAGTATATAATTCAAATTTTTATAAAAAAGTTGATGAATTAATGCCCTGACCAAGATATTATGACCAAGTCATCCACTCCTTCCTCAAATACTTAGAAAAGAATTTCAGGTTTAAGCAACCTTATTTACAAAAGCAACCAATTTTTTCTGCTGTGTAAAGTGAATAATCTAAGGAAATTTCAAGGATTACTGAAAAAAGTGAGTACATGGAAAATCGATATAATGTGTCAATTTGTGATACTTTACATGTTTCCTTATAAAAAACCTGCTCAGAATATATAATCTCTGTTTAAAAAACATATAAAATTTTTAATATTAGAAACACTTTATTGATGGTATACAAACATCATGCATTTCATATATGGAAATTTAAGAACCCATGATTCTACTCACCCTACTCCCCATTCCCATTATTCTTCCTCCTCTGTCTCATATTCCCTTTCTCATCCTTTGAAAAAAATCTATTTTCAGCTAACTTTATATTCCTAATATTAGCCCCAAACTAAGTAAAGAGTTCAACAAAGGGTTTGAAAGGATCAAAAAAGCACCATTCCTCAACAATTGAGACAAGTGCTGTTCAATGCCATTGCATCTCACAGTGTCAATTTCATGTTTATACATTACTTTTTAGGTATTTAATTCTTTACCACAGTTCAGGGAGACCACACAGTATTTGTCTTTTGGGGGCTGGCTCATTTCACTAAGTATAATGGTTTCCATTTGAATCCATTTTATTGCAAATGACAGGATGTCATTTTTTCCACTGTATAGTATTCCATAGTGTAGAGATACCATAATTTCTTTATCCAATCTTCAGTTGATGGACATCTGTGTTGATTCCATAGCTTAGCTATTGTAAATTGAGCTGCAATAAACATGGGAGTACAGATCACTCTTTCATTTATTGATTTATTTTCATTTGGGTAAATTCCCAGTAGTGGGATGGCTTGGTCATGTGCTAGATCTATATTCAGGTTTCTTAGATTTCTACAACCTGTCTTCCACAGTGGATACATGAGTTTGAATTCCCACCAACAGTGGATTATGGTACCCTTTTCCCTACACCCTCACCAGCATTTGTTGTTTGTTGATTTCTGTAAAAAAGCCATTCTAACTGGGGTGGGGTAAAACCTCATTGTGGTTTTGATTTGCATTACACTGATTGCTCATGATATGGAGCATTTTTTCAACTGTCTGTTGGCAGTTTTAATTTCTTCTCTTGAAAAATGCCTGTTTAAGTCCTTTGTCCATTTCTTAACTGGTTTGTTCAAAGTTGCTGAATCTCTTGAGCTCTTTATGGATTCTGAATAGTAATTCTTTATCAGCTGCATAGTTTGTAAATATTTTCTCCCATTCTGTCAATTGCCTCTTTATTTTGCTGAGTGTTTCTTTTGCAGTGCAGAAGCTTCTCACCTTGATGTAATCCCATTTGTCAATTTTGGGTTTGATTGTCTGCTTTTGGGGTCTTTTCCAAGAAGTCTTTGCCTATGTCAATGTCTTGCAGAGTACCCATAATGTTCTCTAGTGATTTGATGGTATTGGGTTATAGATTTAGGTCTTTGATCCATTTTGAGTGGATTTTTGTGTAAGGTGTAAAGTAAGGGTCTAGTTTCATACTTCTGCATGTGGATATCCAATTTCCCCAGAACCATTTGTTAAAGAGGTTGTCCTCGGGGCCGGTGCCATGGCTCACCTGGATAATCCTCTGCCTGTGACACTGGCATCCCATATGGGTGCCGGGTTGTAGTCCTGGTTGCTCCTCTTCCAGTCCAGCTCTCTGCTGTGGCCCAGGAGAGCAATGGAGGATGGCCCAAGTGCTTGGGCCTCTGCACCCACATGGGAGACCAGGAAGAAGCACCTGGCTCCTGGCTTTGGATCAGCACAGTGCCGGCTGCAGCAGCCATTTGGGGAGTGAATCAATGGAAGGAAGACCTTTCTCTCTGTTTCTCTCTCTCACTGTCTATAACTCTACCAGTCAAATAAATAAAAAAGAGGTTGTCCTCACCTAAGTGGTTGATTTTAGCTCCTTTGTGAAATATGAGTTGGTTGTAGATGCATGAATTGATTTCTGGAGTTTCTATTCTGTTCCGTTGGTCTACAAGTCTGTTATTATGCCAGTACCAGGCTGTTCTGATTATAACTGCCCTGCAGTGTGTCTTGCTATCTGGTACTGTAATGCTTCTGGCTATGTTTCTGTTGTATAATATTGCTTTATATATTCTGGATCTTTTGTATTTCCATATGAATGTAAGCATTTTTTCTAGATCTGAGAAGAGTGCCCTTGGTATTTCAATTGGGGTCACATTAAATCAGAAAAATCCTTTCAGTAGTATGGACATTTTCATGATATTGATTCTGCCAATACTGAAAATTTTTCAGTCACACCAACAAAAAAGAAGAAAGGAGAAAAAATTAAAATCAGTAATGGAAATCAAGCCAGCAGAGTTGTAGGAGTTCATGAAAGTGTAGAAAGAGCTAATGGATTAGAAAGCATAGTTCATGAAATAATTACAGAAAACTTCCCAAATTTGGAGAAATAAAGGGATGTCCAAGTAAAGGAAGTGCATAGAACTCTTAATAGATATGACTAGAAAGGACCTTCACCACAACACATTGTAGTCAAACTTTCTACAGTAAAACATAATGAAGAGATTCTAAAATATGCACAAGGGAAACATCAAATTACTTTCAGAAGATCTACAACTACACTCACAGCTGTTAAAAGATACAGACTCGATAAATGGATTAAAAAGCAAAACCCATATATTTGCTGCCTACAAGAAACACACCTCACCAATACGGATCCCTCAAGACTAAAAGCGAACAGATGAAAAAAGATATTCCATGCTAACAAAAAGCAAAAAAGAGCCATGTAGCCATCCTAATATCAGACAAAATAGGCTCTAACACATAAAAATGTTAAAAGAGACAAAGAGGGGATCAATTCAATGGGAAGATGGGACTACAATAAACCTATATGCACCCAACTATAAGGCACTTGGCTATTTAAAAGCAATGTTAATGAACCTTAAAGAGAGAGATAGATTATATACAATAGTAATGGCGAATGTCAGTGCCCCAATTTCAGCAATGTACAGATTAATCAGACAGAAAATCAAGAAACAACAGAGCTAATGAATATCAACAGAACTTTTAATCCCACAGTTGCAGAATACACATTGCTATCAACAGTGCCTGGGACTTTCTTTAGGACAGACTATACGCTAGGCCATAAAGAAAGTCTCAGCAAAATCAAAAAATCGAAATCATACCATGTATCTTCTCTGACCACAATGGAATGATGCTCAAATCAACAACTCAAGAATCTCTAGAACATATGCAAGCATATGGAGACTGAAGAACATTTTCTGGAATGAACAGTGTGCCACTGAAATATCAAAAGAGAAATGAAAAAAATTCTGAAAGTGAATGAAGATGACAATACAGCATATCAAAACTTATGGGATATCAAAATGACAATACAGCATATCAAAACTTATGGGATATCAGAATGACAATACAGCATATCAAAACTTATGGGATATTCCAAAAGAAGTGTTAAGAGGGAATTTTATAGCAGTTGGTGCCTACATGAAGAAATTGGAAAGGCACCGAATGAATGATATTTCCATGCCCTGAAATACCTAGAAAAACAATAAACAAAACCCAAAATTAGTAGGAGAAAATAATACATAATCTCTGTTCAAGAAAAGTTTATATAAACATATATAACATTTTTAGATGAGTAAGTTCACACTACGTAAATTTAAAATAAAATACTATTAATTTTTTCTAACTTCATTTGTTTGACATATTTTAGTTTTTGAATTATTGTTCATCTTCACCTGCATTAAAGACACACAATCTCATATTTAAAAGGGAACCAACTTTCCTTAGGTGTAACAGCACTCAAATTTTAGCAGCAATTATATTTTTAGAAGCAACAATTTCTAGAAAATATATTTTTAAAATTTTTATTTATGCATTTATGTGAGAGGCACAGAGGCAGAGAAAGTGTGACAATGAGAAAACAGAGACATACAGGCAGAGATCTCCCATTTGTTCAAATGCCAAAGACAGCACAGTTTGGGCCACACTGACTCAGGAGCCCAGAATATCATGCAGATTTTCCATGTGGGTGGCAGGTACCCAAGCACTTGAGACATCCACTGCAACATCCTAGGGTGTGGACTAAAAGGAAGCTATTATAGGAAGCACAGGTGAGACTTGAACCCAGGTATTCTGATATGACTATGAGCCATTCCAAGCAACCATGAGGCCAAACACCTGTTCCTTCACCTACTCCTATAATAAATGCTTTAACTTCATTTCTTTTCTACTGTACAACCAGAGACAATAATTACATAAGGCTAAATTCTACATAAGAGATAGTTTTTACTCTCCTCCCTACATCTTAGTCAAAAGTTTTCCTTCCCTCCTCATTTCTGAATTATTTGAGGAGGTGCAAGAGTTTTAGATAAAGTACCAGTATGTTTCAAAACAAATCTAAAGTGGGTAGAGATGAAATAATGCTCAGTCAAAACTGTCCAGTGGCTCAAAAGTTAATCATGTGACAAACAGGCCCTACTAACAAGCTAGAAAAGATGAGACCTTCTAAGGTGCCCTCACGCTTTTAAGCCTCTAATAATAGCTGAGTAGCACGAAGACCATCTGACTCTACTACGGGGCAGTCATCACTGCCTGGCATGGAAGATAGACTCCTCAGCTCAGTTAGTGAAAACATGGAAGTTAATCAAAAAAGTCACTTAAAAATGAAAAATACTTATTACGATCAATTTATAATAAGAATTATATTATTCTAAATTATTCTGTTTGAAGAGAGACTATGAATAAATTAATTTGCTAATAGAGCATCCTAAATCGAATTTTACAAATACGATTTTCTTAATATGTATTTATTAAATATTGTCCTAAAATCACCAACACTGTGGAGTTACACTTCATCTGAAATGACTATTGAGTTATAGTGAAGCATTCACAATGGGAAGCTGGAGACAGAGCCTAGACCTGAGGACTCAAATCAGGTGACAAATTCCTGAACATAAAAATTGTTATGGCAAAATAGTTAATTGTGTCATACTGAAATAACTAAAATCTGCAATATACAAAACAATGCTGTGCTAGGAAACAATATTAAAAATGGATGGATTTCTTCATACCAAGGATATATTTGATTCATTATCACCACAGAAGGATTTATGGAATACATTAATGCTGTGAATGACAAAACAGTTTATGGGAAAATACATCCACAAGTATTTTAAATTGATAAATCAGACTGATGCCAAATGGGAAATAAATGCATAGAAATAAAAAGAATATTGTTGTAAAGAAATGACATAAGGGGAGGGGAAACAGATATGACATCTAACATAAATCTGACATCACTTTGACTTACTAAATTATTTTGTATTCTTTTTTACCATAATTTTAAATTGTCTAAAAAACCTACAAGTAGACTGAAAAAATTACATGACAAATCCACAGTTTTCAAGTTTCATTCAGGTGATTGACAAGGAAGATAAAAAGCCTCTCCGAATAAGATGGCACGGGGTGGCTGTCAGGATTCTGTTTCACAGGAGGCGGCCATCCAGAGGTGTGGGCAGCAGTTACAACCGAGGGAAGGGTCCTTGGAATTCCCATTGCTGGGAACCAACCCAGCTTATTTTTTTTTTCCAGCGACTCTGCCTGTACAGATTTATTACAGCACACACCTGAGATGGACTCACTTTCTCCTGCTTCCTATTTAAATAGAGGCTAACCCATCTTTCACTCACTCTTCCGTAACTGTGACAACAAAAACCGACACGATTGTTCTTCGGCCTAGGATCTCAAATATACCCAGGAGCCCCCATTACCCTCATACACTCTCCAGCAGTACCACCAGGCTCCCTCTGGGCGCCCCGTGGGTGTGGGTCCTGCCTGCTTCTTACCAGCAGCCTGTGGTCCTCAGGCTCCCTGCAGAAGCTCGGGCAGCTCCTCCTGCTTCTTGCAGCCCTAGCGATCAAGACGCTCCGTGTCTGGTCGGCCTTGACTGGATCTTAGAGGCAGCCATCACCACCTTGCTGTGAAATGGGAACCAGTTGAGTACAGCTCAGGGATCCGGGTGCTCCGGGAGCTGGCGGCACAGGAAGACGGTGACGCCGGTCAGTCCAGAGCCGGTGGCCGATCCAAAGCAGAGAAGGAGGCGATCTCCGCTCTTCGGAGCCCTGGGACGGCTGTGGAAGCCGCCTGCTTCCTGCACTGCCGCTCTCCGGTCAGTCGCGTCCGCTTCCTCCTGCCGCCACCAGGGGGAGGCGAGGCAGCGGCGGCGGCGGCGGCGGCGGCACCACGCGGAGACCGTTGGACGCGCGCCCACGGCGCCCGCGCCGCGCGCCGCGCCTTTGGGAACCTGAGGAGAAGCCGTTGTGCAGCCCCTGCCTGACTAGAGACCCCGAGGAGTGAAGACGACCACAGGTAAGTCCTTTGTGTTAGCCCCCAGGGGAAAAACACAGGAATTGGGCGCTCCGGGGACCAGGCATGCGCTGTCCTCAGGGAACCCTGCGCCCACCTCCTGGCCAGGGCGTGAGAGCCGCTAGGAGGCCCCTGCGCAGGGGAGGGCTTGGAGCCCCGGAGGAGGAGGTCAAAGTGGCAGAGATCTGTCCATGTCCTGGGTTTTGCCTCGTGAGTGTTGCCTCTGATTAAGCAATTGTCAGGGGCTGTGATCCTGTGACTTTTCCCGGAGTTCTGAAGTTGATTCTGACCCTTTCTGTAGATTTTCCATGCTTCTGAGGCGGGCAGCTTCCCAGAATTCTCCACTTTTCCATTTTGCAGACACACCCCTCTGCCTCACATTCAGATTGATTCTGATGATTTATATTCTACTGCTTTTTTCTTTGCTACATTATACCAACTAGGATTTATTCTAGGGATGCAGTGGTAGTCTTGGACAGAGAGGTGGGGCACCAAGGCTTTCATCGGGAAGCAGATTTTATTTGATACCTTCAGTCCCAGGGGATTTTTATCCAGAATCTTGGGGCCCTGGACATAACAGTGCATTGTCTTATATACCCTGGCACAAGTGACTTTAAGTTTCTCTTTATATATTTGATTATACATATTTTGGGTATTTTAGAGCTATAGCACTGCTTACATAATTTTACAAGGTTTCACATGTGTAACGAACACTGTTTAGGTTGGGAAGTGGCTTTTCTTGGAAAGATCCTTTTGCCCCCTTGTTCTCAGAAAGCCCCTGCTGGAAATCCTGCACCATATCTGCCCTTAGCTGGTTCTCCTTTACAGCTTAATTATTTGTGTTCTTTAGTTTTTGGAGACATCCTTGCTGCATTAACCCCTTTGATGCACAGACTCTCTCAGGATCAAAGAGAGTCACCTTGGTTTAAAGGTTTATATATTTTTAAAAATTATTTGTTTATTTGAAAGGCAGAGTTACAGAGAGGCAGAGAGGAGAAAGAGACAGAAAGAGAGGTCCTCTATTCGCTTGTTCACTCTTCAAATGGCCGCAGTGGCCGGAGCTGCACCCATACAAAGCCAGGAGCAGAGAGTTTCCTCGGGTCTCCCACATGGGTGCAGGGGCCCAAACACTTTGGCCATCTTCTCCTGCTTTCCCAGACCATAGCAGAGAGCTGGATCAGAAGTGGAGCAGCCAAGACTTGAACCTGTGCCCACATGGGACACCAGCACTACAGGTGGCAGCTTTACCGCTACACCACAACGCTGCCCCCTATTTTATTTTTCATGACCTTGACTTTATACCACTTTATAAGAGTTATTCACACTATCCAAAAGAAGTGAAGCCCTGAGTCCAGTCAGCTGAAGCAGTGTTAGTAAACTTGTTTTTTTTTGTTTTTTTTTTTTTAACAAAAACGGTTTGTAAACATTCTGCTTTACGGTTGACTATAACGTATTGTAATTATTAGAGAATAAGAACAATGTACTTATTTTGTTAGGCAGTTAATTCATCAAGCATCTGCGGTGCATAGATTAGTCAGCTTTCAGAATGACTAAAGCACAGCTGTTGTCTTTGGGGGATCTCTTGAGACTCGGCTTGTTTATTTTAGATTATTGAATTGTATGGTGTTGGCTGGTGCCGCAGCTCACTAGGCTAATCCTCCACTTGCGGGTTTTAGTTCCGGTTGGGGTGCTGGTTCTGTCCTGGTTGCCCCTCTTCCACTCCAGCTCTCTGCTGTGGCCCGGGAGTGCAGTGGAGGATGGCCCAGGTCCTTGGGCCCTGCACCTGCATGAGAGACCAGGAGGAGGCGCCTGGCTCCTGGCTTAGGATCAGCACAGTGCGCCAGCTGTAGGGGCCACCTAGGGGGTGAACCAACAGAAAAAGGAAGACCTTTCTCTCTGTCTCTCTCTCTCTCACTGTCTAACTCTGCCTGTCAAAATGAATGAATGAATGAATGAATTATATGGTGTCATTGGATCAGAGATGTACTCCCAGTCACCTTTTGATGCCATATTTACTTTGTGGATCCAGGAGACCACCTCTGGTTCCCTTTTCAGCAACTGCTGTGCGGAGTCCTAATGAATACAACTCCTTTTGTATCTCCATAGGTAAGGAACTCTAACTTTGAGTTGTTGGCATTAAACAGGCCCAAAGTTTCAGGGGCTATCAGGCAGCAAGGTACCTTGAAATTTAGAAATAACAATGAAAGCCTAGGAACAGATATGAGTTCTGTGATAGTTTAAAATCTAGGCCTTTGTTTTTGTGAGAACATTGACCACAGATTATAGCAGCAGTAATAGAAATGTAGTGTAAGCAAGGACACCTCCTTAGGGAAGACCCCTTTTTGGCTCTCATCACCTGACTTGGCCTAGGAAGAGAGTTGGCCTGAGACAAGGTTAGTGATGAATAAGCAGCATTTTTAAAAGGAAATATACAGTCCTGTCTTTAACATTATTGGCTCTAGACCGTCCCCTCAATAGCGGTGGTTACTTTGGAAGCTGGAAAGTTTGAAGGACCTTTTCAGCCTAGGGGAGGGCCAACAGGGTGTGCAGTCCTTACCCTGGAGTTATTCAACCCTGGGACCATTTTGTTTTTAGTGGCCTAGCTCTTGGCAGAGCTTATAGGACTCTTTAGAGATTGGCTTTTGTTATGACTGATGTTTGCCCAAAACCCTGGTTTTCCATATTGAAAATCTATGCCATAAATAAGAGTGCCAATTTTAAATCAATAACAGGAGTCACTTTGCACTTACTCCCCATGTAGGATCTCTGTCCTTAATGTGTTATACTATGAGAATTAATGGTAAAACTAGTATTAAAACAGTACTTTGTACTTTGTGTGTCTGTGTGGGTGCAGTCTGTTGAAATCTTTACTTAGTATATACTAAGTTAATCTTCTGTATATAAAGATAATTAAAAATGAATCTTAATGAAGAATGGGATGGGAGAGGGAGTAGGAGATGGGATGGTTTGCAGGTAAGAGGGTGGTTATGGGGGGAAGAACCACTATCATCCAAAAGTTGTACTTTGTTTATTTTTATTTATTTATTTATTTTTGACAGAGTGGACAGTGAGAGAGAAAGAGAGACAAAGGTCTTCCTTTTCCATTGGTTCACCCCTCAATGGCCGCTGCGGCCAGCACACTGTGCTGATCTGAAGCCAGGAGCCAGGTGCTTCTCCTGGTCTCCCACGCGGGTGCAGGGCCCAAGCACTTGGGCCATCCTCCACTGCACTCCCAGGCCACAGCAGAAAGCAGGACAGGAAGAGGAGAGACCGGAACAGAATCTGGTGCCCCAACCGGGACTAGAACCTGGTGTGCCGGCGCCGCAGGTGGAGGATTAGCCTATTGAGCCGTGGCACCGGCCCAAAAGTTGTACTTTGGAAATTTATATTTATTAAATAAAAGTTTTCTAATAAATAAATAAAATAAATCTAAAAATGAATAAGAAAAGAAAAAAAGAAAACCTATGCCATTTGGCCTAGACTGGCTTTGGTGGGTTTCCTTGATGGCAGATCAATGTGTAAAGCTATTGTTAGTTGATCAGCCAGCCATCCCTCTATTGTTCCTGTTGCCTAGCTGGCTCCTCTTCTTACTGGGTCTCTTTAAAGTAGACTATAGAGGCAGACTTTAGGACATCAGCAAAGGGGATGTTTAGTCCCATCCCTGATCTTAGAGTCCTGACCCAGAAATCTGTAGTCACAGGTATGATTTTTTTCCCCGTGAAGATAAGACAATGTCCATGAGGAGAGGTATGTCCTTTTAGGTAAGATCAAAAGATGATGATCACCATACCCAACTTGTCTATACATTTTGAAGTCATTAGTAGAACTTTTTATCTTTCTCTTTTATTGTTTAGTTCAAAAGGGGGGCTTTTAAAAAAATCTAACTGCAAAACTGTATGTAACACAGTTAAGTTTTTATTTATTTTTTTTGTTGTTGTGCTGTTTGGTCTTTTATATATGACCATGCATTATTACAGAAAAAAGGGTAGTTATCCCTTTCATAAGGCTTGGGGAATTAATCTGTACATACTGATAGAGACTTGAAATATTTAATTGCTGGGCTCTGGTAGGTAGTAGAAGACACAGTGTTGGTGCAAGATGGGGGACCCTTCTCTGGCTTCCCAGATGAAATGAACTATTTTAGGATCTGGTCAGCATTTTTAAGATAATTTGACTTTTTTTAAAAAAAATTAAAGCAACCCATTTCTATGTGAACAAAAATATTTTCAGTTAATTTAACACACACTCTATATATATGTGTGTGTGTGTATGTATGTATGTTATTTTATCTGTACACCAATTAAAACAGAGCTCTGAACAAAATTTTTCCCCATAAACATACAACATGTACACACATATAACATATGCATAACATCTGTTACCCGGAAGGCATTTTAACACCATAGTTTCCTGAATATTTCTTTTCAAAAAGTTTTTATTACACAAGCAACATTTCCAACCCACCACCCTAATTCCTAAGAATTGCAACTTTCATCTCAGCAGAGCCTTCCCACCTTGGTACTCCCTCCAATCTTGTGAGACTACATGACAGTTCTGGGAGGTGGTCAGGCTTCCCTTCTGCCTTTTATATTCTTCCACTTTGTAAACCAGGTTCCAACTAGTCTTAGTAGTTCCCTTCACTGGTTTCTGCACCTCACTGGGCACTTCTGGTGCTTCACTGAGTTCTTTTGTGCTCCCAGAGTCTTTGCCTTGGCTTGTCGGGAAGGCTAGTCCCATAGGGATCAGCCAGTCTGCTAGTGCATGGGGGCAGGGTGTCTCTCTGGGTGTCCCAGGGATTTGTACCCTAGTGACAAAGGAGGTGAAAACACTGTCTCTGAATCCTGGACTGGAGGCCCCTTACATGTAGCAGGAATCTTGAGTCAGAGAGGTGGGACACCAGAGCTCTCAGCAGGAAGCAGACTTTATTTTATGTCTGCAGTCCCAGAGGATTTGTATCCAGAACCTGGGCCCTGAACAAAACAGGCCATTGTCTTACATACCCTGGCACAAACAACTGTAAACTTACCTTTACATATTTGGTTATACATATTTTGATTGGATATTTTAGAGCTATAGCACTGCTTACATAATTGTTACAAGGCTACACATGCATATACTAAAACTGTGTAAATTGTGAGGTGGTTTTTCTTGGAAAGTCTCCTTTGCCCCCTTATATTTTGAAAACCCCTACTGGAACGGACCTACCATATCTGTCCATAGCCACCATCCCTTTACAGCTTTAATATTCATTTTCTGTTGTTTAGGGAGGGGTCCCTGGCACAGGGAAATGATGCTTCGTTAATATTCAAAAGTCAATCCTAGTAACCAGCTAATGTTGAAAAATAACATGATCACATAAACTGATGCAGAAACAAAAACAAATCTGATATTCATTCACTATTAAAACTCTCAGAAAAATGCACATAGAGAAATAGAAAAAACATGAACTTCTTCAATTTGACAAAGTGCATGTATATATCTTTTTTTAAAAGTCTATAGTTAATAGTGGCTTAACAGTGCTTTTCTCCTAAGGCACAAAAAGGGAATTGATATCTTTCCTCATCAGTTAACATGGAGCTTTCCGACAATCCCAACAAGTGTGATAACACAAGTTAAAGTATATACAAGACATACAAATCTAAAAGGAAGAAATAAAATTGTTTAGTTGCAGATGACATATTATCTTTGTAGAAAATCCCAAGAAACTTTCTTCTTTTACTTTCAATAAATTTTTGTTTATATTTAAAATGAGTTTCTTGTACACAAGTTATTGTTGAATCTTGTCATTTTTACCAGTTCTTAGACCATGTGGTGTGCACATTAATGACTTCTCAAAGATGTCCATGTTTCAGTTTCTGGAACTTGTAAATGTTACAGTAGATGGTATGGAGGAGCTAAGTTTTCAGATACAATTAAGGTTATTGGTTATTTTAAATATGGAAGATTCTGAATTTTGTGGGGAAATAAGTCAACCTAAGACAGCCTACCTATGAAAGGATGGACTCAGAAAAATGAAATAAGCAGAAAGTGAAGCATTGTTTGCCCTGCAATTTCAGGAATGGTGACCAGCAGTTGGCAGCAGGCACCTCACTCAGAAACTCAGCTCCTTTTAACCCTACCACACAAAGGGGCTTTCAACTAGCTCCTCATTGGTTGAGCAACTTGGGAAGTACAATCTCAACTTCACATGGTGCCTCAAAGTTTGGGAAATGGGGTTGAGTGTTATTGGGCAGATTTAAGATAAGGGAGGGAGAGTTACATTGTGATAATGACAGGGTTTCCATAATTCCAGGAACTGAGACTGGAGAGCACTGTGTAATGGGTAGCCATGTATTGAGACAGTACAGGTTTCAGAATTGCTAAAGATTATAAAGAATTGCATGGTCTGCAAAGCAAACTCAGCAGTTGACATACTTTTGGGTTTTTCAACTCTATCCTACTTGATAATGAGGCTTCTTATCATGGCCAAACTAAGCTAAGCTAATACTTTTATAAAAATACATCATGGCAATTTCTTACAAATCTCCTTTTTTTCTTCATACTGTTCGGTGTTATTTTTATTTAATACTCTGACATTAAACTGGCTTAACAGTTTTTATGCTATTCTTCATAATCTTCATCCATTTGTATGTTAATGGAATTTGTTTATTTTTTTGTAATTTTTTTAACTTTTATTTAATGAATATAAATTTCCAAAGTACAGAATATTGATTACAATAACTTCCCTCACATACGTCCCTCCAACCCGCAACCCTCCCCTTATCCACTCCCTCTCCCCTTCCATTCATGTCAAGATTCATTTTCGATTCTCTTTATATACAGATCAGTTTAGCATACATTAAGTAAAGATTTCAACAGTTTGCTCCCACACAGAAACATAAAGTGAAAAATACTGTTTGAGTACTCGTTATAGCATTAAATCTCAATGTACAGCACACTAAGGACAAAGATCCTACATGAGGAGTAAGTGCACAGTGACTCCTGTTGTTGACTTAACAAATTGACACTCTTGTTTATGGCATCAGTAATCACCCTAGGCTCTTGTCATGAGCTGCCAAGGCTATGGGAGCCCCCTGAGTTCACTGACTCTGATCACTATTAGACAAGGCCATGGTCAAAGTGGAAGTTCTCTCCTCCCTTCAGAGAAAGGTACCTCCTTCTTTGATGACCCATTCTTTCCACTGGGATCTCACTCGCAGAGATCTTTCATTTAGTTTTTTTTTTTTTCCCCCAGAGTGTCTTGGCTTTCCATGCCTGAAATACTCTCATGGGCTTTTCAGCCGGATCCGCATGCCTTAAGGGCTCATTATGAGGCCAGAGTGCTGTTAGGACATTTGCCATTCTATGGGTCTGCTGTGTATCTCACTTCCCATGTTGGACCATTCTCTCCCTTTTTGATTCTATCAGCTAGTATTTGCAGAAACTATTCTTGTTTATGTGATCCCTTTGGTTATTAGTCCTATCATTATGGTCAATTGTGAACAGAAATTGATCAGTGGGACTAGTGAGATGGCATTGGTACATGCCACCTCGATGGGATTGAATTCAAATCCCCTGGTATGTTTCTAACTCTACTGTTTGAGGTAAGTCAGCTTGAGCATGTCCCGAACTGCACATCTCTTCCCTCTCTATTCCCACTCTTATATTTAACAGCGATCACTTTTCAGTTAAGTTTCAGCACTTAAGAAGAATTGTGTATTGATTACAGTATTCAACCAAAAGTATTAAGTAGAACAAACAAAAAAAATACTAAGAGGGATAACATATTAAGCTGCTCATCAACAGTCAGGGTGAGGGCTGATCAAGTCACCGTTTCTCATAGTGTTCATTTCACTTTAACAGGTTTCCTTTTTGGTGCTCAGTTAATTGTCACCTATCAAGGAGAACAAGTGGTATTTGTCCCTTTGGGATTGGCTTATTTCACTCAGCATAATGTTTTCCAAATTCCTAACAGGGGTCACTTTTCAGTTAAAATTTAAACACCTAAGAATAATTGTGTGTTAATTACAGAGTTCAACCAATGGTACTAGAACAAAAAAAATACTAAAATGGATAAAGTATTACATTGTACATCAACCGTCAGGACAAGAGCTGATCAAGTCACTGTTTCTCATAGTGTCCATTTCACTTCAACAAGTTTCCCCTTTGGTGCTCAGTTAGTTGTCGCCAATCAGGGAGAACATCTGATATTTGTCCCTTTGGGACTGGCTTAATTCACTCAGCATGATGTTTTCCAAATTCCTCCATCTTGTTGCAAATGACTGGGTTTCGTTGTTTTTGACTGCTGTATAGTATTCTGTAGAGTACATGTCCCATAATTTCTTTATCTATTCTACTGTTGATGGGCATTTGGGTTGGTTCCAGGTATTAGCTATTGTGAATTGAGCTGCAATAAACATTAATGTGCAGACTGCTTTTTTGTTTGCCAATTTCATTTCCTTTGGGTAAATTCCAAGGAGTGGGATGGCTGGGTTGAATGGTAGGGTTATCTTCCGGTTTCTGAGGAATCTCCAGACTGATTTCCATAGTGGCTTGACCAGTTTGCATTCCCACCAACAGTGGGTTAGTGTCCCTTTTTCCCCACATCCTCTCCAGCATCTGTTGTTGGTAGATTTCTGCATGTGAGCCATTCTAACCGGGGTGAGGTGGAACCTCATTGTGGTTTTGATTTGCATTTCCCTGATTGCTAGTGATCTTGAACATTTTTTCATGTGTCTGTTGGCCATTTGGATTTCCTCTTTTGAAAAATGTCTTTTGAGGTCCGTGGCCCATCTCTTAAGTGAGTTGTTTGTTTTGATGTTGTGGAGTTTCTTGATTTCTTTGTAGATTCTGGTTATCAACCCTTTATCAGTTGCATAGTTTGTAAATATATTTTCTCATTCTGTCGGTTGTCTCTGCAGTTTCCTGACTGTTTCTTTTGCAGTACAGAAACTTCTCAATTTGATGCAATCCCAAATGTTAATTTTGGCCTTGACTGCCTGTGCTTCTGGGGTGTTTTCCAAGAAGTCATTGCCGGTAGCTATATCTTGCAGGGTTTTTCCAATGCTCTCTAATAATTTGATGGTGTCAGGTCGAGATTTAAGTCTTTAATCCATGTTGAGTGGATTTCTGTGTAAGGTGAAAGGTAGGGGTCTTGCTTCATTATTCTGCACGTGGAAATCCAATGTTCCCAGCACCATTTATTGAATAGACTGTCCTTACTCCAGGGATTGGTTTTGGATCCTTGATCAAATATGAGTTGGCTGTAGATGTTTGGGTTGATTTCTGGGGTTTCTATTCTGTTCCATTGGTCTTTCCATCTGTTTCTGTACCAGTACCATGCTGTTTTGATTACAACTGCCCTGTAGTATGTCCTGAAATCTGGTATTGTGATGCCTCCGGCTTTGTTTTTGTTGTACAAGATTGCTTTAGCTATTCGAGGTCTCCTGTATCTCCATATAAATTTCAGCATCATTTTTTCTAGATCTGAGAAGAATGTCTTTGGTATCTTGATTGGGATTGCATTGAATCTATAAACTGCTTTTGGGAGAATGGACATTTTGTTGATATTGATTTTTCCAATCCATGAACATGGAAGATTTTTCCATTTCTTGGTATCCTCTTCTATTTCTTTCTTTAAGGTTTTGTATTTTTCATCATAGAGATCTTTAACGTCCTTGGTTAAGTTTATTCCAAGGTATTTGATTGTTTTTGTAGCTATTGTGAATGGGATTGATCTTAGAAGTTCTTCCTCAGCCATGGCATTGTCTGTGTATACAAAGGCTGTTGATTTTTGTGCATCGATTTTATACCCTGCTACTTTGCCAAAATCTTCTATGAGTTCCAATAGTCTCTTAGTAGAGTTCTTTGGGTCCCCTAAATAAAGAATCATATCATCTGCAAAGAGGGATAGTTTGAGTTCTTCCTTCCCAATTTGTATCCCTTTAATTTCTTTTTCTTGCCTAATAGCTCTGGCTAGAACCTCCAGAACTATATTGAATAGCAGAGGTGAGAGTGGGCATCCCTGCCTGGTACCAGATCTCAGTGGAAATGCTTCCAACTTTTCCCCATTCAATAGGATGTTGGCTGTGGTTTTTTCATAGATTGCTTTGATGCTATTGAGGAATGTTCCTTCCATACCCAGTTTGCTTTGAGTTTTCATCATGAACGGGTGTTGTATTTTATCAAATGCTTTCTCGGCACCTATTGAGATAATCATATGGTTTTTCTTTTGCAGTCTGTTAATGTGGTGAATTTTATTGATTGATTTGCGAATGTTGAACCATCCCTGCATACCAGGGATAAATCCCACTTGGTCTGGGTGGATGATTTTCCTGATGTGTTGTTGCATTCTATTGGCAAGAATTTTATTGAGGATTTTTGCATCTATGTTCATCTGGGATATTGGTCTGTAATTCTCTTTCAGTGCTGCATCATTTTCCAGGAAGGAATTAAGGTGATGCTGGCTTCATAGAAAGAATTTGGGAGGATTCCCTCTTTTTCGATTGTTCTGAATAGTTTGAGAAGCATTGGAGTCAGTTCTGCTTTAAATGTCTGGTAGAATTCAGCAGTGAATCCATCTGGTCCTGGGCTTTTCTTTGTTGGGAGGGCTTTTATTACTGTTTCAATTTCTGTTTCAGTTATGGGTCTGTTTAGGTTTTCGATGTCTTCCTGGTTCAATTTTGGTAGATTGCATGTGTCCAGGAATCTATCCATTTCTGATAGGTTTCCCTGTTTGCTGGCCTACAAGTCCTTGTAGTAATTTCTGATGATTCTTTTTATGTCTGTGGTGTCTGTTGTTACGTTTCCTTTTTCATCTCTGATTTTATTGATTTGGGTCTTTTCTCTTCTTTTTTTAGTTAGTTGGGCCAATGGGGTGTCAATTTTGTTTATTTTTTCAAAAAACCAGCTCCTCGTTTGGCTGATTTTTTGTAGTGTTTCTTTGGATTCAATCCTGTTGATTTCTTCTCTGATTTTAATTATTTCTCTTCTCCTACTAGATTTGGGTCTGGTTTGCTGCAGTTTTTCTAGATCCTTGAGATGCGTTGAAAGCTCATCTATTTGGTGCCTTTCCAATTTCTTGATGTAGGCACCTATTGCTATAAACTTTCCTCTTAACACTGCTTTTGCTGCGTCCCATAAGTTTTGGTATGTTGTGCTGTTATCCTCATTTACTTCCAGAAAATTTTTGATTTCTCTTTTAATTTCTTCTATGACCCATTGTTCATTCAGGAGCATGTTGTTGAATCTCCATGTGTTTGCGTATGCTCTAGGGATTCCTGAGTTGCTAATTTCCAACTTCATTCCTTTATGGTCTGAGAAGCTGCATGGTATGATTCTAATTTTTTGAATTTGCTGAGACTTGCTTTATGGCCTAGTATGTAGTCAATCCTAGAGAAGGTTCCATGTACTGCTGAGAAGAATGTAAAACCTTTAGCTGTAGGATTGAAAGTTCTGTAGATATCTGTTAGATCCATTTGGGCTATAGTGTCGTTTAAATCTACTGTCTCCTTGTTGATCTTCTGTCCTGTTGATCTGTCTATTTCTGAGAGTGGAGTATTGAAGTCCCCCAGTACTATTGTATTGGGGTCTAAGTCTCCCTTTAAGTCCCTTAACAAATCTTTTAGATAAACCGGTGCCCTGTAGTTAGGTGCATATACATTGATAATTGTTATATCTTCTTGTTGTATTGATCCCTTAATCATTATATAGTGTCCCTCTTTGTCTCTCTTAACAGTTTTTGTGTTAAAGTTTATGTTGTCTGATATTAAGATGGCTACGCTCGCTCTTTTTTCATTTCTGTTGGCATGGTATATCTTTTTCCAGCCTTTCACTTTCAGTCTGTATGCATCTTTGTTGGAAAGATGTGCTTCTTGTAAGCAGCAAATAGATGGGTTTTGTTCCTTAACCCAATCAGCCAATCTGTGTCTTTTAACTGGACAGTTCAGGCCATTCACGTTAAATGTGACTAATGATAAGTGGTAACTTTGCCCTGCCATTTGCCAAAGATAAGTTCTAATATATGCTTTGAATTCCCTGTGATCTTTTGCTGTGAGGTTTCCTTCCTTTACCTTCTTTCATATTGATGTCCGTGTTTCTGTGTTTCTGTGTGTAACACATCTTTAAGCATCTTTTGCAGGGCTGGACGAGTGGCGACAAAGTCTTTCAATTTCTGTTTGCTATGAAAAGTCTTTATTTCACCTTCATTCACAAATGATAGCTTTGCAGGATATAATATTCTGGGCTGGCAGTTGTTCTCTCTTAGTACCTGGGCTGTATCTCGCCATTCCTTCCTAGCTTGTAGGGTTTCTGATGAGAAGTCAGCTGTGAGTCTGATTGAGATCCTCTGAGAGTAATCTGACGTTTCTCTCTTGCACATTTTAGGATCTTTTCTTTCTGTTTCACTGCGGAGAGTTTAATTACAACGTGTCGTGGTGAGGATCTCTTTTGGTCATGTTTATTGGGGGTTCTATGAGCTTCCTGTACTAGGATTTCTCTGTCCTTCTCCAAACCTGGGAAATTTTCTGCTAATATCTCACTAAAAAGGCCTTCTAATCCTTTCTCCCTCTCCATGCCTTCAGGAACGCCTAGAACCCGAATGTTGGTTTTTTTAATAGTATCCTGCAGATTCCTGACAATATGTTTTAGATTTCTAATTTCCTCTTCTTTTCTTTGGTCTGACTGTATTCTTTCCTGTTCTCTGTCTTCTGACTCCGAAATTCTCTCTTCTGCTTCACCCATTCTGTTTGTAAGGCTCTCTATTGTGTTTTTCATTTGATCTATTGAATTCTTCACTTCATTATGATTTCTCGTCACTATCACAGTTTCCTGTTGTACTAGTTGTTTCATTCCATTTTGATTCCTCCTTAATATTTCATTTTCATGAGAGATTTTCTACCTTGTCCATTAAGGATTTCTGTAGTTCAAAATTTGTTTTTGAGTACTTCTTAATGTTCTTATCAATTTTTTGAGATCTGCTTCTTGCATTTCTTCTAACTCATCATCTTCATAATCTTGAATTTGGATGTCTTTTTCATTTGGGGGCATCATAGTGACTTCCTTGTTTTTATTACCTCCGTTTTTGCGTTTGTTATTTGGCATATTGGAGATACTTGGTTTCTTTACTGTGGTGCTTTTTCTTGTTATACTAAGATTCTATATTAAGTGGACTGTCTGTTTTTGACAGAGCCTTAGAGGCTTGAGATGGGTGTGGCCTGAGAGCTCTGGTGTGCCAAAGGTGACTCTCCCAGGTTAGGCATGGTAGATCTCTCTCTCTCTTTGTTTTTTTGATTCAAAAGGGAAGTAATTCCACACAGCTGAACGAAGTTGGAGGTAGTTAGCAGGCAAATGATATACCCACAGGAGCCAGAGATAGGAAGCTCTTTCCCAAGGACAACACAGGGAATCTGTTCTGCCCTCAGGGTGGGCTCAGATTCTCCTCCAGTCTCCCACTGGGTTGCCAAAGTTACGGAATTGTAGCGTCTCTGGAGAGTGCTCATGTGAATTCCGTGAGTTCTCTCCCCCACCGTCTCTTTTTTCACAGTCTCAGTTCAGTAGCACCACGAATTTACTAGGTCCTAATCTCCTGTTAATTCTCCCCGCCCAGAGTCAGGTTTTTCTGCTAGGCTCAGGGCCGGTGCAGACCTGAGGTCGCTCTGCTTATGACGTATGTCCAAGATGGCGCCTGCTCTTTGTCTTGCTCGCCCTTGAGAGGTGAGCGGAGAGAGAGAAACCCGTGTCCATACCAGTCACCTTTTTTTTTTCTCTCTCTCTCTCTTCCAGTTAGCCTGGTGAACTTCCCCCCCCCCCCGGGGGTCATTCCCTCTAGTGTCCTCTCTCCGCTTGCCTGCCGGTGTCTCGGGCTATTGAGGTTCGGCTCACCTCGCGTTCCAGCGCTGGTGTGTTGAGTCTGGCGCTGGTGTCCTGAGCTGTGGGCTTCCACGCTCTCCACGCAGGTCCACTGTGAATCACGCGTTCCGGAAGAGTTTCTTCTGCTGTTTCCTCCCCTACTCTTCCTTGAATCTGCAGTATCTCCACTTTTATTAAACTGTCTCTCCCCGGACTATCAGTGTGCTCCCTTCCTATTCCGCCATCTTGCCTCCTCCCCCCGGCATTTGTTTATTAATTGCCACTTCTGTTAGTCTTTGGGTGAGTCCTCTTACAGAAGGGAAAATACCAAATCCCACAGTCGTTGGGAACCCTGCCACAGTGGTGAGAGAGATTAGAATTGAGGCTGCCATTCTACTCCATTTTCCAAATTAGTTCTCCAGCCATCCTATAAAGGAATCATTAATTTCTGAATTTTCAACTAATTCATTAGATAGGGCCTTCAGGCCTAGTAAAGCTCTAGGAAAGTACCTACCAGGTATAGTATTATTAGGAATAATAAAAAAAAAATACTGTCCTCCAATCTTTACACAAACATCATTTTTTTTCTGCCAACATCATGTCAGAATCTCTCTGTTTTCCCAACTTGTCCTGCTGGTAGAACTAATTAATGACTACTCCTTTGAGGGCATCAAAGATATAATTAATAAATTTTTGTTGATTATAGCAAATATAATTAATCCAATCAATATTTTCTATCAATGGTTACCCAACAGAAGACAGAAGACTCAAAAACCATTGCTATTTGGTTTGAGCCTTGAATTCATTAGGGAACACTCTAAGGACTCCTGTTGAGTCTAAGTATACATGCAGGTCAAAAGACCCTGCTATTGATGACCTCTGTGATTGATGATGGTCCTTACCAATACAGGATATATTTTGAAACCCTGAGGTGAAAGGGATCAGCAGTTGCACCACAGTGTGAATCCCTGTCCTACTTAATGGCAACCAGTCATAAAGTTTTCTCCTTCCACTAAACAACCAGACATCAGCCTGTGTTATGCTTATGGTTGAATATTCCTTTCTAGTAGACTCACCAGAGACATTTCAGACCTGAACACAGATTGATAACTGTTCTACAGGTTTATCAAACTCTGTCTCCCTCCTTGACAGAGAGGAAGAGTAATTCAGTGTGCCTATATGGGGGGAAACAAGAACAAATTCCAGGGAGTGGGACCTTGCTGGAAATGGCAATGACAAATTATCGTATGTCTCATTTCCCCATGCATCCTTGTCTTGGTACAGAGCCGGCATACAACTTATTCAAACTGTATCAGAGTCCCGTCTGAGAGGAAAGTTGACAACGTTTGCCTGTGCCTGTCCAGCCACACATGCATAACACCTTTTTAGTGGCCTATAATGAAAATTTTACCCAACTAACCCGGGTGTTTACATCTCCATACCCCATCTTTATTTTTATGGTTTGTCTTAATTCAGTAATTTTTGAGACTGTTTTTATTTGTTTTGGATCAACTACAGAGATTATTTAATTTTATAATCTCACTGGTGGAGACTTTGAGTACAATTAAAAAGGCTCAGTGCAAGAAACATATTATTCTGGCCTTGAATATGGTAAGAACAAAAATATTTCCTCTAAACACAGAAAATATAATACTATAATATCTCCTTTATCAAGAGTGCATTCAGGAGGTAGCAGTCACTCCCAACCCTAAATCTAGGGTCAGGATTGTAATAACCAATAAAACACCTCTAGAGTTTTAGTAGTAGTAGTCATGTAGAGTTATATAGTTATATAGTAGTCATAGAGTTATAGTAGTAGGTCACTATATTAGACCCATGTTAAGATCTTATAAGCAATTACAGTCTTTTTAAAGTTATTTTTAAATCATTGTCAGGTGATGTAGACCTCTTACTGCTGTCTCCCTCTTTCTCTGCAGTCTAAGCTATTGATTCTTTGCCTCATGTACAATAAGTCCATTATTGTGCATGGAATTGGTCTTAGAACTTCTTTCTCAGCCTTGTCATTTCCTGGGTATACAAGGGCTACTGATTTTTGAGTGTCAATTTTATATCCTACAACTTTACTGAATCCTCTTTTGAAGGCAGATAGTCTTTTAGTGGAGTTTTTTGGATCCCCTATGTAAAGAATCAAGGCATCTGCAAAGAGGGTTAGTTTCACTTCCTCCTTTCCAATTTGTATCCCTTTGATTTGTTTTTCTTGCTTAAAAGCTGTGTGTAAAACTTTCAGGGCTATGTTGAATACCAGTGGTGAGACTGGACATTCTTGTCTGGTTCTACATCTTAGTGAAAATGGTTCCAACTTTCCCCCATTTAAGAAGCTGGCCTTGTATTTGTTGTAAATTGCCTTGAATGCATTGAGAAATTTTCCTTCTACACTTAAGGTTTTTATCATGAAAGGATGTTGTATGTTATTAAATAGTTTCTCTGCATCTATGGAGATGATTATATGGTCAATTTGTTAATGTGATATATCATATTTATTGAACTTTGCATATTGAAACATCGTACCATAGGAGGGATAAATCTCACTTGGTGGGTGATTTTCCAGATGTGTTGTTGGGTTAGATTAGCAAGTATGTGATTGAGGATATTTCACATCTATGTTCATGAGTATTATTGGTCTATAATTATATTTCTTTTCTTGTATCTTTTTCTGGTTTTGGAACTAAGTTGATAATAGCCTCATAAAAGTAGCTTGGGACTATCTTCTCTCTTTCAATCATTTTTGAATAGCTTGAGAAGAATTGGTATTAGTTTGTCTTTAAAAGTCTAGTAGAATTCAATAGTAATTCAATAGGTGAAGCTATCTGTTGCTTTTATTTGTTTGGAGGGTATTTATTACTGATTTGATCTCCATCTTGGTTATTTGTCTGTCTACATTTTGGATGTCTTCATGACAGTTTTGCTAGATTGTATGTTAAGAGGAATCTCTTCATTTCTTCTATATTTTCTAATTTGTTGGAAAATAGCTGTTTGTAATTCTTCCTGATGATTCTTTTTTCTTAGGTGGTGTGCATTGCTGCATCTGCTTTTTCAACTCTGATTTTAATAACTTGGGACTTCGTCATCTTTTTTGATAAGTTGTGCCAATTGTGTATCAATTTTGCTTATTTTTTCAAAAAACGGCTCTTCACTGATATTTTATATTGTTTTTGTTTCCGTTTTGTTTATCTATTCTCTAATATTACTTACTTATTTCCCCTATTATTTGGGTTTGGTTTGTTGTTGTTTTTCTAGGTCCTTGAGATGCATTGATAACTCATCTATTTGATGTTTTTCTAATTTCTTAATATATTTTATATGTTTCCAATTGCTATAAACTTTCCTCTCAACACTACTTTAGCTGTATCCCATACATTTTGATATTGTCATCATCTTTCTTTTCCAGGATTTTTAATTTCCATTTTAATTTCTTCTATGACCTACTGTTTATAAAATAGCCTATTGTTCAATCTCCATGTATTTGCACATTTTCTAAAGACTATTGAGTTGTTAATTTTCATCTTCATTACATTCTGGTCAGAAAAGATGCTTGGTATGAACTTGTGGGGCGAGTATCCAGTGTGATATCCTAGTTGGTTGTTTCAGATCTACTCTTGTTTTCAACAAGGGAGAGGGTATGGTCACCTCTGTTGGCTAAGTCATCAATATCTGGGGTTATCCCACACTGGGTGCAACCCACACTGGTGCTGCCATGTGAACTGCACAGACGATCTGAGTAGTCCTCAGTCTGAGCACAGATCCCTCTCCAATGACCCACCTTGTGCAATCAGGGAGCTCTGAGCCCCTTGTGCCAGATACAGTGATTGCTCAGAGACCCAACTATACCCTGTGCCCTGTTCAGTCACCAAGTTCCCATAGTCACAACATACAAGGCTCCCACAGTCACAGGATTTAGAGGATCTTCTCTGTTCTTCTAACTTATCATATCCACAGAGATAGCAGAGACATTTGCTGAGCCAGCTAGCTGACTGTGGGTACTCCACCTTGGCATTTTAAGTGCCTGTAATATGTTGAGAGAATGGGGTCACTTCACAGTCCTGTATGGGTGCCAAGTCCTGTCAACCCTCCCAGCCATACTCAAAGTCAGTGGAGAATGTAGATTTTTTCATCTGGTAAAATCCCTTGATCACATGGAAGCACAAGAGCCATGGCAGCTGCCACTTTTGTCAAAATGATGCCTTCTCCCCACCAGTTTCCAGACACTTTTGTGGAGGGATATGGAGGAATATGGAGAAAGAAAAGTACTTTTCTTTTGCTGGATTAGGTGGGTACATTGACCCCCATTAGGGCTCCAGGTAGGGCTCAAAGACAGTGCAGTCTGCAAGGCTCTCTCTCTGGCAGTATCACCAGTAGTATGGGCTGCCACAGTCTGCTCTCACATTGTACTCCAAAGCTGGTGTATCCTCCAGCTCTTGGCTGTGTGGGTCAGGTGTTATATCTGCACTTGTTGTGCAGTCTGCACATTTTATGCTGCTCCACAACATCCTTCTACCATCTGTAAGATTTCTACCACAAATTTCTCTGTAATTCTGCCATGGGAATGCAGTTCCTCCACATTTTTTTCTTTTTCATTCCCCATTATCTAAAATAGTATGTTTTTTCCCTATGAAGTTATCTTGGAATCTTCCTATCCATTTCTTTTTTAACAAGATTTGATAGATCCTGATTTTCAAATATTTATTTCTACATTACTTTTTAAAAATTATTTATTTATTTATTTATTTTAACAGGCAGAGTGGACAGTGAGAGAGACAGAAAGAAAGGTCTTCCTTTTACGTTGATTCACCCCCAAAGGCCACGGTGGCCAGTGCACTGCGGCTGGTGCACCGCACTGATCTGAAGCCAGGATCCAGGTGCTTCTCCTGGTCTCCCACGCGGGTGCAGGGCCCAAGGACTTGGACCATCCTCCACTGCACTCCTGGGCCATAGCAGAGAGCTGGACTGGAAGAGGAGCAACCGGGACAGAATCCATTGCCCCAACCAGGACTAGGACCTGGTGTGCTGGCACCGCAGGTGGAGGATTAGCCTCTTGAGCCATGGCGCTGGCCAATTTATTTCCATTACTTTTAACTTTTCTAGGTTATTGGCATAATATTGAGTGGTTCACATATTCTCTTGTTATCCTTTTTCTTTTTTTTTAATTTTTTTAAACTTTTATTTAGTAAATATAAATTTCCAAAGTACAGTTTATGGATTAAAATGGCTTCCCCCCCCATAACTTCCCTCCCACCTACACCCCTCCCATCTCCTGCTCCCTCTCCCCTTCCATTCACATCAAGATTCACTTTCAATTATCTTTATATACAGAAGATCGATTTAGTATATATTAAGTAAAGATTTCATCAGTTTGCACCCACACAGAACATAAAGTGTAAAATACTATTTCAGTACTAGTTATAGCATTAATTCACATTGAACAACACATTAAGGACAGAAATCCTACATGAGGAGTAAGTACACAGTTAATCCTCTTGTTGATTTAACAATTTGACACTCTTGTTTATGACATCAGTAATCTCCCTAGCTCTAGTCATGAGTTGCCAAGGCTATGGAAGCCTTTTGAGTTCGCCGACTGCGATCTTATTTAGACAAGGTCATAGTCAAAGTGGAAGTTCTCTCCTCCCTTCAGAGAAAGGTACCTCCTTCCTTGATGGCCCGTTCTATTTACTGGGATCTCACTTGCAGAGATCTTTCATTTAGTTTTTTTTTTTTTTCCAGAATGTCTTGGCTTTCCATGCCTGAAATACTCTCATGGGCTTTTCAGCCGGATCCACATGCCTTAAGGGCTGATTATGAGGCCAGAGTGCTGTTTAGGACATCTGCTATTCTATGGGTCTGCTGTGTATCTCACTTCCCGTGTTGGATCGTTCTCTCCCTTTTTTATTCTGTCACTTAGTATTAGCAGACACTAGTCTTGTATGTGTGATTCCTTTGACTCTTAGACCTATCATTATGATCTATTGTGACCTGAAATTGATCACTTGGACTAGGGAGATGGCATTGGTACATGCAACCTTGATGGGATTGTATTAGAATCCCCTGGCACATTTCTAACTCTACCATTTGGGGCAAGTCCATTTCTTTATTTTTAATTGTAACATAGTAATTATACATGTATTTGTAAAACAGCATGATAATTTCATGCTAGTGTACAGTACAGAATGGTCAAATCAGGATAACTTGCATTCCCATCTCCTTAAACATTTTCAATTTGTTGAATTTGGGAAGCTCTGAACTCCTCTTTTCTAGATATTCATAAAATCTGGAGAGGACAGCACTGTGACATAATGGGTTGGGCCACCAGTTGCAGTGCCAGCATCCCATATAAATACTTGTGAACTCTATTGTGTTGTTGGTCATTAGAACTCATTCCTCCTGTGTACATGTGCACATTATCAAAGCTCCATCTTTCCCTGATCACTCTTGCTATTTCCAACATCAGTGATCACTTTTCTGCTGTGTACATCTAGGGAATCTACTTTTAAGTATTTCAACATACAGGTGAGAATCTGTGTCATTGGACTTTCATATCTGACTTTTGTCACTACTTAATATTCCCCAACTCTATTTGTGTTACCACAATTGATAGAATTTCAGCCCAATGGATGAGTAATATTCCATTTTGTGTTTATACTACATTTACTTTGTCTATTTGTCAGTGGACGCCTTGATTATTTCTATGTCTTGGTTATCATAAATAGTGCTACATGGGAACAAGACGTCTCTTCAATACACTCATTACATTTCCTCTTCATATTTCCTCATCATAAGTAGTGGAGTAGTTGGAGCATATCATAGTTCCATTTGCAGTTTTGGAGAAATTTTCATACTGTTTTCCATGGTGGGTATACTAATATTCTCATAAAGAAAGAGGTCCTCTTCGCATCCTTACATTTGTTACTTTTTGTCTTTTTATAACTAGGATGAGCTGATAAATCATTGTGATTTCAGTTTCTGTTTCCCTTATTCTTAGTGATTTGATCATTTTATATACTTGGGGGCCATTTATATATATTCATTTGAAATATTTATTTAGATCATTGGCCCATTTAAAAACTCAGATTATTTGCATATTTATGGCTATTTAATCTTTTCAATTGTTAAATTTATTGGGTATTAATCCCCTGATAGATGAGATGAATAATTTGTAAATATATTCTCAAATTCTGCAGCTGTCTATTCACTCTCTTGATTGTATCTTTTTCTGCACAGTAGCTTCTTCATTTTATGTAATCCTAATAATTTAATTTTTGTTTGCTTTTGCCTTAGGTTTCTTGGATCATATCTAAAAACTATTGCCTATACTAATGTCCTGAAGTCTATTCATTGTGTGCTATTTTTCAGGTCATTTTATTCAGATTAAAAGAAGTTTACAAAATGAAAAGAAGTAGAAATTATAAACATAATAATTGTTGGGACCGGTGCCGTGGCTCACTTGGTTAATCCTCTGCCGTGGCTCACTTGGTTAATCCTCTGCCTGCAGCGCCAGCATCCCATATGGGCGCCGGGTTCTAATACTGGTTGCTCCTCTTCCAGTCCAGCTCTCTGCTGTGGCCCAGGAAGGCAGTGGAGGATGGCCCAAGTGCTTGGGCCCTGCACCCGCATGGGAGACCAGGAGGAAGCACCTGGCTCCTGGCTTCAGATCGGCGCAGCGCCGGCCGTAGCGGCCATTTGGGGAGTGAACCAACAGAAGGAAGACCTTTCTCTCTGTCTCCCTCTCTCACTGTCTATAACTCTACCTGTCAAATAAAAAAATAATAATAATAATTGTCAACATTTACTTAGAATTAAGGCATTGTAATGAGCACCTTAACTGGTGCTGTAGTTTATTCTTCATTGCATCCCTATAAGGTAGATATTATCATGTTTATATTCCTGAAGAAGAAACAAGAAAGGTTAGCGTTTTTCTAAGGTCACAGTGTGACAGACCTCTGTTTTGGGATTTTTTTTTTTTTGACAGGTAGAGTGGACAGTGAGAGGAGAGACAGAGAGAAAGGTCTTCCGTTTACGTTGGTTCACCCCCAAAGGGCCGCTGCGGCCGGCGTTCCACGCTGATCTGAAGCCAGGAGCCAGGTGCTTCTCCTGGTCTCCCACGCGGGTGCAGGGCCCAAGGACTTGGGCCATCCTCCACTGCACTCCCAGGCCATAGCAGAGAGCTGGACTGGAAGAGAAGCAACCGGGACAGAATCCAGCGCCCCAACGGGGATTAGGACCCTGGGTGCCGGCGCAGCAGGCAGAGAATTATCCTATTGAGCCGCGGCACCAGCCTGTTTTGGGATCTTAGTGTAAAGCTATTATATTTTTTCTAACATTTTAAAATATTAATTTTTATTTTTAAAATTCTAGATTAATGTGATATACCAGTGCATTCTATGGAGTATAATGCAATATTTCAGCAGAATGACACACAGCATTAACCAATCTAGTAGTTTCAAAGTTGTATGCCTTACATTTAGATCTTTTGATCCATTGCTGATTGATTTTTGATTTTTTAATGTATGAAAAGAGATGTAGGGCTATATTGATTATTTTGCATATGAAAATCTGGCTCTTCTAGCAGCATTTATTGAAGAATTGTCCTTCATCCAAAGCATATTTTTATGCCCCTGGTGAAAATCAGTTTGTTACAGCTCGATGGATTTGTTGCCGATATTCGTATTATGTTCCTTTGGTCTATATATAAGTTTTTATGCCAATATTATAATGTATTGGTTAGTATAGCTTGGTAGCATGTTTTGACGTCTGATATTATGATACCTTGAGACTTGATCTTTCTGCAAAGTATTAAATTGTCTTTTTGTGGTCTTCTGTGGTTTCACACCAATTTTAGGAATTTTTCCTATTTATGTAAGTAGTACCATTGATATTCTGATGAGAATTATGTTGAAGGTTATGTAAATTTATGTAGATAGTATACATACTGAAACAATAGTAATTGTTCCAATACATGAACATGGGATGCCTTTCCATTTTTTAGGACTCTTCCATTTATTTCCTCAGTGCCTGGTAATTTTCACTGTAGAGATCATGTGATTTCTTTGATAAACACATGCCTAGATATATTTTATTTTGTTGTAGTTTTGTGAATTGGATAGCTTTGTGATTTTTCAAAAACTTCATTTTTGATGTGTTTCTGAGTATTACATGTTAATTTTGTATCTGGGAACTTTGCTCAGTTTAACTTTTCAGTTCTAGCAGTTTTTAGTGTAATTTTTGAGTTTTTCCATATTTTAAATTATGTCATCATAAAATATAATTTGATCTCTTCCCCCATTGTCTTCCCCTTATTTCTTCATCTCACTTTAATGTTCAGGCAGTGACTTACAATATTTTGCTGAATATGACTTGAATATGACTAGTGAAAGTCGAACTCTTTGTTTTGTTTCAGATATTGAAGAAATGAACTCAGATTTCTCCCATTAAATATGACATGGACTGTGGGTTTTCACATACAGTATTCATCGTGTTAAGGAACTTTCCTTCTATACTTAATTTTAGGAAGAATTATGATAAAGGGATATTGAATTTTAGTGTTGTTTGACAAGTAGGAAGATAGAATTATCATTTGAGGTTTGCAAGGGCTTCCAGCTCATGCATACCTAAACCGGTTACACCATATCACACTCACTCAAAGAATGAAAGATTGGGAAGAATCTGTTTACAAAGGAAGTGAGAGAAAGTGGTTGAAGCACAGATGTACCTCCCAGTCTCCACCATTGTTAACCTGTACAGAAAGAGTCCCTGGAAAACTAAATTTAGGCTTCTCCTCAACAATGGGAATTCCAAGTTTCCTTCCCTTATCTGTAGCAGCTACCCAGTTCTCTGGGTTGCCACCTATTATGAGACAGAATTGGGAAGACCTCTACTACCACCTGTAACCTCATGGGGATGGGTTTAGTTATTTTCCTTGTCAAACATCTGAGGGATGCTTGAAAACTGTGTGAGTTTTCTAATTAGTTTTTCAAGCACTTTGCATGTTTCCTAGAAACTCTGAAGTCTTCCTGAAAATTACGATTGAAAAATATTTTAATATGCTGAATATATGTGATGCTTTTCAATTCTTTTTTAAGATTTATTTTATTTATTTGAAAGATAAATTTATAGAGAGAGGTAGAACCAGAGAGAGAGAGAGAGGTCTTCCATCCACTGGTTCACTCTCAAATAACCTCAGACTCCAGAGCTGAGCTAATCTGAAGCCAGGAGCTAGGAGCTTCCTCCAGGTCTCCCACACGGGTGCAGGGGCACAAGGACTTGGGCCGTCTTCTACTGCTTTCCCAGGCCATGTGTTTTCATAGCAGGCATTATGGTTCAGCCCTCTATAACTCAATAGTAGTTTCACATGGTGAGTTTTGGGGAAATTTTACTAGCAAAATATATGTAATGAATACAACGTACCAGGAAACCAAAACTCATGGAATTTGGTTTAGCATAGTTACTTGCCATTTCATTTTTCTAGTTTCTGTTTAAACAAAACACCTTAGAACACAAAGCCTACAATATATACTTGTTCCTCAAATGCATTTTCAGTATTGTAATTTAATGACACTTTTTCAGTTAAACTTCCATATTCACCAGTAACTGCAGCATCAGAGTTTCATATTTCATGACAGGCAGTGACAGCTGCTTCTTCGTGGAGGCAAGAGGCCTTGTGCTGCTCAGGAGTTACAGGCTTAAGGTTTACGGGTCACATTGGAAGTTCTCACCTTTTGTAGATATCTGTTAGATCCCTTTGGGCTATAGTGTCGATTAACTCTGCTGTGTCCTTGTTGATCTTCGTGGTGAGGATCTCTTTGGACATGTTTATTGGGGGATCTATGTGCTTCCTGTCTCTTTCCTTCTCCAAACCCGGTAAGTTTTCTGCTAGTATCTCACCAAAAAGGCCTTCTGATCCTTTCTGTATCTCCATGCCTTCAGGAATTCCAAGAATACAAATATTGGGTTTCTTAATAGTATTCTGTAGATTCCCAACAATATTTTTTAGATTTCTAATTTCCTCTTCTTTTCTTTGGTTTGATGTATACTTTCCTGTGCTCTGTCTGCTAAGTCCAGTATTCTCTCTTCTATCTCACTATTTCTGTTTTTAAGGCTCTCAAATGTGTTTTTCATTTGTTCTATTGAATTCATTTCATTTTGATTTCTCCTCAATATCTCTATTTCATGTTCTGGTAAATTCCTCATTTCATTTTGATTCCTCCTTAAGATTTCATTTTCACAAGAGATATTTTCTGTCCTGTATAGTTTCTGTAATTCATACATTTATTTTTGATAACTTCTAACTGTTCTTATCATAAATTTTTTGAAATATGTATCTTGCATTTCTTCTATCTCATCATCTTAATAATCTTTTTTTTAACTTTTATTTAATGAATATAAATTTCCAAAGTACAGCTTATGGATTACAATGGCTTCCCCTCATAACGTCCCTCCCACCCGCAACCCTCCCCTTTCCCACTCCCTCTCCCCTTCAAGATTCATTTTCGATTCTCTTTATATACAGAAGATCAGTTTAGCATACATTAAGTAAAGATTTCAACAGTTTGCTCCCACACAGAAACATAAAGTGAAAAATACTGTTTGAGTACTAGTTATAGCATTAAATCTCAATGTATAGCACACTAAGGACAAAGATCCTACATGAGGAGTAAGTGCACACTCCTGTTGTTGACTTAACAAATTGACACTCTTGTTAATGGCCTCAGTAATCACCCTAGGCTCTTGTCATGAGCTGCCAAGGCTATGGAAGACCACTGAGTTCACCGACTCTGATCATATTTAGACAAGGCCATGGTCAAAGTGGAAGTTCTCTCCTCCCTTCAGGGAAAGGTACCTCCTTCTTTGATGACCCATTCTTTCCACTGGGATCTCACTCGCAGAGATCTTTCATTTAGTTTTTTTTTTTCCCCCAGAGTGTCTTGGCTTTCCATGCCTGAAATACTCTCATGGGCTTTTCAGCCGGATCCACATGCCTTAAGGGCTGATTATGAGGCCAGAGTGCTGTTTAGGACATCTGCTATTCTATGGGTCTGCTGTGTATCTCACTTCCCGTGTTGGATCATTCTCTCCCTTTTTGATTCTATCAGCTAGTATTCGCAGACACTATTCTTGTTTATGCGATCCCTTTGGTTCTTAGTCCTATCATTATGATCAATTGTGAACAGAAATTGATCACTGGGACCAGTGAGATGGCATTGGTACATGCCACCTTGTTGGGATTGAATTGGAATCCCCTGGTATGTTTCTAACTCTACTGTTTGAGGTAAGTCAGCTTGAACATGTCCCGAATTGCACATCTCTTCCCTCTCTATTCCCACTCTTATATTTAACAGCGATCACTTTTCAGTTAAGTTTCAGCACTTAAGAAGAATTGTGTATTGATTACAGTATTCAACCAAAAGTATTAAGTAGAACAAACAAACAAAAATACTAAGAGGGATAACATATTAAGTTGCTCATCAACAGTCAGGGTGAGGGCTGATCAAGTCACCGTTTCTCATAGTGTTCATTTCACTTTAACAGGTTTCCTTTTTGGTACTCAGTTAGTTGTCCCCGATCAAGGAGAACAAGTGGTATTTGTCCCTTTGGGATTGGCTTATTTCACTCAGCATAATGTTTTCCAAATTCCTAACAGGGGTCACTTTTCAGTTAAAATTTAAACACCTAAGAATAATTGTGTGTTAATTACAGAGTTCAACCAATAGCACTAGAACAATAAAGAAATACTAAAATGGATAAAGTATTACATTGTACATCAACAGTGAGACAAGAGCTGATCAAGTCACTGTTTCTCATAGTGTCCATTTCACTTCAACAAGTTTCCCCTTTGGTGCTCAGTTAGTTGTCGCCAATCAGGGAGAACATCTGATATTTGTCCCTTTGGGACTGGCTTAATTCACTCAGCATGATGTTTTCCAAATTCCTCCATCTTGTTGCAAATGACTGGGTTTCGTTGTTTTTGACTGCTGTATAGTTTTCTATAGAGTACATGTCCCATAATTTCTTTATCTATTCTACTGTTGATGGGCATTTGGGTTGGTTCCAGGTATTAGCTATTGTGAATTGAGCTGCAATAAACATTAGTGTGCAGACAATTGTTTGTTTGCCAATTTCATTTCCTTTGGGTAAATTCCAAGGAGTGGGATGGCTGGGTTGAATGGTAGGGTTATCTTCCGGTTTCTGAGGAATCTCCAGACTGACTTCCGTAGTGGCTTCACCAGTTTGCATTCCCACCAACAGTGGGTTAGTGTCCCTTTTTCCCCACATCCTCTCCAGCATCTGTTGTTGGTAGATTTCTGCATGTGAGCCATTCTAACCGGGGTGAGGTGGAACCTCATTGTGGTTTTGATTTGCATTTCCCTGATTGCTAGTGATCTTGAACATTTTTTCATGTGTCTGTTGGCCATTTGGATTTCCTCTTTTGAAAAATGTCTATTGAGGTCCTTGGCCCATCTCTTAAGTGAGTTGTTTGTTTTGATGTTGTGGAGTTTCTTGATCTCTTTGTAGATTCTGGTTATTAACCCTTTATCTGTTGCATAGTTTGCAAATATATTTTCCCATTCTGTTGGTTGCCTCTTCACTTTCCTGACTGTTTCTTTTGCAGTACAGAAACTTCTCAATTTGATGCAATCCCAAATGTTAATTTTGGCTTTGACTGCCTGTACTTTTGGGGTGTTTTCCAAGAAGTCATTGCCAGTAGCTATATCTTGCAGGGTTTTTCCAATGCTCTCTAATAATTTGATGGTGTCAAGTTGTAGATTTAAGTCTTTAATCCATGTTCAGTGAATTTCTGTGTAAGGTGAAAGGTAGGGGTCTTGCTTCATGATTCTGCACGTGGAATCATCTTAATAATCTTGTATTAGAGTGTCATGTTCATTTGCGAGCATCATAATGTCTTCCTTGTTCTTGTTTCCTCAGTTTCTGCGTTTGTTGTTTGGCATTGTGGAGATATTCTTTGGTTTCTTCTTTTTTCTTTCTCTCTGTGCTGGCTTTTCTTATTATACTAGGACTCTAGATTATGTGGACTGTCTGCTTTTGGTGAATCTCTAGAGGCTTGTGATAGGTGTGGCCAGAGAGCTCTGTTCAGTTCTTCAGGGTTAAGGGTGTGTCAAAAGTTTAGTGTGGTAAATCTTCTGTCTCTCTCTCTCTTTTTTTTCATTCAGAAGGGAAGTAATTCTTCTCAGCTGAGCTCCTCCTCTCCTTGATGGCAATCAGTGCCTGAGCGCTAGCCCCAGTGGGTATAATATTTGTCTGCTCTGTCCCCAGGATCTATGCAGTCCTCTGTGTAAGCTCAGATTCCCCTGCAATGTCTCTCACTGAGTAGCCAAAGCTGCCTGAATTTGTGGGGTCTCCCACCGAGACTACTCACGTCTCAGCCACACCGTGAGTTCTCCCACTTACCCTCAGTTTTTTTTTTCCACTGTCCCAGTTCATAAGCTCCACACATTCACTAGGTCTTAATCTCCTATTATTTCTCCCCACCAGAGTCAGGTTTTTCTGCTTGGCTGAGGGCAGGCACAGCCCCGAGCTAGTGTAGCTGTTATGTATGTCCTAAATGGTGCCTGCTGTATTGTCTTTCCTGCCTTTGTAAGGTGAGTGGAGGGAGAGAATTGTGTCCGTACCAGTCCCTTTTATTTTTTTTTTTTCCCTCCTCTGGTTAGGCTGGTGTACTTTCCCCCACGGAGCTTCAAGCCTCGTTCCCTCTATGCTCTTGCTGCTTTTCCGCCAGTGTCTCGGGCTACTGCGGTTTCACCTCACCTCCCTTTCCAGTGCTGTTGCATAGACTTGGCAGCTGGGGTCCCAAGCCATGGGCGCCCGTGCCTTCCACGTAAGTCCACCATGTCCCACTAATTCTGGAAGAGTTTCCCCTGCAGTTTTTCCTCTAACTCTTCCCTGAGACTACAGTATTTCCACTTTTATTAAACTATCTTTTCTTGGACTATCAGTGAGCTCCCTCCCTATTCCACCATCTTGGAGCCCTCCTTTATCTTTTCCAAAATACTTCTAACCATGATAATGGGAAGGGGAGTCAGAGAAGGAAGGCAGGACTACCACCTGGGGAGAGATAGACCGTGGTCTAGGATCAGCAGGAACCAATGTACTCTCAGCAAAGAGAAAGGACATTGGAAGAATGAATGTCCTAAGCGAGAAAACAGAGAAAGAGACAGGATGAAGGGCAGTCAGGATGAGGTCTTGTTCACAAAAGAGGGGAATGACAATGAATAGGGAGGATGGGGCTTGGATCCCCTCCCTGAGTCCAGGGTAACTTTTAAGGTGGAAGGGGTTCCTGTTGATTTCCTGGTGGATACAGGAGTGCAGTTCTCAGTAATTATCCAAACAAAAGGCAAGATGGGTAGTAGAACCAGCATTGTACAGGGGGCTGCCGGGTCCAGAGCTTATCAATGGATTACTGCCATGCATGTGAAGGATTATTTCAGGCTTCAGAAAGAACAAGCACTTAAGCTACTGAAGTTTATAGAAAGGAAAAAGACGAAACACATGGCAAAAATGAAAAAGGAAATATAGATTTAAGATATGCAACTGCTTCCTGTCAATACTAGATATATTTGATATAGAAATAGCAACAAACCCCAAATTAGACTGTAGGATATGTATTAATAAATATTTATGGACACTCCCACAGATAAAAAGCCCAGTATATATAGAAAATTTTGGCTTAGATTATGCATTTTCCATGTTAAGGCATAATGATGTTTTTAAATGTAAAAATGCTAGGCAAAATGAAGAGATAAAATGGCCTGAATACTTCTTTTAGTCACTAAAATGTAAAGCATTATATGAATGTCTATGGAAGCCCACATTAGAGAATAAAAATGTGAAATATATAAAACGTAATAATAAAATTTTTCCTTAATTAGTTAATTGTTATATGTTTAATTATTGATTATTGATTACTTATTATGGATTATTAATTATTGCTGTTAGTATGATTATGATTGCATGTTTAGCTTGTAGGTATAATGGTCAAATTAAAACATAAATCGTTATTTCGATGCATCCGCTATTATTTTGTGGAGTTTATTAAACAACTTAAAACATAAAAAAAACATAAATTGTTAAGCTATAGACTGTTAAATATAAAGTTATAGGCTGTTTTATATATATATGTATATATATATATGAACCTTTTACAATATATCAGCAATGGACAATGGTGACATAATCAAGATAAACCCATGGAAATGTCTAAAAATTAGAGAATATGTTTATCTTCCATTTTACTGAAATTGTGGAAACGTGGTGTAGATTCCCAGCAAGGGGATCACTATAACTCAAGAACTGTCCCTCCTAGTAAATAAAGGTGAAGCGGCGTGGACTTTAGAGGCCACTGGAATGACTTGGGATTGCTCCCTCTTGAGCCTCACAATGCCTCTCATTCGGAAGAGACGTTAAGAGCCTAGGGGGTGGACTGTGGGAAATCCCACAGGAGTCTCAAAAAGAGTCATGGATCACTGCTTAGCTGACCAACAAAAGGAGATGAACTGTGCACAATTTCTGATTATTTAATAATCATTAGGTTAACCATCAACTAAGTAAAGGATTCAACAAATAGAAGAGAAAAAACACTGCCCTCTCTTCTGTTCGTTGAATTCTTTACATAGTGGATTGTTTATGGGCTGTAAACAATTACCAAATCTCAAAATTTCAGTTTCATTCATATACATTATATTTTTTATACTCTATTAGTTACCACAGATCCAAGAAAACATAATATGTGTGTTGTGGGAACTGGCTTATTTCACTAAGTGTAATGATTTCCAGCTTCATCCATTTTGTTGTTGCAAAGGACAGGATTTCATTCTATTTTTATGCCTGAATAGTATTCCAGAATGTATATGTACATGTTCTTTATCCAGTCATTCATCAGTTGATGTACATCTGGGTGGATTCCATATCTTAGCTATTGTGACTTTGTTGTGTCCTGATTCCCAAATAATACATGAATGGCAGTTACAGATGCAATAAGCAGAAGATTTATTCTAGCCGGCTGGGGCCTTTACCTACATGCACAGCGGTGCTGCCCCACACGCTGTGGGAGGCAAAGACCCCCTTTCCCCAGCAATTTTATATTCTCCAACAAACAAGTATGCATGTCCCTACACACATAGGCTACTTCCTTATTCTCTATATGGGAACTTTTACAAACTTACGCATTTCATTGGTGTTGTTAAATGTAAAGGGCTATACATCACAAAAATGGGAAGTCTCAAAGGAAGAAGTCAGGCAAAAAAGGAAGCTGTAGACCACAGATTCCAGGAATTGTTTGTCGTTTCTCATTTCCAAGAATTTGGCCTGTTCCTCTTTTGCCTGACTTTGAGCCTGTCATGGCGTTACAACGGACAAGCAAGCAAGCTCAGATACAGAGGCTGAGACAGCAATTAGCAGGTCTAGGCTAATTTTAGGCTTCCACATTCCCCCCTTTTTCTCTTGCTCATGAGGAATCTTCCTTATGTGGTCTTATGCATTTATGTATTGACTTTTCTGTATTTTTAAGTTTGTGACTTAATTTGGCCATTATTTTTTTTACTGTTTAGTTATTAGGATCAATATACTTATTAATATTAGTATGTCATTTTTTCATTTAACATTTTTAATATAACTACTTAATATAACTACTTGGACAGATTACTTAATTATTTAACAGATTTATCAATATCACAACAATAATATCAGTAATTAAACTTAATATAACATATAGCTTATTTAACATAATTACTGAATTACTTAGTTTAACATAACTATTTATCTTAATATATATCTAACTTAACAATATAATTTATTTGTCAGGAAATCAATATTAGATCATAAGTCACACAAACATTATTAAAGTCATCTTGAGTACTATCACAATGAACAATATAAGCATAGCAAGAGATTTGATACATAATATTGGTTTGTTATGATATCTGAGATTTGATTAGTGTTTATAGTATTTGTCTATACAATTAGGAACAGTGGTTGTTCTACTTATTACTTATTGAATTATTTACTCAATGAAGGTTTAAGTTTATGATTAAGAAGTAAATTGAAAGTATCACATTATAAAAATTAAAAATAAAAGAAGGATGAGGGAGAATAGGGTGGGAAGTATCATTATGCTCTTAAAACTATATATAAAGTATATGAAGTTTGTTTTAATATAAATATAGTTAAATCAATATCACAAAATCTGTTAAAATCTTCAAATATCATAAATTAAAAAATGCATTTCTAAGACATGCATCAATGAAGAAATTAAATGTTAAATTAGAAAGTATTTTGAACAAAATAATAAAACACTAAAATGTAGTTCAAGCAGTGCTTAGAGATCAATTTCTAATGCTAGTTTCCATATTAGAAAAGAAGCATTTCAAATCAATGACTTTATGTTATATCTGAAACAATTGAAAATAACAAATTAAATGCACAAAAAAATAAATAAATAATAAAAATAAAACACTGAAGTAGGAAACAGAATAAACACAGAAAAATCAAGGAAACCCAATGCTAGCCCTCAGAAAAGATAAATAAAATTGATGAAACCCTGTTCAGACTGACCAGGAGAAAAAACCAAAGAAGACACAAATTGCCTACCTTAGGAATAAGAGAAGAGACACCCCTAGAGATCCTACAGACATTTGATGAACAATAGGGAAATTTACAGTGTGACTTATCATGATAAATTAGAAACATTAGATAAAACAGAGTTCATTGAAAACATAAATTATTTGACCCTAAATGGAATAGACATTTGAATATCTCTACATCCATTAGTGAAATGAATTCATTATTTCAAAGTGCTGCAAAAAAATATGCATGCCTAGATAGGTTTACTAGGGAATTTATTCTTAGAATTTAATCTATGGACTACATTGAATCTGTTCGCTTTGTATTAATATTTCATTAACAAGAAAAAATAAGGTTTCAGAAAATTCATGTATTTAAAGAAGAAATATCACTAACAGTACAAATTCTCTTCCAGAACACAGAGGAGAGAATAATTCCCAATTAGTTTTTTAAGGCAAAATGACCAAAATGGGAGCGTATAAATTAATAAGAAAACTAAAAACAAATATTCTTCTTTTGTATCCTAAGGCATGTGCGTGTTCCAGAGAACAGAGATATTTGGTCCCCTAGCATTGGTGATAATGGTCATTATGGCAAGCTTAAGTCAGCACTGTCAGTAGATATTTCTTGTTATTTCCTTGGTTCTAAGGAATAACTTTAATTAAAATTATTTAAATAGCTATTTTAGAAAGATTTATTTATTTGTTTGAAAGGCAGAGTTACACAGAGAGGATGAAGAGACAAAGAGAGAGATCTTCTGTCTTCTGGCCACAACAACCGGCACTGGGCTAGGATGAAGCCATTAACCATGGCTAAATATAAAGATTGATAACCTAGCAAAGCTTTGCATCAGAATGTCACAGCATTACACTGAACAAAGACATATTCTTTTGGTTTAAATCCTCTCTGTGAAGCACTTTCCCCAAGCTCATTTATAAAAGAAAACCAAATGCAGAAATGGCCTATGCTTTCTGTTTATTATTTGTGAACAGACTACTTATAAAAAAATGGGAGTTTAAATATTTCCAGGAAGCCAGTGCCATGGCTCACTTGGTTAATCCTCCACCTGTGGTGTTGGCCTCCCATATGGGCACCCAGTTCTAGTCCCAGTTGCTTCTCTTCCAGTCCAGCTCTCTGCTGTGGCCCGGGAGGGCAGTGGAGGATGGCCCAAGTGCTTGGGCCCCTGCACCCTCATGGGAGACCAGGAAGAAGCACCTGGCTTCTGGCTTCAGATCAGCACAGCTCCAGCCATAGTGGCCATTTGGGGAGTGAATCAATGGAAGGAAGACCTTTCTCTCTGTCTCTCTCTCACACTATAACTCTACCTGTCAAATTAAAAAAAAAAAAAAAATATATATATATATATATATATATATCCAAAACAGGGATAGTATCTTAAATATACAAAAACTCTGAACACTCAACAGTAAAACTGCAGACAACTCAACTAGAACATGGGCAAAAGACTTTTTTAAGACTTTTCATCAGTGGGCGCCCATGGCTCAATAGGCTAATCCTCCACCTGCAGTGCTGCCACACCAGGTTCTTGTCCTGGTCGGGGCGCCTGATTCTGTCCCGGTTGCCCCTCTTCCAGTCCAGCTCTCTGCTCTGGCCTGGGAGTACAGTGGAGGATGGCCCAAGTGCTTGGGCCCTGCACCGGCATGGGAGACCAGGAGAAGCGCCTGGCTCCTGGCTTCGGATCAACGTGGTGCACTGCCCACAGCGGCCATTGGAGGGTGAACCAGTGGAAAAAAGGAAGACCTTTCTCTCTTTCTCTCTCTCTCTCTCCTCTCTTTTACTCTGCCTGTCCAAAAAAAAAAAAAAAGACTTTTCACCAAAGATGCACAGAAAAATATCACCATTAGCCATTACTCACCATAGACAAGGATGAGGAAAAACTCGATCATTCATACATTGCTGTTGATAATACAAAATAATAAAGCTACAGTTGACAGCTTTACATAAAAAAACTAAACATGTGATTACTATACAACTCAATAATTGGCCATTTGTCATACGTATTTATGTTCTCACAAAAAATCTGTATACAACGCTGGGCATTTAGCTCAGCAGTTTAACTGCCACTTGGGATGTCCACATTCTATATCAAGACATGTGAGTTCAGGCTGTGTTTCCAGTTCCATCTTCCTGCTAATGCACACGCTGGGAGACAGCAAAAGTGATAGGACAAGTAGTTGGTTCCCATCCACCCATGTGAAGTTCCTGGCTCCTGCCTTTGGCCTAGTACACCGCAGCTGTTGTAGGCACTTGGGGAGAGAAGCAGTGGGAAGGAAATCTCTTTTTTTCTATTTCTTTGTATCTGTATGTCTATCTCACTCATTCTTTGTGTTTCTCAGATAAATTAACATTTAAAATTTGTTCACCAATATATATAAAATTATTGTTAATAAGAACACAATTGTTATGCAGTGTATGATAAACAAATAATGTACATCCCTGCCATAAAATTCAAAGAATGAACTATTGATAAATGTTACAGCATAGATGAGCCTCAAGAGAATTAAGCCAAGTAAAAAAAATCTAATCCTAAAACATTACATATTATATGGCCATATATGTGTGAATATATATACATATATATATATACATACATGTATGTATGAAATGACAAAACTGTAAAAATTGGGGTAGAAGCAGAAGAGAAATGGGTACATCTATAAGGCAAATAAGAGATCCTTTTAGTGGCAAAAATGTTTCTTATATGCTGAGGTCAGTGTCACTCTCCGTGGTTGTGATATTATCCTATAGTTTACTAAGTTGCTACCATTGGAGAGAACTTGGAAAAGTGTAGGTGAAAACATTCTGATGTTTCTTAACAACTGCATATGAATCTAAACTTAGCTTAAAATGTTTCATTTTTAAAAATCAAAATGAATAGGGGTGATATGGATATGTTTGCTACCTTGATTTTGATGATTTGATATATTCATATATAAAAAACTCCTGCAGTTGTACAATTAAAATTCATACAGTCTTCCATATATTAAACCACAATAAAATGATGAATTCAGTATTTCTCTTTTCTTTGTCTTTCTGAATAATTTAATCTTACAGACATTAGATGAACATCAACATAAAGGTGTGGGGGAAGGAGCATTCAGAAAGTTGATGAGGTGTCCCAGAGAAGAGTACCAGACACCAAGAAGGATGAGAGGGTCTTGGTACAGACGGTTTGCCCAGTGCAGGGTGATGGATACACAATGGTTTCAGAAGACTGTCTGTGTAACACAGTATGAGGCAATAAATATATATGAAACCAAGTGGGAAGAAGAAGACATCCAGACATGAAGATGGCAGTGATGGCTAGAGATTATGAGAGATTGCTTATAGACAGGGGGATAGATTGAAAAAGTGAATATATTAAGGATAAGGGGAATCAGATTTCTCAGCTTAGGAGAAGGAATTTATCTTTTTTATTTTTTTATTTTTATTTTCTTTGACAGAGTTAGACAGTGAGAGAGAGAGAGAGAGAGAGAGAAAGGTCTTCCTTCCATTGGTCCTCCCCCACCCCCCCGCAAATGGCCACTACAGCTGGTGTGCTGCAGCCTGCGCACTGCATCGATCCGAAGCCAGGAGCCAGGCATCTCTATGTATATAGAGAAACATCAGAATTTAAGCATGTGTGTGCATGTGTGTCTGTGTGTGTGCTTGTGTGTTTTTGTGTGTGTGTTAACCCACATATGTATGTTCCCTAGCCCCATCCACTGAGAGTTGCCTAGAAACAACACCACATAATGATAATGAGCATAAGTAACACCCTGGCCTTGACTTCAAAATTCATTCCCTATTGAAGGAACCAAGGATATGCAGAGAAATTAACAGGTTTAGGGAATGAATGGAATAAGCTCTTATCATCTTTTCATGTCCCAAAGTAAGCAATAATAGAAAAATATCAAAAGAACATAAAAGTCAGATTGATAAAACTAGTCAAATCTGTGCCAACTTGACACCAAAGTACCAATGGTGCCAGGTTGAAAGGAATCAGTAGGAAACCAAGAGTATACATGGATATAAATGAAGGGAAGAAGGAGGGAAGAACACAAAGAAGGAATGATAGGAGGGAGGAAGAAAGGAAGTAAAGAAATAAGGAAGAGTAGCAGGAAAGGAGGGAGAAAAAGAAAGAAGGAGGGAGGAGAAAAGTTGACTTGCAATAGGATAATTAACCTTAATGGAATGTTTTAATTTTCAATCAGATGGTATGTGTTATTGATATACTTGATAACTAATTTCAAAAATACAGCTCATGAGCTTGAAGGACCTTAAAGTCAGTTTGGGAGAGTACAGTGGACTGTGAGAATTTCAGGATGTCTGTGACCAGCATGTATCCATCTCATCCTTATAGTGGCCAACTTGCTATGAGGAAAATGATTAAAAGAGTATAGAATAGTTTGTTGTTTGATGTCTTGATACTAATAACTTTTAATAATATGAGAAATATCAATGAACTATGAAGGATCATAATTAGAGTAACGCTGACAACTGACACTGACAACTGAAAATGTCTGTACAGCCAATGATTTCTCTTGGGGTTTTGAAATAACACTACGTGTGGTCTCAGGGTTGAAGTGTGGTTAAGGACCTCTGCATATTAGTGGACAACACTTTGTAGCAGTGGAGGAAGATGCAGAATCAAATGACAAAGAGGAGGAGGTTGTGAAACTATTAAGTATATATGGAAAGTGATCTGTCTCTGAAGGCAGCACCAAGATACCACAAAAAAAGTAAAGCATGCAGCTGATGAAGATGATGATGACAACAATGATGATGATGATGGATGATAACAGAGATGATGAAAATGATGATTTTGATGATTAAGAAATTGAAGAGGCCGGCACCGCGACTCACTAGGCTAATCCTCCGCCTTGCGGCGCCAGCACACTGGGTTCTAGTCCAGGTCGGGGCTCTGGATTCTGTCCCGGTTGCCCCTCTTCTAGGCCAGCTCTCTGCTGTGGCCAGGGAGTGCAGTGGAGGATGGCCCAAGTCCTTGGGCCCTGTATTCCATGGGAGACCAGGATAAGTACCTGGCTCCTTCCATCGGATCAGCGCAGTGCGCCAGCTGCAGCGCGCTGGCTGTGGTGGCCACTGGAGGGTGAACCAACGGCAAAGGAAGACCTTTCTCTCTCTCTCACTGTCCACTCTGCCTGTCCAAAAATAAAAAAAAATAAAAATAAAAAAAATAAAGAAATTGAAGAAAACTTCTAGTGAAGAAATCTAAACAAGATATCCCAGCTTAAAATGGGCAAAAATGAAACCAGGAGGGAAAAGACTCAGAACGATCTACACCAAGATCAAAAGGTCAAAAGCCTTTAAAAAAAAAAAAAAAACAGGAAAAATCCCTAAAACCTAGTTCTGTAGAAGACAGTAAAGCTAAAATGCAAGCAACTATAGAAATAAGTGGTTCTCATCCCAAAGTGGAAGCCAGATTCATCAATTATGAGAATCATTGCTTCCAAATGACTGACCAAGAAGCTATTTAAGATATTTGGCAGTAGAGGAAGTCTCTTCAAAAAACAGTTTAAGTAGTTTGTTAAACTTTTCCGTCTTACTATATGTCTGTAACGGTTAATATCTGGCAGTCCCTTTTATAATAATGCATAGTGATAACTTTCCCTATCAAGTTGATAAATGTTGTCTAGGCTCCATTGCCAAGAATTTGTTGCCTAAAATGCCTGTTTAGTTTTTAAAGATGGAACTCCATGCTGTGCTTGGTTTTAAGTATATATGGAACAATATGATAGGACACAGCAGTAGCAGTGGTCAGACATGGACATGGTAGGGAGACAAAAATATACATGTGAAATAACTTTAGTATTTTAATATAGAAAAAAAAGCAAGATCAGGCTGGTGACAGAGGGAAACAACAGGTTAAATTCGGAAGATTTTGGATTGAGAATGACTAGTAAGCAGTTTGTTAGTGCTGTTTATAATAAAGTACAATCTCAGTGGTTTTTTATTAGAAACTACCTGAATGTCAGCAAAAATGAGAGAATATCATAGCACATCATGGTATGTAATTAAATGTTTTGTTTACAAAAGTTAATAACATAAAAGTGTTTATAATGATGTGCTTTTTACAAATTTTTAAGAGACAGAATGATACAGAGAGGGGGTCTCACATCCTCTGGTTCATTCCCTGAATGCCAGCAATGGCATGGGTCAGAGGTGAAGATGGAAGCCAAGAACCCAATCCAGGTCTCCCACATGCATGGCAAGGACCCATCCACTTGAATTCTGAGGTACTTCCTCCCATGGCATGCATTAGCAGGAAGCTGGATTTGGGAGGGACTTCAGCCTAAATACTATGATATATAATTCCAAAATTCCAGGCAGCATCTTAGCCAATATGTCACAACCCATCCCTATTTTTCTTTTTGAGTACATAATTAAACAATACAAAAATATAAATAGAAAAATATGAAAATCGAACTACTAAGAGTAATTATTTTGAGGATATAAATCTGTGTATTTCTTTGTACTTTCCCCTATCTTTTGAATTTGCTACATAATACATTCTAGAAGAGGAAGCTGTCACAAAAATGGTCCCTTTTCTAGTTTTTATGAAGACAAATATAGTTACAGTTCTATGTAACAAGGAACAAACACAGACACATATCAGACCTTCAATACATATGTGAATGCACCAATATCAGCAAAATTGAAAGTATTTGCAGGAAGACTTTTTCTGCCCGGAAGGCCTGTAGTCCCCATTGCTGCAGAGTTTCATGTCATTCTATCTTGTATCTTGAAGGGCACAATGAAAGACTATGCTTCTACCCTCAGTAGTAGACCTCATTTCTGAGTTTTAGAATTATACCTTGATAGGCCCTTATTTATTTATTTATTTATTTATTTTAAGGCAGAGTTGCAAAGAGAGAGGGAGAGGGAGAGAGAGAGAGGCAGAGAGAGAGGTCTTCCATCTGTTGGTTCACTCCCGAGATGGCCGCAATTGCTGGAACTGCACCGATCCGAAGACAGGAGTCAGGAGCTTCTTCTGGGTCTCCCACGCAGGTGCAGGGGCCCAAGGACTTGGGCCATCTTCCACTGCTTTCCCATGCCATAGCAGAGAGCTGTTTCGGAAGTGGAGCAGCCGGGACTCTAACACCCATATGGGATGCTGGCATTGCAGCCAGTGGCTTTACCTGCTACGCCATGGCACCAGCCCCTTGATAGGCTTTTTTTTTTTTTTTTGACAGGCAGAGTGGATAGTTGTGGGGAGCAACTTGGACTAGACTAAGTTACTGGAATTAAGACTTATTCTATGCATCTGCTCTCCCACAATATGGCGCTGGGAGAGGAGTAAACAGCTTCTACGCAGCTGCCTCTAGTTCGACCAATAAACTACAGGAGCTGCTCCTGATTGGAGGAGAGCAGCGTACTCGGCGTGTGGGTAGCAGAGTTGGGATTGGTGGAAGAGGACTATAAAGGAGGAGAGAGACAACATGCACCAGGAACATCTATCTGAAGGAACACCTGAGCAGCCCCCGAGAGAGCCGGCCGGCGGTGTGCCGCTCCCCCGCGGAAGTGGGGAAAGTGGCAGGGGGAGCCGCCCTTCCACGGAGGTGGAAGGGATCGGCAGCCAACCCGGGAAGGACCAGCAGCAAACCCAGGAAGGGCCGAGCAGACAAAAGAACAGCGCAGGGTCTTGTGTTGTTCCTCCACGAAGAGCGGGAGCGACAGATAATGAGAGAGAAAGACAGAGAGAAAGGTCTTCCTTTGCCGTTGGTTCACCCTCCAGTGGCCTCCGTGGCCAGCGCACTGCGGCCGGCGCACCGCACTGATCTGATGGAAGGAGCCAGGTACTTATCCTGGTCTCCCATGGGGTGCAGGGCCCAAGCACTTGGGCCATCCTCCACTGCACTCCCTGGCCACAGCAGAGAGCTGGCCTAGAAGAGGGGCAACCAGGACATAATCCGGAGCCCCGACCTGGACTAGAACCCGGAGTGCTGGCGCCGCAAGGCGGAGGATTAGCCTATTGAGCCACGGCACCAGCCTTGATAGGCTCTTATGTAGTCCCCACCAACTATTCATACTGAGCTCACTGTTGGGTCCATTGGGGAAGTGAATAAAGCACATGTTTGCTCCTTAAAACTCATGTCTACCAATTGTGACATGTTGTGTTGGTAGAAAAATTGAGGGCAAATATTTATATTCAATACCTGCTTGGGGATTGATTGATCAACCTTTTGCATATCTCTCGAGTTTCTTCAAATCAAGACAAGAGGGAAGTTTTTTTTTAAAGATTTATTTATTTATTTGAAAAGCAGAGTTGGAGGGAGGGATGGAGGGAGGGAGGGAGGGAGAGAGAGAGAGAAACAGAAAGATCTTCTGTCTGCTGGTTGACTCTCCAAATGGCTGCAATAGCCAGAGCTGGGCCAATCTGAAGCCAGAAGCTTCATCCACATCTCCCACATAGGGGCCCAAGCACCTGTGCCATCTTCTGCTACTTTCCCAGGAATATTAGCAGGTACATGGATAGGAAGTGGAGCATCCAGGTCTCAAATCAGTTCCCATATGGGATGTCAGCACCACAGAGAGAAATCTTGGGCTCTTTGGTTAGCACTCCCTTACCCCCCAACACCCCATAGCTCTATGCAATCATGAATCTCCACAAATCTGTCTCCACAGATTTGTCTGTTTTGCAAAGTACATAAAAATGGAATTATATGATATGTGATATTTTGTAACTAACTCCTTATGATAGTTTCCAGGTTCATCAATGTTGTATCACGTATCAGTACTTAATTTCTGTTTGTAGTTGATTAATATTCCATTTCAGATATACAATATTTATTTATCCATTGATGGAACTTTGGATTTTCCCTACATTTTGATTATTTTGAATAGTGTGGTTATTATATTTATGGGTGAGCTTTTCTTCACACACCTGTTATCAATTGTTTGGGGTATATACTTCAAAGTACAATTATGATGATTCTGTTTAACTTTTTGAGAAATGGAAAAACTGTTTTCCACAGTGATTGCACCATTTTACTATTCAATAAAATAATAACTAAAGTCATCCCAAATTTGTTATCAACAGAAACCTACAGATGCAAGTAGCTAATTCAATCCTAAATAGATAAACTCAAATTCATATCAAAACATACAAAATTTCTGCAAACTAAAAACAAAGGAAAATTCTTTAAAGTATTCAACTAAAATCATATGTATACATAAAAGGAGATTAAAATTTGAATGACCAGTTTTTTTCATACGAAACAATGAAGGGAATAAGGAGGTGTGGACTAACATTTTCGAAGTGTTGACAAAAAAAGAACTGTCAGCCAGAAAGTCTGACATTCATCAATGAAAGGAAAATAAAGGCCTTTTAAGGTTAAGGACAAATTGTTTCTAGCATATATATCTATTTGAAACCATACTAGATGTTTGAACAAAAATTATACCACCATCTAATGTGGTATCTATTGGATATAGAAGAATTACCTAACTTTTTATCTATTTTAAAAAGAAAGGAGGGTAAAGAGAACTATTTGGAAGTAAGGTTTCTACACCTCTAATGATGAAACATAAATATGATTTGACAGTGGTAAGTTGTGTATAATATGTCTAAAATACATAATAATAACAACTGAAAGAAAAAACAAGAAAAACATATAAGGAGATATAATTTTTAAAACCCTCTAATGCACAATCAATGTGAAATCCTAAAACTGTTTAAGTAACCCAAAGATCAGGAAAGAGAAGAAAATAGACAAAACTCCAAACAAAATAATAAAGTGACAAAGTAAAGCTTTAACATGTAACAATTTTCTTTTGCTTCTTAGAGATGGCAATAATTCTGGTACCTAATATAAAGTGTGCTAAGTTTTATGTACAGTAGCATAAATTGCATCTATGCTCCAATTAAATTTCGGTAATCAAAAATATGCTATTTACAAGAAGTTCACTTGAAATATAACAGCATGGGTAGGTTGGATGTAAAGGAATGGAAAAAGATATATCACTCAAACATTATTTTTAAAATACATACTGGGTATTTTAATATTAAGAAAGTAGGCTTCATAACAAAAAATACTAGAGATGAAGAGGGTCAATATATATAGAGAAAACAAGCAACCCATAAGGAAGATATAAGCTCATATTTAAATGTGTATACATAGAACAAGACGTCCTCTGAACACAAGTCACAAGCTGATACAACTGAAAGTAAAAACAAATAAATCCACAATTTTAGTTGAGGACTTTAATACTCCACTCTAGCCATGGAATAGACAGAAAATCAGCAAGGGTATAGAAGAATTGAATAATGCAATCAGTTAACACTAATTGATATGAATGCAGTCTAGTTCACTCAAGAACAGCATGCACACTGTATTTCTAATAATCCATGTTGAATTCACCAAAACAGACCACCTTCTGGGTCTTAAAATAAACCTCAACTAATTTAAAATAACTGAAGTCCTACAAGTATGTTCACTGACAATGGGAAATCAAATGAGAAATCAATGAAAAAGATGATGGAAAATTCCCAAACATCTGGGAATTAAACAACATACATTTTGGTAAGCTATGAGTCTAAGATTAAGGCTCCAAAGGGAAAATATATAGAACTGAAAGAAAATGGAAAAGTGACATTACAATATAAGGATGCTGCCCAAACTGCATGGGGGATGCGTCCAATGTGAGCAAGAGAAGCTTAATCAATAGTCTCAGTTCTCAACTCTAGAAACTAGAAAAAGGAACAAAATCAACTGACACTATGCATAGAAACAATAAATACAGGAGCATAAAGTTATGAAACAAAATCAGAAAAAAAAACAAATTAAGTTGTTAGTGCTTCAAAAGTAAACAAAATATCAAATCTCTTGCAAGCTAAGAAAGACCCTAAGTGAGACCCTCCTCTCACTCCTGTTCCTCTGTGTCACTCTGCCTTTCAAATAAATAAAACCTATAAAATACACAAGTAAAAAGAAAGAAGAGATTTATTGTAAATGAATGGTCCATGTCATACCGGACCCTGAAACACTGAAATAATATTGAGTACATAGGACAAATTTAGGCTCATCTGTTGAACTGCTTCTTAGAAATCGAACAATATCTTAAAAAAATTGAGCTAATATGAACTGCATAGCCTGAATAGCTCTCTTTATAACTGATAATGAAATTGAATTTGTAATCACACATCTTCTTCTTCCTCCAAATCTCTAGGACCATATGATTTCATCAGGGAATTTTACCAAGCATTCAAAGGAATCACATCAGTGTTACACATACTCTCCCAAAACATTGCAGAGGATTGCTTGCAAAGTCAGTATTGTCCTGATTCCAAAACCAGACAGAAACCATACAAAAGAAAACCTCAGACCAATACCTCTCATGAACTTAGATTTCAAATCTAAACCAAAATATCAAATTGAATCTAGAGAGGTATATCAAGAGAATTATAAACATGAGCAAGTGAGATTTATTCCAGGTATTATTCATGACATGTTCATCATTCAAAACTCAATCAGTGTTACACACTGTATCAATAAGCTAGGGAATAAAAAGCATTTGATTATTTAAATATATGAAGAAGAGGAATTTGACAATATTTTAAACCACTTTATGTTAAAACTGTTATGTTGGAAGTAGAATATCCATGACATGGAGTGTGTCATTCCAAGCAGCAGCTTAAGTCCCCTAAGTGGCATCTTAACCACTATGCCAAATGTCTGTTTCAAATTTTTTCAAATTTTTAACTTACAGTCGTTCCTCCATCCCTTCATGCATCACTGCATCATAAAGAGAGTATCATTATGAAATGAAATATCTAACTTGACAGCTACAAATATGAGAGAAAGTTGCAAGACTTCCACATTTTCAGTCTTGATGACATCTGGCTTCATCTTGGCGGAGTACTCCTGACCCATAACTGTTAAATATCATAGTGGCGGAGTACTCCTGACCCATAACTGTTAAATATCATACAAGTGTGAAAAACATCATTCCCCTTTGCAGAAGATTTCTGGGTAAGGTAGATACTGTGCAGTGGATTAACTAGTGTGAGGTTTTATTTAAGCCCATTTATTTATCTAGTCCAAGAGATTGATCTTTGTATCAAAACTGAAATATTTTTTTCAACTTGACTTCAGAATCACCGTTTAGCACAAACTTCTAGCGACTATGTATGCTGGCTTCACTAAAACTTGATCATTGATTAAATACTAATAATTTTATTTCACAGCTTTGAAGTAATGTAGTGGAAGAAAATAGGTTCAGCCTTCTCATGTTTAAGCTAGCACTTCACGTTGCTTGACTTTGTAGCTAGAACTTTCTTACAAAATTTATCAGTTTTTGAGCAAGATAAAATAATTTGAAATATTGTTGTTATTTTTTAACTCAACCAATATTTTAACAGCCCCACTTTTCTGATCAAGCTTTACATCCATGTTTGATTTATTTAATAATATTTTTTCAGTTCTCTCCCCTGAACTGCTTAAATGATCCAAAACAAATATCTTTGAATTTTTTCCATACTTGAAAATGAAAGATTCTTAACTTAGTAAATAGAATTACTGATTTCTATTGGCCTTTGAAATCAATAGGATATAACAGTCACTACTTAACCACAACAGTATGTCCCAAGAACCTTAGTTGATGCATGAAACCACAGAAAGTCAAACTCTTTATAGACTGTTTTTCTCCCCTAGACATACAAACCTAGGGTGAACTCTAATTTATAAATTAGATACAGTAAGAGATTAATCACTACTAATAAAATTATAACTATACAACAATAAAATGTTCTTTAAAAAGTTCCTGGAAATGTGTATTACGAAAAAAATGCGTGGATTTCAAAATATTTTGCATTAATATAAATCTGTCTTGATTCTATTTTCATAAACTTTTCATCATCTCTTCATATAATGGATTAATTTAAAACTTATGAAATTTTTATTTCTGTAATTTAACATTTAATATTTTCAGGCCACTTGTTGACCTTAAGTTACTGAGAGCAAGGAAAGTGAGACTGTGGATTACGGGATGATGTCACTTCAAATGCTCTGATATGAACATAATCAATGTATTTTTGACTGTAATTAATTCTCTGGTGTATGATTGTACTGCTCTTTACCAGTCTTTGAGAGATGCTACCTGAGGTCCCCACTGGTTCCAGCCCCAGTTCCCCTCAGCTCTGACATTACTGAGGTTCCACCTCCCCTCATATATTGATACAACTATAAAGAAATTATCTTGGTCCAATGAAATATCTCATCTTACAGCCAGATGTCTGATAGCAAGCGTCTGAGCTCTCTTTCTGTTGTGCTCAGCAAAGCCTTTCACCACTGATTTATTGACCCTTCTGGGCTGGAGTAGCAATTTCTGCAGGCAAGTAGGGAGAGGAAAACTAACTCACTTCTATGATTCCCACCTTCTTCCTGGGAGATGACACTGAAATGGGTTTGCTGTATCAGAGTGGCTCCCACTCTCTCTAGATAAGCCTCACAGTGATTTGCCTGATAGAATCCAGAGCCAATGGTTGCATTGGATTTCGAATCCATTGCTTTGGAAAGATCATGACACTCTGGCTCATGTCACTATTTCCCCCAGGTTTCTGTCATTCTCCCAGTCAGTGAAATATTTCCTGAGTATGCAACTCCAATAATGTACGTAATTATTTATTTGGAGATTATATGAAAGAATCCTGGTTCTATAATTTATAGGTCTCACAAAACATATATATATATATATTTAAGTATGTGATGGAAATCAATTTAAATGGGATTTCTAACATTTCCCATCTGCCCCTAAGTGAACTCTGTCTTATTCACATCCATGAGTTAGTTCCCCACCCACCTAGGGCCTCATTACCAAGGAACCTCCATGCCTGTCAGGAAGGTTATATGTGTGTATGGTGGTTGGGTTGTGTTAAAGAAAGGAAGACATATCAAGGAACTGAATTTTGGTACTTTGCCTTTACTATTCAACATTTCTGAGATGACTAATTTGAAGGGTAGATGCTGCTCTGTTGTTCATGGAAGTAAATGTCAAATTTTCATTTGTAATGATTTTCCTAGTAAACCATACCATGATTCAAAATAACAGAATGCTATTAGAAGGGTTTCCTTACTCTGAAATATGTTATCTAAATGGTGAAGAGATTTCTTTGGGGGCTGAAATGGTAATATGTATCATAAATGGTAGTGTAGGAAGTATTACCCCCAGGGATATCACCTTGATTAATGTGTCCTCAGGATATCTCCTGGCTGTCTGTGAAGAGAATCCTTCCATGTAGATTGTATGCTGCCATGTGGAAAGCATTTGTTCTGAGTCAAAAGAAAGCGAGGATATGTATGGCTTGGGGAACATTTCTATGCCTCAAGGTTTACATTTGTTAATTACATGTCTGGCTAGAGAACGGAATCAATTGTTGATAATGACTCTTCTTTCTCATGTTTCTACTCCCTTCCCATGGTAACTTTTCTTCCTCCTTTTCTTGTCTTTCATTTGAAGTGCTGGGGATTCTTCAGTCAATGAGATATGGTTATGGGGTCAACTGGTGGTGAAGGGAAGGAAGTTTCCTCCCTGAGCAAATGGGGGAGCAACGACACTATGCCCACCATCAGGTGGATACTACACAGGAAGCCTTGCACAGAGAGGAAGGCAGGCAAGTATCTGCAGGGGCTGGATGGCCCTCAGCAGCCATCCTGTAGCTCCCACCCAGCCACACTCAGAGCTACTGGTTCTGTCATTGCCGCAGTTCTAGAGAGGGAGGCAGAGTGAATGATTCTGTCATGGCATCAAGGCTGAGACAAGACAGGCTGGGAAGGCCCATCTTTCTCTCAACCCTCATCTGAGAAAGAAGGGGCTCCTGGGGCAGGTTTGTGTCTGTTCCCTACCAAGAGAACCAGTGAGGGAAGTGTTCCCCACCTCTGAGCTCATGACCAACTCATGACACCCCGTAAACTTCTTGTGCCCTCTTTGTGATGTGTGAAGCCTCTTGACCCTATAATGTCTGTGTAAGCCTTTCCACAGCTGCACAAAAGTTCAAGGTCAGGGGGAGGCAAGGAGGATCAGTTGAGTGAATTCCTGGGTGAAGTCTTCATAAGGTTTGCTCAAACTGAGAAGTCCTGAAGGCTCTTTATTACTAGTTTCTCAAATGACTAGATTGTGAAAACCTAAGGAATCATGCAGGAATTTAGAATGAGGGCCTGAAACGTCACTGTCAGGCTCCCTCCATGCCCAAAACCTTTTAGAAGCCATGTCAGGAAGAGCATACTCTGACCCCTTCCTACACCCCATCATGGCACAGACAGAAGCCACTAGCTCTGGACAAAATACATGTGTATTAGGAAGTAAGAGATACCTTTCTAAGAAGAAGCCATCAGTCCCCAGAGCATCAAATGACATGAGGCTAAACAACTTTTCTCTGCACAAACTGACATCTTTGTAGTAGAAAAGTTTTTGCACCATAAAAGGTGTGGGAATCATGACCTGGTTGACAAGATGAGACACATTTCTCAAGGTCCCTCTCTGTTGGGTAATGATGAAGGTGGCCAGAGGCACCTGCCACACTTGGCCTGACCTGGCAGGGGCTGCCTAGGGACACAGGCTTCCTGGGTGGAGAGTCCCAGTTGCTGTCCCTGTCTCTGACACATCTATTGCTGATGAGATGTCTTTGGTCTTTGGGGTTGACTTGGTGACCAAAATCCACTTCTGTCACCACTCTCCTTTCTTCTAGATATAAGGGACTCTTGCGGCCAGGACTCCTCCGTCCCACCAGAGTCTGAGCATCCTCCCTAGCCCAACTTAACTCTAAGGAACCACGTCCATAGTGAAGCCTCAGTTTGTCTGCCAGAATCTTGGCAACAAATGTCATGATGGCCCGGGCCTCCTGTTCCTTCTTCTCCACAAAATATCTGCTTATGACTGTTCCTTTGCTCTGTGAAATGGCAGATGATGGCTTCACTTTTTGCAGATAATCTCCCCACCCTTTGCCTTTTTTGTTGGGGCTAAGGCACACCATTTTCTTGACATGGTTTTCTGGAGGTACCTGTCCCTTCTTTGGCAGGAGTGGGGAAGACTTAATCCCCAGGGTGTCTCCTGTTTCCCTGTCTTGGGCAGGGTGGCTCCTCCCATGGGCAGGGAGGATCTTCTGTCCTGCAATCCTTTCTTTCTCTCCTGGTTTAGGCCTCTTGCAGACCTCTCTCCTGTTAGGAGAATCAAATGTTTTGATCACACTCTTATGTGGGTCCTTCATTTTTGGGATTCTGGGTTCTTGCTGCCCTTGGCTGCTTCTCTTTCTTGATAGAGGGTCATATGGCTCCTGGAAAGCTGCTGATATGTCACTAGTGGACACGCTCTGAGAGATGCTCAGTGGGCCCCTAGATGTGGGCACATCTGTATCAGAGAGTAACACAGGGGGTATATCTTGCTGGATAATGTTGGTGGTTGTGTCTTGAGGCTGGTTCTCTGACTCTACCTCCACTTTGAGCTCCAATTCCTTGGTAATCCTTCTTTTCTGTCTTGGTTCTCCTGGATGCTGGTCAGTGGAATTTTCACAGGGTGAGGGTGTTTTCTTCATCCCCAGAGATTCTAAACTCTTCAGACTCACATTAATGTGGGACTTTGCTGCCACACTGGTTCCCACAGAGACTTCCCAAGTAGAGACCTTCTCCTTAGCCTCCCCTGCCTCCTTGGTCTTTTTCTCCCTTGGAGATTGGGATCCTGCATTGATCATAAATGTTCTTGTGCTGCAGCAAGGGTCTGGTGAGCCCAGGTCTCCTCTATCCTCCCATGGCTCATACTTTGTCATGGCTTGCCTTGAACTCAGTTCTAAGCAGTCTTTTCCAGCTCCATGAACAGTGCGACTCTGCCAGTTTCTGCCTGGGAGATTATAAGTGAGGGGCTGAGCAGGCAGCCTGCCTGGCTGTCCAGTCAGAGGAGCCACTGAAGACTTACGGTTACTACCACATGGCGTGGCTTTTAGGGCCCTCTGGACTTCCTTATGTGTAGGTGAGGGAGAAAGTGGACACTTCTCTAGGGTGGGAACTGGTTTTTTGGTCATAACTTTCTCTCTTTGACCTTTCCAAGGAAGTTCTCTTAGGAAGTCAGCAGCCTTGGCTCTCAACTTGGCACCAGATTCACGGACAGCTGAGGTTGAAAAGGCTGACTGTGTAAGGGCTGAAGATTGAACTGCACCTAAATTGAGATTTCTAGGCTCAAGAGCCTGGAGGTGTAGCCCCCACTTTTGCCTCACTCGGAACCTTATAATGTGTGTTTCTAGCATCAGTCGAATGTGTGGATCAAGAAATGAAAGCTCCCTGGTGGTGTCTGTGAAGGACCTCTGGCCTTTTGAGGTGGTGCAATTTCTAGGTTTTGGATGGGTGTCAAACTTGGGAGCAGCACAGTTGACTGCAAACAAGGACCGACGCACTTTCACAGGGATCTTGCCCTCCTGGATCTGCCCCAACTTCCTGCCCAAATGGGCTTTCAGATTTTTTTCAAGATGCTTCTTGTTGGAGCTCTTGGTTACATAATTTTCACAGTCACCCTTCCCAGATGTTGTCAAAGAACTTTCTGATTTCTTACTCTCCAGAAACTTCATTGAGGTGCTACCTGGACTCCAGACTATATCTTTTGAGCATTTCCTATCTTGCCCTACATTCTTGATTGGTTTGTCTAGTTTGAACCTTATCGAACCCTTGCCAAAAATTCTTCTAGAGCGCATAGACCCCATAATCTGCTCCTCATTGTTGCCTATACCTGTAAATACACTGGACTGGCAGGTCTGACAGTGCTGGTGCCTATCCTTTGCCTGGCACTGACAGGTCTGTAAGAACTGTTCTTGAGGTTGTATCACTTTCCAAGATGCTTGGGCTCTGTAGGGAGGACCATCTTGACATTTATCTTTGAAATATCTCACCTGACTTTGCTGTTTTGGTGGCTCACGGAGCTTAGAGCTAATAGAATAGCCAGGAACAGTGGAGGAAGCCTTGTAGGTGTGGGAGGCCTGGCTGCCCTGGGGAAGTTTGGGAGTGGGTTGGCCAGTGACTTCCTGTGGGTTCGGGAAATGAGAGACTAAAGTCCTCCTCTGTTCCTGTTGCTTCTGCAAGGGCCATTCAATTTGTTGATTTTCAGTTGAGAGGATAGAGCCAGTTTTCTCCTGAAATGTACAACAAGATGTTGTATCCTCCTGGTTGCCCTGGGGATGGTTGAGAGTGGGTTGGCCAGTGAGTTCCTGAGACTTTTGGCAACGAGAAAGTATTGCCCTCCTTGCTTTCTCTGGCTTCTGAAAGGGCCATTCCATTTGTTCATTATAGGTTGGGATGATAGATCGTGCCCTCTGCTGGGATGTAGGGCAGGCTGTTTTGCAGGTCCTAACCTCAGATGGAGATGAAATTGGTTGTTTTGTGGGAAAGCATGGGACATGGTGTGGGGTCTCTAACTTGTGTGGTTGGGCCAGATGTTGGGGCAATGACTGAATTTGAACTGGAGAACTAGAGCTGATATTGAATTTAACTGAGGGAATTTTGAACTTGAGAGGCTTCCTGGAGACATAGGCATTAGCCACTAGGGATTCACTGTGCAGGGAGGGGAGGCCCCAGAAAAGCTGGCTGTATTCCTGCTCCAAGTGATCCCCAAAGACCTTAGGGTAAGAGAGCTGCTGAGGATGCAGTGGCTGCACTGGCTTGTTTTTCAGCCCGCATAAAGGCTGTGAGATGGTGGTAGCCTGCTTATCACGAGGGGACCTCAAAAGATTCCCCAAAGAATTCAGGCAGTGGCCTGGGTGCATTTCTTTCAGAAGTGACCCATCTTCTTTTGCCTTCCACATCTGTTCTACTCTCTTGGAGATGAGTATTTCTAGCAGCTTCCGAACATCAGAGCTGACAAACAAGGAGCCATCAGCTTCCAATTGCCTGCATGTGGGATCACCCCAGAATGAGGTCTCTTGTGGACGGTGGGAAACATGCTCTTGCTGGGATCTTCCATGCAGTGAACTGAGGAAGACAAAGGTCTTGGCAGCTGCCCACCACCAGGATAAGAGTGAGAATGAACCACTTAAGTGGTCAAGGCCTGAGATGGCCATGATGAGAGAGGCCAAATTGGAGTTACCTGGAGGGGTGCTTTCTGGAACAGGGCCAGCTGGGATTCTCTGCAAATCAGAATGGAGTTCATGAGGTTCCTGTGAGAGGCAGGAGGCCGAAGGCAGAGGAGCTGGGGAAGCTGGCGAGGTAAAGATGGCAGGTGAAGCATCACGCTCATGAGGCTGGTGGACTCTGGCCAGTGCTGGTTCATGCTGCTCTCCCAAGAAGTCCTGATATAAGAGATGAGGAGCTCTGTCCTGGTCAGGGGGCTTCCCCTGGTGGCTGCAGGAGACAGGAGGCACAAGCTTCAGCCAGAAGCAGACAAGGTCAGGAGGACAGGCCAGCTGTTCAGGGTGGGAACCATGGCCCCTGTGAGGCCTCCCAGAGATTCACCCTCACTCCAGTGCTTCAATCACTTCCCTCTCCATCTTGTAGCTTTTCCACCCATGTCAGCCCCAGGCCCAGGGTCAGGTCATGAGTCCCGAAGCAAGAAGGACAAGGGACAAAGAGAGAGGTAGAAATTTGTCACCTTTGAAGAAGTGAAAGCAGCCCCCGTGCCTCCTCTGCTTCCTGCAGGAACTCTCTACAAGCTGCAAATTAGGAGATGGGGTTATAATGACATAAGGAAGGATCTGGGGCCCTCCTAAGAGGCCAAATAGAATGTCCCTTCAGGGGAAACCCCTGGGAAATTAAACTCTGGAACCTCAGCATCAGTGTCCAGCCCACATGACCCCAGAGAGTGACAGCAAGGCCTACAGAAGGGCAGCTCTTTCTGCTTTACAATGTGCTTGCACCTGAGTCACCAGCTATGGTCCTCACAATTGCTCTATAGGGGAGAAAAGACAGGTTCACTTCAAAGAATTCATCTTATTAAAGTGAAACAGCTTGTCCACATCTAGACTCCACATGCAGGCAGTGTTGGCTCTCTGCAACTCACAGCGCCCCTATTAGGTGTTGCCAATCTCTTGTTTACCACAGCTTCATTGCCAACAGGAAGCTGAGAAGTGACCCAAATTCTGATTGCCTTCCCAGCAGCCTGCCCCTTAAGCCTCTGCCACTGGCTTCCATGAGCTGTGGCTCTGTCCCTCAGGGCTGGTGAGTACAGGTCATCTGTGGGGGCTCCAGGTGGAAGGGCAGAGCCTTACCTTTCAAAGTGGTGCTCTTCTTCCTGCTTCTGCTCTTTCCCCTTCTCTGCACTTGACTCTGAGAGACATAGGAGAGAGCACCTGGGACCCAGTTCTCTGTCCTCTCCCCACATAAGCTACTTACGTTCAGTGCTCATGAACACCATCACTAGCTGCTATGTTTGGCTAATGGACCTTGGTGTTCTTTTATTTAAAATATACATCTTTTATTATTATATTTCTTATTACATATATGTATGGCTGCTGTTTGAAAAGCACACCAAGAGCTGCTCTGTGTGAGGTTCATGGGGGATTTATTTATTCCCTATTCCTGTACTGAACTGTCTGAGTGATCCACTCATGGGCTGTTGAGTAACAGTGTTTTATTTTGTCCTGGTGTGAACCCATGAATATGATCTGAGAGCTTTTGATAGAAATCATAGTGCCCAGTCTAACCCTTTCCCTGAGGGATGGTGTCTGTTCCCAAAATTTACCAACTTAGTGTCTCTCTAGTTGGTCTGGAAATAAAATGAAAATATGAGTAGAAAAAATAATTTTATATTGTGTTTGACCAAGAACTCCTTACCTTCCTGACATTCCCCTTTTGTCTAGCAGGTGGTGAGGATGGGTCACTCTTGAGGCAGGGGAGTATCAGGAGAAAGAGCCCCACTCCACACAGGATGGGAAAGATGATGTCCACCACCCAGGAAGTGAAGCTGGTGCGCAGCCATGTGGCACTCACACCTTTCAGAGGAGGAAGATGTCCCTCCATCATGACTCACACTGCTACCCTCAGGACACTGAGCTCTGAGAGTTCCTTTCTGTAGAAGGGACCAGGGTCCTAGCACACATCACAGAACTGTGGCTCCTCATCACAAAGAGCTTCTGAGAATGGGGGAGGGGTGATGAAAAGAAGCAACTGACCCACAGCCCCTCTTCTACCATGCCTCCCCCCAGGTCACTCCACACTCCAGGACCTTCCAGATCCTTTATCTGTACCCTGCTGCCTGTGCTGTCAGAGATGAACCTTAGTCAAATTTCAATTTTTCCCCTTTGTTACCCAGATATCACCTGGTTTCTTTTATCCCAAGAAGATCTCGGCTTGAATCCACTGGTTTCATGGCTTCTTGAAGTCTGAAATGATCCCAAGAGCTTACATTATTTCCCAAGAATTTTCTTGCTTTCAAAATCTCAAATTTCCTAATTTTCCCTCATAAGTTTATTTTGTATTCCTGCTATCAAAACAGTAGGAATTTACTGTATACTTGTTTGAATAGTTCAATTATTAACCTACTCAAAACAATGACATAAAAATCAAATGATTATTATTTAACATTCCCCAGGTTAAATAACTGTAATAAAAATATAAATACTAAAATATCAAAAAGATGTTTTTGTTAGTAACATTTATACTTCTGAGTTAGAAAAGCTACACAAAGACATGGATTTACCGTAAAAACACATTTGGATAAACCAGTTCATTAGCTTTGAGTTAAAAAAAAAAAACACAAATATTCCCTAAATTCTTTAAGTATTTCATATGAAGTCTTGATCACATTTCTTCTCACTCTGTCCAAAATACATTCCCCACTCCCCAGAGCCTTGGAATTTGTGTGCCACACCCAAAAATCAGGGATGGGATCATATAAACTAAATGAAGTACTGATTAGTAAGGTAAAGAGTGGGACTGGGAAACCCAGACCTAGCTTTGAATCTAGTTTAAGGTAGCCTCTTCTGATATAGTCAAGTATTAGATTCTCTTAAAAGAGTGTGCCTTACCTATTACCTTCTGTCCCCTGAAGACTGCTAGAACCTTAAGTATTGTTTGTACCTCCTAGAGGTAATTTTAGCCTTAAAGGAAATTTTCTCATGGCACTCTTAGACATCCCTTTGCAGTAACAACTCAGGATCAGAGATTGCATGTTAATATCATTAAAATTAATTAGAATCATTATGCAGTGGCATAGCTGGTGAAGCCACTGCCTGCAGTGCTAACGTCCCATGTGGGTGCTGGTTCAAGTCCCGGCTACTCCACTTCTGATCCAGCTCTCTGCTGTGGCCTGGAAAAGCAGTGGAAGATGGCCCAAGACCTTGGGCCCCTGCACCCACATGGGAGACCTAGAGGAAGCCCCTAGCTCCTGGCTTCTGAGCAGTGCAGCTCTGGCCATTACGGCCAATTGGGGAGTGAACCAGTGGATGGAAGACCTCTCTCTGCCTCTCCTCTCTTTACGGAACCATGACTTTCTTTTTTTTATCTTTTATTTAATGAATATAAATTTCCAAAGTACGACTCATGGGTTACAATGGCTCCCCCCCCATACCGTCCCTCCCACCCACAACCCTCCCCTTTCCCACTCCCTCTCCCCTTCCATTCACATCAAGATTCATTTTCGATTCTCTTAATATACAGAAGATCAGCTTAGTATACCTTAAGTAAGGATTTCAACAGTTTGCTCCCACACTGAAACATAAAGTGAAAAATAATAGATGATTTTTTTTTAAATGATGATGAAATCAGATCAGACCTATTGTCATGTTTAATCCCAGTGAGAGTCAAGTTGGGAGTTGATAATTTCTTTTTTTTTTTTTTTTTTTACAGAAGGTCAGTTTAGTGTACATTAAGTAAAGATTTCAATCGTTTGCACCCCCATAGAAACACAAAGTGAAATATACTGTTTGAGTACTCGTTATAGCATTAAGCCTCAATGTACAGCACATTAAGGACAGAGATCCTACATGAGGAGTAAGTGCACAGTGACTCCTGTTGTTGACTTTACAAATTGACACTCCTGTTTATGGCATCAGTAATCTCCCTATGCACCAGTCATGAGTTTCCAAGGCTATGGAAGCCCCTTGAGTTCTCCGACTCTTATCTTGTTTAGACACGGTCATAGTCAAAGTGGAGGTTCTCTCCTCCCTTCAGAGAAAGGCACCTCCCTCTTTGAAGACCTGTTCTTTCCACTGGGATCTCAGTCACAGAGATCTTTTTGCCAGAGTGTCTTGGCTTTCCATGCCTGAAATACTCTCATGGGCTTTTCAGCCAGATCCGAGTGCCTTTGGGGCTGATTCTGAGGCCAGAGTGCTATTTAGGACATCCGCCATTCTATGAGTCTGCTGAGTATCTCACTTCCCATGTTGGATCACTCTCCCCTTTATTTATTCTATCGGTTAGTGTTAGCAGATACTAGACTTGTTTATGTGCTCCCTTTGACTCTTAGTCCTTTCATTATGATCAATTGTGAACTGAAATTGATCACTTGGAATAGTGAGATGGCATTGGCACATGCCACCTTGATGGGATTGAACTGGAATCCCCTGGTATGTTTCCAACTCTACCAAATGGGGCAAGTCAGCCTGAGCATGCCCCAAATTATACATCTCTTCCCTCTCTTATTCCCACTCTTATGTTTAACAGGGATCACATTTCAGTTAATTTTCAACACATAAGAATAACTGTGTGATAATTACAGAATTAAACCAGTCATATTAAGTAGAACAGACAAAAAAATACTAAGAGGGATAATGTATTAAGTTGTCCATTAACAGTCAGGGCTATGCTGATCAAGTCACCATTTCTCATAGTGTCCATTTCACTTCAGGAGGTTTCCTTTTTGGTGTTCAGTCAGTTGTCACCAATCAGGGCGAACATATGGTATTTGTCCCTTTGGGACTGGCTTACTTCACTCAGCATGATGTGTTCCAGATTCCTCCATTTTGTTGCAAATGACTGGATTTCGTTGTTTCTTACTGCGGTATAGTATTCTAAAGAATACATATCGCATAATTTCTTTATCCAGTCTACCATTGATGGGCATTTAGGTTGGTTCCGGGTCTTGGCTATTGTGAATTGTGCTGCAATAAACATTAGGGTGCAGACCGCTTTTTTGTTTGTCAATTTAAACTCCTTTGGGTAAATTCCAAGGAGTGGGATGGCTGGGTCAAACGGTAGCGTTATCTTCAGGTTTCTGAGGAATCTCCAGACTGATTTCCATAGTGGCTTGACCAGTTTGCATTCCCACCAACAGTGGGTTAGTGTCCCTTTTTCCCCACATCCTCGCCAGCATCTGTTGTTGGTAGATTTCTGTATGTGAGCCATTCTAACCGGGGTGAGGTGAAACCTCATTGTGGTTTTGATTTGCATTTCCCTGATTGCTAGTGATCTTGAACATTTTTTCATGTGCCTGTTGGCCATTTGGATTTCCTCTTTTGAAAAATGTCTATTGAAGTCCTTGGCCCATCTCTTAAGTGGGTTGTTGGTTTTGTTTTTGTGGAGTTTCTTGATCTCTTTGTAGATTCTGGTTATTAACCCTTTATCTGTTGCATAGTTTGCAAATATTTTTTCCCATTCTGTCGGTTGTCTCTTCACTCTCCTGTTTCTTTTGCAGTACAGAAACTTCTCAATTTGATGCAATCCCAATAGTTGATTTTGGCTTTGACTGCCTGTGCCTCCCGGGTCTTTTCCAGAAATTCTTTGCCTGTGCCAATATCTTGAAGGGTTTCTCCAATGTTCTCTAATAACTTAATGGTGTCAGGACGTACATTTAGGTCTTTAATCCACGTTGAGTGAATTTTTGTGTAAGGTGTAAGGTAGGGGTCTTGCTTCATGCTTCTGCACGTGGAAATCCAGTTTTCCCAGCACCATTTATTGAATAGACTGTCCTTGCTCCAGGAATTAGTTTTAGATCCTTGATCAAATATAAGTTGGCTGTAGATGTTTGGGTTGATTTCTGGTGTTTCAATTCTGTTCCATTGGTCTATCCATCTGTTTCTGTACCAGTACCATGCTGTTTTGATTACAACTGCCCTGTAGTATGTCCTGAAATCTGGTATTGTGATGCCTCCGGCTTTGTTTTTGTTGTACAAGATTGCTTTAGCTATTCGAGGTCTCTTGTGCCTCCATATGAATTTCAGCATCATTTTTTCTAGATCTGAGAAGAAGGTCTTTGTTATCTTGATTGGGATTGCACTGAATCTCTAAATTGCTTTTGGGAGAATGGACATTTTGATGATGTTGATTCTTCCAATCCATGAGCATGGAAGATTTTTCCATTTCTTGGTATCCTCTTCTATTTCTTTCTTTAAGGTTTTGTAATTTTCACCATAGAGATCTTGAACATCCTTGGTTAAGTTTATTCCAAGGTATTTGATTGTTTTTGTAGCTATTGTGAATGGAATTGATCTTAGCAGTTCTTTCTCAGTCATGGCATTGCTTGTGTATACAAAGGCTGTTGATTTTTGTGCATTGATTTTATATCCTTCCACTTTGCCAAACTCCTCTATGAGTTCCAATAGTCTCTCAGTAGAGTTCTTTGGATCCTCTCTGTACAGAATCATATCGTATGCAAAGAGGGATAGTTGTTGTTGTACTCTATTGGCCAGAATTTTATTGAGGATTTTTGCGTCTATGTTCAGCAGGGATATTGGTCTGTAATTCTCTTTCAGTGCTGCATCTTTCTCTGGCTTAGGGATTAAGGTGATGCTGGCTTCATAGAAAGAATTTGGGAGGATTCCCGCTTTTTCAATTGTTCTGAATAGTTTGAGAAGAATTGGAGTTAGTTCTTCTTTAAATGTCTGGTAGAATTCAGCAGTGAATCCATCTGGTCCTGGGCTTTTCTTTGTTGGGAGGGCCTTTATTACTGTTTCAATTTCTGTTTCAGTTATGGGTCTATTTAGGTTTTCTATGTCTTCATGGTTCAATTTTGGTAGATTGCATGTGTCCAGGAATCTATCCATTTCTGATAGGTTTTCCTGTTTGCTGGCATACAGGTCCTTGTAGTAATTTCTGATGATTCTTTTTATTTCTGTGGTGTCTGTTGTTACGTTTCCTTTTTCATCTCTGATTTTATTGATTTGGGTCTTTTCTCTTCTTTTTTTAGTTAGTTGGGCCAATGGGGTGTCAATTTTGTTTATTTTTTTCAAAAAACCAGCTCCTCGCTTGGCTGATTTTTTGTAGTGTTTTTTTTTGGATTCAATCCTGTTAATTTCTTCTCTGGTTTTAATTATTTCTCTTCTCCTACTAGATTTGGGTTTGGTTTGCTGCAGTTTTTCTAGGTCCTTGAGGTGCGCTGAAAGCTCATTTATTTGGTGTCTTTCCAATTTCTTGATATAGGCACCTATTGCTATAAATTTGCCTCTCAATACTGCTTTTGCTGTATCCCATAAGTTTTGATATGTTGTGTTGTTGTCTTCATTTACTTCCAGAAAGTTTCTGATTTCTGTTTTGATTTCTTGAATGACCCAGTGTTCATTCAGGAGCATGTTGTTCAGTCTCCATTGTTTGCATACTTTCTGGGGTTTCCTGAGTTGCTAATTTCCAGCTTCATTCCGCTGTGGTCTGAGAAGCTGCATGGTATGATTCTAATTCTTTTAAATTTGCTGAGACTTGCTTTATGGCCTAGTATGTGATCAATCCTAGAGAAGGTTCCATGCACTGCTGAGAAGAATGTGAAGTCTGTAGATGTAGGGTTGAAAGTTCTGTAGATATCTGTTAGATCCATTTGGGCAATAGTGTCAATTAAATCTGCTGTTTCCTTGTTGATCTTCTGTCCGGATGATCTGTCTATTTCTGAGAGTGGAGTATTGAAGTCCCCCAGTACTATTGTATTGGAATCTAAATCTCCCTTTAAGTCCCTTAACATATCTTTTAAATAGACCGGTGCCCTGTAATTAGGTGCATATACATTTATAATAGTTACATCTTCCTGTTGAATTGAACCCTTAATCATTATATAGTGTCCCTCTTTGTCTCTCTTAACAGTTTTTGTATTAAAGTTTATTTTGTCTGATATTAATATGGCTACACCTGCTTTTTTTTGGTTTCTGTTGGCATGGAATATCTTTTTCCAACCTTTCACTTTCAGTCTGCATGCCTCTTTGTTAGAGAGATGTGTTTCTTGTAGGCAACAAATAGTTGGGTTGTGTTCTGTGAGCCAGTCAGCCAAACGATGTCTTTTAACTGAAGAATTCAGACCATTAATGTTCAATGTGACTATTGATACGTAGCGACTTTGCCCTGCCATTTTCCCGGAAATATTTTCTAGTATATGCTTTGAGCTTCCCATGCTCTTTTACTGGTAGGTGTTCTTCCTTTCCCTTCTTTCATATTGATGGCCGTGTTTCTGTGTTTCTGAGTGTAGCACATCTTTAAGTATCTTTTGCAGGGCCGGACGAGTGGCCACAAAGTCTTTCAATTTCTGTTTGCTATGAAAGGTCTTTATTTCACCTTCATTCACAAATGAGAGCTTAGCAGGATATAATATTCTGGGCTGGCAATTTTTCTCTCTTAGCACCTGTGCTATGTCTCGCCATTCCCTCCTAGCCTGTAGTGTTTCTGATGAGAAGTCTGCTGTGAGTCTGATTGGAGATCCTCTGAGAGTAATCTGACGTTTCTCTCTTGCACATTTTAGGATCTTTTCTTTATGTTTCACTGTGGTAAGTTTAATTACCACGTGTCGTGGTGAGGATCTCTTTTGGTCATGTTTATTGGGGGTTCTATGAGCTTCCTGTACTAGGATATCTCTGTCCTTCTCCAAACCTGGAAAGTTCTCTGCTAGTATCTCACTAAAAAGGCCTTCCAATCCTTTCTCTTTCTCCATGCCTTCAGGAACTCCTAGAACTCGAATGTTGGCTTTTTTAATAGTATCCTGTAGGTTCCCAACAATATTTTTTAGATTTCTAATTTCCTCTTCTTTTCTTTGGTTTGACTGTATGTTTTCCTGTGCTCTATCTTCTAAGTCCGATATTCTCTCTTCTGCTTCACCCATTCTGTTTTAAGGCTTTCTAATGTGTTTGTCATTTGATCTATTGAGCTCTTCATTTCATTTTGATTTCTCTTCACTTTAACAGTTTCCTGTTCTACTAGTTTCTGAGTTTCATTTTGACTCTTCCTTAAAATTTCATTTTCACGAGAGAGATTTTCAATCTTGTCCATTAAGGATTTCTGTAGTTCAAGGATTTGCTTTTGAAAACTTCTAAATGTTCTTATCATAAATTTTTTGAAATCCGTATCTTGCATTTCTTCTATCTCATCATCTTCATAATCTTGGCTTGGGGTGTTTTGTTTATTTGGAGGCATCATAGTGTCATCGTTGATCTTGCTCCTTCTATTTCTGTGTTTGTTACTCGGCATAGTTAATTCTTCTTGCGTCACTGTGCGTTTTTTTTTTTTTATACTGTGTCCGTGTTAAGTGGACTGCCTGCTGTTGGAGGAGCCTTGGAGGCTTGAGATGGGTGCGGCCTGAGAGCTCTGCCTGGTTCTTTCTGGTTAAGGGTGTGCAAAGGTGACACCCTCAGGTTATGCGTGGTAAATCTCTCTCTTTTTATTTATTTATGTATTTTATTTATTCAGGGGGTAAGTAACACCGCATGGCATGGCCGTGCAGAATTGATGGTATTTCGCTTCCAGTCTTTGGCTCCTCTGGACTCCCACTGGGTTGCCTAGGCTACTGAATTGTAGTGACTCAGTTCCTTAGCTCTCCCCCATTGATATGTAAATCCAGAGAGGAGGCCTGCCCTTTGTCTCTTGGGAATTCTTCAAGCCTTGCAGCCTTGTAACCTTTGCAAGGTTAGGGGGAAGAGAAACCCCGAAGCTTTTTTTTTTCCTTCTTTCCGGTAGTGAGTTTGCTGCACTTTCCGGCCCCCCTCTAGATTCTGACCCCCGTTTCCCCACCAATGTATCGGGTTATTGAGCTCACCTCCCCTTCCAGCGCTGATGTGTGGACTCGGTGCCCTGAGCGTCCCAAGTCTCCCCGCTGTTGTCTGTGTGACATGCACTCCCCTCGGAACTATGACTTTCAAATGAGTAAATAGTTGGTGCTGTGGCTCAATAGACTAATCCTCTGCCTTGCGGCGCCTGCACACGGGGTTCTAGTCCCGGTTGGGGCGCTGGATTCTGTTCCGGTTGCCCCTTTTCCAGTCCAGCTCTTTTCTGTGGCCCGGGAGTGCAGTGGAGGATGGCCCAAGTGCTTGGGCCCTGTACCCCATGGGAGACCAGGAGAAGCACCTGGCTCCTGGCTTCAGATCAGCGCAGTGCACCGGCTGCAGCGTGCTGGCCCCAGTGGCCATTGGAGGGTGAACCAATGGTAAAGGAAGACTTTTCTCTCTGTCTCTCTCTCACTGTCCACTCTGCCTGTCAAAAAATAAGAAAAAGGAATAAATGACTTTTTGTTTAAAAACATTATGGTGGGGTCCTAAGTCTTACTTCATTTGCAAGGGCACTTAAGACTGAGATGTGGAACTTGTCTTGATCTTGAAACAAAAATTTGTCCTCATGGAATTGTCTTCTTATAAGACAGACTCCTACCAGCCACTGCTTTGTCAGCATGTGAGCTCCGTGCAAGGAATAGGAGATGGAGAGCAGAGAGAGCTGGCCATATTTACTCCACACTTAGATTTAAAAAAAAAAAAAAGCATTGTTTTTGGAGCCAGGCCTCATCAAACTGATGCTCCTGTTTCTGGATAAACAAAAAGAGTGCGTGGAAGTCATGGGGTTCTTGTTCTCTGAGACACTAGTCTCCTATGTGTATGTTTTCATCCACACACATGTCCTATATGTACTTGACTTTGATGACACATCTTAATTGCTGTCCATCAACTTGATTAGCCTAACTGCCTTCTGCAATGATAGTGAATCTTCACAATTACCCATGCTTCTTCTCTGGATGCTTCAGATGAGATGAGTCTAGAGGTATTCCTTGCACACTACATTTTCTGACATGTTAATCCCCAGGAGAAATCCTTGAGGGGTGTTTCTGTGATGTGACACTCACTTCAGAAGAGCTCTGTCTTTCATCTTATGTAGGCAGACCTGGATGTTTTAAGCTCTGGCTCCCTCACTCTTGTCAGTCAATATGTTATTGTAGTTAATTGCAACTCCTTGTGGTGCCTATACTTTATGCATTCTTTATGGATTTCACAAATCTCTGGTATTTGGGCATCTCAAAGACCTTGTGAATCTTTATGGGATCTTGTGTGCTAGAGTCATAGCTTTGATCATTCACATGTTTCTACTGTGGGGAAGCAGATGAAATAAAATCTTCAGAAACTATCATGGTGAATTTATATTTTCCAGAAAACTGTTTTACAGGTCCTTTTATCATCCTTAATAATTTAAAACAAACATAGTAAAACAGACATTTCACTTTGTAAAGGTTAATTTCCTGCAGATAATCTTCTTGTAGCTTATACTTTTTCCACAGCCTCAATAGCGAAATATTAGGATAGTAAATTTGTGTGTGTCTTATCAGAGACCTTGAGTAGCATACTTTGATTGTCAAACTTTGTGAACTCCCTATCCAATCATCCTTCCATAATATCTGAGAGAAGAAGGTGATTTGAGCACATGGGGTGGTAGGGAATTGGTGGAGTCAAGATTTGGTAGACAGGAAGATCCATACACATGTTTGTATCCTCCTTTGAACTTAATAATTAATCTAGAGTATGTATTTGGCCTGATGATTAAGACACTGGTTAGGACACCTGTGTGCTACACTGGAGTGCCTGGACTCAATATTTGACCCCAGCTCCTGATTCCAGCTCCCTGTTAATGGAGAACCTGGAAGGTAGTGGTAATGGCTTAAGTAATTGGATTTCTGCCACCCATGTGGGAGACCTGGATAAAATTCCTATCTCTTGTCTTCAGTATCCTGATTGTTGAAGGCATTTGAGGAGTCAACCAATGGATGGGAGCTCTGTGTCTGTCTTGATCTCTTTTTATCTCAAATAAATAAATAATATAGAAATCCACTGGAACAACACAAATGACATGCATGGAGTACAAGTTGTAGATTTTCTGAATACTTTGATTCACATAAATACATAGATATGCAAAATTATAGTTCTTATACAATTATACATATCCAAAGATACTTTTATGTGTGATGACACTGTAATCTCAGTTCTACCCAAAGAAGTTTTGTATAAATTGTTCTTATCCTGGACTTTTAAATTTACTTACAATTCATATTTCAATCAGAGAATTATTTTTAAATGAATGCTCTCAGAAATCACATAAACTTTTTCATTGCCTTTCACAACAGAAACAAACTACAACTTGATAACTCAAACACAGGCCTTCTAATTGAAGCCAGAACTTAAATTCAAGTCTGCTATTCTACTGCCAACAATGGCCAAATTATGCTGGAACAAATTAAGAAACACAAAGAAGCATTTCAAGAAAGGTGAGGGTCACTTGGAGATGTTATTTTATTTACTCTGTTTACTTATATAACATTTATTAAGAATCACATATGGCTTTAAGAACCTTTAAAATACTGTGTCAGGCCCTGCAAGGCACAGGGGGTTAAGCTGAAAATGAGAATCTGGTATCCCAAATGAGTACCAGTTTGAGTTTCAGCTGTTCCACATTTGATTTAGGTCCCTGCTAATGTGCCTGGGAAAGAAGCAGAAAATGGCCCAAATGATTGGTCCCCTACCACCCACAAGGGAGACCCAGGAGGCATTCTAAGCTCCTGGCTTCTGCCTGGCTTAGTCCCAGCCATTGCAGCCACTGGGGAGTGAACCAGTGGATAGAACATATCTATCTGTCATCTATCATCTATTCATTCATATTTCTCCCTCTCTCTCCTTCCCACTGTAACTCTGCCTTTCAAATAAATTTTTTTAATAGTTAGTGTCTAATTCTGAGGCCAGAATGCTGTTTAGGACATCTGCCATTCTAGGAGTCTGCTGTGTATCCCGTTTCCCATGTTGGATCATTCTCTCATTTTATTCTATCACTTAGTATTAGCAGACACTAGTCTTGCTTATGTGATCCCTTTGACTCTTAATCCTATCATTATGATCAATTATGAACTGAAACTGATCACTTTGACTAGTGATATGGCATTGGTACATGCCACCTTGCCGGGATTGAAATGGAATCCCCTGGCACGTTTCTAACTACCATTTGGGGCAAGTCTGATTGAGCATGTGCCGAACTGTACATCCCCTCCCTCTCATATTCCCAATCTTATATTTAACAGGGATCACTTTTCAGTCAGATCAGGCTAAAAAGTCCATGAGAGTATTTCAGGCATGGAAAGCCAAGACACTGTGAAAAAAAAAAAAAAACTAAATGAAAGATCTCTGTGAGTGAGATCCCATCCGAAAGAATGGGCCATCAAAGAAGGAGGTACCTTTCTCTGAAGGGAGGAGAGAACTTCCACTTTGACTATGACCTTGTCTAAATATGATCATCATGACAAGAGCCTCGGGTGATTACTGCTGACATACACAAGAGTGTCAATTGTTAAATCAACAACGGGAGTCACTGTGCACCTACTCCCCATGTAAGATCTCTGTCCTTAATGTGTTGTACTATGTGAATTAACGGTATAACTAGTACTGAAACAGTACTTTATACGTTGTGTGTCTGTGTGGTTGCAGTCTGTAGAATTATTTACTTAATATATACTAAATTGATCTTCTGTGTATAAAGATAATTGAAAATGAATCTTGATGTGAATGGGATGGGAGAGGGAGCTGGAGATGGGATGGTTACAGTGGGAAGGAGGTTATGGTGTTAGACCCTCAGAGTGAGGATGCTAACACGTCGAGAGGCACACCCCAGAGACTCAGACTCCAGACCAGCTGATGCAAAAGCAAGAGGATTTATTCGGCGTCTGGCAGACGGGCCTCCTGAACCCGGGAGTCCAGAGAGCGCCCCCAGTACAAGCCACATGGTTTATATACCCGCAGCAACCAATCAATCAAAAGCACTATAGAGTCCATGCACACAGCAGTCCAATCCGCGAGTTGTTCATGTGAAGGGCATGCGTCTTCTATCCAATCAGCTACGGGATCACACGGGAGGCATGCACCTCATCGCCATTTTGCTGTTTACTTCTTTAGCAGTTCCTTTCCCTGCCAGCGCCTTCTTGTCCATCGGGGGGGGGGGGGGGCGCGACATCTTGCTCCCTTTGTTCCCCTTGTGGGAGAGCAGTGTCCCGCTTCCCACACCATTATTTGGGTATTAGGAGGTATACAAACTGGGTTGGGTCTTAGCACACCCAGGCACAAGTGTCGCAGCTAGCTAAGCATAGGGTCCCTTATTATTATAGCTGCACCTAATTTTAGCTTTGGGGGAAAAAGTTTAGGGCTGTAATTTTAAACTTTAATTTTTTATTTGGGGCAAAGGTGACTTCTTGTTTTTAATAGTGTTAGCTTAAGTCACTCCAATTGGTTTGATTTTTAAGGTTCTTCATTTCCCCCTTTTCTTTTTGGAGAGATATTAATCCTTTATTTATTTATTTATTTATTTTAACTTTTAATTAATGAATATAAATTTCCAAAGTACGACTTATGGATTACAATGGCTTCCCCCCCATACCATACTTTTTTTTTTTTACAGAAGATCAGTTTAGTATACATTAAGTAAAGATTTCAACAGTTTGCACCCCATAGAAACACAAAGTGAAATATACTGTTTGAGTACTCGTTATAGCATTAAATCTCAATGTACAGCACATTAAGGACAGAGATCCTACATGAGGAGTAAGTGCACAGTGACTCCTGTTGTTGACTTTACCAATTGACACTCCTGTCTATGGCATCAGTAATCTCCCTATGCTCCAGTCATGAGTTTCCAAGGCTATGGAAGCCCTCTGAGTTCTCTGACTCTTATCTTCTTTAGACAAGGTCACAGTCAAAGTGGAAGTTCTCTCCTCCCTTCAGAGAAAGGTACCTCCTTCTTTGAAGACCTGTTCTTTCCACTGGGATCTCACTCACAGAGATCTTTCATTTAGGGTTGGTTTTTTTTTTTTTTTTTTTTGCCAGAGTGTCTTGGCTTTCCATGCCTGAAATACTCTCATGGGCTTTTCAGCCAGATCCGAATGGCTTTAGGGCTGATTCTGAGGCCAGAGTGCTGTTTAGGACATCTGCCATTCTATGAGTCTGCTGAGTATCTCGCTTCCCATGTTGGATCACTCTCCCCTTTATTTATTCTATCGGTTAGTATTAGCAGGTACTAGACTTGTTAATGTGCTCCCTTTGACTCTTAGTCCTTTCATTATGATCAATTGTGAACTGAAATTGATCACCTGGACTAGTGAGATGGCATTGGTACATGCCAACATGCCGGGATTGAATTGGAATCCCCTGGTATGTTTCTAACTCTACCATTTGGGGCAAGTCAGCTTGAGCATGTCCCAAATTATACATCTCTTCCCTCTCTTATTCCCACTCTTATGTTTAACAGGGATCACATTTCAGTTAATTTTCAACACTTAAGAATAACTGTGTATTAATTACAGAATTAAACCAGTCATATTAAGTTTTATATATTTTATACTATGTCTGCGTTAAGTGGACTGCCTGCTGTTGGAGGAGCCTTGGAGGCTTGAGATGGGTGTGGCCTGAGAGCTCTGCTTGGTTCTTCCGGGTTACGGGTGTGCAAAGATGACACCCTCAGGTTATGCGTGGTAAATCTCTCTCTTTTTATTTATTTATTTATTTATTTTATTTATTCAGGGGGTAAGTAATACTGCATGGCACGGCTGTGCAGAATTGATGGTCTTTAGCTTCCCGTCTCTGGCTTCTACCCAAAGAGTCTGTGCAGGCTCGGTTTCTCCTCTGGACTCCCACTGGGTTGCCTAGGCTACTGAATTGTAGTGACTCAGTTCCTTAGCTCTCCCCTGTTGTTATGTAAATCCAGAGAGGGGGCCTGCTCTTTGTCTCTTGCAAACTCTTCAAGCCTTGCAGCCTTGCAACCTTTGCAAGGTTGGCGGAGAGAGAAACCCCCCACCTTTTTTTTCCTTCTCTCCTGTAGTGAGTCTGGTGCACTTTCCGGCTCCCCTCTAGATTCTGACCCCCGTTTCCCCGCCAATGTCTCAGTTATTGAGCTCACCTCCCCTTCCAGCGCTGATGTGTGGACTCGGAGCCCTGGGCGTCCCAACTCTCCCCACTGGTGTCTGTGTGACATGCACTCCCCTTCCTGCACTGGCGCACAGACCCTGTGGCTCCCGCGGCTTGGCTTCTGCGTGGTGGGCGACCTTGTTCTCCCAGTAGTTCCTCCGATTCACAGCCACTAGATCCAGAAGAATTTCCTCTGCAGTATTTTCCTTGTCCTTTTTCTGAGGCTACCGTAACTCCCCTTTTATTAAACTAAATTTTCCCAGACTATCGGTGCGCGCCCTCACTATTCTGCCAACTTGGCTCCGCCCCTCCTCTGGCTTGTGAGATTTTAATCCTAAAATCTAAAGGTCAGCACCGTCTCTGAGCGCCTCGTATTGTTGGGTGAGTACAAGGGCCTGCATGATGGACAACTGGTCCCGGATGAACTGCAGCAACTGATTGAGGATGCACGGGCCAAAAGTTAAAATTAGGAGGAGGACAATGAGGGGGCCCGTGACTGTGGAAATGAGAGTGGTTAACCAGGGGAACTTGTTGAACCAACCCTCAAACCAGCCTTGTTGGGCCTCCCGATCTTTACGTCTTTTGTCCAACCTAGCCCTTAGTTTTGCCATGGAGTCTTCTATGACTCCTGAGTGGTCGACATAAAAACAGCACTCTTCACCAAGGGCTGCACAAAGGCCCCCTTTCTCGAGAAAGAGTAAGTCACGTCCTCTCCTATTTTGTAAGACTGCCTCGGACAGGGAAGTGAGGGATTCCTTCAGCCTAGTTATAGATTGTTCCAGGGCCTGTATGTCCTCATCAATGGCGTTTTTTAAGTCATTGTAATATCGAGGACCCTGGATTAAGGCTGTTGTTTCAGTTCCAACCTCTGTCGCAACTCCGAGCCCTAATAGGACTGCTGGGGTCAGAGAAACTGGTTCTCTGCGAAAGCGGGTGGGGTGTCTATCATAGGAATCTTCTAGGGTGTTGGTTGGATGGTAAATTATTTTAGGCACTAGCTGTACCATAACGCAAAAGTCCTGGGTGGCACTAAGGACCGAGGGAGACACACAGGGGGTAAGTCCCTTGTTACAAGCCCCCCAGTTTCCGTAGCCTGGACTAACATGGGCATAGGTTATTAAATTTGCACTTGGGATGGTAACATTACACAGCTGTATATGAGATGGGGGAGGGTTTCCCAGGCACGTTCCTTTTCCGGAAACTTGGGTTAAGGTGAGTCTAGGCCGTGACTCCTCCCAGGGACACTGACTACTATTAGTGGCAATATAGGGTCCAGTTATTGCAATACCTTCATAATACGGGGGGCTGGAAGTAAGAAAAAGCCAGCAAGAGGAAGTTAGGTCCGGATTGGTATGGTTAATAGCAAAATAAGCCCCTTTGATAAGATTAAGCAATCTTTGCCCGGTAGTCGAAGGAGGTTTGGCTACTAGAGTCGGGGTTTGGACACTTGGGGGTAATCGGGTTGGGGTAGGCGACTGGGTTGGGGCAGCTGCCTGCGGGGAGGAGGCCGGTGGGGCGGCTGGGAGCCGGGCGGCTACTCCCCCACCGTGTTTCCCCAACGGTGGTCCCTGGTCCATTAAGACATGGTTGGGACCTACTGACATGGGGTTTGGGCTTTTTATGCTCAGCCGGATTGAGAAAATGAGGCCCTTATCATGGCCGTGCTGATACAGCCGGAGGCCCCATCGTTTACCTTTTATCCATTCCCGATTGCTCTGTCCATGGCGGGTAAAGGTTATGTTTAGGGGGTTGTCTGTAGTAGGTTGGCGCCCCCCTTCATAGCCCGTGTAACCCTAATGAGATCCCAGCTGGAGGAGGGTTTCCAGTAAGCGTCCCCCGTGTTCTGCCCCGCCACATCTACGTTTGTAGGGGTCCCCCCTATCCCTCTGGGGGCATACATAAAAATCAAAAGATTTAAGGGAGGTTTGCATATTGGACTTGCTGCACCCAGGCAGGTGGTCTGGGGTTCCCAGGATAGCCCTATCAAGGTTGAAATCTGGGAGGTTCCAGGTTTCCAGATCATCTGCTAGTACGCACAAGTCCAGGGTAAGGGATGGCCACCACGTCCAAACAGTTGCGAGTTGGCTACAGGACCATACAATGTTACCCGAGGCCGACACTATCTGCCAAGTAAGGTTTTGGGGGACGTGGGATTTTCAGTCATTACAGCTGAGGCAAGCAAAGTTAAGAGCATTATGTAGTTTTTAAAAATCTTAGCTTGAGCGGATTTTGGGTGCGTTGCAATTTCCATTGTGCTGGCTCTCCCGAAGCTCTATCAGCTCCCGATGGTGCTCGCTTGACGTGGGACGCGTTCCCGGTCCGGTAGGCCGCAGCTAGAGGTTTCCAGATCTGGTTCTGTATAATCTGGAGCGCCTTTAGTTGTGCCTGCAAATTAGGCGCGTTAATAAAGGGGTCAAGCATAGGGTCAAGCAGATTTGCGGCAGGAGGGGGTCCCCCATACAATATTTCATATGGGGTTAATCCATGGTGTGAGGGGGTGTTCCAGACCTGGAACAAGACCATAGGGAGGAGTTGGACCCAGTCTCTAGTGCCAGTCTCCATAGCTAATTTAGTTAAGGTCTCTTTAATTGTTTATTTGTCCGTTCTACCTGTCCTGAACTTTGGGTCTATAAGCACAATGTAATTTCCAATTTATCCCCAGCGTTTTGGCCACCAGCTGACTTACCTGGGAGACGAAGGCAGGCCCGTTATCAGACCCAATTACCTGAGGGAGACCAAATCGTGGGAAGATGTCCTCGATGATTTTTTTGACGACCACTTGAGCGGTTTCTCGTTTGGTGGGGAAGGCTTCCACCCACCCAGAGAAGGTGTCTACAAAAACTAAGAGATACTTGTTACCATATTTTCCTGGCTTAACCTCGGTGAAGTCTACTTCCCAATTGACTCCGGTTTGATCTCCCTGGAACCTTGTTCCTTCCGGCAGCTTGAGGTGCCCCGCATTGACCTTCGCTCAGGGAATGCAGGACTCGGTGGCCTGTTGAACTAGAGAGTTAAGCCTTGGGATAAAGTAAGGTTGATCTTTTTGTTGCAGCAGCATTTTTAGTTTTTTTTTTTTTATGTCCTAAATGAGTCCACATATGGAGTTGAGTTATTAGTTCACGGGCCATTTTGTGGGGCAGGACAACTTTGTCGTGGAGTGTCCAAACTCCCTTTTGTTCATCGTAATCCACCCCAAGCTGCTGGATTTCGTCCAAATATTGATCTAAATAGGGGAAGGGGAGGTCCCCACGGTCTGGCGTATGGTGGGCCACCGCAGTACTCAGGTATAAAGTCTGCGGGCCCACCACAGCCGTTCTGGCAACCTCGTCCGCCATCCTATTTCCTCTTGCTATGGGGTCACTTCCCCGCTGGTGTCCAGGACAGTGAATTATGTTCAACTTTTTAGGTAGGAAAAGTGCCTGTAAGAGGTCTAAAATTTCAGTCTTGTTCTATATGTCTTTTCCTGCTGAGGTTAAGAGGGCTCTTCTTCGGTAAATTTCTCCATGTATATGGGCAGTAGCAAACGCATAGCGGCTATCAGTATAGATGTTAACTTTTTTCCTGGTAGCTTGTCTGAGGGCCTGTGTGAGGGCCACAAGCTCGGCTTTCTGAGCCGAGGTTCCCACAGGCAAGGTGCTTTCCCATATTATGGAGTGTCCCTCCACCATGGCCGCCCCCGCCCTCCGCTCACCGTTTTGTAGAAAACTGCTCCCGTTGGTGTACCAGGTATGTTCTGCGTCCAGCAACGGCTGATCCGTCAGGTCCTCCCGGGTACCATGGGCCTCAGCCAGGATTTGATGACATTCATGAGGTACCCAGGCGCCGGGCTCCATGTCCGGGAGCAGGGTAGCCAGCTTCAGGGGGGTGGCAGGTCCAAACTGAATCCGCTCCGGGTTGAGCAACATGGCTTGGTAGTGAGTCACTCGGGCATTGGAGAGCCACCTATCTGGCGGCTGCCAGATGATGGTGTCGATGGCATGGGGGCCCACCACGGTGAGGGATTGTCCTAGAGTCAATTTATCTGCATCTTTGACAAGGACTGCCACTGTGGCCACCATGCGCAGACACGGGGGCCAATCAGCGGCCACATTATCCAATTTTTTTGAAAGGTAAGCCACCAGCTTTTTCCAAGGTCTCAGCTTCTGAACCAGGGTGCCCTTCGCTATTCCCCTTCGTTCATCAATGTACAATGTGAAGGGCTTAGTCACATCGGGGAGGCTTAGGGCAGTCCTTAACCCAGTGTCCCCTTTCTTTGCAGTAGGCACATTGGTCTTGTTCTACTCGGGGCCTTCTTTTGTCTCCCAGGGTCTTATTCTGTCCTGGCCTACCTTGCCCTGCACCCTGCACTACTGTGGCCAAAATTTTGGTTAAGTCTCAATTCCGCTTTTTGTCTCGGATGTCCTCCCTCCGCTCTTGCTCTTTGCGTAATCTTTCTTCCTTCTCCTGTGTCTCCCTTTTATTGAAATTTTTTTCTGCCTCCTTTAGTAGGTCTTGTAATGTATACCCTTGCAGCCCGTCCAGTCGTTGTAATTTGTTTCAGATATCGGGAGCCGACTGTCTGATAAATGACATAATTACATCTGACTGGCGTTCGGTGGCCAGAGGGTCAAAAGGGGTATACATGCGATAACCTTCCATTAAACGTTCTAAGAACCCTGCCGGAGTCTCTTCCTGACCCTGGATAATCGCACGTACCTTGGCCAAATTAGTGGGGTGCTTCCCTGCCCCTTTGAGACCCGCTAACAGAGTCTGGTGATAGAGACGGAGTCGCTCCCTACCGGCCACGGTGTTGTAGTCCCACTCCAGGCGAGTCAGAGGGAAGACGTCCTCAATCTCGTTAGGCAGTTGAGTCGGCCTGCCATCTGCTCCCAGCACATTTTTACGAGCTTCTAATATGACTCGCTGTTTTTCCTCCATAGTGAGGAGGGCCTGTAAAAGTTGCTGACAGTCATCCCAAGCTGGTTGGTGAGTGAGTAGAATGGATTCAATTAATCCGGTCAAAGCTTGGGAAAAGGAGGGATTGTGGGTCTTCCAGTTGTATAGGTCGGAGGCGGAGAACAGCCAATACTGAATCTGGCCGGCCACCGACCTTAAAGGAAATGCTTGAGAGGACCAGACACCCTCCGGGCCACCGGCACGTTCCCTCCGCAGCCGCAAGCGAGTAGAGGGTGGGGAGGAGGAAGGCTCTAACCCTCCTATTTCGGTGGAGTCGGGGGAGGGTGGCTCAGGGTCCTGGGGTTCCTGAACCAACTGTGGTGGGACCTGAGGAGGGTACGGAGGAGGAGGGTCTAGAAGTAGAAGATTTTCCTGAGTGTCTGGGAGAACTGGTGGAGTTTTAGGCATAGGCTTAAGTGGTTCATTCAGGGGAAGAAGGGAAGAAGAAGTGGGCAGCACCGAAGGTAAGGGCACGAGTGGGGTTGAAGTAGGCCCGGGGCCAGGTTTTGGGGTCTGTGCCCCTAAAGAGGAAAGGAAAGGCTTAACCCATGTTGGGGGATCTTGGGAGAGACTCTCCCAGGTGACAATATAGGGCACTTGGTCCAGATGTCCATGCAGTCCCATTTGGAAAACCTTCTCTTTGACCTGTAAAATAGTAGTAAGGTTAAAAGTGCTGTCCCGCGGCCATCCGACCTCGAGGGAGGGCCACTCAGAGGTACAGAAAGCCAGCCACTTTTTCTTGTGCACTTACACTGACTGGTTATGTGCCCGTTTCATGACCTCTTTCCAGTGTCCTAAAGTCAGACTTAAAGGGGTAGTTAGTTGTTGACCCATGGGTAAAACAATTAAATCGACAACGTACAGGACACCGACTAGACAGAGGAACAGAACAAACCACACACAAGCCGAGCAGCAACTGATCGGCCACAAACCGAAAGTACGACAAGAGGGGAGCGGCCGACCATGGCCGGGTTCCCCGGGGAGGAGAGAGACCTGATCTCTCTCTTTCCCTCACAAAACTCTTGGAGCGTCCTCCAGAGCAGGACCAGGGGTCTCAGGGCATGTCTGCCTCCCCCGCTGGCCCAAGCGAAACAAGCCCTGTACAGGTACAATTTTTTGAAACGCCGAAGACATACAAACACACAAAACAGCAACACGAAAACTGAGCTAGCTCTTACCTCCAACCGAACCTGGAATTGAGTCTGGGGGTGCACCAATCCCAGATGAGATGAGCCCCCAAAATGTTAGACCCTCGGAGTGAGGATGCTAACATGTTGAGAGGCACACCCCAGAGACTCAGACTCCAGACCAGCTGATGCAAAAGCAAGAGGATTTATTCGGCGTCTGGCAGACGGGCCTCCTGAACTCGGGAGTCCAGAGAGCGCCCCCAGCACAAAGCCACATGGTTTATATACCCGCAGCAACCAATCAATCAAAAGCACTATAGAGTCCATTCACACAGCAGTCCAATCCATGAGTTGTTCATGTGAAGGGCATGCGTCTTCTATCCAATCAGCTACAGGATCACATGGGAGGCATGCACCTCATTGCCATTTTGCTGTTTACTTCTTTAGTAGTTCCTTTCCCTGCCAGCGCCTTCTTGTCCACCCTGGGGGGGGGGGAGCGTGACGTCTCGCTCCCTTTGTTCCCCTTGTGGGAGAGCAGTGTCCCGCTTCCCACACAGTTGAGTATTAGGAGGTATACAAACTGGGTTAGGTCTTAGCACAGCCAGGCACAAGTGTCGCAGCTAGCTAAGCATAGGGTCCCTATAGCTTTATAGCTATAGCTGCACCTAATTTTAGCTTTGGGGGAAAAAGTTTAGGGCTGTAATTTTAAACTTTAATTTTTTATTTGGGGCAAAGGTGACTTCTTGTTTTTAATAGTGTTAGTTTAAGTCACTCCATCTTGGTTTGATTTTTAAGGTTCTTCAGTGGGGGAGGAGGAAAGACACTATAATCCAAAAGTTGTACTTTGGAAATTTATATTTATTAAATAAAAGTTAAAAAACAAGAAGTGTCTAATAATTGAGTGATAATAGGAACAGTGGGATGTAAATGATAGAGACACGAGGGAGCTGAAGCTGAAGGAACATCCCATGCACAGACAAATCTGAACAGCAGAAGCATAGTTGGCTGTGAGCTCCACTTAGCTCTGTGTTTGCATGGGACTTTTTTTTTTTTTTTTGGCAGGCAGAGTGGACAGTGAGAGAGAGAGACAGAGAGAAAGGTCTTTCTTTTGCCGTTGGTTCACCCTCCAATGGCCGCCGCAGCTGGCATGCTGCGGCCAGCGCACCGCGCTGATCCGATGGCAGGAGCCAGGAGCCAGGAGCCAGGTGCTTTTCCTGGTCTCCCATGGGGTGCAGGGCCCAAGCACCTGGGCCATCCTCCACTGCACTCCCTGGCCACAGCAGAGAGCTGGCCTGGAAGAGGGGCAACCGGGACAGAATCCGGCGCCCCGACCAGGACTAGAACCCGGTGTGCTGGCGCCGCTAGGCAGAGGATTAGCCTAGTGAGCCACGGCGCCGGCCACATGTGACCTTCTTACCAGTGAGTCCGGGTGCACTCCACATTTCCAATGATGCCATGCATTCTTTGTTTTGATCATTTTTTCCTGTTGCATTTCCCCAATACTGTGGCCACACTGTAGCAATGCACGTCAGTCATAAACAGGCTGGCTTATAAATGACAGAAATTTATCCTCACATTTCTGGAGGCTGAGATTTGGTGGCTGGTGAGATCCAATTTTCTGATTCTTAGAAGTCTAATTTCCATGGTGTCTTACATGGTGGAAGGGACAACTGAGCTCCCTCAGGCCTTTTATACAAGGGTACTAATTCCATTCATGAGGGCTCAACCCTCATGAACTAACCACTCCTAACACTGTCAAGTTGGGTGTTAGTATTTCCACATAGGAATTTTAGGAAGCACACAAACATTCAGACCATAGCACTGTGATTCCAATTATTTTTATATTATTTTCATCTCCTTCAAAACTTTTAAATGATATGTTATTGAGAAAGATGTAAAGAATTATAGTTAATGAGGGTGCCGGTGCCATGGCACAATAGGGTAATCTTCTGCCTGCATCACCAGCATCCCATATGGGCGCCAGCTCTAGTCCTGGTTGTTCCTCTTCCAGTCCAGCTCTCTGCTATGGCCTGGGAAAGCAGTAAGATGGCCCACGTCCTTGGGCCCCTACACCCACATGGGAGACCAAGAAGAAGCACCTGGCTCCTGGCTTCGGATCGGTGCAGCTCCAGCCGTTGCAGCCATTTGGGGAGTGAACCAACGGAAGGAAGACTTTTCTGTCTCTCTCCCCCACAGTCTGTAATTCTGCCTGTCAAATAAATAAATAAATAAAATCTTTAAAAATAGTTAATGAGCATTCACGTACAACCACTCTGTCTATAAACACCTACCCACCTCTTTAAAGGTTTCTATTGGCCCCTCTTTAATCCCATCCTGGTTACTAATTTCCTTATTTTAATCTCATTACATTGGCCTAAATATGAATACAGGGCTAATCAAGATATTACTTTGACATATAATTTTGAGCTTTGGAATCATACTGTTTATGTCATTCTTCAATTTACTGAGTTTGCTCTATACTGTATTTGTAATATTTATTCTTAGGCATTTCAGTGTAGGTTATTTTCATTAATTTATTGTGTCCTATTATAAAAGACATATGGAGAAAATTTATCCACTCTAGTTGAATTGATTTGGGTTGGTCTTTATTTTTGGTATTACAATAAAAGCAGCTATGCAGATTATTAGATAGGTTTCCTTCATTCAATACTTGAAGTTTCTCTAAGCTATGCAGAACGGCATTCGTGTGACAGAAGCTTTCAGATAAGCCCATGAGAGTATTTCAGGCATGGAAAGCCAAGACACCTGGCAAAAAACAAACAAACAAACAAACAAACAAACAAACTAAATGGAAGATCTCTGTGAGTGAGATCCCAATGGAAAGAACAGGTCTTCAAAGAAGGAGGTACCTTTCTCTGAAGGGAGGAGAGAACCTCCACTTTGACTATGACCTTGTCTAAACAAGATAAGAGTCGGAGAACTCAAGGGGCTTCCATAGCCTTGGAAACTCATGACTGGAGCATAGGGAGATTACTGATGCCATAGACAGGAGTGTCAATTGGTAAAGTCAACAACAGGAGTCACTGTGCACTTATTCCTCATGTAGGATCTCTATCCTTAATGTGCTGTACATTGAGGCTTAATGCCATAACGAGTACTCAAACAGTATATTTCACTTTGTGTTTCTATGGGGGTGCAAACTGTTGAAATCTTTACTTAATGTATACTAAGCTGATCTTCTGTTAAAAAAAGAAGAAATTAGCAATTCCCAACTTGACTCTCACTGGAATTAAACATGACAATAGGTCTGATCTGATTTCATCATCATTTAAAAAATCATCTATTATTTTTCACTTGATGTTTCTGTGTGGGAGCAAACTGTTGAAATCTTTACTTAATGTATGCTAAACTGATCTTCTGTATATAAAGAGAATTGAAAATGAATCCTCATGTGAATGGAAGGGGAGAGGGAATGGGAAAGGGGAGGGTTGCGGGTGGGAGGGACGTTATGGGGGGGAAGCCATTGTAATCCATAAGCCGTACTTTGGAAATTTATATTCATTAAATAAAAGTTAAAAAAAAAGATCTTCAAATAAACCAAGTTATAGCAAAGTGTTTTCCAATGTGTTTGTGCTCATTAACTCACCATGACCATTTAAATTTCAAGAGTTCCACGTTGTTACTATTGATGTGTCCAAGTTGTTGATTGGTTAATTGTACCTTGTTATATTTTCAGTTCTTTCTAAGCCATGTCATTTTCTATGTAAACAAACACTATTCATTTTTATGTGTTGATTTTATATCCTGCAACTTTTCAAACTCTCTCATGAGTTCAAATATTCTCTTAGTGGAAATTTTTGGTTCCCCTATGTAGACAATAATGCCATCTACAAATAGGGATAATTTTACTACCTCCTTTATAATTTGTATCACTGTGATTTCTTTTTCTTTCCTAATGACTCTTGTTAAAACTTCCAGAACTATATTGAATACCAATGGTAAAAGTGGGCATGCTTGTCTGGTTCTGGATCTTAGTGGAAACGCTTCCAATTTACCTTCATTCAGTATGCTTCCAGATTTGGGTTTGTCAAATATTCCCTCAAATGGATTGAGAAATGTACATTCTATCCCAATTTACTTTAGGTTTTTTATCATGAAATGATGTTGTGTGTTATCAGATGCTATTTCTACGTCTATTGAGATAGTCAGATGTTTTTTATTCTTTGGTTTGTTAATGTGATGTATCACATTTATTGATTTGTGTTGAACTATCCCTACATACCAGGGATAAATCTCACTTGGTCTGGTTAAATGATCTTTCTGAAGTGTTGTTGGATTTGATCAGCTAGTATTTTGTTGAGGATTTTTATATCTATGTTAATCAGAGATATTGGGCTATAGTTCTTTCTCTTTGTTATATCTTTTCTTTGTTTTGGAATTAAGGTGATACTGGCTTCCTAGAAGGAGTTTGGGATGATTCCCTCCCTTTGAATTGTGTTGAATAGCTTGAGAAGAATTGGAATTAGGTTTTCACTAAAAGTTGGTAGAATTCAGCAGTTAAGCCAATCCTGGGATTTTCTTTTTTTGGGAATATCTTTGTTATTGATTCAATCTCTGTCTTGGTTATTTGTCTGTTTCAGTGTTCTGTGTCTTCATGACTCAGTTTTGGTAGATGGTATGTGTCAAGGAACCTATACATGTTTCCTGATTTTTCAAATTTGTTGGCAGCTGTTTGTAGTAATTCCTGATATTTCTATGCTATACTTTGTAATATGTCTGTTTCATCTCTGATCTTATCTATTTGTATCTCTTTGTGTTGTTGTTAATTAGGCCAATAGTGTATCAATTTTGCTTTTTATTGTTTTGTATTTGTTTTTCAAAAAAATCTTTCATTTAATTAACCTTTTGTATTATTCTTTTTGGTTTCAATTTCGTTTACTCTTTTAATTTTAATTATTTACTTCCTCCTGCTAATTTGCGGTTTGGTTTGTTGTTGTTTTTCTAGGTTCTTGAGATGCATTAATAGCTCATTTATTTTATGTCTTCCCAATTTATTGATGTAGGCACTAGTTGATATAAACTCCCTTATTAACAGTGATTTTGTTGCATTTCATAATTTTTGGTATGTTGTACTGTCGTCTTCATTTGTTTCCAGGAATATTTTTATTTCTTTTTGATGTCTTCTTTGACCCACTGTTCATTAAGGAGCATGTTGTTCATTGTACATTTATTTGCATATTTTCTACAGATCCTTAAGTAGTTCATTTCTGGCTTCATTCCTTTTTGGTCACAAAAGACACAGGGTATGATTTCATTTTTTTAAATTTGCTGAGCTGTGCTTTCTTGGAGTAGCATATGGTCTACGCTAGACAAAATTCCATGCATTGATGAAAAGAATGTGCATTAAGCAGCTGTGAGCTGAAAGGTTCTGTAGATATCAGTTAGGTACATTTGGTCCATAGGGTTGATTAGTTCTCTTGTGTTTTTTTTGTTGTTGTTGTTGTTGTTGGTTTTCTGTCTAGCTGATCTGTCCACTGATGAAAGTGGGACTTGAAGTCCCCCATTATTATGGTATTGGAGTCTATGTCTCGCTTTAGATGCATTAACATTTCTTTGAAACAGCTATGTGCTCTGACATTGGGTGCATACATATTTATGATTGTCATATATTCCTCTTGAATTGATCCCTTGATCATTACATAATGACCTTCTTTTTCTAACAGTTTTTGTGTTCAAGTCTATTTTATCTGATATTAGGATGCCTATATCTGGTTGGTTTTGCTTTCCATTAGCATGAATTATTTTTTTTTTCATGCTTTCATTTTCAGTCTGCATGTGTCTTTGTATTGAGATGCATTACTTGTAGGTAGCAAATAGTTATGTCTTGGTTTTTTATTCTATTCAGTCAGTCTGTGTCTTTTAATTAGCCAGCGTAGACCATTTACATCAATGGTTATCATTGAAAGCAAAGCATTTGGCCCTACCATTTTTCCATAAATATATATTGTATGTTTTGGATTTTCTTTGTACATTTACTGGGAGATTTTCTGCTTTCACCTTCTTTCATAATGATGACTGTCATTCTCTGTTTTTCTGTGTAGCACATCCTTAAGTATAAATTGTAAGACTGGACATGTGGTTACAAATTCTTCCAATTTTTGTTTGTTTTGGAAAGTCTTTATTTAACCTTCATTTATTCATTTCTTCCAAGTGATAAATGTTCTGTGTTAGCCCACAGTGGCTACAGCCCTTACCCACACAGGTGCATGGACTCCACAGTGGATCTGTGCAGTCACAGTGGATCTGTGCAGTCAGTGTGAGCACAGAACCATCTGCGATGACACAGACTGTCAGGGAGCTCTCAGCCTCTGATACCAGACACAATGAATGCCCAGAGATCCTGCTACACTACCCACATCTTTTTGTGCACAGAGTTCCAAAAATCACAGCATGCATAGGTTCCCGTCTCAGCCCCATGAGCTTGCTCTGCCCATGGAGTAAACAGAGATATTCCCAGAAGCCAGCTGCCTGTGGGTGCTCCAACTTGGCATCTTGAGCCCCTAGCCAGTGATAGGTTTAGGGGATGGTGGCACATCACATTCCTAAATGGATGCCCAGCCCCCTACTAAGCCTCCCGGCCACAGTCAAAGTCAGTGGGAAATGTAGACTTGTGCCTCTGTTATAACCCCCTAGCCATGAATGATGTCAGTGCTTCTGCAGCCTCTGCTGGCATCAAGATGGCACTTTCTCCGCACTGGTCCCTGGGTACCCTTGTCAGGGGATGGGGAGAAAGAAATGTGTTTTCCTTCACTGGATTGGGTGGGCACCATGCCTCCGACTAGGACTCCAGGATAGATTGAAAGTCATTGTGGTAAGCAAGGCTCTCCCTCAAGCAATAAAACCAATGGCATGGACTGCCATTTTCTGTTATCACCTCACCCTCAGAAGCTTGTGTCTCCACCCCCCCATAAAAGAAAAGAAAGATACTTTCCAGTAAACAAGACATATATCACTAAAACAGTGAAATTAAAATATATACCTGTCCTCAAAGATCTTAAATATGATTTCCTATATCTGGATTACATTGTGGTATAGTTTTACAAAAAATTATGTGTTCATACAATATGTTCCAGTTTGTAAAAAAATTATGAAGACAGGAGGAGTTTACACAGAGAAGTCAGCATGACAGCACCTGGTAACGGCATTAATGTTCCCATCTCATACTCCATGAGGAAGCTGATGAGAGAAATCAGGAAGTTTCTTTGCAGTCAGGAACTGAGCAAGAACCATGTCCTCCTGAGCTGCTGTATCTTTTCTTTCTTTCAGTGTATGTTATGCCCTGGATCCATAGTAACATCAGATATCCTTTTCTTATCCGTTTGCTGCCTGTGGCTACTGCTGAGTAAAAAATATGTGATGCATGAAGTCTACTTAATGGTCCAGGGTGCAATTTCCTACATTCCTGGATTGTCTCTGTGTAACTTAGTCTACCAGAAGCTTCCCAAAGATCTGTAATTCAGAAACAGACAACCTGGGCAGAGGTGTCCTGCAATGAATAAATTCTTACTTCTAACAGGCTGAAGTGGACCATCTGGCTTCCTTAAGGAACTACAAAAGTATAATTTTAGTGGAAGCCTCTGTGAAGTAGTTTGGGAAGCAATGTAAAGATTTTAGCAAATTAAGAGAGTTTATCAGCACATGCAGGAGCCAGCACTGTGCTGTAGAAGGTTAAGCCTCTGCCTGCAGTCCTGGCATCCAATATGAATGTCAGTTCAGATCCCAGCTGTTCCTTTTCTGACCCAGTTCCCTGCTAATGTGCCTGGGAAAGCAGTGGAAGATGGTCCAAGTGCTTGGGCCCCTGCACCCACATGGAAGAGCCAAATTATATTCCCTGAAGGAAGGATTTAGAGCATCCTTTTAAGGTAAAAGAGAAGTTTGAATGAATTACAAAAGTCCTTTGTTAAAAATTCTAACTTTAAGGGCTGGCACTGTGGTATAGTGGGCAAAGCCTCTGCCTGCAGTGCTGGTATCCATATGGGTACCAGTTTGAGTCCTGCCTACTCTACTTCTAAACCAGCTTCCTGTTAATGTGCTTGAGAATGCAGTGGAACATGGCCCAGGTGCTTGGGCCCATGCACCCATATGGCAAACCCAGAATAAGCTTCTGGCTCCTGGCTTCACATTGGCCCAGCTCTGGCCCTTGCAGCTATTTGGGGAATGAACCAGCAGGTGGAAAGTTGGAAGATTCTCTCTCTCTCTCTCTCTCTCTCTCTCTCTCTCTCTCTGTGTGTGTGTGTGTGTGTGTAAAAAGAATGAAAAAGATTTATTTGTGTGTTAATTCAGACTTACCCCTAATGGTAGAGCTAGAAACATGTCATGGGACTCCAAATCCGATTAAGTTGGCATATACCAATCCCATCTTACTAGTTAAAGTGATCAGTTTAAGTTCATAATTGATCATAAAGATAGGATTAAATGTCAAAGGGATCACATAAACAAGACTAGTGTCTGCTAATAATAACTGATAGAATTAAAAACTAGTATTCAAAGAGTACTTTATACTTTGAGTGTCTGTGTGGGTTCAAACTGTTGAAATCTTTACTTAGCATATACTAATTTGAACTGCATATAAAGATAATTGAAAATAAATCTCAATGAAGAATGGGATGGGAGAGGGAGTAGAAGATGGGATGATTTGCGGCCGGGAGGGAGGTTATGGGGGGATAAGCTGCTATAATTCAGAAGTTGTACTTTGGAAAGTTATATTTATTAAATGAAAGTTTAAAAAATAAAAACAAAAAAAGATTTATTTTATTTATTTGAAAATCAGATTTACACACAGAGAGAAGGAGAGGCAGAGAGAGAGGGAGGTTTTTCTTTCACTTGTTCAGTCCCCAGTTGGATGTAATGGCCGGGGCTGCACCAATCTGAAACCAGGAGCCAGGAGCTTTCTCCGGGTCTCCCATGTGGGTGCAGGGGCCCAAGTACTTGGGCCATCTTCCACTGCTTTTCCAGGCCATAGCAGAGAGCTGGATTGGAAGTGGAGCATCCGGGACTCAAACTGGTGCCCACATGGGATGCCAGCACTGCAGGTGTAGGCTTTACCCGCTATGCCACAACGACAGCCTGGAGGATAAACTTTACTTCTGCAGCTCATTTCACAGACTAGCTTAGGGGAGTTTATTCAATACAGTCCTCAGGATGTTCCTTCTTAGCAAATGGTTTTCTTTGTTAATCTGTGTGTGTTAGAGAGAGAGAGAGAGAGAGAGAGAGAGAGAGAGATGTCATCCACTGATGTGCACCCCAAATGCCAGCAATTGTTAGTGCTAGGTTAGTGTGAAGCTGGGAGCTGGGAACTCAATCCAGGTCTTTCATATGGGTGAGTGGAATTCAATTACATGAATTGCCTTCCAAGGTCTGCATTGTCAGGAAGCTGAAGTCAGTAGCCAGATTTGGGCAACAAACCCAGACATTTTGAATATATAATGCAGCTATCTTAACTGCTTAGGCTAAATACCTGCTCCCAGTGATACTATGATTTTTTTTCTTTTGTTTTTCACATTTGCTGCTGGTTTATAGAGATGACGTTAATTTTGTAGGATGGTTTTTGTATCCTGCACCCTTGTTAAACTCATCTATTAATTCTAAAAGTTTGTTTTTTTTTTTTTGTAGATTGTTATGGATTTTCAAAGTTGAAAATTTTGGTATCTACAAAGAATGACAGTTTGTTTCTTCCTTTCACATACACAATTTATTTTCTCTTCTTGCCTGACTGCACTTTCTGCAACTTCCGGTGCCCTATTGGGTAAGAGCATTGAGAATGCACACTGTTGATCTGTTCCTACCAGAACAGAAAAAGTTACACGTTTACAATTAAGTATTGAGTCAGATGTAGGTTTTTGTAGGTGTTCTTTATTAAGCTGAGTTAAATCTTCATTTGTTTTTACTGTGTTTCCTTTTACCCTTTCCCTAGTGCCTTCTTCCAGTCTCCAGAAACTGCTTTCAGATCCTTGATCAAATGTAAGTTGGCTGTAGATGTTTGGATTGATTTCTGGTGTTTCAATTCTGTTCCATTGGTCTATCCAACTGTTTCTGTACCAGTACAATGCTGTTTTGATTACAACTGCCCTGTAGTGTGTCCTGAAATCTGGTATTGTGATGCCTCCAGCTTTGTTTTTGTTGTACAAGATTGCTTTAGCTATTCGAGGTCTCTTGTGCCTTCATATGAATTTAAGCATCATTTTTTCTAGATCTGAGAAGAATGTCTTTGGTATCTTGATTGGGATTGCATTGAATCTATAAATTACTTTTGGGAGAATGGACATTTTGATGATGTTGATTCTTCCAATGCATGAGCATGAAAGATTTTTCCATTTTTTGGTATCCTCTTCTATTTCTTTCTTTAAGGTTTTGTAATTTTCACCATAGAGATCTTTAACGTCCTTAGTTAAGTTTATTCCAAGGTGTTTGATTGTTTTTGTAGCTATTGTGAATGGAATTGATCTTAGAAGTTCTTTCTCAGCCATGGTGTTGCCTGTGTATACAAAGGCTGTTGATTTTTGTGCATTGATTTTATATCCTGCTACTTTGCCAAACTCTTCAATGAGTTCCAATAGTCTCTTAGTAGAGTTCTTTGGATCCCCTTAATAAAGCATCATATCGTCTGCAAAGAGGGATAGTTTGAGTTCTTTCTTCTCAATTTATATCCCTTTAATTTCTTTTTCTTGCCTCATAGCTCTGGCTAAGACTTCCAGAACTATGTTAAATCGCAGTGGTGAGAGTGGGCATCCCTGTCTGGTACCAGATCTCAGTGGAAATGCTTCCAACTTTTCCCCATTCAATAGGATGCTGGCTGTGGGTTTTTCATAAATTGCATTGATTGTATTGAGGAATGCTTCTTCCAAACCCAGTTTGCTTAGAGTTTTCATCATGAAACGGTGTTGAATTTTATCGAATGCTTTCTCTGCATCTATTGAGATAATCATATGGTTTTTCTTCTGCAGTCTGTTAATTTGGTGAATCACATTAATTGATTTGTGAACACTGAACCATCCCTGCATACAGGGATAAATCCCACCTGGTCTGGGTGGATGATTTTTCTGATGTGTTGTTGTATTCTATTGTCCAGAATTTTGTTGAGCATTTTTGCGTCTATGTTCAGCAGGGATATTGGTCTGTAATTCTCTTTCAGTGCTGCATCTTTCTCTGGCTTAGGGATTAAGGTGATGCTGGCTTCATAGAAAGAATTTGGGAGGATTCCATCTTTTTCGATTGTTCTGAATAGTTTGAGGAGAATTGGAGTTAGTTCTTTAAATGTCTGGTAGAATTCAGCAGTGAATCCATCTGGTCCTGGGCTTTTCTTTGTTGGGAGGGCCTTTATTAATGTTTCAATTTCTGTTTCAGTTATGGGTCTATTTAGGTTTTCTGTGTCTTCCTGGTTCAATTTAGGTAGGTTGCATGTGTCCAGGAATCTATCCATTTCTGAGAGATTTTCCTGTTTGCTGGGATACAAGTCCTTGTAGTAATTTCTGATGATTCTTTTTATTTCTGTGGTGTCCGTTGTTACGTTTCCTTTTGCATCTCTGATTTTACTGATTTGGGTCTTTTCTTTTTTTTAGTTAGTTGGGCCAATGGGGTGTCAATTTTGTTTATTTTTTCAAAAAACCAGCTCCTCGTTTGGCTGATTTTTTGTAGTGTTTCTTTGGATTCAATCCTGTTGATTTCTTCTCTGATTTTAATTATTTCTCTTCTCCTACTAGCCTTGGTTCTGCTTTGCTGCAGTTTTTCTAGATCCTTGAGATGCGCTGAAAGCTCATCTATTTGGTGCCTTTCCAATTTCTTGATGTAGGCCCCTATTGATATAAACTTTCCTCTTAACACTGCTTTTGCTGTATCCCATAAGTTTTGGTATGTTGTGCTGTTATCCTCATTTACTTCCAGAAAGTTTTTGATTTCTCTTTTAATTTCTTCTGTGACCCAATGTTCATTTAGTAGCATGTTGTTCAATCTCCGTGTGTTTGCATATGCTCTAGGGATTCCTGAGTTGCTAATTTCCAACTTCATTCCCCTATGGTCTGAGAAGCTGCATCTTATGATTCTAATTCTTTTGAATTTGCTGAGACTTGCTTTATGGCCTAGTAGGTGGTCAATCCTAGAGAAGGTTCCATGTACTGCTGAGAAATATGTAAATGCTTTCTGTGTAGGATGAAAAGTTCTGTAGATATCTGTTAGATCCATTTGGGCTATAGTGTCGTTTAAATCTACTGTCTCCTTGTTGATCTTCTGTCCTGTTGATCTGTCTATTTCTGAGAGTGGAGTATTGAAGTCCCCCAGTACTATTGTATTGGGGTCTAAGTCTCCCTTAATGTCCCTTAACAAATCTTTTTTTTTTAACTTTTATTTAATGAATATACGTTTCCAAAGTACGAATAATGGATTACTATGGCTTCCCCCCCATACCGTCCCTCCCACCCACAACCCTCCCCTTTCCCACTCCCTCTCCCCTTCCATTCACATCAAGATTCATTTTCGATTATCTTAATATACAGAAGATCAGCTTAGTATACATTAAGTAAGGATTTCAACAGTTTGCTCCCACACAGAAACATAAAGTGAAAAATAATAGATGATTTTTTTAATGATGATGAAATCAGATCAGACCTATTGTCAGTGCTCTGTAATTAAGTGCATATACATTGATAATCGTTATATCTTCCTGTTGAATTGATCCCTTAATCATTATATAGTGCCCCTCTTTGACTCTCCTAACAGTTTTTGTGTTGAAGTTTATGTTGTCCGATATTAAGATGGCTATGCCTGCTCTTTTTTCATTTCTGTTGGCATGGTATATCTTTTTCCAGCCTTTTACTTTCAGTCTGTATTATTTTTGTTGGAAAGATGTGTTTCTTGTAAGCAGCAAATAGATGGGTTTTGTTCCTTAAGCCAATCAGCCAATTGGTGTCTTTTAACTGGACAGTTCAGTCCATTAACATTCAATATGACTATTGATAAGTAGCAACTTTGCCCTGCCATTTGCCAAAGATATTTTCTAATATATGATTTGAACTTCCTATGATCTTTTGGTGTGAGGTTTCCTTCATTTACCTTCTTTCATATTGATGATCGTGTTTCTGTGTTTCTGTGTGTAACACATCTTTAAGCATAATTTGCAGGGCCGGACGAGTGGCGACAAATTCTTTCAATTTCTGTTTGCTGTGAAAGGTCTTTATTTCACCTTCATTCACAAATGAGAGCTTTGCAGGATATAACATTCTGGGCAGGCAGTTTTTCTCTCTTAATACCTGAGCTATATCTCGCCATTCCCTCCTAGCTTGTAGGGTTTCTGATGAGAAGTCAGCTGTGAGTCTAATTGGAGATCCTCTGAGAGTAATCTGACATTTCTCTCTTGCACATTTTAGGATCTTTTCTTTATGTTTCACTGTGGTGAGTTTAATTACAACATGTCATGGTGAGAATCTCTTTTGGTCATGTTTATTAGGGGTTCTTTGAGCTTCGTGTACTAGGATGTCTCTCTCCTTCTCCAAACCTGAGAAATTTTCTGCTAGTATCTCACTAAAAAGGCTTTCTAATCCTTTCTCCCTCTCCATGCCTTCAGGAACTCCTAGAACCCGAATGTTGGGTTTTTTAATAGTATCCTGTAGATTACCAACAATATTTTTTAGATTTCTAATTTCCTCTTTTTTTCTTTGGTTTGACTGCATATTTTCCTGTGCTCTGTCTTCTAAGTCCGATATTCTCTCTTCTGCTTCACCCATTCTGGTTTTAAGGCTCTCTAATGTGTTTGTCATTTGATCTATTGAATTCTTCATTTCATTATGATTTCTCGTCACTGTCACAGTTTCATGTTCTACTAGTTGTTTCATTTCATTTTGATTCCTCCTTAATATTTCATTTTTGCGAGAGATTTTCTATCTTGTCCTTTAAGGATTTCTGTAGTACAAGAATTTGTTTTTGAGAACTTCTAATGTTCTTATCAATTTTTTGAGATCTGCTTCTTGCATTTCTTCTATCTCATCATCTTCATAATCTTGAATTGCGGTGTCTTTTATTTGGGGGCATCATAGTGTCTTCCTTGTTCTGGTTACATCGGTTTCTGCATTTGTTTGACATTGTGGAGATATTCTTTGGTTTCTTCACTGTGGTGCTTTTTTCGTTATACTATGATTCTAGATTGAGTGGACTGTCTGCTTTTGATGGATCCTTAGAGGGTGTGATGGGTGTGGCCAGAGACCTCTGGTTCTTCAGGGTTAAGGGTGTGCCAAAGTTGATTCACCTAGATTGTTCTCTCTCTCTCTCCCTCTCTTTTTGTTTTTGACTCAGTTGGGAAGTAATTCCGCACAGCTGAGTGGAATTGAGGGTAGTTGATGTATGAAATCTGGCCCCTGTGGGTATTCGTCTGCTCTACCCCTGGTACCACACAAAGAGTTTATGCAGCCCTCAGTGTGGTCTCAAATTTCTCCACAGTCTCTCACCAGGTTGCCCAGGTTACCGAGTTTGTGTACTCTGTGAGTTCTCTTGCCCCCCCCCTCAGATTTTCACAGTCTCAGTTCGTTAGCTCCACACTTTCACTAGGTCCTAACCTCCTGTTATTTCTCCCCACCAGAGTCAGGTTTTTCTGCTTGGCTAATGGCGGGCGCTGCTTTACATACGTAAAATGGCGCCTACTCTTTGTCTTACTCAGCTTTGTAAGGTGAGTGGAGAGAGAGGTTAGTGTCCGTGCTGGTTCCCCTTATTTATTCGTTTTTTTCTCTCCTCCAGTCAGCCTGGTGAACTTTCCCCAGTGGTGCTTCAGGCCTCGTTTCCTCTAGGCTCTTTCTGCCTTTCCCTGCCAATGTCTCGGGTTGCCGAGGTTTTTGTCTCACCTCCCCTTCCAGCGCTGGCACGCAGACTCTGCGGCTCAGCTTCTGTGGCGGCTCGGCTTCCACGCGGTGGGCAACCTTGCTCTCCCCGTAGGTCCTCCGTGTCACATCCACTAGATCCGGAAGGGTTTCCTCTGCAATTTTTTCCTGAGCCTTTTCCTGAGGCTACACTTTGATTAAACTATCTTTTCCCGGAGTATCAGTGTGTGCCCTCACTATTCCGCCATCATGGCTCCGCCCCTATAATTTCTTTTCTACAGATTAATTTGCATTTCATTTGTTCTTTTGTCTAGAGTGCTGAGGTGGAAACTGAGACTTCTGATTACAGTGATTCGTTCTAACATGCAATAGCACTGTGAACTCCCCACTAAGTACTGTCAGTAACATCTCAATATAGTTCATGTTTTCTTTTTCATTCTGTTCTAAATGCTTTCTTATCTCCCTGTTAATATTGCTTGAAACCCACAGGTCATTTAGATGTTTGTCATTTATTTCTTTCACATCCCTTTGCTAAAGATTTCAAAATAATGGTTTTCAATATTTTATATACACAGCATTGACAGATCATAGAGTTCACATCTCTACAGTGTATCTGCCCCTCTGCCTCCACATATAATTTCCCTTACCACTACCAGCTTGCATTGATGTAGTGCATTTATTAGAATTAATGACCAGGCTGGCGCCATGGCTCAATAGGCTAATCCTCCACCTTGCGGCACCAGCACACTGGGTTCTAGTCCCCGTCAGGGCGCCGGATTCTGTCCTGGTTGCCCGTCTTCCAGGCCAGCTCTCTGCTGTGGCCAGGGAGTGCAGTGGAGGATGGCCCAGGTCCTTGGGCCCCGCACCCGCATGGGAGACCAGGAAAAGCACCTGGCTCCTGTCTTCAGATCAGCATGAAATGCCGGCCGCAGCGTGCTGGCCACAGTGGCCATTGGAGGGTGAACCAATGGAAAAGGAAGACCTTTCTCTCTCTCTGTCTCTCTCACTGTCCATTCTGCCTGTCAAAAATTAAAAAAAAAGAATTAATGACCAAATATTGACCCTATATTGTTAATTATATTCCACAGTTTTCATTTAGGCACAGAGTTATGTGGGCTTTGGCAAAACATAATGACAGATATCCACCATTATATTTTATGCAGAATAATCTTCACACCCTTGAAATAGTTTGAGCTTGCCAGTTCTCTCAACTGCCCTCCACCATCACACACCAGCTTACTGTGAGTCTGTGTTTCAGTGCGTGTGCCTCTTGGCTGTGATATTCATGGTGCTTCTTGGCTTTTTTATCCTCCCTCCAAGAAACAGGACAGATGGTCAGAGAGGCTAGATTTCCCTCATTTCCCTTCCCCCAAGCTGGATAAAACCACAGTGAAGTCCTTCCCCATCTAGGGAGGCCTGTGTTGCAAAGAAAGTACTTGTTTATTTCAAAGTGGTTACTTTTCTCCTCCCCAGGGCAAAACAGGAAGGAAATTTCTCAGAGCCTCACTGTGAGAGCCTGAAGGGGGTCCTGCTGGAGGTAAAGTCCATGAATGTGCCCCCCATCCTGGACCAGATTGGCTCCCAGGAGTTTTTCCTTCTCAAGCTAACCCACTCTCAGCTCATAAAGCATTTTCTTAGGGAAAACTCAAAGAAATCTGTCCATCTAGAAGCTTTCAAATGAAGAATAAGAACAGGAAATCAGAAATTCATAATGAATGATACAGATGAGTCCACCTCCAGACCCTAAGCTGTCCTATCTCCTCTCAGCAGGAAACTGCAGACCAGGAACGTACATCTGGAGACTGATAAATAAATTCATCTTTTCTTCAGGAATGTTCATCAAGCCAAAGTGCCAGGCAAACAGCTGACTCATCTGGGGAAACAGGCGTCCTCCCAGGACAAAGATCAACCCCCTGGAAGGCAGCTCACCTCTCAACATCTGAGCTCCAGATGTGCCTTCAGTGCTCACCATACTCCACCCCCAAATAAAAACTACTTTGTCATGAACTTCATTCAAACCTAGCCAGAGCCTATCATGTAAAATCTCATGTTAGGTTGTCATTATTACGACAAAACACCCCAGGCAACAAACTCACAAAAACAGAAGGTTTATTGTGTTCACGGGCCAGGATCAAGTGGAAGAAGCTGGTCCCGACTCTGGTGATGTTCTATGGGCAGGAAGCACAGAGCATTGCTTGGGGATAGAGAGGGAGCATATTCTTGGCTGTCTTGCAAGCCAACACTTTATCATGGCGCATCTACCCTGACAGCCCAATCCAATCATTTTCCAATGGCCTCAAGTCTAAACAACACGATTAGATTAAGTTTTTACCCTCTTAGTACCAGGAACTTAGGAGTTCACCTTTCAAATGTCTACATGAGTTCAGGGCTCAACATTCTAACAACAGCATCACCATTGAGCCACCTGTTCTCAGACCCAAATGAAGTAAATATCTTCCCACAAGAACTGTACATGCCCGCTGCCAGGACCCATCACAGTGGCCTCCTACTGACAGATTAATAAACGGTGCTTCAGCACAGACTTCGAATTGACCATTTCCATGTCCATGGGATAATTTCCAATTGAAAGCTGCATGGCCGGCGCCATGGCTCAATAGGCTAATCCTCCTCCTAGCGGCGCCGGCACACTGGGTTCTAGTCCCGGTTGGGGCGCCGATTCTTTCCCAGTTGCCCCTCTTCCAGGCCAGCTCTCTGCTGTGGCCAGGGAGTACAGTGGAGGATGGCCCAAGTCCTTGGGCCCTGAACCCCATGGGAGACCAGGAGAAGCACCTGGCTCCTGCCTTTGGATCAGCGCGGTGCGCCGGCCGCAGCACGCCAGTTTTGGCGGCCATTGGAGGGTGAACCAACGGCAAAAGGAAGACCTTTTTCTCTGTTTCTCTCTCACTATCCACTCTGCCTGTCCAAAAAAAAAAAAAGAAAGAAAAGAAAAGAAAGAAAAAAAAAGAAAGCTGCAATAGCTATTTAGGAATGTATTTAGATATAGAGTGTAATGTTTAATTAGAATCTTAATTTTTGCCTAGGTATGATTTTCACAAAGGACTTTTCTGTCATTGTAAAAATTGCTATGCAAAAGATGTGCCATTGGTTTTAGAAAAGTAGTCAAGTTTCTACTTAAAATTCCTTCATTTGTTAAATTTGACTTGTCCATTCCTTAATATTTAATAAGGATTTTACAGGATTACTGCCCACTTTTATGTGTTGATTCATACAAAAACTACTCTGCAGAAAACTCCATTTATAACACAATAAGACAGGAATCACAGGACTTAAAATGCTAAAATTTCATCCCAACCTCTCCTGAAATATAAACTCCAGTTTAGAGACCAAGGTAGGTTGTTATGAAAACTGGTGACTCAAAATGTGTTTCATGCCAAAATGCACTCTCACTGGACTTGTGCATTTATTTAATTCCCACTGTGCTGCCAAGGCCATTTTCTCTGAGGTGTTTGTATAAAACACAGGTGAGCTCTTTCACGATAATGACATGGACAGGAAGTCACAAAACTTTGGAGTAGAGGGGAGCTCCTGGGTGCTGTCTCCTGTGTGCTGATTCACTCTGGTCAGCTCCCTCTTCTGCACATGTGGACCACCAAGCCTCAACAGACTGGAATTTGGTTTTCTGCCTTCAGTGCCAATCAGCTTATCTTTTTTATTTGTTTTTATTCCCTATCTGGCCTCTTTGAGTTGTGGCCTGGGGGTTCTTTAGGCAGGGTTATTTTCCCTACACTATAGGAAATCCATTCACAGATCTTTGACCTGAAGCATAGATTTCTATCCATGGCATTGGTGGGAATTCTCTGGGTTCACCCTGACACTGTGTTGTGCCTGTGCATGTTTTTCCCAATCAATACACAAAGCACAGTAACAGATGCAAAAGCAGAGGATTATTATTACCAGCCAGCTGGGACCCCTTGCCTACACACAGCCCTCCAGCAGTGCACAGGCAAAAGGCCCCCTCCCTTGGATTTTAATGTTTTTATACATTTAGATAAACAAGTACATAAGTCATTCTATATGCAGGCTACTTCCTTATTCTCTATATGGCAATTACCTAATTCTATGCATTTCATTGGTGTATGTCAAATGTAAAGGGGTGTAAATCACACAAAGGAAATGGCAGGAGGCAAGGGGCCCTACATTCCAGGAATTGTTTTGTACTCTTTGTTTCTGAGAATTAGGCCTGCCTCTGTTCTAACCCAGAACTTTGCCTGTCAGGGCGTTACAGTGGACAAGCAAGCAAGCCAGGATACAGAAGCAAAAATTTAGCAAGCAATGGGCTCTCTAATTCCCACAACTGTGAGTATTGGCAGCTGGGTTGGAGCATTCTGGCAGCTGAATGCCCCATCAGTCACAATCGCACTGAACCTTTCCTCTCCTGGCATTTTACAGTCTGGAAATTAATTACACACATTGCAGGTGGACGGTCAGTAATTTTTTTCTGTACTTTTCATCTACACAAAAATTAATTGATGTATTTGAAGGCAGAGTGATAGCGGTGGGAGAGATCAAGAGAGATATTCCATATGCAGGATTATTTGCCAAATGGTCACCACTGACAGGTGTAGGCCAGGCTGAAGTTAACAGCCAGGAACTCTATCTGAGTCTCCCACATGGATAGCAGGGATCCAAATAGTTTTGCAATGTGCTTTTCCAGGCACATTAGTAGGAAGCGGGATCTGAAATGGAATATGGAATATAGACTTTCTAACTGGCATCTTAACCACTAGGCCAATCATCTCCCCCTAGGTTTTGGTATTTTTCAAAGTTTTGTACATGACTGAATAACAAAAGCTTTGTTGGAACCCATAAGTATATGGTAAAACTTTGATTTGTTATTGAACCTGTAGGTTCTAAAATGGTGGTCTCATCTAGCTCCATAATTTCTTATTTATATAGAAGTCACTGAGCTAACAGAATTTTCATTAAGAATTAGAATGGCCGGCGCCGTGGCACAATAGGCTAATCCTCTGCCTGCGGCGCCGGCATACTGGGTTCTAGTCCCAGTCAGGGCGCCGGATTCTGTCCTGGTTGCCCCTCTTCCAGGCCAGCTCTCTGCTGTGGCCAGGGAGTGCAGTGGAGGATGGGCCCTGCACCCCATGGGAGACCAGAATAAGTACCTGGCTCCTGCCATCAAATCAGTGCGATGTGCTGGCTGCAGCGCGCCAGCCGCAGCGGCCATTGGAGGATGAACCAACGGCAAAAGGAAGACCTTTCTCTCTGTCTCTCTCTCTCACTGTCCACTCTGCCTGTCAAAAAAAAAAAAAAGAATTAGAATGATCTTACGTATCACAACTTCTTTTTTAAAAAAGATTTATTTCTTTTATTTCAAAGTCAGAGTTACACAGAGAGAGGAGAGGCAGGGAGAGAGAGAGGTCTTCCATTCAATGGTTCCCTCCCCAGTTGGCTGCAAGAGTGGGAATTGTGCTGATCCAAAGCCAAGAGCCAGGAGTTTCTTCCGGGTCTCCCACACGGGTGCCGGGGCCCAAGGGCTTGGGCCATCTTCTACTGCTTTCCCAGCCCATAGCAGAAAGCTGGATGGAAAGTGGAGCAGCTGGGACTCAAATCGGCGCCCATATAGGATGCCAGCGCTTCAGGCCAGGGTGTTAACCCATTGCACCACAGCGCTGGCCCCACATTTCACAACTGCTGCCAAGAATGTATATACAATAGCTTATCATTACATAATAGTTGGTACAAGAAGCTGATGAAAGTAATTTGTAAATAATTTCAGGATGCATACAGATATGAATTTCATCACTTTATAACCTCCCCAAAGCTAACACTTTTTTTAAACTTTTATTTAATGAATATAAATTTCCAAAGTACAGCTTATAGATTACAATGGCTTCCCCCCATAACATCCCTCCCACCCGCAACCCTCCCCTTATCCACTCCCTCTCCCCTTCCATTCACATCAAGATTCATTTTCGATTCTCTTTATATACAGAAGATCAGTTTAGCATACATTAAGTAAAGATTTCAACAGTTTGCTCCCACACAGAAACATAAAGTGAAAAATACTGTTTGAATACTAGTTATAGCACTAAATCTCAATGTACAGCACACTAAGGACAAAGATCCTACATGAGGAGTAAGTGCACAGTGACTCCTGTTGTTGACTTAGGTCAACACTTTTTAAAACATAGGGTACTCTCTGGCTTTAAATACATCTCTGATTAAACATACAGAGAGTATTGAGTCAATTATAATTTATTATAAATTGTTTTCTATTTTATGTGAATAATTTTGTATCATCATTAATACATTTATTTTCTATTGATCTCTAAATTTAATTAACTGTTAGACAAACATTTGTATTTTTTAGGAAACATGTCTGTGAAAGTCAGTGGGAGTTGGTGGGGTGGATAAATCTGGGCAGGTGCTGGCCTTTTGAGGACCATAAGTGGAGGAGAAGTACCCAAGGGATGGGAAGGTCACAACTCCTATCTTTGGCACTGAATTCTGTCAGTGTTTTTATGTGCTTGCTAATGAAATGGCTGGTTACTGCAGAGATGGCAATGGGTTAACGTCATCACACGCAGCACAGGAAGTAGAGCACTTACTAGAATCTCTGCTTGTGATTCCTTTAGAATTCTGTGAAGTCAGAGGATGGTTCTAGATACTACATTCCACAAAATGTCTACCCTGATGTAATATCCATTCTCTTTATACAAAGAACAGGTGTGGTTGAAAAACTCACATCTAAAATAGCCTAGGAATACAATTTTTCAAAACTGACTGACTTTAAGTAAAATATATAACAGATTGAGAAAATTGATGCCTTGGGTATAAAGTTCATGAAAATTGAGTTTGTCCTAGTTGTTTCCATCCATAATAAACTGATATTCCCCAAAATTAAAAGCTACTTAGGGTACAGATTTGGCCTAGGGGCTAGGAGACCAGTTAAGACAGCTATGTCACATTTTGTAGTTCCTGGATTCAAAACCTTGCTCTGGCACCTTGCCACAGCTCCTGACTCTAGTTCATTGCTAATGTGGACCCTGGAAGCAGAAGTAATGGAACAAATAGTTAAGTTCCTGCCACTCACAAGGAAGACCTGAATTGAGTTCCTTGCTCCCACCTAACCATAGCCATTGCAGGCACTGGGTGAATGAACCAGTGGATAGGAGCTTTGTCTCTCTTTACCCCTTAAACAGATTTTTAAAAATATTTCATATTTCATATTTTTCATAGGAAATGAAGAGTGCTGAAATCTGTACACATTAAGAACATGCATTCATTATTCCTCTCAAAAACCTCGAGAAACTTTGTGCTCCAAGTTTATCCTGAAAAACTTGCTTGATCTCTAAATCGAATTAATTGTTAGACAAACATTTGTATTTTTTAGCAAAAATGTCTGTGAAACACTGAGCGTTGGTGCTTCCTCTGCTTCCCAGGGTCCACATTAGCAATAAACTAGAGTCAGGAGCTGTGGCAAGGTGCCAGAGCAAGGTTTTGAATCCAGGAACTACAAAATGTGACATAGCTGTCTTAACTGGTCTCCTAGCCCCTAGGCCAAATCTGTACCCTAAGTAGCTTTTAATTTTGGGGAATATCAGTTTATTATGGATGGAAACAACTAGGACAAACTCAAACAACAGAAGCAAAAAACTGTCTCTTATTAAGCCATCTTGGACTACTATTCTATATTTTGCTGGTGGCTACAGCCCCATTTTACAATTATTGTGACTCTAGGTGTTCCTAGTCAGTGGGCTCAGCACATTTCGTATGTTGCTGTTCCCAATTCTCAACACTGAGTTTCACTTGGTACTTGGTCTGCAAGGCTGGCCTGGTAGTGAGGGTCAGGGTCTTGCCAGCTGTTTGAAGTTGACCAGGAAGAAGCATGTGAATATTTTGCTCTCCTTCTCTGTTCTACAAAAATTGTTGCCTAAGCACTCGTTTCCAGACAGAGTGACCACTTTATACCCAAAATCATAGGTTGAAAGTCATGATCTCTGAGGTTAAAAGTGCACTTTGCTGAGAGACCCCTTCAGAGACACAGAGGTAATGAGGTTGATTTGAATTTCACTTTATCAAAAGGGCTATTTCAGGACACTAATGGAACTTCTTGGATATTTTCTTTCTCCTCGTAATTCTCAGCATTTCCAGTACTGAGTCATTGAGTGTGTTCTTCAAAGCATGGCCAGTATTAATATGTTTCAAAATTCAAAATTTTGGATTCAAAATAAGTTTTGTCTAACTCCGCAAATACAGTTAACAATTGAGCATTTTGGAAATTATACTCAACATTAAGATACTAATCATCACTTTAGGAAGTACAGCTATTAGTATAAATTTATATTACAGATTTTAGCAAAAGAAACAAAATTATTACTTTGGGGGAAAAAGCTTAGATTATACCACAAGATACTAAAAAGCTTCTTTTAAAACTTTTTTATGTTTATTTTCATATTATTTGAAAAGCAGAGTCACATGCAGAAGTGAGGGACATATATGAAGTGTCCATCGCCATTTCATTCCTTAAATGAATACAACAGCCAAGACTGGACCAGCCTGAAGCCAAGAGTCCAGAATTTCATCCAGGTCTCCCATGTGGGTGGCAGGGACCCAAGTATTTGAGTCATCACTTACTGTCTCTCAGAATGTATATTAGCAGGGAAGCAGCATCAGAAGCAATGTAGCTGCAACTTGAACCTGGCACTAAAATTTTGGGGTGCGCATTCCAAGTGATGACTTAACTTTGTACCAAACACCCACTCAATAGATTCTTATACCATTGGACGTCTGACAATTGGTACTCAATAATAACCAAAATAGTGTATGACGTGAAAGGCAGGTTTTTTTTCACTCAAATAAACACTTGAACAGACTAATAATATTTTAAAATAACCTAGCAGCCAACGCTGTGGCATAACGGGTAAAGGTGCTACCTGCAGTGCGATATGGATGCTGGTTTGAGTCCCAGCTGCTCCACTTCCAATCCAGCTCTCTGCTATTGCCTGGGAAAGCCAGGTTCAAGTCATCAGGCCCCTGCATCCACATGGGAGACCTAGAAGCTCCTGGCTCCTGGCTTTGGATCGGCACAACTCCAGCCATTGTGGCCATCTGGGGAGCGAACCACAGGATGGAAGACTCTCTCTCTCTCTCTCTCTCTCTCTCTCTCCCCACCACCCCCTGCTTCTCTGAAACTCTGCTGTTCAAATTAATAAATAATTAATTAATCTTAAAAAAATAAAGTATGACAACTCCTGATGCAGTTAAAAGCATATGCATCAAAATATTTGAGGCATACTGTAATGGTCAACTTTTCCTATATAGTTTTCAATAAAATCACATTCATGTGTTTTCCCCTCTTTTATTCATAGGCTAGGAGCTTGATGGAGGTTTTCATAGTTTAAGATACAAAAAGTATTCCAATCACAACAAAAATCTTTCAAACTGGATTTCTTTTTTTTAACTTTTATTTAATGAATATAAATTTCCAAAGTACGACTCATGTGTTACAATGGCTTCCCCCCCATACCGTCCTTCCCACCCACAACCCTCCCCTTTCCAATCCCTCTCCCCTTCCATTCACATCAAGATTCATTTTCGATTATCTTAATATACAGAAGATCAGCTTAGTATACATTAAGTATGGATTTCAACAGTTTGCTCCCACACAGAAACATAAAGTGAAAAATAATAGATGATTTTTTTTAAATGATGATGAAATCAGAGCAGACCTATTGTCATGTTTAATCCCAGTGAGAGTCAAGTTGGGAATTGATAATTTCTTTTTTTTTTTTACAGAGGATCAGTTTAGTATGCATTAAGTAAGGATTTCAACAGTTTGCACCCCCATAGAAACACAAAGTGAAATATACTGTTTGAGTACTCGTTATGGCATTAAATCTCAATGTACAGCACATTAAGGACAGAGATCCTACATGAGGAGTAAGTGCACAGTGACTCCTGTTGTTGACTTTACCAATTGACACTCCTGTCTATGGCATCAGTAATCTCCCTATGCTCCAGTCATGAGTTTCCAAGGCTATGGAAGCCCTCTGAGTTCTCCAACTCTTATCTTGTTTAGACAAGGTCATAGTCAAAGTGGAGGTTCTCTCCTCCCTTCAGAGAAAGGTACCTCCTTCTTTGATGACCTGTTCTTTCCACTGGGATCTCACTCGCAGAGATCTTTTGCCAGAGTGTCTTGGCTTTCCATGCCTGAAATACTCTCATGGGCTTTTCAGCCAGCTCCGAATGCCTTTAGGGCTGATTCTGAGGCCAGAGTGCTATTTAGGACATCTGCCATTCTATGAGTTTGCTGAGTATCTCACTTCCCATGTTGGATCACTCTCCCCTTTATTTACTCCATCAGTTAGCGTTAGCAGGTACTAGACTTGTCTATGTGCTCCCTTTGACTCCTAGTTCCTCCACCATGACCAACTGTGAACTGAAATTGATCACCTGGAACAGTGAGATGGCATTGGTACATGCCACCTCGATGGGATTGAATTGGAATCCCCTGGTATGCTTCCAACTCCACCACTTGGGGCAAGTCAGCCTGAGCATCTCCCAAATTATACATCTCTTCCCTCTCCCATTCCCACTCCCATGTTCAACAGGGATCACATTTCAGTTAATTTTCAACACTTAAGAATAACTGTGCATCAATTACAGAACTAAACCAGTCATATTAAGTAGAACAGATAAAAAAAACTACTAAGAGGGATAATGTATTAAGTTGTTCATTAACAGTCAGGGCTATGCTGATCAAGCCACCGTTTCCCATAGTGTCCACCTCACTCCAACAGGTTTCCCTCTTGGTGTTCAGTCAGTCGTCACCGATCAGGGAGAACATATGGTGTTTGTCCCTTTGGGACTGGCTTATTTCACTCAGCATGATGTGTTCCAGATTCCTCCATTTTGTTGCAAATGACTGGATTTCGTTGTTTCTTACTGCGGTATAGTATTCTAAAGAGTACATATCCCATAATTTCTTTATCCAGTCTACCGTTGATGGGCATTTAGGTTGGTTCCAGGGCTTTGCTATTGTGAATTGAGCTGCAATAAACATTAGCGTGCAGACCTCTTTTTTGTTTGCCAATTTAAATTCCTTTGGGTAAATTCCAAGGAGTGGGATGGCTGGGTAGAACGGTAGGGTTATCTTCAGGTTTCTGAGGAATCTCCAGACTGACTTCCATAGTGGCTTCACCAGTTTGCATTCCCACAAACAGTGGGTTAGTGTCCCTTTTTCCCCACATCCTCGCCAGCATCTGTTGTTGTTAGATTTCTGCATGTGAGCCATTCTAACCGGGGTGAGGTGAAACCTCATTGTGGTTTTGATTTGCATTTCCCTGATTGCTAATGACCTTGAACATTTTTTTTTCATGTGTCTGTTGGCGATTTGGATTTCCTCTTTTGAAAAATGTCTATTGAGGTCCTTGGCCCATCTCTTAAGTGGGTTGTTTGTTTTGATGTTGTGGAGTTTCTTGATCTCTTTGTAGATTCTGGTTATTAACCCTTTATCTGTTGCATAGTTTGCAACTATTTTTTCCCATTCTGTCGGTTGTCTCTTCACTCTCCTGACTGTTTCTTTTGCAGTACAGAAACTTCTCAATTTGAGGCAATCCCAATAGTTGATTTTGGCTTTGACTGCCTGTGCCTCCCGGGTCTTTTCCAGAAATTCTTTGCCTGTGCCAATATCTTGAAGGGTTTCTCCAATGTTCTCTAGTAACTTGATGGTGTCAGGTCGTAGATTCAAACTGGATTTCATAAAGGTTCCTGGAGAACAGGGAAATGTCTATCTCTGCATGTCACAAACTGAATTTTGTTTATTTCTTTTTCCTGAAAGTTTTTAGACTTATTAAAGCTAATAGGTACTCTATTCATAAGCCACCACTTTTTTCTGATTTTTTGAAACCAGATGAACTTGCAGATGCTCTTGAGCGTACTGAGTGCTGTGGGCATATCATGCATATAAATGTACCTATCGACATATAAATGTGCTTAAAATTGTGCACAGAGTGTGGTCATGTAGCTTTATTAAATGAAAGCTTCTCTAAAACTTTGTAGCTATATTATCATGTGACCTTGAGCCAAAATTAATATTCTGAATTCTTGTTTCAAGCTTAGAGAAGCATTCTAAGCTCAGACACAAACAAGTCAGACAACGTGGTAAAGCTCTGAATTTATTTGGAGAAGTGAGAGAAATGTACAGGAACTTAAAGCTTTTTTAAGGCAGAGGGGCCCAAGGTGGATGAATGGGATACTCCATAAAATAATCTCAGAGGGCAGACTGGGGCCACGTGTGAGAGTCTGTAGGCTGGAGCCGTGTGAAGGAGCTGTGCAGGCAGGAACGGCAGCAAAAACGGGTGGCATGCAAGAGGTGCACAGAAGAGCAAGGGAGGGCCCAGGGCATTCCACACCGCTTATTCACTTCCAAAAGTAGAGTGGTTAAACAGTCTGATTGGCCGGTGGGTGGATACAGGTGGGATCACTTAGGGACAAGGAGTGGAATGGTGTCCTCTCATGAATCTCATCCATCTAACACCTTCTCCTTGATTGGGTCCCATATCATTCCCCCCTCAGAGATCCCAGGCCCTTAATCTTAAGGGGACGCTGAAGATGTGGACTCATCCTATCTTCTATAGCTACTTCCTGCTGATCAGGGACCCAGACCCTGCCTGTCCTGGATCTAGAATCTCTTCCTACCACATCCATTGAATTCATTTCCTGAGCTGGAGAATGCTCAGTCATCGCCAGTGGTTGTGTCGCCTGCATGGACATCATTCGTTGAGTTCTGAAACATACAAGTTTATCAATCAGCATAAGCAAAACTGGAACAAAACAAATTGCAAGTGGAGTGCCCCTTAAGATTGAAATAATGTTTTATAGACTCCTAGATAGTGGGCCGTGATGGGCTATCCTTGTGCAGCTTAAAAAGCTATTTAGCCTGAGCAGAGAGACTTTTAATGTCTCTTTGATTGAACATACTACTGTTTGAGTAAAGGTGGTAAATTCCATCAATCACTGTGCATGTTCCCCCTTGTACTATGATGGTAAAGTTGCTAGGTAACAGGACCTGCTCCCAACCTGAAATTACCAATTGGAAAGCATGCCTGGTTTGAAAATCAAAGAACCTGAGGTAGAACAAAATTTTGGTAATGTTTAAACCCATCCATGATATGTAAAAAATTTTTTAAGCTTTCCCCTTAGAAAATATGTAAATAAGCCTTAAAAACACATCAGAATTAGCTTGGAAACTTCCAGACATCGATAAACTTTCTCAAACTGGCTCTCTGATAGCACATTTCTCTCATCTTTCTGCCAGATTCCATTAATGCTAACTTACCATTCTCCTGAAGCTACTAAAAGAAGAAACACACACACGCACACAAAAATCAATCTTTGCATTTTTACAGTCTCTTCCCTAAACCACAAGCACTGAGAGAAAGCCAAAAACTGCCTGAGCTCTGTCGTTCATAAGACCAAAGTAATCTGAAGCAAAACCCTGTGCGTTTGTTCAGGCACATTTCTGAGAGAGACGAAACTGCATGTCTAAAACCACAAAATCTGAGAGAAGAGAGGCTGGGAGGCACAAAGATTTTCAGAACTTGGAAGCCATATGAAGCCGTTTGAATGTCTCCTCCCATGTTGCTTGTTTTTAAACAGATTAAACAAGTATCTAGTCCCTTTAGGGTCCCCAAATGTTATTGGATAACTTTAAGCCAAAATTAATATTTCAGGTTCTTGTCTCAAGCTTAGAGAAACATTCTAAGCTCAGGAACAAATGAGACAGGCAAAGCTCAGAATTTTATTTGGAGAAGTGATAAAAATACATAGAATGTAAGGACTTTATTAAGGGAGAGGGGCCTAAGAAGGGTAAATGGAAAAATCCAGAATCTCAGAGGGCAGACCAGCGGCCACGTGTAGGAATCAATTTTAAATTTGTTCCATGGATATATAGCGTGTTAAGAAAAAGAAGCATTTATTATATGACAATAAATGAAGCATTTATCCATCCAGAAATGCATATAATGAGTGGTGGGCAGCACATAAATCCATAAAAGCCAAATATAACAAGTGATTTCTGTGGCCTCCCTTACATTTGTTGTTTCTTCAGATCAGTTTTCTATGCAGAAATGATCATTATTCCCCAACTCCTTGTAATATTTCCCAAATGCAAATTCCAATGAGAGGACTATTAACTAAATAAACCTTATTAGACTTCGTTCTTGGTGTTCTCTACAGAACTTCATCTTCCTGTTCATCCAGGGAGGGTATACTATTACCTGAGAGGAAAGCTGAGAACAGAACAGTCTTCACACAGGAGAAAAAGAAGTAATGTTATAACTTTCATGGCAGCAGCAGCAGCACTAGCAGAAACCTGTGCTACTTAAGTTTCAGGGGCTCTCAGCAAACTTGCACAGTACATGATCAATATCATAATTCAATAATATGGTGTCAGCATTGTGGTACAGTGGGTTAAGATGCCTCTTGTGAAACTGGCATCCAATATCTGAGTGCTGGTTCAAGTCCTTGGCTGCTTCACCTCCAATTCAGCCCACAGTAATGCATCTGGGAAGGCAGCAGAAGATGGCTTAAGGAATTGAACCACTATCACCTATACTGGAGATCAGAATGTAGTTACTGGCTCTTGGCTTTGGTTGAACCCAAACCTGGATGTTTCAGGCATTTGGAGAGTGAACCACAGGATAGAAAATCTCTTATTTCCCTTTCTCTGGTGTTCTATCTTCCAAATAAATAAATGAATAAATAAGTAAAGAAATCTTTTAAAATTAACTACTATATACTAGTAGTGAAACAATTGATAAGAGAAAATTATGAAAACAATTCCATTAATAAAGCATAAAATGCTGAAGAATAAATTTAACAAAAATACAAAATTAAACTCTGCAAAATATAAAATACTGTTGAAAAAGCAAAATTTTAAATAAATGGATTGCAACCTATATTTTTCTTAACAGTGTTTAGATGATAATACTCTCCAAACTAATATACAGACTGAACACAACCATGTCAGAATCTAAGCTGCTTTCTTTGTAGAAATCAAAATATGAAAATTTAAGAGACTACAGCAGTCAGAGATATCTTGAAAAAGAATGAAGTTGGAAGGCTTGCTTTTCCTCATTTCAAATTTATTAGTAATTTGACAGCATGGTACTGGGACAGACATATAGATCAATGAGGTAAGAGGAACACCACAAACAAACCTTTAAATTTAAAGTCCACTGATTTATACAATGTATGCTGAGGGAGTTAAATGGGGTAAGGATTCAAAAAATGATGCCAGAATGATGAATAACTATATGCAGAAGAATGACATCAGGCTGATAAAACTATGCTCATGTATAAATACTAAATCAAAGTTGATCAAGAACCTAGTAATAGCTTCAACTACAAAACTCCTAGAAATAGCTGATGAAGTGGATTTCATAAAACTTAAAAAAATCTTTGGTTTACTGGACACCCCTCAGAGAAAGTTAAAAAAAAATCAATAAGCAGAATAAGAAAAAATATTCACATCTCATGAATTATTAAAAGACTTGTATCCAGAATATGTAAACAAACTCTTAACAACTCAATACTAAAGACAAATTACCCAAATAAAAGATAAGCAGAGAGTATGAATGGATGATTCACCAAAGGTGATATACAAATAGTGAGCAAATGAAAAGATGCTGTTATTCTTCACTAGGGAAATACAAATCAAAACCACAATGAGAAGGGGCCAGTGCTGTGGCATAGCAGATAAAGTCTCTGCCCACAGTGCTGGCATTCCTATGGGTGCCAATTGGACACCTGTCTGTTCCACTTCTGATCCAGCTCTCTGCTGTAGCCTGGGAACCCAGTGGAAGATGCCCCACGTCCTTGGGCCCCTGTACTCACATGGGAGACCTGGAAGAATCTCCTGGCTCCTGGCTTCATATGGCCTCAGCTCCAGCTGGTGGGAGCATTTGGGGAGTGAACCAGCAGATCGAAGACCTCTCTCTCTGTCTCTCTCTCTCTCTCTCTCTCTCTCTGTCTCTCTCTCTCTCATACACACACACACACACACACACACACACTCTGTTCCTCTGCCTCTCTGTAGCTCTGCCTTCCAAATAAAGAAATAAATCTTTAAAAAAGCACAGTAAGCTACCACTTCACACACCTTAGGACAGGAACAATAGGAAAGACAGGGTACTGGCACAGAAGTGGAGAAAATGGAACCCGCATACATTGCTCATGTGATTGTAAAATCATGCACTATGAAAAACAGTTTGGGAGCTCCTCAAAAATCTGAACACAGAGGTACCATACAACCAACACATATTGCTGTCCCATGTGTACTTTTAAAAAACTGAAAACCTATGTACACACACACACACATACACAGAGACACACACATACACCAATGCTCATAGCAGTGTTAGTTCTACTAGTCAAAAATGGAAACACTTCTCATGTCCTGATGATGAAAGGATAGAAAATGTGTGGCAGAATTATACTTCAAAACATTATCCAGCTATAAAATGAATAAATAATCAGTATGTACATCACCATGAATGAAACCTGAGGAAAGATATTTCACACTGAAGAAGCCAGTCATATAAGACCTCACATTAAATGATTCTACTTTTAGGAAATAAGCAAATCTATAGATACAGGGCAGAGTTTAGTAGTTTCTCAGGATTGAGGAAGGGTGGGGTGAGGAGAAACTAAGGGGAACTGATTCCTTTAGGGCTAATTAAAAAACTCTAGAATGCACTGTTGTAATGGTAGCAGACCAACTATAATAAATGTGTATACTAGTATACTTTAAATGAATGACTTATGTGGATTATAAACTGTCTCAATATAAATTTTATTAAAGAAATAATACTCAACTAAATTTATAGCAATCTCAAAATGTCATCACATGAATGCCATAGTGAGCCACTCCCAACTCCAGTGTGGCCTGCACAATGGCAGGTGGAATGGATGTGAAAGAGGAGGGGTAGCATTGCATGCATGAGCATACAGCAATGAAGACTGGACAACCAACTCTGTGTAGCAGCCACAGGGGTGCTCTCAGCAAGCCGTAGTCAAAACATTCAAGCTTCAATATCAAAGAGCAGGAAGTGCTGCTCTAGACAGTTTTTTTTCCAAAATGGTAAGCAAATGTTATAGAAAATGCAATTATATTCCCTCAACTAGCAAAGCAGGGATTGTTAAACACACTCTTAGCTTACTCTAACTCACCTGAATGCAAGTGAATAAACCAGAAAATATTGGGTCTCTTCTTTCAAAAGCATATTAAATAAAGGCAAGTGTTCATAATCCTCTTCCTTATGACAAATGGTACTAAACACTGATAATGGTACAGAAATGTATGTTGTTTTTTTTTTTTAACTCAGGGGCAAGTGTTTAGCCTAGTAGTTAAAATTCCAGTTAAAAGGCCCCATCCCAATGAGTGCCTGGGTTCAATTTCCATATCCAGCTTATACCAGGTTTCTTGCCAATGTGGGCCCTGGGAGGAAGTGGTAATGGCAAAGTAATTGAGTTCCTTCCACAGGTACTGGAGACCTGTGTTGAGTTCCAGTTTCTGATGGACATATAAGTTTTTGGGAGATAAACTAGCAGATACCAGCATGAACTCGCAAATATATAAATACAGAAAACAAATAAAACCAGGATGAAGGATACTCATCCTGAATTTAACATCTCAGAATTTGCTGAAATGCACACAGAAACAATCTGAGGCCTAATCATTTCTTAAGTATCATTCTTTGTTCTAAAATGATTAACTTATATGCAGTCCCAGCAGATTAGCCAACTGAACACTGTATGTGAACACTCTCCATGCACATGATGTCTTTACTAGGAGGCTGTTGCTGAGGTATGAGCCAGACAGAGCTGTCTGTAGGAAAAAAGATTCAGTTTTACTGTCTTTTAGAGAGGCTGCCAGCATGGTCAGGAGAGGTAAACATGGTCAGGGAGAGGGAGAGATAGCAGTCAGCAAAACACTATCTTAAATCTGCAAAGCCCCAGCCATCTCCTTTGGCTCCCTCAGAAACTGCAAATCCAGGCTCTATCCCCAAGGAAAAGAAGCCTGACTATCCATTTTGCAATCCCCGCCATGGAATCAAATCCTAAGAGTGGTGCTGGGGTTGCTCTCCAGAACTTCTTAAAAACAAAAGAAAATGGTTCAGGAGTGTGCCACAGATGCAATGAGAAAAATGTCCTGAGAAGTAGAAAGATCAGTCTATCCTTCAACACCAACAGTGGGAAAGGAGAAGAAAATCAAAGACAACCATTATCTGAGAAGAATGCAAAGCAAAATCTCTGGAGGTGGGTGGCAGGGAGAGATTTCCTTTTCCCTCTCCAACAAGCCTCACAAACTCAAAATTTTTGTTTGATTTATTTTTCAGGATCATGATTTTTTTAACTTTTATTTCACAAATATAAATTTCCAAAGTACAGCTTATGGATTGCAGTGGCTCCCCCCCACCCATAACTTCCCTCCCACCCGCAACCCTCCCATCTCCCGCTCCCTCTCCCATTCCACAGAATCATGATTTAAGATCTGGCTATACTATTTCCACACACAGCCCATATTCTGCTCTCTCCTTAAGCAGGGTTCTGAATGAAACAGGTAGTGTTGACATTACTGTTAATAACAAAATAAAATCATCTGCATCAATAACTCCAGTTCACAGAATCCTACCAAGAGCAACCACAGAATTTGGATGAGTGAGGAAATCAAGAATTTTATGTTGTAAATGCGTGTATATACTCAAGATGAGAAAGAAACACTTTTCAAAGAAAATTAAATGCACCCACAAATCCATCCTGTCATTTCAAGTTCAAACTCAAAGAGCAGGAGACTGATGAGGCAAAATTAGCCTTGGCAAGAATTTGCTACAGAATGACCTCTGCAATATCACCCATTGATAACCTTGGCCAAGTTGACAAAGTAGGGCCTCCCAGTGCCAGATCCCGCAGATGCTTCTATGTGGGGAGCCACCTAACATTGCTATCAGGTTCTCAATTCAAGCACTGCTGTGACCCAGACAGAACTCACCAGTTACTTGCTAATGATGCAGAATGGATGCATCCTCCCCGCATGCTGCCCCTTATAGCTACAGTGAGTCTGCCTTGGTCCCAAAGGCAAATTCTGCTTTACAAAACAGACAAACTGCTCCCTGTGAGGCAATCATGAAAAGCTGCTTAGGAGAAGAGAATAAAATAGGAATTACCAACAGTATGTCTTTCTTTTCACACTGAACAGTCAGAAATGGCTGCTCAGTGATCTATCATATGGTGACCTACATGAGAAATGACCCCATGATGTTTTATCTTTTTTTTCTTTTTTAAAAGATTTATTTATTTTATTTGAAAGTCAGAGTTACACAGAGAGAGGAGAGGTAGAAAGAAAGAAAGAGATCTTCCATCCGATGGTTCACTCCCCATTTGGCCACAATGGCCAGAGCTGTGCCGATCCAAAGCCAGGAGAAAGGAGCTTCTTCCAGATCTCCCACATGGGTGCAGGGGCCCTAGGACTTGGGCCATCTTCTACTGCTTTCCCAGGCCATAGCAGAGAGCTGGATTGGAAGTGGAGCAGCCTGGACTAGAACCGGTGCCCATATGGGTTGCCGGCGCCACAGGCAGAGGATTAACCTACTGTGCCACAGCACTGGCCCCAAAAGGCAAAGATTTGTGAACAAAGTGCTCTTCACAACATTTTCTTTGACAAGGAACACTGGTAACCCCTTAACTACTTAGCAACAGTACTTGCACATCAAAAGAGCTGAGGATAAAGTGACTGAGAACCAAACTCATGGTGAAGGCATTGTGACACAGTGGGTACACTCCTGCCTGTGATGCTGGCATTCACAGTGGCCGCACCACTTCTGATCCATTCCCCTGCTAATAACCTAGTAAAGGCAGTAAACAATGGTCCATGTGTTTGGGTCCCTTCAACACATGTGGGAGAATTGGGTGAAGATCCTGGCACCTGGCTACTGCCTGAATCTGCTCTGGCCATTGTGACCATCTGGGGAGTGAACCACCAGATGGAAGATATAGTTATTTCAAAATGAATACATAAACCTTTTTATGAATATATACATATATGTATATATGAGACAGAAGGAAAAAAAGTACACAAAAAAAGACCTGAAAGTATAAGAGCTAAACTGCCATCTTGTGATTTGATTATTGTTTAGAGCTGTTGTCTATATTCCTGTGAACACTGGTATTTCCATTTTTTACTTGTTGAACACTATATATAGTGGAATATTAAGCCAATGATTATAAAGTAAATTGAAATATGCTATCTCGGGGCTGGCACCATGGCTCACTAGGTTAATCCTCTGCCTGTGGTGCCGGCATCCCATATGGGTGCCAGGTTCCAGTCCCGGTTGCTCCTCTTCCACTCCAGCTCTCTGCTGTGGCCTGGGAGGGCAATGGAGGATGGCCCAAGTGCTTGGGCCCCTGCACCCCTGCACCCACATTTGAGACCAGGAGGAAGCACCTGGCTCCTGGCTTTGGATCACCATAGTTTCAGCCATAGCAGCCATCTGGGGGGTGAACCAATGAAGGAAGATCTTTCTCTCTGTGTCTTTCTCTCACTGTCTAACTCTATCTGTCATATATAAAAAAAGAAAGTAAGCTATCTCAAAAGTAACAGCATAAGGAAGAAAGGAAGGAGGAGAGAGGGAGGGAAGCATCATGTTCTTAGAACTGTATATCTGAAATACATAATTTTGTTCTCTTTATGTTAATAAAAAACAGAAGAAAAAAATGTTTTTTCTTCCAAAATGAGAATTGGTATTCTTTCAACAATCTAGATAACTTTTTAACAACATTGGCAAGAGTTACAACACAGGGAAATCCAAAAGGACCCACGATTTCTATTATAGCAAGTATATATCCACAGGGAGCTCATATATAATATTTCATTCAAGACAGTAGAAGCAACACTTTTCCAGACATGAGTAGCATGACAGAAGAAAATTAGATGTGAAATCCTCTTAGCAATCTTCCCTGGTCCCAATCTGAAATCTTTCATGGTGTCTGACCGCAGAGAATACACATCAGATTCACACTTGTTCCTGAAGCCGACTGTCCAGGGGGATGAGGGCCTGGGGTTATGGCACAGAGCATTCTGGTTTTGGCTGCCAGTGGAGCGCTCTCAGATTTCTCAAGTGTGGGCCTCTTGAAAGGTACAAAAACTAAGGTATACAAAGTGGGTAGCAACAGGCTCTGAGGCCAAGGATTAGGAGAAGGCCGTCCTGATTCTTAACGCACCTCCTAAGAGGATGACATTCTACAGTTTCATAATAAAGTCAGAAAAAGGAAGAAATTGATTCAGATGCCCAGAAAACTGTGTTTTTTTGTTGTTGTTGTTGTTGTTGTTGTTGTTTTTTTTTGACAGGCAGAGTGGACAGTGAGAGAGAGAGACAGAGAGAAAGGTCTTCCTTTTTTTGCCGTTGGTTCACCCTCCAATGGCTGGTGCGCTGCGGCCAGCGCACCGCGCTGATCTGATGGCAGGAGCCAGGTACTCATCCTGGTCTCCCATGGGGTGCAGGGCCCAAGGACTTGGGCCATCCTCCACTGCACTCCCTGGCCACAGCAGAGAGCTGTCCTGGAAGATGGACAACTGGGACAGAATCCGGCGCCCCGACCAGGACTAGAACCCGGTGTGCCGGCGCCACAAGGCGGAGGATTAGCCTAGTGAGCCTCGGCGCCGGCCAGAAAACGGTTTTACCTGAACCTCACAACTTTGCCACCATAGGCCCTTCAGGACAGGCAAGCAAACTGAGGAGCAAGGAGGCACCAGGAGCCTATGTGGGTGGCCAGTAGCCTGGAGCTCAGGAGGTCCAGGCAAACACCCCACCACAGACAGAAGAGGCTCAGCTCATAGCTCAAACATTTGTCAATCACTCAGGTCAGCTGGGCCACCTGCCCTCCCCAAACGCCCTCACACTCCAGGCCACAGCATTCTCTTGCAGGCTACAGGCCTAATAACACCATGCGAATATGCACAGGAGCTAGCTGCTGGCCCCAGGGTCAGGACTTAGCCACTGACTGCCAGGCTGTGTCCAACACTGGGAGCCTGGCAGCATGTGCAGGATGAGGCCTGGTGCACTCTCCCCCTTGCATAACCTCAACAACCCACACAGAATCTTGACTACCAGCCACAGTCTGCTTCCCCAGGATGCCTGGACTCCACACCACACCATGCTTTGGGGCCCTGCCTACAACGTCCGTGCAACCCAGGAGAAGACGCTTTAGCCCGAGGGCATGATGGCAGGCCAGGGAGAGCGCTGACACTCGAGTTCTGCACTTCATCATTAAGTCACAAGGAGCAAGAGCTGGGCTTCAGGAAAAGACTATGTACAGCAAACCGAAGTCCAGAGCAGAAGCACCAACAATGGGAACTTTCCATCTCTGCAGATCTGAAGGCCCAACTATGGGGAGCCTGGAAATTAACTTCCCACACCGCTGAGCTGAAGAGAAGCAGTGGCCAGGGCTGCGGACCCCACCCGGTTCCTAGCCCCTTGAGGGGGTCTTCAGACTTGAGGGCCCTGAGTTCTATGATCCAATTTCACCACGATCTTCCAAGAAGGAACCGAAGAATCCAGCTACTGACCTCTAGGGTCATCCCCACCCAGCTCCTGACGCCTCTGCCAACCAGGGCTTTGCCCCTTTCCCCTGCCCATCAGGCCCATACCTGCTGCTCTGGAACACGCTCTGTTGCACTGGGCTTTGAGGTGACGCTGTTTCCTTAATGGAAACAGCTCATACGCAGGGCGTCCTCAGGGAGCGCAGGTGCTCAAAGGCGCACCGCCCAACAAACACCCGCTCCAGCAGTGGTGAGAAGGGTGCTGCTCCAGTGTGTAGGGTGCAGCGGTGAGAAGGGCGCTGCTCCAGTGTGTAGGGCGCAGCGGTGAGAAGGGTGCTGCTCCAGTGTGTAGGGCGAAGGGCACAGCTCTGTCCAGGCAGCCAGAGGCCCAGGAGCGCTTGGCTTCCTCTGTGCCTCAACCGCCGCGCTGCCCCATCCAGCGCTGTAGGTGGCGCCCACCTGCATCAACTTACAGAGGCGCCTCTACATTACGCTACGCCACGCCACGCCACGCCACGCCACGCCGTCTGATAGCTCGGCATGCTCACGTTCGGCCAGCCGACGGTTGAAACGCGTTGGATCCCATGGGGGTAAGGAAAGTACCGCTCCAGATTACAGCACTCCCTGTAGGTCAGGGGAAAGCGGAGGACATCCTCTCTGTCATCAGTACTCATGTTCTGTGTACTGTGGTAGGGGCAGTACTGTGCACGGTAAAGAGTCATGGTCGGGATGGAAGAGGTCATTCTGTAGCTGTCAGTTCAGGAGTTAGACGAGCACTTGTTCATTTTTTTTAATGATTTATTTATTTGAATGGGAGGGAGGGAGGGAGAGAGAGGGAAAAAAAAGAGAGAGAGGGGTGTCTTCTATCTGCCGTTTCCTTCCTCACATGGCCCCAATGGCCAGCTGTAGGCCTGGCCAAAGCCAAGAGCTTCTTCCTGGTCTTCCAGATGGCCTGGATCCAAACACTTGGGCCATCTTCTACTGCTTTTCCCATGCCATTAGGAGGAAGCTGGATGGGAAGGGGTGCATCTGGGACATGAACCAGCATCTATATGTGATGCTGGCATTACAGGTGGCATCCTTACCCTTTATGCCACAACACGAGCTCCCAGATTGTTCTTTTTGCTCATGGGGAACTTACCTCCTTTCTATCTGTAGCTGGCCAAGTCTTGCTCCGTATGCTCTTATATAACCAATTTATATTTTGCTGTGGTATTAAATGTAATGATAGCAGTCCTAGTATAAGTTTTTCCCCTTTCAGTATGTTTCTTGAGATTTTTATACATGGCCTTGATTATGATGAGAGACATTCCTTTTATACCTAATATTTTCAGGGCTTTTGTCATTAAGTCTTAAATTTTATCAAATGATTTTTCTGTGTCTGTTGGGATAATTACGTGTTTTTATCCTTCATATGTTGATGTCATTTAGATCACTGATTGATTTGTATATTTTAAGCAGTCCTTGCCTTGCTGTTGTGAGTCCCAGCTGCAGTATATCAGCCATGACTAGGCTGGCCACAGAGTGCTCTCTTGTCCCTCTGTGCAGCTATTCTGTCGGCGGCAGCCAGGATGAATCTGTGGAAACAGAACTTGTATCTTGGGAATCCACTCAACCCAATCAACAAGCATGAATACTCCTTTCTCTCAGTAAAGGCTTATATCCTAGTGTGCTTATAGGTGTTGCCCCCTGTTATAGCTTTTCTCCATGTCATGTCCATGACCATTCTCTAATACACTGAGCACACATCTAACTCAGAGCCTTGGCTATTCTCATCGCTGTGCCACTTGTCCCCCCCCGAATCAACATGACTGCTCCTTCACTCAGAGATCACTTCCTCACTGAGCCTTCCCCAGCCATGCAGTCTACAGACTCACACTCTCTTTCCAAGCTTTATTTTCCTTAGCATCTGACACTGCCTAACATAGTAATTAGTAAGGTTTCGTTACTATAATGAACTTCCTGAGAAAACTGAATGTATGAAAAGAAAAGGTTTATTTAGCTCAGAGTCTGGAGGTTCAAGACTGGGTGGCCTCATTGGTTTGGTTTCTAGGTGTTTGGATGAATGGCAGTGGTGGAGCATGCGGCTTGGACAGCAGAATGATCACATCCCACTGAGAGCTGAGCTGGGCCCAGTTCCCACGAGGCTCACTGAATCAACACAATGATTGGATTAAATTCTATCCTCTTAGTACCATTATCCTATGCCTTTGGGTATTACAAGTCTGCATGAGTTTGTGAACCACATCTTGCTCAAACTATAGCACATACATATTGTACTTTTAATTTGCATTATTTTCCTTCCCATGCTAGAATGGAGGCACCATGAAGACGGTGTTGTGTGTGTATGCTTGTGTGTTTGTGTCTGTTTTGTGCATGTGTGTCTCTGTGTGTGGGATGTGTCTACTTTGTGCCTTTCATACAGGGCATGCTCTGTGCTTTGTTGGGGGTAAAAAAGTGCAGATGCTTTATGACTTCAGGAGCCAAATGTCATATCCATTTTTTAAAAAGATTTATTTATTTATTTACTTGACAGGTAGAGTTACAGACAGTGAGAGAGAGACAAAGAAAGGTCTTCCATCTGATGGTTCACCCTCAAATGGCCACAATGGCCAGAGCTACACTGATCCGAAGCCACGAGCCAGGTGCCTCTTTCTGGTCTCCCACGCAGGTGCAGGCCATCCTCTACTGCCTTCCTGGGCCACAGCAGAGAGCTGGACTGGAAGAGAAGCAACCAGGACTAGAACCCGGTGCCCACATAGGATGCCAGAGCCGCAGACAGACGATTACCGTCATGTACCATGGCAGCGGCCCCCATCATCTCCATTTTGTAGGTGAGATTGACATTCTGTAAGCTTAAGAAGTGCAGATCCAGATCAAATTCAGATCTCCCGATTTCATGATCTGCATGTTTTCATTTCATCAGTAATACCCTGGGACTGAGTCAGGCCCCATGTTTTAGAGTGCTCTCCTGAGATCCTCCTCTGGCTGCACACTTTACCATGCAAATGAATGGAGGAGCCATCTGGAGTTTGTGGTCCATCCTTCATGCCTCACCCTCAGGCACCCATGACTCTGGAACTCCCTGCTCAAATGGTCCTGAGTTGGGTGACAAGATCAGCATTGGCTTCTCCCAGGGGTCTTTTTCTACTGAAGGAGTGTGTAGGAGTGAGGGAGGAATGCAACACTGGTGCAAGAAATGTTCTGTCTCCTGGCTAATTGGGTTCATATGTCTTCATTTTATTGTAATTACAGATATTTAATTTAGTGTATATGTATGTCACAATAAAAAGTGTTGAATGTATCATCAAGTGAGGGAAAGTGATTTGGTTGTTGAGATCATGCATATTATAGATAAGAGTAGGGTCAATGAAACCAATTGTAATGTTACACAAGTGGTTATTTGGGACTTACAGTAATATTGCTGGTGTCTCATACAGGTTTGCAAAAGGTGCTGCGATGAAGGTAGTCTACTCTGGAAAGCTGCTCAACAACCCTAGGAGTGGCTCTGGTGATGACAAAGAAAATGATGATGCATAAAAAACAGCCTCAACTTTTTTTTCATAAAATGACAGAAAAAGTGCTTTTTATATAATGTTGTATCTGATTTTAACTATGTGTGTGTGTGATTGATTAACATTATTCTGATTTCAGACACATTCTCATTGACATATGCGGCAGGGTAGAAATGCTTACAACTGGAATGGAATTTTTCCTTTTCTGTCCCATATTGCAGTTCACACACTGCTCTCCAGAGTAGAAATATAATGATCAGCTCATCAAAGAATAAGGTACTGGGGGCCGAGGTTGTGGCATGTCAGATAGCACTGATGCCTGTAATGCTAGCTTCCTGTACAGGTGCTGGTTCATGTCCTGGGTGCCCCACTTCCAATCCAGCTCCCTGCTAATGGCCTGGGAAAAGCAGTGGAAGATTGACCATATGTATGGGCCCCTGCCACCCATATGGGAGACCCAGATGAAGCTCCTGGCTTCAGCCTGACCAACACTGGACATTGCAGCCATCTAGGGAAGAAACCAGTGGATGGAAACTCTCACTGTCTCCCTGTTGCTGTAACTCTAACTTTCAAAACAAATAAGTCTTTTTTAAAAAAATCAGGTACTGTTGTTTGGCCACATGGAATAAAAAACAAAAGCATGGAGTAACTCAGCTACCCCTGTGCATAGGGTCCTGGCCAATAATTTCTCCTGAGACAGAGCAGCTGATTTTAGTGGAAAAGTATTCCACCCCAGAGGATGCCTATGGCTTTGGGACACGTCTGACCCTGCCCTGTCCTGGAACACAGATCATACTGTATCCACGCTACTCCTAGACACCCCAAGCAATCTGCATAGCAGTGACGAACTGAAAACAGTGTGTTGGCAGGAAGTGGAAGCTCTGATCAAAAAGTTGACTCAAGGCCAGGTACAAGGTGAGAGGCTGGTGAGATGCAAGCCAGGCACCCCAATTCTTGGTTTTGGAGTCAATTCTGGTGCTTCTTTTGTTACAGACCAAGAGGTCAGTATGAGCTGAGCAGATGCAGAGAGGGCTTTCCCCTTCTGATATTGCCTGCATCCTGTATTTTCAGGATGCAGCTTCTCAAGGGGTCCTGAAACAAGGCCCATGTTGTGTTAGAGGGGCGTTAGGAGACCAAGAGCCATGTGTATGATCCTGGGCACCAGGTAGGAACACTGTCATGCTGGAATACCTGTACCTGGAGAGATGCACACTGTACATTGGGCACTGAGGGTTGGCATATGTATGCTGTTCCAGCACCCTGGGTGTGGGAGAGAAAAATTCAGGGGCCCCTTCTCAGAGACTCATTGTCTGAATTTCCTAGATTGACTTAAAGCAGTGGCCAGTTGGTCACTCTCTCAAGATGTGTCGCTTGGTTTAGCTCAGCCGAGCATGCTACTGGAGTGTATTGGGGAGAGGGCCAGGATCCTGCTGCACACCCAGCTGTGAACAGGCAGGCCCTGCCTCCAACAAAGAATCATCCTGTCCAGAGTTTCAGTGGAGGCACTGTTAAGAAATTATACTTTGGAGTATTCAGTGTCTCCTTTCATTGTAAATGTCTTTGTTTTCTGTGAAGATGATCTCTTCTCTTTCATTTTGTTACTTCCCTTGACTAGTAACAGGGAGTTAGTTATTTCCTCTGGACACATGCAGCTGATGGGAAAATGTATGTTTATTAATCGATTTATTTACTTATTTATTTTTGAAATTTGAACACGATTCTTCCAGGTACTTTTTTCACTTTTGAATGTTTTTTAGTTTTAAAATTTAACAATTTTAAATATTTTGCCATTTCCTATGTACATATGTACATACACATATTTCTTCTGAAACAGTGATATTAATCTCAGAAAAGGAGGGATTCGTGACAATGATATAATATGGGGAAAGAGCAATATATTTAACATATATGGTAGACTACAGTGAAGCATTATTTATAATGAAATAACAAATAATATGACATCTGCACAGTTTTTATAGATGCTATATATTAACTTCCACAAAAAATTTGCTCATGCTTAGCATAATGATCACCCCATATTCAGTGAAGTAGAATCAGCATGTCAAAGAGATCCCTGTACTCCTGTGTTTTATAGCAGCCCAGTTTACAATAGCAAAGATAGGAAAACAACCAAGATCCATCTACTGATGACTGGATAAAGAAAATCTGTGTGTGTGTGTGTGTCTGTGTGTGTATGCAGGATTTAATATTACTAAGCACCCATAAAAAATGAAAGCTTATTTGCACCAATGCCAATGAAACTGAAAATATATGTTTAGTTGTATACCTCATCATGATGTGCCATGATTTGGTAAGTAGGATTCTGTAATGAAGGAAGGATACAGCCTTTGGTGTGAGAATTCCTGGATGTGAATCTCAGCTCTGCACTTTCTCACTCTATATTTGGGGAAGTTACTCAGTCACTCTGTGTTTCATGATAGGGGATAAAAATAATTTTGACTTCACTGGATTGTTTAGAAGATGGAATGACAATATACGTGTAGTCCTCCACATAGCGTTTAGCAGATGTTAAACACTAGCATTAAATAGTAGTGGTTGATTGATGGTGCTATTAGGAAGAGATTTTAAACTCTTGAAATAATGTTTGAATGGTTTGCATAGGTTGTAACTGTTCCTGTGTCCATATCACAGGTACACAGAGAAGTTTTTCAGAAGAGGAAGCAGGAAAAAGCAAATATGATGAATTACATTAATAAGTATCAAAAAGGTCAGTGAATTTCTTTGCTAAGCATTTAGGAGAAAATGGGTAAAGGTACTGTAGAGTTAATTTGAAATCTAGTGCTATGATGCCTTAAATGATTTGTAACTATTGGACCTAAGTGTGGAGACTGGTATGGGGCACAGGATGTGCCTGCTAAAGAGAATGTAATAAATATCAGCTTTATTTTGAGTTTTAACCTTTTATTTTTAAAATGGAATCTTGGTGATCAACATACTCCAGTCACAGGCTTCTCTGATAACCCAATTTCCTTGAAGGATCAGAAATCCGTTGCATGGGGCATGGTGGCAGGAGATAAAGCGCAGTAGATGAAGGAGGGGTTAAATGTGGTTCTGTTTGATTCTGTGCAGGATGATGGACCAAGAGCTTCTGAGTGAGCTGGAAAACCTCCACGAGGAGTGGACTCAGCGTGGAGAGAGTACAGCTGCTGCCAGTGGCCACGCTGAGTGCCAGACAGGAGCCTTCCATCTGTATCAGTCTCTGATTATTAGGATAATAGATGTATTTGACACATTGCGAATGCTTAGCCATTGTGTGCATGTCATACAGTTTGGTGGATTAGGATACAGACATAGGGAACAGATGCTAATTCTGCCCTCAGGAAGAAGGTAGCTTGGAGCAGGACACATTGCCTTTCTAAGCATCAGGGACAGTGTTTACTACAGAGAGGAAACTGTATGTGCCTCATGGTATTACCAACATCAGAAGGGAGAATGCTGCTTCGTGCTGTTCTTAGTCCTCTTTACTGTGTTTCTGCACACCAGGCCTGTAGGGAGAGGTGATAATTTCCATATAACACAGTATTATGAGAGAGACATTGAGAGAATAATGTAGAAGCACATTGAGGAATACCCAACACAGTCCAGGGTGGCCTACTAAAGGGTCCCAACCTTGCCAGGTGCATGTGTAAGAATGAGCCAGAGGGGCCGGCACCATGGTATTGTAAGGTTAAGCCTCTGCCTGCAATGGCAGCATCCCATACAGGTGCCAGCTTGTGTCCCAGCTGCTCCATTTCCAATGCAACTCCCTGCTGATGGCCTGGGAAAGCAGTGGATGATGGCTCTAGTGCTTTAGCTCTTGTACCCACGTGGGAGGCCTGGAAGAAGCTCCTGGTTGATGGCTTTCGATTGGCCCAGCTCCCACTGTTGCAGCCTTTTGGGGAGTGAACCAGCAGATGGAAGACCTCTCTCTATATCTCTGCCTCTCTCGGTGTGACTATGACTCTCAAATAAACAAATCTTACAAAAGAATGAACCAGAAAGGTAAACAAGCCATTATGAGGAACAAATAAAAAAGGGAGTGACCCAAGGATGAAAGATGTGAATCGTCAGATATCTGTGAGAAGAACCATGGATATTTGGCACCCAGGAGTCCAGGATGAGGCAAGGACCAGTGAGCTGCGACTGGGGGCCCCGGTGATTTGTTTGTCAGTTGCAAAGCTTACAATTTATCCACCAGGCAGTGGGGAGATACCATGTGTTATACTCAGAATAGTGAGCAGATAGTTTGTATTTTTGAAAAGATGGTGGTGGTGCTTGTGTGATGAGTGACTTGACAAAAGCAGAGATATTTAATAGCAGAGTGTTAGAGGTGTCTAGTTGAGCAGTGATGGACACCTGAGAGTGGTAGTGGGACAGGGAAGAGATATATATATGAAATATATATGAAGCCACATGAACAGGGTTCAGTAGTGGAAGAGGATGTGGGGAATGAAAGAAGTCTGGCTCTATAGCACCAGCCTCTAGTTAGAGGATATATTATAATGTACATTGTATAATTCAGTGACGCATTATGTATAATGATATGCCTAATGATATGACATCTACACACTTTCTGTATTTGCTATATATTCCAGAAATGCTTTCTCCTTATAGGTCTGGCTTATTTCACTTAGCATAATGATCTCTCCATATCCAGTGACCTGAAATCACATAAAGAGAGAACCTGCACTCCTATATTTTATAGCAGCCCAATTCACAGTGGCAAAGATAGAGAATCACCAAGATGCATCAGATGATGACTGCGTACAATGTTTTAGATTATTTCTGTAGGCCCAACTTGGGAAAGGTTGCCAACTTTGGGGAGAGGCCAGGAACACATGGCAGTAATAATAGCTACTGTTAAGAGAGAGACACACTGTGATTATGCTATGCCAGGTACATTTGAAGCACTGTCTATAAATCAACCCCTTTAGTCCACAGACAGTTCTGTAAGGTGTGTTCGTTCCCCTACTGTTTTGTTTCTGCTTACATTTTGGGAAACAGGCATAGAAAGGCTAAGCCAGTTGCTTCAGGCGATGCAGTCAGTGGCAAAGCCAGGATTTGATCCATGTGTATAATTAGCTACAACAAAAAATGAAATCCTGAGATTTTCAACAAAATGAATGCAGCTGGCAATTTGTTTTTAGTTGTATACTTCCAAATGACCTGCTACAATTTAGTAAGTAGGATTGCATAATGAAGTAAGAATGTGAACTTTGGTGTTAGATTTCCTGGGTGTGAATCTCAGCTCTGCACTTTCTCACTATGTGACTTGGGCAAGTTATTTAACCACTCTGTACTTCATGATAGGGGACTAAAAATAATTTTGACTTCACTGGATTGTTAAGAAGAGGGACTGAGAATCTACTTAAGGCCCTTAATATAGTTTTTAGCAGATGTTAAACATTAACACTAAATGCTAATGGTTTGTTTGTGCTGTTATTAGGAAGAGATATTGGACACCTGGAATGAAGGTTTGTGACCTGTCCTTGTGTCATTATCACAGGTATGAACAGAAGTTCTTCGGAATAGGGAGCAGGGAAAAGCACTTATGATGTATGATGGATGCCATTATGAAATATCACTAAGGTCAGTATATCGCTTTGTTAAGGATTTAGGGAAAATGGATTATGGGTGCTAGAGTTCATTTGAAAAGCTAGCGCTTTGGTACCTTAAGTGATTTGGAACTATTGGACCTACCTATGGGGATTGGTGTTTGGTGTAAAATGTGCTTCCTTCAGTGAATTTAGTAAATATCAGCCTTATTTTGAGGTTTAAACTTTGATTTTTAAAATGGAATGTTGCTGATCAAAGTATTGCTTCAGTCACATTCTTCTCTGATAAACCTGATTTCCTTGAGAGATCAGAATTCCATCGCATGACACTAAGGCAGGAGCTAAATCCCAGCAGATGAAGGAGGGATTAGAAGTGGTTTTGTTTGGTTCTGTGATGTGTGCTGGATCACTGGCTCATAAGTGAGCTGGGAAACCTCCACCACGATGGCCTCATATTGAGAGGATGCAGCTGCTGCCTGTGGCCAAGGCTGAGCATGACGGGCACTGAGTCTTTGTGCACATATCGGTCTTTGATGATTAGAGTGAGATAACTGAAGTATTTGATACATGGTGAGTGTTTGGTCATTATGTGATTCCGTGTCATATAGTTCGGTGGTTAAGGGTACAGACACAGCGATTAGATCTCAGTTCTGCCACTCAGGAAGAAGGTAGCTTTGAGCAGGCCACATTGCCTCTGTGATCATTAGGAGCCATGTCTGCTACAGTGAGGTAATGGTGTGTGCCTCATGGTATTCCTGACACCACAAGGGAGCATGTTGGCTCCTACTATGCTTAGTCCCCTCTGTATGTTCCTGCACACCAGGCTTGTGTGGGGGATGATAATTTCCAAACCCATTAAGTGCTATGAGGGATGTATTGAGGGAATAATGTGGAAGCACATTCAGGGATACCTGACGGAGTCCAGGGTGGCTTCCTAGAGGAGGTCCCGCCTCAGTATGGTCTGATGCGTAAGAATTAATCCGAGTAGTAAGCAAACCATTTTCAGGAAGAAGGGGAAAATGAGTGATCCAACACTCAAATATGTGAATAAGCAGGTGTGTATGAGTGTGTGTGTGTGAGAGAAAGAGAGAAATAGTGAGAGAGAGAGCGAGCAGCAGTGAGTATTTGGCATCCAGTTTGAGGTAAGGACTGGTGACATGTGACTGGGGTCCTGGGCAATCTGTTTGTCAGCTTGAAAGCTTGAACTCAATACACCAGGCAGTGGGGAGATAGCATATATTATACTCAGAATGGTGAGTAAGTAACGTTTGTATTTTTGAAAACATGATGGTTGTGCTTGTGGCCAGTGCCATGGCACAGTAGGTTAATCCTCTGCCTGCGGTGCCATCATCCCATATGGGCACCAGTTCTAGTCCCGGCTGCTCCTCTTCCAACCCAGCTCTCTGCTGTGGCTTGGAAAGCAGTAGAAGATGGTCCAAGTGCATGGGCCCCTGCACCCACATGGGAGACCAGGAAAAAGCACCTGGCTCCTGGCTTTGGATTGGCACAGCTCTGGCCATTGTAGCCATTTGGGGAGTGAACCAATGGAAGGAAGACCTTCCTCTGTGTGTGTGTGTCTCTCTCACTATCTGCAACTCTAACTCTCAAATAAATAAAATCTTAAAAAAAGAAAAACATGATGATTTGCTTGTGTAAAGGATTAACTTCAGAAAAGCAGATATTGAAGAGCAGATTATAAGAGATGTCCAGAGGAGTAGTGATGGGCACCTGAGAGTGGTAATGGGATAGGGAAGAGAAAATGGATTGAAAAAATATTTAAGAAGCCAGATGAACAAGATTTAGTAGTGGAATTGAGTGTGGGGAGTAAAAGAAGTCTGGCTGTATAGCAGCCGCCTCTACCTATAGGATAAGCATGTGATCAATTAGTTGTTCAGGTATACATTAATTTTCCTATATTTATATGGATTACAAAGTTATTCTGTTAGTGATTTTCAGTGTTAATAGATTATGTTCTGAAAGCATCGATACAGTTTCTGTTGTCTGAAGTTTGTTGGGACTTTCTTGTGACCTCTAATTTGTTCGATCCCAGAGAAATTTCCATGGGCTGTTGAAAAGATTGTATATTCTGCAACAGTTTGTTGGTTTTCTGTTTGGATTAGCTGTCTACTTCTGAAAGTAGGATATTAATATATCTTACTATCATTGTATTAGAAGCTATCTCTTTATGTGTGTTAATGTTGCTAAAATATTGGGGTGCTTCAATACAGCTCCATGTATATACTTTCAATTGATATTTCTCCTTGCTGGATTAGGCCCTTTTTCATTATGTGGTGACTTCCCTTGCTCTTTTTATGCTTTTGATTAATTTAATTCTTTAGTTATATTCATATTATTTTAAAACTGAGAAAGAGAGATAGTTCCCACCCACTGGTTCACAACTCAAATGCCCAAAACAGCCAGAGCTGGGCCATCCCAAAGCAGGGAACAAGGAACACAATCTGAGTACCCCGCATAGGGTGACAGCAACCCATGTGACCAAGCCATCACGTGCTGCCTCCCACCATGTGCACCAGCAGGATCCTAAAATTACAAGTGGAGATGGGACTAAACCTAGGCCCTCTGGTATAGGATAAGGGCATCACATCCAGCAGCATGGAATCACAATGACATTCCTGTGTAGGCTGTATTTACTGAGCACTTAGTATGTGCTGGGCACTGTCCTACTTACGGTCTATACAGTGTTTCCCTTATGCCTCACAACAAACCTGTCTGTTTAGATGCTGTCATTATACCCATCACCAGACAGAGAAGTTGAGGTTAAGGGAGGTTAAGGTCACACACCTGGAAAGAGGTTGAGCTGGGCTTTGAACTCAGGCTGTCTGGCTGTAGAGCTTCCAGGTCACACTGAGGCACAAATGATATGTGTGGGACAGCACAGGACACACAGGAATCCAGGAGCAGCAGGAGGAAGCAGTGTGCAACTCTGCCTGGTGGAGAGTGGCATGGTAAACATCAGTCAGTGGGACTCTGTGAAGGAGGAGGCTGCTGAGCTGGGACTGAAGCACATCCCCAGTGACTCAGGGCTTGCTGAGGGTCAGGAACTGAGCAGCAGTGAAGCTGAAATACAGCTGATGACCAGGGTCTCCAACTTCAGTCCACATGCAGAATGCAACAAATGGGTTATATCCAAATGTTGAGAGCAGGGGGGAGGACATACAAACTTACAACAAAAACTCTCTGGCAGACAATACCCAGTGGCAAAGTATGCGTAGTAAAAGTGTGGTTGTTGAAGATTTTCCTAAGTAATGCTCAAAACCCAGAACCTGTAAGGAAAATGATTTGCCTGTGTGACAAGTTGAAGGGCAAAATATTTCTGCATGATGACACACATAAACAGACTCAAAAGACAGGCATGAGAGAAATTTGAAGTTGTGTACTTCAAATTCTGCATGTCTTCCTTAGTCACTGGAGCCCTTTGTTATGGAATGTGCTGAACTGCATTTCCCAGGCCCCCTTGTGGTTATTTGTCACTCTTCCAACCTAATCAAGTGAAAGCTTCTGTTAAAACACATTGCTATTTTATAGGTAAGAGAACTCAAGGATATTAGGTGATGCTTCCATGCCACCTCCTTGTAATCACTGGGAGAGCTCACTTGGGCAGCCTGTGTTCAGGTACTGTTTTAAAACCAACATTTCCCATTTACTGTGTACATAGCACTTTACAAATACTACCTCATTCAAACCTGATACCAACTTATCAGATCGATTACAATAGATAAGATTACAATATTTCTATTTTACAACAGGGAAACTGAGTCATGAAAGGGCTTAGTGGCTTACATGAGATCACAAAGCTGGTAGTCAGTAGCCAGAATTCAAACCCAGACAAGCCTCATTCCCTGCTATTTTCTCACAGCCACTGCCCATGTTGAAACTGTACTTTATGTTGTTTACTAAGGAGTCTTTCTTACCTTGACTCTGATCCCACTAGGTTTTTTTACCTTCAACTTGTACCTGCATAGTTTTCTCTCTTGGGAAGCATAATGAGTGGCATTATGAAATCTGGGAAACCAGGTACATGGTAGTAAGGAGCCAGGGCTTGGGACCATTGAGTGCCTCTGTGGCATTCCCCCGGCCACCTTGTATCCTAGAGCAGAGCACCCTGGCCTCAGAGGATTGCCAGGGCCTTGAGACAGGAGAGTCTGATTCCTCCACTCCCCATTCATCAAATATTTTTTGAGCACCAATGCTGTGCCAGGGTACATCCTGGGTACTGGGAATAGAGTACATAGTGAGGCAGACACGGTCCCCTGCTGCCTGGGGTCAGAATCAAGATGGAGTCAAAGTGACAGAATAGGTACAGGTAGACAAGTAAACCCAACAGTGACTGAGAGTAACCCTTGTTGTGTTTAACACAATAGCCAACTGGCTGAGTGAAGGCACGATTCCCTACTAGAGCCTGGGTGTGCTGGAATGCAGATTTGGGTGGCATTTCGGAGCCAGTTATAGGAAGAGGCAGAGGAGAAACTCTGTGTCTACCGAGAAGAAAGGCTCTAGGATTTGAACAGTCCTTAACACGACAGGAAGAGGAAGGTTCTAAGAAATATGGTCAAATCCTTCTTACTAAGATAAGCATGGTTGTCAGTGCCATTAATGTGTGTGAATCCACATATCATTGGCTCTGCCAAGTCTGCACTTGAGAGAGGCAGTTTTTTTTTTTTTTTTGACAGGCAGAGTGGACAGTGAGAGAGAGAGACAGAGAGAAAGGTCTTCCTTTGCCATTGGTTCACCTTCCAATGGCCGCCATGGCCGGCGTGCTGCGGCCAGCCCACTGCGCTGATCTGATGGCAGGAGCCAGGTACTTATCCTGGTCTCCCATGGGGTGCAGGGCCCAAGCACTTGGGCCATCCTCCACTGCACTCCCTGGCCACAGCAGAGAGCTGGCCTGGAAGAGGGGCAACCGGAACAGAATCCGGCGCCCTGACCAGGACTAGAACCTGGTGTGCCGGCGCCGCAAGGTGGAGGATTAGCCTAGTGAGCTGCGGCGCCGGCCCTAGAGAGGCAGTTTGAACAAGGGAGTGAACCCAGTGCTTATAGTTAGATGTTCCTGGCTCTGCTAATAGCAGGTTCTCAGTTAGTTAAATTCTTTGGGCCTCCCATTACACCCTTCTTCATGGAAGAAAATGTCTGCCTCACTGGGATGACTAAGAATATAATGAAACAATGGAAATCAAAGGCTTAGCCTCAGGCAGGGTGCATTCTTTTTTTTTTTTAAGATTATTTATTTGAAAGACAGAGATAGAAGGAGAGAAAGAGATATATCTTCCATCCTCTGGATAACTCCCCAAATGGCTACGACTTCCTGGGCTTGGCCAGGCTAAAACAAGGAGTTGGGTGCTTCTTCTGGGGCTCTCACATAGGCTCAGGGTCCCAAGGGCTTGGGCCACCTTCTGCTGCTTTCCCTGGCACGTTAGAGGAAGCTGGATTGAAAATGGAGCAATTGGCTGGCGCCGCGGCTCACTATGCCAATCCTCCGCCTTGAGGCGCCAGCACACCGGGTTCTAGTCCTGGTCGGGGCACCGGATTCTGTCCCGGTTGCCCCTCTTCCAGGCCAGCTCTCTGCTGTGGCCAGGGAGTGCAGTGGAGGATGGCCCAAGTGCTTGGGCCCTGCACCCCATGGGAGACCAGGAGAAGCACCTGGCTCCTGCCATCAGATCAGCACAGTGCGCCGGCCGCAGCGCGCCGGCCGTGGCGGCCATTGGAGGGTGAACGAACAGCAAAAGGAAGACCTTTCTCTCTGTCTCTCTCTCTCACTGTCCACTCTGCCTGTCAAAAAAAAAAAAAAGAAAAAAAGAAAGGAAGAAAGAAAAAAAAAAGAAAATGGAGCAATCAGTACTCGAGCTAGTGCCTATATGGGATGCTGGCGTTGCAGGCAGAGGGTTTACCTGCTGTACCACAGTGCTGGCCCCAACTGGGTATAGTCTTTTTTTTAAAACATTTTTTTATCTATTTGAAAGTCAGAGTTATACAGAGAGAGGAGAGGCAGGGAGAGAGAGAGAGAGAGAGAAGTCTTTCATCTGATGGTTCATTCCCCAAATGGCTGCAATGGCCGGAGCTGTGCTGAACCGATGCCTGGAGCCAGGAGCTTCTTCCTGGTCTCTGACGTGGGTGCAGGGGCTCAAGCACTTGGGCCATCTTCTACTGCTTTCCCAGGCCATAGCAGAGAGCTGGATGGGAAATGGAGCAGCCGGGTCTTGAACCGGCTCCCAATATGATGCCAACGCTTCAGGCCAGGGCATTAACCCACTGTGCCACAATGCCGGCCCCAAAAGGTATATTCTTAATACAATACAGATAGATGGCATTGAACTGCCTGACTCTGAAGAATCTCATCACATGTGACATCCATTTTGGCCCCAATTACCAGCTTCAATCCTTACTCTAGCAAGGGGAGTCACCCCTATGTCATATCATTTTTAAAAAATACATTTATTTTTATTTGAAAGACAAGGAGAGGAAGGGTGAGGAGAAGAGATGTGGAGATACCTTCCATCCACTGGTTCATTCCCGAAATGAACCTAACTGCTGGGGCTCGTCAAAACCAAAGGCAGAAGCTACAAGCTCCATCCGGATATGTCAAGTGGCTTGTAGGATCCCAGGTATTTATGATATCTGCTGCGTTCCTAGGCACCTTAGCAGAGCTGGATCAGAAGCAGCAGCCAGGACTCAAACCATTGCTCCAGAATGGGATGCCAGCACTGCATGTGGCAACTTAGAGCTCTGAGTCACAGCACTGGCCCCCGCTCCCTCTGATCATGCTGTTTTTCTGTTGACTGCTCTGCCCATTCACTGTCTGTGAGATGCTCCCCTGCACACTTCATACCTCACCCTTGTACACAGAACCTACATCCTCCCTCCAACTGATTCTACTCTAAGGCAGTAGAGAGGAAGAAGGACCACATTCCAGGAAGGACATCTCACTTCACATATCACCAGGCATGGCCCCTCTCACCCTGTGCCGCAGCCCTTACACCCTACTTTCAGTCCTGGAGCCAATCTGCTGCTGCTCCTTACTGTGCTTTTCCATATAACTCACCTGACGTGCTGTGCCTCAAACTGTGATCACCTCCTCCAAGATTTCCTAGTCTCTGCTCCCTTCACTGAAACCTGTTTTCTTTGCTGTTTTCACACCTTCCTTATTGCCTATGTACTTGTCAGTTTACTACTTTTCTTTCAAGTAGTACAAGATTCTCCTACTTAGCATCATCCCTGTGACTGTCAACGTGATACTACAATGACCAATGTTTACTGAGCACCATTTGCCAGATGCTGTTCTGTGCACTTGCATTGTTTTGGTTCTCATAAATTCTTTAAGTATCAGAGGTTCCAAAGTCTGCTCAAAATCACAAGTTAATGACTCACAGAATTAGTATGTGAACTCAGGTAGTTTGGCTCTAGAATCTTGCTCTTAATATCAACATCTAAATTGTTTGACGAATGAGTGAATGTTATTTTATGTACATAATGAATGTATCTGTTGCCACGGGAGTTAATACATAGGCTGTATAGTAGGCATGCCTGTTATTTTTGAGCCTGGTTGGTATGCCTCCAATTTCCAGCATTAAAGTATAGAACATTGATGCCTGCTCTGAGGCCACACTACCCCAAGAGAGCTGTTCCTCTGTTCTCTATCTCAGGGGGATTCTCAAACCACAGGAATACTATCTGCAGATTGCTCTAGGTTATTGTGCCAAGGCATGAGCTCTCGTGTTTGTGTGAGGATTACAATACACGTTCAAGCACTCTGTTCCATCTCTAAGACCCACCTTAATTCGCACCATTCAATCATTACCTTCTGGCCCACTCCAGGCCTTGTGCTGAGTGCTGTGGAACAAAATTGAATAACCCCCCACCCCCAATTCCTATTCTAGGGAATCATTGCCTAGTTTGATGCATTCAGGGGTTATTTGCATGGTTGTATTGGACCAAGTTTCCACAATTGGACGTTCATTTGTTTTCCTGAAATAAGTGAACGGCACTAATGTAAAAACTCCAAGCTATTGTGGACCATAGTTGGCGAGGCATAGAAGTTGGGAGAAAAGTTCAGGAAGAAGGAACAGTGTTTATGTAGGAAATTCAGTGGGAAATATGATATGGAAATTCATTTATCTAGAAATGGCATGGTGAAAAGGACAAGTATTGGAGGACTTAGCATTGGCTGACGCACACTAGTCCCAAGAATCTTTATGAAAGTTAATGGTCTAGAGAAGGATGGATCTGGTTAGGAGCAGAACCAGACCTGAAGGGGCCTTGAACTGCACAGCATTAGTTTACACATTCATCTCAGAAGCTTCTGGACCATGTTTGAAACAATTGACATGATCAAACTGGCCTTTTAAAATAGCTCTACCAGCAGTCCTGCACATGAGGGGTTGGGACAAGGGAGTTGGAAAGAGTAGAGAAGCCCATTAAATCTCTCCAGGCACTAGTGAGATTTTATTGAGAAGCAGATCTAGGCCCTGAGAAGGTCTAATTAAGTGAGTAGGGGTGGAGATACCTGCACAATTGTGATAGAGTCTTTTGCAGTGAAGAATCCTGAAAAGGTTGACTTCTCCGTTGTGTGAAATGAAGGAGAGTGAATGACTAGTTCTGTTGCTTAGTGGGGGTTTTCTGGAGCAGCAATGAGTGTGAAAGATGGTGCAGAATAAGCCTGATTTTGGCTGGTGCGTAGACTACAATGAGTGATCCAAAGTGAGCTTTTGGTGGATTTGGAGTTCCATACGAGCCCCAGTGGCATGTAAGGGATGTTATTGGTTCAAGAATGTTGATTGCACAAATGAAGGGAATTGGGAGTACCATGGGATTAGAATCTACTAAGCAAACTCCCCACAGCACTCAGGCAAAAATAAAATTATGAGGGAAAAACAATAGTTTATTAAAAGAAACAAAAATGCAGTAAATACAACAATTCTTCAAAATATAAAAATTTGAAAAGCAGAATTATAAAAAGTTAAACTTCTATAGTGAGCATTTTAGGTGACACAGTTGCATTTCCTTGAACGTAATATATGTGCTTTGATGTGGCCTCAGGGGTTCCTGAAGTATCCACTTTGGCTAGGCAACAAGAGGCATTTTCTCTTTGGGAAAACTGCAGTCATGAGTATTCCTTGTTCCCTAATGCCTTCTGGAGCACCGCTTAACCTTGTGGAGAAACTCAGCCAATGTAGCTGTAGAGTTTCTGCAACGTTGAGATATTTCTCTGAAAATCCTAGTGAGGTGCTTGGGACCCAGGCCTTCTGCACATTTTTGCACTGACATCCTTCTGCCATCTCTGGGCAGTGGCATGTCAGTGCACCCTCCAGGTAGCAGCACTCTCTGCTTTCACCCCCCAGTCGCATCCCCATGGCACACCATCGCCTTCCTGGCTCTCTGTCTTCAGGCTCTTGGCCGTGTGCCCAGCTTCTCAGGACTCCCTAGTACTGGAGCTGCTTGACTCATGGACAGGAAAGACTCCACCTCATGTGGCAAACCTAGAAGGTAAAGAACTGGTGAGCAGATTTCACGTTGAATAATTTCTGAAAAAAACATTGAATGAGTCAGATGCAAATTTAAAGCAGATGCCACAATCAAAATCCTCCTGTCAAAAGTGCATTCGTTTCTACTGAAGTACTTGAAAATAAACAGTTTATCTGTGTCTCTGCACTGTGAGTATTCCTGGGACAGTAAGGACAAATGTGGGTTTGGTGTCTGCTGGCTGAGGATATATATGGATATATATGCCCTGTTAGCATGATGGTTTCTCCTATTTTCCCTGTTAAATAAGCCCTTGCATCACCCAGAACCACGAACAGCATGAATCCCTTGCTGGCTGAGCAGCTGAACCATCTTTTTTTTTTTTTTTTTTTTTTTTTTTTTTAGACAGGCAGAGTGGACAGTGAGATAGAGAGACAGAGAGAAAGGTCTTCCTTTTGTGTTGGTTCACCCTCCAATGGCTGCTGCGGCCGGCGCGTTGTGACCGGCGCACTGCGCTGATCTGAAGGCAGGAGCCAGGTGCTTCTCCTGGTCGCCCATGGGGTGCAGGGCCCAAGCACTTGGGCCATCCTCCACTGCACTCCTGGGCCATAACAGAGAGCTGGCCTGAAAGAGGGGCAACTGGGACAGAATCTGGCACCCCGACCGGGACTAGAACCCGGTGTGGCAGTGCTGCAGGCAGAGGATTAGCCTAGTGAGCCGCGGCACCGGCCTGCAGAACCATTGTGGGGAGCAATCCGGACTGGACTAAGTTACTGGAATTAAGACTTATTCTATGCATCTGCTCCCCCACAATATGGCGCTGGGAGAGAAGAAAACAGCTTCTACACAGCTGCCTCCAGTTCAGCTAATAAACTGTAGGACTTGCTCCTGATTGGAGGAGAGCAGCGTACTCGGCGTGTGGGCAGCCAAGTTGGGATTGGCAGAGGAGGACTATAAAGGAGGAGAGAGACGGCATGCACCAGGAACATCTAAGGGGAACATCTGAGGGAACACCTGTGCAGCCCCGAGAAAGCCGGCCGGCGGTGTGCCGCTCCCCTGCGGAAGTGGGGAATGTGGCCAGGGGGAACTGCCCTTCCACGGAGGTGGAAGGGATAGTAGCCAACCCGGGAAGAACCAGCAGCAAACCCGGGGAGGGCCGAGCAGACGAAAGAACAGTGCAGGGTCCTGTGTCGTTCCTCCACGAAGACGGGGAGCGGCATAATGGTGCCGTGACTCGGATATGAAGCCTAGGCAGGGCTTAGTGTCGTTCCTCCACGAAGAGGGGGAGCGACAAACCATCTTTAATACAAGCCACTGGGAGCCTTTCCTGGGTCCCTTAGTCCTAGCATTACTCAACCCAGCTGCTGCAATCTTCACAGCTCCCTACACTAGGAACAAAATGCACTCTCATTCTACTGAGAAGACATGCTGTTAGCTTGGGAACAGCTAGCAAGACTGTGCCCTGCCAGCTGATCTCTCCCTCCACCATGGTCAGTGGAAGAGTAGCTCTTACTCCACATGGGGCAGAATTCCGACAAGACTGAGCCTCAAATGTAATGAGAGATTGGAATCTCTGTAGACTCTTTTTTTCTGGTTGTAGCTCCACATTGTTATAATGGCCAGGGCACCAGTAGAGGCATTTGCCAGATAAGGTGACCTCAAAACTTTATGGATAGGGTAATTAAAACATTAATTTAATAGATGCAAAACTTTATAGTTTTTCTTAATAGCTATATTTTTTATAAAAATTTTGAAAACTTCTCATATGCATAAATTAAATCATTTATGCCCCCCAAAATCTATAATTATATTTTTCCAGGAACTTTTAAAAAAAAATTATTTCTTTATTCAAACGTCAGAGAGAGAGAGAGAGAGAGAGTGGTCTTCCATCCGATAGTTCACCCCTCAGATGGCCACAATGGCTGGTGCTGTGCTGATCCGAAGCCAGGAGCCAGGAGCTTTCTCTGGGTCTCCCACACAGGTGCAGGGGCCCAAGGACTTGGGTCATCTTCCACTGCATTCCCAGGCCACAGCAAAGGGCTGGATCGGAAGAGGAGCAGCCGGGACTAGAACCGGTGCCCATATGGGATGCCGGCGCTTCAAGCCAGGGCATTAACTCACTGAGCCACAGCGCCAGGCCATCCACTAACATTTTAAGTAACTGAATTTACCATCCACAACTCTCCTTCCTTATGAAGTCTGAACTTTAGAGAGGCAGTTTGATTAGGAATGAACCTAATCTTCATTGTCAGAATGACAATGTGCTTTCTTGTGCTTTCACTAGTAGCCACTTGATCTCTTTAGGCCTTACTTAACTCACGTATAAATGGGAGGAAAATGTCTATCTTAACAAGATGACAGAGAATCTAACAAAGGGATGTAAATCAAGGCTCTAAATCTGACCTGGCATGTCCTTAATACAAGGCAGATAGCACGACTGCTCGGTTCTGAAAATCCTAATCACCTGTGTCATCCCTCATTGCCTCAAGTCCTGGAGTGTACTGCTGCTCTAGCTAGGAGACTCTCTCAAGACACCCTGTGCTTTCTGTGCTTACTGTCTATTACTCTGTCCTCCGGTCCTTCATAATGCTGCCATAGAGGTGATGTAGCCTTAAGAAGACAGGCTGGGGCAGGCGCTGTGGCATAGTGGGTAAAGCCACGACTGCAGTGCTGGCATCCCATATGGATGCCGGTTCAAGTCCAGGCTGCTCTACTTCCAATCCAGCTCTCTGATATGGCCTGGAAAAGCAGTAGAAGATGGCGCAGGTACTTGGGCCCCTGCAGCCCCATGGGAGACCCGGAAGAGGCTCCTGGCTCCTGGCTTTGAATCAACTCAGCTCCAGCCTTTGTGGCCAACTGGGAAGTGAACCAACAGATGGAAGATCTCTCTCCCTCTTTCTCTACCTCCCCTCTCTCTGTGTAACTCTGACATTCAAATAAATAAATCTTTAAAAAAAAAAGAAGAAGAAGAAGACAGACTACCCTGGACTTCCCTTACCACAGCCAAGAATCAAACTATTGGCCGGCGCCGCGGCTCACTAGGCTAATCCTCCACCTTGAGGCGCCAGCACACCGGGTACTAGTCCCGGTCGGGGTGCCGGATTCTGTCCCGGTTGCCCCTCTTCCATGCCAGCTCTCTGCTGTGGCCAGGGAGTGCAGTGGAGGATGGCCCAAGTCCTTGGGCCCTACAATCCATGGGCGACCAGGAGAAGCACCTGGCTCCTGCCATCGGATCAGCGTGGTGCGCCGGCCGCAGCGCATCAGCCGCAGCGGCCATTGGAGGGTGAACCAATGGCAAAGGAAGACCTTTCTCTCTGTCTCTCTCACTGTCCACTCTGCCTGTCTAAAAAATAAAGAATCAAACTATTAAAATACAGCCTAACACACAAATAGCCAACATGCCTGCTAGAAAAATTTGTACCAATTTTTAAAGCAAGTCAACAAAATTAAGTATTCAACAAACTTACATTCACAATTAATAGCATCAACTAAATGTAGAAATGCAGTGTAGTAATAAAATAGGAAATTCAAATTCACATCTAAGGAATAAACATCAACAGAGATAGAAACCAAAATGTCTTACATGAAATTAATGTGAAGTAATTGAAAATTGTTGTTATTCTCATGTTATTTTTCTATTCTTCTCCTGTTAAAGATTAAAGGGAGAACAAGAACATAATAACAGAAATGAAAAATTTAAAAAGAAAAAAATAGATGGAATTCTGGAGGTTAATAACACATGATTTTAAAAAATCCTCTGAATACGATCAAGCATTGAAGACATAAGGACTGGTGAATCTAAAGTACTTCAGTAAGGATTAACCAGGCTGACACAGAAAAAGGCAACCAAAATAAAATAAGCCTCATTCCCCAGTAGAGGAAGCAGTTCTTTAACACAAATGGTATTCAGAACTCAGAAGTAGATGAATGGGAAATATGAATATATTCAAAGAATTAATGAGAGAATGTCAGTTTCAGGAAATAATTAACTTAAAGAACAAAAAAATAACATTCCTGAAGAAGGATGGACACAAAGAACCCCACATCAAGGCGTATCATAATCAAATTATGAGTCAAACCACTCATGTGAATATGCACAGGTAAAAAAATGATAGTATGCACAGAAGACAAATAGAGTATTTACAGAAAATTTTTCCAAGATGCACAAAACTTGGAGGCAATAGAACTTCATTAAAGTATCAAATGAAAGAAGTATGCCTAGCTGAATTCTGTAATCAATGAAAATCTTCATCAAAACTGAAGGAAAATATGCTTTTTCAGGTAAACATAATCTGAAATAATTGTGCACTGATATACACCTGTCCAATAAAAATGTTCTAGGAATTCCAATGTCAGTGTTCTAGTATTCATATTAGAAGGAAAAATAGGTAAAATGGTTTTCAATTTTTTTAACAGAGGATACACCAACTTTCTTCCTTTCAACATTTCCATTGCTTTTTCATATGTAGTCAGGCACAGGCAGAGCAATTCTATATTGCTTGCTTTTAAGTTTTCCAGTGTGGATGTATTTTTCATATAAAATGTTTTATTTCTAAATAACTCTTCAACTGATATAGCAGGAACTTGGTGAATAGAGAAAATCCTGTCCCCATCATTTGTGTCTTAAAGTGTATACTTTGTCTGTAGACCTTGTACAGTTTGTCTGTCCATGCTTGTGCCAATAGTAGATAATTTCAACTAACCATGATTATTGTAATTAGCAATGATACCTATGAACATAATACCTACTTATGAAAATCTTGGTTATTCTTGCATTTGTTTAAAAATTTCCATCAGCTTTTCAACATCATGAAAAAGATGTTTGTATTTGGATTGAGTTTGTATTGAATCTGTCGGTTTGAGGAGAGGGGATAAAAATACTATCTGTTCTTGTGATACTGTCGTCTGGGTAGGAACTGGATGTGTTCATTCCATTTAGACTCTGCTACTTTTCACATTGTGGGACATAAGATGCTGATAGGGAGGCTTATCCTTGGGATCTTAGATCAGAACATGGTGGGTGGCCCCTCCTTTCATGGAGACAAAAAAAGAAAGAAAAAGGAATGAAAACAGCTTTGACTCTCCACTTTTTAACAGTGGCCTGGTGTCCTAACACTTGGCAGAGGTCACGCTTCCTTAAAATCCTTTGGATCCAGGACGGCCCAACAAGATTTTCTCTGCTGCAAAGCAGATTATACATATTCTGTTCCAGGTTCTTTACCTTCTCTGTCACTAGTCCCGCTGTCAGCTCTGTGACTTGCTTTCACTGAGAAGCCTCTTGAAGGCCTGGGGGTTCCTGAAGGCTGATTCATCAGCAGGAGAGGAAGTGCAGAGTCTGTTTGGAAAAAGCACATCATCATTGATACCTCTGGTTCTAAAACAGGTTAAAAGTTGAGGATGAAGGTAAAACAGATATAGTGGTATAATAACTGGGATCTTGTCATTGGGAAAAGGATCCTGTAATTATCTGAGCTGACACTATAGGCTGTTCATCAGCTGGCCATCCTCTCACATTCTCTTTACTCACCAGGCTAGGCTGCTGGGAAGCCACTGTCCTCTCTTCTGAACTGTGCCAGAACTGCCAAGGCTCTTAGAGAAGGTAAGATCTCAAAGTAAGATCTGTGAATCCCCAGGTCTGGGCTGGGGTGGGTGTCCGTGGAGAACAGAGTCCAGAGGACTAATAAGAGGGGCTGGGAGGAGGAGTCGGGGCCCAGACAGAGGAGAAGCAGGAAAGGGGAGCCAGACGAACAGGGCGGTGAGTGGGTGACGTGGAGGGAACAGAGGCCAGGGTGCGCTTGGAAGTCTTGGAGGAAGGAATGTCCTTGTGGGAAAAGATGCTGGTCAGAGCAGGGAGATGGGCAGGGCAGGCAGCTGAAGATTTCTTGTGCTGGAGGACAGGCTTAGGTTTGCCAGAGGGAGGAGCCAGGTGAGGCAGGCAAGTTGGAAAACAGGAATCTGAAGGAGCAGGACTGTGAGGCTGGGGGTGACGCGGGAGAATCGGAGGTAGTTTTTTTGTCATTTTCAGCAAAAATGCTTCTAGTTACTCATCTGGCCAAAGAGAGTCAAAATGAGTAACTGGACACATGCCTAAGACTACGCCCACATTTATCTCCTACACCACCCCCCCAGGTTATTGCATCACAGAATGCCCCTTATGACGTGTGTGTGCCCCTCGCCTTTGATGCAGTGGGGAGCCCCTCTCCCACCAGGGACACAAACCCAGGGGCTAGGTGGAAGAGTGATCATGGCAGATAGCAAAGAGAAGAAATGAGACTGTAATATCATCCTCTGCCCGTGGGATTGGATGTCATTTTGTAGAACAGACAGTTGTACAGGCTAGGATAGTGTTAGGTGGTTGGGGTGTAGAAGATAGTTTCGCAACAGCTATTGGGAAATGGAAAAAAAGTCTATGCCCTGGTCTGTTGAACTCATCTTCTCTAAAGCCCTTTCATGTCTTTGTATTCGTGAATATGGGTGAATCAGCGATGAGATGTTATATCCATGTTAGCAATGAGGAGGACATCAAAGAGGAGAGAGGAAACTGTCACATGCAGGCTGTGTGTTACAATGCTATGTGACTGAGCTTGGGCCAAAATAGAGGACATAAAGGAAGGGAGGGCAAAGTAGCCCAGAGCACTGAAACATAGCTCCGCCCCTCCTGTGCTCCTGGGCCGGAGTTGCAGGGCTGCTTCAGAGCCAAGCTTCACTCTGTGTGGCTCAACGCTGTGGCCCCTTGATTTGTTGCCTGACTGAGCTGGAACCAGCATCACAGCACCCACGCTAAGAATGGCTGCCCACTCCTGATTGCTCATTGTCTGTATTTGGATTGTGATGCTCGCTTGATCTCGCCTAAACAGAACATCTGTCTAAGAGGAATAGCTTTGGTTAGACAGTATCTTGAGGCATCCTTCAGTTTTCCCTGGGAGCTTTAGGAAGGATTATTCCATTTCTCACATTTTCTAACACAGTCTGAGGCCAGTATAATACTTTCCCCTTATAGAAGGCTTTTCTTTTAACCCTCGGAAGAAGATTCATCATTATTTTAATTATCATTATTATTTTATTTATACCTAGCAGGATACACAGTTTGTTGATAGCCTGTATCGGTTTTTTAAAAAAATTATGTTTATATTTCATTTTGTTTGGAGAGAGAGAGAGAAAGAGAGAGAGAGAGAGAAATCACATCTGCACACTCAAGTCTACTACTTTACTTCCTCAATGTCTGCATTAACCAGGTCAGGGTCAAGCTGAAGCCTGGACTTTAGAACTCAGTCTAAATCTCCTACTTGGGTGAGCGTGACTGAGTAATTTTGGCCATCATCTGCTGCCCTCAGTGGGCACATTAACAGCTATCTGGAATCAGGAGCAGAGTCAGATCTGGAACCCAGACTCTCTAACATGGAATGTCAGCATTCAAAATGTGCCTTAACCCTGTGTCCTGTATCAGTTCTCATTAGCACATCATGCTGCATCACCTTTAGACAAAAATTATTCTTTTTCTATGTTAATTATTAAATTTTGGATATTATTTTCTGTTGCACCTATTCAGTTTTGTCTCCAAAGGCATAGACTGATTATATCTCATGGTCCCTATTTTTGTTACATATGCATCATTTTCATTGATTCCTTCAAATTCTTTTCTTGAAAGGTTTATTTTTTGAAAGGTAGATAGGGAGGGAGGGAGGGAGGGAGGGAGGGAGGGAGGGAGAGAGAGAGAGAGAGAGAGAGAGAGAGAAAGCATATCTTCCATCCACTGGTCCAATCCTCAAATGGTTGCCAGGACTAGGGCTCTGCCAATCCAAAGCCGTGAGGCTAAGACTCCATCTGGATCTCCAGAGGTGGGTGACAGGTGTCCAGCACTTGGGCATCTTCTGCTGCTTTCCCATGCATTCTAGCAGGGAGCTGCATATGACATAGTGCAGCTGTGACTTGAACTGGTGCTCATGTGGGTGCCAGCATCCCAGGCAGCAGTTTAAACCAGTGTTCCATAATGCCGATCCTTATTTCAAATTAGATGGCCAGTTATATTTCAACTTAATTTTGTATTCTGTCTTCCTTGTCCCTTGATGTGGTTTCACAGTATCTGACATACTTTCCTAGGATCGTTGTATATTTTTCTTTCACTCCTTTTAGAGCACTACCACTCAAATATCATTTCCTGATGTTTTCATGTCACACATTTCATAAGCTTTTCAATCTTCATTTTGAGCTCTTTTATCATTTCATTAGGAACTTCGAATCCTATGGCCAATGAAAATCTTTAAATCTTTAATGAGAAGATATATATGACACGTGTACATCCCTTGTGAGTAGGAGCCATATCTCATTTTTTGACATCTATATAGCATACATTCTGGAAGGCTAACAACAGACATCCTTTTTAATCAATTATATGCAAATACAAGCATTGTCAGATTGGGTGACCCTGTCCTAAGTTTCATAGGAGGGGACCAGGATAATACTCAGGCCTCTGACCACTCAGGCCTGTTACTTCCATCCACAGGATGCCTCAGAAAACTAAAGTATATAGGTGGAGCTGCAACTTCAGGGGCTGTGTCTGAATTCATGTGTAACATTCCTGGGTGTTTCAGTCTTCTCAAAAGTGAAATTGTGGATTCCAAAACTCATCGTGGTTCATAGGAAGATGTCCTATGCATGACTGGATGTTTAACAGAATCTTTGTTCTCTACACACTAGTGGTCAGAAGCAGCCTTTTCATTTTCATATACACCACCACACACTGAAAACTGAGAACTTGCCGTTTTAACTTTTCTCTTTCCTAATGCCATTATTCATAGGCTCTCCTCTAGTTTTTCCCACACACCAGTCAGGAGCCTGGTACTTCTGAAATTCAAATCATTTCATGTCCTCACATGAAATGTTCTACGGAAGTACAGTATGCTTTGTAGATTCCTAGAAACTTACTATGGTTTAAGGCAGGGGTAGAGTACATTTTTTTCTGCTAAGAACCATTTGGCTCTTCATAACATCATTTGCAGGCCATACAAGGTTCTCAATGGCAAAGTAGACTGCTATACTTACATCAAATTTTGAGAACCGCCCATGGTTGCCTTGGGGAGGCCAGAGCAAGTGATTTTGTGATCCTTGAATGGCGTAGCAGCCAGATGTTCCCCACCTGTGTTTTAAGAAGTCCCTTAAATTTTACCTGGCCTCTGTCTGTCTTCTCCCCAAATCTAACTCACACATACACTCTAAGATCAATCCACTTAATTACTTTTATTTTCACCAACATGCTGGATACTTAGATATCACCTGTATTTTGCTTTCTTGTACCTAATGCTTTCATTTCTTTCCATATGGAATATTCTTCTTAATCCTATACGCTCAGCAATTCAAGTTTTCCTCAGAATCTTATCTGTTACCTCTTCAGAGCTCTAGCATTCCATGCAGTTCTCACTTAATGCCCTAAAGATGTTCAATTTGTATTTATTTATGATGCAGAACAACTCTTTTTTTAAACTTTTATTTAATGAATATAAATTTCCAAAGTACAGAATATGGATTACAATGGCTTCCCCCCCCCATAATGTCCCTCCCATCCACAACCCTCCCCTTTCCCACTCCCTCTCCCCTTCCATTCACATCAAGATTCATTTTCGTTTCTCTTTATATACAGAAGATCAGTTTAGCATACATTAAGTAAAGATTTCAACAGTTTGCTCCCACACAGAAACATAAAGTGAAAAATACTGTTTGAGTACTAGTTATAGCATTAAATCTCAATGTACAGCACACTAAGGACAAAGATCCTACATGAGGAGTAAGTGCACAGTGACTCCTGTTGTTGACTTAACAAATTGACACTCTTGTTTAGAACAACTCTTTAAAGTAGCTGGAGGTATTGCTCAACCTGGGTCCACTCATCTGACAGGTCAGAATCTCATCACTGACAGTGGGTTGTTGGAATAAACTTGCATTTATTTGCAAAGAACAGGTCAAGGAGCCTGTTAGCTATGGCTTAATTCCAGGGTTCTCCCAAGGAGTTAACAGAAAAGATTATTGCAGATTGCTGTTGGGGCTGTGAGATGCACGTTTAGTTTGTGGCAAACATCCTGGTGCCTGTAATCTTCCCTTGGTTGGTCAGCAATGCAATATTCATTAGGGAAATTTGATTGTGGCCAAGTGGGCTTCAGTCCATCTAGAGTGTTACAAGCAGGTGGTACTTAACATTATGCAGACCTGGAGTTTCCCTATCCAGACCTGGAATTCCCCTACTCCAAATTCCTCTGGACAGTTTTGGCCAGCAGGATGTTATCTATTGTAGAGGCAAATAACTTCCTAAGTCAGGTGATTAGAACCTTATAGGACCAGCTGTACCACTCCCTGAATTCAGAGAATTCTTTTTGATAACTGGTTAATTGCAAAGGACAGTCATGGACACCTTTGGCTGCATGGGACACATGGGATGCTGTGTCTCACCTCTACTCTGGGGAAACTCATGGAAGAGTTTCATTGTCATTTACAAGGAAAAATTTCCTTTTAACTCTATGTGCCTATTGTCTAGTATAGGCTGGCGCAGAGGAGAGATGGAGATGTATATTGAACCATAGGAGATGGGTTTGCCAAAGACAGCTAACACTGGTTGTCTTGGAAGACAGAGGTCATGCAGGTGTGTTAGTGTGGGTTGTGAGCTGGGAAAGCATGCTGGGCTCCTTGGAACCCACCTAGGTCACTCAGAAATCCCAAGGACAATGATGGAGAGTGAGGAAAATAGAAGTGTGAAATAGGCAAAGGATGTGGACCTGGAATTTAGCAGAGACTTGGAAGAAGGTCTTCAGGTGGGGAACATATAAGGGAGAAATCAGAAGACATTAGTAGATTTGCTGGTCAATTACTGTAAGCCAGGTACAACCTAAAAGGCTTATACTTACCCTATTTATCTTCACAAGAAAGCAATGAAGTCGTTTCTGTTTTACTGACAGAAGGCCTGGAAGCACAAAAAGGTATTTAAAAGTTGGTCATAGTCACCCCTGCTATCCGTGTAAACCAGGAAACCAATCCATGCCATGTGGTACTCACCCAGAAAATTCATGGAGCCGGCAGGGACACAAGGAGCCCTGAGGAGTGTTTATGGCATATACTTGAGGAGTGAAAGGTTCCATCTTTACAGATCCTTGACTATTTTAACTTAGAGTCAAATTTGCAGATTTTGGAAGGAAATCAAAGGCATAGGAAGCTCATTACCGAGTTGCCAAAAACCTCCTGTGAATGAAAGCATACATTTCTTTCAAAGCTCCAGACCTTAATATGCCAATGGAGACAAGGAAAAGGAGGAGGAACTTTTGTTAAGGAGGCTGACGAAGTTGGGTTATACTCATAGTCTCCATTCTTATCAGATTGGAAAATGCGCAATATGGGATCACAGGTGAGAGATGGAGAAGGTTGATTGGACAGTGCAAGGCTATTAGGTAAGAGGAGGGTCTACGAGGACATCTAAAGAGTGGCAGGGATTTTGGTGACCACGTTAGGATGGAAGTTTCTCTAGTGATCACTTACTGAGGAAAGAGTAGATGCCTCTTATGCAGATACCCGCAGTCCAGTGATGGTCCCCTTTCCAATCATGAGGGTAGCAGCGCTGAATGTATAATGTGGCATGTTCACCTTTCCCCCTTCCTGTTCCTTCTGCCTACTCTCTAAGTACCCCCTGCTGTTTCCCAAATTATGCAGTTTTGTGTGTGCTTGGGCAGGCAAGAGTCATAGCGAAATGCTTTCCAAGATTGCCTCTAAAACACCACTGAGGCGACTAGGCAGGCCTGGGAGATTGGATTCACAAGTGAACATTTGCTATAGTACTGCACATCTTAAGCATCTATAGGAAGTGAGATTAGACAATAAATGGTACTGAGAAGTTAAGAAATTTAGACAATTAACTGTCGAGAAGGTGGAGAAGTCTCTAACTCTTCAAGTTTACTGAACGTCAGCAGACTCCCTACTCCATCATTCTCATGAGTCCAGGTCAACAGAAAGCCATTCCTAATATTGTCTTAGTATTATGGCCTACTGGAGGCTGGAAAGTCTGAGACTGGGGTACAACATGGTGAATTCTTATGAGGACCTCTTCCTATTTATGTCCTGACCTGTCCTCCTTTGTCTCCTCTTTAAAGAGGGCATTCATATAATTATATATTCCAATGCTAATTAAGTCCCTCAGAACCCACCTCCTGCTATCATCCCATTGAGGGATATAGTTTCAACATATGAATTGTTTGTGGAGGGGAGAAAATGGTGAGCTGATATAAAATTGGATACTTTCCCCTCCAAACTGCTAAATTGTTTGCTATAAAGACCGACAAACTGGAGAGAATTTCTTCTTCTAGAGTTTTTTACTATGGCCTGAGAAAAGGATAAGGTGAAATCTGTTTTCTGAGCCCCTCAGTTGTTGAACTCTTAAAGCCATTGGGTTCTTTTTTTAGCTTACTTATTTATTTATATTAAAGGTAGAGTTACAGACACAGAGAGAGAAAGACAGAGAGAAAGGTCTTCCACCCACTGGTTTACTCTCCAAATGGCTGCAAATGGTGAAACTACAATCCAAAGCCAGGCGCTTCTTCTGGGTTTCCCACGTGGGTCATCTTCTAGTGCTTTCCCAGGCCACAAGCAGAGAGCTGGATTGGAAAAGGAGCAGCCGGGACTCGAACTGGTGCCTGGATGGAATGCTGGTGCTGCAGGCAGGTATTTAAGCTCCTGTGCCACAGTGCCAGCCCCTAGCCTTCAGGTTCTTTTACTGTTCTGGAGTCCTCTCAAAATTTGAGCTAAAACCATGAATTCGCCATATCTACATCTTTACATTATCAAGTTATATTTTTTATTAGACTAGTAGGGCATGGAGAAATCCATTTATAAATAGAAAAGCCAATGCCATTTCAGTCCTGGCAAAGAACACTGCCTGTTGAATTTCTGGCCCAGAAAATTTCTCTGTGTTTCTAAATAATTTATGTAATCTGAATTGGGTTCATCCTGCTTTTGCACCAAGAGTGCACTGTGGACTCTTAAGTATGCATAGGAATTGAGTCTAAAAGGGTTTCAGCATTTCTTCCAGCTTCCATAGCCCTCCCTGGAAGAGATGTGAGAAAGGTTCTTACTGTCCTCAAATTCCTGCTGCCCCACTGGCACCGCTCTTTTGTGCTTCACCACATCCCATCACCATGGGAAAGAAGTGGTAATGGTCAAGCAGTTCTGGATCCCCAACTCCCAGGAGGATCCTGATTTCTCAGTGAGTGTCTGACCCTTCTCTTTTGGCATGGGGAAGTCTCTTGGGCAGCTCTCATTTCAGCCTTAAACTGTAGAGTCAAAGTGATGATGACAAGCTGGCTCACCTGAGCACAGTGTCTCACTGTGTAAGGCCTTTATCTAACTCCTCATTTCTATTATCGGCCATGTGTCAAGGAACTGATCAAAAAGTGTAGTGAAGGGCTCCAAGGATTGAGCTTAAGATGGATGGAAAGATGAAACAGACTTAACTCAGTCAGGGGACAGCCCTCTTTAATAATGTCCTTGGGTTGTTGTTTTCACCTTTGGCAGAGGATGTGTAGGGAGTTAAATCTGACCATTTACTTATTGAGATCCTTCCAATAACCATGGAACATCTCGCTGTTTTGTGGTGTGGCAGGATGGATCCCTTTTTTTTTCAAATTGGACCCGTCACTGAACAATGTTTTAAAAATTTTATTTTATTTTATTTTATCTATTTGACAGATAGAGTTAGACAGTGAGAGAGACAGACAGAGAAAGGTCTTCCTTCTGTGGGTTCACTCCCCAAATGGCTGCCATGGCCGGTGCTGCCCTGATCTGAAGCCAGGAGCCAGGTGCTTCTTCCTGGTTTCCCACACAGGTGCAGGGGCCCAAGCACTTGGGCCATCCTCCACTGCCTTCCTGGGCCACAGCAGAGAGCTGGACTGGAAGAGGAGCAACTGGGACTAGAACCTGGTGCCCATATGGGATGCCGGTGCTGCAGGCGGAAGATTAACCAAGTAAGCCATGGCACCGACCCCAATGTGAACAAGTTTATACAAATTAAAGTTTCACAATTAAAATCTGACAATTTTTGGTAAGATTAACACATTCTTCCAAAAATGTACACGTTGTAGCGTCATAATTTTGGTCCATAACTTTAACTGGAATCCCGGTTGCTTAAACTGTTACAGACACATTATCAAAAGACAACAAATACCTATGTGAGCTTCTTACATAGATCTAGTACAGTTAATTATCAAATTCAAGCTGACCATGAACCAGTTTAGTTCTGCCTCACCCAAGCAAGGTAACTAAAGTCATGGGAAATCGCAAGCTGTAGCTAGCTAATAGATACCTGAAGCACTCACCAGGAATTTTTGCCTTTAGAGGTATGCATTCTTGTAGATATACCAGTAATATTTAGAGCTGCTTTAAGGTCTTACTGACTGCATCTATTCTGGAGTGAGTCACCCACATTGACCGTGGAGCCAGTATTCCACAGGGACCCTGGCATGTTCACGGCACAGGGCTGTGATCTGGACACTTGTCACACTGCTCCAAGCAGACATCTAGCCATCAAGGCTTGAGCTGGCAGACAAAACAAAGGAGGATGGCAGTGTGCACTCCAGCATCCCAACTGATCAAACGGTCACATGTGGCTATAGTGACGGTGCATGTTCTGCTGGAACAGGAAGTTGAGCTGTGAAGTTAAGCCTCTGCTGGAAGCCAGACACTGGAAACTGGGGGCCTGGTCTCAGTCTAAATGATCAGATCCCAAACCTGATACTGTGCCCTGCCTATGGAAGCCAGATGTTGAAGCTCCAGGCAGGAAATGGGGTGCTTGTGCTCATTCGTCTTTCCTCTCTCTGTCCCAGGGGTAACATGGAGGAACAGTTAAGGAAGAATGGTGAATGCAGGACAGAAAGTGTTTAGGTCATCCACATGAAGTTTGGCTTCAGCAACACCCTGGGCACAAGAGCATCACCAGTACCTTTGAGAAACTCAGTCAAAGTCAGCATCTCTGGCAGTATGTCCTAGCTCTCAGAACACAATGTGGCCAGGCCCCGAGCACCAGGAGCTGGGCTGGTGGATGCCTGCGAGTAGTCATGCCTATGCCCTGTTCTGCCTGCTGAGAGGCAAGCTGAACCAACCAAAATCCTGTATTTTCTTGCCATGTACTGGCATGTCATGGCTTTTTAGAATTTCCAGTCTGTAGCTATATGGCTTTTAATTAAAAAGACAGATTATTACAGTACTCAGATTGGCATTTCAAATGCCCACCCAGACGCTATGATACTGAAAATGAAACAAAATGCTTAGAGTGACAGCCGTGGAAGTTTTGAAGCATCCTCAGCACAAGAGAGGAAGAGAGCACGCAGTTGCACTCACCAAATGTCCACGTGTGTCACAGTCCTCTTTCTCATGATTCCCCTGTCTCCTGGCTCTCCACATTATGCTGTAGGAGTGTTTCCCAGCTTTTTATTCCAGATTCTTGCTTATATGCGAGATAAGAATGCAAACGAGTGACCTAAATACAATAATGAGGACAGAAATCATTTGAATTGAGTTTGCACATTCATGCATGAATATGCCCACCCACAACAAGAAAAATCCTCAGTAAAAGCCAGAGAGTAAGTGTGTGTGTGTGTGTGTGTGTGTGAGAGAGAGAGAGAGAGAGAGAGAGAGAGGGAGAGAGAGAGAGAGAGAGAAGGAAACTGCCTATGAGGAGAAAGCAGGAGAGAATAAAAATGTGCTCTTCTTGTCCAGTGCCCCCCTATATTGAGTGAATGTGTAATGGTGTATTTGAATATACAAATTAGGTGGAGTTAGGGGCAATGTTTAGTCTGCCTGAGGTCATCTGGAAAAATCTAATGGAAATATTTAATGGCATTTAAACTCGGAACTTAGTGAACAAGTGCATGGTGTCCTGTTCTTCCCGGTTATAGAGGAGACTAGGGTGCATCATGTGAAACTGGGTATGTTGGCTTGGCATGAAAAGGGGTGGAGTTATGTTGCAGGCCTAGGGCAGAGAGTGTAGAAAATCTTCCAGGTTTTTATTCCTTATCTAACTCTCTGCCTATTCTGGTCCCTCTGTTGATTCTTTTAAGCTACTAATGTATTCTTAGCAACATTGTCTTCCTTATTTCAAAGAATGAGGTGCAACATATTTTTTCCTAGACACAGATTAATGAGATTTTGTTGTTTTTTGTTTGTTTCTTCTTGCAAGTAGAGATCAGATGTGGAGAAACATGTGATCCTGGGTAGTGAAATGGTAGGCCTCTCTCCCTCCCCTCAGCCTCACTGTCAGCTACCACGAGGCTCAGTTACTCTGAAGCAGCATCACTTCCTCACCACGAGCAAATTCGTTACCAGCAGGCCCCTTACTGTTTTGCAGGAATGGCCAAACAGAAGAGCCGATGCAAAAGGTATAAAATGAGGAAAGTTTTTCTGTGGAAAGCCAATGGTTTGTACCTAAATATATTAGTTGGCTGACCTCCTCTGAGGTATCAAAAGGGGGATATAAGCATTGATGGGGATTGGTATTCACAGGCATATGTGGAAATTGTTTTCCACATGGGAGACCAGGAGAAACACCTGGCTCCTGGCTTCGGATCAGCGCAGCGCGCTGGCCGCAATGCACCGGCCGCAGCGGCCATTGGAGCGTGAACCAACGGAAAAAGGAAGACCTTTCTCTCTGTCTCTCTCTCTCACTGTCCACTCTGCCTGTCAAAAAAAAAAAAAAGAAAAAAGAAAGAAAGAAAGAAAGAAAGAAAGAAAGAAAGAAAGAAAGAAAGAAAGAAAGAAAGAAAGAAAGAAAGAAAAAAAAAGAAAGGAAAGGTCACCACAAAACACAGTAAACACCAGAGTAAGAGAAAGGTTTGCTGGTGTGTGTGGGAACCACAGCAGGCTGGCTCTCCGTGCACAAGAGAAACGGCAGCCTGTACTAAGAGAACAGGTCGTATATAGCTTGTAGAGGGAAGGAAGTGGGAATAGCGAATCCTGTAGTGTTGGGGTGGAACTGGCACTTGCGGTTAGGCCATTTGGTCACCACTTCTAGTAAAGCAGGCTTAGCTTGGGATGGAAGCTTATGATACAAGATGGCAGCAGGGCCAGAGCCGAAGATGGTGTCAGGGGTTTATAGATGGCACCATAGATAAGATGGCTATATCTTGCTAACATTTCCCTCTTTTGTTTTTATAAAGTGAGTGTTGTATGAGATTACATCAGAAAGCTATGTCCTCACTTTAAAACCGTCTCTCCCTTCCTTTGTTTTGAAAAGGGAGGTTCTGCCTTCTTACTGTGCCCAAAGTAAAGCTAGATGCAAATCATAATTTTTATGTCATTTACAGAAAAACATTAGTTATTTTTATAAGGTTTAAGGATAAAATTGTACATCCTGGAGAGTCCTTTAAAACAAAATTAGTTTCCCATCTTGAAGAGAAAAGAGAAATGAGGGAACAAGACAGGCTTCTCAGGTCACTACTGACAGTAACTATTAAATGAAAATTTAGGAAACAATTTCAATTGTTAAATAATAACTCATGAAAACATTTGTCAGAAGTTCTAATGCCTTTTTATGAATTTGAAGGCAAGAGTACACATATTTGGAAACATTGTTTAAATATCTAGAACAATTATAACATGTTCAACCTGCAAACCCAAGTATAAACATGTCAATGACTTAAACCATTTTGTTTTTTTTAAACAAATGTAAAACATCTGATATTGAGACTTATTTAGGTCACATGAACAAAAATTTATTTTTTTTAATTTTAAAAATTTTTTTCTTTATTTATTTTATTTTATAGGCAGAGTTAGACAGTGAGAGAGAGAGACAGAGAGAAATGTCTTCCTTTTTCCATTGGTTCACCCCCCAAGTGGCCACTACTGCTGGCGTGTTGTGGCCGGTGCACTGCACCGATCTGAAGCCAGGAGCCAGGTGCTTCCTCCTGGTCTTCCATGCGGATGCAGGGCCCAAGGACCTGGGCCATCCTCCACTGCACTGCTGTACCACAGCAGAGAGTTGGACTGGAAGAGGAGCAACCAGGATGGAATCCGGCGCCCCAACCGGGACTAGAACCCAGGGTGCTGGCGCCACAGGCGAAGGATTAGCCTAGTGAGCCATTTCTTTGATTAACTTAGCAGTTTAAATTTATGAACATTAATTTTCTATAAATCAATTAAAACAGAGCTCTTAATTTTTTCATGTAGACATACAATATACACACATTACAACATAGCATATAATATAGAAGAGTAAAGCAGTTTTAGTAGTAGTTTTTTTACTCTAACTTTTTCATTACCATTACTTGATTAGAAGTTTTTGTTCTTAGTAAACTCAATTAACTTTTTTTTTAAGTTGGAACCTGTATTAAGTTATTGGCTTTATTTACAAAAACTGTCTCAAGCTATTGGATACAATGGAGGTCTGGGAAAAGATGTCCTTTGGAACCTAAGGGGACCCATTTAAGCACAGAACCAACAATGTTTTAACTTTCAGGAGTAGCAAATCCGATATAGAAAACTGTGGATGACAAAAGACTTTAAATAGCCATGTTTACAATTATAAACTTGTTAACCCAACAAGAGGCACCTGCTTGCTCCACGTGTTAATTCTGAAAGCACCTGTGGAATTTTATAAAAGATCTCTTTTAGGCCTCTGGGTCTTTCTCATTAAGATAACCATCATGTCTGATAGTAACACAACAAGATAATTTTGGACATTTGTATTAATAGTATTTTACATTATTAGAACTTAAAACCACTCTACTTCTTGGCAGCACCTTTAATATAATCCTAATACCCTTATTAGTTGGTGTCTCTAAAGACAAAAGACATATCATTTGATATTTCTAGAGGCTCAACTGGAAATATCAAAATCCTATGAATTTGGAACTTTGATTTTTGAATGTCTGTTAAGGCTGTCAAGAAGGCTTAAAATATCTGGTTGAAATAAGATCCCATAACATCATGACATATTAGAGACAAGATTTGGTCACTTTACAAAGAATTCACCTAAATGCTTTAGAATAAGCATGTATTTTAACAGACCATAACTCTTAATAAAAAACTCAGAACTACCTAGCTAGAAATCTGACAGAGTCACCAGTTAAACAAAAACTATCAAAAGATGATGCTGAAGTTTTTAAACAAATTTTAAGATGATTTTAAATATTTACTAACATATGTGTATTGTAAAAACCTTATTGTTATAGTAGAGGATTATATTTTAATTTTATGTTAGAGAAAATAGATTAATAGATTTTGTATCCAAATTATTTCAAACATTTGGTGACTCTACACGCCTTCTGTAACTTACTTAAAGATTTCTATATTCTTTTTAAAAAAAAAGATTTTTATTTATTTATTTGACAGGTAGAGTTACAGACAGTGAGAGAGAGACAGACAGATAAAAAGATCTTCCTTTCGTTGGTTCACTCTCCAAATGGCTGCAGCAGCCAAAGCTGCACCGATCCGAAGCCAGGAGCCAGGCGCTTCTTCCTGGTCTCGCATGCAGGTGCAGGGGCCCAAGCACTTGGGCCATCCTCCACTGCCTTCCTGGGCCACAACAGAGAGCTTGACTGTAAGAAGAGCAATCGGGACTAGAACTGGCGCCCATATGGAATGCCTATGTGGCAGGCGGAGGATTAACTTAGTGCGCCACGCTGCTGGCCCCAGATTTCTGTCTTTTTATTGCAGTCTAGAATAAACTACCCATCAGTATCAAGTAATTCTTACAAACCATGTTCGTTCTGATAAACCTGATTTCCTCAAGAGAGATCAGAAATCCATTCTGTGGGGACATGAATGCAGGATCTGAAATCCAGCCAATGAGGAGGGATTAGAAGTGGTTTTTGGTTCTGTGTAGTGTGATGGACCATCAGCTCATGAGTGGACTTGGAAAACAACTCCATGTGTGGACTCAAGTGTAGAGGCTACAGTGGATACGTGTGACAAAGATTTACAGTGCCAGGTCATGAGTAAGTAATTAAAGTATTTGACACCTTTTAAGCAAGTGTTTAGCCACTGTGTAGTTCCTCATCTTACAGTGTGATGCTTAAGGTTAGAGACCTTAGCTTCAGATCCCGATTTTTTTTTTTTGACAGGCAGAGTGGACAGTGAGAGAGAGAGAGAGACGGAGAGAAAGGTCTTCCTTTGCCGTTGGTTCACCCTCCAATGGCCGCCGCGGCTGGCGCGCAGCGGCCGGCGCACCGCGCTGATCCGATGGCAGGAGCCAGGAGCCAGGTGCTTTTCCTGGTCTCCCATGGAGTGCAGGGCACGAGCACCTGGGCCATCCTCCACTGCACTCCCTGACCACAGCAGAGAGCTGGCCTGGAAGAGGGGCAACCGGGACAGAATCCGGCGCCCCGACCGGGACTAGAACCCGGTGTGCCGGCGCCGCTAGGCGGAGGATTAGTCTAGTGACCCGCGGCGCCGGCCCTAGATCCCAATTTTTTTAACTTTTCTTTAATGAATATAAATTTCCAAAGTACAGCTTATGGATTACAATGGCTTCCGCCCACCACAACTTCCCTCCCACCCGCAACCCTCCCCTTTCCCTCTCCCTCTCCCCCTTCCCTTCCATTCACATCAAGATTCATTTTCAATTCTCTTTATATACAGAAGATCAGTTTAGCATATATTAAGTAAAGATTTCAACAGTTTGCTTCCACACAGAAACATAAAGTGAAAAATACTGTTTGAGTACTAGTTATAGTATTAAATCACAATGTACAGCACATTAAGGACAGAGATCCTACATGAGGAGTAAGTGCACAGTGACTCCTGTTGTTGACTTAACAAATTGACACTCCTGTTTATGGCATCAGTAATCACCCTAGGCTCTTGTCATGAGTTGCCAAGGCTATGAAAGCCTTTTGAGTTCACCGACTCTGACATATTTAGACAAGGTTGTAGTCAAAGTGGAAGTTCTCTCCTCCCTTCAGAGAAAGGTACCTCCTTCTTTGATGAGCTGTTCTTTTCACTGGGATCTCACTCACGCAGATCTTGCATTTAGGTGTTGTTTGTGTGTGGGTTTGTTGTTGTTGTTTTGTTTGTTTTTTGTTTTTTTTTTTTTTTTTTTTTTTTTTTTTTTTTTTGCCAGAGTGTCTTGGCTTTCCATGCCTGAAATACTCTCATGGGCTTTTCAGCCAGATCCGCATGCCTTAAGCGCTGATTCTGAGGTCAGAGTGCTGTTTAGGACATCTGCCATTCTATGGGTCTGCTGTGTATCTTGCTTCCCATGTTGGATCATTCTCTCCCGTTTTTATTCTATCAGTTAGTATTTGCAGACACTAGTCTTGTTTATGTGCTCCCTTTGCTCTTAGTCCTATCATTATGATCAATTGTGAACAGAAATTGATCACTGGGACTAGTGAGATGGCATTGGTACATGCCACCTTGATGGGATTGAATTGGAATCCCCTGGTATGTTTCTAACTCTACTGTTTGAGGTAAGTCAGCTTGAGCATGTCCCGAATTGCACATCTCTTCCCTCTCTTATTCCCACTCTTATATTCAACAGTGTTCACTTTCAGTTAAGTTTCAACACCTAAGAATAACTGTTAAAGATCTCTACGATGAAAGTTACAAAACCTTAAAGAAAGAAATAGAAGAGGATACCAAAAAATGGAAAAATCTTCCATGCTCATGGATTGGAAGAATCGACATCATCAAAATGTCCATTCTCCCAAAAGCAATTTATACATTCAATGCAATACCAATCAAGATACTGAAGACCTTCTTCTCAGATCTGGAAAAAAATGATGCTGAAATTCCTATGGAGACACAGGAGACCTCAAATAGCTAAAGCAATCTTGTACAACAAAAACAAAGCCGGAGGCATCACAATACCAGATTTCAGGACATACAACAGGGCAGTTGTTATCAAAACAGCATGGTACTGATACAGAAACAGATGGATAGACCAATGGAACAGAATAAAACACCAGAAATCAATCCAAATCTACATCCAACTTCTATTTGATCAAGGATCCAAAACCAATCCCTGGAGTAAGGACAGTCTATTCAATAAATGGTGCTGGGAACATTGGATTTCCACATGCAGAATCATGAAGCAATACCCCTACCTTTCACCTTACACAAAAATTCACTCAGCATGGATTAAAGACTTAAATCTACAACCCGACACCATCAAATTATTAGAGAGCATTGGAAAAAACCCTGCAAGATATAGGTACTGGCAAAGACTTCTTGGAAAAGACCCCAGAAGCACAGGCACTCAAAGTCAAAATTAACATTTGGGATTACATCAAATTAAAAAGTTTCTGTACTTCAAAAGAAACAGTCAGGAAAGTGAAGAGGCAACCGACAGAATGGGAAAATATATTTGCAAACTATGCAACAGATAAAGGATTAATAACCAGAATCTACAAAGAGATCAAGAAACTCCACAACAACAAAACAAACAACCCACTTAAGAAATGGGCCAAGGACCTCAATAGACATTTTTCAAAAGAGGAAATCCAAATCGCCAACAGACACATGAAAAAAAAATGTTCAAGATCACTAGCAATCAGTAAATGCAAATAAAAACCACAATGAGGTTTCACCTCACCCCGGTTAGAATGGCTCACATTCAGAAATCTACCAACAACAGATGCTGGAGAGGATGTGGGGAAAAAGGGACACTAACCCACTGTTGGTGGGAATGCAAACTGGTTAAGCCACTATGGAAGTCAGTCTGGAGATTCCTCAGAAACCTGAATATAACCCTACCATACAACCCAGCCATCCCACTCCTTGGAATTTACAGCTCAATTCACAATAGCTAATGTTGCTCCCCGTCTTCGTGGAGGAATGACACAGGACCCTGCGCTGTTCTTTCGTCTGCTCGGCCCTTCCCGGGTTTGCTGCTGGTTCTTCCCGGGTTGGCTGCTGGTCCTTCCCGGGTTGGCTGCTGGTCCTTCCCGGGTTGGCTGCTGGTTCTTCCCGGGTTGGCTACCGTCCCTTCCACCTCCGTGGAAGGGCGGTTCCCCCTGCCACATTCCCCACTTCCGCAGGGGAGCGGCACACCACCGGCCGGCTCTCTCGGGGGCTGCACAGGTGTTCCCCTTAGATGTTCCTGGTGCATGTTGTCTCTCTCCTCCTTTATAGTCCTCTCCACCAGTCCGTACTCTGCTACCCACACGCCGAGTACGCTGCTCTCCTCCAATCAGGAGCAGGTCCTACAGTTTATTGGTTGAACTGGAGGCAGCTGCGTAGAAGCTGTTTCCCTTCTCAGCGCCATATTGTGGGAGAGCAGATGCATAGAATAAGTCTTAATTCCAGTAACTTAGTCTAGTCCGGGTTGCTCCCCACAGCTAAGACCTGGAACCAACCCAAATGCCCATCAACAGTAGACTGGATAAAGAAATTATGGGACATGTACTCTGTAGAATACTATACAGCAGTCAAAATCAATGAAACCCAGTCAGTTGCAACAAGATGGAGGAATTTGGAAAACATCATGCTGATTGAGTTAAGGCAGTCCCAAAGGGACAAATATCACGTTCTCCCTGATCGGCGACAACTAACTGAGCACCAAAGGGGAAACTTGTTGAAGTGAAATGGACACTATGAGAAACAGTGACTTGATCAGCTCTTGTCCTGACTGTTGATGTACAATGTAATACTTTATCCATTTTAGTATTTTTTTTGTTCTAGTACCATTGGTTGAACTCTGTAATTAACACACAATTATTCTTAGGTGATTAAATTTTAACTGAAAAGTGATCCCTGTTAGGAATTTGGAAAACATTTCACTGAGTGAAATAAGCCAGTCCCAAAGGGACAAATATCATATGTTCTCCCTGATCGGTGACAACTAACTGAGCACCAAAAAGGAAACCTGTTAAAGTGAAATGAGCACTATGAGAAACAGTGATTTGATCAGCCCTTGCCCTGACTGTTGATGAACAACTTAATACGTTATCGCTCTTAGTATTTTTTTGTTTGTTTGTTCTACTTAATACTTTTGGTTGAATACTGTAATCAGATCCCAATTTTGTCTGCTAGGAGGGAGGTAGCCTTGAGCAGGTCACTTTGCTTCTGTAAATGTTATGGATCTCATGAACTAGAATAAGGAAATATGTGCATTTCCTAGATTTCAAAGATGAAAAGAGAAAATGTTGGTTCTTACTCTTCTTTTCTGTTCACCTTTCTGGTTTTCTGGTCATGGGATTATCAGATGATCACTTCCACATAACGTAGTTAAGTACTATAAAGGAGACATTTAGGGAATATTATATGAGCACATTGAGGATTACTTGACACATTACAGGGTGGGTCCCTGTAGGAGTTCCCTTTGAATGTCATATGAAGCAGAAGTATGTAAAAACTAACCAGAAGAGGAATGAAGTGAATATTTGAAGAAGGAAGAACTTAAGTGGGCAGCGTTGCAGCTCACTTGGCTAATCCTCTGCCGGCACCCCAGGTTCTAGTGCCAGTTGGGGCGCTGGATTCTGTCCCGGTTGCTCCTCTTCCAGTGCAGCTTTCTGCTGTGGCCTGGGAAGGCAGTGGAGGATGGCCCAGGTCCTTGGGTCCTGTACCTGCATGGGAGACCAGAAGGAAGTATCTGGCTCCTGGCTTTGGATCGGCGCAGAGTGCCTGCCATAGTGGCCATTTGAGGGGTGAACCAACAGAAAGGAAGATCTTTCTGTCTGTCTCTCTCTCTCTCTCACTGTCTAACTCTGCCTGTCAAAAAAAAAAGAACTTAAGTGAGTCAAGAATGTTGATGTAAAATGTGAGGGGTGTGTGTGTGTGTGTGTGTGTGTGTGTGTAATGGTGAATATTTGGCATTTCTGGAAGTTCAGTGTGAGGCAAGGATGTTGAGATGTGGCTGTAGGCCCAGGCTGTCTGCCAGTTGAAGAGCTTGGGCTTTTATCAGCAGGCAGTGGCAAGACACCTATGGGATTTCCTCCCAATAATGACATGTACACTTCATGCTTTTAAAAGTATTGATGGCCTTAGTGTAAGAAAAGGACTTGAGAGATGCAGGAAACTGTCTTGGAAACTGTTTCAGAATTCCAGATAAGTAGTGTTGGTGACCAGAAAATACTAATGGAATAATGAAAAAATGAATGGAAGAAATATTTAAGAGGTTGATTGAGCAGGACTCTGTAGTGGAACTGGGTGTAGGGAGTGTGAAAACGAAGACTGCAGATCATGCCCAGATTTTAGTCAGAGTGACCTGTTGAACAGTATAGTACTGATCTCCAACTAGGGACTTTGCACGGGAGAACTCAGTCTCAGTAAGATCATGTATGATTTTGGATTTACTGAATTTGAGATTCTCATTTGGGAAAAGAGGCGTGAAAGTTTATTGGAATTGAATATGAACTGTGAGGAATGAAAAAACCAAGGAGGGTTAAGGAAGATTTACCTAACTTAGAATGCTTTCCAAAGATTACAGAAAGGAGTGCAGGTAAATATTTCATATGCTTTATTTTTGGGGATATATTCCATTGAGTGGGGTGACTGGTTCCTATGGTAGACCTAATTTCAGATTTCTGAGTAATTGCTGTACTGTCTTCCATAATGGGTGTACTAGTTTACATCCCCACCAACAGTGCATTAGAGTACCTTTTGCTGCATATCCTCACCAGCATTTTTTTTTTTTTTATTTTGGATGATAGGCATTCTAACTGGGGTGAAACCTCATTGTGGCTTTTATTTGCATTTCCCTGAGAGCTAGTGATCTTGAGCATTTATCCATTTGTATTCCATCCTTTCAAAAATACCTGTTCATGTTCTTTGCCCATTTCTGAACTGAATTATGTGTTCTGGTATTGTTGAGTATCTTGATCTCCTTATAATCAGGATATTTTCCTTTATCGTTTTAATGCTATGTACATATATATAATCTGACTCTTATTTCTTTCCTCATTCTAATTTTGTGGTTGAAATGTTCTTCTTTTCCTCCTTCCTTGTGTTACAGCAAAAAGTTGTTGAAGATCTTTCTGCCTATTTGATATAGTACTACTTTGTTTCCCATCACCTGGGCTATGTTTTGTTTGATTTTCATTCACTTCAAGAAACATTTTACTGGCTAGCGCTGTGGCTCACTAGGCTAATCCTCCGCCTGTGGTGCCGGCACCCCGGGTTCTAGTCCTGGTTGGGGCACCGGTTCTGTCCCGGTTGCTCCTCTTCCAGTCCAGGTCTCTGCTGTGGCCCGGGAAGGCAGTGGAGGATGGCCCAAGTGCTTGGGCCCTGCTCCCACATGGGAGACCAGGAGGAAGCACCTGGCTCCTGGCTTTGGATTGGCACAGTGCTATAGCGGCCATTTGGGGGGTGAACCAACGGAAGAAAGACCTTTCTCTCTGTCTTTCTCTTTCTCACTGTCTAACTCTGCCTGTCAAAAAAATAATAAATGTTTTAACACAGTCAGGGGCTGGAGGAGATGCCATCTTCTGGGAGCAAGGTGAAAGTATCTGTGGCATCCTGTGACACTGATGGTATTGCCATCAGTGAAGGAAAAAAGTTGTGGACCATGTTGGCTTTGTGCCCAGCCTGGAACACTAGCAGGATGCAGGGTGCCCACCTAACCCAAGGAACAAAGAGGGTATTTCCTTCTCCCCATCCAGCCACAAGGGCACCTAGTGATCAGTAGAGAGAAAGCAACATCTTAACACAAATGGAGGCTGTGGTAGCTTATGCGTGCTTGTGACTATTGAATTTTACCAGAAGACTCTATCTGTATTCTGGCCTAGAGAGTTGGCAGGAGGCTAGGCATCATTTAGAACTGTGAGGTGCTCCCATTCCCCTACTCTCAGGCTCAGGGGCTCAAACTGCCGAGACAGAACACCCATTAGCATATGGCCCCTGCTCAATTGGTGGACAGATCAGGCTTCCAGTTCTCAAGAGTGGATCTCCTATACACTGTGATGTTGGGAGGTTTGCGCCATGGAAATTCTGTGATGCATAACAGGGTGTAGGGTATAGCTGGGTCTATGGAAAATCACTTTTTCTGGCTTCAGAGAGCCTGATTTCCTGGGATGGGTCATTCCAGAGGGTTCTGTGCTCACACTGAGCTTCTGTATGGATCTTTTGTATGGATCATATGCCTGCCTGAGTGGATTGTATAGCCACTGTGGGCTCAGCCCAGGCATTGATCACTTTGGCAGAGAGGGAGGTGATCACACCCGCTGTAATGATAATGCCCTCCCCACTACCAGCACAGGGGAGATCTACCATACACAACTTGGGTTTCACCCTGGACTCATCTCACCCTGGAGCACAGACCAGAGAACCCTAGTTCCACCTAACTCAGACTTCTGGATATCCACTGAAGAATCAAACACTCCACTTAACCACAGTGGCATAGTTCAAAGATAAAAGCCATCAGAGGATAAAACCTACTTGTATTTCTTCAAATACCTAAAAATAAATGTATAAATACAGGAAACATGAACAAGGAAGACAATAGGACTCCCCCAAAGAAACACGAAAGCACTTCAGTATTACAATGTAAATATGAAGATATCAATGAAATGCCTGAAAAGTAATTCAAAAGAATGATGATAAGATTACTCAGAGGCAATGAGAAGCAAATACATGAGCTAAATAAATCCATACATGACATGGATGAAAGATTTACTGGGATACAGTGATGTTGAAGAGAAATTGTAGAAATTAGAAACTCAGTGTGTCAAATAGAAAATACAGTGGGAAGCCTTAGAGGCCCACTTGGTGAGGCAGAAGAAAGTATCTGAACTAAAAGAGAAAAACCCTTGGAAGGAACTTAGGATGAACCCGGAGAGGAATGGAGGAAAGGGGTAGGGAGAAGAAAATAGAAAAATATAAAACAGTGCTCGAGCTCTAGGGGATACTATCACATGATCAAGAATACATGTCTTAGAAATTCCTGAAGTTGTTGAAAGGAACACCCCTCACACATGCACATTTAATGATCACAACCATAAAAAGGTGCCTTAGGCAAGCTTATATTGATTATCATTCACAACGAAATTACTGCATGGATCATACTGAAATTAGTTAAGAATTTTTTTCAAGTAGAGAGATGATCCCACGTGTAGGATACTGATGTATAATGTAAGACAGAATTAAATCAAGGAAAAATGAAAATCACCTATTAGATGCTTCTTCCTTCTACTGTGTCTGCTTCTTATTTTACTTTCCTCAGTGGAGATTACAGTTTTCATAAGACTGTGCAAAAATTTGTCCAAAGTAATATTTAATTTAACTGAAAAGTGATCCCTGTTAAATATAAGAGTGGGAATAAGACAGGAAGGAGATGTACAGTTCAGCACATGCTCACCCAGTTAAGAAATGGGCAAAGGACCTGGATAGCGGTTTTTCAGAGGATGAAATATGTATGGCTAACAGACACATTAAGAATTGTTCAGGATCACTAGCTGTCAGGGAAATGCAAATACAACAACAATGAGGTTCCACCACACCACTGATAGAATGGATCTGATAAAAAAAATTTTAAAAGCAATAAAGACTTGCAAGGATGCAGAGAAATGTACCCTAATCCACTGTTTGTGGGACTGTAAACTAGTATTATGGAAGACAGTACAGAGATTCCTCAGAGATCTGAAAATACGTCTACAATATTACTCAGCTATCCCACTCTGAGGAATTTACCAAAGAAAATCAGCATATGAAAGAGTTCGTTGTCCCTCCATATTTATTGCAACTCAATTCACAATAGATAAGACATGAACTCACCCCAGTTGTCTATAAATTGATGACTGGATAGAGAAATTAGGTATATATAGGCTATGGAATACTACCCAGTCATAAAAAATGAAATCCTGTGTTTTGGAACAAAATGGTTGCAACTGAACATTTTATGTAGTGAAATAACCCAGTCTCAAAAAGACAAATATATGTTTCCTCTGACATGTGCCAGTTAATGTAGAATACAAAAAAGGTATAGGAGTGATGTGGACATTTTGTGTTATGACTGTCATTTTTAACTCATTTATACTCCTGTGGAACTTTGGTCTTCCTGCTTTCTACTTCTTGAATGTTATCATTAATGCCAGTTAAGCCAGTGGATATTGAGTGGACTAAAATTAGGTCATTGCAAAAACTGGTGAGTAGAGAGGAGAAAGGGAGGGGAAATTTTTGGGGTTGGGGAGTGTAGAACTGAGGCTTGAAGTGGGATTGTTTTCTTGGTAATTTACCTATGGAATGAATGAAATGTGTTGTCTTCATATTAATAAAAAATTAAAAAGTAAATATCTTGGAAAGTTTTTTCTAGTGGCCAAGAAGTAAATGTTTTAATTCTCAGTATTCGTATGTTGTTTAAAGTTTTGTTTTTTATTGATTTCCAGTTTATTACATCATCAGAAAACTAATTTCTAGTGTTTAAAATGTGTTGAAATATTTTTTGTGACTTACCATGTGCTCTATCCTCGAAAAGATTCTGTGAGGTGTTGTGAAGGTGTGTATTCTGCAGCTGTTTGAAGAAAATTCTGTGGATGTGTGTTAGATCTCAGTGATCCAGGGTACAAATTAGCACTGCTATTTCTTTCTTTATTTTCCACAAGATAATCTGTCCATTTCTAAAACTGGGTCTTTAACATCCATATTATTGGAGTCTATCTGCTTATGTGTGTTTACATATTCTATACAATTATGTGATTTACATAATTCCATACCACAATACAAAGTACATAAATATTTATAATAGTCATTTCTTCTTGCTGGTTTGAACATCTTGATCACTATTTCAAAAAAAAAGCTTGTCACTAATTATGCTTTATTTTAAAATACTATTTTAAATGTAGCAATTTTAATTTTATTTGTATAGCAAAGTGATAGAAACAGAAAGACATGTCTCCTACCCACTGTTTCATCTCCCCACCCTTCAAAATGCATACATAGTATGATTAGAACCCTATTGGACCAGCTGTACCACTCCCTCACTCCCAGTTCAGTGAGTTCATTTAGATAAGTGGATAATTATGCAGAACTTGTAAAGACATCTTAGATCTTTACATCTTGGTTGGCTGTACCCTGCCACTACCTTGGGGAAATCTGTGTAAGAGGTTCAGTCTTATTTACAAAAAAATTTTTTTTTTGATTTTTATCTCTGTATGCCTTCTTCTTAGCACAAGGGCAAGCCCAGAGGAGAGGGGAAAGTGTGTATAGAGCAATGGAAGTTTGAGGTGTCAAAAACAGCTGGCACCAGATATCTTGGGGGAAGAAGTCATGGACTTATGTTAGTGTGGGTTGTGAGCTGGGAAGGCATGCTGAACTCCTTGGAACCTGCCTAAATCCTCAGATAGCCCAAGGGAAATGATGGAGCATGAGGGGAATAGGAGTGTGAACTAGGCAAGGGATGTGGACCTGGAATTTAGAGGAGACTTAAAGATGAAAAAAGGTCCTCAGGAGAGGATCATACAAGAGACAAATTGGAAGATAATAGATTTGCTTGTCAATTACTGCAAGCCAGGTACAACCTAAAAGCTCTATACTTATCCTATTTTATCTTCACAACAAAGCAGTGAAGCAGTTTCTGTTTTACTGGCAAAAGACCTGGAAGAACAGAGATATTTGGAAGTTGCTCAGACTCACTCCTGGTATCTATGTAAGCCAAGAATCCAGCCCATGAAGTGTGTTGCTTACCCAGAGAAAACATGGGGCCTAGTAATGTCCCAGGAAGGCCATGCAGCTTATACTCAAAGTTAAGGGTTCCATCTGTACAGAGCCTTGAGTAGTATGTCATAAGAGTTTAAATTTCTACAGATTTTGAGATGCAGTCATGGGCACAGGAAGCTCATTAGCAAGATGCCAGAAACCTGGGAATGAGAGCACACATTTTCCTCAAGGCACCAGTCATTCGTATGCCAGTGAGGACAAGCTAAAGGAAGAGGGACTGTTGCAAGGAGAATGAGGAAGTTGAGTTCTCCCATATCCTCACCCTAGTGAGGTTTGAAAATGGATACTAGGGGATAGCAGGTGTGAGATGGAGAATGTGGACTGGACAGTGTCAGGATATTGAATAGGAGGAGGGTCTTTAAGGACATCTAAATAGTGGCAGGTAGTTTGGACCACCTTCGTGTTAGGAAGGGAGTTTGTTTAGTGATCCCACATTAAGGAAGGAACAAATACCTCCAACCTAGATACCTGTGATTCATTGATGGTCCCATGGTCCCCATCACACTCAAGATTGTAGCAGGGCAAATGTAATGGAGTCTGTTCACCATCCTCCAATTCTATTCCTTCTACCTGTTTCCCTCTAAGCCGCTTCTGCTGTTTCCAAACTTCTGCACTGCATTTTGTGGGCTTAGCCAGGCATGAATCTCTGTGAAATGTTCTTTTTCATGACTGCATGTGCCAGCCTTTTTCAGTCATGCCATTGTTTTTCTAACTTAAATTGGGTGTCCTTCAAGAACTCACTGTGGAATATCTGCAGGCATTGTAAAGTTCAATAGTATATACTAAATGGACAGCGATGAAAAATAATTTATGAAATACACTTAAAGTTTATGTTGAGGGGACTGGTACTGTGCTATAGCAGGTTATGTCACTGCCCTGCAGTGCCAGCATCCAAAATAGGCTCCAGTTAAAGTCCCTGATGTTCCATTTCTGATCCAGTTCCCAGGTGTTGCACCTAGGAAATCATCAGAAGATAGCCCATATTCTTGGGCCCCTGCCACCCATGTGAGAAGTCCAGACAAAGCTCCTGGCCTGGCCGGGCCCCAGCTATTGTAGAGTGAACCATCAGGTGGAAGATCTCTTTTATCTCTTTCTCTCTCTTTCTGGATATCTGCCTTTATAAAAAATCTTACAAAAAAAGCTATGTTGATGGTTGTGGAGACCTAGTACTGTCACTGGTGCAGGAATGAATTTGAAGATAGGGCAGAGACAAAGATCAGTTGTAAGTTACAATTTATTAACAGGGGCAAAGCACACAGGAGGGAATGAGTGTGCATGTTCAGGGTGTGACTAAGATTCTTAGATTGTTCAAGCTCATGTTGTCACCTTTTACTGATGAGTGTGTCATTTCCTATATTCATGGTGGGTCTCTGTCCATGGAAGTCCAGTTGGGGATCAAAGCTCTGTTGTGTGTTTCATTAGCACATTCAGTCTCTAGCAGGTTGAATTTTTTTTATTATAATGAAGTATATTTGCTGATCAAGAGTTAAAATAACCAATCTTGTAAAAACTAGTGTTTTTTCAACTGCCTGATGCAAGATGGTGGATGAATTTGGCTGCTTAATCATTCTTGTCACCAGCCTGATTGTTTTCATGAGATAGTTATGAAACCCTTAATGTTTGCAAATAGCTGGTTGCCCATCCTAGATCAGTTACTCATCTATCCTGTCATACAAAGTCATCTATCTATCCTGCCCTGTTATCTAGCCTTAGCTCCTGAATAGCATGTCATGAGTGGCTCCCTTGCCTGGATGGGGCTGGAGGGTTGATCAAATATTTTTTAAATTTATTTAATTAATATAAATTTCCAAAGTACAGCTTATAGATTACAATGGCTTCCCCCCATAACGTCCCTCCCACCTGCACCCCTCCCCTTTCCCACTCCCTCTCCCCTTCCATTTACATCAAGATTCATTTTCGATTCTCTTTATATACAGAAGATCAGTTTAGCATACATTAAGTAAAGATTTCAACAGTTTGCTCCCACACAGAAACATAAAGTGAAAAATACTGTTTGAGTACTTGTTATAGCATTAAATCTCAATGTACAGCACACTAAGGACAAAGATCCTACATGAGGAGTAAGTGCACAGTGACTCCTGTTGTTGACTTAACAAATTGACACTCTTGTTTATGGCATCAGTAATCACCCTAGGCTCTTGTCATGAGCTGCCAAGGCTATGGAAGCCCCCTGAGTTCACTGACTCTGATCATATTTAGACAAGGCCATGGTCAAAGTGGAAGTTCTCTCCTCCCGTTCTTTCCACTGGGATCTCACTCGCGGAGATCTTTCATTTAGGTTTTTTTTTTCCATAGTGTCTTGGCTTTCCATGCCTGAAATACTCTCATGGGCTTTTCAACCAGATCTGCATGACTTAAGGGCTGATTCTGAGGCCAGAGTGCTGTTTAGGACATCTGCCATTCTATGGGTCTGCTGTGTATTTCACTTCCCATGTTGGATCGTTCTCTCCCGTTTTTATTCTATCAGTTAGTATTTGTAGACACTAGTCTTGTTTATGTGATCCCTTTGGTTCTTAGTCCTATCATTATGGTCAATTGTAAACAGAAATTGATCACTGGGACTAGTGAGATGGCATTGGTACATGCCACCTTGATGGGATTGAATTGGAATCCCCTGGTATGTTTCTAACTCTACAGTTTGAGGTAAGTCAGCTTGAACTTTGTTTGAATTGTCCCGAATTGCACATCTCTTCCCTCTCTTATTCCCACTCTTATATTTAACAGCAATCACTTTTCAGTTAAGTTTCAGCGCTTAAGAAGAATTGTGTATTGATTACAGTATTCAACCAAAAGTATTAAGTAGAACAAACACAAAAAATACTAAGAGGGATAACATATTAAGTTGCTCTCCCAAAGGGACAAATACCACTTGTTCTCCCTGATAGGTGACAGCTAACTGAGCATCAAAAAGGAAACCTGTTAAAGTGAAATGAACACTATGAGAAATGGTGACTTGATCAGCCCTCACCCTGACTGTTGATCAAATATTTTTTATTGTCTTAAAATACAGGATAATAGAATGAATGAACAGTGGGTCTTGACGAGTAGAAAGGCTTTTGAAATGCAATATTTGTAGAAGTCCTCTTGCAGCATTGAATGCCACTTTGAGTCCATATGCTGTATGCGTGGGTGTTTTGCTTTAAAATCCAGGTTCTTGCCTAGAATATAGACACAGCTTCTAAGTGCTAACATGTATAATGTGCATCATGTAATGGCAAATTTATTCCAGTGGTGAGAAAGACATAAATGTGTGAGCATGGGATGTTCCACATTGATAAATACCTATTATGGGTAGGCAGTGGAGCAGAAGACTACCTAAAGAAAACAGTAGTGCTGGAGGAGAGACAGAGTGCATGTCTGCACAGCACCTCCAGCTGTGGTCTGTGCCAAAAGAAAGAGAGCCCTTCTCAGTTTTTGGTCTCTTTTTGAAGTAAGATATGGTGCCTCTGCAGGCATGTAGACATGTGGAAATTGTATTATGTCCACAATTTCTATGTGACCTTAATATCCATATTTTCATGGTATATTTCCTTATTTCCCAGATAAGTATATACACACTGGTAAAGGAGAGGATTTGCTTAACAAGAGGATAAAATTATGTATAGGAGCTTGAAAATTCCAGCACAGCACACTATCTAGCTGCCTGCCTAGTCATTCCACATCACTTGTGACTCTGGATTGAATTCTTATCTCTGTGGAAGCAAAAATATTTATATAAAAAACAGGGAAATATATTCTCATAACAACATGACAATGAAGTGAATGGTGTAATAGCCCTGAAATGTCTAGTGTGTGAAATTTTTGAAATATCTACCATTTTTTCTTATTCAGAGCTCTCACTTCTTATGAAAAAATCCTTTATAGATGGTTCTTGTGTGGATGTTATTTGATAATTTCATAATAACTCATACTTGGCATTGGTTTATGTGTTAATAGATCTTTAGAGTGATCATTCTGTTGTAGGAATGTATTTTCCAGCTTTTGGTTTCTAGTTCTTATACCCACCTGAGTCAGGAACTGAGTACTGGGACATAAATATATTGCAATATTGAAAGAAGATTTATTTTATTGAAAGAAGATATATTTATTTATTGGAGGGAAGGGGAGAGACAGAGGGAGAGTGAATAAATGAATAAGAATGTATTAAGAGGTGAATCTGGCATCCCATGAGGAGAAACGCTTCTTTGGTGAGGTTGAAAGAAATAAGGAGTAACAGCAGAGAAAGCCAAAATGACATTTGCGTTTAAATTGCCCACTTTATGTGGTATACATTGAAGACCCAATGGAATGCAGAAACAGCATTGAGTTTTGCGTGATTTCAGTGCCTGTGCTGTCTTCTGGAAAGCTTCATGGAGTCTCCATGAGGATCATAGTCTGCATGTGCTCATGGTGTCCCCTCCTTCCTGGTCCTGGAGTATACTTGGGTGCATCTGGAAAAAGTGGGGGTACTAGACTGGCATATAAGATTGTGAAGGACTAGAAGATACTCTAGAATTTTATAACGCATTTATTCACTAAGTCCCTGACTATTCTGGGCTCCCATGTTATTGTGTCCTCAGAGATTTTTGTCCCACAGTCTTTTAGAGATGTGTAGAAAGCCTATCTTCCATATGTGCTTCATACTGAATCAGGATGGTGTCCATGCCAACCTTGAGAATGAAAATCCCTAGATAAGTGATCTGGAGATTTTGCCCCATGAACCAGAGGATTACCACTAGTCATGGCAAGTGGCTGGGATTCTATCAGTTCCCTGAGAAAGGGAGAACTTCGAACATAGCTAAGTTTGCAAATTAAAGAGCATACTTGGAAAAAGTCAAATCAAAGGTGGGGTCCCTGTTATAAAGAGAATTATTTTCTTTTGATTCTCTAATGGTGTGGTGAAAGATAGTAGACTTTCCTTAGCAAAATTGTGGAGCCATTTATCTTTATTATAAATCATTGTTATATTTTCTTTTTAGCAAACTGTTAAAGTAAATGTGACACATGCTGTTAGTTACTGTATATAACCTTGCTCTACCAGTAGATATTCTACTTATTCAAGAGCATTTTAGATAGAGAATTTTCAGGCTTGCATAATTGCTATAGAACCTGGCAACTAGTCTTAGCTAAGTCGCCCAAAACAGTAATAGCGGAGGAAGTCTCAAGGGACTTTGTGTGCCAAAAACAGACTCCTGTTATTGTCAGAAGTGGTAGGAAAATCACATCAGCTAGTAGGTTCAACATCTTTAATGTAACAAAACAGAAACTTTAAATAATTTTTCCAAAAGAAATATGAGATCCTCAGTTGTCTCCCAAGAATAGGCAGGCTTATATCCTGTATGCACCTGTGAAGACCCAAGAGGTAGAATTTTAATACGTGACAGGTGTATCCAGGTAGAAATTACATATAATAGCACGGGAAATGTTAAGTAGCACCAGAATGAAAATAAGATCTCACTGAGAGATCTTAATGATTTTTGGAATCTAGTACTGTGAAAATTTTGTTGCCATATTGTCAGACACTTTTGTACATGACCAATGTTGACAAAATGCTTTGTCAGATCCTGGGTATCTGAATCAGAGGATGTCTAAGATGAGGACAGGTCTCCCATATAACAACTTAGAAAGGTCTGTTTTAAGGTAGTCGGGGCCTGCCTCATCCTAAGGAGGACAATAGGCAATGACGTATGCCATGATTCTGAAGTCTCTTGGCAAAGCTTAGCCAGGAGCATCTTAAGACAGTGATTGGCTTTTTGACCCGACCTGAAGATTGAATTGTTCAAGCTGCATGGAGATGAAGGAGATTCCTAAATCAGAAGCTTAACATTTGACTTAACATTTGAAGCAAAGAGGGCCCATTGTCAGTTTGCAGTAATTTGAGGAACCCAGACACGGAACGATTTCATTTAGCAGGATTTTAACTTCTTGTGCCTTCTCTGTTCAAGTTGGGACACCCTCCATCTATCCAGTTAAAGTATCAATAAAGAATGAAAAGTGTCTGAGACCATTTTCTAGGGGCATGTCAGTAAAGCATAGTTGCCAATGTTCTCCTTGGTAGATTCTTCTCCTTTGTATAGGACTAAGGGATGTGGTCTGGTGTGACCACTAGGGGTATTTTGTAAACAAAGAGGATAGACTAAGGTACTTCCCTTATAATACTAAGAAATGCTTTCCCTTCTAATACCCAGCTGCCTATTTTTATTAGGGTATCTTACCCCAAATGGGTAGAGCCTTGCATTTCCTTAGTAAATTTCCATGGAGAGGTCATTGGTAATATGGCCTTATGATTTAATTCCATCACCCATGAACATTTTTAGTGTATCCTTATTGCTTAAACAATATGTCTCAGACATGGGATAGTAGAGTCTTATGGTTCTCTTTATACACTGAGTATTGGGGCTATTTCTAAAACCTACTGAGCAATAGACTTCTTTGCTGCCTTTTCTGCTAGTGTATTTCCTTTGATGGTGACTGCCAGGAAGAGAGCTCAAATCTTTCTGAAGCTTAATGGGAGATATCTATGCATCCAATGGCCTTTTCTATCCAAATTTCCACAGGTGTCTGTAACACAAGGAGTTTATATTTGTAGTCTTTCTTAGTATTAACCTTAGAGCTTTTTTATAATTATAAGGCTCTGGTCTGTGTTTCACTTTGTAGGGTTGAAGTCAATGCCTTTGCATGTATTACTTGAGTGTGATCAACTATGGAATATCATGCCTTTCTAACTCCTTTCAGGAAGCTACTTCCATCACTGTAAATCATTAAACATTAGGATTTTCCAGAGGTTCACCTTGATATGCCTGTTGCTGTAGATGTGCTGTATGATCTATACACAAGAGTTAGCTAGTGCCTCAAATGGCAGGAGATAGCTAGATTGAGGACTTTCATGCTGAGTGTTACCTAAGATGCCTCTGAAACAGGTACTCAGGTACTTAATAAGGCATCCTCCTGTAGAATTCATTGTACCTGCTGTGGAGTTTGAGCTTTCAAGTTTTGCCCTGAAATCAACTTGATGGTTCCTTCTACCAGATGCAGTGTAACAGCAAAAACACAGAGTGTCCAGTAGCCACTGAATCCAGTTATCTTGAAAAGTAGGCCCTTATCATAAAAGTGAATCCAATTTTGAGTGAGCATATCCAGAACTATGCCCTGTTTCTCTGCTATACAGAGGAATTAGCTTGTCTTCATTAGGCATTCCTAGTGCTAGTGCCTATGGTAGTATGTCATTGATCTTTTTGAAAGCTTCATGTTGTCTTACTATCCAATAACATAGGTCTGTGTCAGACTCTTTAAGGCCTCATATAAGGGTCTCGCTACTTACCCAAATCATGATACCCAAATCCTGCAGAAATTTGGCCTTCTCAGGGATGTCCTTCACTTTCTTCATCTGTGGTAGTGGCCCTGTTTGTAATATCACTTCCTTTGACTTCAATGAAAGAGGGATCCTTCCTGTGGTTAGAATATATCCCAGATATTATACTTCCCATTTAAGAACCTGAGATTCGGTTGAGGAATTTCTATATCCTCTTTACCTAAAAATTTCAAGACCTGGATGATATTTTCATCTGAGTCCTCTTTTTAGGGACTGCAAATAATATCATCTACATATTTTAGAATGGCTGCAGTCTTAATTGAAACTCCCTAATAGCCTTTACAAAAGGAATCCTAAATGGGTGAGGTCTGTCTCCCAGTTTTGAGGAAGGACTCTCCAAGTATACTGCTGAGTGACATTTGAGGCAGAATCACCCCATTGAAAGGCAAACGAATGCTAGGATTCTGGTTTTAATGGCATGCAGAAGTCGTCCCTTATGTCTAGGTCTAGAAACTATGAGGTGCCTCCAGGTATCTGCATTATTATAGTGTAGTGACTTGGCACAATAGCGTGAAGTGGAAGAACTGCTCTGTTAATATCTCTGAGATCCTGACCCATTCTGTATTCTCCATTTGGCTTCTATACAGGAAGAACAGGTGTATTCTAAAGTGACAAGGAACAAGGTCTCCGTGATGGAGAAAAATTTCCATGAATGGCAAGTCTCCTTCTAGCCTCTGACCAATGACAGAATGTTTTTTTAAAAGGACTGCTAAAGGGACAGCGTGTGTGCTGTGAGGCTATGCCCTAATCCCAGAATTGAGGATCTACTTTATCTTTGTTTTCAGGAGGATCATCCAAGCTGATTCTTGTGTTTGCACTCATTAGTCTGTGAGTGATAAGAGCCTGTCACTCCAGGCATCTGTCTCACAGACAACAGTTGATGACTTAGGGAGAGAGAGCTCTGGACAGTGAAAATGACAATGTAGCAAAGAATGTAGTGAACAATGCAGCAAAGAATGTAGCAAACAATGCAGCAAACAATGTAGCAATGCCTAGTCAGCCACCCCCCACATACCCGTGGGATGAACTTAGAGGACCTCGAAGACAATAACTCCTGCGAGGTCATCCCATCCACACCCAGTAAGGATCCCCACATTTGTAGCAGTACTCAGGCACCCCAGGCTCTCAGGGCAGCTGCTAGACCCCATCCCACCCACATGTTTGCTGTAAATGTAGGAATGGATGCAAAATTCAGGCCCTGGATTCCAACGCCTGTAAAAAGGCTTCTGCTAACCAAGGGTTGAGGATATGCTTGTGTCTTTCCAGAGAATGCAGGACAGCCCATTTGGGTACCAGCCTGCAAATGACAGCCAACCAGAACCAGCTGAACAAGACTGAGAATCTGCCTTGTTGGCAGATGCACCTGCCCTATCATCCTACCCTGAGAAACTGCCCATAGCTACATTACTGTTTTGTACCCCACTAGCTCTGGTCAGCCACTCAAATGGCCCACAGCCTGTGTGCGATCATGCCATTCCATTCCTGATAACCATTATTCCTCATTCCTACCCCTATCTGAGCAAGAAATCCTGTGGTCTCTCGATTTGAGCGCTGGTTAGTCAATGACGGGTAAGATCCACTGGGGGACAACCTAAGACAGGCACAGCTGCGTTCAGAGACCACATGGAAATGGGGTCAACAATGGTATGGCCAAGAATCATACCTCCCGTTGCTCAAAAGTAAATGAAAAGGGGGAAATGTGGTGGAATGAGAAGGCCATGCCAAGATGGCCACTGGCAAGCGAGCGTCAGTTACTCAGGAATGGCTTTGAAACCCACCTGGCAACAGAGCCTGCCTGGCAACAGGCTGTGATTGGATGGCTTCAGAGCCTGCCTGGCAACAGGCTGTGATTGGTTAGGGAATAAACCGCCCCTTGACCGGATTGGCTGTCTTGGCTATAAAAACTGTTGTAAGAACTGAAATAAACAAGTCTGTGGGCTGCTCACCTCTGGCCCGCTTTCACCCAACTCCCGGGGACTGTGTGGTGACTCCGTGCCTCTTGCCCCCACCACACTCCTCCTCTCAGAACAAACCCACAGCAACACATTAGCATTAGGACAAAGACACAGAGGAAAGCAACATGGGAGAGGTACCAATTGATCATATTAAATGCCTGCCAATACAGGATGTGAACATTCAGGTACCATTGAAAAATACTGAAAAATAAGAATATTTATCTGGCAAACTAAAGGCAAAGTCATTTTTTGAAAGTTTGGTTTGTTGCCACCTCCCATGGCATAGCTCAGGGAGGATAGGTGCCCCACATGAGAATTCAGTACCGAGTATGTCGATCCCATGTAAATTACAAAATTAATATTCTTACTTGCAATATCAAAATTCCCTTGGACTCTTGGCATGAGCCATTCCTATGGGTTGTGGGAGCTGCCTGAGTTCCTTGGCTGAATCATTCCTCAGACAAGGCCTTGAGGGAATTTGAGTCTTCTACCTTTGGAGGTGAGGACAGTCCCATTTCCAGTCACCTTTTCTTTTACATTGCAGGTGAAGGCTGGGTGGGTTATTCAAGTAGGAAAACTCCTTGCATCAATGTCCTGGCTTCCCATACCTAAACATCCACTTGTGTGCCCTTAAGTCTTAGCAGAATGATACCCCCTGGATTAACTGTGACATCACTAGGCACTAGTTATAGTGAGTGCAATGATTGGAGCCTACTTACTGGGCTGCTGTCCACCCTGGAGTAACACTTCCTCCACAGACTTGTATCTGTTTTTAAGCTCCTCAAATGTTATATCTAACATTTGGTCCATGGGACTCTGGGGTCCCAGGTCCAATTTCTAAATAATGGTAAATCATGGGAATTGATATAGAATTACATATAACTGAAAGTCTTCTCTTAACCTTGGAGGACAAAAGGAGGTTATGGTTCCTCATCAGCCCAGTTAAGACTTTAGGTGAGATCTAGCATCCAAGATTACCTTTTTTTAGAGGAAAATTGTTTGTTGGGTGGGGGAAGCCCACTGGGCTGGGGGAGAGGGCAAGAGGGTAAGAGAGAGGGGAAGAATGTAATATATATTAATATATATTATAATATATAATATTAATATATTTATATATAAATATATGTTTATATATATATAGAGAGAGAGAGAGAGAGAGAAATTTTCAGGAACAGGTCCTATTAAACCTTTGTCTGGGGGGCGGGCAGGAAAGTAGGAGCAGTGAATCCCATGGGGGAGCGGTAGAGCTGACACCTGTGGTTGGGCCATGTGATCACATGGCTTCCCAGCATTGGCAGTGGGGGATAGAGCCTAGGATAGTGTCTGGGGCATAGATTATGCCACAGATGAGACTGTTCCATTTTAATAATATCCCCCTTTTTGTTTTTTATAAAGCAAGAGTTTTCTGGGATTACATTAGCCCCAAAAGTCCAGGAGTGGTACAGGGATGATGATCTGTCTTTAGAGCTACTTCCTGTTAACATGGAGTGACGAGGTGCTCTCTGTTGGCATGGGGTGACTGTCTCCTGGGTGGGGAGCTGAATATATCCCTGTAGCAGCATTTGGTTGACTGCCTGGTTGGTGAAGGCTTTGGTTCATTCCATTATCATTTCCTGTAACACTTCAACAGATATGATAGTATAAAAGACAGGGTGAGAATAACAACCAACAATTCTAAGAGTAGCATTAACAAGTAATAGGATTTCATAGAGGAGAGGAAATGTGGGGAGGTCTCTGGACCCTTGTGAAGACTGTCTGATGGATGTGGTTTGAAGCTTATCCCAACCAAGACTGGGAGAAAGGCCACTCCTCTTTTGTGGGTAGAAGATTCTCTCTGTAGAGAAATTCTGAAGTCATACAACATTAAGTGGGGGAGAGGACCATCAGTGGACACAGTTCAGGGGTAGAGCCATTGATGTTAGAGACTGAGAATTACCAATGAATGTGGTCCCATGTGGGCTAGATAGGGTGTAGAACAAAGGACAGAATCAATATTGGAGGGCACCTAAGTAAGCTGCTGTCTAAACATGAATAAGTTTTCCAATGGAGGCCAAGAGAAGCTGACAGAATGGGCCTGATAATCTGCTGAGCTTTAAGGCCTTGCCATTTAGGAGTCCTAGGTCTATCTTTCTCTCCACATGGGGTATCTCTAAGGGAGGTGTGAGCCTCTGGCCAGGTGAATGCTGGTGGCATCTGTAAGAGGAACTTCACAGTTCTGCCTGCAATGTCACTGACCCTACTTAACCGTCCCCTCAGCAGTGGTGGTTACTTTGGAAGCTGGGCTGAATGAAAGACTTTTCAGTTTAGAGACAACAAGATCTGTGGCTCTGACCTGAAGTCCTTGGAATCTAGGGCAGTTCTGTTTGCAGTGATTCAACTCTTGGTTGGGAGAGCTCTTCATATGCTGACTTCTGCTGAAGCCCTGACTTTCCACATTGAAAGCCCCTGTAGTGGACTGACCTGTTGGGTCTCTTTGATGGCAGATCACTATACAGAGCAGCCTTAATCAGACTGCCACCTATCTTTACATTGCTACTGATGCCTAGCTTTCTTTACTTCCTGGATTCGTTAAAGCAGACCAGAGAAAGCAAGTCAAGGAGGTGCTCAAGTCCCAGTTAAGACTTGAGGTGAGATCTGGCATCCAAGATTGCCTTCTTGTACCCATGTTAGAGTTTCCCTGTATGTAGCTCTGTATCACAGACATTTCCAGGATTCTCTACAGATTGATCCACATATGTCATCTCCTCCCATATCTCCAATGCCCCTGTCCAGTGCTCTGGTTATTTCTGCAGCCTTTTTACCATAAATTCTAGGGCTTCTGGGACTCTAGGGGGCTCATTGCAACACCTACGACTCTTGGGCCTCTAGCAGGTTCTAATCCACATCCAGGTCTCTCTAGTTCCTGGTGCTGTAGCCTGTATCCAACCATCCTCAGACATTGGAGCTGAAACACACTTTCAGGTCTCCCAATACATTGGAGCTGTAACTCACATTGGAGGTTCAAGCTGGTGTGGAAATCTTGGGCATGAGAAACACCAAGCCAACACTGGCTAATAGCTACTGAGCCATGTACCAGGAATGGGTGTTCTTAGATGTATATTTATCTCTAAATATACAAAGTATATTTAGAGCTGCCTCCATGGACCTATAGACTACAGAGTGATTGACCTGCACTGATGGTGGAGCCAACATTCCACAGGAAATCTGTTGTGCCTGCGTTGTGATCTGGGCACTGGCACAATATTCTTAGAAGACAGCACACCATTGAGGCTTGAGCTGCTGGCTGAGAAGGCAAAAGAGGGTGGCAGTGTAATCAGCTCAGACACACCTCCAACTCAGGCACCACACCTGAAACCTGGGTGCTAGGACCTGCCTGTGGAAGACAAATGTTTAAATTCCATCTCAGGACTCTTGGGTGCTTCACCTCATTCTGTCGTCAGCCATTTTATCTCTTTCCATCCCAGGGGGAAATGCAAAGGAACAGTTACAGAAGCAGACTGAGGGCAGGAATAAAGGATTCAGGTCAGACAAATGAAGGTCAGCATATCTCTGCCTGGTCATTTTGCACAGGAAGGCCAGAAAGGACCGTGTTGTCTGAAGGAGAGTATCTGGGAACCTATCAGACCCATTCAAGCAGAAGTGAGGCTCGATTCAGAAGCCAATTTAGGTAGCATTGATGGGGCAGAATTAAGTCCTCATTTGAGATGCTGTCTTTCAAAGCAAGGCAATTGGAAAAAGATACTCCTGAGAGTGTAGAATGAGGGAGCAAAGACTTTGGGACAACATGAATGCTTCTGACTTGGGAAACTGAATGACTGCCCTGTTACTAAGTGGGGATGTTTGGAGCAACAGTGGGTATGGAAGAAGTTGCAGAATGAGCCTGAAATAAGCTGATAGGTGACACTTCAACAGGTCATCTCAGGTGGTTTGACGTGGGTCTGCAGTTCCACATAGGGACCACAGGTATTTAGTGGTTGTTGAAGTTCCAGGACTCTGGGAGTGCACAGTGACAGTGGAGAGTCCAGTGGGCTTCCAACCTACTAATGAAACTCCTCAGGGCTCAGAAAAAGGAAAAGGGTGAGGAAAATATTAGTTTATTAAAAAGAAACAAGAAGCAATTAAACACAACTTCACAAAATATGAAACTTTGAAAAACAGAATTATAAAATCTTCAGCTTTAACAATGCCCATTTTAGGCAACATGACTACATCTAACACGTTGCATTTCCATATGTCTAATATGTGTACTATGATGTGGCCTCAGGGGTTTCTGAAATATCCAGTGGCTGTGGTCAGAAGAGACATTTTGTCTTAATGAAATTGTAGTTCCAAGCATTCCTACTGCTCTGATTCCTTGCACAACACCTCATATGTTTGTGGAGAAAGTCCACTTGAGCCAACTGGGTCCCAGGCATTCTACTGTACCTTGGCACTGGCATCTCTCTGCCATGTCCGAGTAGTGGCCTCTCTGGGTAGCAGCATCCCATACTGTATCCAGGCAGTGTTATCCACATGGCACAACACTGCCCTTCTGGGTTCTGTGTTCCATTTCAAATGTTGACTCATGTGCACAGGCCCACAGGTTTTACCCTGCTACTGAAGCTGTTGGAGATACCATAAGAAAATGGTTTGCCATCATACTGCAGACTTAGCATGCAGAGGACTAATAATTTGCCCTCTGCTTGCCTTATACCCCTTGTGGCTGTACTTAAGGCCTTCTGCCATCTCTCAGCAGTGGCTTCACTTTGCTGTCTCTGGCCAGTGGCTTGTCAGTGCCATCTCTGGGTAACAGCATTACAAGCTATCCAGCCAATTGGCATCCCCATAGCACCACTGCCGTCTTGGCTCTCTCTCTGTCTTCAGACATTCAGCCATGTGTTCAGATTCTCAGCATTGATGCTGGCACTGAAGCTGCTTGAGCCATTGCCAGTAATGAGTTCACCATCCTGTGGCCAACCTAGGAAATAAATGGCTGATGAGTGTACTTCATATTGACCAATCATCTGAAAAGATTGTGGAGTGAGTCAGATACCTCTCCAACTTAAATGCCACAGACAAAACCTTCATGTTTCTGTCTCATGAACACAAAAATGCATTAATTTCCATTTAAATATTTAAGAGCAAGAAGTATATCTGAGCATCTCTGCATTATCTGGGAGAGTAGAGACAGGTTCATGATTGGTCAGCATGTAACTGGCTGAGCAAATATCTGACTGTTAACACCGTGTTCCCCTACTTACACCATTACACAAGCAATTACCATCCAGGAACATGAACAGAGGCCGACCCATATTGGCTGAATTACTGGCATCGTGGTCCTTTCCTGGGCGCCTTTTGTCCTAGCAAGGACAAAACTACCTCCTGCAGTCTTCACTATTTTGTAAGGCTAAGAGGGAAATACACTCTCATCCTACTGGGAAGCTGTATTAGCTGGAGAAAAACTGTCAAGACTGTGTTCCCTGCCAGTTGAGCTCTCCCTATCTCCAGGGACAGTGATAGAGCAGCCTTCATTATACATGGGCAGAGGGCTAGGGTGAGATTGAGGCTTACACATAATGAGGGGCTGGAATCTCCTAGACTCATTAGCTCTGGCTCCAGATCCATATTGTCATGATCCCCAGGGTACTGATAGGGACATTTGACCCAGGAGGTGATCTCAAAAAGTTTATGGAAAGAGGAATTAAAATATTAGTTTTGTTTGCACAAAATCATTCTGAAAACTCTGTTGTTTTTTCATGATACCTGCATTTTTCATAAAGTTTTGGAAAACTCATGGGCATGAATTCAATCATTTCTTTCCAGGGATATTTGAAATATGCTCATTTATGACCCCACAACTCATCTGTCCTACCATGCCTCTACTTTAGAAAGGCAGTTTGAAACTGGAATGAACCAAGACTTAGTAGTCAGATATTCCTTGTCCTTCTGCTACTAGCCACTCAGCTGCATTAACTCCTTTGGGCCTTACTTACCTTAAGATTTTAGGAGAATAGCCATCTTAATAGCATGACTGAGAAAGTAATAAAGGAATGTGGGTCAAGGGCTTGGCATCCAGCTCAGCATGTCTTTAATACAAGGTAGATGGCACTAGGGCGTGGCTCTGAAAATCCTCATCACTTGTGGCATCTCATTGCCCTAGCTAGGTGAATCTCCTCAAAATAACCACTTACTTTCTGTGTTTATGTTCTATTATCTGCCCTCTGCTCTTTCTCCTCCAAAGCACATTAGAGGTATCCTGCTCCGTGTTCTTTACCTTCTCTGTGACTTGTCCTCTTGTCAGCTCTGTGCTTACAGACCACATTCCATTGAGAAGTTACTTGTACATCTGGAGGCTCCTACAGTCTGGTCCATCTGGCAGGACTGAAAGTAAAGAACCTGTTCAGAGAAAGGACATCATTACTGATATCTATGGTTCTAAAAAGAACTAACAGATGGAGATGAAGATATACAGATATTAATAATATATCTAGGATCATGTCATTGTAGAAAGGGTCCTATAACTATCAGAGGTGACAGTACAGACTGTATGTCAGTCTTTATGTCAGTCTGCCATCATTTTGTATTCCCCTTACTCACCAGGCAAGGTTGCTGGGAATCCACTCCTGTCTGAATTGTGTCTGTACTGTGTTGGCCAGTAGAAAAGGTACAATCTCCAAGATAATATCTGAGAATATGCAGGTCTGGGCCAGGGTATGCACAATGAAGAAGAGAGTCCAGAGAACTAGAAAGAGGGTCTGAGAGGAGGAGTCCGTGCGCAGGCAGAGGAGAAGCAGGAACGGGCAGCAAGATGAACAGGGTGGGGAGTGGGTGACTTGGAGTCAACAGAGGCCAGGGTGCATTTGGAAGTCTTGGAGGTCTTGGGAATAGGAATGCAATTGTGGAAAGAGCATTTGGTCAGAGCAAGGAGACAGGCAGGGCAGACAGCTGGAGATTTCTTGTGCTGGAGGACAGGCTTAGGTTTGCCAGCATGAGGAGTGAGGTAAGGCAGGCAGGTTGGAAAATAAGAATCTGAAGAAGAAAGAGGGTGAGGCTTGGATTGACATGGGAAAATTGGAGGTAGCTTTTTCATCGTTTTGTGTGAAAATTCTGCTTGATACTCAGCTAGCTAAAGTGAGTCACAATGAGTAACTGGACACATTCCTAGGACTATGGCTACTTTTATCGCATACACTATCCCCCAGGTTATTGCATCACAGAATGACCATTATAACATGCTGCAAAAAGTGTCCCTACATGGACACTGGTGAGACTCCAATGTAAAGAAGTGATCATCAATGAAAGATTTACTCTTCTCTGAAGGGAGGAGAGAACTTCCACTTTGCTCATAGCTTTGTCTGAAAACTGATGTGTATTTGTGGGTTCAAGAGACTTCCACAGCCTAGACATCTCATGTCAAGAGCCTTGGTTGGGCCAGCGCTGTGGCTCACTCGGCTAATCCTCCACCTGCGGTGCTGGCACCCCGGGTTCTAGTCCCATATGGGGTGCCAGATTCTGTCCCGGTTGCTCCTCTTCCAGTCCAGCTCTCTGCTGTGGCCTGGGAGGGCAGTGGAGGATTGCCCAGGTGCCTGGGCCCTGCACTCACATGGGAGACCGGGGAGGGGGCACCTGGCTCCTGGCTTTGGATCAGCACAGCATGCCGGCCATGGTGGCCATTTGAGGGGTGAGCTAATGGAGAAAGGAAGGCCTTTCTCTCTGTCTCTCTCTCTCTCTCACTGTCTAACTCTGCCTGTTAAAAAAAAAAGTGCCTTGGGTGATCCCTGGTATCATACGTAAGAGTGTTACTTGTTAAATTAACAACAGGAGTCACTGTGTACTACCAACTCATGCAGAATCTATATCTCCAAAGAGTTGTATTATTAAGATTTACTTTTAGTGTATTGAATAGAGGATATTCTTATGTCTCTTAAGTTTTACTTACGTCTAAGTGTCCAACTCCATTTCTTGTAAGAGTTATTATCTTTAGGTGCTTCTTTAAAGTTAAGTTTCTTAAACATGGACTCTTGGATCCATATCTCCTGGTAATATTCCTGTCTTATATGCTTTAAGGTCAAATAAAATAAAATGGCAAAAGGTCTCCGAGCTATTAAAGAGAATCCAGATGCAGAGTGGTTTATTGATGGAAGTAGCTATATGAAGAAAGAATTAGAAAGGCAGGTTATGCTGTAATAGATCTTACCTAGGTAATAGAAGCTGAAACATTGCCAAGCAATAATTCAACTCAAAAGTCTTAACTTATTGCATTAACTAGAGGCTTGCAATTAGGAAAAGAAGTTAACATATACACAGATTCCAAATATGCTTTCCTTGTGTTATGTGCACATGCAGCTTGGACAGATACAGGCTTACTGACTGCAAAGAATTCCCCTGTTGAAAATGGAAAGAAGATATTAGCTCTACTTCAGGCAGTACTGGTGCCTTTGGAAGTAGCTGTCATTCACTCTAAGGGACATCAGAAGGAAGTCAACCATGTCAAGGGAAATGCACTAGCAGATGAGACAGCAAAAAAGGTGCTGCACAGGAATTCCTAGGAATGGCCCTCAGCCTGTAGCAATGACAAAGAACCTCACGATACCGGGTCTGAGATTGAATGGGCCCAACAACAGGATTATACTAAAGATGATAATTGATGGTGGACTTTGGATTGTAAGGTTATGCACCCAATGGCCTCTCAATGGAAAATTATTAAGGACATGCATGCATGACTCTACCCAATGGGAAGAGAAGCTTTAATGCAAATACTCTCTGAAGTGTTCAGAGGTAAGGGGATAAACGCTGACATAAGAGTAGTAGCTCATTTTTGCCCTATGTGTTTACAAAATAACTCTGGTGGTCATGTAAAGTCACCTCCTTTGCTGACTCCTGTGCAAATAAGAGAAACATATCCAGGTAAAGATTGGCAGATTGACTTCATTAATATATCTCCAGCAAATTATAAGTATCTTCTAGCTTTAATGATACTTTCAAAGGATAGGTAAAAGCCTTCCCAATTCGAAAAGAAAAGGCAAGGGAGATATCCAAAGCCTTGCTGAAGGATGCTGTGCCATGATTTGGACTCCTGCAGTCACTCCAGAGTGACAGTGAACCTTAATTTGTATTGAAAATAACTCAATAGGTAGTTGCTCCTCTAGCAATTTCTTAGCATCTTCATGCCTCTTGGAGACATGTAATTGGGTAAAGTTGAAAAGGCTAGTTTTAGTCTTAAGAAAATTCTAGCTAAGCTTTGCCAAGAGACTTCAGAATCAGGGCTTAAACTATTGCTTATTGCCCTTCTCAGGATGAGAATAACACCCAAGTCTGCCTTAAAGCTTAGTCCAGATCAGATGCTATATGGAAGGCTCTTCCTCACTTCTGCCATCCTCTTTGATTCAGAGGTTCAAGATCAGAAGGTTCAGTTCTCCCAGGGCCAGATCCTAAGACTCATGAGCAGCCTACTTCCCCAGAAGATTTAGTTTTATTAAAAACTTCGAGCCGGCGCCGTGGCTCAATAGGCTAATCCTCCACCTTGCGGCGCCGGCACACCGGGTTCTAGTCCCGGTTGGGGCGCCGGATTCTGTCCCGGTTGCCCCTCTTCCAGGCCAGCTCTCTGCTATGGCCAGGGAGTGCAGTGGAGGATGGCCCAGGTGCTTGGGCCCTGCACCCCATGGGAGACCAGGAAAAGCACCTGGCTCCTGGCTCCTGCCATCGGATCAGCGCGGTGCGCCAGCTGCAGCGGCGGCCATTGGAGGGTGAACCAACGGCAAAGGAAGACCTTTCTCTCTCTGTCTCTCTCTCTCACTGTCCACTCTGCCTGTCAAAAATAAAAAAAAATAAATAAAATAAATAAATAAATAAATAAATAAATAAAAACTTCGAAGGAAGGATCCTCTTCAGACCAGTTGCAACCTGAATGGAAGGGATATACCAGGTGCTACTGAGCAGGCCTACCTCAGTGAAATCACAGGGCATCCCAGCTTGTGTGCATTTGTCAGGGATTAAGCTTCACCTCTTGAGTCTTTGCAGGTGAACTCAAAAGACATGTCTGCTATTCCTGTGAGCCAAAGATCTGAAAGAGCTCTTCAAAAAGCAAAAAGATAAGTAAAGATTTTGCTTTCATCACATCAAGATTGCTTGCACTTTTAGTCAGATATGTTGTAGCTACATCTTCTTTTGATTCTTTCTAGAAGATGTTATTAGAAGAAAAACTCTGTAGTGGGTTTCTTCTATTATAATAAAAGATCCTGGTGAGCCACATGAAGATAATGTTAAAAACCTTACCATTGTATTAGGCAGTCTGGCTTACACTGCAGGCCAGCTTTTACAGCGAGTAGTTATGTCTGTGGATGGTCTGTCCATGGTAGTTATGGATGGTACACAGACCTTGGAATATATATTAATAGAATAAGGAGGAACATGTGCAGTGATTGATAGAATCTGCCACCTTTACTCAAACAGCTGTATGTTCACTGAGAGAGAGATTAAAAATAAATCTCTATGCTCAGGCTAAGTGGTTTTATAATCTGCGTAGGATAGCCTATCACTACCCACTACCTAGGAGTCTATAAAATATTTTCTTTCCATCTTAAAGAGTACTTCACTTGCAATTTGTTTTGTTTCAGTTTTGTTTATGCTCACTGATAAACTTGTATGTTTCAGAACTCAAAGACTTCTGAGAGTAATGATGACCGTGCAGGCGATGCAGCCATTGGCAGTGCCTGAAAATTCTCCAGCTCATGAAATGAATTCATTAGATGAGCTAGAAAGAGATTTCTGGACCCAGGACAGACAGGGCCTGCATCCCTGATCAGCAGGAAGTAGATATAGAAGATATGATAAGTCTACGTCCTTCAGCATCCCCTTAAGATTAAGGGTCTGGAATCTCTGAAGGGGGGAAAGATATGGGAATAATCAGGGAGACAGAATTAGGCTCATGAGCTGGCGGCCACACCCTCCTACCCCTATGGGATCTCACCTGTATTCACCCACCTGTCAGACTATGTAACCACTCCCCTTTTGGAAGTGGATAAAAGGCTGGAGCATGCTGAGCCAGCCCCACCGTTTTGCCAGTTCTCGTGCCTGCTCACTCACGCTACATGCCACTTTCCTACCCACGTGCCCTCCCTCATATCCAATGCTGCTTGAAAGAGAGCTAATATCTCTTTCCCATGTTAATTTTTTTTGTAGTCCATTGGCTTCCTTGCCTCCCAATTGCTGCATATGCATTTTGCACAAGGAAAACATTTGGAGTCCGTGGAAATATTGACTCTGGCATTTTTCCAGTTTAGGGCTCTAATTCACAATAAGCTCAGGCTTTTGAGCTGAATGCATTAGATGGTAATATCTGAGCTTTTGTCACCTGAGTGTTCTACTATGGGAGACACTGTGTTTTTAAGATTGTTTAAAAAGTGAAATCTCTTCCATCAAAGTATCACTCAACATTCCAATTTTTCCAGAGTTTCCTCTCATAGATCAGGCCTACTAGAATAGACCTGATCAGAGACAGACCTTCCTTGTGTCAATGATCCAGTTTCTCACACCTAATATGTGTTCCTTCAATAGCAGAATGGCCTCTGTGTTGATTCTGAGGTTGCTGGGTACGAATTACAGTGATTATCATCCTATGATTTGAGTGGACTATTTTCCATGTTGGAAAATACTTCTACTTTAGCCTCTATACTAGAACACTAAAAATGTTATCCCTGGCATCTGGCCTGTAGGCGTCTGGGGTCCCATGGCCAGCTTTTGAGGCTCCCTTTTAATTTTTTATGACTGACTAACAGAATGGGTACCAAGTAGGACCTGTCATACAGGACTACCAGGGACTAGATTAGTATATCTCTTTAATTCTTTCACCAGCCATCAAACAAAGCTGAATTTACTTCCTTTTCTTGTGTTGCCTTTGATTTTATCATAATCTACAGCTTTGATAATGTACTTCCTCATCCCAGCCAGTAGACTTGAAACCAGGTGATCTTGGTGTTATAAATTCCCATGTTTCTTTTGACAGTTTAATTGTTTGGACCACTGAATACCTCACAGCATAGAACTCTGGCTGCTGAAGCACCAGAAAACGAGCAGAGGCTTGAGCTTCAGCCTAGATATACTGTTCCTCTTCTGTGGTGAAACAGGTAGACAAAATTACATTAAATCACCCATATGGGATGCTAGAGCTAGACTGTGGCTTAACCTGGTGCATCACAGCACTGGCCCCTGGCCTGATTCTAATACAGCTTCCTGCTAATGCAAAGGGAAAGCAACTGAAGCTGGCTCAAGTACTTGGGTCCTTGCTACCAACATGGGAGACCCAGATAGAGCTCCATACCCCTGGCCCATCCAATAGCCACTGTGGCTATTTGGGGAATGAACGAGTGGATGGAAGAACTGTGTGTGTGTGTGTGTGTGTGTGTATGTCTTTCAATTAAATAAATCTTTTTTGTAAAAAGAAAAAAAAATAGGAAGGAATGGAGGGAGAGAAGAAAAAAGAGAAATGAGAAACACTAGAAACTGAGTGTTCTTGGCTAGTGCTGTACAACAGTTTGTTTCTTGAAGCATCTGGAAACTCTTTGAAGAAGTGCTTTAGCTACTGTTGCAAAAGACTCTTTATTTAGTGAATAAGGGCCCTTCCCAGGTCATATATTGAGGGGGGAAAAGATTTCTGGCAAGATGAGTGGTGACCTGAGCTTTCTAACTCAATAAAACATAGCAATGAATTCCAATCTCTCACTAATGTTGTTGCTGGTGTAAAACCATTATTTGTGCTTCTCATGGGCCCTTCATGAACTTTATTCAAAGAAAAGAAAATCATTATCCCTACATAAAAAGAAGGGAAACAATGGGAGAGTCTTTCTTGCAAGATGCATAGTGCCCCAAATTTGTTCACTGAATAGAACGTGGTTCCAAACTTGGACCACTGCCAAGCAGTTCTCGTAGGGGAGAACTGCCGTCTTCAGTGCCAGCATCCCATATGGGTGCCAGTTCATGTCCCGGCTTTCATCTTTGGATCAAACCCCCTGCTAATGTGCCTGGGAAAGCAGCAGAGTATGGCCCAAGTCTTTGGGCCCCTGAACTCATGAGGGAGATCTGGAAGAATTCCCTGGCTCCTGGCTGTGGCCTGGCCCAGCCCTGGCTGTTGCAGCAAACAAATGATAAAAGAGTAAGTCAAATTATCCCTGTTTGCAGATGACTTGATGCCATATATGGGGGAACCCAAAGACTCCACTAAAAGACTGCTGGCACTCAAACTTTCATAAAGTTAAATATATAAAGTTAATACACAGAAATCCATAGCCTTTGTATGCACAGACAATGCCATGGCTGAGAACCAACTTGTAAGGTAAGTCCCATTCACAATAGTTAAAAAAAATTTAAGTACCTTGGAATAAATTTAACCAGCAACCAAGGAAGTGAAATATCTCCACTATGAAAATTATAAAACATTAAAGAAGGAAGTAGAAAAAGACACAAAATATGGAGAAGTCTTCTATGTTCATGGTCTAGAAAAATTAATCTCATTAAAATTTCTATACCACCAAAAGCTATTTACAGATTCAATGCAATCCTAAAGTACTATCACCATTCTTCTCAGATTCTTTACAGTCTTAAAAGGCTGCAGCTGCTCACCATGCTAAAGGTTCTGTTCTACAGGCATGCAAAGCTTCATAGGACTTAGCAATCAAAGAATAGGCACCAAATGTGATGGTATCCAATCAGTCTCAACTATCCTCTTATAATTGTGCTTTAGTAGTTAGTATATGATCATTACCTCCCTTACCTGTGTCCTTCAGAGTCCTATTAATACTAAATATTTAAGACTTATTAACATACTGAAAATTTCTTTAGATACCTTTTGTTTTTTGTAGTCAGAGCTCAGAGCAGTGTGTAACTGACTTTCTTGTAGGACTCAAAGTAACCAGCACCAAATAGTAAATTATTGACTTGCTAAAGTAAAAGTTTCCTTAAAAAATGTTAAATCACTCAACTCTTATTTTAGAGACTTTGAGAAACAGCCTGTATTTCAGTGAATCCCTGCAGAATTTAGTGTTCAGAAGAATTACTATGTCATACAAAATAGAATTAAAAATGAGAGAACAATTCAACATGAGAAGCAGGATACACAGCAGACTCATAGAATGGCAGATGTCCTACACAGCATTCTTGCCTCAGAATCAGCCCTTAAGGCATTCGGATTTGGCTAAAAAGACCATGAGAGTTTCTCAGGCATGGAAAGCTAAGGCACTGTGGCAAAAAAATGACCTAAATGAATGATGGGGTGGGCATGTAGAAATGTATATATTCCTCATCCCTGTGCTAACAGTTTCCAAATGAAAATTCCAGTGAAAGGAGTAATATCCACATAAACCTTATTAGACTTCTTACTAGGTGTTTTTCATGGAGCTTTCATCTCTCTTTTCATCATCTCTTTTCATACAAGGAAGGGATGGTATTACCTGTTCCAATTCAGAGCTGAGTAAAACTGAGAACAGAGCCATCTTCAAACAGAAGGAAATGATGTAGTGCTTAAACTTTCAGGGTAGCAGTGGCAGCAGCACCAACATTTGCCATTTCAGTGCCTGATGTGTTCAAAACTCAACATACTCTCAGCAAAGTTGCAGGATACAAGATCAACATAAAAACAAACAAACAAACATGGAGTCATGTTGTGATACGGTGGTTTAAGCTGCCACCTGTAACACTGGCATCCAACACATAAGTGCCAGTTCAAAACCTCGGCTATTCCACTTCAGATCCACCTCCCTGTAATGCACCTGGGAAGGCAGCAGAAGATGGCCAAAGGACCAGGGCCTCTACCACCCACACTGGAGAGCAGGACAGTTACTGGCTCCTAACTTTGGCCAGACCCAAACTTGGCTGTCATGAGTACTGGGGGAGTGGCCCAAAAAGATGGAAAAATCTCCATCTTTCCCTCTCTCCCTTGAACTGTGTTTAAATAAAAAAGTAAATAAATAAATATGAAATCATTTAAAAAAATGAAGTGAAAAAATCAGAAAAGAAAATTGAGAAAACAATCCCATTCAAAATAGCATAAATTATTTAATAGATGTAAACAAATGTGAAATTTGAACTCTGCAAACTATTAAACACTGCTGAAATAAGTAAAAACATAAAAGAAACGGATGCCAATCTATATTTATCTTAAGATAACTAAAATGGCAATACTCTTCCAAGTTAACCTACAACAGCATAATCCTGTCAGAATCTAAGCTGGTTTCTTTGCAGAAATCAACAAGTTGATCCTGATTCATATGAAAATTCAAGAGTCTAGAACAGTTATAACTATCTTGAGAAAAAATGAAGCTGGGGACTTGCTCTTCCTCATTTGAAACTTAACAAAAATCTGCAGTAATCAAGACAGCATGGTGCTGGAACAGACATACAGATCCATGGGGTAAGTTTAAAGCCACAAATAAACCTTTAAATTTATAGACAGCTGACTTTATACAATGTATGCTGAGGCAGTTAAATGGAGAAGATTCATCAGATGATGCAAGGATGATGAATAACTATATACAGAAGAATGTATGCATGATCACATAAAACACTAAATTAAAGTTGATCAGAATCTGGTAAACTGCTAACATTGTAAAATTCTTAGAAAGAAATAATAAACTGGACTTCATAAAACTTTTTTAAAGATTTATTTATTTGAAAGTTAGAGTTACACAGAGAGAGGAGGAGATATAAAAGTTAAAAAAAATGTTGTTCACTGGATACCATCAAAGAAAGTGAAAAAAAAAAAACAACCAACAGAATATGAGGAATATTTACATGTCATACACTGTTACAAGGACTTGTAACCAGAATGTATACATATAAATAAACTCCTATAACTCAATACAAAAAAACAAAATTACCAAATAAAAGTTGAACAAAATGTATGAATGAACATTTCCTCAAAAAAGATATGCAAATAAAAAGATGCTGACCCTTATTCTTCATTAGGGAAATACAGATCAAAACCACTGGGAGATACAAATTTCACGAGGAGAGTGACAACAGGAATGGCAGAGAATTGGCACAGATGTGGAGAGAACGGAAGCCTCATACATTGCTTGTGGGATTGTAACATCATGCAGACACTTTGATAAGTAGTCCAGCAGCTCCCCAAAAGCTTAACACAGAAGTATTGTATGACCACATGTTATACCTCTATGTGTACTTCAAAAAACTGAAAACCTATGTGAACACACACATACACACAAACACATCAATGAATGCTCACAGCAGTGTTGGTTTTACTAGTTCAATGATGGAAACACCTCTGATGTCCTGATGATGAATGGACAGAAAAAGCATGGCAAAATCATACAATGGAAAGTTATTCAGCTATGAAAAAGGGAATAAAGAATCAATATGGCCGGCACCGCAGCTCACTAGGCTAATCCTCTGCCTTGCGGCGCCAGCACACTGGGTTCTAGTCCTGGTCAGGGCGCGGGATTCTGTCCCGGTTGCCCCTCTTCCAGGCCAGCTCTCTGCTGTGGCTAGGGAGTGCAGTAGAGGATGGCCCAAGTACTTGGGCCCCTGCACCCCATGTGAGACCAGGATAAGTACCTGGCTCCTGCCATCGGATCATTGCGGTGCGCAGGCCACAGTGCGCTGGCCGCGGCAGCCATTGGAGGGTGAACCAACGGCAAAGGAAGACCTTTCTCACTGTCTCTCTCTCTCACTGTCCACTCTACCTGTCAAAAAAAAAAAGAATCAATATGTATTTTACCATAAACGAACATTGGAAGTTATTTTATACAAAAGAAGCCAGTCACATAAGACCTCACATTGCATGTTTCCATTTACAGGAAATAAGCAAAATCATAGAGACAGGGAAGATTAATAGTTATCCAATGTTGAGGAAGGGTGGGGGTAGGGAGATGCTAAGGGGCACAATTCCCTATAGGGGTAATGAAAATGTTCTAGAATGCACTGTTATAATGGTTGTAAGATACCAATTGTGATAAATGTGTACACTAATACACTTTAAATGATGTGGATTTTATAGATTACAAATTATATCTCAATAAAACATTTACTAAATTCCTAGAAATCTCAAGGGACCATCATGTTAATGCTGGGGATGAGCCGCTCCTCACCCTGGGATGGCCTGTATGTTGGCAGGTGGAATGGGTGTGAGAGAGAAGTAGCATTATGTGTCAACATACATGAATGCAGACCAGATTACTGACTCTCTGGAGTAGCCACAGGGGTAGCTCTCAGCAAGCCACAGTAAAAATACTCAAGCTTCAAGATTAAAGAAAGGAATTGCTGCTCTAGACAGGTGTCCTAGAAACAAATGTCCTAGAAAATGAATTATTTATAATCCCTCAACTAGCATGCAGGGCTTAGATTGCACCTCCTAGTTTTTCAAACTTTGTATGGCAGATTAAAAGGAGCTGCATCTCTGAGCGGGGAGCCTGTTTTTACCTGCTGGACACAGCTCTCAAGAGCAGGTAACAACAAACACCTCATGTTATGCATGCCTTCATGTTTCTGAGTCAATCCTTTGGTGGACATATGGCCACCAGTGGGCTAATTTCCCACACCCATAGGGGCAGAGGTGGGCTGGGAAGCCATTCATTCAATCAGCAACACACACATGAGTTGACAAGGCCACATAATGGGTTTGTGGTGCAGGTACACAAGGTGATGCCTTTAGAACACTCGGCTGGTCTCCATCCAGCTGCACATAGCCCTCGTCAGTTCATGCACTCAACAACAAATTCAACTTCTTTGGTAATGACAGGAACCAAGCACACTCCTTCAGCTAGGCCTACAGCCTGCACAACCATCCCAGGATGCAGTTAAGCATTGTGAACCCCATCTCTTCCAAATTTAGCCAAGTGATTCCAAACAAGAAGCCATTTGGAAAGAAGTCAGAAAGGCAGATTTGAACAAGGATGTATTCTCTCTCACAAGGACAGTTGGTAAGACACTAACTGCTCAGCAACAGGACATGCACTTTGACACAGCTGAGGATGGGGTGGATTTGAAGGTGAGCTAGTGGGGACAGTGTTGTGTGTAGTTGGTAAAGCTGCTACCTGTAACATCAGCATTCTAACTGGGCACTGGTTTATGTGCCAGATACTCCACTTCTGACCTAGCTCTCTGCCATTGGCCAGTGAATGGAAGAGCACCCTCTTGCTGGCTTTCTCACAACCCTTTTATACCCCCAACTCCTTCAAAATAAAGAAATCTAAAAAAAAAAAATACACTGAGCTTATAGCATACAAAACCCCCAAATAAACAAACATACCTGAATGAATGTGAGTGAAATTGAGAGTAGAGCTCTCTAGGATTCCCTTAGCTTTAGGGTATGTTATCGGGTACAAGGTCTAAAGTGTCAGGGCCTGCACTGTGGCACAGTAGGTTCATTCTCTGCCTTCAGTGTTGGCATCCCATATGGGCACCAGGTCAAGTCCTGACTGCTCAACTTCTGATCCAGCTCTCTGCTGGCCTTGCAAAGCAGGAGAAGATGGCCCAATCAGGCGGGCCCCTGCAAAATGCATGGGAGACCAAGAGCTGCTCCTGGCTCTGGGCTTCGGATGGGCCCACCTCCATCCGTAGTGGCCATTTGGGGAGTGAAACAACGATGGAAAACCTCTCTCTCTCACTGTAACTTTACCTCTTGAATAAATAAAATATTTAACAAAAGAGAAAAAAAGGTCTGAAGTACAAAAAAGGCCTAGGCATAGGACTAGGTGTAGGCCATCTTGATTCCCCTCCAGCCTCCTAACCAGAAGACATTCTGCAGTTTCATAATTGTGGGGAGCAACTCGGACTAGACTAAGTTACTGGAATTAAGACTTATTCTATGCATCTGCTTTCCCACAATATGGCGCTGAGAAGGGAAACAGCTTCTACACAGCTGCCTCCAGTTCAACCAAGAAACTGTAGGACCTGCTCCTGATTGGAGGAGAGCAGCGTACTCGGTGTATGGGCAGCCGAGTTGGGATTGGTGGAAGAGGACTATAAAGGAGGAGAGAGACAACATGCACCAGGAACATCTAAGGGGAACATCTATCTGAAGGAACACCTGTGCAGCCCCCGAGAGAGCCGGCCGGCGGTGTGCCACTCCCCCGCGGAAGTGGGGAATGTGGCAGGGGGAACCGCCCTTCCACGGAGGTGGAAGGGTCGGTAGCCAACCCGGGAAGAACCAGCAGCAAACCCGGGGAGGGCCGAGCAGACAAAAGAACAGCGCAGGGTCCTGTGTCGTTCCTCCATGAAGAGGGGGAGCGACAATAATAAAGTCACAAAGGGGAGACTGATCCAGATGCCCAGATGAGGAAATTGAGGGGCAAGGAGGCACCAGGAGCCTGTGTGGGCAGCTAATAGCCTGGAGCTCAGGGGGTCCTGGCAGATGCCCTCCACAGACAGAAGAGGCTCATCCATTTGTCAGTCACATCAGCTGGGTCACCCAGCCTCCCCAAACACCCTCGCACCCCAGGCCAAGGCATTCTCTTGGAGGCTGCAGGCCTAAACACAGGATGTCAGGGTGCACAGGAGCTAACTGGCTGTCCCGGAGGTCAAGTTTTCCATTACCGCCTGCCACGCCAGGTCACGTCCAACACCCGGAGCCTGGCAGCCACACTGCAGGATGAGGCCTATTGCACTCTCCCCCTTGCATAATCCTAACGATCCACTCAGTACCTTGGCTACCGGCCAGTCTGCTTCCCCAGTATGCTTGGACTCTACACCACCTCCCTCTCTCTTCGGGGCCCTGCCTGCAAGTTCGGTGTGCCCCATGAGCTGACCCTTTAGCCCAGCGGCCATGAAAGGCAGGCCAGGGAGAGTGGTGCCACTGGCGTTCTGCAGCTCCTCATGAAGACAAAGCAGCAAGGCCTGGGCTTCAGGTGAAGCCTACACACCCGCCCAAAGTCCAGAGCAGGGGCACCAACACCAGGAACTTTGCATCTCTGCAGACCCCACCTGTTGCCTAACTCCCGGAAGGGGCCTCGGACCTCCAGGCTCCAATTCCACCGCGATCTTGCAGGAGGGAACAGAAAATTCCAGGCACTGGCCTCTAGGTTCATCCCCTCCCAACCTGCAATGCCTGTGCCCGCTGGAGCTCTGCCCCGTTCCCTTGCCCCTCAGGTCCTACTTACCTGCTGCTCCGGACACGCACTGTTGCAAGGGACTGAGGCGGCGCGATCACCTCTACCGCCACCAGGGGGAGCGCGGACACTCGGCGAGCTCAGCGAGCGCGCGCGCACAAGCGCGCGGTAACGGACACGGACCTCCTCAGGCGCCGGCGTGACCAGGGCTCCGCTCTAGTCTGTAGGAGGAAGCCGGAGCTCAGTCCTGGCAGCCAGAGGCGCAGGTGCACTTGGCTTCCTTCAGTGCCCACCGCCGCCGTGTGCAGTCCAACGACGTAGTCGGGACCCGGCAGAACCAAAGTCATGGCTCTCACATGGCGCGACACGCGCGCCGCAACACGCCACGCCGCGCCAGGTCACGTTACACGCGACACGACACGACACGCCGCGTCACGTCACACGCGCCACAACACGCCGCGCCACGCCGCGCCGCGCCACGCCACGTCACGTAGTATTCCGGAGAGCGTGTTTGCGGCAAAACTCTCAGCGGAACGGGCTGGAGGCTGAGAGGCTCTGGTCAGCGGGCCCACTGCGGTCTGGGGCGCCGGAGCCCTGAGCAGTGGGCACAGGGACGGACGCCAGGTGCTGGTGAGTTTTGTGCTTCTGCCCTTGTAAAATAGGAAACTAGCAAAATCTATTACCTCTAGCGGAAAGTTACAGCGTGCGTGGTAAACGTAATAATTGTAAAATCCGAGAACGGGTGTGTAGGGTGAGTGAGGAATGCAACAGTGGTTTGGGAAATGTCCTGTCTCCTCCCCTGGGTTGTTGGGTGCATGCGTCTTCATCATATTGTAATGGTGGATGTTTAAGTTGATGGTGTTTTGTATGTGTATGTCACCATGTGAAGTGCTGAATGCAGCACGCAGTGAGGGAAAGCGGGTAAGTTGTTGAGGTCATGGTATCATGGAAAGGCTAATGCCAATGAGAACAAATGTGATCACGTTACACAAGTAGTTACTTGTCAGGCGGGGTAATATTGCTGGTGCCTTTATATGTGATTGCAAAAAGCTCTGTAATGGCCCAGGTCCTTGGGCCCTGCACCTGCATGGGAGACCAGGAGGAAGCACCTGGCTCCTGGCTTCCGCTTGGCACAGCCCGCCAGCCGTGGCAGCCATTTGGGGGGGGGGGGGTGAACCAACAGAAAAAGGAAGACCTTTCTCTCTCTCTCACTAAATCTATCTGTTTAAAAAAAAAGGAAAAATAATAGTAGTTATTTTTAAATAAATTGACACTGAAAAAAGTGATTTTTAATTTTTTAGAAAGTTTATGTTTAATGAATATAAAATCATAGGTACAGATTTAGGAATATAGCAGTTCTTCCCCTCCATACTTGCCCTCCCATCCCCTCTCTCTTCCCACTTCCTGCTCCCTTCCCCATAATATTCTTCATTAAGATACATTTTTAATTAACTTTATATACAGAAGACCAACCCTATACTAAGATTTCTATAACTGGCACTTCTTTGGGCACACAAAATATAAATTACTGTTTGAAAATAAGTTTTACAGTTAATTCTCACAGTACAACTCATTAAGAACAGAGGTCCTACATGGGGAATAAATGCACAGTGACTCCTGTTGTTGATTTAACAATTGACACTCTTATTTATGACATCAGTGATCACCCAAGGCCCTTGTCATGAGCTACCAATGCTTTGGAAGACTTTTGAGTCCACAAACTCCATCGGTATTTAGGCAGGGTCATAAGCAAAGTGGAAGTTCTCTCCTCCCTTCAGAGAAAGGTACCTCCTTTGATGGCCTCTTCTTTCCACTGGGATCTCACTCACAGAGGTCCTTCATGTAGATCATTTTTGGCACAGTGTCTTGGCTTTCCATGCCTGGAAAGGCTCTTATGGGCTTTTCAGCCAGATCCGAATGCCTTAAGGGCTGATTCTGAGGTCAGAGTTTAGGGCACATTTGTCATTAGTCTCCTGTGTGGGCTGCTTCCTATGTGGCAACATTCTCTTCTATTTAATTCTATCTATTGTTATTAACAGACATTTGGTCTTATTTATGTGATCCCTTTGGCACTTAATCATAACTATATGATCAATTACACACTTAATGTGATCACTGTAACATGTAGGATGCCATTAGTACCACCCATCTTAATGAGATTTCGAGTCCTATGGCAATTTTTTAGCTTTACCCTTGGGGTAAGTCTGTGGTCATGTGTCCTGAAACTTACATCTCCTATTCCCTCTCTTATTTTTTACTGGGGTCTATTTTCAATTGGATTTAAACACCAATGGATAATTCTGTTAAGTAAAGGGTTCAAACAATGGTATTAACTAGAAAAAGAAAATAGTAAAAAAGAAATAAGTTAATGAACTGCTCCTTGAGAGTCAAAACAAGGGCTATTCAAGTCACTGATTCTCAGAGTGTCAACTTCACTTCTACTGGTTTCTTTTCAGGTGCTCTGTTAGTTGTCACAGATCAGGGAGAACATATGATGTTTGTCCCTTTTGGACTGGCTTATTTCACTAAGTATGATATTTTCCAGATTCATCCATGTTGTTGCAAATGACCAGATTTCATTTTTTTTACTGCAGTGTAGTATTCCATAGAGTATATATTCCATAATTTCTTTATCCAGTCTTCTGTTGATGGGCATTTAGGTTGATTCCATGTCTTAGCTATTGTGAATTGAACTGCAAAAAACATGGAGGTGCAGATAACTATTTTATTTGCTCATTTCATTTCCCTTGGTTAAATTCTGAGGAATGGGATGACTGCGTCCTATGGTAGGTCTATATTCATGTTTCTGAGGTATCTCCTTAGTGGTTTTACCAATTTGCATTCCCACCAACCAGTGGATTAGGGTACATTTTTCCCGGCATCCTCACCAGCATTTGTTGTTAATCTCTGTATGAAATCCACTCTAACTAGGGTGAGGTGATAGCTCATTGTGGTTTTGATTTACATTTCCCTGATGGCTAATGGTCCTTAAAACTTATTCATGTGTCTGTTGGCCGTTTGAATTTCCTCTTTTGAAAAATATCTGCTTAAATCCTTGGCCCATCGCTTAACTGGGTTGTTTTGTTGTTGTTGATCTCTTGATCTCTTTTAGATTCTGGTTATTAATCCTTTATCAGTTCATCTTTTATAAATAATTTCTCCCATTCTGTTGGTTGCCTCTTCAATTTCTCGATTGTTTCTTTGGTCCTACAGAAACCTCAACTTGAAGTAACCCCATTTGTTCATTATGGTTTTGACTGCCTGTGCCTCTGGGATCTTTTCCAAGAACTCTTTGCCTGTGCCAATGTCTTGCAGGGTTTCTCCAATGTTCTCTAATAGTTTGATGGTGTCGGTTCATGCATTTCAATGTTTAATCCATGTTGAGTAGATTTCTGTGCAAGGTGTAAGGTAGGGGTCTTAATTCATACTTCAGCATGTGGAAATCCAGTTTTCCCAGCACCATTTGTTTAAGAGGCTGTCCTTGCTCCAGGGATTGATTTTAGCTCCTTGATCAAATATGAGTTGTTTGTAGATGTTTGGATTGATTTTTGGTGTTTCTATTCTGTTCCATTTGTCTGTCCCTCTATTTTTGTACAAGTACCAGGCTGTTTTTATTTATTTATTTTGACAGGCAGAGTGGATAGTGAGAGAGAGAGAGAAAGGTCTTTCTTTTACCATTGGTTCACCCTCCAATGGTCGCCACGGCTGGCGCGCTGCAGCTGGCGTACCGCGCTGATCCGAAGGTAGGAGCCAGGTGCTTATCCTGGTCTCCTATGGGGTGCAGGGCCCAAGCACTTGGGCCATCCTCCACTGCACTCCCTGGCCACAGCAGAGAGCTGGCCTGGAAGAGGGGCAACCAGGACAGAATCCGGCACCCCGATCGGGACTAGAACCCGGTGTGCTGGCGCCACTAGATGGAGGATTAGCCTAGTGAGCCGCGGCGCCTGCTTCCAGGCTGTTTCTGTTATAACTGCCTTGTAGTATGTCTTGAAAACTGGTATTGCTTTTGTTGTATAAGACTGATTTAGTTGTTCATATGTGCCTCCATATGAATTTCAACATCATTGTTTCTAGATCAGAGAAAAATTTCTTTGGTATTTGGATTGATATCACATTGAATCTGTAAATTGTTTTCAGAAGAATGGACATTATGATATTGATTTTTCCAACCCAAAGCATGGAAGCTTTTTCCATTTTTTGTGTCTTCTTCTTTTTCTTTCTTTAATATTTTATAATTCTCATCATAGAGATCTTTGACATCCTTGGTTAAATTTATTCCAAGGTATTTGATTTCTTTGTAGGTATTGTGAATGATTGATCTTAGAAGTTCTTTCTCAGCTGCAACATCATCTTTGTATACAAAGGCTGTTGATTATTGTGTATTGACTTTATTTTTTTAAAACATTTATTTTATTTATTTTGAAAGACAGAGTTACAGAGAGAGCTAGAGAGAGAGAGAGGTCTTACGACCACTGGTTCACTCCCCAGATGGCCTCAACTGCCGCCGGAGCTGTGCTGATCCGAAACCAGGAGCTTCTTCCAGGTCTCCCATACGGGTGCAGGGGCCCAAGGACTTGGGCCATCCTCTACTGTTATCTCAGGCTGTAGCAGAGAGCTGGATTGGAATAGGAGCAGCTGGGACATGAACCGGTGCCCATATGGGATGCTGGCACTTCAGGCCAGGGCGTTAACCCCCTGTGCCACAGTGCCAGCCCTGTGCATTGACTATATATCCTGCTACTTTACCACACTTTTCCATGAGTTCCAATAGTCCCTTAGTGGAGTTTTTTGGATCCCTTATATATAAAATCATATTGTGTGCAAATAGGGATAATTTGTCTTCCTCCTCCCCAATTTGTATCCCTTTGATTGCTTTTTCTTGCCTGGCAAAAATTTCCAGGACTATATTGAATAGCAATGATGAGAATGGGCATCAATGTGATTTTAGCTATATGTGTGTGATTAGTTACTCTTGTTCTGATTTCAGACACATCTCCATTGTCATATCATCAGGTTGAGAAGGGTTTTAACTGGAGTGAACATTTTGCCTTTTCTGTGCCCTATTGCACTTACACAGTGGTGTCCAAAGGAAAATATAATGATCAATTCCTCGAAGAATAAGGTTGGGGGGCAATGTTGTGGCATAATTGGTAACACTGATACCTGTGATGCCAGTAACCCATGGTTCATGTCCAGGATGCTCCACTTGTAAATCAACACTCTGCTAGTGGCCTGAGAAAAGCAGAAGAAGATGAACTAAATGTTTGCATCCTTGTTACACAATGCAGGAGACCCAGATAAAGCTCCTGGCTTCAGCCTGGCACAGAGGTGGCCATTGTAGCCATCTGGAGTAGTGAACCAGTGGATGGAAGATCTCTATGTCTCTCCTTCTGTCTCTGTAATTCTGACTTTCAAAATAAATAAATCTTAAAAAAGTAAGTACTGTTGATTGACCACATGAGATCAAAGACCAAAATCAAGCAACTACCACTGTGTGTAGGGCGCTGGCCAAGAATTTCTGCTGTGCCTGAGCAGCTTAGTTGAGTGGAAAGTGCTCCACCCCAGGACATGCCTCTGGCTTTGGGACATCACTGATTCTGCTCTGTCCTGAGACACAGATCACAATGGTACCCATAGATGCTACAACTAGGCATTGCAAGCAACCTTTGCATTTAGCCAGCGGTCTGCATAGAAGTGATAAGCTGGAAATGTGGATATATGGCAGGAAGTAGAGCTCCTAATTCAGAATTTGACTCAAGGCCAGGTACAGGGTGAGGTGGGGGTTGGGTGTTGCAAGCCTAATGCCCTGTTCTTGGTTTTGGACTCGATTCTGGTGATTGTTTTAATTCTGACCAAGAGTTGTTTGTGAGCTGCGCAGGCATGGAGAGTGATTTTCTTCTCTGATGTTGCCTGCATCCTGTAGTTGCCACACATGATTTCTCAAGGGGTCCTGAAACAAGGTCCACAGGTTAGAGAGACTTTATGAGACCCAGAGTTACGTGGTGAGCAAATGCATCCAGTGGAACACTGTCATGCTGGAGTACTCGTACCAAGAGAGATGCACCCTGTATGTTGGGTATTGAAGGATGGCATTTGTATGTTTCTCCTGCACCCTGGGTGTGATAGAGGACTTAGGAGCCCCTTCTTGGAGGCTTAGTGTCTTAGTGGCCTAAAGCAGTGTTTGAATTTAAGCTGGAACTAACATGGATTGAAAATGTTAATGTGGTCCTCTATCTAGTACCCCAAATTTGTTGACCTCAGAATAAAAACCACGTGCTTCCAGCAAGAGAGAAGTTTGCATGTTTATCTTCAAATATGGAAGTCAAATATTGAATAATGGCCCTTGTGCTGGAGAGTCAGGGAGAGGGGCAAGCACTGAGTGTGCAGTCCACAGAAACACACCAGGGAATTAGCAAGAGCCTGCAATTGGGGAGGATGCTTGCTTTAGACTGGAGCATGGAGGAGATTCTCCTTGGGTGAGTGAGACGAGCTCCTTGGTCCCTCAGCTGTGATTCCAAGTCCAGTTGATGGGTTTTTAAAAATACTTTTGGAGTGTTTTCTTTTACAGTATATTAAAATGTTGGGGAAAAGTGCCCAGCACTTTTATGTGTGGAATTTCTTTCGCTTGACACTAGTTCATGTGTTAGTGAGTGCCTTTAGAGTGATCATTCTTTAAAACTAATTAATGTCTGGAAACATTTCACTTCTCTTTAAAAATAAGAGGCACAGCCAGTTTTCTACAAGACAGGAAATTAGGGAGGTTAATCAGTTTTTGTTTGTTTCTTTTAGCTGTCAGAGGTCAGGTGTGCAGAGACTTTCTGAGCTTGGGTGACTCATAAGAGGAAGTGAAATGTTAGGAGTGACTTTCACCCCTCATTTTTCACTTTGTCATGCAGTTTCAGCTACTGCCAGGCCCAGGCACAGTGCTTCGGTGTTATTGCCTTGCCACAGCTCAAAGTCCATTCCAAGAGGCCTACTGAATATTTTGCAGGAATGACCAAGTCTGAAAAGCAGATGCAAAAGGTAAGAAGTGGGGGAATTCTTTTTTCTCTGGGAAGCTGAGGTTGTATACCTAAGTATATTCAGCTGGAATTCCTTCTATAATGTTTTCAGAATTAGATAAAAGTGTATTGATGGGGAGCCAGTAGTCACTGCAGGTCTCTCTAGAGGAGTGATTACTTGTTTGAACTGTGAATGTCTGTCTTCTGGTGTAAAATCAGATCATGTCTGCTTCAGATTCATGGATTTTCTGATCCGGAAGTGGCAGGCTGAGATTATCTCAGTGACACTGCAATTGGTTTAACATAACCTAATTGCCAAAGGCCAAGATATCTCAGGAGTGCCAGCTGCTCCAGGAAACATTAGGGCAGCATCTCACAAGTGGGTGATAACGTTGCTCCTCAGGTGACTTCTGTCACTGAAGATGTTTTCAGTTGTTACAGCTCAGATGAGGGTGCTACTGGCATCTACTGGGGTGAGGACATTGATGCTACTGCCCACCTAACAGTGCACAAACCAGGCCTGCCTCCAACAAAGAATCGTCCAAAATGTCAGTGAAGGTGAGACTGAGAAAGTGTGCGTTGGAGTATTTTTTTTTATTTGACAGAGTTTTAGACAGTGAGAGAGAGAGAAACAGAGAGAAAGGTCTTCCTTCCATTGGTTCACTCCCCAAATCACTGCTATGGCCGGCACTGTGCCAATCTGAAGCCAGGAGTCAGGTGCTTCTACCTGGTCTCTCATGCAGGTGCAGGGGCCCAAGCACCTGGGCCATCTTCCACTGCCCTCCTGGGCACAGCAGAGAGCTGGACTGGAAGAGGAGCAACCAGGACTAGAACCTGGCGCCCATATGGGATGCTGGCGCCACAGCGGAGGATTAATCAAGTGAGCCACAGCACTGGCCCCGTGCTTCTGTTAATTGTTAAAGCATTTCTAGTTTTCTGGGCAGATGAATTCTTCCTTTTCATTTTGGTACTTTCCATGCCTATTGATGTAGTTAGGTAGTTCTTTTGCCCAAATATAACTAGTGGTAAAATTTGTATTTATTACATAATTGATTTATTTTTGAAATTGTGAACATCAAAGTTCATCCACATACTTTTTTCCCTTTTATATTTTTTACTTTTAAACTTTTTAACATTTTTCAACATTCCTTTCATATGTAGGTTGTGCATACCCGTATATTACTTTTTCTTAAACAGTGGTACAAAATGAGGGATTCATGATAATGATTATAATATGGGGAAAGAGGTATGTTGTAAGGTACATTGTATACTTCAATGAAGCATTATTTGTAACAACAACAAATGATATGACATCCATACAGTTTTTGCACTCACTATATATTCCACAAATATAATTTTCTCCTTCTAAGTCTGGCTTATTTCACTTAACATAATGATCTCTCCATATCCAATTAATTGAAATCACCATGTGAAAGATATACCTACACTCCTGTGTTTTATATCAGCCCAATTCAAAATTGGAAAATAGGAAGTCAATCAAAATATCTATCAACTGATGACTGGATCCAGAGTACGTGTGGGTGTGTGTTCGTGTGTGTGTGTGTATGTGTGTGTGTATGTGTATGCTGCATTAAATTTTAATAGCTCCAGTTAAAAAAAGTAACATCTTGAGATTTGCAACAAAGTGAATAGAACTGACAATTTGAATTTAATTGTATATTTCAACATGACTTGTTAGGATTTTTGTAAGAAGTATTGCATAATGAAGTAAGAACGTAGGCTTTGGTGTTAGATTTCCTGGGTATGAATCTCAGCTCTGCATTTTTTCATTTGGTGACTTTGGCAAGGGAATTAATTACTGTATATTCTTCCTGAATGGAGATAAAAAGAATTTTGACTTCACTGGATTGTTAAGAATAATGACAGAGCATATACTCAGAGCCCTGAACCTGGTTCTTAGCTCATGATAAACATTAACATTAAACAGCAGTGATTTATTTGTGGTGCTGTTACTAAGGGAATTTGGACACGTGGAATAATGGTTTGTGAAAGCTGTTATTGTGCTCATGTCCATATCACAGGCATGGATAGAAGTTCTTCAGAAGAGGCAGCAGGGAAAAGCACTTATGATGGATGCCATTAAAAAAAGATGTCACAAAGGTCAGTGTATCTGCTAAGTATTTAGTGAAAACAGGTACCAGGTGCTGTAGACTTCACTTGGAAATGTAGTGCTTTGATGCCTTCCTAAGTGATTTGGAACTATTGGACCTAATTTTCGGGATTGGACCTAAGGTGTGCCTACTAAAGTGAATTTAGTAAATATTAGTCTTATTTTGAAATTTAAACTTTTATTTTTAAAATGAAATGTTGCTTATCAAAGTACTTCTTCACTCATGGGCTTCTCTGATGAACTTAATTTCCTGGAGAGGTCAGAATTCAATCACATGGACATTTAGGCAGGAGCTAAAGCCCAGCAGATGAAGGAGGGGTGAGAAGTGGTTTTGTGTAGTTCTATAAAGTGTGGTGGACCAACAGCTTTTGATTGACCTGGGAAACCTCCATCATGGTGACTTTTTTTTTCTGCCAGGCAAAGTTAGACAGTGAGAGAGAGACAGAGAGAAAGGTTTTCTTTCTGTTGGTTCACTCCCCTAATGGCCGCTATGGCCGGCGCTACGCTGATCTGAAGCCAGGAGCTGGGTACTTCCTCCTGGTCTCCCATGCGGGTGAAGGGACCCAAGCACTTGGGCCATCCTCCACTGCCCTCCCAGACCACAGCAGAGAGCTGGACGGGAAGAGGAGCAACCGGGACTAGTACCCGGCACCCCAACCAGGACTAGAACATGGGTTGCCGGTGCCGCAGGCTGAGGATTAGCCAAGTGAGCCATGGCACCGGCCATTATCATGGTGTCCTCTAAGTGGAGACTCAGGTGCAACTGCTGCTTGTGGCCAAAGCTGAGACTGCCAAGTCGTGCGTCTTTCTACTACCTATCAGTCTTTGATAATTAAAGTAGGGTAATTGAAGTGTTTGATACGGTATGAATGTTTAGCCATTGTGTGATTCTGTGTCATACAGTTTGATGGTTAAGGGTACACAGGAAGAAGGTAGCTTTGAGCAGGGCACATTGCCTCTCTAAGCCTTAGGGACCCTGTCTACTACAGTGAGGAAATGGGGTGTACTTCATGAAATATTGGCCCTTACTGTTCTTAGTCCTCTTCCCTATGTTCCTGCACACCAGGCCTGTGTGGGCAAGGGGGTTCATAATTTCCATACAATACACTGTTGTGAGGGAGACATTGAGGGCATTATGTGGAAGCACACTGAAGAATACTGAACACAATGCATGTGACTTCCTAGCAGAGGGTCCCACCTGAGCATGGTCTGATGCATGAGTAAGAATTAATCACAGTAGTAAACAAGCCACGTTCAGGAAGATGGGAAAAATGAGTGAGCCGATGGTAAAAAATGTGAATCATCAGATATTTGCGAGAGGAACAGTGAGTATTTGGCATCCTTCAAGTCCAGTTTGAAGCAAGGACTGGTGACACATTACTGGGAGCCCAATTGATATATTTGTCAGTTGAAGAGCTTGAGCTAGGCAGTGGGGAAATACTGTATGTTATACTCAGAATATACACTCAGAATAGTGAACAGGTAATGTTTGTATTTTGAAAAGATGATGGTGGTGCTTGTGTAATTGAATGATTTCAGAAAAGCAGAGATACTGAAGAGCAGACTGTTAGAAGTGTCCTGATGAGCAGTGATGAGCACCTGAGAGAGGTCATGAGCTAGGGAAGAGAAAATGGATTGAAGAAATAGTTAAGAAGCCAAATGAAAAGCATTCAATAGTGGAAATGGATATAAGGAGTTAAAGACATCTGGCTATGTAGCATCAGCCTTATTTAGCGTGCATGTGAGGGAAAACAGTCTAGGAAAGGACATGTGCTATGTGATGTTGGATAGACTGAATTTGAGATATTCAAGTTGGCTGGGAGTATCCATCCATTCAGTATCCATTGAATGTGAACTGCATGTATGTGTTCTTGAAAGGAATGGAATAGGCTGATTTAGTCAAATTCTGTTAAAAAAATAGAATGCTTTCTAAAGATACCAGAAAACCACATGATACATGTAACTCGTTTCCTCCCTCTTGTTTCATTACTGTCCTAGTCATTAAAACCATAGCTATATCCCAGCTGGAGCTTTATTAGAGAAAAACGTATAACTATGGATGGGATTTGGGGTGATACTCTGTATTTCTGTAGTGTCAGTTGTAATGTTTCCCTTTTCATCTCTGATTCCACTTCTTTGAATCTTCTTTCTTAGTTTTGTTAAGGATTTGTTTTGTTCATCTTTTCAAAGAACCACCTATTTGTTCATTCGCTTCTCTTACAATATTCTTCATTTCAGCTATGATTTTTAATATTTATTTCCTTCTAGTAATTTTGGGTTTGGTTTTCTTATGTTTCCTCTTTCCTTGAGTTTTAGTGATTCTTCTAAATAAACAAATGTGTTGCTAATTTAATATTTTCTTTATTTTATTTTATTTTTATTTTTATTTGACAGAGTTAGATAGTGAGAGAGACAGAGAGAAAGGTCTTCCTTCCATTGGTTCACTCCCCAAATGGCCACTACAGCTGGTGCTGTGCCAATCCAAAGCCAGGAGCCAGGTGCTTCTTCCTGGTCTCCCATGCGGGTGCAGGGACCTAAGCACCTGGGCCATCCTCCACTGCCCTCCCGGGCCACAGCAGAGAACTGGACTGGAATTTCTTTCTTTTTTTGTGAAGGCACTGATGGCTAAAACTTTCCTTTTAGTTCTGCTTGTTCAATAACCCATCAACTATAATGTGTTGTATTTACATTATTATTCACTTCACAACATGTTTAAATTTCCCCTTTGACCATTTTTGATCAGAAGAGACTGTTTAATTTTACTGTATTAATATGGATTACAGTTTTCTTTGTTAATGATTTCCAATGTTACTGGATTGTGTCCAGAAAACATATTGATATAATCTCTGTTATATAAAATATATTTAGACTTTTGTGTGAACTCTCATTTATTCTATCCTGGGGAAAGTTCCATGAGCTGTAAAAAGAATATGTATTCTGTAATTATTTAACTGTTTTATTTTTCCTTTTTTGGAAAGTTTCATTTATTTGAAAGGCAGAGTTAGAGACAGAACATGAGACATCTTCCATCCACTGCTTCATTCCCCTAGTGGATTCAAAGGCTGGAGGGTGGGCTAGGTGGAAGCCAGAAGCCTGAAATCCTATCCCAGTCTTTCATGTGGGTGACAGAGGTCCAAGCATTTGTTCCATCTTTTACTGCTTTCCACAGGGAGTTGAATAAAAAATGGAGCAGTCAGCAGTTAAACCAGCACTCACACGAGATGCTAGTGGTATCCCAGGTGGCAGCTTAACTTGCTGTGCTACAGTGCCAGCCTCTGTTCCACAACTGTGTGATTGCATGTTTTACACAAGTCTGTCAAATCCCATTGTTCGAGAGTGCAGTTTAAATCTGTTTGTTGATTTTCTGTATTGATTAACTGTCCACTTGCTAAAGTAGGATAATAAAGTGTCCTACTCTTGGAGCCTATGATTTTATGAGTTTCAATGTTGCTTTATATATTTTATACACTGTCATGCTCCAAGACAGAGGGGGTATGTGTGGGTGGGTGGGTGGGTGGTTATTTCCTCTTGCTGGATTAGTCCCTTTACATTCGGTAGAGTCTTTCCTTTTCTCTTTTTTATGCTTTTTTTTTTGACAGGCAGAATTAGACAGTGAGAGAGAGAGAGAGACAGAGAGAAAGGTCTTCCTTCCGTTGGTTCACCCCCCAAATGGCTGCTACAGCTGGCGCACTGTGCCGATCCGAGGCCAGGAGCCAGGTGCTTCCTCCTGGTCTCCCATGCGGGTGCAGGGCCCAAGCACCTGGGCCATCCTCCACTGCCTTCCCAGGCCACAGCAGAGAGCTGGACTGTAAGAGGAGCAACTGGGACAGAACTGGTGCCCCAACCGGGACTAGAACCTGGGATGCCAGCCCCACAGGTGGAGGATTAGTCAAGTGAGCTGTGGCGCTGGCCTTTTTTATGCTTTTGAAATTATTTTCTTATTGATTTTCATTTTATTTGAAATTTAAAGAGAGAATCAGACAGAGGTCTCCTACCCACTGGTTCACCCGTCAAATGCCCAGAACAGCCAAGGCTGGGCCAGGCTTAAGCAGGGAGCAAGGTACAAAATCTGAGTCTCTACATAGGTCACATGGACCCAAGTAACCAAGCCATCATGTTCTGACTCCCAGAATGTGCACCTGCAGGATGCTGTAAGTGGAAGGGGAATTGGAACTGGAACCAAAGTCAGACACTGTGATTTGGGATATGGAAGTCACATCCAGAAGCATGAAAGGCCAGCTACTCCCCTGGGTAGTACTTATAATGTCCTAGGCACTGCCCTACTAAGTTTCTATAGGTTGTTTCATCTAGTCATCACAGCAAACGTTCCTATTTAGATGTCATTATACCCATTTTCAGAGAAACTGAGGCTAAGATAAGTTAAGTTCGTACATGTAGAAAGAGGTTTAGCTGGGACTTGAACCCAAGCTAGCTGCAGAGCTACAAGGTCACATTGAAACTCAGCATGGGGGGCAGCAGGGGTCCACGGGACTACAAAAGCAGCAAGAAGGAAGCAGTGCCCAATTCTGCCTAGCGGGGAGTGGTATGGTAAACATCAGTTATTTGGGATTCTGAAAGATTCAGGAGGCTCCTGAGCTGGGACTTATAGGACATCCCTAGTGACTATGCGACTTCCTGGAGCGACAGGGACTGCAGAAAGAACAGTAAGTATAGACATACAGAGTGCACAATCTTAGTGCCTTGGAGCTAAAGAAGTTGAAATGCAGCTGAAGAACAAGGTGTTCAACTTGATAGCACACACTAAATATATGAAATAGCTTAAAACACAAAAGTTAAAAGAAAAACAATAAAACAAAAATTCTATAGCAAACTATGGATGAAAAGTTGTTTTATAACTTTCAGTGTTGAAGATTTTCTTATGTAATGAACAAAACCCAGAAACCATAATGAAAAAAGGGCAACAAGTTAAAGGGAAAGGCACTTCTGATGACACACATAAATAGAGTTAGAAGACAAGTGTGAGAGAAACTTCAAATTGTATACTCCAAATTCTGTATTTTTTCCTTAGTAACAGGAGCCCTATATGATTTGTGATGGTCATTTCCTGGGCTGCCTTGTGGTTACTTGTCACACTTCAAATATAATCCAGAGAGTGCTACTGTCAACATTCCCATTTGATAAGATAAGGGAACAAAACTCAAGGATATTAAGTGATGCATCCACCCCCTGCCCCAACACACATAAACACATGAATCACCTGGAAATCTCTCTTGGGCAGCCTGTGTGCACTCACCTTTTTAAGTCAGCACTTCTTATTTGCTGTGTTCCAGGCTCTCTTCTAAGCATTTTCAAATGCTATCTCATATAATCCTGACACCAACCGTATTAGGTTATAATAGGTTAGATTATAATTTTATTTTACAATAGGAAACTGAGTCATAAAATTGCTTAGTAGCTTACCTGAAGCCACACAGCTAGTAATAAGTAGCCAGAATTCAAATCCAGAAAAGTCCTATTTTCTGCTGTGTTCTCTCAGTCACTTCCCATGTTGTCTCTGTGCCTCCTGCTATTTACTAAGTGACGGAAGCTTTCTTATGTTGGCTCTGATCCCTCCAGGTATTTTACCATCCACGTCTATCTCTGTATGATTTACTCTGGGCAGCAGAGTGCAATTCTGAAATCTGCCTGGGAGACTAGGCACATGGTAGTGAGATGTCAGAGCTTGGGACCAGTGAGTGCTCCTGTGCCTTTCCCTCTAAGGAGACCCTCCTGGCCTCAGAGGCTTGCCAAAGCGTTGAGACAGGAAGGTCTGGTTCCTCCACTCATCTTTCATCAAATATGTGGTGAGCACAAAAAACTGTGCCAGGGTACATAGAGCTCTGAGTGAGACAGCCATGGTCCCTGCTGCCTGAAGTCAGAATCTAGATGGAGTCAAAATGACAGGATAGCTCAGTAAATCCAAGAGTGATAGTGACCCATGTTATATTTAAAGTAATAGGCAACCAGGTGAGTGACGGGAAGATCTGCTGCTGGATGCAGCATGTGATAGAATGCAAGTTTGGAGGCCAAGCAGGAAGCAGCCTTAGGGACAGGCAAAGGGAAAAAAAAAAAAAACACCCCATAGCTACCAAGAAGAAAGGCCCTGGGACATGAGCAAGTCAATAGCATGACAGGAGGCAAAAGGTTGTAAAAAATCGGGCCAGTGCTGTGGCTCATCTGATTAATCCTTCACCTGCAGCACCAGGTGCACTGGGCACTGGGCACTCTATGGGCACTGGGTTCTAGTCCCAGTTGCTCCTCTTCCAGTCCAGCTCTCTGCTGTGGCCTAGGAGGGCAGTGGAGGATGGCCCAGGTGCTTGGGCCTTGCACCCACATGGGAGACCAGGAGAAAGCACCTGGCTCCTGGCTTCAGATCGGTGCAGTGCCAGCCATAGCGGCCATTTGGGGGGCGAACTGACGGAAGACCTTTCTCTCTCTCTCTCTCTCTCTCTCTCTCTGTCTATAACTCTGTCAAATAAATTTAAAAAAATCTGATCAAATCCTTCTTACTGAAATAATAATGGTTGCCAGTGTGTGTAACTCCTACAAGTTTGCACTGGAGAGAAGCAGTTTGATAATGAATGAACCTGGTGTTATAGTCAGATCTTCCTGGCCACTACCAGCTTCTCTGTGTTTAAATTCTTTGTGCCTCCCATTGCACTCTTCTTCATTGGAGGAAAATGTCCATCTCGGCAGGATGACTGGGCATGTAATGAAGGAATGTGAATCAAGGGCTGTGCATGATCTTAATATAATGCAGATAACAGTAAACTCCTTGGCTCTGAAGCCCCTAACCACCTGTTACATCCCTTATGGTCCCAAATACCAGTTTGCATCCTTGCTGAAACTAGGAGAGTCCCCTCTGGATAATATCATTTTTAAAGTATGTTTTCATTTTTACTTCAAAGGAAGAGAAAAGGAGAGGGAGAGGGAGATACCTTCCGTCCACTGGTTCACTTTCCAAATGAACACAACTGCCAAAGGTGGTCTAAGCCAAAGCTAGGAGCCACAAATTCTATCCAGATATTGCTCGTAGGTGGCAGGGGCCCAAGTACTCATGACATCCTCTGCTATTTGCTAGACACATTAGCAGCAGGGAGCTGGATCAACATCCAAGACTCAAAAACATGCTCCAGTATGGGATGTGAGCATTATATGTGGTGGCTTAGCTCTCTGGGCCACAACACCAGCCACCAGATAACATCGTACTTCCTTTGATTGGGTTCTTTTATGCTCTGTATTTTCCCTTCACTATTTATGAGACCCTCCCTTCCAAACTTCATACCCACGTTTATACATAGAAACTACATCCTCTCTCTACCTAATTCTACCCTAAGACAGTAGAGAGGAAGAAGCGTGGCATTCCGGGAAGGACACCTCAGTTCATTCATCACCAGGCGTGGCCCCCTCTCTCACTGTACTGTGACCCTCTCCGACTAATTTCAGTCCCTCTCTCACTGTGCTGTGACCCTGTCGGACTACTTTCAATCCTTGGATCAATCTAGTGTTTCTCCTCACTGTGCTTTTCCATATAACTTACCTGATGTGCTGTGCCTCAACCTGTGATCACTTCCTCCGAGATGACCTCCTAGTCTCTGCTCCCTGACGTGAACCTGTTTTGTATGTTGTTGGCACATGTACCTTATTCCCTATTTACTAGTCAGTTTACAATTATTGGTCTTTTCTTTCATATAGTACAAGATTCTCCTACCCAGCTTCATCCCAGTGACTGTCACATGGTACTATACTAAATGATGTTAACTGAGCACCAGGTTACAGATACTGTACTAAGCACCTGAATTATTTTATTTTTTTTAACTTTTATTTAATGAATATAAATTTCCAAAGTACAGCTTATGGATTACAGTGGCTCCCCCTCCATAACTTCCCTCCCACCCGCAACCCTCCCCTTTCCCTCTCCCTCCCCCCTTCCATTTCACATCAAGATTCATTTTCAATTCTCTTTATATACAGAAGATCAGTTTAGCATACATTAAGTAAAGATTTCAACAGTTTGCACCCACATAGAAACACAAAGTGAACAATACTGTTTGAGTACTAGTTATAGCATTAAATCACAATGTACAGTACATTAAGGACAGAGATCCTACATGAGGAGTAAGTGCACAGTGACTCCTGTTGTTGACTTAACAAATTGACACTCTTGTTTATGGCATCAGTAATCACCCTAGGATCTATTCATGTGTTGCCAAGGCTATGGAAGCCTTTTGAGTTCACCAACTCTGATCATATTTAGACAAGGTCATAGTCAAAGTGGAGGTTCTCTCCTCCCTTCAGAGAAAGGTACCTCCTTCTTTGATGACCTGTTCTTTTCAGTGGGAGCTCACTCGCGAGAAGATCTTTCATTTAGGTATTGTTTTTTTCCCCAGAGTGTTTTGGCTTTCCATGCCTGTAATACTCTCATGGGCTTTTCAGCCAGATCCGCGTGCCCTAAGGGCTGATTCTGAAGCCAGGGTGCTATTTAGGACATCTCCATTCTATGAGTCTGCTGTGTATCCTGCTTCCCATGTTGAATCAGTCTCTCCCTTTTTTATTCTATCAGCTAGTATTGGCAGACACTAGTCTTGTTTATGTGATCCCTTTGGCTCTTAGTCCTATCATTATGATCAATTGTGAACAGAAATTGATCACTGGGACTAGTGAGATGGCATTGGTACATGCCACCTTGATGGGATTGAATTGGAATCCCCTGGTATGTTTCTAACTCTACCGTTTGAGGTAAGTCAGCTTGAGCATGTCCCGAATTGCACATCTCTTCCCTCTCTTATTCCCATTCTTATATTTAACAGCAATCATTTTTCAGTTAAGTTTCAACACTTAAGAATAACTGTGTATTGATTACAGTATTCAACCAAAAGTATTAAGTAGAACAAACAAAAAAAATACTAAGAAGGATAACGTATTAAGTTGTTCATCAACAGTCAGGGCAAGGGCTGATCAAGTCACCGTTTCTCATAGTGCTCATTTCACTTTAACAGGTTTCCTTTTTGGTGCTCAGTTAGTTGTCCCCGATCAGGGAGAACATATGGTATTTGTCCATTTGGGACTGGTTTATTTCACACAGCATAATGCTTTCCAAATTCCTAACAGGGATCACTTTTCAGTTAAAATTTAAACACCTAAGAATAATTGTGTGTTAATTACAGAGTTCAACCAATAGCACTAGAACAATAAAGAAATACTAAAATGGATAAAGTATTACATTGTACATCAACAGTCAGACAAGAGCTGATCAAGTCACTGTTTCTTATAGTGTCTATTTCACTTCAGCAAGTTTCCCCTTTGGTGCTCAGTTAGTTGTTGCCGATCAGGGAGACCATATGATATTTGTCCCTTTGGGACTGGCTTAGTTCACTCAGCATGATGTTTTCCAGATTCCTCCCTTCAATAGACATTTTTCAAAAGAGGAAATCCAAATGGCCAACAGGCACATGAAAAAATGTTCAAGGTCACTAGCAATCAGGGAAATGCAAATCAAAAGCACAATGAGGTTTCACCTCACCCCGGTTAGAATGGCTCACATACAGAAATCTACCAACAACAGATGCTGGCGAGGATGTGGGGAAAAAGGGACACTAACCCACTGTTGGTGGGAAAGCAAACTGGTGAAGCCACTATGGAAATCAGTCTGGAGATTCCTCAGAAACCTGAATATAACCCTACCGTTCGACCCAGCCATCCCACTCCTTGGAATTTACCCAAAGGAGTTTAAATTGATAAAGAAAAAAGCGGTCTGCACCCTAATGTTTATTGCAGCACAATTCACATTTTGTTGCAAATGACTGGGTTTCATTGTTTTTGACTGCTGTATAGTATTCGATAGAGTACATGTCCCATAATTTCTTTATCCAGTCTACTGTTGATGGGCATTTGGGTTGGTTCCAGGTCTTAGCTATTGTGAATTGAGCTGCAATAAACATTAATGTGCAGACAGCTTTTTGTTTGCCAATTTCATTTGCTTTGGGTAAATTCCAAGGAGTGGGATGGCTGGGTCAAATGGTAGGGTTATCTTCAGGTTTCTGAGGAATCTCCAGACTGACTTTCCATAGTAGCATCACCAGTTTGCATTCCCAACAACAGTGGGTTAGTGTCCCTTTTTCCCCACATCCTCTCCAGCATCGGTTGTTGGTAGATTTCTGAATGTGAGGAATTGTAACTGGGGTGAGGTAAAACCTCATTGTGGTTTTGATTTGCATTTCCCTAATTGCTAGTGATCTTGAACATTTTTTCATGTGTCTGTTGGCCATTTGGATTTCCTCTTTTGAAAAATGTCTATTTTTTATTTATTTTTTTAACTTTTATTTAATGAATATAAATTTCCAAAGTACGACTTATGGATTACAATGGCTTCCCCCCCATACCGTCCCTCCCACCCGCAACCCTCCCCTTTCCCACTACCTCTCCCTTTTCATTCACATCAAGATTCATTTTCGATTCTATTAATATACAGAAGATCAGCTTAGTATACATTAAGTAAAGATTTCAACAGTTTGCTCCCATACGGAAACAAAAAGTGAAAAATAATAGATGATTTTTAAAATGATGATGAAATCAGATCAGACATATTGTCATGTTTAATCCCAGTGAGAGTCAAGTTGGGAATTGATAATTTCTTTTTTTTTAACAGAAGATTAGTTTAGTATACATTAAGTAAAGATTTCAACAGTTTGCAACCCCATAGAAACACAAAGTGAAATATACTGTTTGAGTACTCGTTATAGCATTAAATCTCAATGTACAGCACATTAAGGACAGAGATCCTACATGAGGAGTAAGTGCACAGTGACATCTGTTGTTGACTTTACAAATTGACACTCCTGTTTATGGCATCAGTAATCTCCATATGCTCCAGGCATGAGTTTCCAAGGCTATGGAAGCCCCTTGAGTTCTCCGATTCTTATCTTGTTTAGACAAGGTCATAGTCAAAGTGGAGGTTCTCTCCTCCCTTCAGAGAAAGGTACCTCCTTCTTTGAAGACCTGTTCTTTCCACTGGGATCTCATTCACAGAGATCTTTCATTAGGGTCTTTTTTTTTTCCAGAGTGTCTTGGCTTTCCATGCCTGAAATACTCTCATGGGCTTTTCAGCCAGATCCGAATGGCTTTAGGGCTGATTCTGAGGCCAGAGTGCTGTTTAGGACATCTGCCATTCTATGAGTTTGCTGAGTATCTCGCTTCCCATGTTGGATCACTCTCCCCTTTATTTATTCTATCGGTTAGTGTTAGCAGGTACTAGACTTGTTTATGTGCTCCCTTTGCCTCTTAGTCCTTTCATTATGATCAATTGTGAACTGAAATTGATCTCTTGGAATAGTGATATGGCATTGGTACATGCCACCTTGATGGGATTGAATTGGAATCCCCTGGTATGTTTCTAACTCTACCATTTGGGGCAAGTCAGCTTGAGCATGTCCCAAATTATACATCTCTTCCCTCTCTTGTTCCCACTCTTATGTTTAACAGGGGTCACATTTCAGTTAATTTTCAACACTTAAGAATAACTGTGTATTAATTGCAGAATTAAACCAGTCATATTAAGTAGAACAGACAAAAAAAAACTACTAAGAGGGATAATGTATTAAGTTGTTCATTAACAGTCAGGACAAGGGCTGATCAAGTCACCGTTTCTCATAGTATCCATTTCACTTCAGGAGGTTTCATTTTTGGTGTTCAGTCAGTTGTCACCAATCAGGGAGAACATATGGTATTTGTCCCTTTGGGACTGGCTTACTTCACTCAGCATGATGTGTTCCAGATTCCTCCATTTTGTTGCAAATGACTGGATTTCTTTGTTTCTTACTGCGGTATAGTATTCTAAAGCGTACATATCCCATAATTTCTTTATCCAGTCTACCGTTGATGGGCATTTAGGTTGGTTCCAGGTCTTGGCTATTGTGAATTGTGCTGCGATAAACATTAGGGTGCAGACCGCTTTTTTGTTTGCCAATTTAAATTCCTTTGGGTAAATTCCAAGGAGTGGGATGGCTGGGTCGAACGGTAGGGTTATCTTCAGGTTTCTGAGGAATCTCCAGACTGACTTCCATAGTGGCTTGACCAGTTTGCATTCCCACCAACAGTGGGTTAGTGTCCCTTTTTCCCCACATCCTCTCCAGCATCGGTTGTTGGTAGATTTCTGTATGTGAGCCATACTAACCGGGGTGAGGTGAAACCTCATTGTGGTTTTGATTTGCTTTTCCCTGATTGCTAGTGATCTTGAACATTTTTTCATGTGTCTGTAGGCAGGCCATTTGGATTTCCTCTTTTGAAAAATGTCTATTGAGGTCCTTGGCCCATCTCTTAAGTGGGTTGTTTGTTTTGTTGTTGTGGAGTTTCTTGATCTCTTTTTGGATTCTGGTTATTAACCCTTTATCTGTTGCATAGTTTGCAAATATTTTTTCCCATTCTATCGGTTGTCTCTTCACTCTCCTGACTGTTTCTTTTGCAGTACAGAAACTTCTCAATTTGATGCAATCCCAATAGTTGATTTTGGCTTTGACTGCCTGTGCCTCCCGGGTCTTTTCCAGAAACTCTTTGCCTGTGCCAATATCTTGAAGGGTTTCTCCAATGTTCTCTAATAACTTGATGGTGTCAGGTCGTAGATTTAGGTCTTTAATTCATGCTGAGTGAATTTTTGTGTAAGGTGTAAGGTAGGGGTCTTGCTTCATGCTTCTGCACATGGAAATCCAGTTTTCCCAGCAGCATTTATTGAATAGACTGTCCTTACTCCAGGAATTGGTTTTAGATCCTTGATCAAATATAATTTGGCTGTAAATGTTTGGGTTGATTTCTGGTGTTTCAATTCTGTTCCATTGGTCTATCCATCTGTTTCTGTACCAGTACCATGCTGTTTTGATAACAACTGCCCTGTAGTATGTCCTGAAATCTGGTATTGAGATGCCTCCAGCTTTGTTTTTGTTGTACAAGATTGCTTTAGCTATTCGAGGTCTCTTGTGTCTCCATATGAATTTCAGCATCATTTTGTCTAGATCTGAGAAGAATGTCTTTGGTATCCTGATTGGAATTGCATTGAATCTATAAATTGCTTTTGGGAAATGTACATTTTGATGATGTTGATTCTTCCAATCCATGAGCATAGCAGATTTTCCCATTTTTTGGTATCCTCTTCTATTTCTTTCTTTAAGATTTTGTAATTCTCATCGTTAAGTTTATTCCAAGGTATTTGATTGTTTTTGTAGCTATTGTGAATGGGATTGATTGATTGATCTTAGCAGTTCTTTCTCAGCCGTGGCATTGCTTGTATATAAAAAGGCTGTTGATTTTTTTGTGTGTGTGCATTGATTTCATATCCTGCCACTTTGCCAAACTCCTCTATGAGTTCCAATAGTCTCTTAGTAGAGTTCTTTGGATCCTGTAAGTAAAGAATCATATCGTCTGCAAAGAGGGATAGTTTGACTTCTTCCTTCTCAATTTGTATTCCTTTAATTTCTTTTTCGTGTCTGATGGCTCTGGCTAAAACTTCCAGAACTATGTTAAATAGCAGTGGTGAGAGTGGGCATCCCTGTCTGGTGCCAGATTTCAGTGGAATAGGATGCTGGCCGTGGGTTTTTCATAAATTGCTTTGATTATATTGAGGAATGTTCCTTCTATCCCCAATTTACTTAGAGTTTTCATCATGAAAGGGTGTTCAATTTTATCGAATGCTTTCTCTGCATCTATTGAGATAATCATATGTTTTTTCTTTTGCAGTCTGTTAATGTGGTGTATCACATTGATTGATTTGCGAATGTTGAACCATCCCTGCATACCAGGGATGAATCCCACTTGGTCTGGGTGGATGATTTTCCTGATGTGTTGTTGTATTCTATTGGTGAGAATTTTATTGAGGATTTTTGTATCTATATTCATCAGGGATATTGATCTATAATTTTCTTTCAGTGCTGCATCTTTCTCTGGCTTAGGGATTAAGGTGATGCTGGCTTCATAGAAAGAATTTGGGAGGATTCCCTCTTTTTCGATTGTTCTGAATAGTTTGAGAAGAAATAGGATTAGTTCTTTAAGTGTCTGGTAGAATTCAGCAGTGAATCCATCTGGTCCTGGACTTTTCTTTGTTGGGAGGGCCTTTATTACTGTTTCAATTTCTGTTTCAGTTATGGGTCTATTTATGTTTTCTATGTCTTCCTGGTTCAATTTTGGTACCTTGCATGTGTCCAGGAATCTATCCATTTCTGGTAGATTTTCCTGTTTGCTGGCATACAGGTCCTTGTAGTAATTTCTGATGATTCTTTTTATTTCTGTGGTGTCTGTTGTTACGTTTCCTTTTTCATCTCTGATTTTATTGATTTGGGTCTTTTCTTTTTTTAGTTAGTTGGGCCAATGTGGTGTCAATTTTGTTTATTTTTTCAAAAAACCAGCTTCTCGTTTGGCTGATTTTTTTGTAGTTTTTTTTTTTTTTTTGGATTCAATCCTGTTGATTTCTTCTCTGATTTTAATTATTTCTCTTCTCCTACTAGATTTGGGTTTGGTTTGCTGCAGTTTTCCTAGGTCCTTGAGATGCGCTGAAAGCTCATTTATTTGGTGTCTTTCCAATTTCTTGATATAGGCACCTATTGCTATAAATTTGCCTCTCAATACTGCTTTTGCTGTATCCCAGAAGTTTTGATATGTTGTGTTGTTATTTTCATTTACTTCCAGAAAGTTTCTGATTTCTCTTTTGATTTCTTGAATGACCCAGTGTTCATTCAAGAGCATGTTGTTCAGTCTCCATGTGTACGCATACTTTCTGGGGTTTCCTGAGTTGCTAATTTCCCGCTTCATTCCGCTGTGGTCTGAGAAGCTGCATGGTATGATTCTAATTCTTTTAAATTTGTTGAGACTTGCTTTATGGCCTAGTACGTGATCAATCCTAGAGAAGGTTCCATGCACTGCTGAGAAGAATGTAACGTCTTTAGATGTAGGATTGAAAGTTCTGTAGATATCTGTTAGATCCATTTGGGCAATAGTGTCGATTAAATCTGCTGTTTCCTTGTTGATCTTCTGTCCGGATGATCTGTCTATTTCTGAGAGTGGAGTATTGAAGTCCCCCAGTACTATTGTATTGGAATCTAAATCTCCCTTTAAGTCCCTTAACATATCTTTTAAATAGACCGGTGCCCTGTAATTAGGTGCATATACATTTATAATAGTTACATCTTCTGTTGAATTGAACCCTTAATCATTATATAGTGCCCCTCTTTGTCTCTCTTAACAGTTTTTGTATTAAAGTTTATTTTGTCTGATATTAATATGGCTATACCTGCCTTTTTTTGGTTTCTGTTGGCATGGAATATCTTTTTCCAACCTTTCACTTTCAGTCTGCATGCCTCTTTGTTAGAGAGATGTGTTTCTTGTAGGCAACAAATAGTTGGGTTGTGTTCTTTGAGCCAGTCAGCCAATCGGTGTCTTTTAACTGTAGAATTCAGACCATTAATGTTTAATGTGACTATTGGTATGCAGTGACTTTGCCCTGCCATTTTCCCGGAAATATTTTCTAGTATATGCTTTGAGCTTCCCATGCTCTTTTACTGGTAGGTGTTCTTCCTTTCCCTTCTTTCATATTGATGGCCGTGTTTCTGTGTTTCTGAGTGTAGCACATCTTTAAGTATCTTTTGCAGGGCCGGACGAGTGGCCACAAATTCTTTCAATTTCTGTTTGCTATGAAAGGTCTTTATTTCACCTTCATTCACAAATGAGAGCTCAGCAGGATATAATATTCTGGGCTGGCAATTTTTCTCTCTTAGCACCTGTGCTATGTCTCGCCATTCCCTCCTAGCCTGTAGTGTTTCTGATGAGAAGTCTGCTGTGAGTCTGATTGGAGAACTTCTGAGGGTAATCTGACATTTCTCTCTTGCACATTTTAGGATCTTTTCTTTATGTTTCACTGTGAAGAGTTTAATTGCAACGTGTCGTGGTGAGGCTCTCTTTTGGTCATGTTTATTGGGGGTTCTATGAGCTTCCTGTACTAGGATGTCTCTGTCCTTCTCCAAATCTTGAAAGTTCTCTGCTAGTATCTCACTAAAAAGGCCTTCTAATCCTTTCTCTCTCTCCATGCCTTCAGGAACTCCTAGAACTCGAATAATCGAATGTTGGTTCTTTTAATAGTATCCTGTAGATTCCCAACAATATTTTTTAGATTTGTAATTTCCTCTTCTTTTCTTTGGTTTGACTGTATGTTTTCCTGTGCTCTATCTTCTAAGTCCGATATTCTCTCTTCTGCTTCACCCATTCTGTTTTTAAGGCTTTCTAATGTGTTTGTCATTTGATCTATTGAGCTCTTCATTTCATTTTGATTTCTCTTCACTATCACACTTTCCTGTTCTGCTAGTTTCTGTGTTGCATTTTGATTCTTCCTTAAAATTTCATTTTCACGAGAGAGATTTTCAATCTTGTCCAGTAAGGATTTCTGTAGTTCAAGGATTTGCTTTTGAAAACTTCTAAATGATCTTATCATAAATTTTTTGAAATCTGTATCTTGCATTTCTTCTATCTCATCATCTTCATAATCTTGGCTTGGGGTGTTTTGTTTATTTGGAGGCATCATAGTGTCATTGTTGATGTTGTTCCCTCGATTTCTGTGTTTGTTGCTTGGCATAGTTAATTCTTCTTTCATCACTGTGCGGTTTTTTTTTATTTTATTTTATACTATGTCTGTGTTAATTGGACTGCCTGCTGTTGGAGGAGCCTTGGAGGCTTGAGATGGGTGTGGCCTGAGAGCTCTGCTTGGTTCTTCCAGGTTAGGGGTGTGCAAAGGTGACACCCTCAGGTTATGCATGGTAAATCTCTCTCTTTTTATTTATTTATTTATTTATTTATTTTATTCAGGGGGTAAGTAATACCGCACGGTACGGCTGTGCAGAATTGATGGTATTTAGCTTCCAATCTCTGGCTTCTACCCAAAGAGTCTGTGCAGGCTCTGTTTCTCCTCTGGACTCCCACTGGGTTGCCTAGGCTACTGAATTGTAGTGACTCAGTTCCTTAGCTCTCCCCTGTTGTTATGTAAATTCAGAGAGGGGGCCTGCTCTTTGTCTCTTGCAAACTCTTGGAAACTCTTGCAAGCCTTGCTGCCTTGCAACCTTTGCAAGGTTGTCGGAGAGAGAAACCCCCCCACCTTTTTTTTTCCTCCGGTAGTGAGTCTGGTGCACTTTCCGGCTCCCCTCTAGATTCTGACCCCCGTTTCCCCACCAATGTCTCGGGTTATTGAGCTCACCTCCCCTTCCAGCGCCGATGTGTGTGGGTTGTTTGTTTTGATGTTGTGGAGTTTCTTGATTTCTTTGTAGATTCTGGTTATCAACACTTTATCTGTTGGATATTTTGGAAATATTTTTTCCCATTCTGTCAGTTGCCTCTTCATTTTCCTGACTGTGTCTTTTGCAGTACAGAAACTTCTCAATTTGATGCAATCCCAATTGTTAATTTTGGTTTTAACTGCCTGTGCTTCTGGGGTATTTTCCACTAAGTCTTTGCCGGTAGCTATATCTTACAGGGATTTTCCAGTGCTCCCTAATAATTTGATGGTGTCAGGTCGTAGATTTAAGTCTTTTATCCATGTTGAGTGAATTTTTGTGTACGGTGAAAGGTAGGGGTCTTGCTTCATGATTCTGCATGTGGAAATCCAATTTTCCCAGCACCATTTATTGAATAGACTGTCCTTATTCCAGGGATTTGTTTTGGATCCTTGATCAAATATGAGTTGGCTGTAGATGTTTGCATTGATTTCTGGCGTGTCTATTCTGTTCCATTGGTCTATCCATCTGTTTCTGTACCAGTACCATGCTGTTTTGATAACAACTGCCCTGTAGTATGTCCTGAAATCTGGTATTGTGATGCCTCTGGCTTTGTTTTTGTTGTACAAGATTGCTTTAGCTATTCGAGGTCTCTTGTGCCTCCATATGAATTTCAGCATCATTTTTTCCAGATCTGAGAAGAATGTCTTTGGTATCTTGATTGGTATTGCATTGAATTTATAAATTGCTTTTGGGAGAATGGACATTTTGATGATATTGATTCTTCCAATCCATGACCATGGAAGATTTTTCCATTTTTTTGGTATCTTCTTCTATTTCTTTCTTTAAGGTTTTGTAATTTTAATCATATAGATCTTTAACATTCTTGGTTAAGTTTATTCCAAGGTATTTGATTGTTTTTGTGGCTGTCGTGAATGGGATTGATCTTAGAAGTTCTTTCTCAGCTGTGGTGTTGCCTGTGTATACAAAGGCTGTTGATTTTTTTGTATTGATTTTATATCCTGCTACTTTGCCAAACTCTTCTATGATTTCCAGTGGTCTCTTCCTAGAGTTCTTTGGATCCCCTAAGTAAAGAATCATATCATCTGCAAAGAGGGATAGTTTGAGTTCTTCCTTCCTAATTTGTATCCCTTTAATTTCTTTTTCTTGCCTAATAGCTCTGGCTAGAGTTTCCAGAACTATATTGAATAGCAGTGGTGAGAGTGGGCATCCCTGTCTGGTACCAGATCTCAGTGGAAATGTTTCCAACTTTTCCCCATTCAATAGGATGTTGGCCGTGGGTTTTTCATAGATTGCTTTGATTATATTGAGGAATGTTCCTTCCATACCCAGTTTGCTTAGAGTTTTCATCATGAAAGGGTGTTGTATTTTATCAAATGCCTTCTCAGCGTCTATTGAAATAATCATATTGTTTTTATTCTGCAGTCTGTTAATGTGGTGTATCACATTGATTGATTTGCAAATGTTGAACCATCCCTGCATACCAGGGATAAATCCCACTTGGTCTGGGTGGATGATCTTTCGGATGTGTTGTTGCATTCTATTGGCCAGAATTTTATTGAGGATTTTTGTATCTATGTTCATCATTGATATTGGTCTGTAATTCTCTTTCAATGCTGCATTTTTTTCCAGCTTGGGAATTAAGGTGATGCTGGCTTCATAGAAAGAATTTGGGAGGATTCCCACTTTTTCGATTGTTCTGAATAGTTTGAGAATAATTGGAATCAGTTCTTCTTTAAATGTCTGATATTATTCAGCAGTGAATCCGTCTGGTCCTGGGCTTTTCTTTGTTGGGAGGGCCTTTATTACTGTATCAATTTCTGTCTCAGCTATGGTTCTGTTTATATTTTCTATGTCTTCCTGGTTCAATTTAGGTAGGTTGCATGTGTCCAGGAATCTATCCATTTCTGATAGGTTTTCCTGTTTGCTGGCATACAGGTCCTTGTAGTAATTTCTGATGATTCTTTTTATTTCTGTGGTGTCTGTTGTTACATTTCCTTTTTCATCTCTGATTTTATTGATTTGGGTCTTTTCTTTTTTTAGTTAGTTGGGCCAATGGGGTGTCAATTTTGTTTATTTTTTCAAAAAACCAGCTTCTCGCTTGGCTGATTTTTTGTAATTTTTTCTTTTTTTTTTTTGGATTCAAACCTGTTGATTTCTTCTCTGATTTTAATTTCTCTTCTGCTACCAGATTTGGGTTTGGTTTGCTGCAGATTTTCTAGATCCTTGAGATGCAGTGAAAGCTCATCTATTTGGTGCCATTCCAATTTCTTGATGTAGGCACCTATTGATATAGACTTTCTTCTTAACACTGCTTTTGCTGTATCCCATAAGTTTTGGTATGTTGTGCTGTTATCCTCATTTACTTCCAGAAAATTTTTGATTTCTCTTTTAATTTCTTCTATGGCCCATTGTTCGTTCAGGAGCATGTTGTTCAGTCTCCATGTGTTTGCATATGCTCTAGGGATTCCTGAGTTGCTAATTTCCAGATTCATTCCTTTATGGTCTGAGAAGCTGCATTGTATGATTCTAATTCTTTTGAATTTGCTGAGACTTGCTTTATGGCCTAGTAGGTGGTCAATCCTAGAGAAGGTTCCATGTACTGCTGAGAAGAATATAAAATCTTTAGCTGTAGGATTGAAAGTTCTGTAGATATTTGTTAGATCCATTTGGGCAATAGTGTCGTTTAAATCTTTGTTGATCTTCTGTCCTGTTGATCTGTCTCTTTCTGAGAGCAGAGTATTGAAGTCCCTCAGTACTATTGTATTGGGGTCTAAGTCTCCCTTTAAGTCCCTTAACAAGTCTTTTAAATAAACTGGTGCCCTGTAATTAGGTGCATATACATTGATAATTGTTATATCTTCTTGTTGAATTGATCCCTTAATCATTATATAGTGCCCCTCTTTGTCTCTCCTAACAGTTTTTGGGGTACAGTTTATGTTGTCCGATATTAAGATTGCTACGCCCGCTCTTTTTTCATTTCTGTTGGCATGATATATCTATTTCCATTCTTTCACTTTCAGTCGGTATGGATATTTATTGGAAAGATGTGTTTCTTGTAAGCAGCAAATAGATGGGTTTTGTTCCTTAACCCAATCAGCCAATCTGTGTCTTTTAACTGGACAGTTCAGGCCATTAACATTCAGTGTGACTATTGATAAGTAGTAGCTTTGCCCTGCCATTTGCCAAAGATATTTTCTGATATATGCTTTGAATTCCCTGTGATCTTTTGCTGTGAGGTTTCCTTCGTTTGCCTTCTTTCATATTGATGACCGTGTTTCTGTGTTTCTGTGTGCAACACATCTTTAAGCATCTTTTGCTGGGCTGGACGAGTGGCGGCAAATTCTTTTCAATTTCTGTTTGTTGTGAAAGGTCTTTATTTCATCTTCATTCACAAATGAGAGCTTAACAGGATATAATATTCTGGGCTGCAGTTTTTCTCTTTTAGTACCTGGGCTATATCTCGCCATTCCCTCCTAGCTTGTAGGGTTTCTGATGAGAACTCAGCTGTGAGTCTGATTGGAGATCCTCTGAGGGTAATCTGACGTTTCTCTCTTGCACATTTTAGGATCTTTTCTTTATGTTTCACTGTGGTGAGTTCAATTACCACGTGTCGTGGTGAGGCTCTCTTTTGGTCATGTTTATTAGGGGTTCTATGAGCTTCCTGTACTAGGATGTCTCTGTCTTTCTCCAAACCTGGGAAATTTTCTGCTAATATCTCACTAAAAAGGCCTTCTAATCCTTTCTCTCTCTCCATGCCTTCAGGAACTCCTAGAACCCGAATGTTGTTTTTTTTAATAGTATCCTGAAGATTCCCGACAATATGTTTTAGATTTCTAATTTCCTCTTCTTTTCTTTGGTTTGACTGCATATTTTCCTGTGCTCTGTCTTCTAAGTCTGATATTCTCTCTTCTGCTTCACCCATTCTGTTTTTAAGGCTCTCTAATGTGTTTTTCATTTGATCTATTGAATTCTTCATTTCATTATGATTTCTTGTCACTATCACAGTTTTATTTTCTACTAGTTGTTTCATTTAATTTTGATTCCTCCTTAATATTTCATTTTCGCGAGAGAGATTTTCTATCTTGTCCATTAAGTATTTCTGTATTTCGAGAATTTGTTTTTGAGAACTTCTTAATGTTCTTATCAATTTTTTGAGATCCACTTCTTGCATTTCTTCTATCTCATCATCTTCATAATCTTGAATTGGGGTGTCTATTTCACTTGGGGGCGTCATAGTGTCTTCTTTGTTCTTGTTACCTCGGCTTTTGAGTTTGTTTGGCATATTTGAGATATTATTTGTTTTTTTTCTCATTCTACTGTGACTGTAGATTAAGAGGACTGTTTGCTTTTGCTGGATCCTTAGAGGCTGTGATGGGTGTGGCCAGAGAGCTCTGGTTCTACAGGGTTAAGGGTGTGCCAAAGGTGATTCACCCTAATTGTTCTCTTGCTTGCTTTCTCTCTCTCTCTCTCTCTCTCTTTTTTTTTTTTTTTTTGACTCAGTTGGGAAGTAAGTCCACACAGTTGAGTGGAATTGAGAGTAGTTGATGTATGAAATCTGGCCCCTGTGGGTATTCGTTTGCTTACCAGAGTCAGGTTTTTCTGCTTGGCTAATGAGGGGCACCCGCTTTACATATGCAAAATTGCATGCACCGCTTTACTTAGGTAAAATGGCGCCTGCCCTTTGTCTTGCTTGGCTTTGTAAGGTGAATGGAGAGAGAGGCTAAATGTCCATGCCGTTTCCCCTTATTTATTCAATTTTTTTTCTCTCCTCCAGCTAGCCTGGTGAACTTTCCCCAATGGGGTTTCAGGCCTCCTTCTCTGCAGGCTCTTTCTGCCTTTCCCTGCCAATGTCTCGGGTTACAGAGAGGTTTTTTTCTCACCTCCCTTTCCAGCGCTGGCATGCAGACTCTGTAGCTCTGGCGGGTCCAGCAGCTCCAGCGGCTCCAGCAGCTCCAGCAGCTCCAGCAGCTCCCGCGGCTCGGTTTCCACGCGGTGGGTGACCTTGCTCTCCCTGTAGGTCCTCCGAGTCACAGCCACTAGATTCGGAAGAGTTTCCTCTGCAATTTTTCCCTGATCCTTTTCCTGAGGCTACTGTAACTCCACTTTTATTAAACTATCTTTTCCCGGACTATCGGTGTGTGCCCTCACTATTCCACCATCTTGGCTCCGCCCCTGCTTTTTGTTTCGCGCTTGAATTATTTTCAATTCTCATAATGTCTTTTATTCTTAGGTTCCAAATCTGTTCAAAGTGACAAGTTAATGAGTTACAGAACTAGGATATGATTTCAGCAATTTTGATTTCAGAACCTGTGCTTATAAAATCAACATCTCAATTTTTGATGAATGAATGAATGTCATTTTATGGCCATTAGGAACTTGCCTGTCAACATGGGAGTTAATAAATTGGAAGTAACAGGGTATCTGTGGCTTCCGAACTTGGTTACTACGTGTCCAGTTTCCAGCATCATCAAAGTACAGAACTCTGATGTCTGCTGGTAGCCACACTAGCCCCCCTCCCACAAAAAAAAGATGCTTCTGTTGCTCTATCCTCTATCTCACTGAGATTTCAAGGCTGAGGAGAATGCTATCTGCACGTATTTTAGGTTATTGTGACAAGATATGAGCTCTTGTGTTTGTGTGAGCTAGAGAAAAATAGCATGACAGTACACACTGAAACACTAGCTCTCTTCCTTCTCTAAGACTCACCTTAATGCACCCACAATTAATCATTACCTTCTGGCCCATGATAGGTCTTGAACTGGTTGTCATGGAACCAAGCTGAGTAAGGCTCTCCAAACCCCCAGTCTGGAGAGGCACTATCCACTCTGGTGCCTGCAGAGGTTATTTGAATGATTGGAATGGACCAACCTTCAATAATTGGACATTCATTTGTTTTCCTGAAATTAGTGAATGGGAGCTCATAAGAAACTAGCTTAGCTGGCAGGCGCCGCAGCTCACTAGGCTAATCCTCTGCCTGCAGCGCCAGCACTCCAGGCTCTAGTCCCGGTTGGGGCACCGGTTATGTTTCAGTTGTTCCTCTTCCAGTCCATCTCTCTGCTGTGGCCCGGGAGTGCAGTGGAGGATGGCCCAGGTGCTTGGGCCCTGCACCCGCATGGGAGACCAGGAGGAAGCACCTGGCTCCTGGCTTCAGATTGATGCAGTGCACCGACCTTAGTGGCCACTTGGGGGGTGAACCAATGGAAAAAGGAAGACCTTTCTCTCACTGTCTAACTCTGCCTGTAAAAAAAAAAAAAAAAAAAAAAAGTAAACTAGCTTTGCTATTCAGCAAAATGATGACATTGCAGTTGCTCTGTGAACCAGTCTGTGTGGACCAGAGTTGAGGAGACAGAAGTTGAAGAAATTTCTGGAAGAAGGAACAGTGTTTTTGGAGGTAATTGAGTGGGGAATATCATGATATACTAATGAAATTCTGCTTATTTAGAAATGGCAGAGTGAAAGGGGTAGCTGTGGAAGAACTTAGCACTGGCTGACACACACTAGTCACTAGAATCTTTATTGATAAAGTCCAGTTTGTGGGAAAAAGAAAAGGAAGTATAAATGGATCTAGGTAGGAGCAGAGCCGGACCCAGTACTGTGCACTGATAGATTTCAACTTCAACTCAGACACTCGGAGCCACTGAAGTGTTTGACATGATACATTTGGCCTTTCAGCATAGCTCTATCTGGCTGTGTTTTACAGGAGGAATGAGTTAGAAGGAATGTTTCTGGGAGGCCATAAATCAATCCAGGCACTAGTGAGGGTTGATGAGAAGCAGATAGAGGCACTGAGAGGGTGGAAATAAGTGAGTACATTTGGGGATGTTTCTTATTTGTGATGGAGTCTTTCTCAGTGAAGCAACCTGAAATGGGAGACTCCTTGTGTGTTTAGGGAGGGAGGAAAGCACCAGCAAAGCTCCAGGGCTTCTAATAGGAAAGTGAATGGCTGGACCTGTTGCTGAGATGGTGCAGAATGAGCCTGATTTCAGCTGCCAAGTGAGGCTCCAATAGGTGATCCAAGGTGAGTGGGTGGTGAGTTTGGATCTCCATATAAGTCTCAGGTGAGATAAGCAGCTGCTGATGTTTCAGTACTGTTGAGTAAACAGTAAGGAGAATTGGGAGTACTCAGGCTTGGAATATACTAGCCAAATGCTCCCTAGCGTTCAAGCAAAAAAAAAGTGTGAGGAAAAAACATGAGTTTGTTTAAAAGAAATGGGAATGTAGTAAACAACAATGCTGCAAAATATATAAATAATTGTAAAGCATAGTTACTGTGGGGAGCAACTCCGACTAGACTAAGTTACTGGAATTAAGACTTATTCTATGCATCTGCTCTCCCACAATATGGCGCTGGGAGAGGAGTAGACAGCTTCTACACAGTTGCCTCCAGTTCAACCAGTAACCTGCAGGAGCTGATCCCGCTCCTGATTGGAGGAGAGCAGCGTACTCAGCGTGTGGGTAGCAGAGTTGGGATTGGTGGAAGAGGACTATAAAGGAGGAGAGAGACAACATGCACCAGGAACATCTAAGGGGAACACCTGAGGAACATCTGAGCAGCCCCCGAGAGAGCCGGCCGGCGGTGTGCCGCTCCCCCGCGGAAGTGGGGAAAGTGGCAGGGGGAACCGCCCTTCCACGGAGGTGGAAGGGACGGTAGCCAACCCGGGAAGAACCAGCAGCAAACCCGGGGAGGGCCGAGCAGACAAAAGAACAATGCAGGGTCCTGTGTCGTTCCTCCGTGAAGAGGGGGAGAGACAGTTACAACAAGTTCAACTTTTGCAATGCCCATTTTAAGTGACATGTGCATCTAACATCTGTACTATGGTGTGGCCTCTGTAATTCCTGAAGTATCCACAATGGCTAGGGTTAAAAGAAGCATTTTCGCTGCAGAAACTGCAGTTCCAAGCTTTTCTTATTCCATGCTGCCTCCCAGATCACCTCTTCCCCTTGTGGAGAAGCTCAACCATGGAGATGTAGATTTTCTGCAACGCTGAGAAGTTCCTCTCTGTAAATCCTCACGAGCCAAGTGGACCCAGGCCTTCTGTGCCCTGGAACTGGCATCTGTCTCTCTGCCATGTCTGGGCAGTGGCACAGCAATGCCCTCCAGGCAATGGTATCCACATGGCATAGCACTGCCCTTCTGGGGTTCTGTGTCCCAGTTCAGGTGCTGACTCATGTGCATGGCTTCTCAGGTTTTAGCCTGCTACCAAATCTGTTTGAGAGAAAAGAGTCTGCCATCATGAAGCAGGTATATCAGGCCAAGGACTAATGAATTGTCCTCCTCTTGACTAACAGCCCATGTGTATGGGTGCCAGGCCTTCTGCCATCTCTGGGCAGTGGCTTCTCTGCTTGCTCTGGGAACTGGAATGCCAGTGCCAACTCTGGGTAGTAGCAGTCCATGCTATCTCCAGGCAGTGGTGTCCGCATGGCACACCATTGCCATCCTCTGTGTCTTCAGGCACTTAACTATGTTGTCCAGCTTCTAGACACCTACCCTGGTACTGAAGCTGCTTGAGCCATGGTCTTGCCCCTTTTGTGCCTTTCCAAATTACTTACCTAATGTGCTGTGCCTCATCCTGTGATCACCTCCTACAAAAAGACAACTTAGGGCTCTAATCCCCATCTTAACCTGTTTGTATGCTGTACCCATAGCAGTTCTACCCCCTACTACTTCCTTGTCTGTTTACTTAGAAATGTACTTATTTCTTTTCCCCCATTAAGGTAAAAGCATCCCCAGACCCAGTTGCATCATATGAGTGATCACGTGGTAAAAATGAAAATAGTAACACTTGTTGAGCACCATGTTCCAGAAGCTTTTGTAAATACTTTCATTATTGGAGTCTAAAATATTTATCATGGGTTCAAAAAATATAAGAGATGTGCTTATAAACTACTGAAATGGAGAACTAATTTTTGAACTCAGTATGTGCCTAGAAAATATGCTGAATACATCAAACATTTAAATGTTTGCTGAGTTAATTATTGCAATGTTAAAACATGTTTGTTGACATGTGAGTTAATAAGCTTGTGTTAAGGTTGACTTTATCAAAACTTTGGGAGCCTAGGTAGTATGATCCAGTTTGTAGGCTCTAGACATAGTACTCTGATGCTTGCTCCAATGTGCCGCTGCCCTGAGTGGTTTCTCAGTCTGCTTTTCTGTGATGCCTCTGTCATCCTCTGTGCTGTATAGCTCAATGGGACTCCAGACCCCATGACTTACCATCTGCACATTCCTCTATGATATCATCTCATGATATGGAGCCTTCAGGCATTCCTGTGACCTAGAGAAAAACAGCCTCGTAGTTGATGTTGGGACATAGCTGCCTGCTATTCTTTAGTCAGACACCCATTTAACACGACACCCATTTAACACTTAGAAAAGGAGAAAGTCTAGAGTAGCACTGCCCATAACAGTGTGCACTAGCCACACATGGCTACATGAATATCAATGACTCAAATGTTATAAACAATTCCACAATCCTTTTAGCATATTTAGTGATCAGTAGGCACATGTAGCTTTGCTAAGAGTTTTGACTGTATGAGAATGGAAGTATTCTTACGTTTAGTAGACATATGTTGAGAATCAAGTCTGAGACAACTACAAATTATGGACTGGTATACCAGAGAGGAGTAAGAGAGTGAGTGAGCCCAGAAATGTGCACGGAGCCCATTTGACTTTGTGTCTTCAATCTAGAGGAGTATGTAGATAGTAAAGCTCCATGAGGCTGAAGAAATAACAATTGGGAAGTAGTGAGTCAGGAACCATAAAACTCACACTGGGCTGAATGAATTATGAGTTCTGACCAGGCAGAGTAAAGAATCCTTTTGAAGGCCTCCAGTGACATAGTAAGGTAGACACATTTTTTTTGCCAAAATGTGTTTTACAAATTTGTTTTTATTTAATTTTATTTTAAAAGAGAGAGAGCACATCTGACCACACTCCTTGAGCACACTGAAATATGCTTTACCCCTCCTGTGCCCGTATTTACCAACTCTGGGTCAAGCTGAAGCCTGGGCTTTGAAACACATTCTGGGCTTCTCAATTGGGTGAAAGTGACCCCACGACTTTAGCCATCACCTGATGCTCCCCAAGGGTACATATTAACAGAAAGCTGGAATCAGGAACAGAGCTAAGATTTGATCCCAGAGACTCTAATGTAGAATGTGGACATCCAAAATTCACCTTCAACATTGTTCCAAACATTGACATCCAAGGCACTTATAACTAGCACATTGTGCTGTATCATGTTTGGATCTAGAAAAATCAAAGAATTTTATTCTATTAATCTGTTTTATTAAATTTTGAATAGTAGCTTCAATATAGACTCAAAAGACATAAAACTGATTTTATCCATTGATCTTTATTTCTGTTTATCTCTGTCATTTGTGGTGATTCTTTCAAATTTTTTGAAAAAATTATTTATCTGAAAGACTCTCGGGTAGGGGAGTGTTATCTTATATCCACTGATTCATTCTCCACATGGCCACTTTGACCAAGGGTTGACCAGGCCAAAGCCAGGAGCCTTGAAATCCATCTGGGTCTCCAATGTGGGTTGCTGCTTTCCCAGGCACATTAGTAGGGAGTTGGATCCTTACTGGAGCTTCTGTGACAGAGGTAATATGGGATGCCAGTACTGGAGGTTACAGCTTAACTAACTGTACCACAATGCCAGCCCCTCTTTCAAATTCATTAGCCACTTATGTATCATCTTAATTTTTTATTCTGATGCTTTTGTCACTTGATGTGCTTTCACCAATGTTTTGCATAGATTACTGTGATCATTCTTTATTTGTCTTCCACTCCTTTCAAGAGTTTTTGCAGCTCAGATATCATTTCCTCATGTTTTCTTAGAGCACAGTTCATAAATTTTTCAATCTCTATTTTGAGCTCTTTTGTTGTTTCATCATATCTTATGACCATAAAATGCTGTCTAAACTATAATGACTTAGGCAGTTATGCCACTTGTATAAATCCCTTGAGAACAGAAGCCATATCTCATTCTTTGACCTTACATAGCAGACTTTCTGGAATGCCAGTAAGACATCCCTTCCAATCAATATTAATTTTATGCAAGTAAAAGCATAGGATGAGCCTGTCATAAGTTACATATGATGGAACCAACACGTAATTAATTATCTCACAGCTCTGTTATGTCTCTCCCATTGCTTTATGCCCCACAAAACTAAAGCAGTTCCATTCTTCATTATATAGTTCAAACTGCAACTTCAGGGGTTGCATCTAACTCATCTTTAATATTCCTGAGATTCTCAGTCTTCTGCTTAGTGACATTGTGGGCTCAATAATCCATTGTTGTTCACAGGAAGCTGCCCTATGCACGATTTGCTGTTTATCAGCATCTCTCTTCTCTACCCACTAGAAGTCATTTGTAGCCATTTGTTTTCATAGACAACTCCTACATACTCAACACCAAAAACATGTTGATCTAACCTTTCTCTTTCCTAGAATCACTATTCATATGCTCTGCTCTCTGGGTTCACCAACACACCGCCCGTGGTACTTGTGAAATATAAACCAATTCATTTCCTCACATTAAATGCTCTACAACTCTACTTGTACACTTATACTGTCCTAGAGACATACCATGGTTTCAGAAAGGGATGTAAAACTTTCTTTTCTGCCAAGGGCCATTTGGATATTTATAACATCATTCACATGTCATATTAAATTATCCACATAAAAATGAGCCTGCTACAAATGTATTAAATGTCAAGTCTCAACTGCAGTTGCCTTGGCAGGGCCAGACCAAACGAGTTTATGGGTTTTATGGTGTCCATGATCAAGAAGTTCCTCTCCCCTTGTTTAAGGAATCTTTCCTTTCTCTCTTAATTTTTCCCAATTAAACTAAGCCCTGCCCTTATCTATTACTTTTTTCTAATTCCAACTCAGATATATGCTCTTAGATCAATCCACTGAATCATTCTCTTCCATCAGCATATCACTCAAACTTCACTTTCCTGTGTGTAATATTTTCATATAGAATATTCATCACCCTGCTATACACTTTTTTGCTGGGAAAATATAACTGCTACCTTCTCAGAGTCCTAGCATTTTATGTACTTCTCATTTGGTGTCCTAAATATTTTTAACTGCTTATTTGCAATGCAGAAGAACTTGTTCTGGAAGCTAGATGGTGTGGGGAGCAACTCGGACTAGACTGTTACTGGAATTAAGACTTATTCTATGCATCTGCTCTCCCACAATATGGCGCTGGGAGAGAAGAAAACAGCTTCTACACAGCTGCCTCCAGTTCAGCCAATAAACTGTAGGACTTGCTCCTGATTGGAGGAGAGCAGCGTACTCGGCGTGTGGGCAGCCGAGTTAGGATTGGCAGAGGAGGACTATAAAGGAGGAGAGATGGCATGCACCAGGAACATCTAAGGGGAACATCTGAGGGAACACCTGTGCAGCCCCCAAGAGAGCCGGCCGGCGGTGTGCCGCTCCCCTGCGGAAGTGGGGAATGTGGCAGGGGGAACTGCCCTTCCACGGAGGTGGAAGGGACAGTAGCCAACCCGGGAAGAACCAGCAGCAAACCCGGGGAGGGCCGAGCAGACGAAAGAACAGCGCAGGGTCCTGTATCGTTCCTCCGCGAAGAGGGGGAGCGACATAATGGTGCCGTGACTCGGATATGAAGCCTAGGCAGGGGCTTAGTGTCGTTCCTCCATGAAGAGGGGGAGCGACATAATGGTGCCGTGACTCGGATATGAAGCCTAGGCAGGGCTTAGTGTCGTTCCTCCACGAAGAGGGGGAGCGACAGATGGATGTGTTTTTAGAACCCTGAGACCTGGATCTGCTCACAGGACATGTTGAAAGCTCATGACTGATATCAGGGTAGTAGAAGAAACTGGTATATTTGCAAAGCACAGAGCAAGGAGCCAGGTACCTGTCAGTTAATTCCAGGACCTCACATAGGAGTTACCAGTGAAGATTCTTATAGATTGAAATTCAAGCAGAGAGATGCCAAATAGCATGGATACCCACCCTAGTTATTTATCTATCCTGCCTTCATAAGTCAGTTGTCTACTGCCGCAGGTATGCAACCTCAGCATAGTATCTCATGAGTGGTTCACTAACATGGATGGTTGAGGCACAAGATTTATTCAAATATCTTTTTATTGTCTTAAGATGCAAAATGATGGAATGAATGAACTGTGGATCTTAACAAAGTAGAAGGGCCCTTGGAATGAAGGTATTTGTAGAAGTCATCTTGCAGGATTGCATGCCCCTTTCAGGACATATGATGTGTGCTAGCATGTTTTGAATTTTACTCCAGGTTCTTGCCTGGAACATATACAAGAATTCTAAGTGCCAACCTGTCTAATGTGTACAGAATGGTACTGAATTTATTCAAAAGGCAAGAAAGTGAATGCACATACATGCATGAGCATGGGTTGACTGACACAGAGAAATGCCTATCATGAGTGAGCAGTGGGGCAGAAGAGTGCCTAAAGAATGCAGTAGTGGAGGGGAGACAGAGAGGACACCTGAACCGTACCTCTAGCCATGGTCTATTGTGAAAGCCAGCCCCTCTCAACTATTGGTTTCTTTTATGATGTAGTGTGTGGTGCCTTTGCAGGTACATAGCCACCTGGGAATTTTGTGATATTTTCACAAGTTCTACATGTTCCTTATGTACATATTTCCATGGTTTACTATGAGGAAGCATGATTTCCTTTACATCCTGGTATAGAGGAGTTTTGATTGACATGTAGGTTGATAAAATTGCATATAGGTTCTTGAGACTTTCAGCTCAGCATACCTATCTAGTTGCCTTCCTATCATCCCATACCATTATACTTCCATTTTGAATTCTTATCTCTATGAGAGTAACAACTTGGAATATAAAAAACTCAAAAACGTGCTCCCATAACATGATGAAAATGAACTGAATGGTGTACTTCAAAGACAAATTTATGGAATTTTGGAAATATTTTACATGATTTTTTTTCTACTGAGAATTCACTTCTAAGTAAAAACTCTTTATAAATGGTCCTTGTGGATACTATTTGAAGTTACACATAACAATTCATAATTGGTATTAGTTTATGTCTTAATGGATGTTTAGAGCAGTCATTGTAGAATTGTATTTCCCATCATTTTACTCTAGGTTCTTACACCTGCATGAGATAAGAATTGACTATAGATATATAGGTAAACTCGAATAATGAGATTAAGATTTATTGTAAGTGAGACTATGAGCTGATGAGTTAATTTGGTATCCCATGAGGAGAAATTGGGTGTGGAGAGGCTACCCATGAGGAGACACCAGAACTGAAGGCTTAAAGGCCCTTCCATGTGAAACAGTCTACTTTATGAGATAGAAGGTAAAGTCCTATGGATTATGGAAATAAGGTTGAGTTTCAATAGGCTTTAGTGCAAGTGATGTCTTCTGGAAGGTTTCATGGTATCTACATGAGCTCAGTGTTCTTATGTTCATGGTGTCCCCTACTTCTTGGTCCTGGAGTAGGTTTGGGTGCTACATGGAATTTAGTTTATACTACATGTAAAAGGGTAGAGTTAGGATACAGGGCTAGACAGACCATGGGGAAAATCCCGACCCACTTATTCCCCAACTTCTTGCCTTGTTCTTGGGCCCCAGGTAATTCTACCCTAAGTACTTTTTCTCCCTTAATCTTTATGAGATACTTAAGGAAGAGGATACACCATCCACATCCATTTAATATTCAATCAGAGTATTTCTCCTGCCTATATTCAGAATGAAAATCACTAGCCAACTGATTTGGAGATTTTTTTTTTCATGAATCAGAGAATTACAATGAAACGAGTATTCTTTGGAAAAACACAAATCAAAGGTAGGGTGCCTATTAGGAAAGTACTTTTTCTATCACTTCTCAGATGGTGGAAGCGGGTAGGCTTTTCCTTACCAAAATTCTAGAACAATTTACCTTGAGTATAAATCCTTGTGATAAAGTAAAGGTGGCACATTCTTTTAGTTATACTATATAGTGAACCTTGCTCTACCTGTAGGATTTTTTGCAGCCAGTTGGTTGTCCACGACCATTTCAGAGAATTTAAAAACTTGCATAGTTGCTGTAGAATTGAGCCTATAGAATAAAAAAAGTTGCCTAATAAAATGAACAGGTTTCTTTAAATAACTTTAAGATGTAGAAGGGTTTTCTTCTGCTATAGTAGAAGAAGTCACCAAGGAGTTTTCCAGCCAAAGGCAGCTTCCTGGAACAATCAGGAATTGTGGCAGGAAAAAGATATCACCTAGAAGGTGCCACAGCTATAATATAACAAAAGCAGATACTTTAGTTGTATTATTACGTTTTGAAAAGTAACTTGAGGATGAAGATGGTAGAATAGGGTGGGGTTTACTGCTCTGGTGTAAGAGAAGATAGTTTAAAAAAGTGGAGAGAGTGCAGTCTCAGGGAAGAGTTAAGGAGAAAATGGCAGAGGAAACTCCACACAAATCAGAGAGACACAGTGGACCTTACATGGAGGGTGTGAACATGCACAACTCAGGATCCCAGCAGCCAAGAGTCTCCACATCAGCTTTGGAGAGTGAGGTGAGACATGCTGCAGAAGCCCAAGAATGGCAGTAAAGCTGCAGGAAGAGCCTGGAGGGAATCCAGCTTGGAGCTCTGTGGGGTATAGTGTACCTGCCAAACTGGAGAGAAAAAAAGGGTGAGACATGTCTCTCTCTCCCAGATCACCCTGCATCATCATCCTGTAACACCTTGATAGAGAGTGGGCACTGTTTTTGACACACATAATAGCTGTGCTAACTCATGTCTGCATCTAGCAACCAGCCAAGTGGAGACTCCTGAGTCTGGCAGCGAGAACTGATGGGACTGGGTGCTCATGACTGTGGAAGGCTTGTGTGCCAGGAATGTGGAAGCACTGAGGGTGCAGGACTGTGGAAACACTGAGGCTGCGTGGGAGATCTCAAGGTGTGGCTGGGACTTTGGGCAGTCACTGTGGGAGGCTCCATAAGCTCAGGGCTCCCAATCTCTGTGGTAAGGGGCATTGCTGGGGAATCTATGCTTACACCAAGCACTGTACAGATAAGTTGTGTCATCCTTGTGGCAGGGCAAATGAATATTATAACACTGGGGATAGGGGGATAGTGCCCAGGCACTGGTGTCTTTTGAGGAGAGGAGGTTAGCTGAGTCTGTGCCAACAGAGCAGAACAAACCTCCCTTATGATAAAAAAATTTGTGAGATTTAACATGCCCAACCTGGATGTCAGCTTAAACTCACTTCACCTGGAGCACTGAACAGAGTTCCTTGGTCACACCCACCACAAGCCTCTAGGTATTCACTGAAAAAGTAGGCACTCCACTAAACCACAGAGAAGTAGTCCAAAGATAAAGCCACAAGGGCAAAAAAAAAAATGGGGGGTGGACCAATGAGCATCTCCACAAATGCCAAATAACAAACTTACCAATTCAAGAAAGAAGAATAAAGAACACAAAATTGTACACCCAAAAGAATACAACAGTTCTATATTAAATTGTAAAGACAAATAGATTGAAGAAAAGCCAGTAATGGAATTCAAAACATTGACTCTAGGATTCCTTAGAAATAATCAGAAGCAAATGTATGAAATAATGAAATCTGTACATGACATAAAAGAAACTTTCTCCCATGAAATTGAGATCTTAAAGAGAAATAAAAATTCAATATTAGAAATGAAGAAATTCATAAAACAAAAATGCAGAGAAAAGCCTTTACAACAGAATTGGTGAAGCAGAAGAAAGAATATCTGACATAGAAGACAAATGACAAGAAATTATGTAGTCAGACCAAAATCAAGAAGAAATTAAAAAACTACAAAAACACTCTTGGGGATATACAGGATACTATCAAACAACCCAACATACAGGTTCTAAGAGTTCCTGAAGGCATGGAAAGAGAGAAAGGATTAGAAGGCCTTTTCAGTGGAGTAATAACAGAAAAAGTTCCTTAACTTAGAGAAAGGAAATGGGCACGCAAGTACGGGAAGCACACAGAACTCCTAATAGACATGACCAGAAAAGATCTTCACCATGACCCATTGTAATCAAACTCTCCACTGTAAAACATGTGCAGGAGAGAAATGCCAGATTACTTTCAGAGGATCTCCAATTAGAATCAGTGGATTTCTCATCAGAAACCATACAGGCTAGGAGAGAATGGCGAGATATAGTCCAAGTGTTCAGAGAAAAAAAAAACTGTCAACCCAGAATATTGTACCCTGCAAAACTATCATTTATGAATGAAGGTGAAATAAAGACATTCCATAACAAACAGATTGCCTCCCGCCCATCCAGCACTGCAAAGATGTTTAATGATATGCTATATACAGCAACACAGAAATGTGGTCATCACTACGACAGAAGGTAAAGGCAGAAAATCTCCCAGTAAAAGTACAAAAGAAATCCAAATTAAAAAATAGAAATATTTATGGAAAAATGGCAGGGCAAATCATTACTTATTAAAAGTCACCTTGAATGTAAATGACTTCAATTCTCCAGTCAAAGACAGAGACTGGCTAATGGATTTAAAAGCAAAACACATCTATTTGCAACTGACAGAATGGGAAAAAATGTAAACTATGCAACTGATAAAGGGTTAATAAGCAGAATCTAAAAAGAGATCAAGAAACTCCACCACAACAAAACAAAACAACCCAGTTAAGAGATGGACCAAGGACTTAAACATTTTTCAAAAGAGGAAATCCAAATGGCCTGCCTACAGACACATGAAAAAATGTTCAGGATCACTAACCATCAGGGAAATGCAAATCAAAACCACGGTGATGTTTCACCTCACCCCAGTTAGAATGGCTTTTATACAGAAAAAATCAACAAACAACAAATGCTGGCGAGCATGCAGGTAAAAAATGTACCCTAATCCACTGTTGGTGGGAATGCAAACTGGTAAAACCACTATGGAAGACAGTTTGGAGATAGCTCAGAAATCTGAATATGCCCTACCATACAACCCATCCATCCCACTCCTCAGAATTAACCCAAAGGAAATGAAATCAGTAAATAAAAAGGAAATCTGCACCTCTCTGTTTATTGCAACTCAATTCACAATAGCCAAGACATGGAATCAACCTAAATGCCCATCAACAGAAGACTGGATAAAGAAACCATGGGATATGTACTCTATGGAATACTACACAGCAGATAAAACAAAAAAGGTAATTTACAGCTAAATGGATGAACCTGGAAAATATCATACTTAGTAAAATAAGCCAGTCCCAAAAGGACAAATATCATGTCTTCTCCCTGATCTGTGACAACTAACAGAGCACCTAAAAGGAAACCTGTAGAAGTGAAACAGACACTATGAGAAGCAACGACTTAAACAGCCCTTGTCTTGACTGTTGAGGAACACTTTATTATTTCACTTTATCTATTTTTATTCTTTTTTTCTTCTCTACTAAATACCTTTTGCTGAACTCCTTATTTAACATAGAATTAATCATAGATGTATTAAGTTAGTTGAAAATAGATCCCAGTCAAAAATAAGAATGTGAATGAGAAAGGGAGGAGCTGTACAGATCAGCACACATTCCCACAGACTTACCCTTAAGGGTTAAGCTAAAAACTTGCCAGGGAACACCAAATCCCATTTACCTGGGTGGCGCTAATCCCATCTTATGTAATAAAGTGATCATATTAAGTATGCAATTGATCATATACATAGGACCAGCAGTCAAAGGGATCACATAAATAAGACCAAGTGCCTGGTAATAAGAATAGATATAATTACAAAGGAGAGAAATTTCCAACATGGGAAGCAGTCCACACAGCAGACTCATAGAATAACAAACACCCTAAACAGAACTCTGACCTCAGAATCAGCCCCTAAGGCCCGACTGAAAACAGCATGAGAGCATTTCAGGCATGGAAAGCCAAGACATAGTGGCAGAAACAGTTCTACATGAAGGACTTCTGTAAGTGAGACCCCAGTCAAAAGAAGGAGCCATCAAAAAAGGATGTACTTTTTTCTGAAGGGAGGAGAGAACTTTCACATTGCATATGGCCCTGTCTAAAAACTAACGGAATTTGTGAACTCAAAAGGCTTCCATAGCCTTGGCTGCTCATGTCAAGAGCCTTGGGTGATCACTGTTGTCATAAATAAGAGTGTCAGTTGTTAAATCAACAACAGGAGTCACTGTGCACTTGCTCCCCTTGCTGGACCTCTGCGCTTAATTAGTTGTACTATGAGAATTAATAGTAAAACTTGAATTCAGACTGTACTTTATACTTTGTGTGTCTGTGTGGGTGCAAATAATTGAAATCACTCCTTGGTTTTCTGTATATAAAGTCAATTAGAAACGAGTTTTAGTGGAAAATGGAATGGGAGAGGGAGTAGGAGGTGGGACAGGAGTGGGGATGGGAGGGCGGGAATGGGGAGAAGAAACACTATGTCCCTAAAAGCAGTACATATGAAATTTGTATTCACTAAATAAAAACCTTCAAAAAAGTTAAATAGCTAAAGGAACACTACAATTTTATAGAGACTCTCTGGAACAGATGTAAGTACATATGATTGGCCAGATTTTTAGAATAGTTTAACATTTTTGAATCATTTGCTTTAAATATATCTAGTATTTTCCTTTGAACTATTATTATATTTGTTTTTTTGTTTGTTTGGTTGGTTGGTTTTGTCTTTGACAGGCAGAGTTAGACGGTGAGAGAGAGAGACAGAGACAGAGAGAAAGGTCTTCCTTCCATTGGTTCACCCCGCAAATGGCCGCTATGGCCGGCGTGATGCACCGATCCAAAGCCAGGAGCCAGATGTTTCCTCCTGGTCTCCCATGCGGGTGCAGGGCCCAAGCACTTGGGCTGTCCTCCACTGCCTTCCCAGGCCACAGCAGAGAGCTGGAGTGGAAGAGGAGCAACCGGGACAGAATTTGGCACCCCAACCGGAACTAGAACCCAGGGTATTGGTGCCACAGGTGGAGGATTAGCCTAGTGAGGCGTGGTGCTGGCCTATTATCTTTGTTTTAATATGTTTGATGATTCTCAGCATTTTATGGAACAGATTAAAGAATTTATGGTTTTGTGAGCAGATGTTATATATTTCATTTTTCTTAAAATAGTAAATGTATATGTACTGATGTAATTTATACTTGTTGGGGAAAGTTTTTTACCTGTAATAGCCTATTAAAATCTCTGTATACAGAAGCATAAAAAAGAGTGTATGTAGCCATCCTAATATCAGACAAAATAGATTTTAACACAAAAACTGTTAAGAGAGACAACAAAGGGTACTATGTAATTATTAAGGGATCAACAGGAAGATGTTACTATTATGAACGTGTATGCATCTATTTACAAGGCACATGGCTATTTAAAAGAAATGTTATGGGATCTAAAGGGAGATGTAGAATCAAATTCAATAGTAATAGGGGACTTCAGTACCCCACTTTCAGCATGGACAGATCAACCAGACAGAAAATAAGCAGGAAAACATCAGAGTTAACTGAAACTTTAAACCAAATGGACCTAAAAAATATCAACAAAACATTCCATCCTACAGCTGAAGAATACACATACTTTGCCCCAGTAGATGGAAGTTTCTCTAAGACTGACAAAGCAAGTCTCAGCAAATTCAAAAAATTCAAAAATCATACCATGCATCTCTCAGACCACAATGAAAATCCGAAACTCAGGAATCTGTAAACATATACAAACACATGGAGACTGAACAATCTGCTCCTGAATGAACAGTGAAGCATTGAAGAATTCAAAAGAGACATCAGAAAAATTCTGCATACACATGAAGAAGACACTACAACATATCAAAACTAATGGGATACAGCAAAGGCAGTGTAAAGAAGATGGTTTATGGCAATTGGTGCCAATATCAAGAAATTGGACAGGCACCAAATAAATGAGCTATCATTGCATCTCAAGGACCCATAAAAACAACAGCAAAACATTAATTAAAATTAGGGAATAAAATAAACAAATTGAAACTAAAAAGATACAAAAGATCAGCAAAACAAAGATCTGTTTTTTTGACAACATAAACAAAATTGACACACCATTTTCTAAACTAAACAAAAAAAGGAGAAAGAAGACTCAAATTAATAAAATTAGAGATGAAAAAGGAAATGTAAAACAGACACCACAGAAATAAAAAGAATCAAAGAGTGCTACAAAGTGCTGTATGCCAACAAACTGGGAAACCTAGAAGAAATAGATAGATTCCTGGACACTTACAGCCTACTTAGATTGATCAATGAAGACATAGAAAACCTAAGCAGACCCATAAGCAAGTCAGATTGAATCAGTAATAAAGTCCCTCCCAACAAAGAAAATCCCGGACCAGATGGTTTTACTGCTGAATTCTACCAGGCATTTAAAGAAGAACTAACTCCAATTCTTCTCAAGCTATTCAAAACAATTGAAAAGGAAGGAATCCTCGCAAATTCTATGAAGCCAGCATCACCTTAATTCCTAAACCTGAAAAATATGCAACAGAGAAAGAGAACCATAGACCAAATTCCCTGATGAGCACAGACACAAAAATCCTCAACAAATTCTGGCCAATCATATCCAACAACACATCAGAAAGATTATTTTCCCAGACCAAATGGGATTTATCCCTGGTATGCAGGGGTGGTTCTACATTTGCAAACCAGTGTGGTACATCGCATTAACAGAAAAACAAAAGCCACAATTATCTCAATAGATGCAGAGAAACCATTTGATTAAATACAACAGCTTTCATGATGAAAACCCTAAGAAACTTGGGTAAAAAGAGAACATTCCTCAACACAATCTAGGAAAATAATTGATTGGCAGGGTAACTTTCTTTACAACTATATAAGAAAACTCTATTTCCTGGGGAGACAGGCAGGCACTCCGTGATTTTTGCAATCTGACACTGGGGATATTCTCTTGGAATACTCTGTCAGAGACTTTTTACCTGACCTAAATTGATAATAGATTTTATCTGATCCTGGGTATCTCATTCAAAAAGATGCCTGAGTTTAAGAAGAGTCTTCCATATAACAATTAAAAGGGGCTGTTATTAGAAAGTCTCAGTGCCAACCTGTCTTTTGGTTTGTCAAAACAGTAAGTTAGAAAACATTTGCCACAATAATGTCTGTTAAAGTGACTGGCCATAAACGCATTCATCAGAAGGGCACTCCCGACCAGTTCTGCCATTCTCTCAAACCTTACAGCACTCAGGACAACCCTTGTCCTCCACCTTACAGCACTCTAAGTACTTCCTGGGTGTGGTCTAAGACTTCTTCCGTAACAGCACCATGATGAAGATTATCCTCCTTTTGAATGTTGTAGTCAGATGCAGTTCTTCCATCTTCCCATTGCTTGCCAGCAAAAATCAATATTTGCTGATCAGGAGGAATTCCATCCTTATCTTGGATCTCAACCTTTACATTTTCTTTTGTATCCGAGGGTTCAAGTTCAAGTGAGATGGTCTTCCCCGTAACAGTTTTTATGAAAATCTGCATCTTGGTGGCAGTCCCACCACAGATGATGGATCAGAAAGTTAAAATGTCTTTTAAACATGTTGAGAAGATGTTAGTTACAATTCAGTCATACTAAGAAAAAAATAAAATATACTGATAAGCCATTTGTACTTATTAGATTGACAAAAAAAAACAACACTTGACAATACACTCTGTTGGTGAGGCTGTGGGGAAACTGATCTACTCCAGCCAAAGACCCCCGGAAAAAGATGTCACATACCCATGCTATTGAGGCTCTGTAAATACCCTGGATTTCTACTGTCAACAAGCAATAGCAGTAGCCCCAGTGCCCCTGCCAGGGTAATTCAGGAAGACGGAATGGAATGGAACCAGGATTGTCATTTGAGCTCTCAATTAAGTGGGCTTCTGGATTCATGTGGAGAACCTGGATTTTTCATCTCCTAACTCAGTATGAAAAGGTGTTCCTCAAATCACCTGCTGGGTCAGTGTCACAGGTGTAGTACAGTCAGACCTTCAACACTTCTTAGCTTAAACACAGCCATCTCCTGCTTTGTGGTATATATGGAGGGTAAGTGAACAACTCTCCTATCTTTTAACCAGGGAGGTTTCCAAAGAAGGTTATTATGGAGCCAGAACTCCCATTCATACCTAATAGTAAGGAGCGATACCCTATCAGGTGTCAGTGGAGAGTGCAGAAACCTGAATTTCTAATCCTGGTGTGCCTAACAAAATGGCACACTCCCCCCTCCCACCATACCCTCTACTCCAGAGTAGTGTCAGAGAAAGCCAGCTAAAAGAGGTTTAAATAAGATTTACAATGTCATAATAGACAAATGTCCACATTTCAATTAGAAATCAATAATGAAAAAAGATAAATAAAAGAGCACAAGGGCAAGGCCTTGTGGTATGCTGAGGGGTTAAGCCACAACTTGGAATGCCTACATCCTATATCAACTCCATCTGGGTATCCCACATAGGTGGCAGGCAACAAAAACTTGAGCCATCATCTGCTACTTTCCAGGATGCATTACCAGGAAGCTGGATCAGAAGTCGAGTAGCTGGGACTCAGACTGGCTGAAACTTTTATTTTTAAAATCAGATGGAGCCAGTCATGCACAAATTTCTCTGCTAAACCTGGTTTCCTCCAAAGAGTTCAGAAATCCATTGCAATGGAGGTGAGTGCAAGAGCCAAAGTTCAGCTGTTGAAAGATGGGTTAGAAGTGGTTTTATTTGGTTCTGTGATCCATCAGTTTCATGGGTGGGCTGGAAACATCCACCATGGATGGCCTCAGAGCAGAGAAGATGTAGCTATTCCCTGTGGCCAAGGCTTATAGTGCCAGATCAGTTAAAGTAAGATCATAGAAATATTTGACATGTTGTACATTTTTAGTCACTGTGTGATTCTGCACCATATAATGTGATGGTGAAGGATACAGATCTAGCATTCAGATCCCAAATTTTCCCATGTAGGAGAAAGATAGCTTTGATCGGATCACTTTGCCACTCAAAATGTTAGGGGTCCCATCTACAGAGTATGTGCCTGATAGATAAGAAATATCAAAATTGAGAATGTTGGCTGTTACTCTTCTTTTCAGATGGATATTTTGATTATATAATTACACGAAACAGTTGTATGTGTATCTGTACATATATAGATACATACATAAACTTTTATATACACATACAACTATTTACCAATATGTACTAATACTAGAAGGGATGCATTAGGATACTGGGATTACATTTCTTTTTCATTATTCTGTAACAGACTCAATGAAACATTACACTGAAGTAGGACTATTTTAGTCCTACAGAATTTTATGTAAGTGAATTTGTTCAAGAGTTTCTCTGTCAGTATCCATTTGTGGGTATACCTCAGTTCAGTGGTACTTCTTCAACCCAGTGGCATAACTGTATATTAGTCTAGGAAAAGAAAAGATTATAAACAAACATAAAAATTATAGAATAATTCCATTCTTTGGAATTTCATGAAATCATCAACTCATGAGGCAAAACAACAGATTTTTATTACAGTGAGTTGGATTAAGTCGACATGGTGCCACATGAATACATTTGAAGAAGATTTATTTATTTGAAAGGCAGAGTGACAAGAGAGAGAAGTGGAGTGATATAGATGGAGATAGAGAGATCTTTCACCCACTGGATCACTCCCCAAATGGCTGCCAGCAGTCAAGTCTGGGCAAGGCTGAATGCAGGAGCCAGGAACTCCACTCCCAGTATTCTACATGAGGGCAGGAGCCCAAGTATGTGGGCCTTGTTCAGCTGACTTGCAAAAAGCACTAGCAGGAAGCTGGATCTGAAGCTCAGTAACAAGGACTAGAACTGGCACTCCAATAGGGAATGTTGTTATTGCAGTGGCTTCCTGCTGGTGCTGTGGCACTGTGCCACAACACCAGCCCCTGAATAATTTTTTGTTGTACTACATGATAGGTCTGTGTATTTAGGGATTCAGTTTACTATGATTTTGAACTTGAAAGAATAAAGAAAACACAGAATAATTTTAACATAATTAGTTTAATAACTGTCATTAGGCTTATACAATAAAAGCACTAGAACAATAGGAATACATGAAGAACAAAGAAAAGCAGTTCATGTATCTACAGTGACAGTGCTAAAGGGTTACCTAAGGGGTGGGGCTAACCTTCCTCCATTGTCTTCATCAAACCCCTTTCTCTTTGACTGCAAATTTGAGTCTATGTGTCACAGAATTCTAAGCAACTAAAACCACAGAATGGATTTGTTTAAAGAAGTCTGCTTAAGTAGGAAAGCAATAGTTATCAAGAATTTACGTATAAAGTTTTTTATAAATATCAATTTCTAATGGTTATCTAGACAGATTTATGTATTTAGTATGAAAGCTATTATTTTGGTTTTTTTAAACTTTTATTTAATAAATATAAATTTCCAAAGTACAGTTTATGGATTACAATGGCATCCCCCCCATAATGTCCCTCCCTCCCACAGCCCTCCTATCTCCCACGCCCTCTCCCATTCCATTCCCATCAAGATGCATTATCAATTATCTTTATATACAGATCAAGTTAGTATATATTAAGTAAAGATTTCAAGAGTTTGCAACCACAGAGAAATACAAAGTGTAAAATACTGTTTGAGTACTAGATATAGCGTTAATTCACATTGTACAACACATTAAGGACAGAGATCCTACATGAGGAGTAAGTGCACAGTGACTCCTGTTGTTGACTTAACAAATTGACACTCTCGTTTATGGTGTCAGTAATCTCCCTAGGCTCTTCTCATGAGTTGCCAAGGCTATGGAAGCCTTTTGAGTTCGCCGACTTTGATCTTAAATAGACAAGGTCATAGTCAAAGTGGAAGTTCTCTCCTCCCTTCAGAGAAAGGTACCTCCTTCTTTTTTTAACTTTTATTTAATGAATATAAATTTCCAAAGTATAGCTTATGGATTACAATGGCTCCCCCCCATAACTTCCCTCCCACCCGCAACCCTCCCTTTCCCTCTCCCTCCCCCCTTCCATTCACATCAAGATTCATTTTCAATTCTCTTTATATACAGAAGATCAGTTTAGCATATATTCAGTAAAGATTTTAACAGTTTGCACCCACATAGAAACACAAAGTGAACAATACTGTTTGAGTACTAGTTATAGCATTAAATCACAATGTACAGCACACTAAGGACAGAGATCCTACATGAGGAGTAAGTGCACAGTGACTCCTGTTGTTGACTTAACAAATTGACACTCTTGTTTATGGCATCAGTAATCACCCTAGGCTCTTGTCATGAGTTGCCAAGGCTATGGAAGCCTTTTGAGTTCACCAACTCTGACCATATCTAGACAAGGCCATGGTCAAAGTGGAAGTTCTCTCCTCCCTTCAGAGAAAGGTACCTCCTTCTTTGATGGCCCGTTTTTTCTACTGGGATCTCACTTGCAGAGAACTTTTTTTTATTCCCCAGAGTGTCTTGGCTTTCCATGTCTAAAATACTCTCATGGGCTTTTCATCCAGATCCGAATGCCTTAAGGGCTGATTCTGAAGCCAGGGTGCTATTTAGGACATCTCCAGTTCTATGAGTCTGCTGTGTATCCTGCTTCCCATGTTGGATCATTCTCTCCCTTTTTAATTCTATCAGTTAGTATTTGCAGACACTAGTCTTATTAGTTCTCTGTTCTGGTTCCTGGAACCAGACCTTGGATGAAGGGATGATAATTTCCATATAATAAGTACTATGAGGGAGATATTTGGGATTACTGTAGATGTACATGGAAGTGTACCTGGCACAATATACATTGGCTCCATGCAGGATGGTCCTTGCAAGTGTAGTATAAAGTATGAGCAAGAATTAAGCAGAACAGAAAATAAGCCAATGTGAGAAGAAGGAAGAACCTGAGTGAGTCAGGGATTTGATGTGAAAATGAAGGCTTGTGTGTGTGTATGTGTTTGTGTATAACAGCAGGTATTTGGCATTCCCAGAAGTACAATATGGAGCAAGGATGGTAAGATGTGCCTGGGGGCCTGGGCCGCCTTCTGCTTGAAAAACATCAGCAAGAGTGAATCCTCCAACATGGGAAGCAGTCTGTACAGCAGACTCATAGAATGACAATCACCTTAAGAATCAGAATCAACCCTTAAGGCATTCTGGTCTGGCTGAAAAGACCACGAGAGTATCTCAGGCATGGAAAGCCAAGACATCGTGGCAAAAAAATGTTCTACATAAAGGACCTCTGTGGGTGAGACCCCAGTGGAAAGAAAAGGCCACCAAAGAAGGATGTACTTTCCTCTGAAGAGAGGAGAGAGCTTCCACTTTGCCTATGGCCTTCTTGAAATACTGAAGGAGTTTGTGAATGCAAAAGGCTTCCATAGCCTAGGCAGCTCATGTCAGGAGCCTTGGGTGATCGTTGACTTCATACATAAGAGTGTTAATTGTAAAATAGACAACAGGAGAAACTGTACGCCAACCCATGAAGGACCCCTGTCCTCCAGGAGTTGAATTATGAGACTTAATAGTAAAAGTTGTTCTCCAAGAATTGCTTCATTTTAGTGAATTAAGTGGAAGATATTCTTATGTTTCGTAAGTTATAATTATGTCTAAGTGCACACAAAATATGCATCATTCTTAGGTTCTTTAATGATAATCAAGTTTCTAAAAAAAAAGCAAAATTACCTTCAGGATGCAATGACTTTGAGCAGCCCTTTTCTGGACTGTTAAGGAAGTTTTTGTTTTTGGATTTTTTAATGTGTTTGATTTTCTTTCTTTCTTTTTCTCCTTCTCATACAAAGTGTTGAACTCGTTACCCAGAATAGAGTTAATCTGTGAATAACGTTAAATGAAAATAGATCTCAGTAAATACAAGACTGGGAACAAGAAAAGGAAGAGGAAGAGGGGTGGGAGGGCAGGTATGGTGGGAAGAATTATTACATTTCTAAAGTACTTATGAAATGTGTGCTAATAAATACATAAAAAATTCAGCAGCATTCTCCCGTGTCAGGATGAAGACACACAGGGATTTTTCTCAGAATTATGAGCAGAAGTTGTTCATGTTTTTAAAGAATGGTGGTAGAGCTGATGTAGAAGATAGACCTGAGGGACACAGGGTAACTGGCTTGGAGACTATTTCAGAAGTCCAGATGAGTAATGATGGTGACAAGAGAAGCTAATGGATTAGGGAAATACTGGACTGAAGAAATATTTAAGAGGCTGGATAAGCAGGACCCAGCAGTGAAACTGGGTATAGGGAATGCAAGAAGCCATATTCCAGCTGATGTCCAGGTTTTAGAGTGACAAGTCAAATAGTTATAGCACTGGCCTCCAGCTAGGGGCTTTGCATGGGGAAACCCCATTCTAGGAAAGGATATTATGTATCATTTTGGATTTACTGATTTTGAAATTCTCAGTTGTAAAGAGATTTGAAAGTCTATTGTATTTGAATACAAACTACATGTATATAGTCCCATGAAGAATGCAAAAGCCAAGGATGTTGAAGTGAGATTTAAAGTGAATCTTTCTAAAGACAGCAGAAAGCCACATGATATGTGGGAATCATTTCTTGCCTGTTGCTTTGTTTTACTGCCCTGGTAGTTCAAATAATAATCAGATGAATTTTCCAGGAGCATTTCTATGGAGAAAAATGTCTGGTCATGGATCAGATATAGGAAAATATACTGCTTTTCTGTAATGTCAGTTTTAATGCCTCCCTTTTCATCGCTGCTTTTATTTATTTGAATCTTCTTTATATTAGTCTATAGTGGTTTGCAATGTTGTTTAACTTTTTTAAGTAACCAGCTCTTTATTTCATTGTCTTTTAAATATTGTATACATATACAGGATCTGAATCTGACTACATTCCTTCTTCTCATTCCTCAAGTTATAGTAATAAGTTGTTTATTGAACATCTTTCTGCCTATCTGATATAGGCACTGATTGCTAAAACTTTCCTCTTATTACTACCTTTGCTGTTCCCCATCATCTGGGATATATTGTGTTTGTTTTTCATTCATTTCAAGAAATGTTTACATTTCTCCTTAATTTCTTCCTAAAGCCACTATATGCAAAGAAATAAATGGTTTAAATTTATATTATTCATATATATTCTAAATTTTGCCTTTTTTGGATTATGGTTATTAAACATACTTGATATAATTTATTGTTGAAAATTTGGTGGGACCTTTTTTGTAACATATTACACGATCTATCTTATATAAGATTCTAAGCGCTGTTGAGAAGATGTGTGTTTGAAGCAGTTTGAGCAATGTTCTGTTGATGTGTGTTAGTACCCATTGATCCAGGGTGCAGTTTAACAGTGCTTTTTCTTTGTTGATTTTCTGACTTATCTAACTTAGGTTCTAATATCACCTACTGTTACTGGATTCTGTCTCTTTATATGTGTTAATGTTTGCTTTATTTAATTGTGCACTCTAATACATGGCATATGTTTTTACAGTAGTTTCCTCTTGCTGCTTTGAACTCTTGATCATTACTTAATGACCTTCCTTATCATTTTTATGCTTTATATTAAAATATTCTTTGTGAAATTATTTTTTTATCTGAGAGGCACAGGCATAGAGACAAAAAGGGAGGGCTCCTACCTGCTTTTTCATCTCCCAAGCCCTGTCCTCAATCTAGGCATCCCACATGAGATAGCAGAGAATAACATGCCCAAGCCATTAGTTGCTTCCTCTCAAGGTGAGTACCAGTAGGAACCTTTAATTTTAAGTAGAACTGGGTATGAACACTGACAAAGCCATATATATGTGATATGCACATCCCAACCAGTGGCTTAAATTTCATGTTGAATGTGTGTGCCAGCAGTGTGCATTTATTAAACACTTTCTATGTGCTAGATACTGTACTACTCAGTTTCTATACATTGTTTTCCTTAATACTCAAAGCAAACATTCCCATTTAGAAACTGTTATTATTCCCATTATAAGACTGAGAAATTGAGTCTAAAAAAGGTTTAGGGGCCGGCGCCGCGGCTCACTAGGCTAATCCTCCGCCTAGCGGCGCCAGCACACCGGGTTCTAGTCCCGGTCGGGGCGCCGGATTCTGTCCCGGTTGCCCCTCTTCCAGGCCAGCCCTCTGCTGTGGCCAGGGAGTGCAGTGGAGGATGGCCCAGGTGCTTGGGCCCTGCACCCCATGGGAGACCAGGAAAAGCACCTGGCTCCTGACTCCTGCCATCAGATCAGCGCGGTGCGCCAGCCACAGCGCGCCGGCCGCGGCGGCCATTGGAGGGTGAACCAACGGCAAAGGAAGACCTTTCTCTCTGTCTCTCTCTCTCTCACTGTCCACTCTGCCTGTCAAAAAAAAAAAAAAGGTTTAGGTCTCAGAAATAGAAAGAGACTGAGCTCTGATTTGAACTCAAAACTGTATGGCTCCAGAGTTATGAGTTAAGTGCTACAGAGTAGGGGCACATAAGGCTATATATACAGGAGGAAGGGGGAGAGTCCAACTCTGCCTGGTGAAGGATAGGATGACAGGAGTCAAGTAGTAGAATTCTGTGGATGAAGAGATTCCTGAGCTGGGTCTTATAGTTCTCCAGGAGTCAGGAAGAGAGAAGTGAGACAATAAATGTAGTAGTGTGTTGAAAGTAATGGAGTTCAAAGATATCTCAGGAACAGGATCTCCAAGTTGACACCACACGCAAAATACATCAAAATAGCTTAAAACCCAGGAGAGGGGCCAGCACTTTGGCATAGCAGGTAAAGCCACCACCTGCAGTGCCAACATCCTATATGGGCAAAGGTTTGAGTCCTGGCTATTCCACTTCTGATCCCGCTTTCTGCTATGGCCTAGCAAAGCAGTGGAAGATGGCCCAAGACCTTGGACTTCTGCACCCATGTGGGAGACCAGGAATAAGTTCCTGGCTCCTGGCTTTGGATTGGCACAGCTCTGGCCATTGCAGCCATCTAGAGAGTGAACCAATGGATGGAAGATCTCTCTCTCTCTCTCTCTGTCTCTGTCTCTCTGTCTCTCTCCCCCCCCCACCTGTGCCTCTCTGTAACTCTGCCTTTCATATTAATAAATACATATTTTCTAAAAAATATACCTGAGGGGCCGGTGCCGCGGCTCACTAGGCTAATCCTCCGCCTAGCGGCGCCAGCACACCGGGTTCTAGTCCCGGTTGGGGCGCCGGATTCTGTCCCGGTTGCCCCTCTTCCAGGCCAGCTCTCTGCTGTGGCCAGGGAGTGAAGTGGAGGATGGCCCAGGTGCTTGGGCCCTGCACCCCATGGGAGACCAGGAAAAGCACCTGGCTCCTGGCTCCTGCCATCGGATCAGCGCGGTGCGCCGGCCGCTGCGCGCCAGCCGCGGCGGCCATTGGAGGGTGAACCAACGGCAAAGGAAGACCTTTCTCTCTGTCTCTCTCTCTCACTGTCCACTCTGCCTGTCAAAAAAAAAATATATATATACCTGAGGGAGGGGAGGGGGAGGAGAGGAGTAGGGAGAGGAGAAGAGCGAAGACAAAGAGGTAAGGGGAAGGAAACTCTAGGGAAAACTACAGATGAATAGTTGTTTTCTTTTTTTTAAATGACTTTTTGATAGACATAGAGAAAGAGAAGGTGAGAGAGAGAGAGAGAGAGAGAGAGAGAGAGAGAGAGAGAGAGAGAGAAATCTTCTATCTACTGGTTTTGTCTACTGGTTCACTCCCCAAATGGCCACAGTGGCTGGGGCTGAGCCAGGCTGAAGCTAGGAGCTTCTTCCTAGTCTCCCATATGGGTGCAGGGGCTCAAGGACTTGAGCCATCCTCTGCTGCTTTCCCAGGCACATCAACAGGGAGATGGATTGAATTGAAGTAGCCAGGAGTGAACTGGCGCCCATATGGTATGCTGGAGTGGAGATAGTGACTTAACACACTGTGCCACAGCACCGACCCCAGAATAGTTGTTTTCCAACCTTAGGTGTTGAAGATTTTCCTAGGCAAGCCACAAAACCCAGAAGTGGTAATGAAAATATTGGCACATTTGAGAAGTTAAAACATCCTGAGTGATGACAAATAAAAGCAGAATTTAAATAAAAATGTGAAAGAAACTTGAAGTTTTGTGTAACAAATTCTGCATTTCTTTGTCAGAATAGCAGAAGTCTGTTATTTGGAGTGATAATGTGTTGAGACTACATCTTCCATGCTCCTTCATGGTTACTTGTGACCGTTTCGTTTAAGCAAGGCTAACATTTCCATTTTACAGATAAGGCAACAGAACTCAAGGATATTAAGTGACATACCCATCTCATCCATCCCAATAATTACTCCATGAGTTCACTTGGACAGTCTGTCTTCAGCCAACTTTAAAATCTCTTCCTTCTCTGAGGCCCCAATTTAAGACAGGCATCGTTAAATCCTTGTTATCTGTCCCATGCCAGGTCTTATGATGTTCACCAGAAAACAAAGTTGAATAAGACCTCTCAAACCTCCCAATCTAGAGTTGCATTTTTCAGTGTGGTGACTGCCAGAATTATTTTCATGGTTCCATTGGACCAAGTTTCAGCATAATTGGACATTAAGTTGTCTTCCTGAAAATAGCATTTGGAAGCTCATAAGAAAATTAGGTTATAGGAAAGTTAAAATATTGCAGGTTATCTCTCTAGCCAGCCTACTGTGGACTATTGATGAGGCACAAAAGGTGGGGAACAAGTTCAGGAAGAAGGAACAGTGTTTATGAAGATAAAGCAATGGAAAATGGCATGATGTAGTAAGGAAATCTGTTTACTTAGAAATGGTTGGGGCCAGAAATGTGCTGTAGCAGGTAAAACCGCTGCCTGCAATGCTGTCATCCTATATAGATGCTGGTTTGTGTCCTGGCTACTCTACTTCCAATCTAGCTCCTTGCTAATAGCCTGGAAAAGGCATCAGAATTTGGCCTAAGTATTAGAGACCCTGGCAACCATGTGGAAGACCTGAGTGAAGATCCTGGTTTAGGACTGGCAGAACACTGGCCATTTTGACTCTGTGACTAGTGAACCAGTAGATGCAAGATATCTCTGTCCTTCCTCGTCTCACCCTCTCTTTCTCTATAACTCTGACTTTCAAAATAAATATATCATTTAAAAAAGCACATGGTTTGGGAGGGGTGTGGATTGTAGTGGCATGGATATAGGTTGGAAGCAAAGCCAGACCCAGTGGGTCTTATACTGTATACTCATGGCTTTACAGAATCAGCTCAGGAATTTTGGGATCTCTGCAGTATTGATGGAAGAATAGTGTGACCAAATGGGTCATTTCTCACCCCTTTAGCCCCTTTAGCTAGCAGTGGTGTGCATTAGGAGTGGCAAGTATAGGTTTGTACGAATGAGAGTATCTGGGAACTCATCAGACCCATTAGAGAATAAGGAAGCTCAATTGAGAAGCTGATATAGGAGCTGTTGAGAGGATGGAATCAAGTAAGTGGGAGTGAGGATACCTCATGTGTGATGGTTACTTTTGAAATGAGGAAACATGAAAAGGAAAACTCCTCTGAGTGTGTGGAGTGAGGGACGAAAGCCTTGGGAACGACTCAATGACTTCTCAATAGGGAAACTGAATGACTGGTCCTGTAGCAGAGTGGGGGTATTGTGGAGCAGTGGGCGTGAAAAGGATGGAGATTGAGCCTGATTTCAGCTGGTGAATGGGATTCCTCCACGTCATCCAAGGTAGTGGGCTGGTGGGTCTAGAGTTCCGTATGAGCCTGTTGGTAGCTAGGGGCTGCTGATGTTTGGGCTGTCAGGTGCACAGTGATGAGAACTGGCAGTACCACTGGCTTTCAATTCACTATAACCAAAGTGCCCCTAGGATTCCGGCAAAAGTAAAAGTGTGAGAAAAAAACATTAGTTTATTTAAAAGAAACAGTAATCCAATAGACACAACAAATCTGCAAAATTTAAAAACAATTGTAAAACATTCAACATTTGCAATGCCACTTGAGGCAACCTCTTTTTCCATGCATCTAATACATGTGTTATGATGTGGCCTCAAGGGTTCCTGAAGTATCCACAATGGCTGGGTTCAGAAAATATATTTTTTCTTTGGGAGAACTACAGTTCAGTTCATTCCTTGTTCCTTGGGTCCTTCCAGAGCACCTCTTCTCCACGTCGAGAAACTCAGCAAATGCAGATGTAGAGTTTCTGCAGTGTTGAGATGTGTCACTCTCTGAAAATATTCTGGAGGAGGTCAGGCCCCAGTCCTTCTATAGTATCTTGGCACTGGCAGCTCTCTGCCTTCTCTGGGCACTGGCGTTCAATGCCTTCTCTGCATAGCAGCATTCCATGCTGCCTCCAGGCAACAATGTCCCCATGGCACAGCACTGCCCTTCTGGGTTCAGTCCCAACTGAAGTGCTGACTCATGTGCATAGCTTCTCAGGCTTTAGCCTGACCGAAGCTGTTTGAGAGAAAAGGGTCTGCCATCATGTTGCAAGCATAGCAGGCAGAAGCTTGATGAATTTTCCTCTGCTTGACAAGCATGGCATGTGGCTGGGTCCCTTGGCCTTCTGCCATATCTGGGCAGTGGCTGCTCTCTACTCTTTCTTCCTGTGGCATGTCAGTGCCATCACTGGGAAGCAGCATTCCATGCCATCTCAATGCAGTGACATGCACATGTGACTCCACTGCCCGCCCGGCTCTTTCTGGGTCTTCAGGCACTAACACATATGCCCAGCTTCTCAGGACCTACCCCAGTACTGAAGCTGCCTGAAAAGTGTCCAGGAAAGAGTTCACCATCGCATGACAGACCTAGGAGGTAAAGGACTGATGAGTCTGCTGAAATGATTGTGGACTGACTCAGATACCTCTCCACCTTAAAGCAGATGCCACAATCAGAATCCCCCTTATCTGTCTCAGGTCTTGTGCCAGGACCACGGACCAAGTACAGACCAACTACTCTCCTGATGAGCAGAATGAAGGCATGTTTTTCCATATCCTTACCTTAATTTTCAGTAGTCCTGCTGTCAACTCTGAGCTTAAGGACCATGTACCCATGAGAAGGCACTCGCAGGTATGGAGGCTGATTGTAGGCTTCTTATAGACAGGAGAGGATGTGAAGAGCCTGTTAGGAAAAAGGACATCATTATTGGCACCTCTCATTCTGAAAAGGACTAAGAGTTGAAGATGAAGGTGATACCTAGATAACAGGAGGATTACTGAGATCTTGTCATCATGGAAAGGGTCCTACAGGGATCTCAATTTGCCTACAAGTTACACTCCCTTTTCCCACCAGGCCATGTTCCTGGGACGTCACTGAACTCTCTTGTCTGGATTGTTTCCAAACCATCCGGGCCCATCGAGAAGGTAAGATCTTGAAGTTAAGAGCTGAGAATCTGCAGGTCTGGGCTGCGGTGGGTGACAGTGAAGAACAGAGACCTGAGGACTAGTAAGAGGGGCTGGGAGGAGGAGTTGGGGCCCAGACAGAGGAGAAGCAGGAAAGGGGAGCCAGACGAACAGGGCGGTGAGTGGGTGACTTGGAGGGAACAGAGGCCAGGGTGCGCTTGGAGGTCTGGGAGGTCTTGGAGGTAGGAATGATCTTGTGGGAAGAGCTGTTGGTCAGAGCAGGGAGACGGGCAGGGCAGGCAGCTGAAGATTTCTTGTGCTGGAGGACAGGCTTAGGTTTGCCAGAGGGAGGAGCCAGGTGAGGCAGGCAGGTTGGAAAATGGGAATCTGAAGGAGCAGGACTGTGAGGCTGGGGGTGACGCGGGAGAATCAGAGGTAGTTTTTTTGTCATTTTCTGCGAAAATGCTTCTAGTTACTCATCTGGCCAAAGAGAGTCAAAATGAGTAACTGGACACATGCCTAAGACTACGCCCACTTTTATCTCCTACACCACCCCCCCAGGTTATTGCATCACAGAATGCCCCTTATGACGTGTGTGTGCCCCTCGCCTTTGATGCAGTGGGGAGCCCCTCTCCCACCAGGGACACAAACCCAGGGGCTAGGTGGAAGAGTGATCATGGCAGATAGCAAAGAGGAGAAATGAGACTGTAATGCCATCCTCTGCCCTTGGGACTGGATGTACGTTTGTCTAATACATATACAGTTGTAAGGGCTAGGATAGTGTTAGGGAGTGGGCCTACAAGGTAGTTTTGCAGCAGTAATTGGGAAATGAAAAGAATTCAGTGCCCACATCTGTTGAACTTACCTTTTCCAAGTAGGATTATAAGTGAATCAAAGAAAAGATGCTGTATCCATGCTAGGAATGAGAAGGACATTGAAATTTACAGAAGGAACCATTGGAGGCAGGCTATGCATTACAAAGCAGTGTGAATCAATCATTTGCCAAAAAGAGAGGACATAAAAAAAGAGATGTGCAATTCGGGACATACTCAAGCTGACTTACTCAAATGGTAGAGTTAGAAACATACCAGGGGACTCCAATTCAATCCCATCAAAGTGGCATGTACCAATGCCATCTCACTAGTCCCAGTGATCAATTTCTGTTCACAATTGATCATAATGATAGGACTAAGAACCAAAGGGATCATATAAACAAGAATAGTGTCTGCAAATACTAGCTGATAGAATAAAAAAGGGAGAGAACGATCCAACATGGGAAGTGAGATACACAGCAGACTCATAGAATGGCAGATGTCCTAAACAGCAATCTGACCTAAGAATCAGCGCTTAAAGCATGCGGAACCGGCTGAAAAGCCCTTGAGAGTATTTCAGGCATGGAAAGACAAGACACTCTGGGGAAAAAAATAAACCTAAATGAAAGATCTCCACGAGTGAGATCCCAGTGGAAAGAACAGGTCATCAAAGAAGGAGGTACCTTTCTCTGAAATGAGGAGAGAACTTTCACTTTGACCATGGCCTTGTCTAAATATGATCAGAGTCAGTGAACTCAGGGGGCTTCCATAGCCTTGGCAGCTCATGACAAGAGCCTCTGGTGATTACTGATGCCATAAACAAGAGTGTCAATTTGTTAAGTCAACAACAGGAGTCACTGTGCACTTACTCCTCATGTAGGATCTCTGTCCTTAGTGTGCTGTACATTGTGATTTAATGCTATAACTAGTAGTCAAACAGTATTTTTCACTTTATGTTTCTGTGTGGGAGCAAACTGTTGAAATCTTTACTTAATGTATGCTAAACTGATCTTCTGTATATAAAGAGAAACGAAAATGAATCATGATGTGAATGGAAGGGGAGATGGAGTGGGAAAGGGGAGGGTTGCGGGTGGGAGGAACATTATAGGGGGAAGCCATTGTAATCCATAAGCTGTACTTTGGAAATTTATATTCATTAAATAAAAGTTAAAAAAAAATATTAATGGCAGAGTGTCCCAGAGCACTGGAATGTAGCAAGGTCCCACCTGTGCTCCTGCACAGGATCTAACAGGGCTGCTTTGGAACATGGCTTCACCCTGTGTGGCTCCCCTCTGTGGCCCCTTGTTTTGTTGCCTGACTCTGAGCTGGAACCAACAACACAGCACCAATGTTGAGGTTGACTGCCCATTGCTGTGTGCACACTGACTATCTGGATTGTGGTGCTCACTTGATCTCCCCTATAAAAACATTTTATCTATGTATGAGGAATAGCTTTGGTTAGAATCTTGAGTCATACTTCCATTTTCACTGGAAATGTATTTAAGGTTTATTCCTTTTTCTCACTTCGTCTATCACTAAGTAATATACACAGTCTAGAGCCAACCTAGTGTGTTCCCCCTCATGGAAGACATCTTTTGACCCTCAAAGTATTTTTGATAATTTTAATTTTCATTACTTAACTCAAACAAAGGAGGGTTGACATTTTCACAGTTTGAAAATATCAGTTTTAAATATTTATTTTTTTATTTGAAATGCAGAGAGTGTGTGTGTGTGTTCATGCTAGAGCAAGTACTTGGGCATAATCAAATCTTCTTTAATCTCTCAACTCCCAATTTTACCAGGTCTAGATTGGCTGAAAACAGGACTGTGGGACTCAATCTAGGTTTCCCATTGGGTGGAAGTGACCTAATGCTTTAATATCACCCCAGGGTACACATTTGTAAAAATCTAGAATTGGGAGCATCCCCAGGACATGAGCAGCTCTCTAACATGGAAATTGTACATCCAAAATGCCCTTTAAGCCCTGTGCCAAACATATGTGCCCTTTATTCTCCTCACTAGAACATCTTTAGATCTAACAAAATCAAAATTATTCTTTGTAAATGTTCTTTTGTTAAACTTGGATATGAGTTTCTATTACATTTATTCAGTTTAGTCTTCAAAGACACAAACTGATTATACCTAAAGGTCTTTCTTATATATTTACCGTTTTAAGTAATTTTTCACATTTTTTGTCATTGATTTATTTGAGAGGCGATTACTGAGAGAGAACAAGATAGAGAAGTCTATCTTCCATTCACTGTTTTACCCTGTGTGTGGTCATGCCATTCCTGATTACCATTGTTCCTCATTCCTACCCGCATCTGAGCAAGCACTCCTGTGGTCTCCCATTTTGAGCGCTGGTTAGTCAATGACGGGTAAGATCCCTTGGGGGACAACCTAAGACAGGCACAGCTGCACATGGAGACCACATGGAAATGGGGTTAACAATGGTATGGCCAAGAATCATGCCTCCTGATGCTCAAAAATAAATGAAAAGGGGGAAATGGGGTGGAATGAGAAGACCGTGCCAAGATGGCCACTGGCAATGGAGCCTGCCTGGCAACAGGCTGTGATTGGTTAGCGCATAAACTGCCCCTTGACCAGATTGGCTACTTTGGCTATTTAAGCTGCTGTACCATCTGAAATAAACAAATCTGCAGACTGCTCGCCTCTGGCCTGCTTTCACCCGGCTCCCAGGGTCTGTGTGGTGACTCTGTGCCTCTTGCCCCACCACACTCCTCCTCTCAGAACGAATCCACAGCAACATCCCTCCATATCCCCCAAGTTCCAGGGCTGGACCAGTGGCCTTTAACTGCATTTCATTCTCGAACATGTGTGCAGGGACCCTAGCACTCGGCCCATTTTCTGCTGCTTTCCCTGGAGCATTAACAGTGACCTTGATCTGATGTGGAACAGCGGTAACAAAAACTGGAGCCCAGGTGGGAGTTTCACCCACTGCACCCCAACATAGGACCCCCTTCTGAGATTCGTTGGCCACGTGTATTTCAGTTCAATTTTTTATTGCAACTTCCTTGTCCCTTGGTATACTTTCGGTAATGTATAGCCTACTTTATTATGATCATTGTTTATTTGTCTTCCACACTTTTCATGAGATCTTACAGCTCAGATACCATTTCCTGTTGTTTTCAGAGAGCACAGTTCATAAACTTTCCAATCTATTTTGAACTCTCTTATTGTTTCATTTGGAACTTTGAACCTTATGATCAAAAAACAGTCTTGAAACTATAATGCCTTAGCCTTCGTGCCACTTGTGCAAATCTGTTGAGAGTAGGAGGCACACCTAATTCAATGATCTTACATAGCAGATGTTCTGGAAAGATAGTAGGAACATCCCTTCCAATCAGTATTCATTTTATGAAAGTACAAGCATATTCTGTCACATAGAGTGAGCCTCTCCTAAGTAACTCAGTCTTGGATGACTCTGGCATGTTTCTTCCATCCCTAGATGGCCCAGAAGACCATAGCAGTCCCAGTCCCAGCTGTATATAGGTGGACCTGCAACTTCAGGGGCTGCATATGAATTTGTGTTTAACATTCCTGGGTTTCTCAGATTTGTCATTAGTGATGTTGTGGGCTGAATCATTCATTATCTTTCGCAGGAGTCTGTCCTGTGCATGATTGGATATTTAACATTATCTCTGTTTTCTAACCACTGGAAGTCAGAAGTAGCCTTTTCTTTCTCATACACACTCCCAGCCACTGAAAACCATAAACATGTTGATTTAACCTTTCTCTTTCTTGGTGTCATTATGTACAAGCTCTGCTATCAGTTTCTCCCACACAGCAGTCAGGAGCCTGGTACTTCTGAAATCTAAACCATTTCATCTTACATTAAATGCTCTATTGCTGTGTATTGCCCTTGGTACAGTCCTAGAAACAATCATCATTTCGGGCAGGGATGCAGAAAATCGTATTGCCAAGGGCCATTTGAATCCTTATAACATCATTCACAATCCATATAAAAATAAGATAAAATATGAAATCCATATCCTATATGAGGTGCCAGCATTGCAGGCAGAGGATTAACCTACTGCACTATAGCATTGGCCCCCAAGTAGGATTTTAAAATTTATCTTTTGTTAATAACTGAGAAGCAGAGGCCGGCGCCGCGGCTCAATAGGCTAATCCTCCGCCTAGCGGCACCGGCACACCGGGTTCTAGTCCCGGTCGGGGCGCCGGATTCTGTCCCAGTTGCCCCTCTTCCAGGCCAGCCCTCTGCTGTGGCCAGGGAGTGCAGTGGAGGATGGCCCAGGTGCTTGGGCCCTGCACCCCATGGGAGACCAGGAAAAGCACCTGGCTCCTGGCTCCTGCCATCGGATCAGCGCGGTGCGCCGGCTGCAGCGCGCCGGCCGCGGCGGCCATTGGAGGGTGAACCAACGGCAAAGGAAGACCTTTCTCTCTGTCTCTCTCTCTCACTGTCCACTCTGCCTGTCAAAAAATAAAAAAAAAATAAAAAAAAATAACTGAGAAGCAGAAAGGGGGAGAGGGAGACACACATCCTGTCTGACTGTTCATACCACAAATGCCTGCTGTAGCCCAGACTGGACTTGGCAACAGTCCATCAAGGTCTCCCACAAACATTGCTCAGATACAAGTTCTTTTGCCATCACCTGCTGCATCCCAAAATCTGCATTAGTAGGAGGGTGAAGTCTGGTGTCAGAACTGGAGATGTAACTGAAGTAGCTTTCCACTCAGAGTTCAAGCCTCAGTGTGCCCATCAACATGAGGTACTCATGTTGACCTGACCTCTGGAGCCCTGATTTAATCTGCTGTTGGACTGTCCCTCACCTTAACTTGTTTCTTTGCTGCTTCTGGAAAATACAACATGCTCCTATCTGAAGGATCTTAATATTTGGTTTCTTCCACTTTGAATTCCTGCCTCCTGTTCCCCAAATGATGGTCCCCTCTTCCCTTCAGGTATCATCAGATACCATCTTACCACAGTCATCTTCCAAGATCCCTGGTAGTCATTGTTCAGGAGATATATCTATGACCTCTCCACATGGCTTCAATCCTAGCCATCTTCCTATCCCATTCTACCTCTAAGCCCTCCTTACCATTTGTCATGCCAAGTCCTGAACTTTTTTGTGTGTGTATTCTTTCTTTAATAGAGTGAAGGCAGTGAGTTTTTGCCTTCTTGTCAGTGCTTGGAATCCATTCTGTCTTACATAATAGAAACACAATGTATGCTATATGAGAAACTAAATTACGGAAGAATGAAGAAAATGTATTTCAAATTATTATGATAAATCTGTGACTTGCTCCATATCTGTGACTAGGATGCATATGCCAGCCTTTTTCAACCATTGCTTTGTTTTTCTAACTTAAATATAATTTCCATCAAGGCCACCTTGGGGAATATCTATAGGGTTTATAAATTTGAAAAGTAAATAAGATATGGAAAGCTATATAAAATTATTTATGAAGTACATGTACAAGTTATGTTGGGGTTTGTGAAGACCTAGTTTTTGTTGCCTGAGCTCTCCCCAGACTCCCTTCCCCAGCCAGTTGTAAAATAGACCTGTAATTGGGGCATCCATGTGTTGGGGAGGAGGCTGACAGAATAAGGGGGTGAAATACCTGTAGACACATTTTATGGCTCAAAATTCTCATAATACCTAGGTTATTGATAGGAGTATTAAACACAGGAGGTGAACTCAAAAAGTTCAATGTATCTGGACTTAAAATGTAGGTTTAATTGGCACAAAACCTTTTGGAAATTGGTACTGTTTTTCATAATATCCAACTTTTCATTAACTTTTGGAAGACTTCTCATATGCATGTATTAAATCATTTCTACATAAAAAATCTTTAGAATTTCTCCAGGAATATGTAAAATAACCTCAATTATACCCTCACAACTCTTCTACCCTTTCAACTCCCAACTTTAGAGACACATTTTAACCATGGAATGAACCTGGTCTTTGGAGCAGATGTTCCTTGTCCTTCCACTACTACCAATTGAGGTGGTAGAAACTCTTTTGGCCTTATTTAGCTCATCTCTAAACTGGGAAGTAACTGTGTGTCTTAACAGTAGGAACAAGAATGTAATATAGGAAGGTGAACTGAGGGCTTTGTGTACAGCTCACCATGTCCTTATGCAAGGTAAGTAGCACTACTGCTTGGCTCTAAATCCTCATCGCTTGTCCCACGTCCCATGTCCCAGATGTACCGTTACCTAGGATAGTCCCAATAATAATGCCTTCCTATGGGGAGCAACTCGGACTAGACTGTTACTGGAATTAAGACTTATTCTATGCATCTGCTCTCCCACAATATGGCGCTGGAAGAGGAGTAAACAACTTCTACACAGCTGCCTCCAGTTCGACCAATAACCTGCAGGAGCTGATCCTGCTCCTGATTGGAGGAGAGCAGCGTACTCGGCGTGTGGGTAGCAGAGTTGGGATTGGTGGAAGAGGACTATAAAGGAGGAGAGAGACAACATGCACCAGGAACATCCGGATAACATCTGAGCAGCCCCCGAGAGAGCCGGCCGGCTGTGTGCCGCTCCCCCGCAGAAGTGGGGAAAGTGGCAGGGAGAGCCGCCCTTCCACGGAGGTGGAAGGGTTGGCAGCCAACCCGGGAAGAACCAGCAGCAAACCCGGGAAGGGCCGAGCAGACAAAAGAACAGCGCAGGGTCCTGTGTCGCTCCTCCGTGAAGAGGGGGAGCGACACCTTCCTTCCTTTGATGACCCTGTCTTACACAGTGGTGTGCTCTTTCAAGATACTTTTAAGATGCTTCCCACTTTCCACACGGACACAACATCCTTCTTCCATCACATTCTGACAGTAGAGGGGGAGAAGAAGGCCTTTCCAGGAAAAACATGACTCTTCTCTCATTTCTGGATGTGGCCCCTTCTCCCTGTGTACTGTGCCCTACTGGATGAATCCTGGTATTCCCATTCTAATGTTGTCCCTTACTGTGCCTTTCTATATAAATCACCTGATATGCCCTGACTCAACCTGTGATCACCTCCACCAAGAAGACTTCATCAACATCTGTCGGCTGAGTTAACAAACTAATTGTATGCTGTAGCCACACCAGCTCTATTCCCTACTTCCTTCTGAGTACATAGAAATGTACATATTTCTTATCTTCTCCTCCAGTAACAGAAAAAAATACACTGTGCTTCAACTGCATCATAGAAGTGATCACATAGTAACAGTGATAAAAATAACCACCATGTTCCAGAGGCTGCTGAAAATTCTTGATTATTGGAATTCTCAAATAAGTCTAATAGGTAAAAGGATTTTAAATGATGTGCCCTAAACCAGGGATTGGAGAACTAATCTTTTAACTCAGTATGAGGCCAAAAAATGCAGTAAAGGCATCAAAAATCTAAATATTTGCTGAGTTAATTAATGCAATTTTAAGATCATTAGTACATGTTTTTTGACATGAGAGTTAATAAATTGCCTTTAGGGTTGAATCCATCAGTATTATGTTAGTCTGGGTACTGATGCCAGTGTCTAGGATGCAGAGTACTCTGATGCAAGCCCCAAAATGTCACACTCCTAGAGGTTTCACAGTCTGCTTCCATGTGGAGGCCTGTGACTTCCTGTGTGCTCTTAATGAGACTGTGGACCCCAGGACTTACCACCTGTACGTTCCTCTGAGTAGTGTCTCGTGACATGGAGCCTTCAGACAGTCCTGTGAACTAGAGAAAAACAGACTGGTAGTTCATTCTCGGGCATAGCTGCCTGCCCATCCAGGCCAGGCACCCATTTAGCACTTAGAAACAGTAACCTCACATTCAACAGTGCAAAGTCTAGGATATCATATACTTTGATTTTCATTAGTCCTGCTGTCAACTCTGAGCTTTTGAACCATGTTCCTCTCTGTGTCTCTGCCTTTCAAATACATACTAATGAAAAACTTAACATTTGAAATGTAAGGCCATGGATAAGATTTGGGGTGATCCATTGCATGTCTGTAAGGTCTGATATGATGTGTCCCTTTTCATCTCTGATTTCTTTTTCTTTTATTTGACAGGTAGAGTTATAGACAGAGAGAGAGAGACAGAAAGGTATTCCTTCCGTTGGTTCACCCACCTAATGGCCACTATGGCCAGTGCTGCGCTGATCCAAAGCCAGGAGCCAGGTGCTTCTTCCTGGTCTCCCATGCAGGTGCAGGGCCCAAGCACTTGGGCCATCTTCCACTGCCTTCCCAGGCCACAGCAGAAAGCTGGACTGGAAGAGGAGCAGCTGGGACTTTCACCCAGCACCCATATGGGATGCCAGCGCTACAAGGTGGAGGATTAACCAAGTGAGCCATGGCACCGGGCCTCATCTCTGATTTATTGAGCCTGCTTTCTTTATTAGTATTTTAATGGTTTGTCATTTTATTTTACCTGTCGCTCCCCCTCTTCATGGAGGAACGACACAGGACCCTGCGCTGTTCTTTCGCCTGCTCGGCCCTCCCCGGGTTTGCTGCTGGTTCTTCCCGGGTTGGCTACTATCCCTTCCACCTCCGTGGAAGGGCAGTTCCCCCTGGCCACATTCCCCACTTCCGCAGGGGAGCGGCACACCGCCGGCCGGCTTTCTCGGGGGCTGCACGGGTTCCCTTAGATGTTCCCCATAGATGTTCCTGGTGAATGCCGTCTCTCTCCTCCTTTATAGTCCCCTTCCGCCAATCCTAACTCGGCTGCCCACACGCCGAGCATGCCGCTCTCCTCCAATCAGGAGCAGCTCCTGCAGCTTGTCAAGTTGGTGAGAGGCAGCTGGGTAGAAGCTGTTTACTCCTCTCCCAGCGCCATATTGTGGGAGAGCAGACGCACAGAATAAGTCTTAATTCCAGTAACTCAGTCCAGTCCGGATTGCTCCCCACATTACCTTTTAAAATATCTAGCTCTTTGTTTCATTGCTCTTTAAATATTTTAGATATACATGTGGGATCTGAGTCTTACTCTTCTTCCTACAAATTTTGTGTTTGAAGTTTTCTTATTGTTGTCCTTCTTTGAGTTACTTTGATTCCTTTTATACTGAAGATATTTCTGCCTACTGATTGATAAGGCTTTCCTGTTAGTACTACTTTTGCTCTTTCCCACAATCTCTGGTGCACTGTGTTAGTTTTCATTAATTGAAAGGTAGGTTCAAATTTTCTGATTACTTCCTTGATACACTGCCTACCAAGTTTTTGCAATATTTACATGTGTTTTAAAGTTTTACCTGTTCTCACTTTCAGCTTTATTGCATTGTGGTCAGAAACATGCTTTATATATGCTATCCCAGAGAAGCTTTCATGAGCTTTCAGAGGATGTATATTCTGTAGTTTTTGAAGAAATGTTTTATGTTAGACAGCATTGATCTAGGTTACAATTTAATTCTGCTCTTTCTCTATTGATTTTCTTTATAAATGATGTGTCCATTTCTGAAAGTGGGAGTTTAGCGCCCCTTACCCATATTGGAGACTGTCCCTGAATGTGTGCTAATGCTTGCTTTATATAAATGCATCCTGAATTGATGGCACAAGTATAGTTACAAGTGGTAATTCCTCTTGCTGTTTTGAAGTTTTGATCATCATTTAATTACTTTCCTTGTCACTGTTTCTGCTTTATCTTATATTATGCAATTTAATTTTAGTTATTCATTTTTTGAGGCAGAGGTAAAGAGACAGAAAGAGAGATCTCTTCCTGGTGTTTCATCTTCAAATGCCCACATAAACTGACATGAACCTGTAGAATGCTGAGAACCATGAATCTGTGTGGGTTTCCCACATGAGTGGAAGGGACCCAAATGCCTGAGACATCGCTTGCCGCCGGTTAAGGTGGGTACCTGTAGGAATCTTGAATTTTAAATTGAGCTGAGGCCTGAACTCAGCACAGCAATTGGGTAATGGACATCACACCATGGTTCATACATAAGGAATTTATCAAGCACTTATCCTTATCAAGGTACAGTACAGCTTAGGTTCCATACATTTTTATTTAATCATCAAAACGAAAGTTGCTCTTTAGATGCTCTTATTTTCACAATTATTAGATTGAGAAACCGAAGACCAGTGCAGTGGCATAATAGGCTAAGCCTCCACCTGAAGCAGCAGCTTCCCATACGAGCACCGGTTCATGTCCCAGATCCTCCTTTCATTGAAAGAGAGAGAGAACAGATTGAAGAATGAGTATAGTGGAAGAAACATTAGGGAAAACTACAGAAAACCAGTTTTCAAATATAGCTGGGAAGATTTCCTAAGCAATGCTCAAAAAGAAGAAGTGATAATGAAAAGATTGGTAAAACCTTTAGAGTGACGACAGCCACAAGCGGAGTGAAAAGAGAAGTGTGTGAGATCTTGAATTGTGTATTTGCATTTCTTCCTTAATACTAGTGAGTTGTGTGTTGAATGGATGGTAATGTACTACAAGTACATTTCCCAGATCCCTTGTGGTTATGTGAGACCATTTAGTGTAATCAAGGGAAGGCAAGCTGCTCAAATTCCCATTTACATATAAGGGAACCGAAGTCAAGGATATTAAGTGACACACCCATTCCACCATCCTGCTCACAGGGAGAGCACACTTGGGGAGCCTGTCTTCTGCCACCTTTTTTTTAACTTTTATTTAATGAATATAAATTTCCAAAGTACAGCTTATGGATTACAATGGCTTCCCCCCCCATAACTTCCCTGCCACCTGCCACCCTCCCCTTTCCCTCTCCCTCTCCCCTTCCATTAACATCAAGAATCATTTTCAATTCTCTTTAAATACAGAAGATCAGTTTAGCATATATTAAGTAAAGATTTTAACAGTTTGCACCCACATAGAAACACAAAGTGAACAAAACTGTTTGAGTACTAGTTATAGCATTAAATCACAATGTACAGCACATTAAGGACAGAGATCCTCCATGAAGAGTAAGTGCACAGTGACTCCTGTTGTTGACTTAACAAATAGACACTCTTGTTTATGGTGTCAGTAATCACCCTAGAATCTTGTCATGAGCTGCCAAGGATATGGAAGCCTTTTGAGTTCACCGACTCTGATCATATTTAGACAAGGTCGTAGTCAGGGTGGAAGTTCTCTCCTCCATTCAGAGAAAGGTACCTCCTTCTTTGATGACCTGTTCTTTCCACTGGGATCTCACTCGTGGAGATCTTTCATTTAGGTCATTTTTTTTTGCCAGAGTATCTTGGTTTTCCATGCCTAAAATACTCTCAAGGGCTTTTCAGCCGTTTCCGCATGCCTTAAGGGCTGATTCTGAGGTCAGAGTGCTGTTTAGGACATCTGCCATTCTATGGGTCTGCTGTGTATCTCACTTCCCATGTTGGATCGTTCTCTCCCTTTTTTATTCTTTCAGTTAGTATTTGCAGACACTATTCTTGTTTATGTTATCCCTTTGGTTCTTAGTCCTATCATTATGATCAGTTGTGAACAGAAATTGATCACTGGGACTAGTGAGATGGCATTGGTACATGCCACCTTGATGGGATTGAATTGGAATCCCCTGGTATGTTTCTAACTCTACCATTTGAGGCAAGTCAGCTTGAGCATGTCCCGAGTTGCACATCTCTTCCCTCTCTTATTCCCACTCTTACACTTAACAGCGATCACTTTTCAGTTAAGTTTCAGCACTTAAGAAGAATTGTGTATTGCTTACAGTATTCAACCAAAAGTATTAAGTAGAACAAACAAAAAAAATACTAAGAGGAATAACATTATTAAGCTGCTCATCAACAGTCAGGGTGAGGGCTGATCAAGTCACCGTTTCTCCTAGTGTTCATTTCACTTTAACAGGTTTCCTTTTTGGTGCTCAGTTAGTTGTCCCCGATCAGGGAGAACATATGATATTTGTCCCTTTGGGACTGGCTTATTTTACTCAGCATGTTTTCCAAATTCCTAACAGGGATCACTTTTCAGTGAAAATTTAATCACCTAAGAATAATTGTGTGTTAATTACAGAGTTCAACAAATAGTAGTAGAACAAAAAATACTAAAATGTATAAAGTATTACATTGTACATCAACCGTCGGGACAAGGCCTGATCAAGTCACTGTTTCTCATAGTGTCCATTTCACTTCAACAGGTTTCCCCTTTGGTGCTCAGTTAGTTGTCGCATATCAGGGCGAACATATGACATATATCCCTTTGGGACTGGCTTAGTTCACTCAGTATGATGTTTTCCAGATTAATCCATCTTGTTGCAAATGACCGGGTTTCATTGCTTTTCACTGCTGTATAGTATTCTATAGAGTACATGTCCCATAATTTCTTTATCCAGTCTACTGTTGATGGGCATTTGTGTTGGTTCCAGGTCTTAGCTATTGTGAATTGAGCCGCAATAAACATTAATGTGCAGACAGCTTTTTTGTTTGCCAATTTAAATTCATTTGGGTAAATTCCAATGAGTGGGATGGCTGGGTTGAATGGTAGGGTTATCTTCAGGTTTCTGAGGAATCTCCAGACTGACTTCCATAGTGGCTTAACCAGTTTGCATTCCCACCAACAGTGGGTTAGTGTCCCTTTTTCCCCACATCCTCTCCAGCATCTGTTGTTTGTAGATTTCTTAATGTGAGTCCTTCTAACTGGTGTGAGGTAAAACTTCATTGTGGTTTTGATTTGCATTTCCCTGATTGCTAATGATCCTGAACATTTTTTCATGTGTCTGCTGGCCATTTGGATTTCCTCTTTTGAAAAATGTCTATTGAGGTCCTTGGCCCATCTCTTAAGTGGGTTGTTTGTTTTGATGTTGTGGAGTTTCTTGATTTTGTAGATTCTGGTTATCAAACCTTTATCTGTTGCATAGTTTGCAAATATTTTTTCCCATTCTGTCAGTTGCCTCTTCACTTTCCTGACTGTTTCTTTTGCAGTACAGAAACTTCTCAATTTGATGCAATCCCAAATGTTAATTTTGGCTTTGACTGCCTGTGCTTCTGGGGTATTTTCCAAGAAGTCTTTGCCAGTACGTGTATCTTGCAGGGCTTTTCCAATCCTCCCTAAAATTTGATGGTGTCAGGTCGTAGATTTAAGTCTTTTATCCATGTTGAGTGAATTTTTGTGTAAGGTGAAAGGTAGGGGTCTTGCTTCATGATTCTGCATGTGGAAATCCAATTTTCCCAGCACCATTTATTGAATAGACTGTCCTTACTCCAGGGATTGGTTTTGGATCCTTGGTCAAATATGAGTTGGCTGTAGATGTTTGGATTGATTTCTGGCGTTTCTATTCCGTTCCATTGGTCTATCCATCTGTTTCTGTACCAGTACCATGCTGTTTTGATAACAACTGCCCTGTAGTATGTCCTGAAATCTGGTATTGTGATGCCTCCAGCTTTGTTTTTGTTGTACAAGATTGCTTTAGCTATTCGAGGTCTCCTGTGTCTCCATATGAATTTCAGCATCATTTTTTCTAAATCTGAGAAGAAGGTCTTCGGTATCTTGATTGGTATCTCATTGAATCTGTAAATTGCTTTTGGGAGAATGGACATTTTGATGATATTGATTCTTCCAATCCATGAGCATGGAAGATTTTTCCATTTTTTGGTATCCTCTTCTATTTCTTTCTTTATGGTTTTGTAATTTTAATCATATAGATTTTTAACGTCCTTGGTTAAGTTTATTCCAAGGTATTTGATTGTTTTTGTAGCTATTGTGAATGGGATTGATCTTAGAAGTTCTTCCTTAGCTGTGGTATTGCCTGTGTATACAAAGGCTGTTGATTTTTGTGCATTGATTTTATACCCTGCTACTTTGCCAAAATCTTCTATGAGTTCCAATAGTCTCTTAGAGTTCTTTGGGTCCCCTAAATAAAGAATCATATCATCTGCAAAGAGGGATAGTTTGAGTTCTTCCTTCCCAATTTGTATCCCTTTAATTTCTTTTTCTTGCCTAATAGCTCTGGCTAGAATTTCCAGAACTATATTGAATAGCAGTGGTGAGAGTGGGCATCCATGTCTGTTACCAGATCTCAGTGGAAATGCTTCCAACTTTTCCCCATTCAATAGGATGTTGCCTGTGGGTTTTTCATAAATTGCTTTGATTGTATTGAGGAATGTTCCTTCCATACCCAGTTTGCTTAGAGATTTTATCATGAAAGGGTGTTGTTTTTTATCAAATGCTTTCTCAGCGTCTATTGAGATAATCATATGGTTTTTCTTGTGCAGTCTGTTAATGTGGTGTATCACATTGATTGATTTGCGAATGTTGAACCATCCCTGCATACCAGGGATGAATCCCACTTGGTCTGGGTGGATGATCTTTCTGATGTGTTGTTGCATTCTATTGTCGAGAATTTTATTGAGGATTTTTGCATCTATGTTCATCAGGGATATTGGTCTGTAATTCTCTTTCAATGCTGCATCTTTTTCCGGCTTAGGAATTAAGGTGATGTTGGCTTCATAGAAAGAATTTGGGAGGATTCCCTCTTTTTTGATTGTTCGGAATAGTTTGAGAAGAATTGGAGTCAGTTCTTCTCTAAATGTCCAGTAGAATTCAGCAGTGAATCCATCTGGTCCTGGGCTTTTCTTTGTTGGGAGGGCCTTTATTACTGTTTCAATTTCTGTCTCAGTTATGGGTCTGTTTAGGTTTTCGATGTCTTCCTGGTTCAATTTAGGTAGGTTGCATGTGTCCAGGAATCTATCCATTTCTGATCAGTTACCCTGTTTGCTGGCCTACAAGTCCTTGTAGTAATTTCTGATGATTCTTTTTATTTCTGTGGTGTCTGTTGTTACGTCTCCTTTTGCATCTCTGATTTTATTGATTTGAGTCTTTTCTTTTTTTAGTTAGTTGTGCCAATGGGGTGTCAATTTTGTTTATTTTTTTCAAAAAACCAGCTTCTCGCTTGGCTGATTTTTTGTAATGTTTTTCTTGATTCAATCCTGTTGATTTCTTCTCTGATTTTAATTATTTCTCTTCTCCTACTAGTTTTGGGTCTGGTTTGCTGCAGTTTTTCTAGATCCTTGAGATGCATTGAAAGCTCATCTCTTTGGTACCTTTCCAATTTCTTGGTGTAGGCAACTATTGATACAAACTTTCCTCTTAACACTGCTTTTGCTGTATCCCATAAGTTTTGGTATGTTGTGCTGTTATCCTCATTTACTTCCAGAAAATTTTTGATTTCTCTTTTAATTTCTTCTATGGCCCATTGTTCGTTCAGGAGCATGTTGTTCAATCTCCATGTGTTTGCATATGCTCTAGGGATTCCTGAGTTGCTAATTTCCAGATTCATTCCTTTATGGTCTGAGAAGCTGCATTGTATGATTCTAATTCTTTTAAATTTGCTGAGACTTGCTTTATGGCCTAGTATGTGGTCAATCCTAGAGAAGATTCCATGTACTGCTGAGAAGAATGTAAATGCTTTCTGTGTAGGATGAAAAGTTCTGTGGATAACTGTTAGATCCATTTGGGCTATAGTGTCGTTTAAATCTACTGTCTCCTTGTTGATCTTCTGCCCTGTTGATCTGTCTATTTCTGAGAGTGGAGTATTGAAGTCCCCCAGTACTATTGTATTGGAGTCTAAGTCTCCCTTTAAGGCCCTTAACAAATCTTTTAAATAAACCAATGCCCTGCAATTAGGTGCGTATACATTGATAGTTGTTACATCTTCTTGTTGAATTGATCCCTTAATCATTATACAGTACCCTCTTTGTCTCTCCTAACAGTTTTTGTGGTAAAGTTTATGTTGTTTGATATTAAGATGGCTATGCCTGCTCTTTTTTCATTTCTGTTGGCATGATATATCTATTTCCAGTCTTTCACTTTCAGTCTGTACGCATCTTTGTTGGAAAGATGTGTTTCTTGTAAGCAGCAAATAGATGGGTTTTGTTCCTTAAGCCAATCAGCCAATCGGTGTCTTTTAACTGGACACTTCAGGCCATTAACGTTCAGTGTGACTATTGATAAGTAGTAGCTTTGCCCTGCCATTTGCCAGAGATATTTTCTAATATGTTTTGAACTTGCTGTGATCTTTTGCTGTGAGGTTTCCTTCGTTTGCCTTCTTTCGTATTGATGACCGTGTTTCTGTGTTTCTGTGTGTAACACATCTTTAAGCATCTTTTGCAGGGCTGGATGAGTTCTGCCACCTTTTTAAAATCAACACTTTCTGCACTCTAAGTTTCACATTCTGTTCTGAGCGCATTACAAATGCTGCCTCATATAATCCTCAGAGCATCCTTATGAAATATGGTAAAGTTTGTTACATTGCAGTGTTTACATTATTTAACAGGGCTGAGTCGTAAAAGAACTTCCTAACTCACCTGAGGACACAGAGCTAGTAGGCAGTAGCCAGAATTCAAACCCAGACAAGCCTGACGCCCTGCTCTGTTCTCAGGCACTGCCCGTGTTGAAACCATGCATCCTATATTTAATGAGTGAGGACACTTGCTTACCATAGGCTCTGGGATCCATTCAGCTTTCTGACTTTGTGTCTCTGGGAGTTTCTTTCTTGGTTCCTGTGCAGCATGGTGTGTGAGATTCTAAAACTCACCTGGGATACAAGGCTTTCTGTAGTGAGGAGTCAGGTTTTTGGTCACATTACTGCCTCTGTGCCCTTTTTTCTGGCAACCTCGTTTGTTAGAGCAGAGCATCCTGGCCTCAGAGGCTTGCCTAGGCCTTGAGAATAGAGTCATTTGTCAACAGATGTGTCTTGAGCAGAAAACTGCCTCATTGTACATTCTGAGCCCTGGCAGTAGAGGACTGAGTAAAAAGGACACAGTCCTTGCTCTCTGGAGCTTGAGATCTGGACAGAGTCAAAGTAACACAGTGTACACACATGGAGAAGACACCCCAACCATGACAGTGACTCCTGCAGTATGGGAACCAGTAGAAAAACAGGCAGGGAAAGAGCAGGGGAGTGAATGGAGTAGGTAATTTGGGTCCCCATGCTGGAGGCAGAACACCCTAGAGGAAGCAAGAACAAAAGTGCTGGGGCATGAGCAAGTTTGCAACACCTCAGGAGGAAGGTCATAAGCAGTCTAGTAAAATCCTTATAATGGAAATAAATATGGCTGCCAACATCATGTATATTTGTAACAACGGATCTTTGACCCCCCAAGTCTTCACTGGAGACAGGTATTTGGACAATGGAATGAACCTGGCCTTCATAGCCATACATTCTCTGCCACTGGTAGCTTCTCACATGGCTTACCTTTTTTTGGTCCTCACTTTATTCACCTGTTCCTTGAAAGAAATATGCCATTTTAGCAGGATGGCAGAGAATGGATTGAAGGAGAGTGAGGCAAGGGTTTGGCATCAGTGTGGGCGTGTTCTTGGAACAACACAGATAGCCATGAACTGCCTGGTTCTGAACCCTCATCCCCTATTGTTCTCCTTACTGCTCTCAGTCCCAACTGCGGTCCTCCCTCAGGTTGGGAGAGTTCCCCTACAGATAACACATTACAATACTTTGCCATAGTATAGCCATATACTATTACTATAGTATACCAGACTATACCATTTCAAATATTCCTTGGGTTTTAGGAGCTGTATGCCAGGAAATATGACAAAGACCAAAGTATGTGTTTCTTATTATCAATCATAGTGTGTATAATCCAATGGCAAGATGCCTGCAACACAGAAGTGCTTGAGAAATGATTGCTGTGTGTCTTCCATGAGCCATGGAAGGAGTGAGAAATAACAGGTGAAGGAGGCATACCAAGGAAGACTGTGGCACCTGGATTTACCCGACACCAAGCTTCACCCATTCAGCAACACCTGCTGTCAGTCTCCCTCTGGTCCACAAGGACATGCTAAATGATCCTTTAACTTTATTCTATTTTTTTTTGTCCATTGAGCTTTTATTTGTATGTCTGTGCCACATCCCTAGAAAAAGAATCCCAGGATTTTCTCTCCTGTGTGTTTTTGTTGTGCTTTTTCATGGTCCATGATGGCAGCTGAGGTTGTCAGTACAGTGAAACCAAACTGGTGGGATGGAAGCAGATTATTCTGCCATTTTTCTAGATCTTTCAACTGCACGTCAAATCTGGGGCTGATCACTCCACACTTGTTTAACCTGCCAGTGAGGTTTACAACAATCTTCCCAGCTCTATGATGGTCAATGATTTCAAACTCACCAATGTAACCCTGCTTCATCATCACAGTCAGAAAACTGACGATGACGTTAGAGCACGGCCTGATAAAAATCTGGCATTTGCCTATCTTCTCGGCTTTGTTGATGCTCTCAAGAGCATCAGCCAGGGCGTTCATATACTTGTTCTCAATATCTTTATTCTATTCTTAACATGAACAGCCATTTGGTGGGCTCTGACAAACTGAGCTCAGGTTATAAATAGCACTGATCTATCTAGATCAGTTTGACCATGAGTATTTTTGTTTTTCACATTACTGATAAAATCCTAGAACATTACATTTGTGTCTAATGGCTTTTAGCCTCACTTCATTCTGCCAAGAAAGAGGGAGAAGTAGACAGTTCTGTCTGAGCCTGCCAGCAGCTCTCTGTTCTCTGGAGCAAGTGTCAACCCAGCCCAGGCAAACAGCAGGTCCCTTATGATGATGGGCATATGCATCTTAATTTTTATTTGAAGTTCTTGCCCCCCCACAGAGATCGGAATTTAAAGCAGAGACATAATACAGTGCACAAGTGACAGCAGAATTTATTTTAAAAAGAGAGAGAGTATACACCCTGTGTTGAAGAGTTAAAATTGTATATGTGCGGGTGTAAAAAGTTAAGCTTAAGCTTACAGGTTTAAACCTTCCTGGTACAGCTGTAAAAATAAGACAGAGTGAAGTAGCACCTTGACAGTAGGGACTCCATTTTGGAGCACTTGAGACTCCATTCTGAGAAAGCACCCCCCACCGTGAGACTCTGGTCTGAAACTATGATCTCAAATAGTCGGACAATAGCAGTGCACTACATCACCCTTGGCAACACACAAAAACCCCCTAGCATGATTGCTCAAGCTTAAAAGTAGAAAGGTTACACCTGGGTTACCTGGGCTAATAATGAAGATGTGATTTGTCTGTGTCTTACATTAATGTCAAGTCCTAATTGCTGATTGTAATATTGTAACTGGTATTGTCAAGATTATGATAAATATTAATTTCACTTAGGTTTTAGGTTATGTTGACCCCAGTAACCATATACTCTCTTTTGATTTTAGCAACTGTGTATAGCAACCGTGCATAGCAACCATGTATTCCCCCCTTCCCGGTTTTGCGGTTTTTGCCTTTATAAACCCTAACCTTTGGTTATTCGGGGCTGCTCTGTTCATGTATGGTCAGACAGCCCCAGCATGCTGGATAATCAATAAAGCTTCCCCTTGCTGTTTGCATAAGAGATGTCTCTTGGTGACGTTTTTCGGGCAGTCGACTCTAACAGTGTGAGAGTGAGTCAGCCCACATAGATACTTGTCATGAGGGGGCCATAGAACTGCCTATAAGGAGAGAAAGGGGGAAGAGGTCAGAGAAGGACCCATAAGCAAGGTCCAGAAGCCAAAAAAGCTTCCCATGCTTCCCTGCTCCCATACTGTCAGCCCTGTTAGTGAGGTAGGGGGCGGTACCCTAATTGAATATACAAAAGAGGGTGGAGTTTAGTGTGTGTGAAGCTTTCTGGGAGTTTCATGGTACTTCTGCATAAAGCTTAACTCCCACATGGCCATCATGGCATCTCCTCTTTCCTAGTCCTGGAGGAGACACAGGTGCACCATGGGAAAGTGGGTGAATGGGATTGATAGCTAAGGGAGTAGAATAACAATGCAGGGCTGTACAGAGATTATGAGAAAATCTTCCAGCTCAACTATTCCTACTTAATCTTCTTGCCTAGTTCCCCAACATCAAGTTCAATCTATGATCTATTTTCTCCCAACAAGGAGCCATGTGTACTTTATGGCAGTGCAACAATTGCAACTTATTTCCCCGGGGCGAAAGCTTGAGTGGCTTCCTGACTCAGCAACATTGGTATTCTGCCCTTCCCCTGCCTGGTTAGGAGCCCCCACCAACTCCCCTGCAGACTCAGAGCCCGGGAACTCATCAGGATGGACTAGAGGAGAGCTGTGGCTGGTGGACTTCTTTATGGGCAGTGTTCTCAAGCTTCAGGATCATGAAGCGACGACACCACAGCAAAGAGCCATGATCCTCCAAGAAGGTTCTGTGCCCTGATCCCAGGACACAGAATATGCATTTTAAAGAAAATCTGCTTTATTTATCTACAATGCATTACTGAGCAGTTCAGGTCTCCAAAATAAGGCAACTCTAAGTAATAATCGTCTAAATACCTAATTGCTTTCACATAACAGGAAAATGTTAAAGACAGTTTCAATCTAAGAACCTAATGAAAACTAATATCTCACTGGAAGCAGAAGGAGTACTTTTACCAATGGGGAAATTTTTTTATTTCCTTGAGTGATCTCTGACTTCTTTATTTGGTATCTGGTGATTAAATAGAAAAATATCAATTCAAAGGGTTTCCTTTAAAAAAAATTTCCCTCATTCCTTCATTCTTTCTATAAGTAGCACTTTCCTCTGGGAAGGGAATGCATATTGCCGATTAGGTGAGTAGCCCCTCAACCCTTTCTGATGACCGGAGAGAAATTCAGAGATGTCCTAAATTAAGTGACAGGCCAGTGGATGGAAGAAGGGAAGAGGTAAGAGAAATTTATACAAAACTCTCATCATTAGGCTGAACAAAGAAAAGGAACTGCTCCACAGTTTTGAGGACCAGCCTCAAAACACATTGCATTCTGCATGGGGAACAACCAACTGGGAAGCAGCCCACCCTTCTCCCTGTGGATTGTGTGGCCTACCAGGACTCAGCCTGCTTCCTGTTGTTCACCCCCACCCCCATCTGTGGGCAAGATATCCTCAATGGAAGAAATGTACATTTCCTTCCCCTCAAATATTCATTATAAAGCATCTTTGCTTTTTATATTCAGTGGGCATTTTCCAAATGCTATCTTTCCGCTGTGCTGCTGGTGGTTAAGGGAATTTGTCCAAGGACTAGTCCTTTTATTTAGTTTAGCATCTGTAACAGTCCAATAAAACCTTTCTCATGCCAGAGGTTATTTGGTCTCCAAAATTTGGATGTAACACTGATCATCACAAACACCTGTCCACACTCATTAAATTCTGATATAGTGGGGCTGGGGTAGGATCTGATTTATATTTTCACAAAGTAGCCAGGATGGAGAACCTCTGAGGTAGGGAGTCCCTCCTTTCCAGGTTACACAGACAGACAGAATCAATGTGTGAGAGGGAGGAGGCAGGCATCACCTGATACTATAGTGGTAAACTGAGACACTGCAGGTAACAGCCTCAGTGTGGGGCAGGAGGTGAGGATGGTTACGTCACTGCACATGGTGGTGTTGAACTGGGTCTTGAAGGATGGGGAAGAAGCACATGGGCTCCTCTGCAGGGTGGAGGAGCAGGGGGGATGAAAGGTGAGAGAGCAGAGGCAGGCAGGGAACTGTCAGAATCCTAGAGAATAGGTGCAGAAGCAAGCACGGGCTGATGATAAAGAGCTTTGTATGCTGCTCAGCTTTTAATCTGTAGGTTACTGAGCTTTATTGAAGTATCTTTTCAGCAAGAGAGGAAATCAATCACTTCTTCACTCACTGGATTTTGAGCTGGGCAGAGGGTATGGGAATACCAGTTAGGCATTGTGATCAAGCCGGTGATCGGGAGGGCATGGATCACCAAGGGACAAGAGTGGGGAGGATTCCAAGGCCAAATGGAGAAGAGCTACAGGAGACAGAGTTGAGGGAGCCTCATGACAGCTGGACAAGTAAAGGGAGAGAGAAATGTCTGGAATTTTTTTGGTTTCAGGAAGAGTTGGTTATGGGCCAACTGACACGGACATTAACACTCTCTTCTAAAGGAAATGACCCAACCCTGCTTTAATCCTAGCTAAAAGTCATCATCATCCAGGTTCCCTTGTAGGTGGGCCTGGAGTCACAGCTGAGTTCCCAAGGCAAACTCCCCTTGATAAGGCCTTGGCTTGGCTGAAGTTAGGTTAGGAATTCTGCACACAGGCCAAAGAGCATCCTCAACCTCACCTTTCTACAGAAAACCCAACACTCCCTTTGTTCCATTAGTTTGCTGTCCCCATTTGAACTTGGAACACATGTGATGACAGTGGGCATATATGTCCATTTCATTTGCATATATATATATATGTATATATATCACACTTCCTAGAACCACCTTGAAACCTAATGGATTTGTGTAACTTCCTGAAAATGACTGCTAAAACACTTGTAACTCTGCATTACCCGGGGATGCAGGTCTTTGGCCATGGAATCACCTTGCTCCTGGCTTGCGCACTCTGTTAATATTCCTTTCTGCTTAAAGCTCTAACCATTGTCCTCTTAACTCCAGTGGTGTCCCTGCTGGAAAAGAATCATCGGGAATTCTGCCTGATTTCATTATCACCTCAGCATCAAGACCAAGTGCTTATACCCACCCTTTTCCAGATAGGCTGAGAGACTCTAAAATGTGTGTCATGCGCCAATCTTCTAGGTTTTTAGAAAAATTTACTTATTTGAAAGGCAGAGTATGTGTGTGTGTGAGAGAGAGAGAGAGAGGGAGGGAGAGACAGAGACAGAGATAGAGATGGGGGGGGGGAGTGAATAGAACTTTCTTTAGGATAGACCATATGCCAAGCCATAAAGCAAGCTCAGCAAATTTGAGAAAAACTGAAATCATATCATGTGTCTTTTCTCACCACAATGTAATGAAGTTTGAAATTAACAACTTAAGAAATTCTAGAAAATATGCAAACACATAGAAACTAAAACAACATGTTTCTGAATCATAGATTTTATTTGTCTTCCCCGCAGTGGCTGCTGCGCACTTGGCAGGAGTTTTTGTTATGTTCCTGGAACACAAGAAATGGAGGCCAAGACCATCTCCCCATGCCTTCGTATCTCTCTGGAGGCTGTCATGAGAGTTTCTTGCTGCCTCCTGGTTCTGATGAGCTAAGGGCTTCTTACCCTGCTCTCCTAAACCTGCAGACTAGAAGAGATTCCCAGCAGCACATGGTGTCTTCCTTTCTAGTCTATAGAACCAGGACTTGGGGAGTGGTCATCTTTGACCTACTTTTCTTTTTACTGTATATGTAAGGAGTTAGTGACAGGGGGTGGCCCACGCCAGGCCTAGCCAGAGTTGGCAGAAGTGGCCAGTTCAGTCAGGGCCTCAGGAGACAGAAGCGGGAGATGAGGGCGTCGGATGAACCTGGGGGTGCCATAGAACTTGGTAACGCTGGTTGATGCCACAACACGGTTATGCCTTGTAGATGGAGCCTGGTGACCTCACCCGCCCGCCCACCTGTGTGCCTGACTGCCTGTGTGTTAGCCAGAGGAATTTGTGCTGTGAGGATACAGCCTGCGTTGGGGGAAAGCTGTTGAATGTCAAATGCCTTAGGCACAGGGGATATAGTCGATGAAGCAGATTGTCAAATGAGGGTCACTTGTGCTAACATCTGGGGGTGGGGACAAGTTGGTTAGGTCCACATTCCGTATATGGGAGGTGCAGGTCGGGTCGGGTTTGGGCATCTTGATGGCGTTACAGATGACTAAGAAGGGGATGGTGGCTGATCTTTGTTTTTGTTGTTGTTTTTTTTTTTTCTCCAAAATTCATGTGTTTGAAAGGCAGAGCAGTGGAAGTAGGTGGGGAGAGATCTTTGATCTGCTGATTCACTCCTCAAATGACCACAACAGCCATGCTGAAGCCAGGAACTCCATCCTGGTTGCCCACCCTTTGGCCATCCTCTGCTGCCTTGCCATGCACATTAGAAGGGAGCTGGCTCTAGGCCAGCACCGAGGATCAATAGGCTAATACTCCACTTGCAGCGCCGGCACACTGGGTTCTAGTCCTGGTCGGGGCGCCAGATTCTGTCCCGGTTGCCCCTCTTCCAGGCCAGTTCTCTGCTGTGGCCCAGAAGTGCAGTGGAGGATGGCCCAACTGCCTGGGCCCTGCACCCCATGGGAGACCAGGATAAGCACCTGGCTCCTGCCTGTGGCTCAGCCAGCCACTGGAGGGTGAACCAAGGCTAAAGGAAGACCTTTCTCTCTGTCTCTCTCTCACTGTCCACTCTGCCTGTCAAAAAAAAAGGGGGGGGGGAGCTGGCTCAGAACCAGGGTAGCAGGACTCAAACCAGCACCCTGATATGAGATGCCAGGGTCCCAAGCAGCAGCTTAACCAGCTATGCTACGGGGCCAACCCCTAATCCTTGGTTCTTGACTTTTTTTTTTTTTGAGTTGAATTTTCCTGATTTAGATTTCAAGGAACTCTGTGCATCCCACTAGGAGGACCTTGAGTTGGGGTAGTGTGGGAGGGAGGGGGTGAGAAAGGGATGGAGGGGTGGGTTAGGGGTACAGCACTTGGTAAGGGTGGTAGGGGACGAGGGTTGGAGGGAATTCAGTAACACTCACAAACCTAGAAAACACAAGTTAATAATAGTAAACTGTTAATGCTTGTTAAGTTACTACTTGGAAAAAAGCAAAATTGTTTTGCTTTGCTGGGGAAGAGTCTGAAAAGTTGTAATTGAAAACCTGAATATTAGTGACTTGGAAGGTGGGTGTGAAACGTGGGCAAATTAGCACCTTCACTGCTTTGTGAGCTGGGGAGGGGGTACACGGTGGGGGGTGTGAGGGGTGTATGTGGGAAGGTGTGAGATTTTCAGGAGCAGTTTGGAAAATAATTCCAAAGGCCTATACTGCTGGCTTTTCAAGTATTGAAGAGTGCTTGGAAGATAAGATTAAGTGGACTCCCCTGGGTTTGTAATTAACATTTAGTCCCTGAGATAGTTTGTGATTGAAATCAACAAAATGGAAATGTGCTGATTTCTAAGGGAATTTCATGTGTAAGTCTTGTCTTGTAAACACGTTTGTGTTTTTTGTGATCCGATTTAACTCATTACATCTTACCGTCCTATTAAAGGACTTCAATTGAGCAATCTGTATACCACCTAGGTGGCTTGGAGATAAATGTGCTGTTGAAATATTTGCAGAATGGAAAACTTAGGACTTCTTGAGTTACTAGCAAAAGTTGTACATACACTTATGTCTGCAAATCGGTCATGATAAGAAAACCACAGAACCCCTCGTGGTTGTCACTGTATGATTATGATTACTGTAATGTTTGTTGGCAAGCAGGTGTCATGCACCTGTAGGTTAGCGTGAATAATCCATTGTGCTTTTAGTCTGAATGTTTGTGCTTACTGTGTTATCCAGCAGTGGAGGGAAACTATCGACCAAAATCCGTTTTGGAAATGACAGCAAAGTGGGGCCTGGCACCTTCATGGGTGTGTGTGGAGGCTCACAGAATGAGCCCCCACTTCAGTTTTCCACCAGGGTCTATCGAATTGATGAAAGAATGATAGAGACCTTTTTTTTTTTTTTTTAAATCATGTCTCCTCTGTAAGTCTCACTTTAAAAATTTTAAATCCTGGGCCAGTGCTGTGGCTAAAAAAAAAAAAAAAGAAAGAAAAATAAATGTCATTAGAATCCTTGAATGAGGGCCTGGCTCTATGCCATAGCAGGTAACACAGCATCTAATATGGGCACCATTTTGAGTCCTAGCTGCTCCAGTTCTGATCCAGCTCCCTGTTAATGGCCTGGGAAAGCAGAGAAAGATGGTCCAAGTGCTTGGGCCCCAACACCCATGTGAGAGACTCAGAAGAATCTCCTGGCTCCTGGCTCCTGGCTTCAGGAATCTCCTGTCTTCTCTCTCTCTCTCTCTCTCTCTCTCTCTCTCTGTAATTCTGCATTTCAAATAAACAAAATAAATCTTAAAAAAAGAATCATTGAATGAGAAGAGAGATAACAGGGTAAAAGAAATATTTGAGGGCCAGCACTGTGGCTCATTTGGTTAATCCGCCTGTGGCACCAGCATCCCATGTGGGTGCCGGTTCTAGTCACAGTTACTCCTCTTCCAGCCCAGCTCTCAGCTGTGGCCCGGGAGGGTGGTGGAGATTGGCCTAGGTGCTTGGGCCCCTGCACCTGCGTGGGAGACCAGGAGGAGGCACCTGGTTCCTGGCTTCAGATCGGTGCAACACCGGCCAAGGCAGCCATTTGGGGAGTGAAGCAATGAAAGGAACACCTTTCTCTCTGTCTCTCTCTGTCTCTCTCTGTCTCTCTCTCTCTCTCTCTCTCTCACTGTCTATAGCTCTGTCAAATAAATTTTTAAAAAAGAAATATTTGAGGAGTTGCTGATGGAAATTTTCAAAATTAATAGATGCCAAACCAACATCTAAAAATGTTAGAGAATACCAGGCAAGACACACACACACACACACACACACACACCACCAGGACTTAATGAAATCAAGGACAAAGAAAATCTTGAAGTAGTCAGAGAAAAAAAGTGAGATTACAAAAACAGAAACAGGCTGGTGCTGTGGCTCAATAGGCTAATCCTCCGCCTAGTGGTGCCAGCACACCAGGTTCTAGTCCCGGTCAGGGCACCGGATTCTGTCCCAGTTGCCCCTATTCCAGGCCAGCTCTCTGCTGTGGCCCGGGAGTGCGGTGGAGGATGGCCCAAGTGCTTGGGTCCTGCACCCCATGGGAGACCAGAAGCACCTGGCTCCTGGCTCCTGCCTTCGGATTGGTGCGGTGCACGGGCTGCAGCGTGCTGGCCACGGCGGCCATTGGAGGGTGAACCAACGGCAAAAGGAAGACCTCTCTCTCTCTCTCTCACTGTCCACTCTGCCTGAAAAAAAAAAAAAAGCAGAAACAAAGGAGAGAATTTCATCAAATTCTTCCTCAAGGTTGTCGTGAAGCCAATGGAAAGAGAAGTTAAAGTAATAAAAGAAAAACACTGTTAAACATTGTAGATTAAGTTCATTAGTTATAGCAAAACAACTCTCTTATGTATTGTTAGTTGCTTATCTAATTTCTGTTTATGCAAAAGACCCATGCTTTGATGCTATTCATCGAGCAGAAATACAGCTAGAAGTAATGCCTGACCTCTTTCTTAATAAACTGAAAACCCCACTGCTGCTACTGCCTCACCCATGCTACTAAGAACCAGGTACTGGATCTTGTACCACAGACACCACAGAAAAATACATGTCTCATTGAAAATCTCACAGAAAAATTCATCTCTCCCTCAATGACTGCAACCTCCTCTAGGGGTATAGTTCTCCAGGACTTGGATGTGTACTAAACGCACAGGCAAGAAAAGAGTAAGTAGATAAATTGGACTTCATGAGAATTTTAAAATATTATGTATAAAAGATATGTCAGAGAAAACTTGGGATCACAGAATGGGCTACAAGAGATACATAAAAAGAATGCTTAACATCCCTAATCATTAGGGAAATGCAAGTCAAAACTTCAGTGAAATATCACCTCACATCTGTTAGGATAGCTACTATAAAAATAAGATAAACATTGACACAGACGTGGAGAAATTGGAACAATTATACACCACTGAATGCAAAAGGGTTTAGCCACCATGGAAAACAGTATGGAGATCCCTCAAAAATTTAAAAATAGAATTATCATATAAGCCAGCAATTCCATTTATTGATATATATTCAAAAGACTCAGAAGTGGGCCAGCGCCGTGGCTCACTGGACTAATCCTCCACCTAGCAGCGCCGGCACACCGGGTTCTAGTCCCTGTCGGGGCACCGGATTCTGTCCCGGTTGCCCCTCTTCCAGTCCAGCTCTCTGCTGTGGCCCGGGAGTGCAGTGGAGGATGGCCCAAGTACTTGGGCCCTGAACCCCATGGGAGACCAGGATGAGCGCCTGGCTCCTGGCTTCGGATCAGCGAGGTGCACCAGCCGCAGCGCGCCGGCCGCAGCGGCCATTGGAGGGTGAACCAACGGCAAAGGAAGACCTTTCTCTCTGTCTCTCTCTCTCACTGTCCACTCTGCCTGTCAAAAAAAAAAAAGACTCAGAAGTCAGATCTTGAAGGGATACTTGTGCATTCATATTCATGGTAGTGTTATTCATAAAAATTAACAAGTGGAAGCCACTCTAAGTGCCCATCAAAGGATGACTGGAGAAGCAAAATGTGGTACTGTGTGTGTAGATTTATGAGATAATCTTAAAAAAGAAGGAAATTCTGATATGTGGTAAAACATGGATAACACTTGAAGACTTAACGCTAAATGAAATTAAGCCAGTACAAAAAAATGCTTTATGATGCCACTTCCATGAGGCAGTTAGAACTGTGAAAATCATAGACATGAAATAGAATGAGATGAAGCAAAGGAAAGTAGGGAAGTTGTTTGTTAACGTGTACAGACGTTCTGTTTTACAAGATGAAAAGAGTCTTGCAGATAGATGACAGATGACGCTTCTACAACAATACAAATGTACTTAACAGCACTTTATGTGCAATTTGGCACAAAAAAATTGTGAAAGAAACAAAATGAGACCTTTTTAGACAATTAGAATTATTCAACCAAAACCATGCATTTTCTGTTTTTTACTTTGCTTCTTACATAAAAGAGAATAATAATGAACTTTAGCTGAAAAAAATCAGTTGAACATCATTTAACAAGAAAGTCAAGATGGAAAAGTGTATTGCTTTTAATTTTATAAACAAATATATAAAATTTGGCCAATTTTCAAATCCGTGATCATCTTTACATAAAATAAGCAAAAAAATTTCTTACTCAGGTTCTATTCTACTCATCTGTTTACCACAATTCATCATTCTTCCCTCTTTTATTCATTTAATTCATATGATAAAATGTTTTTCTATTATTCAAGGCACTGTGTACATGTATGTTAGCAACAATGGAGAGCAATCATGCAGGCACATTGAAGTGCATGTTTTAGGACAAATTGCTGTGCAAACCAGGAGGACAAGACATACTCCGTTCTATATGTTTTCAACTTTATCATTTTTTAAAGTTTTATTTATTTATTTGAGAGGCAGAGTTACAGAGAGAGAGAGAGAGAGACATAGAGAAAGGACTTCTGTCCACTGATTCAGTCCCCAGTGGCCTCAACAGCCAGAGCGTCACCAATCTGAAGCCAGGAACCGAGAGCTTCTTCTGGGTACAGGGCCCAAGCATTTGGACCATCTTCTACTGCTTTTCCCAGGCCATAGGCAGACAGCTGGATCAGAAGAAGAGCAGTCAGCCAGGACTCAAAACTCTGCCAGTGCCGCAGGCAGAGGCTTAGCTCACTATGCCAATGTGCTGGTTCCTTTATACTTTATTTTTGATATCACATGCTGCTCATGGCAGAAAAATTAAGGAATTCACATAAGCAAAAATGAAAACAAAAACCTTGCAGAATCCTACTACATGGAAATAAGAACCACTGTTTTAAAATATATACTACCCATATTTTTGTATGTGTATCCACTGCACTGTCATCATACTGTATATGCAGGTTTGACAAATTATTTTATAAACTGATGCTTCAAAATAGTTTTGAAAATGAAATAGAAGAAAAACACTATATTAAAATTACATATGTGCCTTTTAAAAATAGTGCCAAGTTTGTTCAAGAATGAAGATGTCAGTTCACAGAGCAGCTACTGTGAGCATCTGAGTCAACCTCCTTCAGTAGCCTTTGCCTCATGGACTTTTTTTCCCCCAGATAAATCTTTTATTTAATGAATACAAACTTCATGCATTTCTTAAGTACAACTTCAGGATACCACTGTATCTTCCCACCAAGACCAAGCCCCCCTCCCACCCCTCTTCTTCCTCCCTCTCCTATTCCCAGTCTTATTTTATACTAAAATCTATTTTCAATTAACTTTATGCAGAGAAGATTAAGTCTATGTAAGTAAAGAGTAAGAAGGAACACCCATTGTGCCATCCTCTGTTGCTTTCCCAAGTGCATTAGTAGGAAGCTGGATCAGAAGTGAAGTAGCTGGGACTTGAATCGGTACACATATGAGATGCAGCACTGCAGACAATGGCTTTTACTTACTACGCTGCAATGCTGGCCCTGATTCCTCACTTTTGATGTTCACCTTTTTTAGAAATAGAATTCTTGGTTGACACCTTTTTTTTTCTTTTAGCACTTTGAACACACAGGCCTGTTGCCTTGAGACCTACAAAATTTTGAATGAATAATCTGCTGGTAATCTTTTTGAGAAGTTGTTTCTCTCTTATTGGTTTCAAGTCTCATCTTTCAAAAGTTTGACTATGGAGTACTTGTGTAGTTGGAGCTGTTGAGCTTCTTGGATACGCAAATTGAGGCCTTGGAACAAATGTGGTGAGTTTTTAGCCATTATTTCTTAAAGTAGTCTCTTTGTCCTTTTCTCTGTCTGCTCTTACTAACATTCCCATAGGTAGATGTTGGTCCTCTTAATGGTGTTCCCATGGGTGCCTTCAGTTCTATGCATTTATCTTCAGTTCTTTTTAAATTTTCCTCAGGTTTGGTAATTTCCCTTGTCCTGTTTTCTAATTCACTGATTCTTTGTTCTATCTGCTCAAATCTGCCTTTGAATCTGTTGAATTTTTCAGCTCCATTACTGTGTTTTTCAACTCCACAATTTTCTTTCTTGTTTCTTTTTAGCTGTTCTAGCTCTTCATTGAATTTACATTTTCTATACATAATTTTCTTTATTTCTTCACATTTTCTTCTGGTTCTTTGAGTATATTTAAGAAAATTGTTTGAAAGCCTATTGCTAGTATATCTATTATCATCAGGCCAACTGTTGATATTAACATCAAGGCAGTTGCTGATGAGTTTTTTTGGTTATAGAAGCCATACTTTCCATACTTTTTATTGAATGTCATGTGATTTTTTTTTTTTTTGAAAATCAAACATTTGGATCTAGCCTGGTGGTAGCTCTGAGAATCACAGCCTTCCCTTCCACAGGATTTGCACTTTTTATTATTGACTTTGTCTATTGTGCTTATTTTTAATTTTTGTAGTTTCTTTCTCATCCTGAGATATGCACATGGGACTTCTCAAGTCTCTTCTGAGCCTGCGTCTGAACAGACATTTTCTATTTTCTCCATAAAGAATAAAAATTAAGGAGGGATGATTAAAATGGTACCAGACATTTATGCCACTGAAAATCACTTCAGCCAATGGAAGAAAGTTTGAAATAACAATAGAATGAGGTACATCAGCAATGGCCGCTGCCTCTTTGCCTGCACCTATGTGATCAGAAGCAATCAGGGTTCAGACAACAAATTCCTGATATTTGGAGGGCAGGATCTTTTCTGCTCACCATGGCTCCAGCAAGATGTGTACAACCTTCTCCAATAACGTGTGCACAGCTCCGGGTGCATGAGCTGGAGGTAAGGGATGAGTGGGTGTTACTCTTCTAAGAGAGCTGAAATTAATAGCAATTTGCATTCTAAACCTTCTGCTAGAAGTTAAAAGTTTTCAAGAGACTAGAATTACAAAGCGGCTACATCAGACAGACTCTGCCAATACAATTGTCATCTAAGTGGGGAAAGAAACTCCTGTTGCTTCCTGCTGTGCCATACTCCAAGAAACCTCTGGTCTCCTTTTATTCTAAAAGAGAATATTGACAAGAAAAATCCCTGCTTCTTGGGCAGGTTGAAGTTGACAACTTGGAGCTCATATTGAAAGCTTTAAATTCCCAGGGCAGCCTTTGAAATCAAAGCTCAGTGAAATAAGAGTTTCCTAATCTATGTTACCCAATTCTAAATCATAGGTAACATTTTAGGTAACTTCAAAGAGACCAGAAGTAGATTATTCTAATGGTCCATAGGTGATTAGAGTGCAGTTAACCAGGGTGAAGTACCATGGCAGCAGACAATAGCATGAGAAGCAAAGGGTCAAAGACAGTTGCAAGATTTATCCTTGGAAACAAAAGGAGTAACTCATTTCTTATAAATCAGAGTAAAACAGAACAATATATAAGTCAGTTTTAGAAAAAATTACAGCCAGCATCCAACCCTTATGCACTTATGTGTGTTATATACATAGATGTGGAAGATTCATAGAAAGGAGTAGGAACATATACACCAAACTGTTGGCAGTTTACCTCTGAGAATAGGACCAGAGATGAAGATCGAATGGATGAGAATGTAGTTGAGATGTCATTTAGATATAAGATATTTGAAAGGCAGAGAGCTACAGAGATCAGAGAGAGAGAGAGAGAGAGAGAGAGAGTCAGATCTTGATCTTCTACCACCTGGTTTACTCCACAAATAGCTGCAATGTTCAGCATTGGGTCAAGCCAAACCCAGGAGCCAAGAACTCCATTATGGGTCTCCCATGTTGGTGCTGGTGCTCAAGTAATTAGGCCATCTTCCGCTGCTTTCCCAGGCACATTAGCAGGCAGCGGGATAGGAAACAGTGCAGCTGGGACTCAGATCATTGCTACAGTATAGGATGCCTGCACTGTGGCAGCTTAACCCACTGTGCCACAACACTGGCCTCACATGTTTCCTCTTAGGGGGACATTGATATGACAGCCACTCATCTGTCTCTGTACACCATTATCACAGGTGGACATGCCAAGAATTTTGTAGGCAACTGACACCATGAGGGTACCTGATCGATAAAGCAAACACAGTTGTGGTGGGATGGAAAGATCTGGATCCAGGATGAAGTACATTTTCTGGAACTATCCTGTCTCTAGACTACTGGAAGAAATGTTGGAAAGCAGGAATAAGAAAACAAAAGGAAAAAGTGAAACATTCCTAGTTTGGGCCAGAAGATATTAATACTAAGCAGCTCTTTTCTAAGCTAAATTAGATTTTATCTCTATAATTTTCTCAGAACCTTCAGAAATGATTCAAAGTAGTATGTGCAGCCAGGTCCAGGGTATTAAAGTCATTTTGCTCAGCCAGACTTTTCAAAATTCTGAACAGGGCTACTGGCCACAGTGTCTGTATATCAAACTACCCTTCCCAGACTGGGGCAGCAAAATCAAATGATATATTTTTTTATAACTTTGGAATTTAGTCTGTTTTCTCTGCTTTTCAAAATTCCCATTGTATTGAAATGACTTTATTAAGTATTTTACTCCCTAAGCCTCTAGAGGCACCCAGATATATAACACTAGATTTTTAAAATTAAATCCCATCTGCTATCAGGAACACAGATGAAAATATAAGCAGGATTGAAAATCAAGCGTAATTTTTAATATTACATTATTTTAGTTTAAGTAGTTATCATTGGCTTTTAATGAAATAAAAATGATGATTTCTACTTTACAGATTTATAATACATATATTTGTAATAATGTAGGCATAGCTCTTGCCTTCTGGAACCATGAACTATATCAGACTGGAGACAATGTTTCACACTTGAAGCTATTATTAAAACTTCATGATTACACTCCTTATCAGAGCTAGCAGTATTCTGACAGCAAAACACAGCAGCTGCACTGTCAGGAAATGCAGAATATGTGATTAATAGCTTCAATCAGTCATTTTGGTCAAGTGTGATTCTAGAAGCCTGGCTTTTGATTTCTTCTGAGACTCTTGGCTGCTGCTCTGAAACCTAAGGGCAACCCCAAAGGGAAGGATTTCATTGCCATTCAGTGTTTCAAGTCCTAGTTGTCAAACATGTCCTCATTAGCATTATGATGAATTCACTCAATACAAGACTATGAACCTACACTGCAATAAATTTAATGCTAACTATTTCAAGAAGAAAATGTCTTGAATGATTGGGGAAAATAATATCAAAAAATGACAAACATTTGGCAACCTGTGTGTGTTTGTTCCCCTCAACTGGGATCTTTGCAGCCTTGCATTCACAATTACTCTGGAGTTCAAATGCAAATATCTAGGGAGTAAACCAGTGAATGGCCCCAACCTGGAACCATCTCAACAGTTTCCATTCAACAGCCTCAGCCCAGCCCTGGTGCAGGCATTATTTCTGGTTTTTCTCTCTTCCTCTAGATAGATAGATTGATCGATTGATCTAGGTAGATATAGATATAGATAAATATCTATACATATAATATATTTATATCCATCTGTATATATCAAGATTTATTTATGTGAAAGGCAGAGCAACAGGGAGAGGAAGAGACACAGAGAGATCTTCCACCCACTGGTTTACAGTTGGACAAAAATATAAAACTTTCAGTGCTGGATTGTGGCACAGTGATTTAAACTGCTGTTTGTGATGCCAGCATCTTATACAAGTGCTGGCTTGAGTCCTGGCTGCTCCACTTCAGGTGCAGCTCCCTGCTAATGCTGCTGGGAAGTAGCAGAAGATGGCCCATGAGGGACTTTCTAGCTTCTGCTTTCAGCCTGGCCCAGACCTGGCTGTTGCGGTCATTTGAGGAGTAAACCAGCAGATCTTCTCCTGTGTGTTGCTCTGCCTTTCAAATAAATAAATTGATCTTGGGACCAGTGCTATGGAGTAGTGAGTAAATTCCTTGGGCCCCAGCACCCACATAGGAGACCCAGAGGAAGCTCCTAGCTCCTGGATTTGGATCAGCTGAGCTCCAGCCATTGCAACCATTTGGGGAGTGAACCAGTGGATGAAAGACCTCTCTCATTCTCTTTCCCTCTCTCCTCCTCCTCCCTCTCTCTCTCCCTCTTTCTACCTCTGCCTATAACTCTGCCTTTCAAATAAATAAATCTTTTTTGTTTTTGACAGGCAGAGTGGACAGTGAGAGAGAGAGACAAAGAGAAAGGTCCTCCTTTGCTGTTGGTTCACCCTCCAATGGCCACCACGGCCGGTGCCCTGTGGCCGGCACACCGCGCTGATCCAATGGCAGGAGCCAGGTGCTTATCCTGGTCTCCCATGGGGTGCAGGGCCCAAGTACTTGGGCCATCCTCCACTGCACTCCCTGGCCACAGCAGAGAGCTGGCCTGGAAGAGGGGCAACCGGGACAGAATCCAGTGCCCCGACCGGGACTAGAACCCGGTGTGCTGGCGCCGCTAGGTGGAGGATTAGCCTAGTGAGCCGCGGCGCCGGCCTGAATTTCTTAAGTTGTTAATATCCACCTTGATTTCATTGTGGTCATAAAAGATACTGGCATGATTTCATTTTTTTTAATTTGCTGATATTTGCTTAGAATATGGTTTACCCTAGCAAAAGTTCCACGTGCTGGTGAAAATAACATATATTCTGCAGTTCTGTGATCAAATGTTTTGCAGATGTCTCTTAGTTCTATTTGGCCCATAGTATATTTTAGCTCCATTGTTTCTTTTATTTTTTTTTTGTCTAATTTATCTGTCCACTGATGAAAGTGGCATGTTGAAGTTCCCATTATTATTGTATTGGAATCTATGGCTCCGCTTAGATCCATTAGTATTTCTTTTAAATAACCAGATGCCCTGGCATTGTGTGCATAAACAATTACCATAGTCACTCCTTCTTGGTGAATTGATCCTTTTTAATTACATAATGCCCTTCTTTTTCTCTTTTAGCAATTAAAAAAATTTTTGTGTTAAAGTCTATTTTGTCTGAAATTGAGATAGTTAGATAGTTACATCTGTTCATTTTTGTATTTTTTTTAAGCCTGGAATATCTTGTTCCATCTTTTCACTTTTAGTCTGTGTGTATCTTTGTTGATGAGGTGTGTTTCTTGCAGGCAGCAAAATAGATGGCTCTTGTTTCTTAATCTGTTCAACCATTCTGTGTCTTTCAATTGGAGAACTTAGGTCATTTACATTCTAGATTATTATTGATAAGTAATCACTTGGTTCTGCCATTTCCCCATAAATATATCTTTTGTTTGCTTTGGACTTCCTTTGTACTTTTACTGTGAGATTTACTCTCTTCACATTCTTTCACAATGAGGATTTTCTATTTTTGTGTGTAGCACATCTTTTAGTATCATTTGTAAGTCTGGATCAGTGGTTTCAAATTCTTTCAATTTCTGTTGGTTTTGGAAGGTCATTATTTCACTTTCATTTATTTATTTTTTTAAAGATTCATTTATTTATTTGAAAGTCAGAGTTACACAGAGAGAGGAGAGGCAAGAGAGAGAGAGAAGTCTTCCATCCATTGGTTCACTCCCCAATTGGCTGCAACAGTTGGAGCTGTGTCAATCTGAAGCCAGGAGCCAGGAGCTTCTTCTGGGTCCCTCATGTGGGTGCAGGGGCCCAAGGACTTGAGCTATCTACTACTACTGTCCCAGGCCATAGCAGAGAGCTGGATTGGAAGAGGAACAGCTGGGACTAGAACCGACACCCATATGGGATGCCAGCACTTCAGGCCAGGGCATTAACCCACTGTGCCACAATGCCAACCCTTCACTTTCATTTATAAATGAGAGCTTTGCTGGGTACAGTATTCTGAGTTGGCATATTTTTTTCCTTTAGGACTTGGACTATATCTCTCCATTATCTCCTAGACTGTAAGGTTCCTGATGAGTATTCAGATGTCAGTCCAATCAGAAATCCTCTGAAGGTAATCTGGAATTTCTCTCATGTACCTTTTAAAATCATTTATTTATGTTTTACTGCTGAAAGTTTGACCTCAATGTGTTGTGGGGAAGATCTTTTCTGCACATGTCTATTTCTGGACATGTCTATTAGGAGTTATTTGTGCTTCCTGTACTTGGATGTCCTTTTCTTACCCCAAATAAGGGCACTTTTCTGGATTATCTCATTGAATAGACCTTCTAATCCATTCTCTCATTCCATACTTTCTGGAACTTCTGAGACCCATATGTTAGGTTGTTTCACAGTATACCATAAATCTTGAACATGATTTTCAGTTTTTCCAATTTCTTCTTCTTCTTCTCATTACCCTGTTCATCCATCTTGAGCACCATACATACAGAGACATTTTAAAAGTTCATGAAAAATGAATATTATGAAAAAAGGCATAGCTTTCAAAAAATTCTGTGATGAAATAATTTAACCTTTGATTCTATTTTTCAAGAATTTTTGAAGTACTCCTATATTTCAAATAAATAAGAAAGCTACAAGCTCAGAAAGCTGTTTGTAGCACATTTAGCAGTATTCTGGTATTCTTAACAAATAGTTCCTACATTTATTCAAAAATGAACATCACAGTAGGAAAATTGGCAAGATACATAAGTTGCACATTTTCATATAAAAATACATATGGTTATGAGAAAATAGCAAAAAAATCTGAACAAATTAAGACCAAAATATTATTTTCTCTTCTATTAGGAGAGGAGAAATTCTTAGATGAATATCACACACAGTAAAGAAAGCCTGTTGCTTTCATCCACTGCAAGTCCAGCTATGCTAAAATCCTGCCTGCTTGAACAAAAACACTAGAAGTAGTATTTACTAGAACCAATAATGTTAATTCAATTTCTTGGAATTTATCCCAAATAAATAATTAGAAGGGTACATTTATAAAAAGGTTTATGTATTTATTTGCAAGTTCTAGGCACAGAGAGAGACAAAGAGATTTCCCATCTGCTGGTTCACTCCTCAGATAGCTGTAACAGTCAGGGCTAGGCCAGGCTGAAGCCAGGAGCCTGGAAATCCACTGGGGTCTCACACATTGGTGGCAGGAATTCAGGTACTTGGATCATCTTCTACTGCTTTCCAGGTACATTAGCAAGGAACTGGATCAGAAGTGGAGTAGCCAGGACTCAAACTGACAGTCCAGCATGGGATGGAGGTTTCCTAAGATATGGCTTAATCAGCTGTGCCACACCCACCCCAGGGTACATTTTAACTATAAGAATATTTACTCAAAAATGAGAAACAATCTTAATTACTCAAAAATGAATATCTGGAAAAACAAAACATTGTACCTTTAATATCATGCAAACATTTGAAACGGAAAGGAAATATACCAAAATACAATGAAGAATGATGTCTGATAGGTAGACTTTCTGGATGGTGGGATTGCAGGTGTATTTAAATTTCTTTTTTCAAGTTTATCAATATTTTCAATATCTGCTATAATAAGTATAAAATAGTTTGGCAATGAAAGAAATCTGCAAAAGCTACTTCACAAAAAGGAAAAATGAGGACAATTGCCAAGCTCTGATGGGGCAAGCAGCTGTGTGCACTGTGAGAACTGAACTTGGCAGGTGTGGGGCCCAGTCACAGACCCATCTTGGTTGGAGTCTTTATCAGTCACTCTCTGGCTCTGTGATATTGACCCAGTCACTAACAAGTTCTGAGTCTCAGTTTTATCACCTGGAAAACAAGAAAATGACACAGCTACCCTGTAGCCCTGTTACAGGGATTGGATGAGATCTTGAACACACAGGGCTGAGGTGGGACAGAGGATGGCTGCTCTCTTCCATGCCTCCAACTGATATGGGCCTGCACACCTTGATGTTTAATCTGGTTCTTGTCTCCTACAGAGGCGCATGTGAGAATAGCAAAGTGTAGTAGTTAGACATACATTTAGAAGTGTGAGAGTAGACATTCATGCATGAGTGTGGGCTGTCCCACCATCCTGAGTGGACACAAGTGTTGCCCATGAGAAGGAGAGAAAACCCCAGCAGCACCTCCGAGCATAGTCCCTGGTGAAAAAGCCCTCTTCCTTGCTCCCAGCCTCCTTCAGGAGGCAGGCGGTGGCACCTTAACTGAATAAGCTAACAGGATGGGTCCCATCATGTGTGAAGCATTATGGAATTTTTATGACACCTCCACATGGTTTTCATGGCTCCATATGGCTATCATGGTGCCCCCTCTCCTCCTTCAGGTCCTGGCTAAGACACAGGTCATCCTGGGAAGGTGGGTCTATCAAGTTGGCAGTTCCATGGCAGGGCTGCAAGAATTCCAGCTCACCTAAACCCAGCTAACTCCATAGTTACACCACATCACAACCTTGTGCAATGAAAACAGGAGTTGTAGAGCTGAGAAGAATCAGATCAGTTAGAGTGTAACGGGAATGCAGAAGTGGACAGTACATGGAGGCAGAAGCAGAGCCCAGGAGACCAAAAGGATCTGAAGCAGCACCAGAACCTCCAGAAGCTAAGAACAGCCCCTCACTTAGAAAACACACCAGTTGATCCACTTGGCCCATTAACTAATACTAACTGTAACTACTTAGAGTTATGACTGTTGCCTGGCATGACTGGGGATTCCCTGCACATCCACATATGCACAATGCACCCATGGTCTCTGATTACCACCCAGCTCTGGGCTCTAGCAGTGTCAGTTCTGCTCTACAAGGGAGGAAGCTGAGGGCCCAGGAAGAAGCAGGGCCAGGGCCTGCATTGAGGGTAACTCAGAACCAGCTTCTGTTTTTTCCCTTTGTTCCTTGTACTTTTTGGAACCACATCTAATTAATCATTGCCTAATCAATGTTCATGAATATTTTCATGTTTTCTTCTGAATTGTTTATAGTATTAACTTTAATCAGGATAAGTGAATCATCTATGTATTTTGAGTTCATTTTTGTATATGGCATTAGGTAGGGAGGCAACTTTATTCTTTTTTTTAAAGGTTTATTTATATACTTGAAAGTCAGAGCTACACAGAGAGAGGAGAGGTAGAGAGAAAGAGGTCTTCCATCCTCTGGTTCACTCAATTGGTCGCAATGGTGGGAGCTGTGCCTATCTGAAGCCAGGAGCCAGGAGCTTCCTCTGGGTCTCCCACACAGGTGCAGGGGCCCAAGGACTTGGGCCATCTTCTACTGCTTTCCCAGGCCATAGCAGAGAGCTGGATTGGAAGTGGAGCAGCCGGCACTTGAACCGGCATCTATATGGAATGCCGCTGTTTCAGGCCAGGGCGTTAACCCGCTGTGTCACAGCACCAGAAAAGCCAACTTTATTCTTTTGGATGTGAGTATCAAGCTGTCTCAGCACCTTTTCTTGAAGTCCATTCTTGCCCAAATTGTCCTGGCATACTTGTTAGAAATCAACTGACCATAAATAGAAGATTTTGTCTATCGACTCCCATTCTGCTCCATTGATCTATTCTTAAACCAGTACCCAAGTGTTGATTATGATAGCCTTGCAGCTTTTGAAATTGGGAAGTGTAGAAAGTATGAGTCCTCCAACTTTGTTCTCCTTTTACAAAATTATTTTAGAGTATTCCATGTCCCCCAAATTTACATGTGAATTTTAGGATAAGTTTATTAATGTATGCAAAACAACCTAATTGGGATTTTGATTGAGATCTTGTTGAATCTGTAGATAAATTTGGGTATTGTTGCCATACGTTAATTGCCCAGGGCAATTCAGGTCTTCCATGTGGAAGGAACTCAACTATTTGAGCCAGCCGCTTCCCAAGGTGTACATTAGCAAGAAGCCAGAACAGGAGCAGAGTCAGAACTCAAAGCACTTGGAGTAGTGAGATGGCATTGGCACATGCCACCTTGATGGGATTGAATTGGAATCCCCTGGTATGTTTCCAACTCTACCAATTGGGGCAAGTCAGCCCGAGCATGCCCAAATTATACATCTCTTCCCTCTCTTATTCCCACTCTTATGTTTAACAGGGATCACATTTCAGTTAATTTTCAACACTTAAGAATAACTGTGTGATAATTACAGAATTAAACCAGTCATATTAAGTAGAACAGACAAAAAAAAATACTATGAGGGATAATGTATTAAGTTGTCCATTAGCAGTCAGGGCTATGCTGATCAAGTCACCATTTCTCATAGTGTCCATTTCACTTCAGGAGGTTTCCTTTTTGGTGTTCAGTCAGTTGTCACCGATCAGGGAGAACATATGGTATTTGTCAATGCCATCTCACTACTCCAAGTGATCAATTTCAGTTCACAATTGATCATAATGAAAGGACTAAGAGTCAAAGGGAGCACATAAACAAGTCTAGTATCTGCTAACACCAACCGATAGAATAAATAAAGGGGAGAGTGATCCAACATGGGAAGTGAGATACTCAGCAGACTCATAGAATGGCGGATGTCCTAAATAGCACTCTGGCCTCAGAATCAGCCCTAAAGGCACTCGGATCTGGCTGAAAAGCCCATGAGAGTATTTCAGGCATGGAAAGCCAAGACACTCTGGCAAAAAGATCTCTGTGAGTGAGATCCCAGTGGAAAGAACAGGTCTTCAAAGAGGGAGGTGCCTTTCTCTGAAGGGAGGAGAGAACCTCCACTTTGACTATGACCGTGTCTAAACAAGATAAGAGTCGGAGAACTCAAGGGGCTTCCATAGCCTTGGAAACTCATAACTGGTGCATAGGGAGATTACTGATGCCATAAACAGGAGTGTCAATTGGTAAAGTCAACAACAGGAGTCACTGTGCACTTACTCCTCATGTAGGATCTCTGTCCTTAACGTGCTGTACACTGAGGCTTAATGCTATAACGAGTACTCAAACAGTATATTTCACTTTGTGTTTCTATGGGGGTGCAAACGACTGAAATCTTTACTTAATGTACACTAAACTGAAAGAAATTATCAATTCCCAACTTGACTCTCACTGGGATTAAACATGACAATAAGTCTGATCTGATTTCATCATCATTTAAAAAAAATCATCTATTCTTTTTCACTTTATGTTTCTGTGTGGGAGCAAACTGTTGAAATACTTACTTAAGGTATACTAAGCTGATCTTCTGTATATTAAGATAATCGAAAATGAATCTTGATGTGAATGGAAGGGGAGAGGGAGTGGGAAAGGGGAGGGTTGTGGGTGGGAGGGACGGTATGGGGGGGGAAGCCATTGTAACACATGAGTCGTACTTTGGAAATTTATATTCATTAAATAAAAGATTAAAAAAAAAAAAAAAGAACTCAAAGCAGCCACTTCGATACAGGATGTGGTCATTCCAAGCAGTGTCTTCATTACTAGGCCAAATAACCACCCTGGATTAGCAGTTTTATTAACCAATTGGTAACTCCACTTTTTTTTTATAATTGATTCAGAAAAAATTTATTAAGCACCTATAGTCACAGTTCCCTCCATCTGACATTCAGTGAGCACCACTGTGTGCCCAGCACTGGGCTTGGCACCTGTGAGGGTGCCAAGAGACAATAAACATACAGCTAGGAATAAAGTCATCACAGTGAGTTTCTGGCCAGAGTAATGTTCAAAGCACAGCAAGTCCTTGGAGAAAGGCGTGCCAACTGCTCCCGGGACCGCTGCGCAGGCATCATGGAGGAGACAGGCTCTGGGTGCTTGCCTTATGTTTTATTTTTTATTATGTTTTTCAGCATACACAATACTGAGAACAGAACAACCTCCACATGCCCATCTCCCGGCCTCAACAGCTGGTCACTTCAGATCCCCTCTTTTCCCACTCTGCTTTGTTTGAAAGCAAACCCTACACATTGTAATTTTTGCATCCATCAACACTGAGCTGCATTTGAGGAAGAACTAGGAACATTTGGCTCTGCCCCAAGTCACATCCTTCTGCCCACCTACTCTTCCGCCATAAAAGCAGCCACACCCGATTCCCATTGGTGACTTTCAAGCTTGGGCTGGCTCGGGGTGAAGACCGGAGACTTCCTCGGGGCCTCACAGTGGGTTGCAGGAGGAGGCTCAGTGGCTGCAAGGAAACTTTGCTCCTCACTTTTAAAGAAATTTCAAAACTCCCTGGAGAAACAGATAAAAGCACATTATGGCCAGCATTGTGGCTCAATAGGCTAATCCTCCTACTGTGGTGCTGGCACCCCAGGTTCTAGTCCTGGTCAGGGCATGGGATTCTGTCCCAGTTGCTCCTCTTCCTGTCCAGCTCTCTGCTGTGGCCCCGGATGGCAGTGGAGGATGGCCCAAGTCCTTGGGCCCTGCACCCGCATGGGAGACCAGGAGAAGCACCTGGCTCCTGGCTTCGGATCACTGTGGTGCACTGGCCGCAGCGCGCTGGCCGCAGTGGCCATTGTGGGGTGAACCAACAGAAAAGGAAGACCTTTCTCTCAGTCTGTCTGTCTGTCTGTCTCTCTCTCTCTCTCTCTCTCTCTCACTGTTCACTCTGCCTGTCCAAAAAAGAAAAAAAAAAAGCACATTATGGTCAGAGGTTTACAAACCCCTCTCAATAAGTGACTGAACAAGGTGCAGTGTGTAGGGAACCTGACAGGCTTGAACACACGGTGAGTCCACTGCTTTCTACTGGTTCACCCAGGCTAAGGCCCAAGTCCCTCAGCAGAAGCAAGGCTGCACCCTCTCACCTCACACCACTCTAGGATTTTATTTCCAAACCTTTCTCTTGTTTTGTAACACAAATCCCAAGAATCTCCCAAATGAAATGAAGCTCAGGCTAGTACTCCTTGTGCAGTGAGGGGTGTGAGTAGGGATGGTCCCTCGTCACATCAGAACCCGGATGTCCCAGGTTCTAGATGAGATTTGTGAAGATGTCAAACTGGAAAAATTGGGAGGATGTTCACAGAAAATACAGTGATTAGGAGCTCTGACATGTAACCCTGGATGTATATAACTAATACATCTGTGTCTTTGCTTTTGTTTGATGTTTTTCACATGAATTGCACAATCTGCACATTTTGTTTTTGAATGTTTTTAACTCATAAAGGCTTGAATTGGCAAAACACAGGATCCTGGAGTTCTGTTCTTTGCTGTATAACTCAAAGACAAGAGTGCTCCCAGCTGCAGGACACCTGCACAGACTGGGAAAGCCTCAAATGCCTATCTACAGTTCATGCACAAAACAAGCTTGGAGAAGTGCATGAGTGCCAAGTAAAAAGGCAGAAGCAATATCGAACACCAACCGCAGTTAAGCAACAACGAGCAATAAACACAAAGGGCCATCCACATCCACATCCACTCCTCTGGACTCTGCTGCACCCTCAGGATCTGTGCCAGAGAGACCCCAGGAAGAGTGGTAAATGGGCAAGGGAGGAAGGGTCAGGATAACCAGAAAGAAGAAAAGGAAGACTGCTCAAGGGTGGCAGAGAAATCCTTAAATCCAGAGGAGGGAAAATCCCGCAGGCTACAGCACAATGCACCAGTTACTCAGTCAGCTCTGACACAGCTGGCAAGGGGGAGGTGAGAGGACCCCCGTGACAGCCTTGCAGCCTGACCTTGGCAGCCACCTTCACTTCTTAGGGTCCGTCCTTGCACGGGAGCACAGAAGTCACCCGCATTCCGGGTACAGCCCTGCCTTCCACACCTTCCACACCCAGGGCGCCCAGCATCTCCGCTGAGTGCTCAATTCAGCCAGCACCCGTGAGCTCTTTCCCAGGACAACAGAGGGTCCAGAGCACACACACCAGGACCTCCACAGCAGCATTTAACCTTGTAGAACTGCCAGGTTCACACAAGCCACGCCCACCACCTCAAGTCAGGGGCTCTTTCCCACCCTTCCCAAGCCCCGCCCAGCCCTCAAGGCCCTCTGGAAGCCAAGGCCCCTGTGCACCGAGGGCACCAGTGAGGGCCCTCAGCTGGGCCTGGAGGCCGCAGAGGGCCTTGATGGCCTGCTGCCCCCTCAGAGGAACACTGATGCAGCCCCGATTAAGGAAAAAGAGCTGTAGAAAATGGAAGACCCGTGCCAGGGCTCCAGAATGGGGACAGTGGTGCAGGGTCACTTTAGGGCTGCCTTCTGGAAACCGGAGCCAAAGAAGAAAGAGACACAGACATAGGTGTGAATCTCAGTGCTGAGGGGAGGATTCCCAGGACAGTCGCCATCCCCTCAGGACCCGATCCTCAGGAGGAAGACACTGGGAGTGGTGCCCAGCAGCTCCCTGGAAAGGTGGGAAGGGCCCAGCCCACCCTGGGAGGAGTCCCACGGGAACTGCTGAGCCCTCAACACACCTGCCCCGGTGGCAGGGGGCATACTCCAGGAACCACAGACTTTTTTTTTTTTTTTTTTTTGACAGGCAGAGTGGACAGTGAGAGAGAGAGACAGAGAGAAAGGTCTTCCTTTGCCATTGGTTCACCCTCCAGTGGCTGCCACGGTCAGCGCGCTGTGGCCGGTGCACCGCACTGATCCAAAGCCAGGAGCCAGGTACTTATCCTGGTCTCCCATGGGGTGCAGGGCCCAAGTACTTGGGCCATCCTCCACTGCACTCCCTGGCCACAGCAGAGAGCTAGCCTGGAAGAGGGGCAACTGGGACAGAATCCGGTGCCCCGACCGGCACTAGAACCTGGTGTGCCGGCACCACAAGGCGGAGGATTAGCCTAGTGAGCCTTAGACTTTTTTTTTTTTAACTCAATGCATTTCATTTTTACAATTTTAATTATTTGAGAGAGAATTACAGAGAAGGGGAGAGACAGAGAGAAAGGTCTTCCATGCTCACTCTCCAAATGGCCACAACAATGGGTCTCCCACACAGATGCAGGGGCCTAAGCCTTTGGGCCATCTTCCACAGCTTTCCCAGGCCATTAGGAGAGAGCCAGAATGGAAGAGGGGCAGCTGGGACATGAACCAGTGTCATTAGGGGAAGCTGGCACTGCAGGCGAAAACTTAGTCCACTATGCCACAGCACAGGCCAGGACCATGGTGTTTCTGGTACTATCCAGAGAAACTGATTTGAAACATTACCTGTATCCAGGAGCGAGAATCTTGCTGTTTTTGATGTCTTAAAGAAAGGAAGCATTTCTTTCTGCATGCTGGCTTGTTCAGTTTTTAACTTCGTTGCTGGCAGAAATTTCTGAGGCTTTAAAGTGCAGTTTAGGAAGTGAGGTTAGGGTAGCTGCAGGTCATCCCACACTGTTCTTGGGCTTAGAGACTTCTGGGGCTGGCACAGTCACACTAAGGAGAGGAGACCAGATGCTGCGGCCTGGGGGCAACAGCAGGTAAACAGAAGGGCAGAGTCAGGGTGGCACTGTGGCACAGCGGGTTGAAGCCCCAGCCTGTAGAGCCAGCATCCATGTGTGCTGCTCCACTGGCTATGAAGCTCTCTGCTATGGCCTGGGAAAGCAGTAGAAGATGGTCCAACTCCTTGGTCTCCTATACCCACATGAGAGACCTGGAAGAAGCTCCTGGCTCCTGGCTTTGGATCAGCTCAACTCTGGCCATTGTGGTCATTTGGGGAGTGAACCAAAGGAATGGAAGACCTCTCTCTGGCTCTACCTCTCTGTAACTCTGTCTTTCAAATAAAATACAATAATTATTTAAAAAAAGAAGAAGAAGAAGAAGGACAGTGTCTGTTTCCCTTGTGCCACATTAGTTTGCTCATCTCTTCCCTGAAAGGTTGGTGGGCTCATACTGGCTCAGAATCCCGCGTTTTGATTCACTCAATGAGTGTGCACATTTTATCTCTATCCTCATTCTCTCTCTCTCTCTCTCTCTCTCTCTCTCTCTTTTTGAGGTTTATTTATTTATCTATTTATTTGAGAGTTAGCACTACAGTGAGAGAAATACAGAGAAAAAGGTCACTACAGTGAGAGAAAGACAGAGAAAAAGGTCTTCCATCTGCTGGTTCACCCCCAAATGGCCACAGTGGCTGGCTCTGGGCTGATCTAAAGCCAGGAGCTTATCCGGGTATCCCACATGGGTGCAGGGGCCCAAGTACTTGTGCCATCTTCCACCACTCTCCTAAGCGATGAGCAGAGAGCTGAATTGGAAGAGGAGCAGCTGGGACATGAACCAGCTCCCACACACAATCCTGGCCCTGAAGGCGGAGGTTTCGCCTACTGAGCAACAGCACTGGCCCCATCTCCTTCTACTTTAAATCAGATGTGGAGAAATCCTGCCTAAACCCCCATGGCTCACATTAATGAGATATTGAAGGGATGTGTGGAAAAGAATCTCTCCTGAAATAGGGGTAAAAACAAGATCTGTGTCATTTGTTCTTTTTCCACATGAATTCTTAGGTAGTTTTTCAGTTCTGTGAATATTGTGCCTCATATTTTGGTGGAGATTGCCTTGAATTTGTAAATTGCTTTAGATGGAGTGGCCATTTTAATCATGTCAATTCTTAGAATCCATAAACATGGATGTCTTTCTAGAGTTTGCGTCTGCTTCAATTTTCTTTCATTAGTGTTTTGTAACAGTCACGGTAGAGAAAACATTAAGAAATGGACAAGTAGCCGGCGCCGTGGCTCAATAGGCTAATCCTCCACCTTGCGGCGCCGGCACACCGGGTTCTAGTCCCGGTTGGGGCGCCGGATTCTGTCCCGGTTGCCCCTCTTCCAGGCCAGCTCTCTGCTATGGCCAGGGAGTGCAGTGGAGGATGGCCCAGGTGCTTGGGCCCTGCACCCCATGGGAGACCAGGAAAAGCACCTGGCTCCTGGCTCCTGCCAGGATCAGCGCGGTGCGCCGGCTGCAGCGGCGGCCATTGGAGGGTGAACCAGCGGCAAAAAGGAAGACCTTTCTCTCTGTCTCTCTCTCTCACTGTCCACTCTGCCTGTCAAAAAAAAAAAAAAAAAAAAGAAAAAAAAAAAAAAAAAGAGAAAAAAAAAAAAAAAAAAGAAATGGACAAGTAAGAGTACTTTCTACATGGCTTGGCACATGTTTTAATGAGATGTGTGGGCAAAGCATCGAGGCCTGCTCTGTCTACGACACAGTAACTACTCAGTAACATTAGTTCTTACCAGTCCATCACCATCTGCTTTTTCAGAATCTTCCTCATTGCCTTAGACACATGGATAACTGTTCATGGTGTAATGGACCATTCTACTCACATATGTAAATGTTTTTCAAATGATTCAAATGTTTCATATTATTAATAATGCCTCAAGGGGCGTCAAATACATATATTTGTGTTATTAATTGTGAAAGTACTTTTCAGGCTGTAATGCTGTAAAAGGAATTGTAAGACAAAAGTTTTGGTACATTCCTAATGATGCTGTTCTGACCTCATTGCCCAGCAAAGATTTTCCAGATCACATTACCAGCCACTAATGAGGATTTTCTTTTCTACACCCTCTTGCAGAAACTAGACAGACCATGTACCTTCGGTTAACTTTTAACAACACTTAACTCTTTATTGAGAGATTTTATCAACTGAGGTTTACACTCAGTTGGCCTGCAAAGGCTGCGATCAGTAGGATTGTCTGTGTTCCCTTGTATTTGATGACTGTTCTATTCTCAGATAATCTGAGACAACAGCAATGCAGACACACCAGTCTTGCATGGTAGATGCCACTGCATGTTGGGTAAATGCACTGTTCTGGATTTTGTGTGTGAGGGCCTGGTTTCCTTGTTTCTATTTCCTTTATTTCTGCTTGCATCCTTATTCTTTCTTTCCACTGACCTTGGGATTGGTCTGCTCCTGTTTTTCTAGGATTTCTTGATACTTTATTAGATTATTTGAAGTCTTTCAAATTATTTAATGTAGGAACTTATTCCTAGAAACTTTCCTCTGAGTACTGCTTTTAGAATTTTCCATCAGATTCAGTGTGTTGTGCTTCCATTTTATTTGGTTTCAGGGAATTTTAAATTTCTCTCTTGGTTTCTTATCCAGCCTTTATGTATTTGTTTATCTTTGGGGGTTCTTTTGCTGTTGGCTTCTAGTATTGTTGCATAGTGTTCAGAAAAGGTACAATACATTTTTTTTGATTTGTTAAGATTTGCTTTATGGCAAATATTTGATCTAGCTTGAAGAATGTTCCATGTGCAGAAGAAAAGAATGTGTATTCTGCAGCTGTTGAGTGAAATATTCTGCAGTCATCTGTTATGTCCATTTGGTTTGTAGTATAGTTTTTCTTTGATGTTTGTTTGTTAACTTTTTTGTCCATGTGATCTCTTTCCATTGATGAAAGGTGAGTGTTGAAGTCTCCCACTATTATTGCATTAGATTTCATCTGTCCTTTAGATGTAATAATGTTTATTTTATAAATTTGGGTGCTCCAGCAATGGATGCATATACACTTGCCATTGTCACATCTTCATGTTGAATTAAACCCTTGATCATTATAAAGCAACTGTCATCTCTTGTTCCAGTTTTTATCATAAAACTGATTTTATCTGATCCAACTGTAGGTACTCTTGCTTACATCTAGTATCCATTAGCATGCAACATCTTTTCCTATCCTTTACCTTTCAATCTCTGTCTTTACTGGTATGTTTCTTGTAGGAAACTTTGGTTAGATCTTGGTTTTCATCCAGTCGCCCTGTCTGTATCTGTAATTGGGTAATGTTGTCTGTTGACATTCACAGTTATTATTGATAAGTAATGGGTTAGAGCTTCATTTTTCATTTCTGTTGAAAAAGGTTGCTGTTTCACAGAGCAGAATTCCCTGGATGAATATTTCTGGGCTCCAGTTCTGCCTCGGATGTCTGACTACAAGCAGACAGGAACTGTTTATGCTCATGAAGCCACAGCAGTTTGGTGTGGCAGTTGATGTACAGAATGAGTACTCCATTGAGAGTCTGGTAAACCTCCATTTCTGTCCCTGATGAAAGCTGTATCCTTACACTCCTATCCCATTCAGATGAGTGAAGTCATTGCTACATGCCAGACCTAGAGACTTGTGGTTGTAGAATCAAACTCCTGAATTGAGGTTGAAGCAAGAGATGTAATTCATTATTTTTTTTTATTTTTTGTGGGAAAGAGTTGTGACCATTTCACAGCAAGCTCTGCAGTCTATGGCCAGGTGGTGTTTGTTCCCTCCTGGTTAGAATCATGAAGGATGACTGTTAACACTGGCTTACTTTTTTAAAATCCCAATCCCCAGCTCTGCCCTTTGACATTCAAGCTTGTCCAGACCACAACATCCATATATACATCTCTGTCATTCATGTTCTCAGTGGTTTTTCCATTTGAACCTGAATTGACCAGGGAAGAGTTCATCCAGAAATATATGCTCTTGAATTGCTTGTATTGTTCCCAGAGACAGTAAGTAGATTTGTCAGGAGAAACTCTTAGAATAGCCAACCTGTGGCTCAACAGGTTTCAGTTCCAGGGCATGCAGAGTCCATGCAAGCTCTCTCCCAGTGCTGCACCTCCTCCCAACAATCAGAAACCTGGATCCTTTAATGAGAGCAGACTGATGACTGCAGTTTGCCTCCTAGAAAGTTCTTGGGCTGTTAGCTAAGAATCTCTGAGGATTATTGCAGGCTTTTTCTAAGGGTTCAGGACAGAGGTTATTGGGATGGTGATCCAACAGTAAACAGGGAGATTTGACCCCTGGCCCAGGACAGTTTACCAAGCCCATCTCCTGATGTGTCTTAGGCCTCCTCGTATATTTCCCTTACAGTTTCCTGTTCTCACACCAGAACAATATGTTCCCTTGCTAGTAGTGGCCATTGGATTACCCATATCTGACCCAAAACCTGCTTAATGTGGTTAATCTCTCTGAATTTATTTGTGGAAAATCAACATCATGAAATGGAGGAGGAAGACCAAGATGTCACATACTCTTCCAGGTAAGCCTGAGGCAGAGTAGACAGTGTAGAATGACTACCAGAGAATCAAAACGCTGGCTAAAACAGAAACTGTTGGGTAGAGCAATTTGGAACACTTAGCCAACGATGAAATGGCTCTATTAATAATGTTCCCTTTTCTATTGTTTCCCTCTATATTTCCCACCTTTAAGATTCTTCACAATTTTTAACCTATAGTCTGATGGCAAAGTCATTTCTGTACCTGTGATGTGTGTCTTCAGTGCCTGCCCTCCTGTCTCAGCAGGGAGCTGCCAGAGGAGGAAGAACGTGAAGACCCAGAAGACCCACTGGATGAGTGCTACCTCACTCCTATTTCTCCAGTCATATGTGAGCTTTACCATTCCTCTAGGAGCAGCTGGTCCTCACTGGAGGATCAGGACCTGTGCTCTGCTCCTGACGTAGATGGTGAGTTCCCCATGGTGAAGGTGATAAAATCCCCTCTGATTGCCAAGGAACCAGCTCTATCCTTTCACTCATCACTCCCAGCTGACTGAGAGGGGTCCTGGACATGGATGTTCTGAGACATTTTCATCATCTGCTCTTCTTCATTCCAGTTTGTTGCTCTGCTGTGGTTGGCACATCCAGCCTTGCTGTCTTCCCATTCCTCACTCAGGTCACTCAGGTTCCAGTGCTCAGTCATTACCCAGAAAAAATGTGACAGATTCACACCAACCTAAGCAGCACATCCCAAGTCCGTGTCTGCCATGCATTCTAATTTGAAGCAGACCCCTTTACCCCCTGCAGTGTTGTTCACAAGATTCATCCCCCATCCGTGTCATTGGACATTGTTTCCTGTCAGAACCAGCATCATGCCTGTCTCCATTTCAGTCAAGAGTGTCCCCCTGTTTCATTGAACCTAAGCACGTTGTCTGTCCCTTCAAAGTTGGCATCATTTAACCTATCAGACATACAGAATGTTCTCCCAGTCCCTTAGTTATATGTTCCCAGGCTGCAAGTCTGAGACCTGTCCTTCAGAGATTCCATGAGTAACCAAGTTTTCTCTTGTGCTGCGCACACTCACTCTGATTCCCAGAACTGAAAATTCACCTGTTACACCTGTTATCTTATCCTCAGTGTACAAAATATGGTAAACCACAAAGATACTCATTTGATAACCATGGGCACTGTACATCCTCTCATGGAAAGGAGTCACACTTGTAACCAGGGGTTTCCAGAGAACATTTTTTTAGATTCGATTTTATCTTATGAAAGGCAGAGTTAGCGAAACAGGGAGAGATGCAGAGGGAGCTCGCATACTCTGATCTACTCCCTAAATGGCCACAATGGCTTGGACTGGACCAGCCCAAGGCAGGAACTAGGATTTTCCTCCAGGTCTGCTATGTGGGTGCAGGGCCAAAGTACTGGACCATCATCTGCTGCTTTCCCAGGTGCATTAGAAGTATCTGGATCAGAAGTGGAACAGCCAGGACTTGAAGCAGCACTGATATGGTATGCTGGGTTTAAAGGCAGCTGCTTTACCCGCCATGCCGCAGCACCCACACTAGGGAAAATTTATATTTCACTTTGTGAAGGGAATCAGGTCAGTGATTATTGGTGTGACGACTCAGAGGAATAGGGAGATTTGCCTCGTGTCAGGAAAGATGACCAAGCTAGTTCCCTCAGAAATGACCTCAACCCTCTGGACTATTCCTGTCTGAGGAGTCAGCAGTGACAATGAGGATACTGATGTGCTGGGTTAACTTTGGACAATGCATTGTACAATTTTTGAGGGGATCATCCTAGATGACTGTCCCTATTTGAATTTATTTGCAGAAAATGAAAACGACAATGATGAAGTGGAAGAGGAAACATAAGACCTGTCACATACCAGGTGAGTCTTAGGAACCCTGGGCAGCGAGCTTAGTGCTGACACTGGCAGACTCCAGGTCCAGAGAAGAAGAGCACATGCAAATGAGCATCTTCCATCCACTGAGCCAACCATGCGGTAGCCCCGTCTGCACTGCTGTCTGCTATCATTTGGGTACTAGTCTGGGTTTCCACTTATCCCTACCTTTTCCACATAATTTCCTGCAGCAGGCTGACTCCATGAAGGAGCCTCTCCAGGGATTCCTTGCCATCATTGCATCTCGCATGCAGTGAAAGGCAGGGTGCTGTGCATAGGTCTCCTCTCCTCATGAGCTTATCTGCACCCCATTAACTACGTGAAACCACCAGGCAGAAACTACTGCCTCAACACTGAGAATAAGACTGATGGCTAACACGGTGATAGTCTCCAGTATCTCAAAAGGTGAATTCATTGATTCTGTATGTAAAATTTTACAGATTTTAGATAAATCTGTTGAAGCCAGTTTCTGTTTTCCATATACTCATGGGTACTCACTAGTACCCATGACCAACTGAGAGTCATTTCTCCTGCATGAGTTCCACATGACCTCATCACAGAGGAAATCCTCTGTTTCTCTCTGCTTCTGTCTATGTCACTGTCTCTGTCTCCATGTCCCTTTCAATCTCTCTGCTACTCACCTATCACCACAAACCTAATACTCTTTCTCCAAGAAGATGATAATTCTGTTTGCCTGTTTACTTTAAAATGACTTCAAGCAGTGCAAATAAGGATAAAGAAGTCTCCAAGCACACATAGATTTAGTGAGTTAATCACTAGCCTAAATGCCCACCCTGATTCGGTAAACGAGAAGACAGAAAAAGACCAGGAATCCTGCAGTGGCCTTGAGCTACCAAACATTTGCAAAATCACCATATGCTGACTGACTGCAGTGCAGAGAAGAAATACCATCAAGTTATCAACTATTAGTTATCAACTATGAGGTCTGAAGATGACTTCAGACCCCTGCAGCTTCCACTGAAAACACATTCAAATCCACTGGTGCTAGACATCAAATATTTTCTTTTTATCTTTTATTTAATGAATATAAATTTCCAAAGTACGACTCATGGGTTACAATGGCTTCCCCCCCATACCGTCCCTCCCACCCACAACCCTCCCCTTTCCCACTCCCTCTCCCCTTCCATTCATATCAAGATTCATTTTCGATTATCTTAATATACAGAAGATCAGCTTAGTATACGTTAAGTAAGGATTTCAACAGTTTGCTCCCACACAGAAACATAAAGTGAAAAATAATAGATGATTTTTTTAAATGATGATGAAATCAGATCAGACCTATTTTCATGTTTAATCCCAGTGAGAGTCAAGTTGGGAATTGATAATTTCTTTTTTTTTTTTTTTTACAGAAGATCAGTTTAGTATACATTAAGTAAAGATTTCAACCGTTTGCACCCCCATAGAAACACAAAGTGAAATATACTGTTTGAGTACTCATTATAGCATTAAGCCTCAATGTACAGCACATTAAGGACAGAGATCCTACATGAGGAATAAGTGCACCGTGACTCCTGTTGTTGACTTTACAAATTGACACTCCTGTTTATGGCATCAGTAATCTCCCTATGCTCCAGTCATGAGTTTCCAAGGCTATGGAAGCCCCTTGAGTTCTCCGACTCTTATCTTGTTTAGACAAGGTCATAGTCAAAGTGGAGGTTCTCTCCTCCCTTCAGAGAAAGGTACCTCCTTCTTTGAAGACCTGTTCTTTCCACTGGGATCTCACTCACAGAGATTTTTTTTTTTTTGCCAGAGTCTTGGCTTTCCATGCCTGAAATACTCTCATGGGCTTTTCAGCCAGATCCGAGTGCCTTTAGGGCTGATTCTGAGGCCAGAGTGCTATTTAGGACATCCGCCATTCTATGAGTCTGCTGAGTATCTCACTTCCCATGTTGGATGACTCTCCCCTTTATTTATTCTATCGGTTAGTGTTAGCAGGTACTAGACGTGTTTATATGCTCCCTTTGACTCTTAGTCCTTTCATTATGATCAATTGTGAACTGAAATTGATCACTTGGAATAGTGAGATGGCATTGGTACATGCCACCTTGATGGGATTGAATTGGAATCCCCTGGTATGTTTCTAACTCTACCATTTGGGGCAAGTCAGCTTGAGCATGTCCCAAATTATACATCTCTTCCCTCTCTTATTCCCACTCTTATGTTTAACAGGGATCACATTTCAGTTAATTTTCAACACTTAAGAATAACTGTGTGATAATTACAGAATTAAACCTGTCATATTAAGTAGAACAGACAAAAAAAAAATACTAAGAGGGATAATGAATTAAGTTGTTCATTAACAGTCAGGGCTATGCTGATCAAGTCACCATTTCTCATAGTGTCCATTTCACTTCAGGAGGTTTCCTTTTTGGTGTTCAGTCAGTTGTCACCGATCAGGGAGAACATATGGTATTGGTCCCTTTGGGACTGGCTTACTTCACTCAGCATGATGTGTTCCAGATTCCTCCATTTTGTTGCAAATGACTGGATTTCGTTGTTTCTTACTGCAGTATAGTATTCTAAAGAGTACATATCCCATAATTTCTTTATCCAGTCTACCGTTGATGGGCATTTATGTTGGTTCCAGGTCTTGGCTATTGTGAATTGTGCTGCAATAAACATTAGGGTGCAGACCGCTTTTTTGTTTATCAGTTTAAATTCCTTTGGGTAAATTCCAAGGAGTGGGATGGCTGGGTCGAACGGTAGGGTTATCTTCAGGTTTCTGAGGAATCTCCAGACTGACTTCCATAGTGGCTTGACCAGTTTGCATTCCCACCAACAGTGGGTTAGTGTCCCTTTTTCCCCACATCCTTGCCAGCATCTGTTGTTCGTAGAATTCTGTATGTGAGCCATTCTAACCGGGGTGAGGTGAAACCTCATTGTGGTTTTGATTTGCATTTCCCTGATTGCTAGTGACCTTGAACATTTTTTCATGTGCCTGTTGGCCATTTGGATTTCCTCTTTTGAAAAATGTCTATTGAGGTCCTTGGCCCATCTCTTAAGTGGGTTGTTTGTTTTGTTGTTGTGGAGTTTCTTGATCTCTTTTTGGATTCTGGTTATTAACCCTTTATCTGTTGCATAGTTTGCAAATATTTTTTCCCATTCTGTCGGTTGTCTCTTCACTCTCCTGACTGTTTCTTTTGCAGTACAGAAACTTCTCAATTTGATGCAATACCAATAGTTGATTTTGGCTTTGACTGCCTGTGCCTCCCAGGTCTTTTCCAGAAACTCTTTGCCTGTGCCAATATCTTGAAGGGTTTCTCCAATGTTCTCTAATAACTTGATGGTGTCAGGTCATAGATTTAGGTCTTTAATCCATGTTGAGTGGATTTTTGTGTAAGGTGTAAGGTAGGGGTCTTGCTTCATGCTTCTGCACATGGAAATCCAGTTTTCCCAGCACCGTTTATTGAATAGACTGTCCTTGATCCAGGAATTGGTTTTTAGATCCTTGGTCAAATATAAGTTGGCTGTAGATGTTTGGGTTGATTTCTGGTGTTTCAATTCTGTTCCATTGGTCTATCCATTTCTGTACCAGTACCATGCTGTTTTGATTACAACTGCCCTGTAGTATGTCCTGAAATCTGGTATTGTGATGCCTCCGGCTTTGTTTTTGTTGTACAAGATTGCTTTAGCTATTCGAGGTCTCTTTTGCCTCCATATGAATTTCAGCATCATTTTTTCTAGATCTGAGAAGAATGTCTTTGGTATCTTGATTGGGATTGCATTGAATCTATAAATTGCTTTTGGGAAAATGGACATTTTGATGATGTTGATTCTTCCAATGCATGAGCATGAAAGATTTTTCCATTTTTTGGTATTCTCTTCTATTTCTTTCTTTAAGGTTTTGTAATTCTCATCATAGAGATCTTTAATGTCCTTGGTTAAGTTTATTCCAAGGTATTTGATTGTTTTTGTAGCTATTGTGAATGGGATTGATCTTAGCAGTTCTTTCTCATTCATGGCGTTGCTTGTGTATACAAAGGCTGTTGATTTTTGTGCATTGATTTCATATCCTGCCACTTTGCCAAACTCCTCTATGAGTTCCAATAGTCTCTTAGTAGAGTTCTTTGGATCCTCTAAGTACAGAATCATATCGTCTGCAAAGAGGGATAGTTTGGCTTCTTCCTTCTCGGTTTGTATTCCTTTGATTTCTTTTTCTTGTCTGATGGCTCTGACTAAAACTTCCAGAACTATGTTAAATAGCAGTGGTGAGAGTGGGCATCCCTGCCTGGTGCCAGATTTCAGTGGAAATGCTTCCAACTTTTCCCCATTCAATAGGATGCTGGCTGTGGGTTTTTTATAAATTGCTTTGATTATATTGAGGAATGTTCCTTCTATACCCAATTTGCTTAGAGTTTTCATCATGAAGGGGTGTTGAATTTTATCAAATGCTTTCTCTGCATCAATTGAGATAATCATATGGTTTTTCTTTTGCAGTCTGTTAATGTGGTGAATCACATTGATTGATTTGCGAATGTTGAACCATCCCTGCATACCAGGGATGAATCCCACTTGGTCTGGGTGGATGATTTTCCTGATGTGTTGTTGTACTCTATTGGCCAGAATTTTATTGAGGATTTTTGCATCTATGTTCATCAGGGATATTGGTCTATAATTTTCTTTCAGTGCTGCATCTTTTTCTGGCTTAGGGATTAAGGTGATGCTGGCTTCATAGAAAGAATTTGGGAGGATTCCCTCTTTTTTGATTGTTCTGAATAGTTTGAGAAGAAATGGGATTAGTTCTTCTTTAAATGTCTGGTAGAATTCAGCAGTGAATCCATCTGGTCCTGGGCTTTTCTTTCTTGGGAGGGCCTTTATTACTGTTTCAATTTCTGTTTCAGTTATGGGTCTATTTAGGTTTTCTATGTCTTCATGGTTCAATTTTGGTACCTTGCATGTGTCCAGGAATCTATCCATTTCTGATAGTTTTTCCTGTTTGCTGGCATACAGGTCCTTGTAGTAATTTCTGATGATTCTTTTTATTTCTGTGGTGTCTGTTGTTACGTTTCCTTTTTCATCTCTGATTTTATTGATTTGGGTCTTTTCTTTTTTTTCGTTAGTTGGGCCAATGGGGTGTCAATTTTGTTTATTTTTTCAAAAAACCAGCTTCTCACTTGGCTGATTTTTTGTAGTGTTTTTTTTTTTTTATTCAATCCTGTTAATTTCTTCTCTGGTTTTAATTATTTCTCTTCTCCTACTAGATTTGGGTTTGGTTTGCTGCAGTTTTTCTAGGTCCTTGAGATGCGCTGAAAGCTCATTTATTTGGTGTCTTTCCAATTTCTTGATATAGGCACCTATTGCTATAAATTTGCCTCTCAATACTGCTTTTGCTGTATCCCATAAGTTTTGATATGTTGTGTTGTTGTCTTCATTTACTTCCAGAAAGTTTTTGATTTCTCTTTTGATTTCTTGAATGACCCAGTGTTCATTCAGGAGCATGTTGTTCAGTCTCCATGTGTTTGCATACTTTCTGGGGTTTCCTGAGTTGCTAATTTCCAGCTTCATTCCGCTGTGGTCTGAGAAGCTGCATGGTATGATTCTAATTCTTTTAAATTTGCTGAGACTTGCTTTATGGCCTAGTATGTGATCAATCCTAGAGAAGGTTCCATGTACTGTTGAGAAGAATGTGAAGTCTGTAGATGTAGGGTTGAAAGTTCTGTAGATATCTGTTAGATCCATTTGGGCAATAGTGTCAATTAAATCTGCTGTTTCCTTGTTGATCTTCTGTCCAGATGATCTGTCTATTTCTGAGAGTGGAGTATTGAAATCCCCCAGTACTATTGTATTGGAATCTAAGTCTCCCTTTAAGTCCCTTAACATATCTTTTAAATAGACCGGTGCCCTGTAATTAGGTGCATATACATTTATAATAGTTACATCTTCCTGTTGAATTGAACCCTTAATCATTATATAGTGTCCCTCTTTGTCTCTCTTAACAGTTTTTGTATTAAAGTTTATTTTGTCTGATATTAATATGGCTATACCTGCCTTTTTTTGGTTTCTGTTTGCATGGAATATCTTTTTCCAACCTTTCACTTTCAGTCTGCATGCATCTTTGTTAGAGAGATGTGTTTCTTGTAGGCAACAAATAGTTGGGTGTTGTTCCTTAAGCCTGTCAGCCAAACGGTGTCTTTTAACTGAAGAATTCAGACCATTAATGTTTAATGTGACTATTGGTATGCAGTGACTTTGCCCTGCCATTTTCCCGGAAATATTTTCTAGTATATGCTTTGAGCTTCCCATGCTCTCTTACTGGTAGGTGTTCTTCCTTTCCCTTCTTTCATATTGATGGCCATGTTTCTGTGTTTCTGAGTGTAGCACATCTTTAAGTATCTTTTGCAGGGCCGGACGAGTGGCCACAAAGTCTTTCAATTTCTGTTTGCTATGAAAGGTCTTTATTTCACCTTCATTCACAAATGAGAGCTTGGCAGGATATAATATTCTGGGCTGGCAATTTTTCTCTCTTAGCACCTGTGCTATGTCTCGCCATTCCCTCCTAGCCTGTAGTGTTTCTGATGAGAAGTCTGCTGTGAGTCTGATTGGAGATCCTCTGAGAGTAATCTGACGTTTCTCTCTTGCACATTTTGGGATCTTTTCTTTATGTTTCACTGTGGTAAGTTTAATTACCACGTATCGTGGTGAGGATCTCTTTTGGTCATGTTTATTGGGGGTTCTATGAGCTTCCTGTACTAGGATGTCTCTGTCCTTCTCCAAACCTGGAAAGTTCTCTGCTAGTATCTCACTAAAAAGGCCTTCTAATCCTTTCTCTCTCTCCATGCCTTCAGGAACTCCTAGAACTCGAATGTTGGTTTTTTTAATAGTATCCTGTAGATTCCCAACAATATTTTTTAGATTTGTAATTTCCTCTTCTTTTCTTTGGTTTGACTGTATGTTTTCCTGTGGTCTATCTTCTAATTCCGATATTCTCTCTTCTGCTTCACCCATTCTGTTTTTACGGCTTTCTAATGTGTTTGTCATTTGATCTATTGAGCTCTTCATTTCATTTTGATTTCTCTTGACTATTACACTTTCCTGTTCTACTAGTTTCTGAGTTTCATTTTGATTCTTCCTTAAAATTTCATTTTCACGAGAGAGATTTTCAATCTTGTCCAATAAGGATTTCTGTAGTTCAAGGATTTGCTTTTGAAAACTTCTAAACGTTCTTATCATAAATTTTTTGAAATCCGTATCTTGTATTTCTTCTATCTCATCATCTTCATAATCTTGGTTTGGGGTGTTTTGTTTATTTGGAGGCATCATAGTGTCATCGTTGATCTTGTTCCCTCGATTTCTGTGTTTGTTACTTGGCATAGTTAATTCTTCTTGCGTCACTGTGCGTTTTTTTTTATTATTTTTACTATGTCCGTGTTAAGTGGACTGCCTGCTGTTGGAGGAGCCTTGGAGGCCTGAGATGGGTGCCGGCTGAGAGCTCTGCTTGGTTCTTCCTGGTTAAGGGTATGCAAAGGTGACACCCTCAGGTTATGCATGGTAAATCTCTCTCTTTTTATTTATTTATTTATTTTATTTACTCAGGGGGTAAGTAACACCGCACCTCACGGCTGTGCAGAATTGATGGTATTTAGCTTCTAGTCTCTGGCTTCTACCCCCAGAGTCCATTTAGGCTCCTCTGGACTCCCACTGGGTTGCCTAGGCTACTGAATTGTAGTGACTCAGTTCCTTAGCTCTCCGCTGTTGATATGTAAATCCAGAGAGGGGGCCTGCTCTTTGTCTCTTGGGAATTCTTCAAGCCTTGCAGCCCTGCAACCTTTGCAAGGTTAGGGGGAAGAGAAACCCCGAAGCTTTTTTTTTTTTCCTTCTTTCAGGTAGTGAGTTTGCTGCACTTTCCGGCCCCCCTCTAGATTCTGACCCCCATTTCCCCACCAATGTCTCGGGTTATTGAGCTCACCTCCCCTTCCAGCGCCGATGTGTGGACTCGGAGCCCTGGACGTCCCAAGTCTCCCCGCTGTTGTCTGTGTGGCATGCACTCCCCTTAGAGCACTGGCGCGCAGACCCTGCGGCTTCCGCGGCTCGGTCCCGCGGCTCGGCTTCCGCGCGGTGGGCGACCTTGTTCTCCCAGTAGGTCCTCCGATTCACAGCCACTCGATCCAGAAGAGCTTCCTCTGCAATACTTTCCTGGTTCTTTTTTTCTGAGGCTACCGTAACTCCCCTTTTATTAAACTAAATTTTCCCGGACTATCGGTGCGCGCCCTCACTATTCCGCCATCTTGGCTCCGCCTACATCAAATATTTTCTTTAAGCCAGCTCTGGGGTTGCTACCCAAAGTTGAGATAAAGATGCTAAATTCCTGAAGGCTCCAGTAGACCCTCTTTCCTGCTCCTCACGGCTTCAGCCACACCTGGTTGCAGGTTTGGGCTGAAGGCCCTGGGACTGAAGTGAGCTAGTTGCCATTCTACACTGCCCTTCACTCCATGCACCCACCTGCTCTCTCCCAGGACCTGGGAGTCAGCCAATGCCCCTTCAAGGCCCTCTCTTCAAGCCTGCAGGGGTGGGTGTCATGGGGGAGGGACCCTGGGTTTTCTCATGATGCAATTCTTGGTCACAGCCAGCACCTAAGAAATGCTCAGTGGAAGAAGGAACTGCTCAGAGGACACTAGGACATACCTTTAGGAGCATGGGAAAGGTTTTCAGCAGTGACTGTAATTCAAACCATCATCCTGAACTTAGAGCAGGCTCCCCATCCTATACTCATTGGTGGCTGCAGGTGCACTGCTGGAGACCAAGACCTGCACACCTGGCCACTGTGGTCAAGTCCATAGAGAACTCTGTGGTCTCTTTCAGGAAAATAACCTACTCCTGAGCATACCTTTTAAGGCCAAGAGTCATGAGGCATAGTCACACCATGGGCATGGCAGGAAGCACAGGGTCATGGCAGGATCAGTTCAGACCTGAATCACAATACAGGACTCTGTCCCTGATGGACACTGAGAATGTCATGTGGCTGAGCCCCTTTGGACCTAGCAGCTCTCCACACCTGCCTACTTTGGCTGAGGTGGTTCTTAGTACACTGCATGAGGACAATTCAGCACTGAGAGGCAGAGAGACTCCTCCAGAGGTCCTTAAGCACAGGAAGCAACAGTGTCTCTAGGATGGAGAACCAGAGCCCAAGGTACTGAGGTTTTCCAAGCTGCCAGGAAGACAGGAAAGGGCCATCTCCTCCTGGGCACTTAGGTCCTGGTGAACCTAAGTCTGAAAGTGATGCTTCCTTGGTTTTTTTGCTCCTGCCCCAGCCAGGAGGCCTGGGTGTCTGTAACCTCCTAGGTGGTGTCTCCCCAGTCACCACAAGGAGGGGCTGTGATCTTCCCCTGGCACTGGGTGGCAAAGCAAAGTGTCCCCTTTCATTTGGCTGTCACCGGGCATTTCCACTTGCTGGAACTGGAACTTGCCTATTTTGGTGAGCCCGGGTATGGAACTGTCTTGGATTAGCCAAACCAGCCCAGGTCTGAGGTCTGTCTCAGGAGCCTCAGCCACTCAGCCTGGAAGTCTAGCACCTGTGGATGCTGCCATCTCACTCAGCCTCCCCAGCAAAGACCCAAGGGCTTCTTCCCTGAGAGAAATGCACTCCTCCTCTTCTTCTCAAAATGTGGCAGCCCCTTCCTGCCATGGGAAGAGGGGGTGGGCAGGTGGGAAGAGACTGAGGAGAGGGAAGAGGAACTGCATCCAAGGAGACACAGGAGGAAGTGGTTGAGGTGAAGTGCTGGGGAGCTGAACAGAGTGGAATGAGTGAGGAGAGGCCCGTGTTGTGGCAGAGTAGTTTATTCAGTCACCAGTGAGGCAGGCATCCTATATGGGACCTCATAAGAGCAGCAGTTCAAGTCTCAGCTGGGACTCTTCCATTCCAGCTCCCTGGAACAGCAGTGGAGAGTGACATGGGCCATCCGGGCAGAGTTCCAGGCTCCTGGCCATTTAGAGAGTGAATCAGCAGGTGGAAGATCTCTCCATCCCCCTTTCTCTTTCTCTCATCAGCAGATGGAAGATCTCTCCAGCTCTCTCTCTGTCTCTCTCTCTGTATCCTCTAACTCTGCCTCTCAGATAAATGTTTTTTTCTTTTCTTTTCTTTTCTTTTCTTTTCTTTTCTTTTTTTTTTTGAAATGACAAGAGGAAGAAGGAAGAAATGCAGGAAGACCAGGAAGATTGAGGGAGGAGGCAGTGGAGGAGGGGAGTTCCTGAATCACAAATGTTTCAAAACTCATAGAGCCCCACTAGGCAGGGGGAGGGAACAATTGCAAAGAAAAAGTAAGGGAGCACTATGCAGGGTAGGGCAAGAACTTTACCTGTGGGCCAGAAACCAGCAACCCAGACTGCCCAGGTGGACATCAGGGAAGCTGAAAAGCTCTTCTCCATTCCTGCACAGTGGATCCAAGCTCATTCTCCAGGGCAGAAGCCTGAGGGGGCAGAGCAACAGGGACTCTGGGGTGCCTCCTCCTTCGGAGATTAAGTTCTGGGCAAACTGCCTGTCACTGGAAGGGCCTGGAAAGGAGTGCTGGGAGGAGCAGGGCCCATGGAGGCCATGGTGTCCTCTGCTGAGCTGACATGCCCGAGCTGGTGTCCAGGGGTCTGGTTAGCGCCTGAGGCGTTTGTGGTCTCAGGAGACCCAGTCCACAGAGTCTGAACCCAGCTGAAGTAGTCAGGCATACAGGCTAAAATTGATTAGGTTTGTGATCTGGAAGACCACGCCTTCACCATGCCTCTGTGTCATCTCGTGCCCCTAGCTGGCCACACCTATGCACCCACTGGCCAATCAGGTGAATTAACCACTCCCCTTTGAAAGTAGATTAAAAGCCTGGAACAGGGTGTGTCCCCTCTTTCCTCCAGTTCCCTTGCCCTGGCCTCTTGCCAGGAGTGGGCTGGCTGCAGCCCTGTGCCTCCAGGGCCTTTGATCTTTGGGCCACCCCCCACCCCCATGCTTCTGGCCTAGATGCTCTTGCACGTGGCTAGTTCCTGGTGCTGGGTATGAACCCAGATTTACCTCTCTCTCTTAGATAAAGCCCTCACTCTCCTATGATTTCTGTCACTAAATAAAAGCTTAAAATGTACCATGCTGCCTCGTTTATCTATGCCGGTATTTAGAATTTTTCTCTAAATATTAGGCAAGAACCTACTCGGGTTTATTAATATTGGGGATTTATTAATAAGCATATGATGATATTGAAATCAGACATGACCCCCTAAAATTTATACAAAAATGTGGCCCCTTAAAGTTCCCCAGAATTGCTATCCGGGATTCCACATGTGCTATCGGAATTTGGGGTGCCATACTATTTCACCATATGCTTACTTATCCCCAATATTAGTAAGCCCAAGAGGGTTCTTGCCTAATATTTAGAGAATTCTAAATACCAGCACAGATAAACAAGGCAGCATGGTACGTTTAAAGCTTTATTTAGTGAGAAAGATGCATAGGAGGGTGAGAACTTTATTAAGAGAGAGAGGTAAATCAGGGTTCATATCGAGTACCAGGAACCAGCCACATGCATGAGCATCTAGGCCAGAAAACCTAGAGCACATGGCCTGAAGGCCCTGTGCCTACAGCAAGCCCCATCCTGGCAAGAGGCCAGGGAAGAAGAGAAGGCGGGCCTAGATACATCTTGTCCTAGGCTTTTAACCCACTTCCAAAGGGGAGTGGTTAATTAACCTGATTGGCTGGTTGGCACCCAAGTGTGGCCAGGTAGGGGGATGAGGTCACACAGGGGCGTGGTGAAGGTATCAGGTAGGGTGTGAAGTCACACAGTGGGTGTGGTGAAGGCGTGGTCTTCCAGTTTCACAAATCTAATCAGTTTTAGCCTGTATGCCTGTCTACTTCAATACCGTATGTCACCCTAAATCCCAATAACATGTGGCATCCCAGATGGGACTACTAGGGAACTTTAAGGGACCACATTTTGCATGTATTTTAGAGGGTCCAATTCCAATATCAGGAATACTCTCTTGATGGTGTTTCCATCGAATTGGAGACACATAGTAAAGTGGGACAAGATTAATCAGAGTTCAGTGTTGTCAGCCTAATTAATCTATTAGTATCATCCTCTTCTGATGTTTACTTAATGGTTAACAATCTTTTTCTAGATATACTATTTCATTTATAGTTGCAAAATAATGGTATATCATTCCTTCTTAAAACAGTGGCTGTAATATTTTTTATAAAACCTTTCTTATCAGCTATGTAGCTACTTTTAAGCATAATTAATACAGTAAATGTGCAATAAATATTTTCTCTCTCTCTCTAAGTTTCTAGCTATTGAGCACTTGAAATGTAGCTAGTCCTAAATGAAATGTTATAAGCGCAAAATATACACTGTGAGAGAGTGCAGCTCTGTGGCATAGAGGGTTGGACCTCTGCCTGCAGTGCTGGGATCCTGTATGGTTCTAGCTACTCCACTTCCAATCCAGCTTCCCACTAATGCACCTGGGAAAACCAGCTGAAGATGGCCCAAGTGCTTGGGCTCCTGCACCCATATGGGAGATCCAGAGGAAGCTCCTGGCTCCTGGCCCAGGCCCGGCTGTTGCAACCAACTGGGGAGTTAACCAGTGGATAGAAGATATCTCTCCTTCTCTCTCTCTCTCTCTCTCTCTCTCTCTCTCTCTACTTTTCAAATAAATAAACCTTTTACCAAACTATACAAATTTCTTTGTTACTTTGGATTGTCATTTCATTATGAGTTCTCCTATATCATGTGAAACTTAGAATAAATAAATGTGTGTTTTTCTTGTCAATTTATCTTTTGTGGTAGGTAACTCAGCCATAACTTAACAGTCTATGAGAAAAATAAATCTTTCCTCCCCTAGAGTAGTAGCACCCTTGAGCAGCCATTGCCACACTGGGAATCACTGTTCGGTGGAAATGGTGGAAATGGACACTTATCTACAGATAAGGGAAAAACAAGCATCTACTACCAAAAGTGATGCTGGTACTGCTTTTTAGAATTGGTTTGAAAAATGTGCATTAAAATGACAAAATATAAACATTCATCAGTGCTATGCCTATGTTAGACAATGTGGGGAGCAACTCGGACTAGACTAAGTTACTGGAATTAAGACTTATTCTATGCATCTGCTCTCCCACAATATGGCGCTGGGAGAGAAGAAAACAGCTTCTACACAGCTGCCTCCAGTTCAGCCAATAAACTGTAGGACTTGCTCCTGATTGGAGGAGAGCAGCGTGCTCGGCGTGTGGGCAGCCGAGTTGGGATTGGTGGAAGAGGACTATATAGGAGGAGAGAGACGGCATGCACCAGGAACATCTAAGGGGAACATCTGAGGGAACACCTGTGCAGCCCCCAAGAGAGCCGGCCGGCGGTGTGCCGCTCCCCTGCGGAAGTGGGGAAAGTGGCCAGGGGGAACCGCCCTTCCACGGAGGTGGAAGGGATAGTAGCCAACCCGGGAAGAACCAGCAGCAAACCCGGGGAGGGCCGAGCAGACGAAAGAACAGCCCAGGGTTCAGTGTCGCTCCTCCATGAAGAGGGGGAGCGACATAATGGTGCCGTGACTCGGATATGAAGCCTAGGCAGGGTTTAGTGTCGTTCCTCCACAAAGAGGGGGAGCAACATAATGGTGCCGTGACTCGGATATGAAGCCTAGGCAGGGCTTAGTGTCGTTCCTCCATGAAGAGGGGGAGCGACAGACAATGCTAAAAATATTGCCCCATGAGGCTTTGGCGTACACATAAGTGAAAGTAGATAGGGGCTGGTGCTGTGGCTAAGTAGGTTAACCCTCCGCCTGCAGCATAGGCATCCCATGTGGGCACTGGTTCCAGTCCTGGCTGCTCCTCTTCTGGTCCAGCTCTCTGCCGTGGCCTGGGAGAGCACTGGAGAATGGTCCAAGTGGTTGGGCCCCTGCACCAGTATGGGAGACCCAGAGGAGGCCCAGCTCCAGCCGTTGTGGCCATTTGGGGAGTGAACCAGTGGATGGAAGACCTCTCTCTCTGTCTCTCCCTCTCACTATAACTCTACCTGTCAAATAAATAAATAAATAACCTTTAAATAAGTAAGTAAGAAAGTAGCTAAGATAGCTAAGGCAATAGATAGAAATCTATTTGTCAACATGTAACCAATCCCTTTATCTGATGACAATTAACTGAAAGTCCCATGTCTATTTCCATTTCCAGTCCTCATCCTTAATAGGAGCACCCTTGACCCTTCATTATTAAATGCATGAGTTCTGACTCATAGGCCAAGAAAAGGTGGTGGATGATTGCCTTAATAAGCTCCTTATTTTTCACCTAAAAATGCTCCCTTCTTTTCTAGTTCCTTTTTATAAAATGGCCACAGTGGCTGGGTCTGGGCCAGGACAAAGCTGGGACTCTGGAAGCCAGGAGTCCAGAACTCCATGCAGGTCTCTCACCTGAGTGGTAGGGCCCAAGCACTTGGGCTGTCTTCCACTGCTTTCCCAGGTACATTAGCAGGGAGCAGGATCAGAAGTGGAAGAACTGGGATTTGAACTAGTGTTCATATACCATGAAGATATTGAATAAATAGGGGCTGGCATCGTGGCACAGAGGGCACTGCCAGCAATGCCAGCACCAAGTTCCCTGCTAGTGTGCCAGCCATTGTAGCCGTTTCAGGGGTGAACTAGTGGATGGAGGATCTCTCTCCCTCACTAACGCTTTCTTTCAGATAAACAACATAATTTTTTTTTTTTTTTTTACAGGCAGAGTGGACAGTGAGAGAGAGACAGAGAGAAAGGTCTTCCTTTGCCATTGGTTCACCGTGCTGATCTGATGGCAGGAGCCAGGTGCTTATCCTGGTCTCCCATGGGGTGCAGGGCCCAAGCACTTGGGCCAGCCTCCACTGCACTCCCTGGCCACAGCAGAGAGCTGGCCTGGAAGAGGGGCAACCGGGACAGAATCCGGCGCCCCGACCGGGACTAGAACCCGGGGTGCCGGTGCCACAAGGCGGAGGATTAGCCTATTGAGCCGCGGCGCCGTCCTAACATAAATCTTTTTTTAAAAATATGCTGAATAAATAAGTTCATTTTAAAAATAAAATATATAACATATTTCATATATGGCATATAGTTTATATATGAAAGACCTCAATCTCATAAATCAAGGCAATGCATTAGAACTACAAAGCAATCTCACTGTTCATCCCCCAGAATGACTGAAATGAAAAACACTGATGATATAATTCTGGTGGGACTGTAAAAATCTAATAATACTTTGGAAAACTGTTTGCAGCATCTATCAAAGTGAATATATGCGTACCTTACAACCTAGCAATTCCCTTGCCATATAAACTCATATTTCCCCTTGCTCCACTCATTGCCTAAATAACTTTACAGGGCATGCATTTGGCTCAGTCATTAAGATGCTCATATCCTGAATGGTTAAGTTGTAGTCCTGGCTTGTCTCCCAATTCTAGCATCCTTCTAATGTGTACCCTAGGAGACAGTGATGACTCAAGAACTTGAGTCCCTGCCACCCATGTGGGAGACTTGGATTGAATTCAAGCTCCCAGTTTCAGCCTGGCTGAGCTCTAGTTGTTGAGTGCATCTGGAGAGTCAATTAGCAAATGGAATGTCTCTCTATGTCTCTATATCTCTGTCTCTTTGCCTTTCAAGTAAAAATAAATAAGCATTTAATTAAAAATATAAAATAAAATAAATATTGTTAAATTGTAGTTTTGCTGTTTGATACATTGCAGATTTTTTTTTCCTGTTTTGCTTAAAATAGAAATAAACTTAGATATTCCTCTTTAGGGGCATTCAGGTTTTAGTTTAGTTAACTATCACAGAGCAATGATATGAAATGAATAAAAGGATTGGCTTAAATTAGCTATATCCTTTATGGTTGGTATAGCAGGTGAGGCTGCTTCCTGTAGTGCCGGCATTCCATATGGGTGCCAGTTCTAGTCCCGGCTGCACCTCTACTGCTCCAGCTCTCTGCTATGGCCTGGGAAAGCAGTAGAAGGTGGTCCAAGTCCTTGGGCCCCTGCACCCATAAAGGAGATCCAGAAGATGCTCCTGGCTCCTGGCTCCTGGCTTCGGATTGACCCAACTTCGGCCATTAAGGCCATCTGGGGAGTGGACTGGAGGATGGAAGACCTCTCTCTCTCACTCTCTGCATCTGTAACTCTGCCTTTCAAATAAATAAATAAATCTTAAAAAAAAGAAAAAGAAAATATTAGATAGATCCATACTATCCTGGAGTTATGTCATAACATTGAAAGGAGGAAAAACATTTTCTCCTCCACTTATTGTGGCTGGAACTCCCTGTAACCTAAGGCAAATTTATGAGAGAAAAGCCCAAGTTTAACAGCGTGTATCCCTTTTCTATAGATGGGAAATAGCCCACTGAAATAAGTAAATCTTTAGAGTCTACGCCCAAAAAATGACTTTGATTTTATGCTTAAAGTCAATCATTCTTGGAAACAAAGTAAGAAGGATATGGGAAAAGACCCAGTTAAAATAGATGACCAGGAAGCACAACATAAAAAGGGGGCGAAGTGTGTTATGTAAACTTTAGCTGGTACCTTCTCCATTGATAGAAGTCTCTAGTGATTCTTTTTCTCTTTTTTTGAGATTTATTTAATCACTGGAAGGCAGAGTTACAGAGAGAGAGGGAGATACAAACTTCTCCATTTGTGGTTTACTCTCCAAATGACCGCAGTGATGGGGGCTGGGCCAGGCCAAACCAGGAGCCTGGAACCCAGCCCACTGTGCCACACACCATGGGTGCCTCTAGTGATTCAGAATCATCCCTCTCTGCCTGCTGCAGAGAGGCAACAGCTTTATGAATGGAGACTTCTTTACAGATGTAAATTTCTCTTATAAAAAACTAACTTCTATTTTCAAAGCTTTTCTTTTGTCAGGGCTGGCATTGTGGTATAGTTGGTAAAACCACTGCCTTCAACACTGGCTTCTCATATGGCCTGGGAAAAGCAGTGGAAGATGACCCAGGTGCTTGGACCCCTGTCACCCACATGGGGGACTTGGATAAACCTCCTGGCTCCTGGATTCAGCCTGCCCCAGGACCAGCTGTTGTGGCCATCTGGGGAGTGAACCAGCAGATACAAGATCTCTGTCTCTCTGTAACTCAAATAAATAATTTTTTTTAAAAAAAAGCTCCTGTCTACAGTTTCCTGAAATAATCAACTCAAAATAATCCTTCCACCAGAAAGGTACTTGAGGGATGGCACATTCTGGTCACCTAGATTCATATTTTGGGAAGGAGTGTCCCAAACCCTATTATTATATTAAATGGAAACCAGTTATATAATAACATTTTCAAAATAAAGGAGGAGGTGGGCATTTGGTCCAGCAGTTTAGATGCCTGCATCGCATAGCAGAGTGCCCTAGTTCTATACCAGCTCTGCCTCCTGAGTCCAGCTTCCTGCTAATGCACTCCCTGAAGGCAGTAGTGATGGCTCAAATGATTGGGTCCCAGCCACCCATATGTTGAGATCTAGACTGAGTTCCAAGCTCTTGGCGTTGGGGGCCATTATGGACATTTGAGGAGTGACTCAGCAGATGGGAGTTTTTTCTCTTTTTTCTAAATAAATGAATAAAAATTAAAAACAATAAAAAATAAAGGGAGTCAGAAATCTTTTGTATTTATGTTTTTCATGTCTGCAAAGCAGAGAGAATGGTACAGGAGACACAATATTTCTTGCTGCTTTTTGCACATAAATCCATTTCCTCCTCCTAAGAGAAAATCTCGATTATTTGGAGGTAATTGCCCTTCTGTACTTTAGATGGTTTCCAGAGGAGAAGTAAATGGGGATGCCTGAAAGGCTCAGTGCCCTCTCTTACTCCTGCAGTACAGTGGGAGGACAGGTAGGTGACCTAGGTTTGATGAAATTAGATGTTTTCTCCAGTGACTTTGAATCTTGAGAGAATGGTGTGAACATGTAAGAAATGGTTGTCTTTTATTTAGTTCAGTTGCCTCTAGTACTGCTTGATGCTGGCAGGAGGTGTCCCAAGGTCATTTTCCTCACCACCGAGAGCTGGCATTTCCCCATTCATTTTCACGCTTGTATCTACAGTCTTGCACTTTATGGTTAGATTATGCTGCAGCAACAGCTTGAAGTCTCCATGGCTTATCACTGTTTCTGACACCATCCATTCCAATTGTGCTGCTCCTTGCAGTCACCCAGGGATCCAGGCTGACAGAGGCTTCATTTCACCTTGCACTTACATAACCAATCACAGTGGCAGCCTATGCACTGGTTGTTAAAGAGGCTCCAGCAAGGACAAATGTCAATTTCTCCCCTTTTCCATTTGCCAGAGAAGGTCAGGGAGCTGGACCTGCAGTGAATAGGATGGGGATGTGTGGTCACTCTACAGGAAGGGACACTGGGTCCAGGGAATTAGAAACACAGCCCACCACAGCAGGCATTCCATGGGGTCTTACGTGAGTTCTACAGTTGTCACCAGCAGCATCCAGCTTGCCTCCATTCTTTTTTCATGGATGGAATAATTAATTACAGGGGCCTGTGCTGTGGTGTAGTGTGTAAAGCTGCTGCCTGCAGTGCTGGCATCTCATATGGGTTCCAATTCGAACCCTAGCTGCTCCATTTCGAATCCAGCTCTCTGCTGTGGCCTGGGAAAGCAGTTGAAGGTGGCCCAAGTCCTTGGGCCCCTGCACCCATGTGGGAGACCCAGAAGAAGCTCCTGGCTCCTGATCAGCTCAGCTCTGGTTGTTGTGGTCATTTAGGGATGCCTCTCTCTCTCTCTGGCTCTATCTCTCTCTATAAAAAAATTTTAAAAAAGTTAATGAGGAAAATAGACCTGACCGACCAGGCGGGCACCTCAGCTGAGAACTGAGCACCCAGTCTGCATTCAGACTGGCATTTTTGCAGACTTGTTTCTCCTCTCCCCTCCCCGCTGCTAAAATACTGCTGGGTGGAGGGCTTTCTGGGCTGGGGTTTGTGGAAGTCCTCCCAGGACTTGATCAGCACTGTGTTGTTAGACCTAATTGTCCCCTTGGCCCAGGGCAGGGAGGACTCCCTTACACTGCCCTGAGGAGAGGGCTGAGACTCATTTAACAAGGTTAAGGAAGGCTTTGGTGTGCAAATGCTGGTATGCTCCCAGGGTTTCCTTCCGCATTTCTCTCTTTTTTTCTTTCTTTCTTTCTTTCTTTCTTTCTTTTTTTTTTTTTTTTTTTTTTTTTTTTTTTTTTTTTTTTTTTTTTGGCAATAGCTTTATTTGGAGGCTCTGTCAAAACATACTGCCTTTGGAAGTAGTGTGAGGGAGGGGAGGGCCCCAGAGGACGCCCCGGGCCTGCACCACAGCACACCGCAGTCGGCCCTGCTCTGCGCTCTGCGCTCGCTCAGACGCTCAGATGATGTACTTGAAGCTGAATGTGCTGTCACAGGATCGGCATTTGCCTTTGCATCTCCCACACAAGTCTTGACGATGGGACCGATTAGGGTCCACGTGGCGAAGTTTCACGGGGCAGGAACATCTAGTACCTTTACAGCTTCAGCGGGTGATGTCCTCCACGCGGCAAGGATTGTTAAGACCTCTGACAAGTTCTGCAAAACTGTTTGCAGTAAGCCTTGTTAGTGCCCTGCACACACCGCACACAGGCACTCTCCCAGCGGATGTTACAGCCCTTGCAGTGATAATGGCCATATTCTGCTCTAGGAACTGGAAGCGCAGGCGCTCCTTGCCCGGCTCCACGCTCCATGGCAAGGACCCCTCTGGCCTTGGTCACCGCCGTCCAGGGCCCTCCCCATCGCCAGCGCCTGCTCTGGGCTGTTGGGGGCCGCCTGACCTCTCTGGGCCTCCCGCGGCGGCAGCCTGGGCGGATCCGCCGGGCTGCTCCCAGCTCACCTGCACCACGGCCTGGGCGTGGTCCTCCTCCTGAGACCCAGGCGGCTGGGACGCCTTCTTCGCCGCCGAAGCTTCTCCGTCCTCGGAGCCTTGGGGCCTGGCAGGCGGCGGCCCTCACTCTCCCTCCTGCGCCCTGGGGCCTCTGCTCGCTGTCCACCTCGGTCCCCTCCAGCAAGGCTGCGAGGCTGCGGGAGACCGCAGACCAGTACATGGTGATGGTGCGCAGGAAGCGCACGGGCCGCGGGGAGCCACTGCGGGGAAGCCGGGGCTCAGGGTCGCGGGCCCTGTGCCCCAGCGAGCACAGCCCCAGCAAGCACTGTGCTGAGGCGTCGCGGCGTGGGTTCACCTGCACGGCCACGTGGCGGCTGCTGGGCCTGCGAGGCCGCGGGCCAAGGCCAGGACTCACTTGCGACAGCAGGGCCATGAGCTATGCCCGCTGGGAGCTGTCGAAGTACTTAGAGGCCCTCAGCTGCCCACAGCTCAGGACAGACGACAAGGCGGTGGCAGGAAGGTAGCTCCCGCCTCGGAGCCGCCGGCCATCCCAGGCCCCAGCGCCCCAGCCTTTCAATGTGAGCGGTAGGGGTGAGTAGGGGGCGCACGCCGGGTACCTGTAAGCGTCCAGCACCTCGTCCTCCAGCGCAGCCATAAACACAGCCTCCTTCCTTCCACATTTCTTCATCCAACTGCGCAAACTTCCACCTCTCACACAATAGTGTCTACCTTGCTCCCTAAGAGTTTCACCCTTGGGGAATAAGGTTTTGTGGCCCTCTCCAGTCGCTCATGTCTAATTACCATTTTTTTTTTCTAGTGAATAGACTTGATCTGAGCTATTTCTGGAGCCAAGGTCCCTCACCTAGGGCTCAGAAGTTACTGAACTTGCCAAGAAGCCCTAATCAAAGAGCAATCAGGTACATTTGGAGAGAACTCTGGGACTCTTTCCCTAAAGGAAAAGGGAAGAACTGACCACAGCTTGGGATGCTACTCGTGAGCTAGTGGAATTCCTAGGGACCTGATGATTCACTGTTGGGAGCTGAGCTACACAAGGGGGGATCACACGGTAAGTGGAGTTTCCTACAGGATCTACCTCAAATTAGGCTCCAGCGGGACCTCTGAAGTCATCACTGCTTATTCTTCCAATGACAATATGTGAGTAGCTGGAGAATTCCCACAGGAGCTGCACTCCTTGTAGGCAGAGGGAACTGATTATCTGGAGAAAATCTCTAACATCTAAGAGATAAACACAAACAGGAAAATAAAGGGGAAAACAGAGATAATGGAGGGAAAGGAAAAGTTAACAAAAACGCTTTGGCTGTTTTCAAGTAAGAGAAAATATTGTATCCATGCAAATAAGAATAGAATGCTATTTTACAAAAGGAAAACACACAAGAAAGAAACCCAGAATTCTTTTTTTTTAAAATAGTGGGAAGTTAAAGTGCAATAGAATAGGAATTATTGGGACAGGTATTTGGTGCAGTGGTTAAGAGGCCAATTGGGATATCCTCATCCCATGTCAGAATTCCTGGGTCCAAGTTCCCAGCTCCAATTCTGATTCCAGCCTCCTGCTGATGACACACTCTGGGAGGCAGCCAGTGATGGCTCAGGTGCTTGTGCCCTTGAATCAACCTGGACTGAGTTCCTGCTTCCCAGCTACAGCTTGGCTCAACCTCAGCTGTTGCAGGTGTTTGGAGAATGAATCAGTGATTAGGAGCTCTCTCTTTGTGTATCTGTCTCCCAAGTAAATAAATAAGTAAATATGATTAGCTAGAAGTATGGAAGCTATAAGAGGTATATTTAAAAAAGAAAGTCACAGGAAAGAAACAGAAGGTATGCTTTGATGGAGATATGCCCATCTCAACCAGTGACTTAAAATAGCCACCCAGCTGGTAATACTCTTACTTAGTTTTGTGTTTCTGAGTAAACATTTTTAACTGAAGAAAATGGACTGTTATACAACAGATGAGAATTCCTAGTGAACCCTACTGATGAAATGTAGTACAGTATTAGAACTTCTATGTAGTTGGGTTTTTAATACCTTTAAAAATGTGTCTTGAGAATTAACTGGGAATAAAATGTTCATAAATAAGGAATGACTCATCAACACCCTTTTAAATTCATAGTTCCTAAATTTGTTCTAAGCATAAAGCTCAAATACTTTTGTTCACGTCAAAAGACTAAAAAAAATTCTATTTATTTTATAAATACATAAATATATATGTATTTCATGAATCACATATTTAGCTTTTTACCCTTTTCTCTGTGTGAATGTTTTCATAAAAAGTTATCACGTATGGAAATGTCTGATTTTTGATAGTGAAAATGACCTTTATTAATACTCACCGAAATTGTCTCTATCTCTATTTTTATCTTGATGAACACTGAATTAACTTTGTTTAGAGTGGTGCTGTTGTTTTTCTCTATGAGCTTTACAAAAACAATAGGCATTTATATTTGATGCACTAGGAACAAATTTCACTAAGACTTACTCATTTTCAAGCCTGTGCTAATAAATTTCAAATTAAACAGCTCCCTCAAGTCCCAGCAGCTGGCATTGTACCCCACTGAGTATCACAAACTGGAAAATGATTATTTGGGGAGCCTTCATATTTATACTAAGATGAAAATCTTGGCAGCCAGGAGATACATAATTTTTGAGATTTGAGAGAAAATTTAAAGAAAGTGCCACAAATATATTACTTAGGATTATAGTTTGCACTTAATATGAGGCCCTTTTCTCTATGGATTTCAAAGTCTTGACTAATGAATTAGCCTTAACTCCCATGTTTTCCTGATGGTTAAGCGTTCAGACAGACCTCTGGAGACAGCAAAGTCTTCACAGTGAAGTAGAAAGCAAGCTGTACTAGGGGTCAGGAGGCAGGCTAGTTCATGAAGACGTGCTGGCTGTTTCTCTTCATTTCTTCTATTTGCTGGTTCATGACCATGGGAGCTTCAACCCAGAGTTGGCAAATCAATGCCCACAGGCTCAGTCTGGCCCGCTGCATGTTTTTGCACATAAAGTTTTATTAGAATGCAGCCTTACTCATTTGTACACATAGTGTCTATGGCTGTTTTCATATTGCAGTATTGAGAAGTCACAACAGAGGCTGAAATATTTTCTATCTGGATATTGACAACAAAATGTGTGGCTGGTCCCTGACCTCACCTCTCTGACTTTGATTCCCCAGCTATAAATTAAAATGAAATAGTCAATAACAAAACAACTTCCTTAGAAGAGGTAAGTTTTAAATCTGTATAATAGAGACTGGTGTTGTGGCCCAGGGGTTAAGTTCTGGTTAAGTTCTGAATTTAGATCTAACAATTGTGTCTTCTGCTTCAAACAATTCCAAAAGAGGAATTTATGAGGGTACTTTCAATAGTTCATGGAAAATGGAATTAAAACATTATTTTGGTGCAAAAGTTTTGGAGTTCATGCACATGAATGATCTTTAAGAAAGTCATTGAAAATATGCATCATGAAGAAAACTATTCATGGATTCTAAAAATTGTTTTCACCAAAATAAACTTTTTAAAGAAGACTTATTTACTTGAAAGGCAATGTTACAGATGGAGAGGGAAAGATAAAGCTGGTTCACTCCCCAAATGGCTGCAATTACAGGGGCTGGGCTAGGCCAAAGCCAGAAGTCTAGAACTCCATTTTGGTCTCTCACATGTGTGGCAAGGGCCCAAGTAACTGGACCATCATCCACTGCTTTTCCAGGCTCATTTGCAGGGAGCTGGATTAGAAGTGGAACAACCCTGAAGTGAATGACTGCTCATGCGGGAAGCTGCCATCACAAGAAGCAGCTTAATCACACCACAACACTGAACCTAATAAATTTATCATTTTATCCCACTTTTTCATGAACATTTTGAAGTCACATTGTTTTTCTTTTTTAATTTTCTTAAAGATTTAATTTTTTATTTATTTGAGAGGTAGAGTTACAGATAGAGAGGGAAAGAGAGAGAGAGGTCTTCCACCCGCTAGTTCACTCCTCAAATGGCCACAGTGGCTGGAGCTGGGCTGAGCAGAGGCCAAGAGCCAGGAGCTACTTTCATGTCTCCCACAGGTGCAGGAGCCTAAGCACTTAGGCCATCTTCTACTGCTTTCCCAGACCATAGCAGAGAGTTGGATTGAAAGAAGAGCAGCCAGGACACAAACCAATGCCCATAGGAGATGCCAGTGCCACAGGCAGAGGCTTAACCTACTACACCACAATGCCGGCCCTATCCTCTTGTCTTTTACTTACAAAAGTCATTAGTGGGCTATGTTCAACCTAAATCAAGTAAGATTTTCCATACTTTAAATTTATTCATAGAAAGTTAACTTCTTTTTTACTTCTATTATATATCAAAAATAAAACTTTATCCTTTTACTTTTTTAAAAGAATGAATTAGAATCTAAGTCCAAAAGGATGGATTTAACCCAAATTCTGCTAGTATCTCTGACCATAAACACTTAAATTATCTGGGCTTCATTCTTCTTTTCAGTTCCTCCCTCCCTCCCTCCCTCCCTCCCTTCCTTCTTCCCTCCCTCCCTCCCTTCCTTCTTCCCTCCATCTCTCCCTTCCTCCCCCTCCCTCCCTCACTTCTCTCCTTCCTTCCTTCCTTCCTTCCTTCCTTCCTTCCTTCCTTCCTTCCTTCCTTCCTTCTTTTTGGAAGGCAGATTAACTCAAGAGAAAATATTCCATCTGCTGGTTCATTCTCTAAATGTCTACAATTTCAACTGGTCAGGGTGAAACCAGGAGCCAGGAACTCCATCAGGGTCTCCCACAAGGGTGGCCAGAACCCAAGTCCTTTGGCCATAATCTGCTGCCTCCTAGGAACATTAACAGGAAGCAGGATTGGAAGCAGAGGGAGTACTCCAATATGGGACATGAGTAGCCTAAGCAAAAGGTTAATACACTGTGCTACAGACTTCTCATCAGAAACACTACAGGCTAGGAGGGAATGGCGAGACATAGCACAGGTGCTAAGAGAGAAAAATTGCCAGCCCAGAATATTATATCCTGCCAAGCTCTCATTTATGAATGAAGGTGAAATAAAGGCCTTTCATAGCAAACAGAAATTGAAAGACTTTGTGGCCACTCGTCCGGCCCTGCAAAAGATACTTAAAGATGTGCTACACTCAGAAACACAGAAACATGGCCATCAATATGAAAGAAGGGAAAGGAAGAACACCTACCAGTAAAAGAGCATGGGAAGCTCAAAGCATATATTAGAACTTATCTTTGGCAAATGGCAGGGCAAAGTCACTATGTATCAATAGTCACATTAAACGTGAATGGACTTAACTCTTCAGTTAAAAGACACCGATTGGCTGACAGGCTTAAGGAACAACACCCAACTATTTGTTGCCTACAAGAAACACATCTCTCTAACAAAGAGGCATGCAGACTGAAAGTGAAAGGTTGGAAAAAGATATTCCATGCCAACAGAAACCAAAAAAAAGCAGGGGTAGCCATATTAATATCAGACAAAATAAACTTTAATACAAAAACTGTTAAGAGAGACAAAGAGGGGCACTATATAATGACTAAGGGTTCAATTCAACAGGAAGATGTAACTATTGTAAATGTATATGCACCTAATTACAGGGCACCGGTCTATATAAAAGATATGTTAAGGGACTTAAAGGGAGACTTAGATCCCAATACAATAGTGCTGGGGGACTTCAATACTCCACTCTCAGAAATAAATAGATCATCCGGACACAAGATCAACAAGGAAACAGCAGAGTTAATTGACACTATTGCCCAAATGGATCTAACAGATATCTACAGAACTTTCAATCCTGCTTCTAAAGACTTTACATTCTTCTCAGCAGTGCATGGAACCTTCTCTAGGATTGATCACGTACTAGGACATAAAGCAAGTCTCAGCAAATTCAAAAGAATTAGAATCATACCATGCAACTTCTCAGACCACAGCGGGATGAAGCTGGAAATTAGCAACTCAGGAAACCCCAGAAAGTATGCAAACACATGGAGACTGAACAACATGCTCCTGAATGAACACTGGGTCATTCAAGAAATCAAAAGAGAAATCAGAAACTTTCAAGAAGTAAATGAGGATAACAACACAACATATCAAAACTTATGGGATACAGCAAAAGCAGTATTGAGAGGCAAGTTTATAGCAATAGGGGCCTATACCAAGAAATTGGAAAGACACCAAATAAATGAGCTTTCAGCGCATCTCAAGGACCTAGAAAAACTGCAGCAAACCAAACCCAAATCTAGTAGCAGAAGAGAAATAATTAAAATCAAGAAGAAATCAACAGGATTGAATCAAAAAAAAAACATTACAAAAAATCAGCCAAACTAGGAGCTGGTTTTTTGAAAAAATAAACAAAATTGACACCCCATTGGCCCAACTAACGAAAAAAAAGAAGAGAAAAGACCCAAATCAATAAAATCAGAGATGAAAAAGGAAACATAACAACAGACACCACAGAAATAAAAAGAATCATCAGAAATTACTACAAGGACTTGTATGCCAGCAAACAAGAAAATCTATCAGAAATGGATAGATTCCTGGACACATGCAATCTACCAAAATTGAACCATGAAGACATCGAAAACCTAAATAGACCCATAACTGAAACAGAAATTGAAACAGTAATAAAGGCCCTCCCAACAAAGAAAAGCCCAGGACCAGATGGATTCACTGCTGAATTCTACCAGACATTTAAAGAAGAACTAATCCCATTTCTTCTCAAACTATTCAGAACAATCAAAAAAGAGGGAATCCTCCCAACTTCTTTCTATGAAGCCAGCATTACCTTAATCCCTAAGCCAGAAAAAGATGCAGCACTGAAAGAAAATTATAGACCAATATCCCTGATGAACATAGATGCAAAAATCCTCAATAAAATTCTGGCCAATAGAGTACAACAACACATCAGGAAAATCATCCACCCAGACCAAGTGGGATTTATCCCTGGTATGCAGGGATGGTTCAACATTCGCAAATCAATCAATGTGATTCACCACATTAACAGACTGCACAAGAAAAACCATATGATTATCTCAATAGACTCCGAGAAAGCATTCAATAAAATTCAACACCCTTTCATGATGAAAACTCTAAGCAAATTGGGTATAGAAGGAACATTCCTCAATATAATCAAAGAAATTAATGAAAAAACCCATGGCCAGCATCCTATTGAATGGGGAAAAGTTGGAAGCATTTCCACTGAGATCTGGTACCAGACAGGGATGCCCACTCTCACCACTGCTATTTAACATAGTTCTGGAAGTTTTAGCCAGAGCCATCAGACAAGAAAAAGAAATTAAAGGAATACAAATTGAGAAGGAAGAATCAAACTATCCCTCTTTGTAGACGATATGATTCTTGACTTAGAGGATCCAAAGAACTCTACTAAGAGACTATTGGAACTCATAGAGGAGTTTGGCAAAGTGGCCATGGCTGAGAAAGAACTTCTAAGATCAATCCCATTCACAATAGCTGCAAAAACAATCAAATACCTTGGAATAAACTTAACCAAGGACGTTAAAGATCTCTACAATGAGAATTACAAAATCTTAAAGAAAGAAATAGAAGAGGATACCAAAAAATGGGAAAATCTGCCATGCTCATGGATTGGAAGAATCAACATCATCAAAATGTCCATTCTCCCAAAAGCAATTTATAGATTCAATGCAATACCAATCAAGATACCAAAGACATTCTTCTCAGATCTAGAAAAAATGATGCTGAAATTCATATGGAGGCACAAGAGACCTCAAATAGCTAAAGCAATCTTGTACAACAAAAACAAAGCTGGAGGCATTACAATACCAGATTTCAGGACATACTACAGGGCAGTTGTAATCAAAACAGCATGGTACTGGTACAGAAACAGATGGATAGACCAATGGAACAGAATTGAAACACCAGAAATCAACCCAAACATCTACAGCCAACTTATATTTGACCAAGGATCTAAAACCAATTCCTGGAGCAAGGACAGTCTATTCAATTATTGGTGCTGTGAAAACTGGATTTCCACGCGCAGAAGCATGAAGCAAGACCCCTACCTTACACCTTACACAAAAATTCACTCAACATGGATTAAAGACTTAAATCTACGTCCTGACACCATCAAGTTATTAGAGAACATTGGAGAAACCCTTCAAGATATTGGCACAGGCAAAGAGTTTCTGGAAAAGACCTGGGAGGCACAGGCAGTCAAAGCCAAAATCAACTACTGGGATTGCATCAAATTGAGAAATTTCTGTACTGCAAAAGAAACAGGAGAGTGAAGAGACAACCAACAGAATGGGAAAAAATATTTGCAAACTATGCAACAGATAAAGGGTTAATAACCAGAATCTACAAAGAGATCAAGAAACTCCACAACAACAAAACAAACAACCCACTTAAGAGATGGGCCAAGGACCTCAATAGACATTTTTCAAAAGAGGAAATCCAAATGGCCAACAGGCACATGAAAAAATGTTCAAGGTCACTAGCAATCAGGGAAATGCAAATCAAAACCACAATGAGGTTTCACCTCACCCCGGTTAGAATGGCTCACATACAGAAATCTACAAACAACAGATGCTGGCAAGGATGTGGGGGAAAAGGGACACTAACCCGCTGTTGGTGGGAATGCAAACTGGTCAAGCCACTGTGGAAGTCAGTCTGGAGATTCCTCAGAAACCTGAAGATAACCCTACCGTTCGACCCAACCATCCCACTCCTTGGAATTTACCCAAAGGAATTTAAATTAGCAAACAAAAAAGCAGTCTGCACCCTAATGTTTATCGCAGCACAATTCACAATAGCCAAGACCTGGAACCAACCTAAATGCCCTTCAACGGTAGACTGGATAAAGAAATTATGGGATATGTACTCTTTACAATACTATACCGCAGTAAGAAACAATGAAATCCAGCCATTTGCAACAAAATGGAGGAATCTGGAACACATCATGCTGAGTGAAATAAGCCAGTCCCAAAGGGACAAATACCATATGTTCTCCCTGATCGGTGACAACTGACTGAACACCAAAAAGGAAACCTCCTGAAGTGAAATGGGCACTATGAGAAATGGTGACTTGATCAGCATAGCCCTGACTGTTAATGAACAACTTAATTCATTATCCCTCTTAGCAGTTTTTTTTGTCTGTTCTACTTAATATGACTGGTTTAATTCTGTAATTAATACACAGTTATTCTTAAGTGTTGAAATTTAACTGAAAAGTGGTTGCTGTTAAACATAAGAGTGGGAAAAGGAGAGGGAAGAGATGTACAATTTGGGACATGCTCAGGCTGACTTGCCCCAAATGGTAGAGTTAGAAACATACCAGGGGACTCCAATTCAATCCCATCAAGGTGGCATGTACCAATTCCATCTCACTAGTCCAAGTGATCAATTTCTGTATTTATTCTTGAGATATGGTCGACCCTAATATCTTAGTCTGAACCTCACAGGTCTGTATTATTTTGGAGTTGAGTCTACTAGTAGCTGAGTCTGAGTTCAGCTGAACCATGGTTCCCTAGGGTCATATCTCTTGGACTTTACATTAATACTAAACTTAACAGTGTATTTTAAAAAGAAGGCATCCTTGTGCACGGTGACTGTTTACCAATAATTCATATAGTTGCATATTGTAGATATTTAAGACTTGCTTCTTTAGGCACTAAAACTTTCAAAATAATTTTTAATGGGAGGATTTTTCTCAGTGGCCTTAGGGCATCATTTGAAATGCTAATTATGCTGACTTGTAGTGAGTTTATTTGTATATATTGTTCTTTGCCTGTGAGAAAAAGAAATCCTTATTGCTTTGCTTTTATAGTTCTCTATTCTACTTCATTAGTTCATCCTAATTCTAAACTTTATATTATTTTACCTAGAATTACTGAATGAGGGCTTTAGGGTGATTCTGTTATGTTTGGACTGGACTTTATGACAATTAAACTAGCAGTCTTTTTTTAAGATTTATTTAATATTTAGTTGAAAGTCAGTGTTACACAGAGAGAGAAAGAGAGGCAGAGAGAGAGAGGTCTTCCATCTGCTGGCTCACTCCCCAGATGGCCGCAATGGTCAGAGCTGTGCCAATCCAAAGTCAGGAGCCAGGAGCCAGGAGCTTCTTCCAGGTCTCCCACGCAGGTGCAGGGGGTCCAAGGACTTGGGCCATCTTGGACTGCTTTCCCAGGCCATAGCAGAGAGCTGGATCGGAAGTAGAGCAGCCAGGTCTTGAACTGGTGCCCATATGGGATGCCGGCACTGCAGGTGGCAGCTTTACCTGCTACGCCACAGCGCCAGCCCCACACTAGCAGTCTTTAAACTGAAATCTGCTACCACGCTCCAGAAAGGAAGACTGTCCAGGGTATATACTGCCTGAGTTTGTGTAAGGTGCTGCCTGTCCTGATCGGTCCTTCTTGAAGCTCTGCCTGACCACCCAGCTGTGGTCATGATAGCCCTCTCCCATTTGAAATCAGCAGAGTCATGCCTTTACTCATTCTGGTTTCTCTGTGCATTACCCCTGGCTCTGGGGCCGTCTTCCTGGACATGGGACAAAAGCACAACTGGAAATGCTGGTTTCAGGGAATCCTCCCTTAGTGCTCAGAGAACCTGGGGCTCTGAGGGGCTGCTGAGTATCACTGTAAAGAATAAAGCTTGGCCCACGTGAAGAAGTTCAGAATTTAGAAGAGACAAAGCTAATGCAGATTACATTCTTTAGATTTAGCTGGAGTTTAACCAGGACCATCAAAAAAATGTGATGAAGTACATGAACATAAACATTAAGTGCTTTCCTGAAGGTTTGGTACACTTTATTCAATAACAGTTAAAACCTTTGGTAAAAGTATAAAATCATTGTGAAATAATTATCCCAGGAAAAGCCATTCTATTTTATCTTGTAGTGTTCAATATTTCTATTCTTTTGTAGAAAATATGCTTATTTAAACTTATGCTGATATCATAAACAAATGATAAGGGGAGCACTTGGTTGTCCAGTATGGTGTATGTGACAAAATAGTTTGAAACTCATTGCTTGGAATATAAGTTGTATGAGAACAAAAACTGTGCAAATTTTGTTCATTGTTATATCCCCAACCCCTTACACCATCTTGGTGCAAAATAGATTATTTTTGTTTTAAGAATTCATTTATTTATTTGAAAGGCAGAGTTACAGAGAGGGAGAGGCAGAGAGAGAGAGAATCTTCCATCCATTGGTTCACTCCCCAGATGGCTGCAACAGCTGGGGCTGGGCCAGGCTGAAACCAGGAACCACGAGCTTCTTCCAGGTCTCCCATGTGGGTGCAGGGGCCCAAGCACTTGAACCATCTTCCACTGCTTTTGCAGGAGCGTTTGCAGGGGGCTGGAAGAGAAGTGGAGCAGCTGGGACTCAAACCTGCTCTCATATAGGATACTAGCACTGCACGCAGCAGCTTTACCCACTATGCCACTGTGCTGGCCCCCACAAAATAAATTCTCAATAGATATTTGATGAATGAGTTGATGGTTGAATAATGAGTATTTCAGGTAACTGAAATTTGTGGAAGTCAGTGGGCTAAATGGGAGCATTATTGTATTTTTAGAGTTGTTTTGTGAACTAGAACTATCAGGATAGAGATTAGAGTTATGAAAATAAAGTATGGAAAATGAGATATTTTTCAAAAATAAATGTTATCTAGATAGGTAGTAATTGATTAACCTGAGTTTTAGAATTCATAAAAAGACTACCAGTTAGAAGTAGTTGTTAAGGTTACAGACATTGTGTCATTATTAATTTTTTTTTGGTTTCACTAAAGAATAAACTCACGGATTTCGATTTGAAGCAGAGCTCCAGAAGAGAACAGGTGAGGGGCTGATTACACTCTGATGGGGTGGCAGTGGGCGGCAGAATAGATATCAGTTCCCCACCCCTCTAGTTGGGAATTAACAAGTTGTTCAGTGTGTAACTTGGAACTTAAATGCCTATACCTATTTTTTTTTATTTTTTATTTAGTAAATATAAATTTTCAAAGTACAGTTAATGGATTACAATGGCTCCCCCTCCATAATTTCCCTCCCACTCACACCCCTCCCATCTCCCGCTCCCTCTCCCATTCCATTCACATCAAGATTCATTTTCAATTCTCTTTATATACAGAAGATCAATTCAGTATATATTAAGTAAAGATTTCATCAGTTTGCACCCACAAAGAAACACAAAGTGTAAAATACTGTTTCAGTACTAGTTATAGCATTACTTCACATTGGACAACACATTAAGGACAGATCCCACATGAGAAGTAAGTGCACAGTGACTCCTGTTGTTGACTTAACAATTTGACACTCTTGTTTATGGTGTCAGAAATCTCCCTAGGCTCTAGTCATGAGTTGCCAAGGCTATGGAAGCCTTTTGAGTTCGCCAACTTCAGTCTTATTCTGACAGGGTCATAGTCAAAGTGGAAGTTCTCTCCTCCCTTTAGAGAGAAAGGTACCTCCTTCTCTGATGGCCCTGTTCTTTCCACTGGGATCTCACTCGCAGAGATCTTCCATTTAGGTCTTCCTTTTTTTTTCCCCCAGGGTGTCTTGGCTTTCCATGCCTAAAATACTCTCATGGGCTCTTCAGCCATATCTGAATGCCTTAAGAGCTAATTCTGAGGCCAGAGTGCTATTTAGGACATCTGCCATTCTATGAATCTACTGTGTATCCCACTTCCCATGATGGATCGTTCTCTCCCTTTTTGATTCTATCAGCTATATACCTAATTTTAAAAACATACAGTAGAAGTTAATCTGGTTTTTCAGCTTGAACATTAATAACCAATGTTTGATTATAATATTTCTCTTACCTGAATACTCATACTTGCAATCTGCATGTTCTGTAATCATTTATAACCGAGTCTTCATTTCTGGAAGCAACACTAGTAAAATAATGTCATTTTGATTATAAATGGAAAATAGTTTTTAATTTGAGTTAATCTTTTCTTTTTTAGTCTTCTTGGGAGATTTTGTCCGTTCAGTGTGGAGCTCTTCTGCAGTATCCTTTTGTTGGGGTGGGAAGGAGGGAAAGGCTAACTGGGTTTTGGATTAACATAGTTTTGAGTGAAAAGTGGATTCACTCATTAAAGCAAATGATTTTGTCTACACTGTCGATCCCTACTACTTTCCACCCTGTTTCAGGTGTTACACAGTGTGATCCTTGTCATTACCCATGTGAAAAGGGGAATGAGTTGGAGGCCTGAATTCTGGTTCTTTTCAATTTGTGTGATGTGTAGCTAGATGAAGAATATTTCTAAAATTCTGGGTCTGTGTGAACCAGATCACAAATTATTTGAAGAATAGAAGAGATTCTGAGGAGAAATGTCTTCATTTTATGACATGCATTGTGAATGTTTTTAAATTACACTGGATAGGAAGTTTATTCAGTGTACATTTCAGCAGTGGCTGTGGGCTGGGGACTGGAAGTTGAGCAGTGAGGAAGACATCACTGTGCCCTGAGGGAACTTCCTTGATGCCTGCATTTGTCATGCAGCATTGCGTGTGATGGAAAGTGTTAGAACAGAGGGGCTGCATCTGGTACAGGGTGGCTGTTTACTCTCCCAGCCTGGTGGCACTGCTTCACCCTCACAGGATGAAATGGCACTGGAGGTTGATTCCAAGCAATGATCTGCTTGTATATTTTTAACAGTACCTGGTGTCATACAGTTAAAATACAGTTTGAGGCATCAGCAAGAGGTTATGTCATTCACCTATTTTATTTTACAGTGATGCCAGGCAGTTCCTTTGAATGCACTTCTTATTAAGCCAATACAGATGGAAGGACTGTTTTTTGTTTTTGTTTTTTTTTTTTTTGACAGGCAGAGTTAGTGAGAGAGAGAGAGACAGAGAGAAAGGTCTTCCTTCCATTGGTTTACCCCCCAAATGGCTGCTACGGCTGGCATGCTGTGCCCATCTGAAGCCAGGAGCCAGGTGCTTCTCCTATTCTCCCATGCGGGTGCAGGGCCCAAGCACTTGGGCCATCCTCCACTGCCTTCCTGGGCCACAGCAGAGAGCTGGACTGGAAGAGGAGCAACCAGGACAGAACCAGTGCCCCAACCAGGACTAGAACCTGGGGTGCTGGCACCGCAGGAGTAGGATTAGCCTAGTGAGCCACGGTGCTGGCCAGGAAGGACTCTTATATAATGAAGTATGTTAGAGGACTTCACATAAGCAGAGAAAGCATCCTTTTCTGGAGAATGTGCAGCACTTCAGCAGCTCCCTTAGATTCTCATTCACTGTCTAAAAAATGAAAAAAAAATCAATTCCTACTTTTTAGTTGTTTTTTTAAATTTGGCTTTGGTTCTTTATAAACACATTACTGGAGTAGGGGAGAGAGATGGGGATTTCTGAAGCTAAGAGGCCTGTTATCCCCTCTGGGATGGTTTACTAAGCACAGCAGCCTTCCTTAAGCTGTCCTCTGAGTTCTTACTTGCCTATCAAAGAAGCCTAAAGGACCAGAAAAGAGAACCCGAAACCTCTGGTAGACCATACATGCTGAGCTTGGCATGTGCAAATGTTTCCCCAAGTTTTTGGAAGCAGAAAATCTCTGAGCTAAGTAGGAAGATGATGGCAGATCTTGAGGGTCTATAGAGTTTATTACAGCCAAGGAAGGAGCCAGTATTTCTGAGATAAGTCTGTCTACTTGTAGACTTTAGAATTATGGTAGTTTCAATCTGGTATTTTTCTTAACATTCTCAGTAATTATACTATTATCCTATAGGGAAAGAGAATTAATACTTGAACCAATTTTGAATTCTGGACGCTCTAACTTTTCTTTAAAAAAAAGTCCATTGTGTTTGATTTGGATAGATTATCAAATAAGGACACATCAAAATCATGTCTACCTCATGGTTAGCCACAAGCTCAGTGTTGGGCATACAGGAAGCTCCCAGTATTACTTTGAATTTTAGAAATCAGAGCTTTAGAACTAGGAAGGATGATCTTGGAAATCATATATTCCAAGCCTTGTTTTTTTTATTATTATTATTTGACAGGTAGAGTTATAGACTGAGAGAGAGACAGAAAGAAAGGTCTTCCTTCCATTGGTTCACTCCCCTAATGGCTGCTATGGGTAGTGCTGCACTGATCCGAAGCCAGGTGCTTCCTCCTGGTCTCCCATGTGGGTGCAGGGCCCAAGCACTTGGGCCATCCTCCACTGCCCTCCTGGGCCACAGCAGAGAGCTGGACTGGAAGAGGAACAACTGGGACTAGAACCCAGAGCCTATATGGGATGCCGGCACCGCAGATGGAGGATTAACCAAGTGAGCCCCGGTGCCGGCCCCCAAGCCTTGTTTTAAAAAAGGAAACTGAGGCTCAGAATTATGTTGCCTGAGTTCACAAAGTTAATGGTGATAATAAAACTAGTGTTCCAGCTCTTCTATGAAGAATTTTTGGAGTTAATTACATTAATTTTCATTCTAAAACAGATAAGACATTTTAAATTTGATGTTAAAATAGTTGATGTACTCTATGTGTATATGCATGTATGAGTTTACCTAAGTGTATATAATTAACTGACTATTAAATGTGCTTTACAAAAAATTACTCAGTTCTTTCTGTATTTTCCATGTCTCTCTAGTCCAGTCTTCCCTGCCCTCTTCTTTGGTTGTCTTAAGTCTGTCTCTCTCCTAAAGGGGGTTCGGGTGGTATCCAAGCAGGCAAATAGAGTGTGTGTGTAATGAAGTACAGGTTGCACTAATCTTATTTCCTTGTAATCTTAATAACTATGAAACAGTGTAAATGGTTTTTCTCCAGAGTCATGTCAGATTTTTTTTGGAATCACTGCCTGCCTTTCCCAGGTAAGCATGGTTATAGTTAGTTGTTTACACTCAGATTGGATTTATGATGTATTAACCAGTTTTAGAGAAGCTAGTTACTAAAGTGACTGTATTCAATATTACTTATGACACACTTACAATAATTTATATATTTTTCAGCCACATAAACATTTATTAGACAAAATTATTAGTAAGCAGTGCAAAAATAGTTCATAGTCTGTTTGATAAACTCAGTGTTCAGATGTTTCCATTGTGCCTTCCATAAAAGGTTCTCTTTAGATGTGACACTACATAGAAGGTGTAACTGTTAACTTCAGTCATTAGGCAATAAAACCTCCAAAATCAATTCCAGACTTTGCTCCAAGAATCATTATGAAAGGTAGATGACATAGAGTTTATCTAATCCCCAAATATTTCAAACAGTTCACACATACTGATTGCCACTCATATCAGCGCTAAGAGCCCTTTTCTATAAACCCTTTAGGGTTATTAGGAGTAGCTTCTTAGATACTTAGAGTGCTTTGTGAGTGGAGCCTTTCTGATTAAATGTTAGCTGATTGCCCCTAGAATGTAAAGTTTTCCTAAATAACATAGACTTAAAAACAATAGAAGCGGGGCCAGTGCTATGGCAATAGTTGGTAAAGCTGCTGCCTGTAGTGCCAGCATCCATATGGGTGTCAGTTTGAGTCCTGGCTGCTTCACTCCCAATCCACCTCTCTTGCTATGGCCCAGGTCTTTGGGCCCCTGCACTCTGTGGGAGACCTGGAAGAAGCTCCAAGCTCCTGGCTTCGGATTGGCACAGTTCCAGAACTATTGCGGCCATTCGGGGAGTGAACCAGCAGCTGGAAGACCTCTCTCTCTGCCTCTCTGTAACTCTGCCTTTTAAATAAATGAATAAATCTTAAAAAAAAATAGAAGCATGTATTTGGTTTAGCAGCTAGGAAACCCACATGCCCTGATAGAGTGCCTGGTTTGATACCCACTCCTGACTTCAGCTTTTCACTAGTGCACACTCTCAGAAGCAGCAGTCATGGCTCAAGTAATCGGGTTTCTGCCACCTCCACGGGAGACCTGAACTGAGTTTCTGCCTAACCCAGTAGCAGCTGTTGGGGGCATCTGAGGAGTGATGGGAGTGGATAGGGGCACTCTGCTCTTTGTGTCACTGTGCCTCTTAAATTAAAAATAAATAAAATGCTTGTTCAATAGAAGGCTCAAGCAACTATTGAATGAGTAAATATCATGCTGATTTCTGGAAGTTAAAGTTACAGACATTATAAAAATATTATGTTTGGCCACAAACACGAAGCAACAGCAATAAAAAAGAGGTTTGAAATGCAGAATCCTATTTCAGGGAGTGCTAGAGTTTAAAAGGAATTAAGGAGGACATTCAGTTTACAAAAGAACATGCATGCTAAATTTCTTTTTGTTTTCTTTTTCTATATTTGACAGGCAGAGTGGACATCTTTTATTTTTTTATTTTTTAAATTTTTTTTTTTGACAGGCAGAGTGGACAGTGAAAGAGAGAGAGACAGAGAGAAAGGTCCTCTCTTGCTGTTGGTTCACCTTCCAATGGCTGCTGCGGCCAGTGCGCTGCAGCCAGCGCATTGTGCTGATCCGAAGCCAGAAGCCAGGTGCTTCTCCTGGTCTCCCATGGGGTGCAGGGCCTAAGCACTTGGGCCATCCTCCGCTGCACTCCCGGGCCATAGCAGAGAGCTGGCCTGGAAGAGGGGCAACCAGGACAGAACCGGTGCCCCAACCGGGGCTAGAACCTGGGGTGCTGGCACCGCAGGCGGAGGATTAGCCTATTGAGCCGTTGCGCCGGCCCATGCATGCTAAATTTCTAATATTTGTTATCTACTTTAAGACTCTGTCAACCTACCAGTCATGACATCATTTCATAACAGTCCAACTTCATCTATAATTAAAGAGTATTTAGGGCCAACATTATGGGCTTACATTTTCTGTATAGTTTTTGTGTTATTTATAGAGTCCATGCATTCCAAGTGCATTTTGTTCCTTCTCTCAAAATCTTTCCCTCCCTCTTCAATAATTTACTTTTGAACTTGTAAATACCTCACCTTACTATTCATATTATCTGTATCATATTAAACACTAATCAACACTTAAAATCTTCCAGGAATGACATTTTTATTTTATGAACATTTTTATATTCAGCTCTTGTAAAACCATCAGATGTTCGAAAATTTTTAAACATGAACTGAAGAGTCTAGTTTAAGAACTTAGCTATGAGTAAGTGAGATTACTATTCATTTAATGTAGTTTTCCAACAGATTTAACAGATGTGTAAAACGAAAGGAAGTTCCCTTAGAGGTCTGAAATTCTGCTGCAGCACAATTCCTGTCTTCTTTATTCAAGAAGTCTGTAGTCATTTTCAGATTCCACTCCAGGTGTCAACTTGTTAATCCTAGGTATCAGCAAACCAGTCAGGGCAAAAGATACATGAAGAAAAACAACGCCACATCTAGAAGGATGAAGAGCCAGAGACCCAACCAGTAGGGGTGTCTGGGAAGCCCGTTTGCCCCAGACTGAGGCCGCACATGGTGGTTCTGCTGCTGCCTCCCAGCCTCCCCCAAGCCTCGTCGCTCCCGGAGGCCATCCGGACCCTCAACCACCGCCGCGGGCATGTCCATTTGGCTCCTGTCGCCGCGCGGGAACCCCAGCACCTGCAAAAACACCTGCAAAAGCCTTAGTTTCCGAATTTCCGCTTTCGCCGCATGCAAAAGAAAAATAATAATTTAAAAATCTATGCTTTTAAGATTTAAATTTTTAAGCTTGCAAATGGTCTTTATAGTTTAAAGAAATTATGGAGATTTAAAGCTTGAATATGAAAAAATATTAAAAATGAAATTGAAAGATGACAAAAGAAACTCAGTCAAATCTGTATTCAAATAATTTTCTTAATAAATAGAGTTCCTAGCAGAGTGCGGTGCCCCCTCTGCCACCTGCATTGCTGCCACCGCCCCACGACGACCACCTCCGCCCCTTGTCCTGCGTCTGCTGCTACCGCCTGTGTCGTCGTCCCCTCGGGACCGGCTGTATGATTAGGCCACAATCTTCAATGAGTAAACATATTCCTCAGTTCTGTGGTGTTCTTGGTCACACATTTATCGGGTTTCTGAAGGGCAGTGGGGACCACTGCCAGGCACAGCACGACCTCTATGCAGACAAGTGAACTGGAGAGATCCCTTACTACTCCACCAAGAAGCCCCCATAAAAGTGGTTAACCTGGACACAGAAGTGTGGAATTGAAACCCACAGAGCATTTTTCTGGAGTTCTGACCTGGATGGGGTAAACCTCAGTGCACTTCCTTTCTATTGCCTCAGTATTACTGGACTGAAGAATTGCTGCTTCTCGTTAGGAGGGTCATTTCATTTCCCATTACTCCCCACTTCATACTTAAAGCACTGAGAATTGCAAGTGGAAGGTAGTGATGTAGACTTCAGTTTCTTTGCATAATTTTTGTATTCAGTTTTTTAAAATTCTTTCATAATCCGATTAAGTGTTTTTTAAGTAAATTAACATGGCCCAATGAACTGCCCAGCTCCTGTGGAAGTCACATACAAGAACATGAGATTTCTTATTACACATAATCCAACCAATGCAACATTAAACAAATTTTGAGGAACTCAAGAAACATGGAATTACCACAATAGTAAGAGTATGTGAAGCACCTTATGACACTACTCTTGTGGAGAAAGAAGGCATCCATGTTCTCGATTGGCCTTTTGAGGATGGTGCACCACCAGCCAACCAGATTGTTGATGACTGGTTAAATCTTGTAAAAATTAAGTTTCCTGAAAAACCTGGTTGTTGTATTGCTGTTCATTGTATTGCAGGCCTTGGCAGAGCTCCAGTGCTTGTCGCTGTAGCATTAATTGAAGGTGGAATGAAATATGAAGATGCAGTACAGTTCATAAGACAAAAGTGGCAAGGAGCTTTTAACAGAAAACAACTTTTGTATTTGGAAAAATATCGTCCTAAGATGCGGCTGTGCTTCAAAGACTCCAATGGTCATAGAAACAACTGTTGCATTCAATAAAACTGGGGTGACTAATGTTATTGCCTTGGCAGTAGAACTGTTTAGTATTTAAAATGTGCTTATGCTTTGTACCAATTGACTTTTCCTGAAATCATGCAATATTGAGTTGTATCTTAAATCTATTCCCATGCCAGAATCTTATCAATACATAAGAAATTTAGAAAGATTAGGTGCCAAAATACCCAGCACAATACTTGTATGTTTTTAATAGCATACAGAATTAAAATCCCAGGAACTATGAACACTCTAGACCTTATATTTTTTATTCCTTCAGTCATTTCAAACATTAAAACTAGGGACTATATGGGTATTTGCCTTCTCATTTTATGTTTACATCTCTATTCATACCAGTACACATCAGTTTTGCTTAACCATTGATTTTTTTAACCAAGTGTTATGATTATTTAATGTCTCTATAAATCTTTGGTTGTTAATATAAAACCTCCATTTTGAAAATCTATGTTGTACAGAAGCACATGTCTTTAATGTCTTCAGACAAAAAAAAGCCTTACGGTTAACTTAATGTTTGCACTCTGAGGTGCAGCTTGACAGGGAGGGCCTGAGAAAAGAAAAGGAGGGGGTTATTAAATATTTTTAGTAAAATGTTGCCTTTGTTTTGTACATAACATGTAGAATATGCTCTTTAATTTAGTAAATATTTTAAGAGGTAGAGATGCTTTGTTATTGTAGCTTAAAATTCTTAATCATAAAATTACTGAAATTCTTGTGATTTTTTGCATACTTATCAAAAGTTGTTTACCAACTTATTTTTGTTTGAAGTGTGATTTTTTCCTTCTCAACCTCTTGCAAAAAAAAGTGGGTTTCTGCTAATGAAATGAGCAGACATCTAATATTTTATATGCCTTTTGAGCTATGTAACTTAATATTTGAATACTTGATAATTTGTTTTGTTATGTAATTGATAAAATGGTGATGTGTATTAATGTTAGTTCAACCATATATTTGTACTGTCTGGGAATGTGTGGTTACAGTTCTGTCAGAGAATAATCTGTCAGTGTTGAACAGCTTGTAAAAACTTAGTGCGAGAGCTTAAACATCTAAATAAATAATGCAATGCATTTATCATCACTGAAATTTTTTTGCTTAAACATAACTTATTTTGCAGAAAACAAAATGAATTGCACTTTGCTTAATGCCATTGGATGGGGGCTGAGCCAAGATGGCGGAATAGTGAGGGCGCGCACCGATAGTCCGGGAAAATTTAGTTTAATAAAAGGGGAGTTACGGTAGCCGCAGAAAATAGAACCAAACAAAAATTGCAGGGGAAACCCTTCTGAATGGAGCAGGCGTGAATCGGACGACCTACTGGGAGAACAAGGTCGCCCACCGCGCGAAAGCCGAGCCGCGGGACCCAGCCGCAGAAGCCCCAGGGTCTGCGCGACAGTGCTCCAAGGAGAGTGCACGCCACACAGAAAACAGCGGGGAGACTTGAGACGCTCAGGGCTCCGAGTCCACACATTGGCGCTGGAAGGGGAGGTGAGCTCAATAACCCGAGACATTGGTGGGGAAATGGGGGTCAGAATCTAGAGGGGGGCCGGAAAGTGCAGCAAACTCACTACCGGAAAGAAGGAAAAAAAAAAGCTTCGGGGTTTCTCTTCCCCCTAAACTTGCAAAGGTTACAAGCCTGCAAGACTTGAAGAATTCCCAAGAGACAAAGAGCAGGCCTCCTCTTTGGATTTACATATCAGTGGGGGAGAGTTAAGGAACTGAGTCACTACAATTCAGTAGCCTAGGCAACCCAGTGGGAGTCCAGAGGAGCCAAAGACTGGAAGCTAAATACCATCAATTCTGCACAGCCCTGCCCTGCAGTGTTACTTACCCCCTGAATAAATAAAATAAATAAATAAATAAAAAGAGAGAGATTTACCACGCATAACCTGAGGGTGTCACCTTTGCACACCCTTAACCTGGAAGAACCAGGCAGAGCTCTCAGGCCCCACCCATCTCAAGCCTCCAAGGCTCCTCCAACAGCAGGCAGTCCACTTAACACGGACACAGTATAAAAAAAAAAAAAAAGAAAAAAAAAAGCGCACAGTGACGCAAGAAGAATTAACTATGCCGAGTAACAAACACAGAAATAGAGGGAGCAAGATCAACGATGACACTATGATGCCTCCAAATAAGCAAAACACCCCAAGCCAAGAGTATGAAGATGACGAGATAGAAGAAATGCAAGATACGGATTTCAAAAAATTTATGATAAGAACATTTAGAAGTTTTCAAAAGCAAATCCTTGAACTACAGAAATCCTTAATGGACAAGATTGAAAATCTTTCTCGTGAAAGTGAAATTTTAAGGAAGAGTCAAAATGAAACTCAGAAACTAGTAGAACAGGAAAGTGTAATAGTCAAGAGAAATCAAAATGAAATGAAGAGCTCAATAGATCAAATGACAAACACATTAGAAAGCCTTAAAAACAGAATGGGTGAAGCAGAAGAGAGAATATCGGACTTAGAAGATAGAGCACAGGAAAACATACAGTCAAACCAAAGAAAAGAAGAGGAAATTAGAAACCTGAAAAATATTGTTGGGAATCTACAGGATACTATTAAAAAAACCAACATTCGAGTTCTAGGAGTTCCTGAAGGCATGGAGAGAGAGAAAGGATTGGAAGGCCTTTTTAGTGAGATACTAGCAGAGAACTTTCCAGGTTTGGAGAAGGACAGAGATATCCTAGTACAGGAAGCTCATAGAACCCCCAATAAACATGACCAAAAGAGATCCTCACCACGACACGTGGTAATTAAACTTACCACAGTGAAACATAAAGAAAAGATCCTAAAATGTGCAAGAGAGAAACGTCAGATTACTCTCAGAGGAACTCCAATCAGACTCACAGCTGACTTCTCATCAGAAACCCTACAAGCTAGGAGGGAATGGCGAGACATAGCACAGGTGCTAAGAGAGAAAAATTGCCAGCCCAGAATATTATATCCTGCCAAGCTCTCATTTGTGAATGAAGGTGAAATAAAGACCTTTCATAGCAAACAGAAATTGAAAGACTTTGTGGCCACTCGTCCGGCCCTGCAAAAGATACTTAAAGATGTGCTACACTCAGAAACACAGAAACACGGCCATCAATATGAAAGAAGGGAAAGGAAGAACACCTACCAGTAAAAGAGCATGGGAAGCTCAAAGCATATACTAGAAAATATTTCCGGGAAAATGGCAGGGCAAAGTCACTACGTATCAATTGTCACATTGAACATTAATGGTCTGAATTCTTCAGTTAAAAGACACCGTTTAGCTGACTGGCTCACAGAACACAACCCAACTATTTGTTGCCTACAAGAAACACATCTCTCTAACAAAGAGGCATGCAGACTGAAAGTGAAAGGTTGGAAAAAGATATTCCATGCCAACAGAAACCAAAAAAAAGCAGGTGTAGCCATATTAATATCAGACAAAATAAACTTTAATACAAAAACTGTTAAGAGAGACAAAGAGGGACACTATATAATGATTAAGGGTTCAATTCAACAGGAAGATGTAACTATTGTAAATGTATATGCACCTAATTACAGGGCACCGGTCTATTTAAAAGATATGTTAAGGGACTTAAAGGGAGATTTAGATTCCAATACAATAGTACTGGGGGACTTCAATACTCCACTCTCAGAAATAGACAGATCATCCGGACAGAAGATCAACAAGGAAACAGCAGATTTAATTGACACTATTGCCCAAATGGATCTAACAGATATCTACAGAACTTTCAACCCTACATCTACAGACTTCACATTCTTCTCAGCAGCGCATGGAACCTTCTCTAGGATTGATCACATACTAGGACATAAAGCAAATCTCAGCAAATTTAAAAGAATTAGAATCATACCATGCAGCTTCTCAGACCACAGCGGGATGAAGCTGGAAATTAGCAACTCAGGAAACCCCAGAAAGTATGCAAACACATGGAGACTGAACAACATGCTCCTGAATGAACACTGGGTCATTCAAGAAATCAAAAGAGAAATCAAAAACTTTCTGGAAGTAAATGAAGACAACAACACAACATATCAAAACTTATGGGATACAGCAAAAGCAGTATTGAGAGGCAAATTTATAGCAATAGGTGCCTATATCAAGAAATTGGAAAGGTACCAAATAAATGAGCTTTCAGCGCACCTCAAGGACCTAGAAAAACTGCAGCAAACCAAACCCAAATCTAGTAGGAGAAGAGAAATAATTAAAACCAGAGAAGAAATTAACAGGATTGAATCCAAAAAAACATTACAAAAAATCAGCCAAGCGAGAAGCTGGTTTTTTGAAAAAATAAACAAAATTGACACCCCATTGGCCCAACTAACTAAAAAAAGAAGAGAAAAGACCCAAATCAATAAAATCAGAGATGAAAAAGGAAACGTAACAACAGACACCACAGAAATAAAAAGAATCATCAGAAATTACTACAAGGACCTGTATGCCAGCAAACAGGAAAACCTATCAGAAATGGATAGATTCCTGGACACATGCAATCTACCAAAATTGAACCATGAAGACATCGAAAACCTAAATAGACCCATAACTGAAACAGAAATTGAAACAGTAATAAAGGCCCTCCCAACAAAGAAAAGCCCAGGACCAGATGGATTCACTGCTGAATTCTACCAGACATTTAAAGAAGAACTAATCCCATTTCTTCTCAAACTATTCAGAACAATCGAAGAAGAGGGAATCCTCCCAAATTCTTTCTATGAAGCCAGCATCACCTTAATCCCTAAGCCAGAGAAAGATGCAGCACTGAAAGAAAATTACAGACCAATATCCCTGATGAACATAGACGCAAAAATCCTCAATAAAATTCTGGCCAACAGAATACAACAACACATCAGGAAAATCATCCACCCAGACCAAGTGGGATTCATCCCTGGTATGCAGGGATGGTTCAACATTCGCAAATCAATCAATGTGATTCACCACATTAACAGACTGCAGAAGAAAAACCATATGATTATCTCAATTGATGCAGAGAAAGCATTTGATAAAATTCAACACCCTTTCATGATGAAAACTCTAAGCAAATTGGGTATAGAAGGAACATTCCTCAATATAATCAAAGCAATTTATAAAAAACCCACAGCCAGCATCCTATTGAATGGGGAAAAGTTGGAAGCATTTCCACTGAAATCTGGCACCAGGCAGGGATGCCCACTCTCACCACTTCTATTTAACATAGTTCTGGAAGTTTTAGCCAGAGCCATCAGACAAGAAAAAGAAATCAAAGGAATACAAATCAAGAAGGAAGAAGTCAAACTATCCCTCTTTGCAGACGATATGATTCTGTACTTAGAGGATCCAAAGAACTCTACTAAGAGACTATTGGAACTCATAGAGGAGTTTGGCAAAGTGGCAGGATATAAAATCAATGCACAAAAATCAACAGCCTTTGTATACACAAGTAATGCCATGACTGAGAAAGAACTGCTAAGATCAATCCCATTCACAATAGCTACAAAAACAATCAAATACCTTGGAATAAACTTAACCAAGGACGTTAAAGATCTCTACGATGAAAATTACAAAACCTTAAAGAAAGAAATAGAAGAGGATACCAAAAAATGGAAAAATCTTCCATGCTCATGGATTGGAAGAATCAACATCATCAAAATGTCCATTCTCCCAAAAGCAATTTATAGATTCAATGCAATACCAATCAAGATACCAAAGACATTCTTCGCAGATCTAGAAAAAATGATGCTGAAATTCATATGGAGGCACAAGAGACCTCGAATAGCTAAAGCAATCTTGTACAACAAAAACAAAGCCGGAGGCATCACAATACCAGATTTCAGGACATACTACAGGGCAGTTGTAATCAAAACAGCATGGTACTGGTACAGAAACAGATGGATAGACCAATGGAACAGAATTGAAACACCAGAAATCAACCCAAACATCTACAGCCAACTTATATTTGATCAAGGATCTAAAACTAATTCCTGGAGCAAGGACAGTCTATTCAATAAATGGTGCTGGGAAAATTGGATTTCCACGTGCAGAAGCATGAAGCAAGACCCCTACCTTACACCTTACACAAAAATCCACTCAACGTGGATTAAAGACCTAAATCTACGTCCTGACACCATTAAGTTATTAGAGAACATTGGAGAAACCCTTCAAGATATTGGCACAGGCAAAGAATTTCTGGAAAAGACCCGGGAGGCACAGGCAGTCAAAGCCAAAATCAACTATTGGGATTGCATGAAATTGAGAAGTTTCTTTACTGCGAAAGAAACAGTCAGGAGAGTGAAGAGACAACCGACAGAATGGGAAAAAATATTTGCAAACTATGCAACAGATAAAGGGTTAATAACCAGAATCTACAAAGAGATCAAGAAACTCCACAAAAACAAAACCAACAACCCACTTAAGAGATGGGCCAAGGACTTCAATAGACATTTTTCAAAAGAGGAAATCCAAATGGCCAACAGGCACATGAAAAAATGTTCAAGGTCACTAGCAATCAGGGAAATGCAAATCAAAAGCACAATGAGGTTTCACCTCACCCCGGTTAGAATGGCTCACATACAGAAATCTACCAACAACAGATGCTGGCGAGGATGTAGGGAAAAAGGGACACTAACCCACTGTTGGTGGGAATGCAAACTGGTTAAGCCACTATGGAAATCAGTCTGGAGATTCCTCAGAAACCTGAAGATAACCCTACCGTTCGACCCAGCCATCCCACTCCTTGGAATTTACCCAAAGGAGTTTAAATTGATAAAGAAAAAAGCGGTCTGCACCCTAATGTTTATTGCAGCACAATTCACAATAGCCAAGACCTGGAACCAACCTAAATGCCCATCAATGGTAGACTGGATAAAGAAATTATGGGATATGTATTCTTTAGAATACTATACCGCAGTAAGAAACAATGAAATCCAGTCATTTGCAACAAAATGGAGGAATCTGGAACACATCATGCTGAGTGAAGTAAGCCAGTCCCAAAGGGACAAATACCATATGTTCTCCCTGATCGGTGACAACTGACTGAACACCAAAAAGGAAACCTCCTGAAGTGAAATGGACACTATGAGAAATGGTGACTTGATCAGCATAGCCCTGACTGCTAATGGACAACTTAATACATTATCCCTCATAGTATTTTTTTTTTGTCTGTTCTACTTAATATGACTGGTTTAATTCTGTAATTATCACACAGTTATTCTTAAGTGTTGAAAATTAACTGAAATGTGATCCCTGTTAAACATAAAAGTGGGAATAAGAGAGGGAAGAGATGTATAATTTGGGGCATGCTCGGGCTGACTTGCCCCAATTGGTAGAGTTGGAAACATACTAGGGGATTCCAATTCAATCCCATCAAGGTGGCATGTACCAATGCCATCTCACTATTCCAAGTGATCAATTTCAGTTCACAATTGATCATAATGAAAGGACTAAGAGTCAAAGGGAGCACATAAACAAGTCTAGTATCTGCTAACACTAACCGATAGAATAAATAAAGGGGAGAGTGATCCAACATGGGAAGTGAGATACTCAGCAGACTCATAGAATGGCAGGTGTCCTAAATAGCACTCTGGCCTCAGAATCAGCCCTAAAGGCACTCGGATCTGGCTGAAAAGCCCATGAGAGTATTTCAGGCATGGAAAGCCAAGACACTCTGGCAAAAAGATCTCTGTGAGTGAGATCCCAGTGGAAAGAACAGGTCTTCAAAGAGGGAGGTGCCTTTCTCTGAAGGGAGGAGAGAACCTCCACTTTGACTATGACCTTGTCTAAACAAGATAAGAGTCGGAGAACTCAAGGGGCTTCCATAGCCTTGGAAACTCATGACTGGTGCATAGGGAGATTACTGATGCCATAAACAGGAGTGTCAATTTGTAAAGTCAACAACAGGAGTCACTGTGCACTTACTCCTCATGTAGGATCTCTGTCCTTAATGTGCTGTACACTGAGGCTTAATGCTATAACGAGTACTCAAACAGTATATTTCACTTTGTGTTTCTATGGGGGTGCAAACTTGAAATCTTTACTTAATGTACACTAAACTGATCTTCTGTTAAAAAAAAAAAAAAAAAAAGAAAAGAAACTATCAATTCCCAACTTGACTCTCACTGGGATTAAACATGACAATAGGTCTGATCTGATTTCATCATCATTTAAAAAAAAATCATCTATTATTTTTTACTTTATGTTTCTGTGTGGGAACAAACTGTTGAAATCCTTACTTAAGGTATACTAAGCTGATCTTCTGTATACTAAGATAATCGAAAATGAATCTTGATGTGAATGGAAGGGGAGAGGGAGTGGGAAAGGGGAGGGTGGTGGGTGGGAGGGACGGTATGGGGGGGAAAGCCATTGTAACCCATGAGACGTACTTTGGAAATTTATATTCATTAAATAAAAGATAAAAAAAATGCCATTGGATGTAAAGTGTGTCCTCTTTTTTTTTTTTTTTTTTTTTTTTTTTTACAAATGAGTTAAATGAAGTCAACATTTTAGTAGGTTTGTTAGCAAAACTTGTTAGGATAGTGATCACTGTTAAATAGTAAAAGCACTTTTGTTTATTATAAACTTTATTTTTAAGGGGATAGATACTTTTGAATCAATTGTATACTGAAGAGGAACGGTATAGTAGAGAAAGGCCTTGATTTTGTTTAAAGCTCACTTCCATATTAGTGGTTATACAAATTCTTAACCTCAGTTTCCACATTTGCTACTTAATATTTCCAGATTTAAGTTAGTTTGAGCAGTGTTTTACACATGCATACTGAATATTAGCTTTGGTAATCTAAGATGTACTTCCTTTCACATAATTCTTGTTAACATAAATACCACTTAAAAATGTAAAAGACTCAAAATTTAAGTCAAAGTGGTCTTCCACTTTGGGGTTTAAGTAATTTACTTCCATATCTTCAGGCCAGTTTAGTTAGCATTCCGTTCTTGAAATTCCCAGGAGAATGGAGGCCCTTGGCTGCTTATATCTGAGGTCATTTGTGATTGAGTGTAGCCATTTAACCTTGGATGTCTACATTTTTTAAAATATAGCCTACACTTAAGATCATTTTGTGTGATTAATTACTGAATGATACACTATTACCCCACAACCCAACCCATAGAACAGCATAAGTGTGAAGAGAGGAGATACCATCATGATTAATGGGAAATATCTTTTTAAGTTTGAAAAGCTGAATTAATTAGTGTTGATTTTCTATATATGGTGCTGAAAATCAATTTACTTAAAAACCTTACCTGTATAGTATATAACATGAAATTTGCTTTGTAATTCAAATATTTTGTATCTTGTAAATAATGGCTAGTAAAGCAGTACCTATAATATACATCCTATAGTATTCCTTACATCTAATAAGAATTTTAAAAATTGTGAGTTGAGGTCTTGAATACAAGAAGTTATCAGATGATTTTCCAAAATTTGATTACTTGGGTTTGGATACCCTCATTAAGATGATGTAAATAATAACTAGTTGCCTAGGCTTGTCTGTAGAAACCATATATGTTGCTGATGTAATTAAAGAGGTTACTGAATCATAGCAAAAAATACAATCTCCTTTTGCTAAAAGAAAACCCTAAAAGTAGATGGCATTGGTAATTTTGCAGTGTACTGAAACCTTAATTTATTGTTTTAAGTGTTCCTTTTCCTTGGGCAGTGTTCTATTTCCACAGCTTTACACAGCTCCATACTCAAAAGCACTGTCTCAGGCATGCCATCATCTGGTCACATCACCCCCCTTCTCAATCTAATATTCACCTGACAAATGCCTACTGTTTTCCAGGCATTTCAAAGTATTGCAGAGACTATAAAAGAGGATATTTCCAGATTTTGGTCACTGATGAACTACTTACTTCCCACGAAACACCTTACTCCCACTCTGAATGAAGAGAATGCTTTCTTTTGGAGGTTCAGGAAATGTAATTTAGTGAGACTGCTTCAGAGGGAAGTGGAAGTATGTAAGTGATTTTCTGTGGCATGTAAATTTCTTTTAAAATAAATTTTAAAAACTAAAATAAATAAATAAATAAAGGGTTCTTACCGAGCAATAAGAAAAAAGGGAGCTTTAACAGGTAAGGCAGAGAAATGAATTTATAACTCATAAAGAGGATTTACAAATAACACTTGATACATTTTATAATCAGAGATATGAATATTTTAATAGCAGTGAGATAGGGATTTTTGGCTCAGCAGATTTATACCACTGTGTTGAATGCTGGAGGAGTTCCTGGAGACAAACTTTCATGCTCATTTCTTGCAGGTGTGTAAGTCAGTTTAACAGTTTTCTAGAAAAGTTTTGCAGTATCAGGAACCTTAAAATACTCATTCTGTTTTCACTTACAGTTGTCTTATGTTTGTAAATTTATACTAAGTTGATAAGAAATAAGAAATATTGATGCATAAAGGTGTTCTCAGCATTACTGTAAAAGGATAAAATTGGAAACCATGAGATCATCCACCGTTAGGAAATGTTTAATATACTTATATACATATACAATAGTCTAGCTACACAGCCATTTTTAATTGTTTTGTGAAAATATGTAAAGACTGGAAACGTTTTAAGTAGAAAAAAGCAGGATATATTTACAGTATTATACAACCAAACATGTTAGGGTATATCTAAAATGTGGGACTATAATATTAGCAGTGATTAATTTGGGAGAGTGAGATAAATGAATAATATTTCTTTGTTGTATTTTAGTCTTGTACCCTCTAGCTAAGAAAAACTCAAAACCATATTAAAAATTCTTATAAAAAACCAAATCGTTATTACTTAAACTTGTTTTAAAATTACATGGAATAATTTGTTTAGCGTGATTGGTCATTAGATAGGAAAAGGTATAATGGAGGTTGCACCTATTTCATTTGACCTGATCGGCCAAGACCTATTTGGTCATTTTGGGGCTCTGAGGTAGTGGTGCTTTGAGAAAATACTCAGTCTTCTATTGCTACACAAGACTTTAAGGAGGCATATCAAAGACACAAAGTGAGATCGAAAAGAGTTTACTGTCTCATTTTCTCCTCACACCTTTGGGATAGAGGGTTAGGGAAGTGGGAATACTTGGTTTCACATTGTTAGACTGATGGCCAGACCCAACTTTTGGTACACATGATATTGCCAGTCCGAATTTGCTTCCCTCTTGTCCAACATTAAGTAAGTAGGTGATCTGTGGTTACTGTGTTTTGTTTCTGTGTCTTGTAAATTTTGGACCTTCTTTAAAATTATAAAACCCTGTTTTTTTTTCTTTTTATTTTTTCTGTCAGTTTGATGGAGACATTTAAAAAAGGAAAACTGGTTAATCTTTTGTTTTAGCAGGAATTTTGTCAGTATTTATATTTTTCAGTGTTTTAGAAAAATCTATTGCAAATGTATATTTACATTATAATTTTTAAAGTTGTCTTTAGGCAGTAGGATGCTTTTTCCTTACATGTTTAATTTGGGATTGTATAACTAGAAATTTGGAAAACAAAAAAATTAGACATTTGTAAGTGTTTGAAGTAAAGCAGTATCATCTTAGGGCAGGGTAGAGACTGGAACTTTGGCATGCTGCATAGTTGCCATCTTCGAGATGTGAGATGAAGATTTGTATTCAGGTTAGCAGATATGACATGGAACTACTCAGTATGGAACTACTGACTTGAAGCCAGCACGCCATGTGCTCCCCTCTGTGACAGGTCCCAGGGTGCATGCCTGCCCCTGGATATGAGGCCAGAGATCGGTTGTGGCTTGATTAGGAATGCCAGTAAAGTGGGAGCAACACTGATAGGAGTGGGACCTGGAGGGGAGCTTGATTTGTGAGGGAAGAAGATAATGGTTTGAAACACTGTTTGGGGTGTTGATGAGGGAACTTGAAGATAATGTGGGTTGAAGGAAATTCCTTTAGAGCATAGTAGAGAGATACAAATAACCAAGAATAGAGCCTTGGGTGGCATACATAAGTAAAGAGATTTGCAAGCAGGAGGGGCTTGAAACTAGAGAAATGGAGATGAAACTGGAAGAGTTGGATATTAATTTCAGAAACCAAGAATGAAGTCAGGCCTAATCATTTTTTTTTTTCAGAAATTTTATTCATTTGAAAGGCAGAGTTACAGGGAGAAAGAGAGAGAGACAGAGAGAGGGGGGGGGAAATCTTCCATCCACTGGTTCACTACTCCAGATGGCTGCAATGCCAGGGCAAGGCCAGGCCAGAGCTTGGAGCCTGCAGCAACATCTGGGTCTCCCATGTGGGCACAGGGACCCAAGCACTTGGGCAGCTTCCACTGCTTTCCCAGGCACATTAGCAAAGAGCTGGAGCAGAAGTGGAGCAACTGGGACTTGAACCAGTGCTCATATGGTATGCAGGTGCTGGAGGCGAGGACTTAGCCTGCTGCAGGTGGAGACTTAACATGCTGTGCCACACCACTGGCCCATCATTTTTACTTTTATTGCTAGGAAATAACATTGTCCCAGGTAAAAGTTTAAAACAGATTTTCAGATAGTTGGGTGGAGTTTCATGTTTCCTCAGTCCTATACCTTGATCTTGGAGTAGAAGAAAAAAGGCTGAGCATCACACAGGCAAACGGGCCTAAGTAGATTCTGGGTGTATGGTGGACAAAAGGTGAATTTATCAGGATCTTTGCAGTATTTTACATCCTTGTAGCAAGTATGTTAGGTAAGAAAAATCAGAATCTAGAATCGGTATGGTCTTTGTGGGTTACTCACTATACTTAGTATCACAGCTCATCACTTACTGTGATGAATAGAAATCCCAGTGTGTCATAGGCTAAAATAAAAGGCCCTTCTTTAAGTTCAGAAAGATTACTCAAATATGAATGGGAAGACTATTTGAAAGTAGCTCTCAGGAAAAAACCCTGGAAATTTTACTTTAAGAAAAGTACATTGCTGTTGCTGAAAAGTGTTAATTTTGGTTTTACGACAAATTAAATATGTTGAATGTGCAGCCAAGTGACTTTGTTCAACAAATCCTTGATGAGTGCATCCTTTGGGACAGGAGCAATGCACAGGCATACAAATTAATTAAGGTACAATCTCTCCCTCAGTAAACACACAGGTTAGGAGACAGATGTGAATAAATATGGTATGTTGTAATGTGCAAAAATGAAAGTGGGTACCAGCTACAGAAACAGGAGGGGGCTTTCGTGATGATTAGTCTCTGCACTGATTGGAGACTTGGAGGTATCTGCATCTTTTCTGTACCCTGCAACACCTGTGCGCACACACACTTGCACACAATGGAAAGTCCTTTCCATTCTGTATCTCAATCAACAAATATTTCTTGACTGCCTACCCATGTGCCTTGCACTGTTCTAGGTACTGTGAAAGATACCAAAGAAGTTTAGGATATAATTCTTATGTAAGGCTATCGTCTTTAATAAGTATTGGTATAATTTGTAACCAAAACTGGTCAAGGAGAAAATCCTGCTACAAGCTAGAATCAAGAAAATGTCTTATGGGGTTGGTGAGACCTTAATGAGAGGAGGGCTGTTCCTGACTGGCTTAAAGGGAAGCATTTATTCCTGGGGGAACAGAAAACAAATTCTGGTCCTCTGGTCCTAGTTACTGGTAGCATGCGGGTTGGGAGGAAGCCCAGTTGGCATGTAGTTCTAGAGTGGGTAGGTGTTTAGATTTCTGTACAGTTTGCTGGGGGGTATGGTGCGGATGATTCCTGAATTGAATCTTGAGGAGGAGTTGTCAGGTGGTGGGGAGGTCTGGGCATGGGGAAAGCTTGGAGGGTTTGAGGAATGAATTTAAATATCGCTAGAGTTCAAGGTGCACATGGCAGTAGCACTAATGAACAGGAGCCACACAGACCAGGAAGGGCCTTGGCACTGTGTTGTGGTTTCTGGAGTTTAGCCTTAGAGCACTGAGGAGATATCAAAGCTTTATTAGCCAACATGGTGTACACAGTGACTCTTGTCTGGGGCTTATGGATTTGAGAACTCAATCCTGGTCTCCCACAGAGGTGTCAGGAACCCATTCACTGCTGCTTCCTAGGGTATGCGTTGACAGGAACCTGGAGTCAGGAGCTGGAGCCATTTGATGTGGGACACAGGTGTTTTGACTGGTAGGAATAATAAATGCCAGTATTTGAGATGCATTTTTATTTGTGAAAAAGTATATTTTTGTCTTGTTCACTATTTTTTTAAGATTTATTTATTCAAAAGGCAGAAAGGGAGAGAGGGAGAGGGGGAGGGGAAGGGGAGAGGGAGAGAGAGAGACCTACTAGTTTACTCTCTAAATGGCAACAACAGCCAGAGTCAGGCCGAAGCCAAGGGCCAGGAACTCTTATTTGGGTCTCCCATGTGGGATTCAGGGACCCAAGTGTTCCAGCCATTATCTGCTGCTTTCCCAACTTATTAGCAAGGAGTTGGATCAGAAGCAGAACAGCCAGGACTTGGACTAGCCCTCAGAATGAGATTCCAGCATCACAAGCACAGCTTAACCTCTGCACCCCAACTTTGGCTGACTGCTCACCCTTGACTGTATTTACAGACTGGGAAAGATGTTTATTTATTTAAAGATTATTTATTTATTTGAAAGGCAGAGGTAAACAGAGAGAGAGATGTTCTATCCACTGGCTCTCTCCCCTAATAACCACAAGTCCAGAGCTTCTTCCAGGTCTCCACGTGGGTACAAAGGCCCAAGGGCTTGGGCCATCTTACACTGCTTTCCCAGGCACATTAGCAAGGAGCTGGAATGGAAGTAGAGCAGCTAGGACTGGAAGAAGCACCCATCGGGGATGCCAGCGTCCCAGGCATTGGCCTTATCTGCTACATCACAACATGGTTCATAACTTTTTAAAAGACCTTGTAGGGACTGGCGCTGTGTCTAATGGGTAAAGCTGCTATTGCAGTGCTGTCATCCCCTATGGGCACCAGTTCGAGTCCCAGCTGCTCCACTTCCAATCCAGTTCTCTACTATGGCCTGGGAAAGCAGTGGAAGTTGCCCAAGTCCATGGGTCCCTGCTCTGGAGTGGGAGACCTGGAAGAAGTTTCAAGCTCCTGGCTTCCCATCAGCCCAGCTCCTGCTGTTGTGGCCATTTGGGGAGTGAACCAGTGGATAGAAAACTTTTCTTTTTCTCTCTCTGCCTCTCTGTAACTTTGCCTTTCAAGTAAACAAATTTTTAAAAAAGAGACCTTGTAGACATGCATTTCATGAAGTTTTTGATATGTTTCTGTATTAGTAACCTATGACATATAAAAACTATGTTTGTTTTGAGAAAGCACAGGGCTCTGACTCCAAGCTTTAGTGTAGCCAGAGGAATTTGAGTTCCACAGGTGAGATCCCCTAGGTCTTGTTGCAAATGCAAATTGTCCAGCCTCTTCCCAGATTTACTAAATCAGAAGCTTGGTGTGGGAGGGGAGCCCTCTGGGTGATTCCAAGGCAAAATTAAGTTTGAGAACTACTGTTCCAAAGTAAGATTTTTTTTTCCTCTAATGAACAATTTTTCCAATAAATGATTTTTTAAATAACTTTGAACATCAAGTTCACTATATTTGTGGTAGAAGGACTTCAGTTTTTTTTTCCAGTAATTTCCTTCATATTTTAATTGCTTTCAGTCTGAGTCAATACTGTCATTTTATTTGAGAGCACTAATACACGATGTGGAAGACAGGAGTGTGCAGTTGATGTCAGAGGCACTGGAGTAAGGTATGGAGCAGAAAGCTGATGCAAACCTTGCCTGGACAAGAGTATTCCATTTATAGAATCTTTTTTTTTTTTTTGGACAGGCAGAGTTAGACAGTGAGAGAGAGAGAGAGACAGAGAGAAAGGTCTTCCTTCCATTGGTTCACCCTGCAAATAGCCGCCATGGCTGGCACTGCGCCAATCCAAAGCCAGGAGCTAGGTGCTTCCTCCTGGTCTCCCATGCAGGTGCAAGGCTCAAGCACCTAGGCCATCCTCCACTGCACTCCTGGGCCACAGCAGAAAGCTGGCCTGGAAGAGGAGCAACCAGGACATATGCCGGCACCCAACCAGGACTAGAACCCGGGGTGCCAGCACCGCAGGTGGAGGATTAGCCAAGTGAGCCATGGCGCCGGCCCATTTATAGAATCTCTGAAACTAATCAAAAGTGATCCATAAATGCATGCTGTTCAGCATGCTGGTTTCCAGGCAAAATAAATGTTGAGCTGATGAATTTAGTTATAACTTAGAATTAGCTTGCTGCACTGTCCAGGAAGAAAACTTTTCTGTGAAAACTTACAATGTGATTCTTAAAATTAAGTGAAAAATTTGTTTGGTTCATAGCAATTTCAGAGATAAATAATATGCTTTGGTTAAATAATATAAAGTTTCTATTTATATCAACATTGATTTATAGTTCAATTAAATCACTTAATTTTATATAAACTGGTTGAAAAAAAAGTGAAATGTTACAACTTTTGGGTAAATATTTCTGAGAAATCAAAATTTTAATGTGAGAAGTGGTACGTGAGTAGTCTAGGCTCGTCAAAGCTGTACATTGTGATTAGACTCCTTAGTTCTGGAGCTTTAATTCAAGGTTTGTTTTCCCTCTGACAATATTTTGTTGACAAAATATTGATAACTCTTTGGATTTCAGTATCAAATATATATTTAAAGTATACTGACTTAAGGCCAGATTTTTAAGTGTATAACTAAAATGAAATATTTTAAAAAGTGATTTAGGGAAACCCATGTTAAGTCAGTAAGTATTTTAATTTGGCTTTATTTAATCAAAAAGGCACTTAAGTAATTTTATTTGGCTAAAATGTGCTTGTGAATAAGATGACAAATATGTTACATAATTATTTTTAGAAAAAGCTAATACTTGATGTTTTTTAAAAACAGTGTTAAATAAGATATTATATAGGCACTGTGTATGTGTACAGTAGTTATTTTCAATTTGACAAAATAATGGTTTATTTTTTTTAGATGTTTTTAATTTATTTGTAAGGCAGAGTTACAGAGAGGAGAGACAGAGAGAGGTCTTCTGTCCTCTGTTCCACTTCCCAAATGGTCACAATGGCCAGGGCTGAGCCAGGCCAAGCCAGGAGCCTGGAACTCCATATGGCTTTCCCAAGTATATGGCAGGGGCCCAGATACTTGGGCCATCTTCTGCTATGATCCCAGGCATATAACATGGATCTGAAGTGGAGCAGCAGAGACTTGAACAAGTGCTCATATGGGATTCTGGCTTGTAAGTGAGGCTTAACTCACCTTGCCATAATGCCAGCGCCAATGAAATGGTTTAATATTGTCTCATGCATTTCATTTACTCATTATTTTTGACTTTATTTATAGATGAGGGAAGAAAGATATGTAATTTTTTTCTTTTCTAATTTTATTTTCCCAATTTTCAAAGGACAAATTCAATATAGAGAAAAGAGAATTACTATTTTAGTCCTGTTGCATTTCTTCATCAATGATAAATATTTTTAAAAGCAGACTTTGTATTTACTGATAATAAAACTAGCAGTAATAGGCACTATGACTGAGTACTTAGGAAATTCCAGTGTCTCAGTTCATAGCATGCTATGAAATAAGTACTTCTGACACCAGGAAGAAGCAAACATAGAAACCTATCACCCCTGTTGGTACTGAATTACTCTTATCTACAGGAGTATTATACTGTTGGATAATTTTTTAAAAATATTTATTTGTTTTACACGAAAGGCAGAATTACAGAGAGGGAGAGGCAGAGGCATAAAGAGAGAGAAATTTTCCAACTGTTGAATCATTCTGCAAATGGCAGTGATGGGTGGAGCTGGGCTAATCCAAAGCCAGGACCAAGGAGCTTCTTCCCAGTCTCCCATGTGAGTGCAGGGGCCCAAGGACTTGGGCCATATTCCACTGCTTTCCCAGGCCATAGAAGGCAGCTGGATTGGAACTATAGCACCCAGAACTCAAACAGGTGCCCATATGGTATGCTGTCACTGCATATAGTTGCTTAACCCACTATACCACAGCACCCACTACAACTACTGAATAATTTTTATGAAGTTATAATGCCCATGTGTAAAATCAACAAATAAAAATAAAGTAATTTTAATGAAAAATACATAGGATTTTGAATGCCCAAGCACATCTACTTTAGAAGACAGTGAACTAGTAAGATATTTTCGTATGTACGACATATGTATCAGCATATATGCTTATATGTTAGTGGAATCATCATGAATATGTTACTAATGTCATGTGTCTGTTGAAATTATGACATAAAAACCATAAGTGATATTACCCTTAGTAACATGATTTACCAATAAAATTCAGTTTAAAAAATGAATGGCAAAATTGTAGTAGGTTTTTGAGTAAGAAATAATTATCCTTTTTTTTCCTTGGTATCGGCTTGCCTCAAAAATTAGCACATATATCACCATTTCTACGTGAATATTTGGTGCTGTATCTTTGGGATTCCTTTTTTGAGTTTAATTCAGCTGTGTAGTATTGTCTTCCAAATTCTCACATTCTCTGGCATCCCCTCTTTCCCAACAGCTTTGGTGTCAAAGAAAAAAAGAGCATGTATTTTCAACACTCTAGGCAGTGGTAACAGCTCCTTTTTAGTATCACTGAGTAAAGCAGTTTTAGCCAGATTACAGAAACAAAAAGTGATAGAGTTGGCATTTGTACCTTGACTGTCTACTGTGTCTAAGGCAACATTGTCATGTTTCTGTTGGATCACGATAGACTGTGCACCCTCCTGTAGTCAGTTCATGGACTTGCCATTCCCACTTCAGCTCGCCTCTTTCCCATTTCTTCATATTTCATGTCCTGGAGGTGGAGAAACTGTAGTCTATTAGATGAACTGGTTTATAAAACCAAAATGGTTTTAAGTTAACATAGATTGGGGCTGGTGCTGTGGCACAGAGGGTTAGAGCCCCAGCCTGTAGTGCTGGCATCCCATATGGGCACCAGTTCAAGTCCCATCTGCTGCACTTCTGATCCAGCTCTCTGCTGTGGCCTGGGAAAGTAGTAGAAGATGGCCCAAGTCCATGGACCTCTGCACCCACATGGGAGACCTGGAAGAAGCTCCTGGCTCCTGGCTTTGGATCAGCTCAGCTCTGGCCGTTGTGGCCATTTGGGGGAGTGAACCACCGGATGGAAGACCTCTCTCTCTGGCTCTACCTCTCTTTGTAACTCTGTCTTTCAAAATAAAATAAAATAAAATAAATCTTTTTTAAAAAGGTAACAGATTATAATTACCAGTTATGTTCTTGATTCCTGCTTCTATCTGTGGTTTACATAATTAAATATATCCAATATTTGAAATAATAGCCAAAACACTGACATTTGAGCATTTCTTCTTATTAATAAATATTTTATAATCTGTTCAGACATAAATTTTAAAATTTAAGGATGAATTTAAAAGTGTTTGGGCCTGGCATTGTGGTGCAGTGGTTTAAAACTGGCTCCTGTAAGGTTAACATACCTTGGGTGCACTGGTTGCAGTCATGGCTTCTCCACTTCTTATCCAGCTCCCTGATAATGCGCTGGGAAAGCAGCAGCAGATGACCCAGGTGCTTGGGCCCCTGCTACTCACTGGGGAGACGGGATGAAGCTCTTGACTCCCTGCATGGGTCTGGCCCAGCCCAATCCATTATTACCATTTGAGGAGTGAACCAGCAAATGGAAGATCTCTTTTCTCCCTTGCTTTCTCTTTAACTCTGTCTTTCAAATAAAAAAAAAGTTTTTAATTTATAGTTTGTGTGAGTACTAAATAGAAACTGACTACTCACAGATGACATTTCTTTCTAAAGTAAAATAATATTTTTGGCCAGCGCCGCAGCTCACTAGGCTAATCCTCCGTCTTGCAGCGCCGGCCGGCACACCGGGTTCTAGTCCCGATCAGGGCGCTGGATTCTGTCCCGGTTGCCCCTCTTCCAGGCCAGCTCTCTGCTGTGGCCAGGGAGTGCAGTGGAGGATGGCCCAAGTACTTGGGCCCTGCACCCCATAGGAGACCAGGATAAGTACCTGGCTCCTGCCATCAGATCAGCGCGGTGTGCCGGTCGCAGCGCGCTGTCCGCAGCGGCCATTGGCGGGTGAACCAACGGCAAAAAGGAAGACCTTTCTCTCTGTCTCCCTCTCTCTCTCACTGTCCACTCTGCCTGGCAAAAAATAATACTTTTGTATTTTTTATGAATGCATAGAGAAAACTTATAGAAATTACAATTTTCAGTGACTCATTGTGACAGTTATTTTTGATATTGACAGAATAAAAATTATTTTATTGATTTCTTATTTAAACAAATATGTTCCTTAGAAAAATCTGTAAACTATGTTAAATATATTGTTATCTGACCATATTTTATATTCTTGAGGTTTAAATGGCTCCATTACACCTGACTTCTCGGGCAGGGTTTGTAACTGAAAATCACTAGAAATACGAATATTGGTTACTGTGAGGAGGATGGTGTGTAGCCTTTGCAGATTTCTTTTCTTTTTTTTAAGATTCATTTATTTATTGCAAGTCAGAGTTACACAGAGAGAGGAGAGGCAGAGTGAGAGGTCTTCCATCCGATGGTTCTCTCCCTAATTGGTCACAATGACTGGAGCTGCACTGATCCGAAGCCAGGAGCTTCTTCCAGGTCTCTCACGCAGTGCAGGGGCCCAAGGACTTGGGCCATCTTCTACTGCTTTCCCAGGCCACAGCAGAGAGCTGGATGGGAAGTGGAGCAGCTGGGACTAGAATCTAGAACCGGTGCCCATGTGGGATGCCGGTGCTTCAGGCCAGGGTGTTAACCCACTGTGCCACAGAACTGGCCCCATATGCAGATTTCTAAGCCACTGACCTGCTGGTGCCCAAGGCGAAGGTAGGAGGAGATGTGCACACTCAGGTTCCTGCAGCCTCTGCTCACACTGGACCCTCAGACTGTACTGTGACTCACACATAGTAAGCTGGCATTTTAAGAAATAAAGAGTTTGAATAACTTAGCTGGTAGATTGAGGCAAAGGCATTGACATATTCTTTGTTCTTAATTTTTTGTTTAAATGGTGGTTCTTTCAGTAAGATTAGCTATTTGTGAAAACTGAGAGAAAACGAGTGAAACGTGATAAGGCAGCTTACTTAAGTGTTTTACTTAATTTGCAGAGGAATAGTCAAGTTATTCCTGGCATGTGAAATACCAGCATCCTACACAAGTAGGCACTCAGGAGACTACTACTGCTTAAGACCCTGGCCTTTTCAGAGGCTCATTGTGGCAATTATTTTTAGTATTAACAGAATAAAAAATTACTTTATTGATTTCTTATTTCAACAAATATGTTCCTTAGAAAAATCTGTAAGCTATATTAAATATATTGTTATCAGACCATATGGCATAATTGTATTATACAACAGTTTCTAAGTAGTGTGGTGCATATCTGGACTCCCATGTTTTCCTAGTTTTTTGGGGGGTATGGATAGTCCAGAAAAAAATCTTCAGTCTGCTCTAGAAATTTTTCATCTGTATTTATTGTGGTAATCTAGCATTTTATGTAAATATTTAAGAATGACATGACTTTGGGGATAAGAAATAACTTTTCATCAAAATGTAGGTGAATTGGTAACACTGACATGGCTGGTAGAAATATAAATTGGTATAGCATTATTTTGGGGGGGGGGGTTGGGAGAAGTGTCATAGGTAGGTCTTAAATCTGTGTTACTTTTCAAACCTAAACACCAGAGCCCAGGACTTTGTTGTAAATTTTAACACTAGTTTTTCATAATAGCAAAACACTACAAATAACTAAGTGACACAGAGGGATGACTAAATTATACAACTCGAGGTAATAAACATCCTTACTTTAAAACTACTGTGTGCAACTAGGATTTTTGAGGCTCTTGGAGAGGTCTGAATATGGCCTGGGCATGAGATGAACTGTTGTTAATTTTACTGGATATGATCAGAGGTGGTTTAAATGGGTAGTTTACTGGTGGTTTAAAAAAAATCTATCCAAGATACATAAACAAAACAGGGGATCTTTGGGATAGTGACACAGTAGCTGATTGGGATGCCAGCATCTCCTTGGGATGCCAGCATCTCCTGTCAGAATCCTGGCTCCACTTACAATCCAGCTTCCTTCTAATGTGCATCAGGATAGGCAGCAGATGATGGCTAAAGTGCCTGGGTCTCTGGCTTCCACATGAGAGAACCTTTCTGAGTTCTAGGCTCCTGACTTTGGCCTGGCACAGCCCCAGGGGAGTGAGCCAGAAGATGGAAGATATATCTCTCCCTTTAAAATATATAAAAAGAAAGGTTATATAAGTGCTTTGAATACCACAAATGGAATAAAGAAAAAATAGTTTAACAATAACAAAACAACAAAGCCAGGGAGGAGATAGATGAAGCCAAATTTACAAAAGACTGCAGTGATTGGAGCTCCATGATAGGATGGGGATAAACTGATCTCTCTACTTTGGACTTTTTGAAAAAATTAAAAACAAAAGTACCAGCATAAATATATATAAATTAAAACAGAAGGAGATGGGTCATGGTATTTTAATTTTTTTATTTGACAGAGTTAGATAGTGAGAGACAAAAAGAAAGGTCTTCCTTCCATTGGTTCACCCCCTAAATGGCCACTACAGCCGGAGCTATGCCAATCCGAAGCTAGGAGCCAGGTGCTTCTTTCTGGTCTCCCATGTGGGTGCAGGAGCCCAAGCACCTGGGCCATCCTCCACTGCCTTCTGGGCCACAGCAGAGAGCTGTACTGGAAGAAGAGCAACCAGGACTAGAAACCGGCACCCTTATGGGATGCTGGCGCTGCAGGTGGAGGATTAACCTAGTGCGCCATGGCGCTGGCTCCAGTTCATGGTATTTTAAGTGAACAAAGCACAGTATAAAGTTTTTGCATGTTGTGGTAATATGGTTCCTCCCTTTACATTTTATATTTATTTATTACAAAAAATAATTAAAACCATACACTAAGAATGCTTGTGTGGTTGTATCTCATCAGTGTGATCACGACTATGTTCATGTTCCTTTTCTTAGCCTCTTATTCTTGGATGTCTGCCTTGACTATGTTTACTGGTGTTTTACAAAGGTTCAGGAAAGAACATCCTCAATAGGAGCAGAAGGGTAGATCACTTAGCCTTATGTGGAGCTTGCTCTTTGCCAGGAGATAAGCTCCCAGGTTTATAGTGCTTCCCTTTCTCTGCCCTCTGTTGGGTGTGAGCCTCACCCTGTTCATGAACTGCGAGAGCCTTCTTGGTCTTTGCAACAAGAAGGGGATTTCAGATAGGACTCCAGTATGTATTTGCCAGAGAATTGCTGTTAGGCAGTACTTTTAGAGGCAGATGGATAAGAATACTAGTTAACTTAGCCATATTACAAGCTCATTTCTTTCTTTTTTTGTTTTGTTTTGACAGGCAGAGTTAGACAGTGAGAGAGATGGAGAGAAATCTTTTCTTTTTTTAAGATTTATTTTATTTATTTGAAAATCAGAGTTACAGAGAAAGAGGGAAAGAGGTCTTCCATCCACTGCTTCACTCCCCACATGGCAGCAATGCTGGTGGTAGCTTATCCAAAGCCAGGAAGCCAGAGCTTCTTCTGGGTCTCCCACATGGGTGCAGGGGCCCAAGGAGTTGGGCCATTCTCCACTGCTTTCCCAGGTGCAGTAGCAGGGAGCTGGATTGGAAATGGAGCAGCTGGGACCTGAACCAGTGCCTATATGAGGTGCCAGCATTGCAAGTGGCAGCTTAATCTGCTATGCCACAATGCTGGCTCCCAAACTCATTTATTTAAGGCTACTTTACCATATTACTCTACTTAAAATTTTCCATTTCTTTTGTTTAATTTCTTATCCTTCACCCCTTTCTGGTAGAGCCCCCACCTGTTAGCATTCCCCGTGTCATATTTTTGCACACCAGTTTTCCATTGTGCTGTATTAATGTTTTTTCATTTCATTTAGTATGAATATTACATCTCATTACATAGTTAGTTTCTCTTTAGAACTAGATTGTGAACCTTGTTATGTCAGAGACTTGTTGCATGTTATGTGTCTCCAACTCTTACTGTTACTTGTGTAAAAAGAGCTCAGGAAATACCGGATAGTTAAGTAAGCTTTCCTATGGGGTCAGCTACATTTCTATCATAGTCAGGACATATTAAAGGTATTCTTTCATGCAGATACCTTACATAAAATAAATCTATTGCTGACAACCTAATGGCTCTGGCTAAAATTTCTAGTATATTGAAAAGAAATGGTGAGAGTGGGCATCCCTCTCTGGTACCAGATCTCAGTGGAAATGCTTCCAACTTTCCCCTACTCAATAGGATGCTGGCCATGGGTTTGTCATAAATTGCCTTGATTGTGTTGAAGAATGGTCCTTTTATACCCAATTTCCTTAGAGTTTTCATAATGAAAGGGTGTTGTACTTTATCACATGCTTTCTCTTCATCTATTGAGATAATCATATGGTTTTTCTTCTGCAGTTTGTTAATACGTTTATTACGTTGATTTATTTTTTATTTTTTTTTTGACAAAGTGGACAGTGAGAGAGAGACAGAGAGAAAGGTCTTCCTTTGCCGTTGGTTCACCCTCCAGTGGCCGCTGTGGCCAGCACGCTGCAGCCAGTGCAGCGCACTGATCCAAAGCCAGGAGCCAGGTATTTATCCTGGTCTCCCATGGGGTGCAGGGCCCAAGCACTTGGGCCATCCTCCACTGCACTCCCTGGCCACAGCAGAGAGCTGGCCTGGAAGAGCGGCAACCAGGACAGAATTTGGCGCCCTGACCGGGACTAGAACCCAGGGTGCCAGCGCCGCAAGGTGGAGGATTAGCTTAGTGAGCCATGGCACTGGCCTGATTCCTATTGTTTCCAAAGTGTCACATGTTTTTTTGACCTACCATATGCTATCCTGGAGAAGAGCTGTAAGAGAATGTAGACTCTGCAGTTTTTTGAAGAAATTTTCTATAGATGCATATTAGATCCCATTGAATAGGGTACAATTTAACACTGACATTTCTTTGTTCATTTTCTGTATGAATGATGCGTTCATTTCTTAAATTGGAATCTTAGCACCACCTACAGTTGTTGAAGTCATCCCTGTATGTGCGTTAATGATTGCTTAATTGTATGCTGTAATTCAAAGCACCTGTATAGATAAAAGTGTTAATTCCTCTTGCTGATTTGAATTCCTGACCAATATTTAACTACCTTCCTTACCACTGTTTATACTTTATATTATGCTTGATATTTATGTTAATTTTAGTTATCTTCATTTTTATTGAGGTAGGACAAATACAGAAAGAGAGATCTCTTCCTGGAGTTTCATACTCAAAGGCCTACATACACAAGATGAACCTGTAGAATGTTGAGAGCTATGAACTTAATGTGGGTGTTCCCACCTGAGTGGCAGGACCCAAAGACCCAAGCCATCACCTGCTAATTTTCAAAGGTGAGTACCAGTTGGAACCTTGAAATAAGTGGAGTTGAGGCCTGAACTCAACACAACAATATAGGATATGGATATCACACCAGTGGCCCCAACATATTGTAGATTATCTTACCAATAACAGGCATTTATTAAGCACTAACTGTTATCTAGGTATAGTACTGCTCAATTTCCATACATTTTTTGTTTAATCCTCAAAACAAACCTTGCTGTTTAGATGCTCTTTTTATCCCCATTATATGATTGATAAATTGGGGACTAGTGCTATGGCGTAGCAGGCTAATCCTCTACCTGCAGTGCCAACATCCCATATGACCACTGGTTCATGTCCCAGCTGCTCCTGTTCAATGCAGGTGTCTGCTAATGGCAGAGAAAACCAGGACATTGCCCAAGTCCTTCGGCCCATGCACCCTCAGGGGAGTCATGGAAAAGGTTCTTGCTCCTGAAGTTGATTCGGCGCAGCTCCAGCAGTTGTGGCCATTGGGAAGTGAACAAGCAGAAAGAGGACCATTCTTATTGTATGTGACTCTGCCTCTCAAATAAATGAACAAAATTATCTTTAAAAAGAAAGTAGAGTTGAAAATATTTTAAAAAATGAGAAATTGAGACTGAGGTGGAGATCTCACAAAAAGAAAAAGGTTGACCTCTGATCTGAATTCAAGACTGTATTTCTTCCAAGCTACCAGGTCACACTGAGGATCGGATGATAAGTTCTGTGAACAGGAGGCACTCCAGGCTGCATACACAGCAGGAAGGGGAGAGCCCATGTCTGCCTGCTGGGGTTTTGAGTAACAGGAAGTCACTTTGTGGGATTCTCAGAGTCCTGAGCTGGGTCCTGATGGACATCCCCAGTGAATATAGGACTACTCCAAGGTCAGGAAGTGATCAGAGTGACAGTAAGTGCAGACATACAGGGTGTGCACAATTGTGGTGCCTTGGAGCTAATGAATTTCAAAGTCAGCTGAGGAACAGGGTGTCCCTCTTTACACCACACACAAAATACACAAAAACAGGAAAACGCAAATGTGTGTGTGTGTATGTATGTGTGTGTGTGTGTGTGTGTGAGAAAGAGAGAGAGAAAGCGCATGCTAGAAAGAGTGAAAGGACAGATGGAAGGAAGATTAGAAGCAAACACTAGGGAAAACTACAGAAGATTATATTTCAACTACTGCTGTGAAGATTTTCTTAAATAGTGATCAAAAACTAGAAACAATAATGAAAAGATCTGCATATCTTACAAGTTAAAAGGTAAATCCTTTTGAAAGTGACAAACATAAATAGAATCAAAAGAGAAATATGGGGGCCGGCGCCATGGCTAACTTGGTTAATCCTCCACCTGCGGTGCCGGCATCCCATATGGGCGCTGGGTTCTTGTCCTGGTTGCTCCTCTTCCAGTCCAGCTCTCTGCTGTGGCCCAGGAGGGCAGTGGAGGATGGCCCAAGTCCCAAGTCCCTACTAAGAGGTCCGCTGGCTGCTTTGCACAGAAGAACGCAAACAAAAGGTACTCATGGGGAAAGCTTTCCTCTGGAATCCAGGGGTTTTCTAAGTGTGTTCAGCTGGTGGACGTCCTGTCAGGTGTCACAGGCGGATACACACATACGGATGAGGAGCTGGCAGTCACAGGGCAGGTGTGGGGATTGTTTTCTTCAGAATCTGCCATCCCCACCAATTAAATTTACAAGATTACCATTTCCTAAATGTAAGCTCTTATGGGGAGTAAGAATATGTGTCGCCTAAGTATGTCCCTGAGGGAGGGATGGACTTTGTATTTCTCAGCTGGCCTCAGCTGGCATAGACATGGTATGGTGTGTAAGGACATAGCACTGTTTGTTGTCCTGCCATCTCCAGTGAGAAGATGGGGGATAAATACATGGGGGATAAATACATGGTTCAGTTGTAGAATAATTTACAATTAGGTAGCTCCTCATGGAACTTTGGGGGAAGAAAATTGCCTACATCTATTCCAAGGTACATTTAAATATTCCTCTTGGTATTGGAGGTTGTGGCAGAAGATGTAAAGCTGCCGCTAGGAACATTAGCATTCCATATCACAGTGCCTGGGATCAAGTCCTGCCTTAGTCCTCTGATGCAGGTTCCTCCTAGAGCCCTGGGAGGCAGCACACAGTGCCCTAAGTCCTTGAGATCCTCCTGGACATGTGGGAGACCCAGTAGGAGCTCATGGTTCTTGGCTTTTACCTGGCCAAGCCCTGGCTGTTATAGGCATTTGCAGTGTTAATCAGCAAATGGAAGATCTATCTCTCTGTATCTCCGCAATTCAGATACATACTAATGAAAACTTAACATTTGAAACTGTTAGGCTATGGATCAGACTTGGGGTAATCCCTTGCATTTCTCTAAGGTTAGATATAATGTATTCCTTTTCATCTATGATTTTATTTAGCCTGTTTTCTTTATTAGTCTTTAATGGTTTGTCATTTTATTTGCCTTATGTGGAAAATCTCAGTCTTGTATCTTCCTCCTACTAATTTTGTGTTTGAAATACTCTTATTTTTCTCCTTCCTTGAGTTACTGCAACGTACTATTTATTGAAGATCTTAACTGCTTATGTTGTATAGGCACTGACTTATATGGCTCCCATATATTTGCCCTAATGTGCTTTGCCTCAACCTGTGATTGCCTCTCCAAGAAGACTACATGTAGAGTTCTCTATTCCCTGACATAGCAACTGTTTTTTATAGGATTGCCAAATGTTTACTACTCTATCTATATTATTGGTTACTACTTGTATTTCTTTCAAAATTGTACAAATCCTCCCATCCAGCCCTATCATACTGACTGTCACATGATATCATGTATCCAACGCTGTTGTGGTATTCCTATTACATCACTTCTGATACCAACTGTTAATCTCAGGGATATTAAAAGGTTAGCTGAAAGTCACAAGTTTATGTGTGACAGGACAAGAATGTGAACTCAGGTACTGTGATTCCAGAACCTCTGTTCAAAACATCCACATCTAGACACTTGGTAATTGAATGAATGCCATGTTATGGCCACTTGGAACATGTTTGAGTGGAAGTTAATTAATTTCAATGACAGTCCTACTCCACAGCAGCACTCCAGTGTGTTGCCTGCAAAAATTTTTTTGAAACATTCAACAGAATTAGATATTCACTTAATTTCTGGAAAATAGTGGTTGGAAAATGTGTTTACTTAGAAAAGACTGGCGAGAAAAGGACATGTGTGCAGGTTTAAACTGTGGCTGGCACACAGTATGCACTAACATCTTTATTAAATTCACATGAAGGGGCCAGCATTGTGGGTTAGCAGCTAAAGCTACCACTTATGGCAGTGGCATCCCATAAATGGGACCTGTTTCATGTCGAGGGTACTCCATTTCTGAACCAACTCCATGCTAACGGCCTTGGAAAAGCAGGTGAAGATTCCCTAATGTTTGTCCCCTGCAATCCAAATATGAAACCCTAAGGAAACTCCCAGTGAAAGCTTTGAATTAGCCTAGACCTCATTGTTTTAGCCATCTGGGGAGAGTACCAGAATATGGAAGACCTCTGTGTCTCTCAACTTCTCTCAAACTGTCACAATCAAATCAATAAAATAATTTTTTAAAAAAGCATAGGTGTGGGATAGGGGAGTAGAGCAGCCTAGGCTGGAATGGAACTGGAGCTGGATCCAGAGGCTCTAGTAGTGCCTGCTCATGTCAGGAACATGTTCATCTCAGGAACTCCAGGTTGACTGCTATGATTGACAGAAAGGTTGATGTGATCAAAGTGGTGCCATTCAGTGTGCAAAGGACCAGTTTGTACAAAAGATAGAGTAGCTGGGAACCCATCAGATCCATCAGAGCATGAGGGAGGCTCTTTTGGGAAGCAGATTTAGGCACAATTCAGGCGGTAGATTTCAGTGTGTAGCAGTGGGGAATCCCTGCTCCCAGGCGATGCTGTCTTTCAAAGGCAGGAATCCTGGAAAAGGATCCTCCTCAGTGAGGGAGAGAAGCCTTGAGAACAACTCTAAGGTTTCTTAATCTGAAACCACAGTGCTATGGCAGAGCAGGGAGTTCTGGAGCCACAGAATGAGGCTGAGCAGCTGGTGAGTGGGGTTCCTGTGGGTCAGCCAAGGGGGTGGAGAGTGGATCCTGAGTTTCAAAGAGGCTCCGTGGTGTTTAGGAGCTGTTTCATGTCTCTTGGGTGCACAGATGAGGCAAAGTCGGAGAACCTTGGGTTTGGAGTCAATTGAACAGCCTCCTACCAGGGCTCAGGCAAAAGTAGAAAGTATGAGATAAACACATTATTTTATTAAAAAGCAGAAAAAATCCATTTAAAAAATAAGGAAATTTCAAACTTGGAAGAATGGAATTATAGAACACTCATCTTTCACAATGCCATCTTAAGCACATGGCTGCATGCCCATGCATCTAATATACGTGCTCTGATGTGGCCTCAGGGGTTCCTGAGGCATCCACAATGGCTGGGTCGGAGAGACGTTTTCTCTCAGGGAAAGTGCAGTTCAGAGCTTTCCTTCTTCCTTGGGGCCTTCCAGAGACCTCTGCTCCTAGTGGAGAAACTCAGCAAATGCAGTAGAGTTTCTGCAATGTTGAGATGTGCCTCCCTCTGAAAATATTCTAGAGCAGATCAGGTCCCAGTCCTCCTATAGCATCTTGGCACTGGCATCTCTCTGCCATTTCTTGACAGAGGCTTCTCTCTACTGTCCCTGGCCAGTGGTGTGTCAGTGCCATCTCTGGGAAGCAGCATTGCATGCTGAATCCTGGTAATGACATCCACCGGTGCTCCAATACCTGCCTGGAACTCTCCGTGTCTTCAGGAACTCAGCCGTGTGCCCAGCTCAGGAACTCTCCTGGTACTGAAGCTGCCTGAGCAGTGCCAGGGAAGAGTTCCACAGCATGTGTCAGACCTAGGAGGTAAAAGACTGATGAGTGGGTTCCCCCTGAGTAATCATCTTCTGAAATGACTGTGGGCTGAGTTACATGCTGCTCCACCTTAAAGCACACGCCACAGTCAATACCCTCTGTTACCTATCTCGTGCACATACAAGTGCATTCATTTCCACTGAAGTACTTGAAAACAAGAAGTGTATCTGACCTATCTCTGCGTTAACAGTAAACCTGGGGGAGAGAGGTGGGTGTTTGGTCTGGTCTGCTGGTGGAGTGAAAACCTGACCTGTTAGCCCTGTGGTTTCTCCTACTTGCACCATTGCATACACCCTTCCATCACCCAGATACACAGATGGAGTCCTTCCCTTTCTGGCTGAGCTACAGGATGACCTTTAACAGGTATCATTCTGAGCCTTTCCTGAGTGCCTTTGCACTAGCAAGGCTCAAGCACCCTTCTGAAATCATCACAGCTTCCTAAGGCTAAGAGGAGAATTTACTATCATTCTGCTGAGAAACAGTGTTGTTAGCTGGGGAACAATGAGCAAGACTGCGTCCTGCCAGCTGAGTTCTCCAGCAGCTCCCCAGTCTTGTGGGAGAGCGGCTGTCAATATACATGTGGTGGGGACAAGGGTGAGGTTGAGGCTGAGACATAACAAGGAGTTCAATTATGCATAGCAATATTAACTCTGGTTCCAGTTACACATTCTCTTATTTCCCAGGTTATTGATAAGGGCATCTCACACAGGAGATAGCCTCAATGCACTACAAGGTTTTTTGTGAAAAATTTTCCAGGAATATTCAAGTCACTTAACTTATGACTTTGCAACTCTTCTACCCTATCAACTCTCAGCTTTAGGGGGGGCAATGTGACAATTGAATGAACCTGGTCTTTGTAGTCAGAGGTTCCTGTCCTTCTTCTACTACCAACTAGGTGGCAGAATGTCTCTTGATCTTATTTAAGTCATCTATAACATGTGAGAAATAGGTCTAAACAGCATAAGTGAGAATATAATAAAAGAAAGTGAACCAAGCTAAATAGTATTACTGCTTGGTTCTGAAAATCCTCATCACCTGTGACATCGCTTAGTGCCCCGTGTCCCAGAAGGTGGTATCATTACTCTAGCTAGTGCGTCCCCTCATGATAACACCTCACTTCCTTTGCTCCTGATCTGCTCCTCTGTACGCTGCTCCTTCACAACCCTGTGACTCCCTCCTCTCCCCATTCCCACCCACACACAACATTCTACTTCCATCAGATTCTACTTGATGGTAGTGGGGGTCAAGAAGAAGGGAATCACAGGAAAGACATCCTTCTTCCTTCATTGCCAAACAGGCCTCCTTCTCTCCCTACTGTACTGTGGCCTGGCAGATTGCTGCCCATCGTCAGATAGCACTCATGTTGCTCTTTATATTGTTTTTCTATGTAACTTACCTGAAGTGCTGTGCCTTGTTTGTGATCACCTCTACCAGGAAGACTTCCTAGAATTCTGCACCCTGACTTGATGCCCAGTTTGTGCGCTGCAGCCACAACAATCCTATACCTTACTTATATGAAAATGTGTTTATTACTCAGTCTTCTCTATTATAGGACAGAAGCTCCGTGATCTACAATCATTATACCCTAATAATAATAATGAAAATAATAACATTTACTGAGCTCCATGTACCAGATGCTTCTCTAAATACTTACATTATTGAAACCTCAAAATTAAGCCTCATGTGTAAAAAGAATTTAAGACATATGTTTTAAACTAATGAAACTGAACTTTATATATTGAGCTAGTAACTAACCATTAATCTAAGTGTGACCCAAGACAATGTGGCAATAGCATCAAACATCTAAATGTTTGCTGAGTGAATTCATTGTTGAGGATAAGAGTGTCATATTGACATGAGTTAATAAACTGGCATTAGGGTAACTATGTTAGTATATTCTGAGTCTGTGTGGTGATTCTTGTTTCGGGGATGTAATCAGAGAACTCTGACACTTACCCCACAGTGTTACTAACCTTAGAGGCTTCCCAGTCCTCTGTAAAGCCCGTGTCATCCTCTGTGCAGTCTCCCAGTGAGACTGAGGACCCCAGGACTCACCACCTGCACGTTCCTCCATGTATCATCTCGTGACTTGGAGCCTTCAGGCATTCCTGTGAACTAGAGAAAAACAGCCTTGTAGTTCATGTTGGTGTGTAGCTGCCTGCCCATCATAGGCCAGGCACCCATTTGGCACTTACAAAGAAGAACATCACAGTCTAGAGTGGCACAGTCCAGAATAGTGTGTGCCAGCCAGAGGTAGCTACATGAATAAATGAATCAAATATGAATTAGACTTTAGTTCCACAGCCATTCTAGCCACATCAAGTGTTCACTAGGCACATGTATTGGCTGCAGTTTGTATGAGAATGGAACCATTTCTGTGTTCTGGAGACATACGTTGAGAATAACAGAGTCTGAGGAAAGTGAAACATTATGCCACAGTATACCTACCAGAGAGGAGAAAGCGTGAGCCCAGAAACCTGCATGGAGTGTGACTGAGTCTGTTCCTCGATCCTAGAGGATTGTGGACGTGGTGAAGCTCCATGGGTGTGGAAAAGGAATACCTGGAAGCTATGAGTTGAATAGCCCAAAAATTCATATACAACTAAATGAAATGTGAGCTCTTGCCATTTAGACTGTGGTACCTATCACATGCCGGGTTATAAGTGGCCGACAGGGGAACTCAACCTCAAAGGCTGAGATCAGAACACAGTGAACTTCTTTTGTGGAGGGAAAAAAGAATAAACCCTGGCTGTCTGTGTATAACAGCAACCTGGTACCCTGAGAGTTGTCTACAGAAACCCAGGTCAGACCAGCTTTCTCTCCTGTGAGCAGATTGAAGGTATTCTCTTGCACACTCTTACCTTAGGGGCCACTAGTCCTGCTGTCAGCTCTGAGTTCCCAGGTTGTGTTCCCAAGGGAAGGCACTTGCAGGTGTGGAAGCTGATTGAAGGCTTCTTATAGACAGAGAGGATGTGAAGTGCCTGATAGGAAAAAAAGACATCATTATTGGTACCTCTCATTCTGAAAAGAATGAGCATTTGAAGATGAAGGAGATATACAGTTAGCAGGAGGATTACTGAGATCTTGTCACCATGGAAAGGGTCCTACAGGGATCTCAGTTTGCCTTCATGTTACACTCCCTTTCCCCATCAGGCCATGTTCCTGAGACGTCACTGACCTCTCTTGTCTAGATTGGTTCCAAACTGTCCTGGCCCATCAAGAAGGTAAGATCTGCGCTGGGGTGAATATCAGTGGAGAACAGAGTCCAGAGGCCTAATAAGAGGGGCTGGGAGGAGGAGTCGGGGCCCAGACAGAGGAGAAGCAGGAAAGGGGAGCCAGACGAACAGAGCGGTGAGTGGGTGACTTGGAGGGAACAGAGGCCAGGGTGCGCTTGGAGGTCTGGGAGGTCTTGGAGGTAGGAATGATCTTGTGGGAAGAGCTGTTGGTCAGAGCAGGGAGACGGGCAGGGTAGGCAGCTGAAGACTTCTTGTGCTGGAGGACAGGCTTAGGTTTGCCAGAGGGAGGAGCCAGGTGAGGCAGGCAGGTTGGAAAACGGGAATCTGAAGGAGCAGGACTGTGAGGCTGGGGGTGACGCGGGAGAATCGGAGGTAGCTTTTTTGTCATTTTCTGCGAAAATGCTTCTAGTTACTCATCTGGCCAAAGAGCGTCAAAATGAGTAACTGGACACATGCCTAAGACTACGCCCACTTTTATCTCCTACACCACCCCCCCAGGTTATTGCATCACAGAATGCCCCTTATGATGTGTGTGTGTGCCCCTCGCCTTTGATGCAGTGGGGAGCCCCTCTCCCACCAGGGACACAAACCCAGGGGCTAGGTGGAAGAGTGATCATGGCAGATAGCAAAGAGAAGAAATGAGACTGTAATGCCATCCTCTGCCCTTGGGACTGGATGTGCTTTTGTCCAGATACACTCTTTTCTAAGGGCTAGGATAAAGTTAGGAGGTTGGGGCTTGGAAGACAAGTCTGCTGCTGGTGACAAAGTGGTGCGAATGAATCCTGTGCAGATTGGCAGAAGGGCAGATTGGCCCAGAGCACTGGAAAGCAGCCAGGCCTCTCCTGTGCTCCTGGGCAGGTCTTTCACTGCTGCATCACAGCAGAGCTTCACGCTTGTGGACCCTTGGTTTGTTGCCTGACTCTGAGCTGAAACCAACAACATAGCACCCATGTTATGGATTTCTGCCCACTCATGAGTGTCCACTGAATGTATCTGGATCATGCACTCACTTGATCTCCTATAATTAAGTCAAAAGATTATTCTTTTTAAACGTTCGTTCATGAAATTTTGTTTCTATACATATCTGCTTCTATACATGTTTTAGTTTCTATACATGAATTTGGTTTAGTCTCCAAATTGTATATGGTAGCCTTTATTTGGTTTAGGTAGCTCTCATTTCTTATTCTTTTAAATTCTTTAGCCATCTACATTTCAAGATTAATTCTTTATTCTGACTTCTTGTCCTTTCATGTGGTTTCAGCGTTTCTAGTATACTTTCCTGTGAACATTTTTTTTTTATTTGACAGGTAGAGTCATCGACAGTGAGAGAGAGACAGAAAGGTCTTCCTTCCATTGGTTCACTCCCCAGATGGCCGCTACTGCCGGCGTTGTGCCGATCCGAAGCCATGAGCCAAGTGCTTCTTCCTTGTCTCCCATGTGGGTGCAGGGGCCCAAGCACTTGGGCCATCCTCCACTGCCATCCTGGGCCACAGCAGAGAGCTAGAATGGAAGAGGAGCAACTGGGACTAGAACCTGATGCCGGCCCCTTCCTGTGAACAATTTTATGTCTCCTCTGCTCTTACCAGAGCTCAAATAGATCACGTATCATTTCCTGATGTTTTTTGTGTTATGCATTTCATACAATTTTAGATTTCTATTTTGAGCTCTTTTGTTGTTTCATTAAGTACTCCAAATTGTGACCATGAAAATGTTTTTAAACTATGAGGACTAGGCAGTCATGCCACATGTGTAAGTCCCTGAGAGCAGGAGCCATGTCTCATTTTTTATATTTAGATAGCAGATATTGTGGGAAGGCTAATCATGGACATTCCTACAATATTTATATGCAAATGAAAGCACTGTCTCTCAAATAGAGTGAGCCTGTCCAAAGTTAAATATGAGGTCCTTTGTGGCTAGACTTCTGGCTTCCTGCGTACTTGTGTTCTAATCTAGGTCTAGTGTAATCTCACTACCTGTTTATACCAAGGGTGAAGCACGCAAGGCATGTATAAGGCATGGACTCTGGCACCAGAGACTTGTGAGTGCCTTCACAATTTCACAGTCCAGCCTCCACTTCCTTGTAGCCCCTTCAAGAATCCTAAAACACTCTCATTGAACAGGGAGATAGCTCTTGAGGTGAAAGTCTGCTCCACTCCTCATCTGTCAACAAATTAAATGTTCTCTTTCTTTCATGCCCAACCCTCATGATCATTATTTTGATTTGGCACAGTGGGACAGGGACCAAGCTTTTGGTAACTGTGAATATCAGATATCCAACCAAAGTAGGATGCTCATCCGTAGAAAACACGGAGGCAGCTATGAGGAGAGCACAGGTCTCAGACTGTGGGATTTAGAGGTTCCAGCTGTACAGAAACTTGAGTACTCAGTGTTGCAGCTGAGATTTTTAAAGATTTTCAGGACTGCAGGTGGGCACCGCAGCTCAATAGGCTAATCTTCCATCTAGCGGCGCCAGCACACCGGGTTCTAGTCCCGGTCGGGGTGCTGGATTCTGTCCTGGTTGCCCCCCTTCCAGGCCAGCTCTCTGCTATGGCCCAGGAGTGCAGTGGAGGATGGCCTAAGTGCTTGGACCCTACACCCCATGGGAGACCAGGAGAAGCATGTGGCTCTTGCCTTCGGATCAGTGCGGTGCGCCAGCTGCAGCACGCCGGCCGCAGCGGCCATTGGAGGGTGAACCAACGGCAAAGGAAGACCTTTCTCACTCTCTCTCTCACTGTCCACTCTGCCTGTATAAAAAAATTTCAGGACTGCAAAGGCGCGGGGAGCTCAGTTGCAAGTTACCAGAATCATCCCCCTGGAATTAACACACCATTTGAAGACAAGTGATGAAGCTGGGCTGTCACATATTTCCCAGCCTAATTAACTTGGGAAATGGACACAAGATAATAGCAGAAGGGAGGTGGGGAATGTTGATAGGACAGTAACCAGGTATCACATAGGAAGTCTACAGAGACATATAAAGCATGGTGGGGATTTTGGTGACTGCCTTAGGTTGAGAGTTTTTCTAACAATCTCTCTTATTGAGAAAAGACAAGATGCCTCCCACACAGACACCCACAGTCCACTGATGGTCAGCATTAAAATCACCAGGGTAGCATGGCTGAATGTGTAATGTAAACTTTGCCCCTTCCTGTTCCTTCTGCCTCTACATCTCTAAGCACCCCTTGCTCTTTCCCACATTGTGCAGTGTATCTTGTGTGCTTCAGCAGGCACAGGTCACCATGAAATGTTATTTTGCAAGACTGATCTTAGAAAATATTATTGGATTGGGGTGGGCAGGACTGATGTGAGTCACAAGTGAGAGTTTGCTACAGTACAGCAGGTATTAAGCATCTATAGAAGGTGAAGTTAAACAATAAAGAGTACAGGGGGGCTGTGGCTTACTAGGCTAAGCCTTGCCTGCAGCACTGATATCCTGTGGATGCCAGTTCATGTTCTGGCTGCTCCTCTTCTGACCCAGCTCTCTGCTCATGGCCTGGAAGAGCAGTGGAAGATGGCCTAAGTGCTTGGGTCCTTTGTCTATCTCCCCCTTTTCATTATCCTCTGGGTGAAAAGGGAACTGAGCAAAAAGAGTAGTGGGCTCTGAGTACTGGGCTCAGTACTCATGGATAGAAAGAGCAGCCAGAGTCAGTTCAGTCAGAGTACAGTATTGTTTTGTGATACCCTTAGTCCGTCACTTAATCTTTTCATTCACCTGTGGTAAAGAGTTTATAGAAAGGCACATTTGACCATCACTAGATTGAGATACCTCCACATAGCAATTGAAAATGCATCCAGGTGCCAGCGCTGTGGTGCAGGAGGTTAATAATCCACCTGTAGCACCAGCATGCCACATGGGCACCAGTTCAAGTCCTGGCTGCTCCACTTCCAGTCCAGCTCTCTGCTATGGCCTGGGAAAGAATGAGAAGATGGCCCAAGTCCTTGGGCCCCTGCACCCTCATGGGAGATCTGGAGGAAGCCCCTGGCTCCTGGCTTTGGATCGGCCCAGTTCCAGCCATTGCCGCCGTTTTGGGAGTTAACCAGCGGATGGAAGACCTTTCTCTCTGTCTCTCCCTCTCACTGTCTGTAATACAGCCTGTCAAATAAATAAAAAACTAAAATATTAAAAAAGAAAATGCACCCCTTTGTTTTTGTGTGGTTTTTATTCCTTCCTTTCTAATGGGCCTGATAAGTGAACAGTTTTATCCAAATGAAAATTTCCCTCATATACATTTAAATTTTCATGACTTCTACTAAGGTTAGCCAATTCTTCCAAAAATGCAAACATTCTAGTCTTATAATTTTGGTATATACAACTAACTGGAATTCCAGTTCCTTGAATTAGAGCAAACCCTTTACCAAAAGAAAAGTTATACATTAGTGTTGTGGTGTAGCAGGTGAGGTTGCCACCTGCAATGGTGACATCAGATATGGGTGCCTGTTCCTGTGTTGGCTGTTCTACTTCTGATTCAGCTCCCTGATAATGGCCTGGGAAGGGCTGCAGAAGGTAGCCAAAGCTTAGGCCCCTGCTACCCATGTGGGAGACCTGGAAGCAGCCCCTGGCTCTGTCTTCAGCCTGGCCCAGTCCTGGCCACTGTGGCCATCTGGGGAGTGAACCAGCAGCTGGAAGATCTTTCTCTTTGTGTCTCCGTATCTCTGTAACTCTTCGTTTCAAACAAGTAAATAAATGTCTTTTTAAAAAGAAAAGAGTAAAAATACTTGAGCTCTCCTAACTGGATCTAGGGCTATTAATGATCAAATCTAAATTGACCTTGACCAAGTCCAGTTTCTATCTCACCCAGTTAAGTTACCTGAGGCCTTCTACAGGACCTAACTCAGTAAAGTAAGCAGAAGGAAAAATTGCTCAATAAACTCAGGGGTCTCAGAACACAAAATTTTGGAGGTCATAATCTGAACAACTCATGCCCATTAACTACAAGTCAGTGGGCACAGTGGGCCCTTGCCTGGTACCTTGATCACATGGTGCTCCGGAGGGTCACTTTGAGTTCTACCTCAGACACACATCTGATGCCAATCCACTTAGAGGAATAACCTGAGAAAAGTTAGAGTGGTGCTGGTGTTGTGGCCTAGCAGGTAGAGCCCCCAACTGCAGTGCTGGCATCCCATATGGGCACCAGTTTAAGTCCCATATGCTCCACTTCTCATCCAGCTCTCTTCTATGGCCTGGGAAAGCAGTTGAAGATGGCCCAAGTCCTTGGGCCCCTGCACCCACACAGGAGACCCAGAAAAAGCTCCTGGCTCCTGGCTTCAGATCAGCACAGCTCCGGGCATTGTGGCCACCTGGGGAATGAACAAGCAGATAGAAGAGTTCTCTCTCTTTCTGCCTCTGCTTCTCTGTAATTCTACCTTTCAAATAAATAAATAAATGTTTTATATTTTGTTAATTAATATTTTAACAAATTTCCTAAGTACAACTTTAGGTATATAGTTATTCTTCCCACCATACCTGCCCACCCACCCACACTCCACCCTACCTACTCCTGCCTCTCCCCTTCCGAGTTCCAGCCCCATTAAGATTCATTTTCAATTAACTTTGTATACAGAAGAACAATTTTTATACTAAGTAAATATTTCAACAATTTGCAAACACACACACACACAAAACAACTGTTTGAGAATTAGTTTTACAGTTAACTCTCATAATACACTTATTGAGGTAGAGGTCATGCATGGGGAGTTAGTATTCTTATGTATGTCAGTGACCACCCAAGGCTCTTGACATTAGTTACCTTGGCTATGCAAGCCTCTCGAAATCAAAAATTCTGTCAGTATTTAGATAAGGCTGTATACAAATCCTAAGTTCTCTCTTCCCTTAAAAGTACATCCTTCTTTGATGGCCACTTACTTTTGCTGGGGTCTCACTCACAGATATCCTTTATGTAGAATATTTTTGCCACAGCGTCTTGGCTTTCCATGCCAGAAATGTTCATGAGTTTTCAGCTAGACCAGGATGACTTAAGGGCTGATTCTGAAGTCAGAGTGTTACTTAAAGTGATTGTCATTCTATGGGTCTGCTATGTGGACTGCTTCCCACTCCTATTTTTTAAGAGATCCAACCTTAATTGAATTTATACACATATATTAAATTCAATAAATAGTATGAAAAGAGTTCAACAAATAGTATGAAGAAAAAAATGATAAAACAAACAAAAAACTATTCCTTATAAGTCAAGATAAGGGCAGCTTCTTTTTTAAGTGTCAATTTCACTTATACAGATTTCATTTTAGGTGCTCTATTACTTCTCATAAATCAGTGAGAACATATGCTATTTGTCCCATCAGGACTGGCTTACATCACTAAGTATTCTTCCATTTTGATGCAAATGACCAGATTTCATTTTTACCACTGTGTAGTACCCCATAGTGCACATATCCCATAGTTTTTATCTAGTCTTTGGTTGATATGCATTTAGGCTAATTCCATGTCTTAGCTATTGTGAATTGAGCTGCAATAAACATGGGGGTGCAGAAAGCTCTTATTTACTCACCAGGAAGTTTTCGTGCCAACAGCATCTTTCTGAGAGAATTGGAAGAGGTAGGAAAAACATGTCTGCCATAAAGTGCAACACTCTTCTTGGGGAAAAAGCAAAGGCTTTACTTATTTACTTTTTGAAGAGGTACATGAGGTCTTTAATTGGCTCACATGAGTAGGAAGATTTATCCTCTGTTTGCACCTGTGAAGACTCAAGAGGTAAAAGGTTAATTCTTGACAAAGGTACGCAAGTTAGACTACCATATATTTGACACACTAACAGTGGTAAGTAGCACCTGGTTAGAGCCTTTATGTTTATGCTGAAGGTCAAAAGGGAATCCTTCCAAGTTTTGCCAAAACTGGATCTCATGAGTCCATCTATACATGACTTCTAGAGTCTGATACTGAGAGAATTTTGTTACCATACTATGACAGAGCCTTTTCAACCTGAACTGCATTGATAATATGCTTCATGTGATCTTGAGTATATGAATCATGTGACTTTTTCTGGTAAAAAAGTGAAGATGGACAAACATGAAAGAAACCTGCAATCGCAACACTCAAAGAATTGTAGCAAAATTAATCAAGATTAGGGGCTCTTATTTGGCAAATTGTGATTCTTTGATTCTGGAATTTCTTTTTCAAAGATTGGACTAAAATCATTTATATGATAATGAAGTGAATCTAATGTGGAATAAGGAGGCAGGTTGCTAGTTTAGGTCTGCTGAGCTGGAAGTCACAGGCCCCCATGCGTAATTCTTACTTATGAATCAAAAATCTCTCTTTCCCAGGTTGTATTTGCTTTATCCAGGACCTACATGAAAATGAAAAGACCAATTGAAGTTCCACATGCAACTTGTAGAGGTGCCATGTAATTCCCAGGTGGCTTCATAAATATGGAAGAACCACACCCTTCCTCATAAAAGAGGCCAAAAACAGAGAGGGGCTCTCTGTTTCAACAGTGACCATGGCTGGGAGTGCTTCCAGGTGCTCTGTCTCCCCTCCTCAAGGCTTCCTCCCTTTGGGCAGTCCTCTGGCCAACTACCCACTCATGGTAGGTATTTCTCCATATTGGGCAACCCACACTCATGCATGTATGTGTGTTGACTTTCTTGCCATTTTGAATAAAATTTATCACTGGCAACTTATACATGTCTGCACATAGAATGCTTGCCTCTGTGCAAGACAAGAGCCTGGAATAAAAATTAAAATACACATGCCACATCATATGTAGTCAGTGTCACCAAAAGTTATGCTTGAAAATGGTTAAAATAGTTAGATTTTATGTCATGTTTGCTTTGTCACAATTTTTAACAATGTCCTAGTTCATGATTTGGAGTTAAGAGATTCTGAGTTTGTTGGAGAGGGCTGTGGGGAGTATGAACCAAGTTCAGGGACTTAGAATGTGTTCTTCATTTCAAGGGACCAAAAATGAATCTGATATGGTTAAAATATGGAAATGATTACTGTAAGATTTCATGAATCACATAGTTTGTTACTATATAGTTTTATTTTCTTCTTCACAAAGCTTAAATGGGGAGGAGTAGTGCCAACAAATTCAGGAATTACAATCCACTCACTATTTAAAGTACATTAATCATGTAATGAGTGAGTCCTAATTTAGACTCCAACTATTAAACTCAACTTTTCTCAATTAGGATGGAAGCAGGCCTCTGTGGTATGCAAAATCGGATTGAAGTTGGAGGTGTCCCTCTGTGTTTGGAATTCCTGACAGACCTGGCTGGACCGACACAGCAGAAATAGGGAAAGGTGCATAGTTCCCTCGAAACTGGAGAATGGTGCAGTGTTGGCCAGCAAGGCAGGAGGATGTTCTGACAGCCCAGTGCACACCCTGCTCATCCTGAGAGAGCTGAGAGGTGCCCGACAGTGCAGAGCCCCACAGCCTACCCTCTCAAAGTGCCTGTCAGATCCTTAGGTTTATATATATTTTGGAAGCCAGTGGTTGAGGTAGATGCTAGGAGGTAAAGAGTAACTCCAGGTTCTTCTCACAGAAAATCATACCTGAAGTTAGTGGGAAAATGAAATGATAATTTCCATGAGTTTTTTAAGCCTTCTCACACAAGTTTTGTGTTTAGAATCATTTCGAAATCATCTAACTTTTTTTTTTTTAATTTAAAAGGCAAAGCAGGAAGAATTTTAGCATTTAGCAGCATATCCTGTCCAGAATCCACAGTAATGACTTGGAACTATTTGTGATTTCCTGGGTCAATTGACTTTTTGGGTTAACGTTGATTTGCATGGGGAGGAGGATGGTGGGGTAATGGGAACTTTGTGAGGAATCACAACTGCTGTCACATGTGTTGTAGCCACTTAGGTATACCATGTGCAACCCCATGAATGTGCCGAATCCCATTGGAAGGGGAAAAGTTTGGTGTTAGAGGAGTTTAGGACATGCTATCCCCAACATTAGTACCTTGACCTTAGAGAACACAGAATCAGATCACACTTATGTTCCCCTCACCTTTCTCCTCTGAATTGGATCATGAAATTTAGGAAGGGGTTTCTAATCTTCTCTTGAGTAGGAAAAAGGACTTCAGTGAGCAGTGCCCTCCCTGCACCCAGAAAGGACCCTCCTCTCTCTGAAGATGCAGTCACACAGAGGGATGTGAACAAACTGGCCACACTGACTTCCACTCAGATTGTCACCCCAGATCTTCCTTTCTCATCCAGTCTCATTCCCTCTATTCAGTCATTCAGCAAACCTAACCCCAGAACACAGTGATTGATTAAATTCAATCCATTTTTTCAGGTTTTCTTTCTCTTATGACAGCTTTTTTATAACATGAAACTTACTTGAGTTGAATTTTTATTCCTTTCTGTTGTGAATCTTTTTTGTTTTTATAGAGACCTCAGCCATGAACCCAAGCAATGCTACAGAAAACAATATTTTCTTATATGCTGTTTACATCTACATTTATTAGAGAATACTCTTGTTACCATAAAGCAGTCACCAAACGTCCTGGTATATGGGAGTGTGCCCTACTTTTAAAATGGAGTTAATGAGGGGTGGAACTGCAGTGCAGGTAAAGCTGCAGCTCGCAATGCTGGCTTCCTATATGGGCGGCGGTTCATGTCCTGACTGCTGTACTTCCTATCCAGCTCCCTGCTAATGGCCTAAGAAAGCAGCAGAAGTTAGCCCAAGCATTTTGGTCCCTGCCCCTGCCACACACATGGGAGACCTGGAAGAGGCTCCTGGATCCTGGCTTTAGCCTAGCCCAGCACTGGCCATTGGAGCCATTTGTGGAGTGAACAAATGGATGGAGGACCTCTCCAAAGATCACTAGCAATCAGGGAAATGCAAATCAAAACCACAATGAAGTTTTACCTCATACCAGTTAGAAGGGCTCACATTCAGAAATCTACCAACAACAGATGCTGGCGAGGATGTGGGGAAAAAGGGACACTAACCCACTGCTGGTGGGAATGCAAACTGGTTAAGCCACTATGGAAGTCAGTCTGGAGATTCCTCAGAAACCTGAAGATAACCCTACCATTCAACCCAGCCATCTCACTCCTTGGAATTTACCCAAAGGAAATGAAATTGAGAAACAAAAAAGCTGTCTGCACATTAATGTTTATTGTAGCTCAATTCACAATAGCTAAGACCTGGAACCAACCTAAATGCCCATCAACAGTAGACTGGATAAAGAAATTATGGGACATGTACTCTATCGAATACTATACAGCAGTCAAAAACAATGAAACCCGATCATTTGCAACAAGATGGAGGGATTTAGAAAGCATCATGCTGAGTGAATTGAGCCAGTCCTAAAGGGACAAATATCATATGTTGTCCCTGATCAGCGACAACTAACTGAGCACCAAAGGGGAAACTTGTTGAAGTGAAATAGACACTATGAGAAACAGTGAATTGATCAGCTCTTGTCCTGACTGTTGATGTACAATGTAATACTTTATCCATTTTAGTATTTTTTTTGTTCTAGTACTATTGGTTGAACTCTGTAATTAACACACAATTATTCTTAGGTGTTTAGTGTTAACTGAAAAGTGATCCCTGTTAGGAATTTGGAAAACATTATACCGAGTGAAATAAGCCAGTTCCAAAGGGACAAATATATGTTCTCCCTGATCGGTGACAACTAACTGAGCACCAAAAAGGAAACCTGTTAAAGTGAAATGAACACTATGAGAAACGGTGACTTGATCAGCCCTTGCCCTGACTGTTGATGAACAACTTAATACGTTATCCTTCTTAGTATTTTTGTTTGTTTGTTCTACTTAATACTTTTGGTTGAATACTGTAATCAATACACAGTTATTCTTAAGTGTTGAAAATTAACTGAAAAGTGATCGCTGTTAAATGTAAGAGTGGGAATAAGAGAGGGAAGAGATGTGTAATTCGGGACATGCTCAAGCTGACTTACCCCAATCAGTAGAGTTAGAAACATACCAAGGGATTCCAATTCAATCCCATCAAGGTGGCATGTACCAATGCCATCTCCCTAGTCCCAATGATCAATTTCTGTTCACAATTGATCATAATGATAGGACTAAGAGCCAAAGGAAGCACATAAACTAGACAAGTGTTGCAGAAATCTACTTCCAAGAAGAAACTCTTTATGAATATATAAAATAGAAAAAACAATTTCTTTTCACCCTTTTGGCTAAGATCAAGTGTAAAATAGAAAATTCACACCCTAAAATTCTAAGATATCGTGAAAATAGGGCTATCCACATCTGCAATGTATTCGATGACCTCTTTTCCTGCCTTCTCTCTGTTCGTGGTAGTTACAGCCACAAGGCAGGAAACAGGAAAACAAGTTTGTTACCAGCCTTGTGGCTGTAACCCACTACATGTGTGGGCCCCAAGGTCTATTCTCCACTTCAGCCAGCAAAAGGCTGGCAGCATCAACCTGCACACCGTGCACAGGGTCTGAGTGGCTGCTCTGCTTAATCTGCGCTCTGATTTTCACAGGCTGGAGGGCAGATGAGTGAGCAGAAGCCTAGAATGATTAGGAACAATGCCATCATGGTTTACAGTTCTACGAAATGCCTTTGCTGCTGCTGACAAGCACGTGGCACTTTTCTGCTTCCCGCTGCCTGGAACTTAAGCCAATTATAGTGTGTGAGGTTGGGGCCTTGGAGAGTGATTAGATTGGATTCAGTTGTCAGGGTGGTGTCCCTGTAATAAATCATGGTGACTTTATAAGGAGAGGATTAGCATGCTTCTTGTCTCTCTGCTTCCTGGTTCATCATGTGATCCTTCCTCAACACATCCTCTGCCCTCATTCGACATCAGGCCCAATGGGGTTGACCAATCTTGAACTTCAAAACTGTGAGCAAAGATAAATCTTTTTCTTTAGAAGTTATCTCTTCTCCGGGACTTTATTTGTAGTGATGAAAAGGTGACTTACACCTGGGCAGACCCAGGGAAGTGACAGACAGAAAATGGGAGTTAGGGGCAAAGATTTCTAGTTGGCTCGTCACCTGCTGTAATCAGCTCATGCTCAAGTGTGTTAAAAAAGCAAGTTCTTAAATTAGGTTTTTAGTTTCCTAACACACTCTTAGATTGTAGTATGTTATGTAGAAATCTTATTGAGGCTTCCAAAACCCAAATTTAGTTTGACTTAATATTTCCTGCCTTTGAAACATTCTCTCAATCTTGAGAGATTAACTAAAACATTGAGTATTGATGTCATTTTCAGTCACTATCATAAATGGACTCATTTGGCCTTAGTATAGAATTCAGAAATCTTCTTTAGACAGTGGTGTAACAGTATGGTTTGTAAGGTGGAAACAAGGAGACGGAACAATAGAAAAATAACCTGTTAGATCAACATCAGTCTACCTAAGATCAATTCCCTGCAAGGATTGAAGCAGAGGGGACTTCCTTATCTTGCTGACACAGGTAGACTAGAAGATCCTATATTCAGGAGATAAACTTGGTCTATTTTGAGATCTATTTGGTTATGTGTCATTTGGCAAGAATGACTCCATTTTGGTCTGGTGTGTTCTGATCTGTTAAGGCCTGGTACAGGAGCTCAGTCCAAAACACTGGCTTCTCATATTTAGGTTTAAAAACCCCTTCTTTTAGAATGTGATAGGAGAGGGAGGAGGAGATGGGATGGTATGTGGGTGGCAAAGTGGTTATGGGGGGAAAAAATGCTATAATCCAAAGGTTATACTTTCGAAATTTATATTCATTAAATAAAATACTTCTAAAAAGTTCCTTTTTTGTCACACTCTCACCTAGCTGAGAAAGCAGCCAAAACTTAAGGTATATCTGCTACTGTCAGCACCATTTCAGGGTTCCAGTCTCAATGTAGGTTAATGGTGTCCTCAGGATGCTATATCTCTGGGTTTTTGGTCAGGTTAGTCAAAGAGAGACCACTCAACATTCAGTAGATGTATGTATGAAAACACTTAAAACATTTGAAAAAATAAAGCACACCAGGGAGACTATTATTATGACTGTCAGAAGGATAAAACCAAGAGTTTGGAAAATGCTCTCCTTAGTCAAGGATTCAATGAACCAAACAAGTCAAAATTTAGATCAAGGAGTGAGCCAGATGAAATGTCTACCTGTTTTAATCCCATGCAAATTAGGCTAAAATACCCAATGTATTAAAACAGATTTGTCTCTGTACAGCCAGTAAGTAATCTAGAGTGATTTTATTATTTAGTGCATTGTTAGCAAGAGAACTTAAAGAAGTCTATTTTGCAACGAATAGTATCAACTGCTATATACCCTATTGTGCAAGATAAACTTCTAATAATTGCCTCATTTATATTTACTCCAACGCATGAGGGGTGAAAAGGACCCAACACATCATGCTGACCCAGAAGGGTTGATGCCTCCTATTAGCTGCTTAGCCTGTGTTATAGGCTAAGGGAAGTGAACCAGTGTTCTGTTTTTGACTGATTATGGAGCAAAAAAGTGCCATTAAAATTCCCAGCCCACAGGCAGACATTGTGGTGTGGCAGGTTAACTTGCCATCTGGGACAAATGCATACCATACTGGAATGCCTGGGATGAAGTACCACCTCTGCTTCTACTACAGCTTCCTTCTCATGTACCAAAGAAGTACCCAGTAATGGCTCAAGTAGTTGATGAGTGAAGCATCAGATGAAAAATCTCTCTGTCTCTCTCTGTGTGTGTCTTTCCTCTCTCTCTCTCTTCCCCCATCCTCTCTTTCCCTCTCTCTCCCTGTGTTTACCTCCCACATTTCATATAAATAAATGATTCTTTTAAAAATGAGTAAAACTTATAGCACACATTAATCCATCTTCCATTCATTAAGGCATTAGGCAGCCTATGCATGAGAGTGGCTTGAAAATTCTCCACAAATACTATTATTAACAGCTTAAGTATACTTATGCTCCTCTTTCCAGTTCTATTGTTCATGAATATATTGCCAAAATGGTGAAATTAGCAGTTTCTAGTCAAGGATCAGAGATAGTTACCACAGGCAAAGAAAAAAATGATTGTGATAGTACCCTGGCATCCAAGTTGTGATTTTTAGAACACCAGTCTCCAGGTTCTAGACTAAGACAAGTTTCACTGTCCTTGGTTGGTGGATCACATAAAGCTACTTTCAGCTGGTGCTCTGGGTTGAATGTGTCCTTAAAATTTCACGTGTTGGAAACTTAATGCCCAAAGTCCTAGCTGACGTTTGAGAGGTGGGTCCTCTTTGAGGTGATTGCCAAGCCCTCAGGAATAGGTTGATGGGTTAAAATGGGAGTGGCTTTACCTTAAACGTGAGTTCTCTCCCTACTGGCTGTGTGATGCCCTCTACCTGATCATGACTCAGCAGGAAGGCCCTCTGCAGATGCTGAGCATATGCTGGCACCGTGTCCTTGGACTTCCCAACCTCCACAACTGACATGAATAAACCTCTTTTAATAAACTTACTCTGGGTGCTGACGCTGTGGCTTAACAGGTAGAGCCTCTGCCTGCAGGCTGGCATTCCATAGACACCGGTTCAAGTCCCGGCTGCTCCACTTCTGATGCGCTGGGAAAGCAGTAGAAGACAGCCCAAGTCTATGGGCCCTGAAGCTGCATGGGAGATCCAGCAGACTCTCCTGGCTTCTGGCTTCGGATTGGAGCAGCTCCAGCCATTGCAGCCGATTAGGGAGTGAACCCACAGATGGAAAACTCTCTCTCTCTCTCTGTGTAACTCTGACTTTCAAATTAATAAATACATAAATCTTATTTTTTAAAAAAAGACTTAGAACAAGTTTTACTGTTAACTCTCATATTCTTATGTCTATTAAGTTTTAGTTATGCCTAAGTGTCAACTCTATTGCTTGTTTTCTTAGGTGCTTCCTTAATTAATGATAAAACTCATTCTTAAGGACTTTCTTTTAATGTATTAAGTGGAAGATATTATTATGTCTCACAAGTTATAATTATGCCTTGTCGCTCCCCCTCTTCGTGGAGGAACGACACAGGACCCTGCGCTGTTCTTTCGTCTGCTCGGCCCTCCCCGGGTTTGCTGCTGGTTCTTCCCGGGTTGGCTACTATCCCTTCCACCTCCGTGGAAGGGCAGTTCCCCCTGGCCACATTCCCCACTTCCGCAGGGGAGCAGCACACCGCCGGCCGGCTCTCTGGGGGCTGCACAGGTGTTCCCTCAGATGTTCCCCTTAGATGTTTTCCATAGATGTTCCCCATAGATGTTCCTGGTGCATGCCGTCTCTCTCCTCCTTTATAGTCCTCCTCCGCCAATCCCAACTCGGCTGCCCACACGCCGAGTACGCTGCTCTCCAATCAGGAGCAAGTCCTACAGTTTATTGGTTGAACTGGAGGCAGCTGTGCGGAAGCTGTTTACTTCTCTCCCAGCGCCATATTGTGGGAGAGCAGATGCATAGAATAAGTCTTAATTCCAGTAACTTAGTCCAGTCTGGATTGCTCCCCACAATGCCTAAGTGCTTACAAAAGATGTATTATTCTTTGGTGCTTCTTCAATTAAATTTCCACAAAAAAAGTGAAATGAACTTTGAGATGCAATGACTTTTAACAGCCCTTGTCTTGACTATTGTGGAACCATTTTATCATTTTGTGTGTGTGTGCAAATTGTTGAACTCTTAGTATAAAGTTGGTCTTCTTTGTATAAAGTTAATTGAAAATGGACCTTAGTAGAGAATGGGACTGGGGATGGAAGAGTGGGGGTATGAGTGTGGGTAGGAGGGCGGGTATGGTGGGAAAAATCACTATTCTCAAAGCTGTACTTAAGAAATGCATGAAGACTGTATTTCTTAGATAAATTAGATAAAAATTTTCTTTAGGAAAAAATAAAAAATAATTTAAAAAAATACCCAGCCTAGTGCTGTGGTGTAGTGGTCCAAGCCTCTGCCCGTGACACTGGAATCAGATATGGGCACTGGTTCCTGCACCAGCTGCCCTTCTTCCAATCCAGCTCTCTGTTTGGCCTGGGAAAGCAGTAGAAGATGCCCCAAGTACTTGGGCCCTTGTATTGATGTGAGAGACCCAAGAGAGGATCCTGGCTCCTGGCTTTGAATTGGCCCAGCTCCAGCCAATGTGGCCATTTGGGGAGTGAACCAGCGAATGGAAGATAACTCTCTTCTGTCTATCCCTCTCTCTGTAACTCCACCTCTCAAATAAAAAACACAGTCTTTAAAATTTACTAATACTACAGAATTCAGTTTTATATGAATAGAAAACAGACTAAGATACCTTGTGGAAACACACATTGATCTATAGCCATACCATCCTGAGCTTTCCAATCTCGTCTGATCTCGGACAACACACTTTGGCATAATGTACCAGATCTTGCATGATTTAGTCATTCCAGAATTTAGAAGAGGGGAAAATACATGAGATTCTATTACTATAAGCACAAGCCTTCTAGTGACTATTTTATAAGGGGTCAACTTAAGTTTTCCAGTAGAAACATATCTGATTACCATCAATCTGCCACACCCAACACATGAGATGATGTGGTTATCTTTGACTAATGGCACTTTATTTATAATATTGCTTTTTGACAGGCAGAGTTAGACAGTGAGAGAGAGACAGAAAGGTCTTCCTTCTGTTGTTTCACCCCTCAATGGCCACTGCAGCCGGCACACTGTGCTGATTCGAAGCCAGGAGCCAGATGCTTCCTCCTGGTCTCCCATGTGGGTGCAGGGCCCAAACACTTGGGCCATCCTCCACTGCCTTCCTGGGCCACAGCAGAGAGCTGGACTGGAAGAGGAGCAACCAGGACAGAATCTAGAGCCCCAACCAGGACTACAACCCAGGGTTCTGGCGCCGCAGGTGGAGGATTAGCCTAGTGAGCTGCAGCACTGGCTTTATTTATAATATTTTAACTATTTCACCATTTGCCCAGTGAAATGAGTACCTTTACCATTGGTGATTTCTCCAAAGATATCCCTGAAGGAAACATACAGAATGTCCTAATTACCTTTTAGCTGCAACCTTCTTGGATGGAAAAGCAAAGCTTATAGGCCACCAGAAAACATGCCTTGAAAATAGCAATTAAGGGACTGGCATGATGGTACAGAGGATAAAAGCCACAGCCTGTACCACCGGCATCCAATATGGGTGCCAATTTGTGTCCTGGCTACTCCACCTCCAATCCAGCTTCCTGCTAATGCACCTGGGAAAGTAGTAGAGGATGATCCAAGTCTTGGCTCCCTGTACCCAGGTGGGAGACTGGGAAGAAACTCCTGGCTCCTACTTGCCCCAGCATTCATTGTAGCCTTTCAGGTAGTGAACCCGTGGATGTTAGATCCATCTCTGTCTCTCCTTCTTTCTCTCTCTCTGTAACTCTGGCTTCCAAGTAAATAAACAAATCTTTTTCTTAAAGATAGCAAATAGCAATTGAGTGAAATCCCTCTACAAGTATTCCAGTGGCCCTTTATGTAGCAAAATCTGAAGTTTTGATCAATCCCCCAAGATTATGATTTGACAAGCTGAGCATTGTTCATTAACCACTTTAATCATTTTACTTATTCATTTTAAGTTTCAATTTATTAATTTCTCTAAAAAATGGAAAGAGAGAGACATCTATTTGTTCATTCTCCAAGTACCCACAAGAGCTAGGGCTGGACCAGGCCAAAGCCAGGAGCCAGGAGCTCCTAGGTGGGCACCAGGGATCCAAGTACTTGAGTCTTCATCTGTTATATCCAAGGGTACATTATTAGCAGGAAGTGAGAGCAGGGAGCAGAGCTAGGAATGAACTCAGGCACTCTGATGGGAGATATGGGTGTCCCTACAAGCATCTTAAGTGCTATACCAAATGCCTGCCCAATTTTAGCAATTTTAGAATAGTCACAAGAATAAATTTTCAGAATATGGATTATTTTCTCTTCCATGATGAATCATGGAGTGAATAGTTTTTTAAATAATTTTTTGAAAGACACACACACATAGTAACAAAGATAGGACAAGGAGATTTTCCACATGCTGGTTCAATCCCTAAATGCATCTGACACCTGGGGCTCTGCTAGCCCAAAGCCAGAAAGCAGGAGCTCAATCCAGGTCTCCTTCAGAGATGGCTACAATTCAAGTACTTGGGCTATCAACTGCCCTTCCATGGTGCACATTAGCAGGTACCTGGAATTAGAAGAAAAGCCAGGACTCGAACCCAAGCACTTTGATATAGGATGAGTGTCCAAAGTAGAATCTTAATTGTTTTTCCAAATGCCTGTCCCAAGGGCAAAACTTTAATAATGGGGCATTTAAAGAATCAGGTTGAAAGCCATCTAGGCATTCCCTGAATTCATATTTAACCTTGGATTTATATCTTCTTAAATCCAAATTTTGTATCTGCAATTCAGATGAATAGTACCATTTATTAAATAGATCATCACAGGTAATCTGACTTGGATGATAGAATTCATTCGAAGTATATATGTTAATAATTTCAGTACTGGTAGACTTGACATGAATATCTACCAATATATTTATCTTTGAATTACTTCTGTTCTGCTTGGTGTTGTGGTAGCTGGGATTTTTTTTTTTTTAGTGTTTTAAAATTTATTTTCATTTATGAGAGAGAGAAAAGCATTCCTATCCACTAGTCCAGTCCCCAAATGCCTGTAGCAGCTGGGGCTGGGCAGGCCAAAACCAGGAGCTAAGACCCCAATTCAGGTCTTCTACATGGAAGCAATCCAACTATTTGAGCCAGCACTTCCCAAGGGGTACATTAGCAAGAAGCCAGAACAGGAGCAGAGCTGGAAACTTAAACCAGCCGCTTCGATACGGGATGTGGACATTCCGAGCAGTGTTTTCATCACTAGGCCAAATAACCACCCTGGATTAGCAGTTTTACTATCCAGTTGGTAACTCCACTAGATTTCTGGGAATTCCTACCAGTCCAATGGTATGATTTTAATATTGTCAGAATCTTACATTTATTGAAATCCTTGCCATTCTTTCTTTAATGAGCCTCCATGAAGAAGAAATTTTGGACCATAGCTGATTGCAAATGCTTTTAGAGAAGAATCAAAACCACTGTGTGTGGATGACAAAGACTTAGATTGGCCATGGTCAAAATCTGTTGCAAGTTCATCATAAACAGCAATTGATAAAGCTATTTGATTTTTTCTGAGGTTCAACATCGAATATAATCAAAATTATTATTGACAATGTTAGATTTCTAAGAAGTTGATATAATTTTAGAACATATGTATCAATTATATACCAATAAATACAACTTAAAGACAGTTGAGCTTCATTTCTCATTTGACAATGCCACAAAATAAGCCTAAATGAATTTAATATCTCTTTCACAGGAGAGAAACATATCCTTCCAGGCTTCTAGGAGCCCAACTAGAAAATCACAAGGTTTATTTGAGGTCAAGAGAAAGAAGAAATTTAGAATTTGATTTTGGCAAGTGTGTAAAAAAAACAAAATCTAAAGTTTAAGACACTTGATCAACATAGGCTTATAGATCAATGTGTAATAATAGTAATTCTTTAAAACAGAGTGAAAATTACAACTTAAAAAGCAAATAAATTTACATAGCTGTAGAAAAAATGTAATTGTTTAATAGAGAGGACTGTTTTTTAAACTAATTAAATACTTGATAAAGACAACATGAAGCAGGAGGAATTATCTTGATATAACAGAATCTTTATTTCTTAGGCTGCTTAGCTAAAGATAAAGAAAAACTCATTATTTCCTACTCATGGAAGAACAGTATTACATGAAAACCTCATTTTTTTTCAAATTTATTTTGACAGAGTTAGACAGTAAGAGAGACAGAGAGAAAGGTCTTCCTTCAATTGGTTCACCCCCCAAATGGCTGCTACGGCTGGAACTACGCCGATGGAAGCCAGGAACCAGGTGTTTCCTCCTGGTCTCCCATGCAGGTGCAGGGACCCAAGCACTTGGACCATCCTCCACGGCCTTCCCGGGCCACAGCAGAGAGCTGGACTGGAAGAGGAGCAACCCATATGGGATGCTGGTGCCGCAGGCGGAGGATTAACCAAGTGAGCCATGAGGCCAGTCCCCAAAAACCTCATTTTAACAAAGATAAAATTCTAGTTTTATACCAAGACAAACAATATCTACACAGAATGGGATGCCTTGCAATATTATCTTCCAAAAGCAAAGGTGAACACAGACATGTTCAAATGTATAAAATGTGAAGGGATTCATATCCAGTAGACATGTGCTACAACAAATAACAAAGGACCTTCTTCAGGCAGATGGAATACAACATCAGATGGAAATCTGGGTGTCCACAAAGCACTCACAGCAGTAGTAATGGTAACTACATGGGCAAATTTAGACACTTGTTTTTCTTCCTATTATTTCTCTTTAAAAGAAAATCAAGTGCTAAAAACAATAACAGTTGATCATAGGGTTTATGATATGTAAAAGTAAGGTACATGTAATGATAGCTTAAGACCATGAAGGGAATTATGGAGGTCTAATATTCTAATAATATTCTTATATTCTTATACAACATGGGAAGTGGCGTGATATCAATAGAAGATAGAGGGGGCCAAGGCTGTGGCAGAGGGTAAAGATGCAGCCTGCTGTGCCAGCATCCCGTATGGGCACCAGTTCTAGTTCTGATTGCTCCACTTCTAATCCAGCTCTCTGTTGTGGCTTGGGGAAGCAGTAGAAGATGGTCCAAGTGCTTGGGCCCCTGAACCCATGTTGGTGTCCTAGAGGAAACCCCTGGCTCTTGGCTTCAGATTGGTGCAGCTGCAGCCATTGCAGCCAATTAGGGAGTGAACCAGTAGAAGGAAGACCTCTCTCTCTGCCTCTCCTTGTCTCTGTGTAACTCTTTCAAATAAATAAATATTTAAAAAATAGAAGATAGAGCCCTTTTACAACCTATATGAATATAAATAGCCTATATACACCAATTAAAAGACAGAGGTTGTTAGATTGGATAGAAACAAGACCTACCTATATGCTGCTTATAAGAAATTCACTGTAAAAAATGGAGATGCAGATGTGTAAATAAAATGTAAGCTAAGCTAACAGTGGTGGAAAGAAAGCTGAAGGGACTGACTGCATTGATATCCATGGAGATTTCAGACCAAAGCACAATACCAGGGATACAAAGGGTTCTTTCATAATAACAAAGAAGATAGTGCATCAAGGGAACAAAACAATCCTCACTTTTAAAGAAATTTCAAAACTCCTGGAAGGAACAGATAAAAGCACATTATGGTCAGAGGTTTACAAACCCCTCTCAATAAGTGAATGAGCAAGGTGCAGTGTGTAGGGGACCTAACAGGCTTGAACACCTGGTTAGTCCACTGCTTTCTACTGGTTCACCCAGGCTAAGCCCAAGTCCCTTAGCAGAAGCAAGGCTGCACCCTCTCACCTCACACCTCTCTAGGATTTTATTCCCAAACCTTTCTCTTGTTTTGTAACACAAATCCCAAGAATCTCCCAAATGAAATGAAGCTCAGGCTAGTTAGTACTCCTTGGGCAGTGAGGGGTGAGAGTAGGGATGGTCCCTCGCCACATCAGAACCCGGATGTCCCAGGTTCTAGATGAGATTTGTGAAGATGTCAAACTAGAAAAATTGGGAGGATGTTCACAGAAAATACAGTGATTAGGAGCTCTGACATGTAACCCTGGATGTATATACCTAATACATACGCACAACATAATATAAATCATAATGTAATCTAGAATACATAGCTATATTAACTAGCTTTATTAACTATATTATCTTTGCATGTACCATGCATATACACAAACATACCCCACACATATGCTATATATATACATATTATATAGCTATCACAATATAACCATAATATGATCTGAAATATATATCTCCATCAACCAGGCATTGTAGCATGTGTATATACATATACAAACCACACCTATGCTGTATATATATACTATATATATATACATACAATACAATATAAATCATAATAATGATCTGAAATATGTAGTTCTATTGACCAGGCATTATAGCATATGTATATACATATATACAACACATATGCTGTATATATACATACTATATATGTACTACAGTGTAAATCATATAATAAAAATGACTTAAAATATGCAGCTCTATTAACCAGGCATGCGGTTCCTATTTTTATACATATACATATATATATACACATACCACACTTATGCTTTAAAATACACTACAAATCATATAATAAAATGGCTTAAAAGACAACAGCTCTGTTAACCAGGCATGCCGCACATATATATATATGTATCACACCTATGCCATATATATATACACTATATATATAATACAATATAAATCATAATAGGAAAATGACTTAAAATATGCAGCTCTATTAACCAGGCATGCAGTGTATATATATATATATATATATATGTAAATATGTTATATGTATCACACCTATGCCATACATATATATAATACAGTATAAAATGGCTTAAAATATACAGCTCTATTAACCAGGCATATAGCATGTAGTGGGCAATGGGGGCCACCATCTTGGGGCAGAGTCTGTTGCCCTTCTTCCTGTGAGGGTGGAAGTTCCCATAGTAGGCTGCCATCTTGGGATGGGACTTTCACCCTCTGGCAGGACGCTAACATGTTTCTAAGCAACCAAAATCAATTCTCCAACTTGAAATTAACAATTGAAAGCTTATATGCTACCGCCCAGAAGTGTCAGAACTTTTTAGCCACTGATACTGGTTAAGACTTAGCCCTAGAAAGCAGGTAAATTGTCTTTGAAACACACTAATCTTCTTTGCACTACAACATCACCAAAGAAAAAAAGAAAAAAAAAATCCTTAAAGCCAAAACTGCCAAAGAAACCAATCAGCATCTTCCCTTCTTGAAACTACCAGCAAAAACAGGGCTAGTTTGCACCTCTGCAGAGCTGCTGCTGGCCAAACCAGCCTTAGGGAGCTCAGCATGGGTCCTGCGCTCCCAGGAGCTGTGGTGGGTCGCCACCTGCGGGCAGGACCCCAGGGAACGCGGCCTGCTCCAAATGAGCTGCAGCGGGCTGCGTGTTCTTTCCTGAGCTGTTACAACATAAATTATATAATAAAGCAGCTTAAAAGACACAGCTCTATTAATCAGGCACATAGCACGTGGTGAGCCATGGGGGCTGCCATCTTGGGGTAGAATCTGTTCATCCTCCCTGAGGCTAAGGCATTTCTAAGCTACCAAATCAATCCAACTTGAAATTAGCATTTGAAAGCCCAGGTTTCCAAAAACCAAATCAATCTTCCAACTTGAAATTAACAATTGAAAGCTTATATGCTATAGCCCAGGGACATGAAGTTTCAGAACTTTCTAGCTGCTGATAACTGGACCAAAACCACACAAAGAAATCCAATCCAGCAGAACCAAAGAGAAAAGAAACAAAAAAAAAAATCCTGCTTGCCCTCTGTGTGGGCGAGCTGCTCCATCCCCTCGGGCGTCTCCAGCCTTGAGCCACATGATCCACAGGCCCACTAGGTTCCCCTCCCTGCACCAACATGTGCCCGCCTTGAGCCCCCACACTCCAGGCAAGCTAGCCAAACGACCATGTGAGGCAGGGCCAGCCTGCCTCAGCTGAGCTGCTGCGGCCAGCCTCAGGGCTGGGTCATGTGCTCTCCAGAGCTGCCTCTGCTTTTGGGACTAGCTGGGCGCGGCCCCAGGAACCTGTTGTGAATCCGCCAGGCTTCCCTGGGAGCTCTGTGCAACCTGCACACATTCCCGCCGAGCTGCTGCGGGTCTCTGTATTTGGAGCCCCGGAGTGGGAAAGCCCTGTGAGTTGGCCATGTTCTGAAGGGCTTACAGGGATCGCGCATCCCCCCCACACACCCCGGGCTGGCAAGGCCCCCTGGGAGCTAGGCACAAAACGCCCTTGAGACCGAAGCAAGGGAAAGTCGCAAAGGGTGCCCTGAGCCTGGGGCAACCTCGGGCCACGGGCCTGGCCTTTGACCACCTGCCTTGTGACCAGCACCAAGGCGGAAGAAAAAGACGCACTCCTCTCCCAGCGAAGTTCGTGAGGGCAACACGTGAGCTTTGGAGCACTGCGTTCCCATGGCTGGGCATGTTAGGTAGGAAGTCAGATATGAGCTTATGTGTGAGTGACAAAGGCCTAAAGAGGAAGACATCTATGTCCAACATATGCATCTGCATCCTGCCCTGCTAGGTGGGGGGGTCCCCGCCCCTTTTGCCTGATAATCTTCCAGATGCAGCTCAGTATCTGCATACCCTGCTCCGATCCTGGGTTAGGATGGCGCCAGCTAGGCTTCCTCCTGTCTGATACCTTCAGGGGAAAACTCAGATAGGAGCTTCTCGATATTTACATCCATAAAATCCTTTGTTTCATGAGATGTGTGAGGACAAAGACCCATTTCCTTAAAAAACCCCCGGCCTCTACTAAGACGGCGCGCTCAGCCATCTGCCTCTATGCTGAGCAGATGGCCTGCCTGCTCAGGTGTAATCTCTCCACTCAACCTCGTAACCTCACTCCTCCCCAAGTCCGAGCGACTGGGCACTCTCTGTCTGGAGAGGTATGCATCCGTTGTCCCTTCCCTAATAAACTTTACTACTTTTACTTTCCACTACTCTCTGTCTCACGCCTGAATTCTTTCTTGCATCAAGACAAGAACCCTGCCATTCATCGGTAACAGGCACACAGGGAAAGCATCAATCCAGATGGAGGAGAGAGAGGGTGCAGGCAGATAGATAGGGTCAGAAGCCATATGAAGTTTGCTACCACCATGCTGCCCAGTTTTAAAATTTCTTAACAATCAATCCCTTCTTAAAAATTTATAAATCCCTTTTCATATTTTAAGTCCCTTCATGGTCACCATGTGAAAACGGAGATGACCCCCTAAAATTTACACTAAAATGTGGCCCCTTAAAGTTCCCCAGAAGTGCTATCTGGGTGCCACATATGCTACCGGAACCGGGGGTGCCATATAATTTCTCCACGTGCTTACTAATGAATCCCCAATATTAGTAAGCCCAAGAGGGTTCTTGCCTAATATTTAGAGAAGAATTCTAAATACCGGCACAGATAAACGAGGCAGTATGGTACGTTTTAAGCTTTTATTTAGTGAAAGATGCATAGGCAAGTGAGAGCTTATTTGAGAGAGAGGTAAATAGGGGTTCATACCGAGCACCAGGAACCAGCCACGTGGAAGAGCATCTAGACCAGTATCTGGGCCAGGAAGCCTAGAGCACATGGCACAAAGGCCATGGAGGTGCAGGGCTACAGCAAGCCCCCTCCTGACAAGAGGCCAGGAAAGAAGAGCAGGCCAGGCCACACCACGTCCCGGCTTTTAACCCACTTCCAAAGGGGAGTGGTTAATTAACCTGATTGGCTGGTGGGTACCCAGGTGTGGCCAGGTAGGGGAGTGAGGCCAAACAGGGGCGTGGCAAAGGCATCAGGTAAGGGCATGAGGTCACACAGGGGAGTGGCAAAGGCGTGGTCTTCCAGTTTCACAAATCTAATCAATTTTAGCCTGTATGCCTGCCTACTTCCCCCTGACCTTGGGAAGCCACCTTCACTTCTTAGGGTCCATCCTTGCGCGGGAGCACAGAAGTCACCCTCATGCCCAGCACAGCCCTGCCTTCCCCACCTTCCACACCCAGCGTGCCCAGCACCCCCTCCCCTGAGTCACAGGCCCTCTGCGAAGAACCAATCCGTGCTCCATTCAGCCAGCACCAGTGAGCTCCTTCCCAGGGACCAGATGGCCCAGAGCGCACACAACAGGGCCTCCAAAGCAGCCCTCAGCCCTTCTGAACAACCTTGTTCACACAAGCCACGCCCACCACCTCGAGTCAGGGGCTCTTTCCCAAGCCCCGCCCAGCCCTCACCTTTACCCTCTGGAGAAGCCGAGGCCCCTGTGCACCAAGGGCACCAGTAATGACCCTCAGCCTGGCTTGCAGGCTTCAGAGGGCTAGGGTGGCCTGCTGCCCCCCCGGAGGACTCCTGATGCGGATCCCGCTTAAGAAAAAGAGCTGTAGAAAATGGAGTTGCCAAGCCCTCAGGGCACCTGCCCGGCTGGGAGAGGGAGCACTCCAGGTGCCAGAGACTTTTTTTTTTAACTCAATGTGGTTTTTATTTTTTTTTTATTTGGGAGAATTACAAAGAGAGGGAGAATTATAGAGAAAAACTTCTTCCATCAGCTGATTCACTCCCTAAATGGCCACAATGGCCAGAGCTGAGCTGATCTGAAGCCAGGAGCCAGGGTCTTCCTTCAGGGTCTCCCATGCAGGTGCAAGGCCCCAGCCTCTTTCACCATTTTTCACTGCTTTCCCAGGCCACTAGCAGAGAGCTGAATCTGAGGAAGATCAGCTGGAACAAGAACTGGTGCCCTTATGGATTGCTGGTGCTATAGGTGAAGGCTTAGCCTGCTAGGTCACAGCCACAGCCTCAGCCACAGTGCTGGTCCGTATCATAGCCTTTCCAGTGCTGTCCAGAGAACTTGAAAACAACCCCCATATAAAGGGTGACATAATCATGTTGTTTTGGTCTCTTAAAGAAAGGAAGCACCTCCTTCTACATGCTGCCTTTTACAGTTTATAATTTTGTTACTGGCAGAAATTTCTGAGGTTTTAAAGTGACATTAGGGTAGCTGCAGGTTGTCCCACACTGTTCTTTTTCTCAGAGGCTTCTGGAGCTGGCACAGTGACACTAAGGAGAGGATCCCAGGTGCTGCAGCATGGGGGCGAGAGGGCGTGCACAGAAGGCAGTGTCTGTTCCTGTTGTATCATCATTAGCTCACTCATTTCTTTTTTTGAATTATTTATTTTATTTGAAAGGCATTATTAGAGAGAGAGGAGAGACAAAAAGAAAGATCTTCCATTCACTGGTTACTCTCGCAAGTGGCCATTTTAGCAGGGGCTGGGCCAGGCAGAAGCCAAGAGCCAGGAGTTTCATCTGGGTCTCCCAAGTGGGTGCAGTGGCCCGAGTACCTGGGCCATCTTCTGCTACTTTCCCAGGAACATTAGCAGGGAGCTGGATTGGAAGTGGGGAGCTGGGACTGGAACCTGAATGCATATGGGATGCCAGCACTGCAGAAGGCAGCTTAATGTGCTGAGCAGAAGCATTGGCCCCAGTTCACTCAGGTCTTAACTGAAAGGTTGGTGGTTGAAGCCAGCTAGGGACCCTTGGTTTTTAATTTGGGGTACAGATTACATTCTTATCCTCAGCCCTCTACTTTAAATCAGATGTGGATAAATCTTGCCTGAATTCCCGCAACTCACATTAATAAAATATTAAAGGGATTTGAAGAAAAGAATCCCACCTCCTATAGGAGTAAAAGCAAGTTTGGTGTCTTTTGAATGGATTGTTTTTCTAGTTGTGTGAATAATGTGGCTCATATTATGATGTGGATTGCCTGGAATTTATAAATTACTTTGGATAGATATTTTAATAATATTAATTTGTAATCTATGAACATTGGCAGTCTTTCTGCTAATTCTGCCTACTTGAGTTTCTCTCATTGATGTTTTGTAATATTCATTGTAGGGAAACCATGGCCAAGTAGGAATCCTTTCTACATGGGATAGCATATGTGCTTTTTTAAAATGTTTATTTACTTATTTATGTGAAAGGCATAGTTACACACACGCACACATGCACACACACACACAGAGTCTTCCATCCGTTGTTCATTCCCCAATGGGCCGCAACAGCCAGGGCTGTACCAATCTGAAGCCAGGATCTAGGAGCTTCCTCCAGGTCTCCCACATGGGTGCAGGGACCCAAGGACTTGGGCCATCTACTGCTTTCCCAGGTCATAGCAGAGAGCTTGATTGGAATTGGAGCAGCCGGGAATTGAACCAGCGCCCATATGGGATGCCGGCACTACATGTGGTGGCTTTACTCGCTATGCCACAGCGCTGGCCCCTTATTTTTCCCCATTCCATCTCCATTTGATGTCAATCAAAACATACCATTGGCCATTTAGTTAAAAAAAAAAAAAGGAGAGAGAAAGAAAAGAAAAAATGCAATATGCTTGTGCACATACACCAGTTACTTTATGTACAATAAAGGAATGGGGAGGGGAAATGAAAGAATAGAGAAAACTATGCTGTAGTAGTCAGGATGTGATGGAACCCAATCGCAGTTTTCTAGCTGAGAATATGTTCTTGGTCTGTAAGGACAGAGTTCTGGAGTAAAGCAGCAGGTCTCCTTTTCAGTAGACCCCACCCATCTGCTGCTGGAACACATCAATCGTATCTTCTTCCTCCATTTCCAACTGTGCAGGTGTGTCTGATTTATTCATTGGCTGCTCATCAAATCAGAATCTGATCTGCCTCACTGACAAACACTGTCGTTCACAATAGGCTTTCGTTAGTTTACTAAGTGGTCTTAATCTTAAACTGCACCATAGAACCACCCTGCCCCGTCACCTTCAAATTAATATGGTATTTGCTCTCAATCTTGACTCCTTCCTTGGGCTTTTCGCCAGCCATGGATAGTGCTGGAGTCTCTTCAGCTGTCGCTTCACAAAAGAGGCACCAGGTCCACACCAATGGAGCACACAAGCAGCACCAGGAGTGGCAGAAGAAGGAGGTGACAGTGGTGGAGGAAGGAGAGGGTGCACACATGTCTTGCACTCCCTCTCCCCACCCTACTAGTAACATTAGTTCTTAGCAGTCTATTATCATCTGCTTTTTCAAAATCTGCCTCATTCTCTTAGACACATGTGCAATTTTTCATGGAATACTAGATCACACTTCTCACTTATAAATGTTGCTTAAATGACTCAAATGTTTATTATTATAAAAATGTTTCAAGGGAAATCATATACATATATATTCTGTATATCTGTTATTAACTACGAAGTACTTCTCCAGGTCATATTCCTGTTAAAGGGACTGTTGGATGAGTCTCTGTACATTCCTGATGTTGTTCCTGCCCTGTTGCTTGGCAAAGATTTTCCAGTTGACATTCCTAGCCACCGATGAGAATGTTCTTTTCAACATTCCTTTGCTGAAACTTGACAAACCCTATACCTTCTGCTTACTTTTACCAACATATAACTCCTTATTGTGAGAGGTTTCTCAAATCAGGTTACACTCAATTGGTTGGAAAAGCAAAATCAGTGTCATTGTTCTCTTGTATTTGATGACTGTTCTATTCTCAAATAAGCTGAGACAGCAGCAATGCAAACACACCACTCTTTCTTGGTGGACATGCTGCATGCAGTGTTATGGAAATTGTGTTGAGGGTCTGATTTCCTTCTTGCCCATTTCATTATTTCATTATTTAGTCTTTATTCTTTCTTTCCCTTGACCTTGGGATTAGTCTCTTCCTTTTTTTCTAGGTTCTTTATTTTTTAAGAATTACTTCATTTCTTTGAAAGACAGAGTTACAGAGAGGTAGAGCCAGAGAGAGTGAGGTCTTCCATTATGCTGGTTCACTCCCCAAATGACTGCAATGGCCAGAGCTGAGCTGATCTGAAGCCAGGAGCCAGGAGCTTCCTTCAGGTCACCCATGCGGGTGCAGGGGCCCAAGCACTTGGGCCATCTTCCACTGCTTTCCCAGGCAATACCAGAGAGCTGGATTGGAAAAAAAGCAGCCAGGACTCGGACCAGTGCCCATGTGGGATGCCGGCACTGCAGGCTGGTGCTTTCATCTAGTATGTCACAGCTCTGGCCCGTCTAGGTTCTTGAGATACTTTGTTAGGTTATTTGAAGTCTTTCTAGTTATTTGTTGTAGGCACTTATTCCTATAAATGTTTCTATGAGTAGTGCTTTTGGTATTTCCCATCAGTTTCAGTGTGCTGTCTTTCTATTTTCATTGGTTTCAATGAATTTAAAAATTTTCCTATTGGTATGTTATTGAGCCTTCATATATTTGTATATATTTTGGTTCTTTTGTAGTTAATTTCTACTATTCTTGCATAGTGATCAGAAAAGATAAAATATATTTTTTAAAAGATTTTATTTATTTATTTGAGAGGTAGAGTTACAGACAGTGAGACAGAGAAAGGTCTTCCTTCCATTGGTTCACTCCCCAAATAGCCGCAATGGCTGGAGCTGTGCCAATCCAAAGCTAGGAGCCAGGAACTTCCTCTCGGTCTTCCACGTGGGTGCTGGGTCCAAGCACTTGGGCCACCTACTACGGCTTTCCCAGGCCATAGCAGAGAGCTGGATTGGAGGAGGAGCAGCCAGGACTACAACCAGAGCCCATATGGGATGCCGGCGCCGCAGGCAGAGGATAAATCTACTGCACCACAGCACCGGCCCCAAAGTATAATTTTTATTTTTGAATTCATTAAGACTTGCTTTATGGTTGTATGTATCATCTATCTTGTAAACTGTTCCATGTGTAGATGAAAAGTATGTATTCTGCAGGTGCTGGGTGAAATATTTTGTAGTCATCTGTTGTGTCCATTTTGTCTATAGTGTATTGCATCTTGATGTTTACTTGTTAACTTTATTGTCCAGGTGATCTCTCTCTATTGATTAAGATCCAGGATGGAAGTCCCACACTGTTACTGCATTAGACTTCATCTCTCTTTTTGAATGCAATAATGTCTGTTTTATATATTTGTATGCTCCAGGATTGAGCATATACATTTACTATTGTTGCATCATCTTGTTGAATTAATCCCTTGATCATCATAAAGTAGCCCTCATCTATTATCCCAGTTTTTACCTTAAAATCTATTTTTTCTGATCCAGCTATAGCTACTCTTGCTCAATCTAGTATCCATTTGCAGAAAATATCTTTTCCCATCTTTTCCCTTTCAGTCTCTGTCTTTACTGGCCAATTTCTTGTAGGCAATTTGGTTTTTATCCACTCATCCAGTCTGTATCTGGGCGATTTCTTTATCCAAGTCACTTGCAGAAATTCTGGGGAGAGAGTGTGCACAAGATAGATAGAGCCCCTGCTCTCAGGAAGCTCATTTACTGGCATAGGAGCATTATGTTCTCGAGGTAGTCACAATAATTCATTCTATGGATGACTGTGAGCACTACTTGACGATTTTAGTGTTCTTTGGTCCTATTTTATCACCCAGTGATCCAAAATGACTGAATATAATAGAACTATAGAACCATGGCAAAATGTTTGTTTCAGAACATATGCACATGTTTTTCTTCTAACAGTTGAAATAACTATATTTGACCCAAACATCCCTAAAATCCTGATGTATAGGACCTAGAGGGTGAGTTCTGTACTTTGGAGAAGGAAGGGTGAGGCCAAGGCTTGTGCAGTGACTCATCTGTTCAACTGTTTTTAGAGATAGGGACATCTTTTTTATGATTTATGTATTTTTTGAAAGCCAGTTGCAGAGAGAGAGAGTGAGGCATGGGGGAGGAGAGAGAGAGAAAGGGGGAGAGGGGAGACAGAGAGGAGCGAGAAGAGGGATGTTCAACCTGCAGGTTCATTTTCCAAATGGCTACAATGGCTGACACTGAGCCAGGACAACCAGGAGTCACGTAGGTCTCCCAAAGTGTGGCAAGGACCCAAGCACTCGGGTAATCAGCTGCTAGTTCCCTAGATTTTCATTACCAGGGAGCTGGATAGGAAGTGGAGCAATCAGGACACAAATTTACACCCATCTGTAATGTCAGTGTCACAGATAGCAGCTCAGCCTGTCTGTGCCACAATGTCAACTAAGCTCAGGAAAATTTCTTATTTTTCTTGGTCTCTGTTTCTTCATCAAGACATTGAGGATCCTATTCTACTTCTCTGAATTCCCTGCATCCCAGATTTCTCTGTGTTTCTGGTGGACTGAGATGTGGTATTCAATGTGCCCTGGGAGCTGAATCTGAAATGTGACCTTGGTTCCTACACTTGTGAGTATCTTCCCAGACACTGACCAAAATCTACATCCTGTGAGCCTTAAAATAAGTGAGAAAATGAAAGAAAAATGTTTGCAGTTTGAGCCTAATCCAAAGAAGGACAGCATCATATTGTAACAGGTGGAATGCAATGAAGGTAAGAATAAACATAAGTGTGTTTCAAGAATGTCAGGGAACACTGATGAATTACCAATATCATTCTCCTCAAGGAGCATTGTGTACTGAACAGTGGAGACTAAGAAAGAAACTAACTTCACAGTGAGCTTCTACACCTAGGTAAGGAACTCCACAGGATTCTCTGAGAACCAGTGTCAACTGAGGGAATGCAGCAGTGCTTACAGGGTTACAATGTAACAATGAGGCCCTGCCCCAGATCCCAGAGCCTCAGCCCCAGAGCTGTTCTCACCACTGGCATTCTATCAGTCAATATAGGCTTGGAGGGAATGAATGATTCTTGGAGAAGGGTTAGAGACATCTAACTTTACCTTAGACAGTACTCTCATAGGACTAGCAATGAATTTTTTCTTACTGTTTTCAGACAGCTTCAATACCAGGCTAAAACCTGAGAAGCTGTGCACATGAGCCAGAACTTGAGTTTGGACACAGAACCCAGAAGGGCATTTGCTATGCCATGCAGACACCATTGCCTGGAGGCAGCATGGGATGCTGCTACCAGACAGGGCACTGATGTGCCACTGCCCAGACATGGCAGAGGATGCCAGTGCCAAGATACTTATAGAAGGTGTGGGACCTGATTTGCTCCAGAATATTTTCAGAGACACATCTCAACATTGCAGAAACTCTACATCTGCATTTACTGTTTCTCCACAAGGATAAGAGGTGCTCTGGAAAGCCCCCCCCCCCCAAAGAACAAGGAATGCTCATAATTGCAGTTTTCCAAAGAGAAAATGCCTCTTCTGACTGCAGCAATTATGGATACTTCAGGAACCCATGAGTTCATATCAATGTACATATATTAGATGCATGGAAATGCCACCATTTCACGTAAAATGGGCATTGCAAAGTTTAATATTTTATAATTCTGTTTTTCAAATTTTTATATTTTACCATGTTGTGTTTACTGGATTCTTCTTTCTTTTTAATAAAGCAATGTCTTTTCCTCATACTTTTTACTTTTGCTTAAGCTTTGGGTAAAGGTTGGTTAGTTGAATCCAAGCCTATGGTTCTCACAGTTCCCCTCAACTGTGTACTCCAAGTCATAAAAATTCAACAGCCCCTAAATGTCACTGAGTTTGCTTGAAACTCAATCCACTTTCCAACCACCTTGTATGACCCTCAGGAGCACCTTCACCTGCTGAATCAGCCTCATTCTAGTTCCTGAACACCCCCACTCTGCCATAGGACCATTCTGATTCAGATGCAAGAAGCCTTGGAGTTGTTACCAAGGCTTCTCTCCCTCACTCCACATATTCAGGAGTCTGCATTTTCAAGTTTCCTGATTTTGAAAGACACCATCACCCAGGAGCAGGGATTCCCCACTGCTACTCACTTAAATCCACCAGATCAACAGTGGCTAAAACTGTTTCTCAATTGAGTCTCCCTCAGGCTCTGACGGGTTCTCAGCTACTCTTCATCATACAAACTAGTCCCTTCTACTCTTAATGTGCACCACTGGTCACTAGAGCTACACTAAAATGCTAATTTGATCACATCAATCTTTCTGTGATGCACAGCAGTGTTCTGAGATTAAGTTGGGAACCATGAGTTTGCAGTACAAGGCCCCCTGGATCTAGCTCCACTTCCATCCCAGATCTATGCAACTCTTTTCACCAAACCCACTCAATTGCATTTTTAAAAAAGATTATTTTATTGATTTGGAAGTCAGAGTTAGAGACAGAGGTGGAGAGCCACAGAAATGTTCTATCCACTGCTATACTCCCCAGTTGGCCACGCCAGCATGTGCTATGCCAGGCCAAATCCAGGAGCTGGGAGCTTTATCAGGATCTCATACTTGAATAGCAGGGGCACAAACATTGGGGAATGTTCAGCTGCTTTTCCCAGACCATTAGCATGGAGATGGCTCAGAAACAGAATAGCCTGGACATGAGCTGGCTCACATTATGGATGCCTTTGTAACAGGCATTAGATTCAGCTGCTACAACACAATGCTGGTCCCTCCATATGCCTTTAATAAATATTTTAGTGTATACTGAGTTCCAGCTACAACAAAAACTCCATACATGTCATCTATTCTCCAGCCATTTTAAAGTAAACACATTTCCCAAATACTATTTTAAGGAAATAAAAAGTGAATGTCCAAATCTGCTGAAAGTTGACCCAATGAACCATTCTAAAATATCTTTGCAAGCACCATACTAGAAAATGCTGTGGTAGAGTGGTAGGTTTGGAAGGCCCTTTTCTACTCCATTTCCTGCTGTCCAGCACAAGATCTGGCACAGGATAGACAGTAAGGAATTAACTGTACCCGACTTAAGGTAAGCCTTAGAAAAGGAAGAGAGCTACTGTCTGGAAGTGGACTGTGATGTATTTTTTCTTTAATTCACACAAATACTATAAAGCTCAGGTTAGGCATGATAAAACACAGGAACATGCAGATAAAGAAAAGAGGAAAAATTTCCATATGGGTAGTATGGTCTTAGAGCAAGCACTGGATTTCTCTACATTGATGCTAGAAAATGGACCCAACTAACCAGGCTGACAGAGATGGACATGCTCAACTACACTGCAAATTAATTAACTCTCCAACAAACAAATGTGTTCCAAATGGCCCTAATCTGGCATTCATTCATTCACTGAATGTCTAAATCTGGATGCTATCAACAGAAGTTCTAGAATCACACTGAGTTCACATTCTTGTCCAGCCACACATAAACTTGTGACTTTGAACTAACCCTTTAATACTGCTAAGATTAAGAGTTAGTATGAGAAGGACAACAATGGAAATGGAGCCACCACAGCAATGGATACATGAGTTCATTAAATATCAGTTAATATATCCCATGTGACAGTCAAAAAAGTATGATAGGGCTTGATGGGAGGATGTTGTAAGTAGTAAACAGGAAAGTAAATAAAGAATAGAAAACATTTGGCAATAGTATAGTGTCGCTCCCCCTCTTCGTGGAGGAACGACACTAGACCCTGCGCTGTTCTTTTGTCTGCTCGGCCCTCCCCGGGTTTGCTGCTGGTTCTTCCCGGGTTGGCTACCGTCCCTTCCACCTCCGTGGAAGGGCAGTTCCCCCTGCCACTTTCCCCACTTCCGCGGGGGAGCGGCACACCGCCGGCCGGCTCTCTCGGGGGCTGCACAGGTGTTCCTTCAGATAGATGTTCCTGGTGCATGTTGTCTCTCTCCTCCTTTATAGTCCTCTTCCACCAATCCCAACTCTGCTACCCACACACCGAGTACGCTGCTCTCTTCCAATCAGGAGCAGGTCCTACAGTTTCTTGGTTGAACTGGAGGCAGCTGTGTAGAAGCTGTTTACTCCTCTCCCAGCGCCATATTGTGGGAGAGCAGATGCATAGAATAAGTCTTAATTCGAGTAACAGTCTAGTCCGAGTTGCTCCCCATAGTATAGAAGATAGATCCTGAGTCAGGGAAGAGAGAGTTCCATGAAGTCTTCTTGAACAAAGTGATCACAGGTTGAGGCAAAGAACACTAGGTAAATTATATGTAAAGGTATCACAAAGAAGAACACCAGTATGTCCTGAAGACTGGGAGTGTGCAGTGTCATCACAGTACAAAGGGGGGGCACTTCTGGAATGAGAGAGTAAAGATATCTTTCCTGGAAAACATTCTTTCTTTCCCTCTACAGTTTAAGAGTGGAATTTTGGTGGAGGAAGTATGTAGCGCCTATGCAGGAGAATTTGTGGGAACTGGGGAGTGGACGGTCTCACAGCATCATGAGGGGGCAAGAAAAACTTAAATTAACACAGCATAATCAAAGGAAGTAAGGTGTTAACTGTAGGGGAACTCTCTCAGCTTGAGTACAGATGGCAGCTGGGACAGACACCAGCAGGGAAAGCCACAGTGGATGAGGGTTCAGAGCCAGGCAGTTCATGGCTATCAGCCTTGTTTGAAGGACATGCCCACACTGATGCCAAGCCCTTGTCTCACACTCCTTCAATCCATTCTCTGCAATCCTGATAAAATGGCAATATTCTTTCCACAGTACAGGTAAATAATTTTAGGGCCAAAAAGATAAGCCAAATTGAGAAGCTGCTACAGGCAGAGAATATATGGCTATGGAGGCCAGGTTCATTCCATTGTCCACGTGTCTCTCTCAAGTGAAGACTTGGTGGGGTCAAATATCTGCAGGTTACAAATACACATGGTGTTGGTAGCCATAGATATTTCAAATAAACATATTTTACTAGACTGCCTATGATATTCCTCCTGAAGTGCTGCTAACTTGCTCATGCCCCAGGAGTTTTGTTCTTGCTTCTTGTATTGTGTTCTGCTTCTTCCAAAGGATAGCTCTGGATGGGACCCAATCTCCCTATTCCAATCACTTCCCTGCTCTTTCCTTGATTTTGTTTTTCTTCCTGTTTCCACACAGCAGGAGTCACTGTCATGGCTGGGGTGTCTTCTCCACTTGCATACACTGTGTTTCTTTTACTCTGTCCAGACCATGAGCTCCAGAGAGCAAGGGCTGTGTCCTTTTCACTCAGTGCTCTAATGTCAGGGCTCAGAATGTACCCTGAGACAGCTCTATGCTAAACATTCCTTTGTTGACAAATGATTGGAAGAATCAGACACTCCAGTCTCAAGGCCTAGGCAAGCCTCTGAGACCAGGATATTCTGCTCTAATGAACTAGGTGGCTGGAGACAAGGGCACAGATACTCATGGGACCCTAAGTCTGATTCCTCACTACAGAAAGCCTTGTATCCCAGGTGAGTTTTAGAATCTCATTCACCACGTTGCACAGGGACCAAGGAAGAAACTCCCAGAAACACAATGTCAGAAAGCTGAATGGATCCCAGAGGCTATGGTAAGTGAGGATCCTCACTCATTAAACAGCAGGATGCATGGTGACAACATGGGTAGTGACTGAGAATAGAGCAGGGGATCAGGTTTGTCTGAGTTTGAATTCTGGCTACTGCCTACTAGCTGTGTGACCTCCGGTAAATCAGTAAGTTCTCCTAAGACTCAGTTTCCCTGTTACATAATGAAAATATTACAACTAACACTCTGTCACCTATTTAATAAGGATGCTCTGAGGATTATATGAGGCTGTATTTGTAAAGTGCTCAGAACAGAGTGTGACACATAGAAAGTAGGAAGTGTTGACTTTAAAAACATGGATGAAGACAGTTTGCCCAAGTGAGCTCTCCCAGTGGGCAGGAAGGGGGACTGGGTATATTACTTAATACCTCTGTTCTCTTATCTGTTAAATAGGATTATTAGTAGGTATTTTATCTTGGTTATTTTGAAGAGTCACAGGTAACCACAAGGGTGCATGGGAAATGAATTTTTAGCACCTTACCTTTCCAAATAATATAAGACTCCTATTACTAAGGAAGTAATGCAGAATTTAGATACATAACTTCAACTCTCACACTTCTCTTTCAACTCTGCTTGTGGTTGTCATCACTCAGAAGTCTTTAACTTTTAACTTTTGAAATATGCCAAGCTTTTCATGATTGCTTCTGTGTTTTGTGCATTGATTAGAAAAATCTTCCCAGTTACAGTTGCAAACTATTCTTCTGTAGTTTTCCCTAGTGTTTCCCTCCATTCCTCTCTCCATCTCATCATTTCTCTCCTCTCTTCTCCTCTCTCTCTCTCTCGCACATATTTGGGTTTCACCCATTTTGTTGTATTTTGTGGGTGGTGTCAAGTTGGAGACTGTTCCTCAGCAGATTTTGAACTTCATTAGCTCCAAGGTACCAAGATTGTGCAAACCCTGTACATCTGCAGTTACTGCTGCTCTGCTCACTTTCTGACCCCTGGAGAACCCCTGTATTCACGGGGTTATCCTGAGACCCATCTCAGGAGAGTCTTCTTCCAAAGAATCCCACTAAGTGACTTGTGTCACCTGAAACCCACCAGGCAGGCAGAGTTGGACTCTCCCTGCTAAGTATTTAGCCTTGTGTGCTCCCTGTGGTGCAGCACTTACCTCATCATCAGAGCTCCACTGTGACCTGGTAACTCTGGAGCAATAGTCTTGAGTTCAGATCAGAGCTCTACCTTTTTCTCTTTGTGAGAACTCAACCTCTCTTATCCTTAATTTCTTAATTTTTAAACATATTTACATCTGTACTTTGTGTGTTTTTTTTTTGTGGAATATATAATTTGAGAGGCAGAGTCACAGACAAAGTGAGAGACAAAGCAAAATGTCTTCCTTCTCTGGTTCATACCCCAAATCACCACAACAGCCATAACTGGCCTGATTTAAAGCCAGGAGCGAGGAGCTTCTTTCAGTCTCCCACAAGGGTGCAGAAGCCCAAGGATTTTGGTCATCTTCCACTGCTTTCCTAGGTTCCTAGCAGAGAGCTGGATTGGAAAGGAAGCAGCCTGAACATGAACTGGTGCTCATATGGGATGCTACCACCAATGGTAGCTTAGCCTACTAGGTCACAGTGCCAGTCCTTGGTTTCTCAATCTTATATTGGGGATAATAAGAGCATCTAAGGAGCAATATTTGTTTTGAGGAATAAGTAAAAATGTATGGAAACTGAGCAATACTGTATCTAGATAAAAGTAAGTGCTTAGGCCGGTGCCGCGGCTCACTTGGCTAATCCTTCACCTGCGGCACCAGCACTCCAGGTTCTAGTCCCAGTTGGGGCGCCAGATTCTGTCCCAGTTGCTCCTCTTCCAGTCCAGCTCTCTGCTGTGGCCCGGGAGTGCAGTGGAGGATGGCCCAAGTGCTTGGGCCCTGTACCCGCATGGAGACCAGGAAGAAGCACCTGGCTCCTGGCTTCGGATCAGTGCAGCGCACCGGCCGCAGTGCGCTGGCCGTAATGGCTATTTGGGGGGTGAACCAATGGAAGGAAGACTTTCTCTCTGTCTCTCTCTCACTGTCTAACTCCACCTGTCAAAAATAAATAAATAAATAAATAAACACCTGCTATAAGCAAGGTGACCTACATGATATTTGAACCACTGGTGCGATGTTCATATCCCTTATTGCTGTGCTGAGTTCAGGCCTCAGCTCCACTTATTTCAAGGTTCCAACTGGCACTCACCTTGAAAGGCAGCAGCTGATGGGTTGGGCATATGGGTCCTGCCACTGAGGTGGGGACACCCAATGAGTTTTTGGCTATCAACTTTCTACAGGTTTCTCTCTGTTTACGTGGGCATTTGAAGATGATACACCAAGAGGATAGCTCTCTTTATGTTTCTATTCCTCTGCCTCAGATAAAATAACTAAAAATTAACATGAATATTATAATATATTGATCAAGAGCACAAAGCAGCAAGAAGAATTAACACTTGTAACTATACATATGCCGTAAATTGCAGCATACAATTAAGTAAAGGAAGAATTAACACACATATAGGGATAGACTTCAACAACAGTAAGGGGCGCTAAGATCCCAATTTCAGAAATGAATGCATCATTCATACAGAAAATCAACAAAGAAACAGCAGTGTTAAATTGTACCCTAGATCAATGGGGTCTAACATTGAACATTTCTCAAAAAACTGTAGAATATACATCCTCTCCATGGCTCCTGGAAGCTTCTCCAGGATAGGAAGTATATGGTAGGTTACAAAAAAATTATCACCACTTTTTAATCAATAGAAATTATATCAAGCATGTTTCTGATCAAATGAAGTAAAACTGGAAGTAACAAACAAGACTTTAAAAGACATATGAATATTGTGTTTAAGTGCAAACTAACATTTATTAGTGAACATTAGCATCAAGTAGTGCAGACGTGAGTATGCATTTGCTTGATTCAATTTGTTGTGACCTTACCAGTTTTGAATTGGAATTGTACCATTTCGTAGATAAAGGAAACTAAGTATATTGCTGCACTTTTAAGTTTTCAAAACAGTGCTTAAAAAATTGCATTGTTTTTATTTTTTTTAAACTCAGTTAAAAAAAGACTAAAATGTTCTTTCAAAAGAGGCATCTAAATGTGTTCCTAATTTTGTATATGGACTTAGGTTTTGTAACCAATAAAAAAAAGCTGCTATCAAATATGAAAAAAAAAGACATATGAATATTGCAAAAGCTATTTACTCCTTAACAGCCAGTATACCAAGGAAGTAATCAGGAATTTTAAACATAGTGAAAATTTAAACATTGAAGTGAATGAAAACCAAACACAATACATCAGAGATGATGGGAAGAACAAAGGTAGTAGTAAGAGGAAAGCCTTACCAATCAGTGCCTATACAACATAGGCAGAAAGATCTTTGATAATGTATAGCTGTAACTCAAGAAAGGAGAAGAATAAGAACACTTCAAACACAAAATTGGTAGGAGGGAAGATATAAGACTCAGAGCCTATATATGTATATATTTGAAAAGACAATGAAACAAACAGCTAGATATTTTAAAAGGCAAAATAAAATGACTAGCCATTAAAGACTAATAACAAAAGTAGGCTCAATAAAAATCAGAGATGAAAAGGGACACATTACATGTGACACTAAAATGAAATGGATCACCCAAATATGATTCATGGCCTGACAGTTTCAAATGTTGTTTTTCATTAGTATGCATTTGAAAGGCAGAGATACAGAGAGATCTTCCATCTACTGATTCACACTGCAAATGCCTGCAACAACCAGGGCTTGACCAAGTAAAAGCCAAGAAACATGAACTCCTTCTGGGTCTCCCACATGTCCAGCAGGATCTCAAGGACTTAGGGCACTGTGTGCTGCCTCCAAGGGCTCTAGGAGGAACCTGCATCAGAGGACTAAGGCAGGACTTGATCCCAGGCACTGTGATATGGAATGCTAATGTTCCTAGCGGCAGCTTTACATCTTCTGCCACAACCTCCAACACCAAGAGGAATATTTAAATGTACCTTGGAATAGATGTAGGCAATTTTCTTCCCCCAAAGTTCCATGAGGAGCTACCTAATTGTAAATTATTCTACAACTGATCCATGTATTAATCTCTCATTGTACCGAAGAGAGGAGTAATTGTCTACCATTGCAGCTTCTCATTGGAGAAGTTTAAAGCATATGTCTTAAATTCTTATTACTCAGTAATGCCAATACTTTGAAAGGTATCTGACACAAGGTTCTCAGTAAATGTTATTATTTTCATTATTATTGGGTATAACACATGCAGAACATAGGATTTCTTGTCCTATAATGGAGAGGACTACCAGCAATAAATACATTTCTATCTAAGTTGGGAATAGGATTGTTGTGCTGAAACATATAAACAGGGCCTCAAGTCAAGGCACAGAATTCTAGGAAGTCTTCTTGGAAGAGGTAATCACAGGTTGAGGCACAGCACTTCAGAGAAGTTATATAGAAAAGCAAAATAAAGAGCAGCATGAGTACTCTCTGAGGACTGGCAGCGGTTTGCCAGGGCCACAGCACAGCAGGGAAAGCAGGGGACCTGTCTGGCAATGAAGGAAGAAGGATGTCTTTGCTGGAAAATATTTCCTCTTGTCCACTACTACCTTTAAGTAGAATTTGATGGAAGAAGAAAGTTGTGTCTGTGTGGGAGTGTAGGGTGAGAATGGGGAGAGGAGGGTGTCTGTCACAGGATTGTGAAGAGCAGAGTACAGAGTAATAGATCAGAAGTAACGGAAGTAAGTCGTTACATTTAGGGGACACTCCTAGCTAGAGTAATGATACCTTCTGACACATGGGACGCTGAGAGATGTCACAGGTGATGATGATTTTCAGAACCAAGCAGTAGTGCTATTTTCCCTATGTTAAGGCCATGCTTAGCTATATACAAAGCCCTTGGTTCACTTTTTATTACGTTCTCCCTTATGCTGTTTAAACTGATTTATCTCATTTTATAGATAACTTAAATAAGGCCAAGAGAAATTCTGCCACTTAGTTGGTAGTAGTGGAAGGACAAGGTACAGCTGACTACAAAGACCAGGTTCATTCAATTGTCAAAATGCTTCTCTAACGTTGAGAGTTGGTAGGGGGACAGAATAGGTGAGGTTATAAATTATGTTACTTCAATATTCCTGGGAAAATCTTCACAAAAACTTTGCAGTGGATTGATGTTATTTCCTGTGAAATACCCCTATAAATGTCGCAGGAATTAATAGAATGTTTAACTGGAACCAATGATAATGCGGCTATGGATAATTGAGCTCCTTGTTATATCTCAGCCTCAACCTCACCCTTGTCTCCACCCCATGTGTATTGAGGGCTGCTCTCCCATAAGCCTGGGGGGTTGGGGAAAAGTTCAGGTGGCAGGACACAGCCTTCCTCATTCTTCCTCTGTTAACAATACCATTTTTCATTAGAATGATAGTATATTTTCTTCATAGCCTTAGGAAGCTGTGAAGATTTCAAGAGAGGACTTGAAACTTTCTAGGACAAAGTACTCAGGAAAGGTTCACAGTAACAACTATTTACAGTAATCCTGTAGCTCAGCCAGAAAGGCATGGATTTTATTCATGTTTCTAAATGATTTAAGGTTTATGTAATGATGAAAGTAAGTGAAACCATTGGGCTAACAGGTCAGATTCTTACTCTGCAAACAGATCTGACCAACAACCCACCCGTCCTTATTGTCTGCACAACCATGTGCCTAAGATGGCATTGTCAAAGTTTAACATTTTATATTCTTTGTCAAATTTTTATATATTGCCATGTTGTGTTTACTGGATTCATGTTGGTTTTTAATAAGTAATGTTTTTATCTCATACTTTATACTTTTGCCTGTTTCTGGGGAGAGGTGGTTAGTTGATTCCAAGCCCATGGGTTTCCAAATTCTCCTCAGCTCTGCATTCCCAGAGTCATGAAAAAATGAGCAGCCCCTAAGTACCACTGAGCTGCTTTGAAACTCAGGACCCAATTCTCATTGCCTTGGAATGACCCATTGGAGCCCCATTCATCAGCTGAAGCTGCCTCATTCTGCAGTTTCAGAACACCACCACTCTGCTATAGGACCATTCTGATTCAGATGCAAGAAGCTTTGGAGTTGTTACCAAGGATTTTCTCCCTCACTCCACCACTCAGGAGTCTCCCTTTTCAAGTTTCCTGACTTTGAAAGACACCATCAGCCAGGAGCTGGGATTCCCAACTGTTACTCACTTAATTCCTCACTCTCAACAGTGCCCTCATCTGCTTCTCAATTGAGTCTGCCTCATGTCTGATGGGTCTCATGGATTCCCAGCTCTTCTCTCCTTCACACAAACTGGTCCTTTCCAAACTTGATGTGCACCACTAAGAGACCAATTTGATCACCTCAATCTTTCTGTCAACCACAGCATTGAACCTGGTGTTCCTGAAATGAACAAGTTCTCGAGATGAGTATGCACTGCCAGGGCCCCTGGGTGAAACTCTACTTCCATCTGAGCTCTAGGCCGCTCTACTCCCATATCCTACCCACGTGACTTTTTTTAAAAAAATTATTTCATTGATTTTAACGTTAGAGAGAGGTGGAGAGACACAGAGATCTTCCATTCACGGGTATTCTCCCCGGATAGCCACAACAGCAAGGGATAAGTCAGGCTGAATCTAGGAGTTGTGGGCTTCCTTAGGGCCTCCCATTTGGATGGCAAGTGCACCTTCAGCTGATTTTCCCAGGTCATTGGCATGGGGACTCTTCAGGAGTGGATAGCCTGGACATGAACCAGGTCCCATTATGGATGCCTCTGTCATAGCCTCTAGCTTAGCAGCTATACACCACAATGCTGGCCCCTTCGTGTGCCTTTAATAAAGATCCTAGTGCATACCGTGTTTCAGCCACAGCTAAAACATCCACACAAGCCCTTTTTTTTTTCTACAGACAATTCTAGGTAAACAGATTTCCAAAACACTGTTTTCAGGAAACCAAGTGAATGTCCAATTAGCTGAAATTTGGCCCAATGAATTATTTAAAAATATCCCTGCAGGCAGCATATTGGAAACTGCTATTGTGGAGTGGGAGGATTGAAAGCCCTTTTCAACATTGTTTCCTCTTGCCCAGACTGGGGACAGGCAGTAGGGATTTAATGGTGCCTGACAAGGTAGTCCTTAGAAAAGGAAGAGAGATAGTGTCTGAACATGGACTGTGTTGGGATTTTTCTGTAATTGATGCAAACACTATAAAGCTCAGGTATGGCATGATAATGTGTAGGAACATGTGGATGGTAAATCAAGGCATCTGACTAAACAGAGAATAGAGGAAAATTTTTCCTATGGGTAGTGTGGCCCTGGAAGGAGCATTAGATTTCTCTATATTGATGCTTATAATGGATCCATACTAACCAGACTGACACAGATGGACATGCTAAACTACACTGCCAATAAATTAATTCTTACATGAACAAATATGTTCTAAATGGCCATACCACGGCATTCATTCACCAAACATCTAGATGTGGATGTTATGAATAAAGGTTCTCAAATCACACTGAGTTCACATTCTTGCCCTGCCACAAATAACTGCTGAGTTTGAACTAACATTTTGATATTGATGAGATTAAGAGTTGGCATTAGAAGCAAAGTAATGGTAGTGTTAAAACAGCTTTGGATACAGGATGTCAGTATATTACCTTGAGACAGTCAGTATGATGGGGTGGATGGGAAGATGTACAATTTTGAAAGAAAAACAAGTAGTAAACAGGAAAGTTAACAGAGAGTGAAAAAATTTGGCAGGATAGAAAACAGATCCTAAATCTGAGAATAGAGAGTCCCATGAAGTCTTCTTGGAGGAGCTCATCACAGGTTGAAGCAAAGCACATTACGTAAATTCTATGTGAAGTCACAATAAAGAAAAACACCAGCATGGTCTGAGGACTGGGAGTAGTGTAGTGTGATCTCAGTACAAAGAGAGGGATGGCACTTCTGGAATGGGGGAGGAAAGACATCTTTCCTGGAAAGCACTCTTCCCTTACCTCTACTGTCTTAGAGTGGAATTTGGTGGAGGAAGTATGTAGCATCTATGTAGGAGAATCAGTGGGATGTGAGGATTTATGGTCCATCCCATCATGATGGGGAAAGAATTAGAGGATTATCAAAGGAAATACACAGTATTTGTAGGGGAACTCTCAGCTTGAGTAAGGATGGCAGCTGGGACTACAGCAGTGGGGAAAGATACTGGAGATGAGGCTTCAGAGCCAGACAGTATCATTGTCATTTGCCTGGTTTCAATGACATGCCCACATTGACACCAAGACCCTGCTTCTCACTCCTTCAATCCATTCTCATTCATCCTGCTAAAATGACATATTCCTCCCATAGTACAGGTGAAGGAAAAGAGTCAAAAAACGTAAGCCCTGTGGGAAGCTACCAGTGGCAGAGAATATATAGTTACAAAAGCCAGGTTCATTCTATTGTTCAAGTGCCTCTCTCAAATGAAGACTTGGTAGGTCAACTATTTGTAGGTTACAAATATACAAGGTGTTGGCAGCCATATTTATTTCAATTATAAGTATTTTACTAGGCTGTTTATGACCTTCCTGCTGAGGTGTTGCTAACTTGTTCATGCCCCAGGACCTCTGCTCTTGCTTCCTGTAGGGTGTTCTTCTTCCAAAGGATAGCTCCTACTTGGCATCCAAACTCCCTAGCTGCAGTCACTCCCCTGCTCTTTATTTCCTGTTTTCTATTTATTTCCACATAGCAGGAGTCACTGTTATGCTTGGGGTGTCTTCTCCACCTGAATACACTGTGTTACTTTCACTCTATCTAGACCATGAGCCCAGAGAGCATAGACTGTGTCCTTTTCACTTATTGCTTTAATATTATGGCTCAGAATGTACCCTGAGACAGTTTTGTGCTCAAAAATATTTGTTGACAAATGAGAGGAGGAATTAGCCACTCTAATTTCAAGGCATGGGCAAGCCTCTGAGGACAGGATGCTCTGCTCTAACGAACTAGGTAGCCAGAGTCAAGGGCACAGAGGCAATTATGGGACACAAAGCCTGATTCTTCACTATAGAAAGCCTTGACTCCCACATAGGTTTTAGAATCTCACTCACCATGCTGCCCAAGGACCAAGGAAGAAAATCCCAGAGACACCATTTCAAGGTCAGAAAACTGAATGGATCCCAGAGCCTATGGTTAGCAATGGCCCTCACTCGGTAAACAACAGGATACATGGTAACAACATGGGTAATGGCTCAGAATAGAGCAGGGGAATGGGTTTGTATGGGTTTGAATTTTGGCTACTGACTACTAGCTGTGTGACCTCAGGTGAGTTATTACATCCTTTCATGACTCAGTTTCCATACTAAATAATGAAAATATGTGATATAAACCACTGAACCCTATTTCATAAGGATGCTATGAGGATTATTTGAGGGAGTATTTGTAATGTGCTCAGAGCAGAGTGTGGCACACAAAAAGGTGGCTGAAGATATTCTGCTTAGTGAGATCTCCAAGTGAGCAGGATGGGGGATTGGGTGTCACTTAATATGCCTGAGTTCTGTTCCCTTATCCATAAAATCAAATGTTAGCAGCTGCTTATCCTTGATTACATAGAAAAGGTCCCAAGTAACCACAAGGGAGCCTCAGAAATGCAGTTTCAGCCCATTATCATCCCATATAACACAAGACTCCTGTTATTAAGGAAGAAATGCAAATACACAACTTCAAGTTTCTCTCACACTTCTCTTTTAACTCTGCTTGTAGTTGTCATCATTCAAGAAGCTTTGCCTTTTAACTTGTCCAATATGCCACTCTTTCATTATTGCTTGTGGTTTTTTAGTGCTGCTTAGGAAAATCTTCCCAGCTACAGCTGAAAACTAATCTTCTGTTTTCCTTAATGTGTCCTTCCAATCCTCCCTCCAGCTGTTCTCCCTCCCTCCCTCTCTCTCTCTCTCTCTCTCTCACACACACACACACACACACATACACACACACACACACACAGTTGAGTTTTGGTGTTATTTTGTGTGTGATGTCAAGGTGGAGACTCTGTTACTCAGCTGACTTTGAAATTCATTAGCTTCCAAGCACAATTCTGCACACCTTGTATGTCTACACTTCTTGTTGTTCTGATCACTTCTGGACCCCTGGAGAACTCACATATTCATTGGGCCAGCTCATGACTCCAAGAATCCCACAAAGTGACTTCTGTTACCCTAAACACCACCAGACAGGCATGGACAATCCCCTTCCTGCTACACAGCTACATACACATGTAGCCCTTCGTGCCCCTTGCTGTACAGAACTTAACTCATCATCAGGGCTTCTGCGTGACCTAGTAGCTCTGGAGCCATACAGTCTTGAGTTATTATCAGAGTTCAACTTTTTTCTATTTGTGAGACCTCCACCTCTCTTAGCCTCAATTTCTCAATCACCCAACCCCAAGAGAAACATTTAAATGTATCGTGGAAATGATGTATGCGATTCTCTTGCCCCTGATGTTTAGTGAGTGAAACTGAGGGAAGTGAGAGAAGCCTCTTAGAAGTCACCCAAGATCAAACGTCTCTCCACATCTGACCTCCACTACCAAGAAGAAACAAACAAAAACCAGTTGAATGTCCTTATTTTGTGTCTAGGAGGAAATCAGCTGCAACTAATTCTTCGAAACAGAATACATTGAGAGTGGGCCCAGATAGCAGGGAGTTAGTAGGGAATGAAAAGATGGAATATTTTTTGCAGTTTCAGTCTCATGTTTGCAACACAACTCCACCTCCTTACATGCAAATACAGCATACCCACTTTCCCATGTTGCACCTGAGCCTCACTGAGAACCAGGAGGAGGGGGTACCCTGAGCACTTGAACACTGAGCTCCAGGTGGAAACACCATGACACTTTCCCAGATGACCTCAGGCACACTAAATTCTGCCCTCACTCCACCTCACTTGTATATTCAAGGAGAGACTCACCCCTTACTCCATGTAGCGGGTTACTGGACACAGCACATTCTCAGCCATCTGTCATGCTCTCTCCTCATGGTCAGCTCTCTTTTTATGGCCCTCCATGAGCAGTGTTTCTCCTTGTGTGTTAGCACACTTATGCCTGTATGTATACTCACTCTCACTTAAACTGCTCTAATTATTGTGCTTATTCACTGATGTGAATTATTTCTCATAAGGTGCAAGAAATTGGAATAAAAAGCAGGGAAACACATTCCTACAGCATAAAGTGGTGAGCCTACAGCCCAGGAATGCCTGAAGGCTCCATGTCATTAGATGGTAACATGGAGGAACATGCAGCTGGTAGTCCTGGGGTTGAGACACACTGAGATACAGCACACAGGATGACACAGGTCTCACAGAGAAGAGGACTATGAAACCTCTCAGGGGTAAGTTTCAGAGTATTCTGCATCTCAGAAATTGTAATCACTACCCAAACTCACAAAATTCTTATATAGTCAAACCTAATGCCAATTTATTACTCCATGTGAACATATTACTATTTTCCTCAAGATTTAACCCATTCAGAGAACATTTAGATGTTTGATGCTATTACCCTGTTTTCTGGTGGCACATCTAGTCAAAGATTAGTAATTCAATTGCAGGTTTTGGGCACAACTCTTTAAAATCCTTGTACCCATGAGATTCATTTTGAGGATTCCAATAATGAAAGTATTTGCAAAAGCCTCTGGTACATGTGTTTTTTTTTTCATTATTACCATGTGTCCAAATCTACGATGCAGTTATGGAGCCTGGTGTATTATTGAACCTTAATGGAGAAGACAACAAGAAGTATGTACCTTTCTATGTAAACAGATAAGGAAGTAGGGAATAGAGTTGGTGTGGCTACATCATAGGATTTGTCCCTTAACTCAGGTGACAGTTTTAGGAACTTTCTTGGTGGAGGTGATCACAGGTTGAGTAATTTATACAGGTGATTTATACAGAAAAGCACAATGAGGGACAACATCAGTATGGGAGTACTGGGAGTCTTCCAGTAGGGCCACAGTACACAGGGAGAAGGGGCCACATCTAGAAATGAGGGAAGAGTGATGTCTTGCCTGGAAAGTCCTTCTTTCTCCCCTCTACTATCTAAGAGGAGAATCTAATGGAGGAAGGATGTTGTGTCTGTGTGGAGTGTGGGGTGGAACATGGGAAGAGGGTCACACAGCACCCTGCAAAAGCACACAACAGAGTAATAGAGGGTGATCAAAGGAAGGAAGGTGTTATCTTGAGGGGACACTCCTGGGTAGAGTAATGATACCTTCTGTGACATGGAACAATGAGAGAGGTCACAGGTGATGAGGATTTTCAAAGCCAAGCAGTAGTGCTATTTTCCTTTTGTTAAGGACGTGGTGAGCTGTATACAAAGCCCTATACATTATTTTAATATATTCTCCACCATGCTGTTAAGATAGAGTCCCCCAATTTTTCATATGAGTTAAATAAGCCAAGAGAAATTCTGCCACTTCAGCTGGTAGAAGTGGAAGGACAAGGAACACCTGACTTCAAATATAAGGTTCATTCCATTGTCAAATTTCCTCTCTAAAGTTGAGAGTTTGTAGGGCAGACGAGTTGTGAGGATATAATTGATGTTATATCAAATATTCCTGGAACTTTATTTCAGTTATAAAAGTTTCATGTATTCATGTATACAGATATAGGAACATAACATTACTTCCTCCCCTCCCCCCCACCCCAACCATTCCTCCTCCCTGCCCCATTCCCATTCTTAATTTTTACATAGATCTACTTTCAGTTTACTTAATGATCATAAGGTTAACTGCACACTAAGTAAGTGTTCAACAAATAGTATGAAGGCAAAAAAGACTTTTCCTCAACAGAAGAGGTAAGGGCTATAAGCAATCATTGAGTCTCAAAATGTCAAGTTCACTAGTTCACTCCAATGCATTATATTTTAGGCACTCCTGGAAAAATTTAAAGATGTTCTTGTGCAGAAATGATTATTTTAATGCATATGAGAAGTCTTCCAAAAGTTAATGAAAAGTACAGATATTATGAGAAACAATACTGATTTCCAAAAGTTTTTCTGCCAATTAAACTAAGGTTTTAATTCCCTTTTCATAGTACTTCGTGAGTTCACCTCCTGTGTGAAATGTTCCTATCAATAACCTTGGAATTATGAATGTGGAGCCAAAGAAAATGTGTCTACAGAGATTCTGATCCTGCATTATGTCTGAGCCTCAGCCCCTATCTATAGCCTCCCTATATGTAGTGAGGTCTGCTCTACCACTCTCTAGGGCGAGGGGCTGTCAGATAGCTCAGGTGGCAGGGCACAGTTTTTCCAACTGTTCCCCAGCTAACAATGTGGCTTCTCTGTAGAATAAGAACATAGTTTCTTTTTAGCCCTAGGAAACTGTGAAGAGTGCAGAAGGCAGTCTAAGCCTTGGTACACAGACCAGGGAAAGTCTCAAAAAGATCAGCATTACAGGTGTTTTTGTGGCTCAGACAATAAGAGATGGCTTCTGTTCATGTGTCTGGATGATGTAAGGGCATTAGTAGGAGAAACCATAGGGCTTAACAGGTCAGATTTTTGTCAGCAAGCAAGCCTGAACAAATATGCATCTGTCCCTACTCTCCCAGGCTTACTATTAATGCAGAGATGGCTCAGATACATTTCTTGTTTTCAAGCACTTCAACAGAAATGAATGAATTTGTATGTGAATGAGACAGATATCAGAGGGTTTTGACTGTGGCATGTGCTTTAAGGTGGAGCAGCATCTGACTCAGTCCACAATCATTTCAGAAGATGATTACTCATGATGAAGCCACTCATCAGTCATTTACTCCCTAGGTCTGCCACATGATGGTAAACTATATCCAGGGCACTGCTTAGCTGTGGGGAGCAACCCGGACTGGACTGAGTTACTGGAATTAAGGCTTATTCTATGCATCTGCTCTCCCACAATATGGCGCTGAGAAGGGAGTAACAGCTTCTACGCAGCTGCCTCCAGTTCAACCAAGAAACTGTAGGACCTGCTCCTGATTGGAGGAGAGCAGCGTACTCGGCATGTGGGTAGCAGAGTTGGGATTGGTGGAAGAGGACTATAAAGGAGGAGAGAGACAACATGCACCAGGAACATCTAAGGGGAACATCTATCTGAAGGAACACCTGTGCAGCCCCCGAGAGAGCCGGCCGGCAGTGTGCCGCTCCCCCGTGGAAGTGGGGAATGTGGCAGGGGGAACCGCCCTTCCACGGAGGTGGAAGGGACGGTAGCCAACCCGGGAAGAACCAGCAGCAAACCTGGGGAGGGCCGAGCAGACAAAAGAACAGCGCAGGGTCCTGTGTCGTTCCTCCACGAAGACGGGGAGCGACATAATGGTGCCGTGACTCGGATTAGGAGACCTAGGAGGGAAGAAACGGGAAGAAGTGGAAAATACCGGAGAGAGAGACTAGCAAAGAGCCTAGGGAAAAGCCGGACAGAAAAGGTGCCGGAAGAAGCTATTGAAAGCCTAGGCATAGACTCGGATATGGACTGTGGGAAAGAAGTTAGGATTTAAAGTGAAAGCAAGAAGAAACTTAGACTCAGATACGGACTGCAGGTTGAAAGTGAAAGTGAAACCTATAAGAAACTTAGACTTGGATACGGACTGTGGGGAGAGGCCAGGAGAAATGAGGGAGGAATATTGTTGGAAGAAAACTTAGGGAAACATACCGGGTAGAGAAAAATGTTAGGGAGGATGAAGCCACGAGTGCAGGCCGAGGCGGAGACGTAAGCCAGCTTGGAATTCTTTAAGTCAGCCCGGGGGGCAAAAGGCGAAAATCTGGAACCAGAGGCAGAGACGTGGGCCGCCAGGTTGGAATCCGTCAGATTAGCCCGGGGAGCAAAGGACGGGAAGCCAAACCATAAGGCGGAGACGCGTAAGCTAGGTTGAATTCGCCAGGTTAGCCCGGGGAACTTAGATTGAATGCCAGCGGCGGAGACGTGAGCTACGCTGTGTGATTCGCGGAAGCCGCCGCGTGCAGAGAGAGCACGGGGCGTGAATAGATAGGGAACGCGGGGCTGGCGCGAGGCCGTGGTGCGGGCGCGAAGGGCGTGGAGACCACGGAGTGTGCGCGCGAAACAGAGCCGCGCAGAGCCGGGAGCCCGCCGCAGGGCGGGTGCCGGGAAGCCGCAGGGATAAGAGAAACAGAAATTTAGAAGTAAAATGAGAGAAATAGGAATGCTGGCAGATAGAAGTAAAATGGGAAAGATAGGAATGCCCGGAGATAGAGAAATAGACAAAAATAAGGCCTCCCCTCAACATGGCAATGAGAGAGCTTGGATTCGGTCTGCCTGATTAAGGAGGTGGTGAGCACCTGCGGGCGGCTAGCAGCTTATGCGCCGCAGGTCACCGAAGACAGGCACGTTATCAACACCAATAAGTCTCCCCACAATACGGCAATGAGAAGGTTTGGATTCGGTTTGCCTGATTGCTAGGGCTTGTAAGCACCTGCAGGCAGTTCTAGCAGAGCAGAGCATGCGCTGCAGGGCACCGAACACAGGCACACATCAGCGCCTAAAAACCTCCTCACAACATGGCAAAGAGAGGACCCGGATTCGGTTTGCCTGATTGATAGGACTTGTAAGCACCTGTGGGCAACTCTAGCAAGCAGAGCAGAGTGTGTGCCGCGGGACACCGAAGACAGGCGCGTATCAACGCCAAAAAATAAAAAGAAAGGGGGATCTGTGGGGAGCAACCCGGACTGGACTGAGTTACTGGAATTAAGGCTTATTCTATGCATCTGCTCTCCCACAATATGGCGCTGAGAAGGGAGTAACAGCTTCTACGCAGCTGCCTCCAGTTCAACCAAGAAACTGTAGGACCTGCTCCTGATTGGAGGAGAGCAGCATACTCGGCGTGTGGGTAGCAGAGTTGGGATTGGTGGAAGAGGACTATAAAGGAGGAGAGAGACAACATGCACCAGGAACATCTAAGGGGAACATCTATCTGAAGGAACACCTGTGCAGCCCCCGAGAGAGCCGGCCGGCAGTGTGCCGCTCCCCCGCGGAAGTGGGGAATGTGGCAGGGGGAACCGCCCTTCCACGGAGGTGGAAGGGACGGTAGCCAACCCGGGAAGAACCAGCGGCAAACCTGGGGAGGGCCGAGCAGACGAAAGAACAGCGCAGGGTCCTGTGTCGTTCCTCCACGAAGAGGGGGAGCGACATAATGGTGCCGTGACTCGGATATGAAGCCTAGGCAGGGTTTAGTGTCGTTCCTCCATGAAGAGGGGGAGCGACACTTAGCCAGCATCAGTAGCAGGATAGTTCTTAGAGAAGCTGGGAACATGGATGAGTGTCCAAAGACACAGAGTGATCCAAATGGGAAGTGGAGTGCCATGTGGATGTCATTGCCTAGAGATATGGAATGCTGCTTCCTAGAGATGGCACCGACATGCCACTCGCCAGAAACAGCAGAAAGAAGTCACTGCCTAGAAGTGGCAGAAGGCCTGGGATTCAGCTACATGGGTCTGGTATGCCTGCCATATGGTGGTAGACCCTTTTCTTATGGTATCTCTAACAGCTTCAGCACCATGCTAAAACCAGAGAAGCTGTACACATGAGATTGTTATTGAAATGGGACACAGAGCCCAGAAGGGCAGTGCTGTGCCACGTGGATACCACTGCCTGGAGGCAGCATGGAATGCTGCTACCTAGATCGGGCATTGACACGCCACTGCCCAGACATGGCAGAGAGATGCTAGTGCCAAGGTGCAGTAGAAGGCCTTGGACGTGATTAGCTCAAGAATATTTTCAGAAGGAAGCTCATCTCAATGTTGCAGAAACTCCAGAAGGCGCCAGGGAAGGAGGAATGCGGGAATTGCAGTTACCCATTTAGAAAACATCTCTTCTGTCCTCAGATTTTGTTGATACTTCAGGAATCTCTGAGGCTACAACACAGCACATATATTAGATACATGGACATGCAGCCTTGCCCCATAAATGGGCATTGTAAACATTGAAGCTTTTATAATTCTATTTTTCATTTTTTTAAAAAAAAATTTAGGGTTGCTCTTTACTGGATTCTTGTTTCTTTTAAATAAACTAATGTTTTCCCTCTCCATTTTCTTTTTCCTGAACCCCAGGTAGAGTGGTTAGTGGATTACAAGTCCATGGTACACCCAATTCTCCTGACTGTACTATATAGTCCTGATATATCAGTGGCCCCAGAAATGCCACTAGGCATCAGATGGAACTCCAGAACCACCGCAGGACAACCTTGGATGACTTGCAGAAGGCCCCTCCCCTTCAGGAACTGAAATCAGGCTCATTCTGCACCCCGTTTCACATGCACTCCTGTTCTAGAACATCCTCTAGGCAACAGGGCCAGTCATTTACACTCCCTGTGATAAGACATGAAGTTGTCCCCAATGATTCTCTCCCTCACCCCTTACACACTCAAAAATCACCCTTTTTAGGTTTCTTCCCTTTTAAAGACACCATCACACATGAGGCAGGATCACTACCCTTATTCAACAGTGATTCCACTGTCTCAATAGTGCCTAAATCTACATCTCAGTAAATTACTGCTTCTCTGTGGGAATGATAGGTTCTTGGCTACTCTCCTTCATACAAACTGGTACTTCCCACTCTTCTTGTCACCATCTGTAGCTACAGCTAGGCTAAGAGAACAAGTTGATCATATCAATCCTCTGTCAAACATTGCAGTCACTTCAACATTTCTGAGCTGAAATTGTGAGCCATGAGTATACAGTAAAAGGCCCATTGGGTCAAGTTCTGCTTCCTATCCAGATCCAAGATACTTCCCTCTCCCAACTCCACACATATGCACTTCATAGAGATTCTAGTGCATACTGTGTGCCAGACACAGCTAAGACCTCCACACACGTGTGCATCTTTATCTGCAGCCTTTCCAAGTATATAGAAATCCTTAGTATATAACGCCTTTTTCCATTGCTTTATCTCCATAAACACTGTTCCTTTTTCCTGAATTTACTGCCAACCTTCTGTGCCTTTTCAACTATAATCTACATTAGGCTGGCTATAGACAGAAACTCTTTATCAATTCACTTTGCTTATAAACTCATTTTAGTAAGGGCTAATGACCACTAAATTCAGGGAAACAACTATAAATGTTCATTTCTGCTGAAATGTAGTCCAATGGGACCACTGAAAAATGCCTTGCAGGCACCATCCTGGAGAGTTCCATTCTAGACTGGGGGTTCAGATGCCCTTGTTTAACTGCTTCCTGGTACCACAGCACAAGACCTGGCATGGGGCAGATAGTAAGGATTTAATGTTACTTAAATTCAGGGGGACCTTCAGGAAGGAAGAGAATTAGTCTCTGACCATGGACAGTGATGTTGTTTTCCTTTAATTCACCCAAACACTGTAAAATTCATGTCTTGGCATGATAAGCTGTAGGAATATGGATTGAGAATTCTACTCACATTTGAGAATCCCACTTAGAGAGAAAAAGACAGAGGAGAGGGGTCCCTTGGTGTAGTGTGACCTTGGAACAAGCATTAGATTTCTTTACTCTGATGCTGGAAAATGTATCCATAGTAACCAGGGTGACACAGATGGACGTATTCAACTACAATGCCAATTTATTAACTGTCATATAGACAAACATGTCTGTAACAGCCATAACATGGCATTCATTCAGTCAACAAACATCTAGATGTTGATGTTATGAGCAGAGTTTCTGGAGTCACACTACTTGAGTTCACATTCTAGTCCAACCACTCATTAACTTGTGATTTTGAGCAGACTTTTTAACATCACTGTGACTAAGAGTTACTATGAGAACTAAACTAACAGAAGTGGTTAGAACAATATCTGGTACAAGATGTTCAGTAAATTGTCAGTTATTATATTACTATGTGATAATCACTAATGATATGCCTAGATGGGAGAATGCTCCACAATTCTGCAAGAAAAAAAAAACAACAAGTAGTAAACAGGAAAGTAAAGAAAATGTAGGATAATTCTGGGAACAGCATAGAAAACAGGTGCCTAAGTCAGGAAGCAGAGAGTTTTGGGACATCTTGTATGAGATGAACACACAGGATGAGGCACAGCACATCAGGTAAGTTACATGGAAAGGTATGATCTATAGCAACACCAGAATTGGGGAGGAGACTGCATCGAGAATGAGGGAAGAAGATGTGTTTCCTGAAAAGCACTCCTTCTTCTTCTCTACTGTCTTAGAGTAGCGTTTGGTGGAGGAAGGATATAGGGTCTATATAGGAAGATGGATGGGAATTGGGGATTGTATGGTCATATCGCATCATGAAGGATCAGAGAAATAAGCAGACTAATAGAGCACAATAGAAGGAAGTAAGGTGTTACATGGAATGGAGCCTTATAGCTAAATTAAGGATGTCAGCTGAGACTTGGAACAGTAGGTGATGCCACAGGGGATGAGGGTTCAGATCCAGGTAGAAGTTCATTGCTATCTGCTTTATAAAGAATATTTTAATACAAAGCACAGAAGTAACAAGGAGGGTCATTAAATAATGACCAAGAATTCAAAGCACTTTACCAGAGGAAATTACTCCTTTTTAAAAATTGTTTGAAAGATTACTTGAATTTTTTAAAGATTTACTTATTTGAAAGGCAGAGTTATAAAGAAGCAGAGGGATGGAGGGAGGGAGGGGGGTGTCCTCCATCTGCTGATTCACTTCCCAGATGGCCACATGGCTGGAGCTGCATGGATCCGAAGCCAGGAGCCAGGAACTTCCTCCAGGTCTCCTACGCAGCTGGGGGCCCCAAGGATGTAGGCCATCTCCCACTGCCTTCCCAGGCCACAGTACAGAACTGGATAGGATGTGGAGCAGCCGGGACATGAAGGAAATTACTCTTGTAACTGAATATTTGCCATGATTTGGAATATACAAGTATGTAAAGCAATCATTAACATATATAAATCGTTAAACTCCTTTTTAGTAGGGGATATTAAAATCTTGATTCATAAATGGACAGATAACACACATCTACAAAACATGCCTTCAAACAGCTACAGAATACACATCTTTTCAACAGTTCATGGAAACTTTTCTAGGAGACAGCATATCACCAAAAATGTCTCAATACATTTCCAACAATATAAATTATAGGGGTCTGTACTGTGGTGTAAAGCTGCAGCCTGCAGTACTGGCATCCCATATGGATGGATGCTGGTTCAAGACATGGCTTCTCCTCTTCCAATCCAGCTCTCTGCTATGGCCTGGGAAAGCAGTGGAAAATGACCGAAGTTCTTAGGCCCTTGTCCATGCATGGGAGACCTGGAAGAAGCTCCTGGATCCTGGCTTCAGATCAGCACAGCTCCAGCCATGTGGCCATCTGGGGAGTGAAGCCGTGGATATCCGGAAGATACCTCTCTCTTTATCTATGCCTTTGCCTCTCTGTAACTCTTTCAAATAAAAAAATAAATAAATCTTAAAAAATGGTATAAATTATATAAAATATGCTCTCTGATATCAATTCAATAAAAAGGAAAATCAATAACAAGCACAACTTTAAAATACATATGGATAATTGAAATTAAAACATTTACTCCTTAGCAAATAGTTGATCTAGGGAGAAACCTAGAAGTTAATTGTTAATTACAATCAAACACAACATATCCCAGATGATGGGAAATAGCAAACATAGTACCAGAAAAGCCATAACAACCAGTGCCTATATGAAATAGAGAGAAACATCTTCAATAAACAACTTACTGCTGTAAGTAAAGGTGGAAAACAAGAACACTTCAAGCACAAAATCAGTAGGAGAAATAAGATAATGAAATAAACAGCTGGCTATAAAAAGGCAAATAAAATGGCAAAACATCATGGAGTAATATAGAAAGAAGCCTCAAATAAAATCAGTGATGAAAAGGGATACATTACAACTGATATTACAGATATACACTGAATCATCCCAAATCTAATCTATGGTCTGATGCTGCGGTGACTGTTCCTCGCCACCGCCGGAGAATTAGGCAGGCTGCCCACAGCTTGCCTTGACCGAGGAGGGGAAAGTGAGCCACCTGCCACTCAGCCTTCCCCAAACCCGGGGGACAATCAGGCGCGGTGTGGAGCCCAGTCGAAGCAGGGTCTCACTTTATTGTAAAAGGGAGGTGTATATATAGCTGAGGTACAGAGGATGGTACAGAACAGATGAGCAGATGTGGGCAAGGGGTAGGGTGTTGTGATGCAAAAGGGTCTTAGCCACTCCTATTATACCACCTTAATGATCCTTAGGCAGAAGCGCCCTGGGGCTGGGGTGTTTGCTACCAGGGATTTGAAACTTGAAGTCAGGTTTTCAAATTTGAGGCAGGCTCAGGAAGTTTCCTCTAGGCCTCTCCGGACTCAGCGTCCCCCACATGACACTTCCTGGAAATTTCACCTATTTATGGTTTGAACCACTAGGGAAGCAAACAAAGCAACAATCTGGAAATGATCTTTATGTATCTTGAGGGTTTCTACTACCTTTAGAAGCTTTAAGTCTCATTTAAAAATCCATGGCTTCTGAATTCCTTACAAGAATACATACATGCAATTCATATCCAAATGCAATAAACTTTCAAACTCTTTCCAACAGACAATCTAAAACTCAGCAAATCCAAAATTAAACATGCTATCATTTCCTAGACTGGGGTTCCCACATGCAAAGCCCCTAGCCAGTGCTTTATTACCTTCTGACTTGTCACTCTGACTAAAACCTGGGTGTCAGCTGGAGTCTGCCCTTCTCTTACTCCCTATACCCAGTTCCACTAACCAGTCCTGCTCATTCAGCTTCTTAAATATTTCTCAGTCTAATTTTCCCAACCCACTAGCATTCTTAGGTCATCATCATTACTCATCTAGACTTCTGGGTCTTCAATCCAGTAACTGTGTGTCTCTCAAGTCCATCATTTACATAAGCTCCACTACCATCTTTAAAGACATGAACACTACCCGATCATTATTGTGAAGAAAGTCCCTGGGTGTCTTCTCCTGCCACTGGAGAAACCCAAAACTTTTCAAGTAGAAGACATCCTGAACCTTCAGCCACATCTCACCATACTTGCCCTCAATGGACTTCCAGGGATGCCAAATGCCTACTGTTGCACATACACACACACACACACACTCTTTCTATTTCACATCTACAGCCGTGGCTCACTCAAGTTCTTCCTTTTTTTTTTTTTTAAGTTGTAAGCTTTTTATTTACAGAGAGAGAAAGAGAGGTAGAACACACTTGAATTCTTTCTGAGAGAGAGAGAGAGGTCTTCTATTTGCTGGTTCACTCCTCAGATGGGTGCAATGACCCGAGCGATGCCGATCCGAAGCCAGGAGCCATGAGCTTCTTCCAGGTCTACCATGTGGGTTCAGGGGCCCAAGGTCTTGGGCCATCTTCTACTGCTTTCCCAGGCCATACCAGAGAGATCGATCTGAAGTAGAACAGCTGGGACTCTAGAAGTGGCGCCCACTTGGGATGCTGGCACTGCAAGCGGCAGCTTTACTCACTATGCTACAACACTGGCTCCTTTCTTTGTTCTTAAAATTGATTTCTTTCCTGTTCTGATTCTTTTTTTTTTTGACAGGTAGAGTGGACAATGAGAGAGAGAGACAGGGAGAAAGGTCTTCCTTTGCCATTGGTTCACCCTCCAATGGCCACCGCAGCCGGTGCACTGCGGCTGGTGCAGCGCACTGATCCAATGCCAGGAGCCAGGTGCTTCTCCTGGTCTCCCATGCAGGTACAGGGCCCAAGCACTTGGGCCATCCTCCACTGCACTCCCAGCCCACAGCAGAGAGCTGGCCTGGAAGAGAGGCAACCGGGACAGAATCCGGTGCCCCGACTGGGACTAGAATCCGGTATGCCGGTGCCGCAGGTGGAGAATTAGCCTATTGAGCCACGGTGCCGGCCCTGATTGATTCTTACTTCAACTTCAGAGTACATTCAGAGAAATCATCCTGAGGTAGTCAACCTGCTATGTGTCAGTTATTCCTCGATGTGTTTATGCACTATTCCTTAAATGTCTTCTACACGGAGCTTACTATGTTATACAGAAATTATCAGTTCACAGAATCAGAAAAAGAACAATAAGAGCCAACATTCCTCATTTGTTTTTAACATTCCTCATTTTGATCATTGTCATCTGAGAGGCAAACATATTTCCTTCCTCTGGTAGATGAAACTCCTACTGTTCAGAGGGCACAGGCAAACTGGTTTTGAAGATTGATCTATACCCTTAATCATCATACTGTAAGAATTCCACAATAACTAAAAACCCACAGCGTATCAGATATTTCAATTACCTTATTTTAATCATCTAAGATTGATATGTGTGGAAAGACTCATGATCTGGCACTGTAAGCCTTGACCACAGGCAGCCACTGCACTCTCTCTACTCCTGGTAGAGTACTACCAGCAGACCCATGAGCTGGTGATCCACTACACTAGTGGAGTACCGCCAGCATACCCATGAGCTGGTGATCCACTACACTTCACAGAACCAAACAAAATCACTACTAATCCCTCCTTCATCTGCTGGACTTTATCTCTTGCATTCATGCCCCCACATGATGCATTTCTAATCACTCTTGAAATAACCAGGTTTATCAGAGAAACTTGTGAGTGAAGAAGGACTTTGATCAGCTCAATCCCATTTTGAAAATAAGTTTAAAATGCAAAATAAGGTTGGTATTTTCTAACTTCATTTTAGAAGGCACATCTTACACAGCACACCCAATCAAAATCTTAAGTATAATAGTTCCAAAGCAATTAATAAAGCATGAAAGTACTAGGTTTTAAATTAACTCTAAAGCACATGATACTCCTGTTTCTATATATCCTTAGCAGGGAGAAGTACTGATCTTTTTGATATTTCTTAATAGCATTAATCATTAAGTGCTTATTCCTACTACGCCTTCTGAACAATCTGTCTGTACCTGTAACACAGACATATGAACAGATACATTCTATTTTCCATTATTTCATTCTTATTTATTTGAAAAGCATAGTGACACAGAGAAAGGAAGAGACAGAGAGACTATATTTTCTACCTGCTGGCTCATTCACCAATGGACTGCAACAGTCAGCGTGGGCCAGGACAAAGCCAAGAGTCTGAAACTCCATTCAGATCTTCCATGTGGCTGGCAGTGGACCAAGATTTTGGACATTTTTGAGTGTGCATTAGCAGGGAGGTGGATTGGAAGTAGAACAGTGAGATAGTGAACCTGCACTCTCAGTTACAACCTTTCCAATCCATTATTCCAAGTGTCTACAATCTCTTTATAACAGCACCACAGTGAAACCACTACAGTTTATTTTATTTATCGAAATAAGAATTTATTTATTTATTTATTTGAGAGGTAGAATTACAAAGAAAGAGTGAGGAAGAGACAGAGAAAAAGGTCTTCTATTGGCTGGTTCACTCCTCAAATGGCTGCAAAGCCAGAGCTGGGCTGATCTCAAGTCAGGAGCTAGGAGCTTCTTCTGGGTATCCCACATGGGTGTAGGGGCACAAGCTCTTGGGCCAACTTCTATTGCTTTCTTAGGCCATAGCAAAGAACTGGATTGGAAGAGGAGCTGTGGAGACATGAACCAGTGCCCATATGGGATGCAATGCCGCAGGTAGAAGCTTTGAATAATGTGCTACATCACCAGCCTCTAAACCACTACAACCTGCTCTTTGGAAAATATTAAGTGTCACAACTATCGCATAACATCAACTGGGCCCTTGTAAAAAAGGATTACACAGCCAGATTTCAACCAGCTCCATGCACTGGGGAGTTGGGCAAACACTGTATTTTACCAAGTTGGTTATTTTAACTCTTGACCAAATTTGCTTCATTATGAAAGGGAAAAACTGGGAGGATACTTAAGGTGCTAAGGAAACATACAATATGTGTCAGAGCTGTTACACAAATTGGCATGATACAGACAGAGACCCACAATGAATATGGGAAAGGGTCCACTGAACTTGAAAAATCTGATGTAAGAATCTAACTCAGGCACTGGGAATGCTGCTAGTTCTCTGGTGTACTTACATTCAGTTCCTCCTGTGTATGTTGCTGTCAATAAACTGTATCATGCAACTGGTCATTGCTTTTGCCAAATCCTCAAATACATTCCTTCCTCAGTGACAAAACTAGGTCTTAACAAACCCCAACACAACTTGTATGCATACTTCATAAATTACTTTATATAGCTTTCCATATCTTATTTACTTTGCAAATTTATAAACCCTACAGATATTCCCCCAAGGAGTCCTTGATGGAAATTATATTTAAGTTAGAAAAACAAAGCAATGGTTGAAAATGGCTGGCATATACACCCAGACTAGTCACAGATTTGGAGCAAGTCACAGATTTATCACAATAATTTAAAATACATTTTCTTCATTCTTCTGTAATTTAGTTTCTCATATAGCATACATTGTGTTTCTATTATGTTAGACAGAATGGATTCCAAGCATTGACAAGAACGCAAAAACTCACTGCCCTCACTCTGTTAAAGAAAGGATATACACACAAAAAAGTTCAGGACTTGGCATGACAAATGGTAAGGAAGGCTTAGAGGTAGAATGGGGTAGGAAGATGGCTAGGATTGAAGCCATGTGGAGAGGTCATAGCTATATCTACTGAACAATGACTACCAGGGATCTTGGAAGATGACCTTGGTAAGATGGTATCTGATGATACCTGAAGGGAAGAGGGGATGATCATTTGGAGAACAGGAGGCAGGAATTCAAAGTAGAAGAAACCAAATATTAAGATCCTTCAGATAGGAGCATGTTGATAATTTCCAGAAGCAGCAAAGAAACAAGTTAAGGTGAAGGAGAGTGAGGTACAGTCCAACAGCAGATTAAATCAGGGCTCCAGAGGTCAGGTCAACATGAGGACCTCATGTTGATGGGCACACTGAGGCTTGAACTCTAAGTGGAAAGCTACTTCAGTTACATCTCCAGTTCTGACACCAGACTTCACCCTCCTACTAATGCAGATTTTGGGATGCAGCAGGTGATGGCAAAAGAACTTGTATCTGGGCCATGCATGTGGGAGACCTGGATGGACTGTTGCCAAGTCCAGCCTGGGCTACAGCAGGCATTTGTGGCATGAACAGTCAGATAGGATGTGTGTCTCCCTCTCCCCCTTTCTGCTTCTCAGTTATTAACAAAAGATAAATTTTAAAATCCTACTTGGGGGCCAATGCTATAGTGCAGTAGGTTAATCCTCTGCCTGCAATGCTGGCACCTCATATAGAATATGATTCCATATTTTATCTTATTTTTATATGGATTGTGAATGATGTTATAAGGATTCAAATGGACCTTGGCAATACGATTTTCTGCATCCCTGCCCAAAATGATAAGTTTCTAGGACTGTACAAAGGGCAATACACAGCAATAGAGCATTTAATGTAAGATGAAATGGTTTAGATTTCAGAAGTACCAGGCTCCTGACTGCTGTGTGGGAGAAACTGATAGCAGAGCTTGTACATAATGACACCAAGAAAGAGAAAGGTTAAATCAACATGTTTATGGTTTTCAGTGGCTGGGGAGTGTGTATGAGAAAGAAAAGGCTACTTCTGACTTCCAGTGGTTAGAAAACAGAGATAATGTTAAACATCCAATCATGCACAGGACAGACTCCTGCGAAAGATAATGAATGATTCAGCCCACAACATCACTAATGACAAATCTGAGAAACCCAGGGATGTTAAACACAAATTCAGATGCAGCCCCTGAAGTTGCAGGTCTACCTATATATAGCTGGGACTGGGACTGCTATGGTCTTCTGGGGCATCTAGGGATGGAAGATACATGCCAGAGTCATCCAAGAATGAGTTACTTAGGAGAGGCTCACTTTATGTTACAGAATACACTTGTACTTTCATAAAATGAATACTGATTGGAAGGGATGTTCCTACTATCTTTCCAGAACATCTGCTATGTAAGATCATTGAATTAGGTGTGCCTCCTATTCTCAACAGATTTACACAACTGGTACAAAGGCTAAGGCATTATAGTTTCTTTTTTTTAATTTTTTTATTTATTTATTCTACAGAGTTACAGACAGTGAGAGAGAGACAGAGAGAAAGGTCTTCCTTCCATTGGTTCACTCCCCAAATAGCCGCCACAGCTGGTGCTGCACTGATCTGAGGCCAGGACATTGGACAACACACTAAGGACAGATTCCACATGAGAAGTAAGTACACAGTGACTCCTGTTGTTGACTTAACAATTTGACACTCTTGTTTATGGCATCAGTAATCTCCCTAGGCTCTAGTCATGAGTTGCCAGGGCTATGGAAGCCTTTTGAGTTCGCCGACTTCGATCTTATTCCGACAGGGTCATAGTCAAAGTGGAAGTTCTCTCCTCCCTTCAGAGAAAGGTACCTCCTTCTTTGATGGCCTGTTCTTTCCACTGGGATCTCACTCGCAGAGATTTTTCATTTAGGTCTTCTTTTTTTTTTTGACAGAGTGTCTTGGCTTTCCATGCCTGAAATACTCTCATGGGCTCTTCAGCCATATCCGAATGCGTTAAGGGCTGATTCTGAGGCCAGAGTGCTATTTAGGACATCTGCCATTCTATGAGTCTGCTGTGTGTTCCACTTCCCATGATGGATTGTTCTCTCCCTTTTTGATATAGATTCTGCATGAGTAGGTAGTACACAGTGACTCCTGTTGTTAATTTAACAATTAACACTCTTATGTATGATACCAGGGATCACCCAAGGCTCTTTTTTTTTTTTTGACAGGCAGAGTTAGACAGTGAGAGAGAGACAGAGAGAAAGGTCTTCCTTTCTCCAATAGCTTACCCCCCAAATGGACGCCACGGCCAGTATGCTGTGCAGATCCAAAGCCAGGAGCCAAGTGCGCTCCCACCCCAGTCTCCCATGCGGGCGCAGGGCCCAAGCACCTGGGCCATCCTCCACTGCCCTCCCAGGCGACAGAAGAGAGCTGGACTGGAAGAGGAGCAACCGGGACTGAATCTTGCACCCCATATGGGACTAGAACCCGGGGTGCCAGCACCACAGGTGGAGGATTAGCCAAGTGAGCCACAGCACTGGCCCACCCAAGGCTTTTGACATGAGATGTCTATGCTGTGGAAGTCTCTTGAACCCACAAATACACATCAGTTTTCAGGCAAGGCTATGAGCAAAGTGGAAGTTCTCTCCTCCCTTCAGAGAAGAGTACATCTTTCATTGATGATCAGTTCTTTACAATGGAGTCTCACCCACAGATGTCCTTCATGTAGGGACAGTTTTTGCAACATTGTCCATGTAGGGACACTTTTTGCAGCATGCTATAATGTGCATTCTGTGATGCAATAACCTGGGGGATAGTGTATGCGATAAAAGTGACCATAGTCCTAGGAATGTGTCCAGTTACTCATTGTGACTCACTTTGGCCAGCTGAGTATCTAGCAGAATTTTCACACAAAATGATGAAAAAGCTACCTCTAATTTTCCCACGTCAATCCAAGCCTTACCCTCTTTCTTCTTCAGATTCTTGTTTTCCAACCTGCCTGCCTTACCTCACTCCTCATGCTGGCAAACCTAAGCCTGTCCTTGTCCTCCAGCACAAGAAATCTCCAGCTGTCTGCCCTGCCTGTCTCCTTGCTCTGACCAAATGCTCTTTCCACAATTGCATTCCTATTCCCAAGACCTCCAAGACTTCTAAGTGCACCCTGGCCTCTGTTGACTCCAAGTCACCCACTCCCCACCCTGTTTATCTTGCTGCCCGTTCCTGCTTCTCCTCTGTCTGCGCACGGACTCCTCCTCTCAGACCCTCTTTCTAGTCCTCTGGACTCTCTTCTTCAATGTGCATACCCTGGCCCAGACCTGCATATTCTCAGATATTATCTTGGAGATTGTACCTTTTCTACTGGCCAACACAGTACAGACACAATTCAGACAGGAGTGGATTCCCAGCAACCTCGCCTGGTGAGTAAGGGGAATACAAAATGATGGCAGACTGACATACAGACTGGCATACAGTCTGTACTGTCACCTCTGATAGTTATAGGACCCTTTCTACAATGACATGATCCTAGATATATTATTAATATCTGTATATCTTCATCTCCATCTGTTAGTTCTTTTTTAGAACCATAGACATCAGTAATGATGTCCTTTCTCTGAACAGGTTCTTTACTTTCAGTCCTGCCAGATGGACCAGACTGTAGGAGCCTCCAGACGTACAAGTAACTTCTCAATGGAATGTGGTCTGTAAGCACAAAGCTGACAAGAGGACAAGTCACAGAGAAGGTAAAGAACACGGAGCAGGATACCTCTAATGTGCTTTGGAGGAGAAAGAGCAGAGGGCAGATAACAGAACATAAACACAGAAAGTAAGTGGTTATTTTGAGGAGATTCACCTAGCTAGGGCAATGAGATGCCACAAGTGATGAGGATTTTCAGAGCCACGCCCTAGTGCCATCTACCTTGTATTAAAGACATGCTGAGCTGGATGCCAAGCCCTTGACCCACATTCCTTTATTACTTTCTCAGTCATGCTATTAAGATGGCTATTCTCCTAAAATCTTAAGGTAAGTAAGGCCCAAAGGAGTTAATGCAGCTGAGTGGCTAGTAGCAGAAGGACAAGGAATATCTGACTACTAAGTCTTGGTTCATTCCAGTTTCAAACTGCCTTTCTGAAGTAGAGGCGTGGTAGGACAGATGAGTTGTGGGGTCATAAATGAGCATATTTCAAATATCCCTGAAAAGAAATTATTGAATTCATGCCTAGGAGTTTTCCAAAACTTTATGAAAAATGCACGTATCATGAAAAAACAACAGAGTTTTCAGAATGATTTTGTGCAAACAAAACTAATGTTTTACTTCCTCTTTCCATAAACTTTTTGAGATCACCTCCTGGGTCAAATGTCCCTATCAGTACCCTGGGGATCATGACAATATGGATCTGGAGCCAGAGCTAATGAGTCTAGGAGATTCCAGCCCCTCATTATGTGTAAGCCTCAATCTCACCCTAGCCCTCTGCCCATGTATAATGAAGGCTGCTCTATCACTGTCCCTGGAGATAGGGAGAGCTCAACTGGCAGGGAACACAGTCTTGACAGTTTTTCTCCAACTAATACAGCTTCCTACTAGGATGAGAGTGTATTTCCCTCTTAGCCTTACGAAATAGTGAAGGCTGCAGGAGGTAGTTTTGTCCTTGCTAGGACAAAGGCGCCCAGGAAAGGACCACGATGTCAGTAATTCAGCCAATATGGGTCGGCCTCCGTTCATGTTCCTGGATGGTAATTGCTTGTGTAATGGTGTAAGTAGGGGAACACGGTGTTAACAGTCAGATATTTGCTCAGCCAGTTACATGCTGACCAATCATGAACCTGTCTCTACTCTCTCAGATAATGCAGAGATGCTCAGATATACTTCTTGCTCTTAAATATTTAAATGGAAATTAATGCATTTTTGTGTTCATGAGACAGAAACATGAAGGTTTTGTCTGTGGCATGTAAGTTGGAGAGGTATCTGACTCACTCCACAATCTTTTCAGATGATTGGTCAATATGAAGTACACTCATCAGCCATTTATTTCCTAGGTTGGCCACAGGATGGTGAACTCATTACTGGCAATGGCTCAAGCAGCTTCAGTGCCAGCATCAATGCTGAGAATCTGAACACATGGCTGAATGTCTGAAGACAGAGAGAGAGCCAGGAAGGCAGTGGTGCCATGGGGATGCCAATTGGCTGGAGATAGCTTGTAATGCTGCTACCCAGAGATGGCACTGATAAGCCACTGGCCAGAGACAGCAAAGTGAAGCCACTGCTGAGAGATGGCAGAAGGCCTTAAGTACAGCCACAAGGGGTATAAGGCAAGCAGAGGGCAAATTATTAGTCCTCTGCATGCTAAGTCTGCAGCATGATGGCAAACCATTTTCTTATGGTATCTCCAACAGCTTCAGTAGCAGGGTAAAACCTGTGGGCCTGTGCACATGAGTCAACATTTGAAATGGAACACAGAACCCAGAAGGGCAGTGTTGTGCCATGTGGATAACACTGCCTGGATACAGTATGGGCTGCTGCTACCCAGAGAGGCCACTGAACACCACTACTCAGACATGGCAGAGAGATGCCAGTGCCAAGGTACAGTAGAATGCCTGGGACCCAGTTGGCTCAAGTGGACTTTCTCCACAAACATATGAGGTGTTGTGCAAGGAATCAGAGCAGTAGGGATGCTTGGAACTACAATTTCATTAAGACAAAATGTCTCTTCTGACCACAGCCACTGGATATTTCAGAAACCCCTGAGGCCACATCTTAGTACACATATTAGACATATGGAAATGCAATGTGTTAGATGTTGTCACGTTGCCTAAAATGGGCATTGTTAAAGCTGAAGATTTTATAATTCTGTTTTTCAAAGTTTCATATTTTGTGAAGTTGTGTTTAATTGCTTCTTGTTTCTTTTTAATAAACTAATATTTTCCTCACCTTTTTCCTTTTTCTGAGCCCCGAGGAGTTTCATTAGTAGTTTGGAAGCCCACTGGACTCTCCACTGTCACTGTGCACTCCCAGAGTCCTGGAACTTCAACAACCACTAAATACCTGTGGTCCCTATGTGGAACTGCAGACCCACGTCAAACCACCTGAGAAGACCTGTTGAAGCCTCATCTAGCAGCTTATTTCAGGCTCATTCTGCAACTTCTTCCATACCCACTGTTGCTCCAAACATCCCCACTTAGTAACAGGGCAGTCATTCAGTTTCCCAAGTCAGAAGCATTCATGTTGTCCCAAAGTCTTTGCTCCCTCACTCTACACTCTCGGGAGTCTCTTTTTCCAATTTCCTTGCTTTGAAAGACAGCATCTCAAGTGAGAAGAGATCCGCGCCCCTACTCACTTAATTCTGCCCCATCAATGCTACCTAAATTGGCTTCTGAATCGAGCCTCACTTCTGCTTGAATGGGTCTGATAGGTTCCCAGATACTCTCCTTCAGACAACACGGTCCTTTCTGGCCTTCCTGTGCAAAATGACCAGCAGAGATATGCTGACCTTCATTTGTCTGACCTGAATCCTTTATTCCAGCCCTCAGTCTGCTTCTGTAACTTCCTTTGTATTTCCCCCTGGCATGGAAAGAGATAAAATGGCTGACAACAGAATGAGGTGAAGCACCCATGAGTCCTGAGATGGAACGTAAACATCTGTCTTCCACAGGCAGGTCTTAGCACCCAGGTTTCAGGTGTGGTGCCTGAGTTGGAGGTGTGTTTGAGCTGATTACACTGCCACCCTCCTTTGCCTTCTCAGCCAGCAGCTCAAGCCTCAATGCTGTGCTGTCTTCTAAGAATATTGTGCCAGTGCCCAGATCACAACGCAGGTGCAACAGATTTCCTGTGGAATGTTGGCTCCACCATCAGTGCAGGTCAATCACTCTGTAGTCTATAGGTCCATGGAGGCAGCTCTAAATATACTTTGTATATTTAGAGATAAATATACATCTAAGAACACCCATTCCTGGTACATGGTTCAGTAGCTATTAGCCAGTGTTGGCTTGGTGTTTCCCATGCCCAAGATTTCCACGCCAGCTTGAACCTCCAATGTGAGTTACAGCTCCAATGTATTGGGAGACCTGAAAGTGTGTTTCAGCTCCAGTGTCTGAGGATGGTTGGATACAGGCTACAGCACCAGGAACTAGAGAGACCTGGATGTGGATTAGAACCTGCTAGAGGCCCAAGAGTCCTAGGTGTTGCAATGAGCCCCCTAGAGTCCCAGAAGCCCTAGAATTTATGGTAAAAAGCCTGCAGAAATAACCAGAGCACTGGACAGGGGCATCGGAGATATGGGAGGAGATGACATATGTGGATCAATCTGTAGGGAATCCTGGAAATGTCTATGATACAGAGCTACATACAGGGAAACTCTAACATGGGTACAAGAAGGCAATCTTGGATGCCAGATCTCACCTCAAGTCTTAACTGGGACTTCAGCACCTCCTTGACTTGCTTCCTCTGGTCTGCTTTAATGAATCCAGGAAGAAAAGAAAGCTAGGCATCAGTAGCAATGTAAAGATAGGTGGCAGTCTGATTAAGGCTGCTCTGTATAGTGATCTGCCATCAAAGAGACCCAACAGGTCAGTCCACTACAGGGGCTTTCAATGTGGAAAGTCAGGGCTTCAGCAGAAGTCAGCATATGAACAGCTCTCCCAACCAAGAGTTGAATCACTGCAAACAGAACTGCCCTGGATTCCAAGGACTTCAGGTCAGAGCCACAGATCTTGTTGTCTCTAAGCTCGTTCACTCAGCCCAGCTTCGAAAGTAACCACTACTGCAGAGGAGATGGTTAAGTAGGGTCAGTGACATTGCAGGCAGAACTATAAAGTTCCTCTTAGAGATGCCACCAGCATTCGCCTGGCCAGCTCTCCTTCCAGGCCAGCTAGGTAATGGAAATCAACAGGGTGCCTTTCCAAGGAGGCTCACACCTCCCTTAGATGTACCCTATGTGAAGAGAAAGATAGACCTAGGCTCCTAACTGGCAAGGCCTTAAAGCTCAGCAGATTATCAGGCCCATTCTGTCAGCTTCTCTTGGCCTCAATTGGAAAACTTATTCATGTTTAGACAGCAGCTTACTTAGGTGCCCTCCAATATTGATTCTGTCCATGGGGCCACATTCATTGGTAAATCTCACAGTCTAACATCAATGTCTCTACCCCTGAACTGTGTCCACTGATGGTCCTCTCCCCCACTTAATGTTGTATGATTGTTCAGAATTTCTCTACAGAGAGAATCTTCTACCCACAAAAGAGGAGTGGCCTTTCTCCCAGTCTTGGTTGGGATAAGCTTCAAACCACATCCATCAGACAGTCTTCACAAGGGTCCAGAGACCTCCCCCCATTTCCTCTCCTCTATGAAATCCTATTACTTGGTAAATGCTACTCTTAGAATTGTTGGTTGTTATTCTCACCCTGTCTTTTATACTACCATATCTGTTGAAGTGTTACAGAAGATAATGGAATGAACCAAAGCCTTCACCAACCAGGCTGTCAACCAAATGCTGCTACAGGGATATATTCAGCTCCCCACCCAGGAGACAGTGCCTTGAGACATTACCCCATGGCAACAGAGAGCACCTCGTCACTCCATGTTAACAGGAAGTAGCTCTAAAGACAGATCATCATCCCTGTACCACTCCTGGACTTTTGAAGCTAATGTAATCCCAGAAAACTCTTGCTTTATAAAAAAACAAAAAGGGGGATATTAGTAAAATGGAACAGTCTCGTCTGTGGCATAATCTATGCCCCAGACACTATCCTAGCTCTATCCCCCAATGCCAATGCTGAGAAGCCATGTGATCACATGGCCCAACCACAGGTGTCAGCTCTACCGCCCCCCCATGGGATTCACTGCTCCTACTTTCCTGCCGCCCCCCAGACAAAGGTTTAATAGGACCTGTTCCTGAAAATTTCTCTCTCTATATATATATATATTGATATATATATTATTATATATTAATATATATTACATTCTTCCCCTCTCTCTTACCCTCTTGCCCTCTCCCCCAGCCCAGTGGGCTTCCCCCACCCAACAAAACAATTTTCCTCTAAAAAAAAGGCAATCTTGGATGCTAGATCTCACCTAAAGTCTTAACTGGGCTCATGAAGAACCATAACTTCCTTTTGTCCTCCAAGTTAAGAAAAGACTTTCAGTTATATGTAATTCTATATCAATTCCCATGATTTACCATTATTTAGAAACTGGACCTGGGAACCCGAGTCCCATGGACCAAATGTTAGAGATAACATTTGAGGAGCTTAAAAACAGATACAAGTCTGTGGAGGAAGTGTTACTCCAGGGTGGACAGCAGCCCAGTAAGTAGGCTCCAATCATTGCACTCACTATAACTAGTGCCTAGTGACCTAACAGTTAATCCAGGGGGTATCATTCTGCTAAGACTTAAGGGCACACAAGTGGATGTTTAGGTATGGGAAGCCAGGACATTGATGCAAGGAGTTTTCCTACTTGAATAACCCACCCAGCCTTCACCTGCAATGTAAAAGAAAAGGTGACTGGAAATGGGACTGTCCTCACCTCCAAAAGGTAGAAGACTCAAATTCCCTCAAGGCCTTGTCTGAGGAATGATTCAGCCAAGGAACTCAGGCAGCTCCCACAACCCATAGGAATGGCTCATGCCAAGAGTCCAAGGGAATTTTGATATTGCAAGTAAGAATATTAATTTTGTAATTTACATGGGATTGACATACTCTGTACTGAATTCTCATGTGGGGCACCTATCCTCCCTGAGCTATGACATGGGAGGTGACAACAAACCAAACTTTCAAAAAATGACTCTGCCTTTAGTTTGCCAGATAAATATTCTTATTTTTCAGTATTTTTCAATGGCACCTGAATGTTCACATCCTGTATTGGCAGGCATTTAATATGATCAGTTGGTACCGCTCCCATGTTGCTTTCCTCTGTGTCTTTGCCCTAATGCTAATGTGTTGCTGTGGGTTTGTTCTGAGAGGAGGAGTGTGGTGGGGGCAAGAGGCACGGAGTCACCACACAGACCCCGGGAGTTGGGTGAAAGCAGGCCAGAGGTGAGCAGCCCACAGACTCATTTATTTCAGTTCTTACAACAGTTTTTATAGCCAAGACAGCCAATCCAGTCAAGGGGCGGTTTATTCCCTAACCAATCACAGCCTGTTGCCAGGCAGGCTCTGTTGCCAGGTGGGTTTCAAAGCCATTCCTGAGTAACTGACGCTCGCTTGCCAGTGGCCATCTTGGCATGGCCTTCTCATTCCACCACATTTCCCCCTTTCTGTTTATTTTTGAGCAACGGGAGGTATGATTCTTGGTCATACCATTGTTGACCCCGTTTCCATGTGGTCTCCGAACGCAGCTGTGCCTGTCTTAGGTTGTCTCCCAGGGGATCTTACCCGTCATTGACTAACCAGTGCTCAAATCAAGAGACCACAGGATTGCTTGCTCAGATAGGGAAAGGAATGAGGATAATGGTTATCAGGAATGGAATGGCATGACCACACACAGGCTGTGGGCCGTTTGAATGGCTGATCAGAGCTAGTAGGGTACAAAACATTAATGGATGTGGCTATGGGCAGTTTCTCAGGGTAGGATGATAGGGCAGGTCATCTGCCAACAAGGCGGATTCTCAGTCTTGTTCAGCTGGTTCTGGTTGGCTGTCAGTTGCAGGCTTGATGTCTCTGGCTGGTATCAAAATGGGCTATCCTGCATTCTCTGGAAAGACACAAGCATATCCTCGACCCTTGGTTAGCAGAAGCCTTTTTACAGGCGTTGGAATCCAGGGCCTGAATTTTGCGTCCATTCCTACATTTACGGCAAACATGTGGGTGGGATGGGGTCTAGCAGCTGCCCTGAGAGCCTGGGGTGCCTGAGTACTGCTACAAATGTGGGTATCCTTACTGGGTGCGGATGGGATGACCTCGCAGGAGTTATTGTCTTCGAGGTCCTCTAAGTTCATCCCACGGGTATGTGGGGGGTGGCTGACTAGGCATTGCTACATTGTTTGCTGCATTGTTTGCTACATTCTTTGCTGCATTGTTCACTACATTCTTTGCTACATTGTCATTTTCACTGTCCAGAGCTCTCTCTCCCTAAGTCATCAACTGTTATCTGTGAGACAGATGCCTGGAGTGATAGGCTCTTATCATTCACAGACTAATGAGTGCAAACACAAGAATCCACTTGGATGATCCTCCTGAAAACAAAGATAAAGTAGATCCTCAATTCTGGGATTAGGGCATAGCCTCACAGCACACACGCTGTCCCTTTAACAGTCCTCTTAAAAAACATTCTGTCATTGGTCAGAGGCTAGAAGGAGACTTGCCATTCATGGAAATTTTTCTCCATCACGGAGACCTTGTTCCTTATCAGTCACTTTAGAATACACCTGTTCTTCCTGTATAGAAGCCAAATGGAGAATACAGAATGGGTCAGGATCTCAGAGATATTAACAGAGCAGTTCTTCCACTTCACGCTATTGTGCCAAGTCACTACACTATAATAATCCAGATACCTGGAGGCACCTCATAGTTTCTAGACCTAGACATAAGGGACGACTTCTGCATGCCATTAAAACCAGAATCCTAGCATTCGTTTGCCTTTCAATGGGGTGATTCTGCCTCAAATGTCACTCAGCAGTATACTTGGAGAGTCCTTCCTCAAAACTGGGAGACAGACCTCACCCATTTAGGATTCCTTTTGTAAAGGCTATTAGGGAGTTTCAATTAAGACTGCAGCCATTCTAAAATATGTAGATGATATTATTTGCAGTCCCTAAAAAGAGGACTCAGATGAAAATATCATCCAGGTCTTGAAATTTTTAGGTAAAGAGGATATAGAAATTCCTCAACCGAATCTCAGGTTCTTAAATGGGAAGTATAATATCTGGGATATATTCTAACTACAGGAAGGAACCCTCTTTCATTGAATTCAAAGGAAGTGATATTACAAACAGGGCCACTACCACAGATGAAGAAACAGTGAAGGACATACCTGAGAACACCAAATTTCTGCAAGATTTGGGTATCAGGATTTGGGTAAGTAGTGAGACCCTTATATGAGGCCTTAAAGAGTCTGACACAGACCTATGTTATTGGATAGTAAGACAACATGAAGCTTTCAAAAAGATCAATGACATACTACCATAGGCACTAGCACTAGGAATGCCTAATGAAGACAAGCTAACTCCTCTGTATAGCAGAGAAACAGGGGATAGTTTTGGATATGCTCACTCAAAATTGGATTCACTTTTATGATAAGGGCCTACTTTTCAAGATAACTGGATTCAGTGGCTACTGGACACTCTGCGTTTTTGCTGTTACATTGCATCTGGTAGAAGGAACCATCAAGTTGATTTCAGGGCAAAACTTGAAAGCTCAAACTCCACAGCAGGTATAATGAATTCTACAGGAGGATGCCTTATTAAGTACCTGTTTCAGAGTCATCTTAGGTAACACTCAGCATGAAAGTCCTCAATCTAGCTATCTCCTGCCATTTGAGGTACTAGCTAACTCTTGTGTATAGATCATACAGCACATCTACAGCAACAGGCATATCAAGGTGAACCTCTGGAAAATCCTAATGTTTAATGATTTACAGTGATGGAAGTAGCTTCCTGAAAGGAGTTAGAAAGCCATGATATTCCATAGTTGATCATACTCAAGTAATACATGCAAAGGCATTCACTTCAACCCTACAAAGTGAAACACAGACCAGAGCCTTATAATTGTAAAAAAATCTCTAAGGTTAATACTAAGAAAGACTACAAATATAAACTCCTTGTGTTACAGACACCTGTGGAAATTTGGATAGAAAAGGCCACTGGATGCATAGATATCTCCCATTAAGCTTCAGAAAGATTTGAGCTCTCCTCCTGGCAGTCACCATCAAAGGAAATACACTAGCAGAAAAGGTAGCAAAGAAGTCTATTGCTCTGGAGAGGCGGAGCCAAGATGGCGGAATAGTGAGGGCGCGCACCGATAGTCCGGGAAAATTTAGTTTAATAAAAGGGGAGTTACGGTAGCCTCAGAAAAAAGAACCAGGAAAATACTACAGAGGAAACTCTTCTGGATCAAGCGGCTGTGAATTGGAGGACCTACTGTGAAACAAGGTCGCCCACCGCGCGAAAGCCGAGCCGCGGGACCGAGCCGCGGAAGCCGCAGGGTCTGCGCGCCAGTGCTCTAAGGGGAGTGCATGTCACACAGACAACAGCGGGGAGATTTGGGACGTCCAGGGCTCCGAGTCCACACATCGGCGCTGGAAGGGGAGGTGAGCTCAATAACCCGAGACATTGGTGGGGAAACGGGGGTCAGAATCTAGAGGGGGACCGGAAAGTGCAGCAAACTCACTACCTGAAAGAAGGAAAAAAAAAAGCTTCGGGTTTCTCTTCCCCCTATCCTTGCAAAGGTTGCAAGGCTGCAAGGCTTGAAGAATTCCCAAGAGACAAAGAGCAGGCCCCCTCTCTGGATTTACATATCAACGGGGAGAGCTAAGGAACTGAGTCACTACAATTCAGTAGCCTAGGCAACCCAGTGGGAGTCTAGAAGAGCCTAAACGGACTCTGGGGATAGAAGCCAGAGACTGGAAGCTAAATACCATCAATTCTGCACAGCCAGCCGTGCCGTGCGGTGTTACTTACCCCCTGAATAAATAAAATAAATAAATAAATAAATAAATACATAAATAAAAAGAGATTTACCACGCATAACCTGAGGGTGTCACCTTTGCACACCCTTAACAAGGAAGAACCAAGCAGAGCTCTCAGCCTGCACCCATCTCAGGCCTCCAAGGCTCCTCCAACAGCAGGCAGTCCACTTAACATGGACATAGTATAAAATAAAATAAAAAAACGCACAGTGACGCAAGAAGAATTAACTATGCCAAGTAACAAACACAGAAATCGAGGGAACAAGATCAACGATGACACTATGATGCCTCCAAATAAACAAAACACCCCAAACCAAGATTATGAAGATGCTGAGATAGAAGAAATGCAAGATACGGATTTCAAAAAATTTATGATAAGAACGTTTAGAAGTTTTCAAAAGCAAATCCTTCAACTACAGAAATCCTTATTGGACAGGATTGAAAATCTCTCTCGTGAAAATGAAATTTTAAGGAAGAATCAAAATGAAACTCAGAAACTAGTAGAACAGGAAAGTGTGATAGTGAAGAGAAATCAAAATGAAATGAAGAGCTCAATAGATCAAATGACAAACACATTAGAAAGCCGTAAAAACAGAATGGGTGAAGCAGAAGAGAGAATATCGGAATTAGAAGATAGAGCACAGGAAAACATACAGTCAAACCAAAGAAAAGAAGAGGAAATTACAAATCTAAAAAATATTGTTGGGAATCTACAGGATACTATTAAAAAAACCAACAATCGAGTTCTAGGAGTTCCTGAAGGCATGGAGAGAGAGAAAGGATTAGAAGGCCTTTTTAGTGAGATACTAGCAGAGAACTTTCCAGGTTTGGAGAAGGACAGAGACATCCTAGTACAGGAAGCTCATGGAACCCCCAATAAACATGACCAAAAGAGATCCTCACCACGACACGTGGTAATTAAACTTACCACAGTGAAACATAAAGAAAAGATCCTAAAATGTGCAAGAGAGAAACGTCAGATTACTCTCAGAGGATCTCCAATCAGACTCACAGCAGACTTCTCATCAGAAACACTACAGGCTAGGAGGGAATGGCGAGACATAGCACAGGTGCTAAGAGAGAAAAATTGCCAGCCCAGAATATTATATCCTGCCAAGCTCTCATTTGTGAATGAAGGTGAAATAAAGACCTTTCATAGCAAACAGAAATTGAAAGACTTTGTGGCCACTCGTCCGGCCCTGCAAAAGATACTTAAAGATGTGCTACACTCAGAAACACAGAAACATGGCCATCAATATGAAAGAAGAGAAAGGAAGAACACCTACCAGTAAAAGAGCATGGGAAGCTCAAAGCATATACTAGAAAATATTTCCGGGAAAATGGCAGGGCAAAGTCACTACGTATCAATAGTCACATTGAACATTAATGGTCTGAATTCTTCAGTTAAAAGACACCGTTTGGCTGACTGGCTCACAGAACACAACCCAACTATTTGTTGCCTACAAGAAACACATCTCTCTAACAAAGAGGCATGCAGACTGAAAGTGAAAGGTTGGAAAAAGATATTCCATGCCAACAGAAACCAAAAAAAAGCAGGTGTAGCCATATTAATATCAGACAAAATAAACTTTAATACAAAAACTGTTAAGAGAGACAAAGAGGGACACTATATAATGATTAAGGGTTCAATTCAACAGGAAGATATAACTATTATAAATGTATATACACCTAATTACAAGCACCGGTCTATTTAAAAGATATGTTAAGGGACTTAAAGGGAGAGTTAGATTCCAATACAATAGTACTGGGGGACTTCAATACTCCACTCTCAGAAATAGACAGATCGGGGGTTTCCGGCAAGATGGCGGAATAGGAAGGGAGCACACTGATAGTCTGGGGAGAGATAGTTTAATAAAAGTGGAGATACTGCAGGTTCAAGGAAGAGTAGGGGAGGAAACAGCAGAAGAAACTCTTCCGGAACGCGTGACTCACAGCGGACCTGCGTGGAGAGCGTGGGAGCCCACAGTTCGGGACACCAGCGGCAGACTCAACACACCAGCGCTGGAACGCGAGGTGAGCCGAACCTCAATAGCCCGAGACACTGGCAGGCAAGCGGAGAGAGGAGACTAGAGGGAATGACCCCCAGAGGGGGAAGTTCACAAGGCTAACTGGAAGAGAGAGAGAGAGAGAGAAAAAAAAAGGTGACTGGTACGGACACAGGTTTCTCTCTCTCCGCTCACCTCTCAAGGGCGAGCAAGACAAAGAGCAGGCGCCATCTTGGACATACGTCATAAGCAGAGCGACCTCAGGTCTGCACCGGCCCTGAGCCTAGCAGAAAAACCTGACTTTGGGCGGGGCAAATTAACAGGAGATTAGGACCTAGTAAATTTGTGGTGCTACTGAACTGAGACTGTGAAAAAAGAGACGGTGGGGGAGAGAACTCACGGAATTCACGTGAGCACTCTCCAGAGACACTACAATTCCGTAACTTTGGCAACCCAGTGGGAGGCTGAAGGAGAATTTGAGCCCACTCTGAGGGCCGAACAGATTCCCTGTGGGGTTCTTGGGAAAGAGCTTCTGATCTCTGGCTCCTGTGGGTATATCATTTGCCTGCTAACTACCTCCAACTTCGTTCAGCTGTGCGGAATTACTTCCCTTTTGAATCAAAAAAAAAAAAAAAAGAAAGAGAGAGAGAGAGATTTACCACGCCTAACCTGGGAGTGTCACCTTTGGCACACCAAACAGAGCTCTCAGGCCACACCCATCTCAAGCCCTAAGGCTCCATCAAAAACAGATAGTCCACTTAATCTAGAGTCATAGTATAACAAGAAAAAGCACCACAGTGAAGAAACCAAATATCTCCAATATGCCAAATAACAAACGCAAAAACCGAGGTAATAAAAACAAGGAAGTCACCATGACGCCCTCAAATGAAAAAGACACCCCAATTCAAGATTATGAAGATGATGACATAGAAGAAATGCAAGAAGCAGATCTCAAAAAATTGATAAGAACATTAAGAAGTTCTCAAAAACAAATTCTGGAACTACAGAAATCCCTAATGGACAAGATAGAAAATCTCTCTCGTGAAAATGAAATATTAAGGAGGAATCAAAATGAAACGAAACAACTAGTACAACAGGAAACTGGGATAGTGACTGAAGTGAAGAATTCAATAGATCAAATGAAAAACACAATAGAGAGCCTTACAAACAGAATGGGTGAAGCAGAAGAGAGAATATCGGACTTAGAAGACAGAGAACAGGAAAGGATACAGTCAGACCAAAGAAAAGAAGAGGAAATTAGAAATCTAAAACATATTGTCGGGAATCTTCAGGATACTATTAAAAAACCCAACATTCGGGTTCTAGGAGTTCCTGAAGGCATAGAGAGGGAGAAAGGATTAGAAGGCCTTTTTAGTGAGATATTAGCAGAAAATTTCCCAGGTTTGGAGAAGGACAGAGAAATCCTAGTACAGGAAGCTCATGGAACCCCCAATAAACATGACCAAAAGAGATCCTCACCACAACACGTTGTAATTAAACTCTCCACAGTGAAACATAAAGAAAAGATCCTAAAATGTGCAAGAGAGAAACGTCAGATTACTCTCAGAGGATCTGCAATCAGACTCACAGCTGACTTCTCATCAGAAACTCTAAAAGCTAGGAGGGAATGGCGAGACATAGCCCAGGTACTAAGAGAGAACAACTGCCAGCCCAGAATATTATATCCTGCAAAGCTATCATTTGTGAATGAAGGTGAAATAAAGACTTTTCATTGCAAACAGAAATTGAAAGAATTTGTTGCCACTCGTCCAGCCCTGCAACAGATGCTTAAAGATGTGTAACACACAGAAACACAGAAACACGGTCATCAATATGAAAGAAGGTAAAGGAAGGAAACCAAGGAAGGAAACCTCACAGCAAAAGATCACAGGGAATTCAAAGCATATATTAGAACTTATCTTTGGCAAATGGCAGGGCAAAGTTACCACTTATCATTAGTCACATTGAACGTGAATGGCCTGAACTGTCCAGTTAAAAGACACCGTTTGGCTGATTGGGTTAAGGAACAAAACCCATCTATTTGCTGCTTACAAGAAACACATCTTTCCAACAAAGATCCATACAGACTGAAAGTGAAAGGCTGGAAAAAGATATACCATGCCAATAGAAATGAAAAAAGAGCGGGCGTAGCCATCTTAATATCGGACAACATAAACTTTACCACAAAAACTGTTAAGAGAGACAAAGAGGGACACTACATCATGATTAAGGGATCAATTCAACAGGAAGATATAACAATTATCAATGTATATGCACCTAACTACAGGGCACCAGTTTATCTAAAAGATTTATTAACAGACTTAAAGGGAGACTTAGACCCCAATAAAGTAGTACTGGGGGACTTCAATACTCCACTCTCAGAAATAGACAGATCATCCGGTCAGAAGATCAACAAGGAGACAGTAGATTTAAACGACACTATAGCCCAAATGGATCTAACAGATATATACAGAACTTTCAATCCTACAGCTACAGATTTTACATTCCTCTCAGCAGTACATGCAACCTTCTCTAGGATTGACCACATACTAGGCCATAAAGCAAGTCTCAGCAAATTCAAAAGAATTAGAATCATACCATGCAGCTTCTCAGACCATAAAGGAATGAAGTTGGAAATTAGCAACTCAGGAATCCCTAGAGCATACGCAAACACATGGAGATTGAACAACATGCTCCTGAATGAACAATGGGTCGTAGAAGAAATCAAAAGAGAAATCAAAAACTTTCTGGAAGTAAATGAGGATAACAGCACAACATACCAAAACTTATGGGACGCAGCAAAAGCAGTGTTAAGAGGAAAGTTTATATCAATAGGTGCCTACATCAAGAAATTGGAAAGACACCAAATAGATGAGCTTTCAATTCACCTCAAGGATCTAGAAAACCTACAGCAAACCAGACCCAAATCTAGTAGGAGAAGAGAAATAATTAAAATCAGAGAAGAAATCAACAGGATTGAATCAAGAAAAACATTACCAAAAATCAGCCAAACGAGGAGCTGGTTTTTTGAAAAAATAAACAAAATTGACACCCCATTGGCCCAACTAACTAAAAAAAGAAGAGAAAAGACCCAAATCAATAAAATCAGAGATGAAAAAGGAAATGTAACAACAGACACCACAGAAATAAAAAAAACATCAGAAATTACAAGGACTTGTATGCCAGCAAACAGGGAAACCTATCAGAAATGGATAGATTCCTGGACACATGCAACCTGCCTAAATTGAACCAGGAAGACATCAAAAACCTAAACAGACCCATAACTGAGACAGAAATTGAAACAGTAATAAAGGCCCTCCCAACAAAGAAAAGCCCAGGACCAGATGGATTCACTGCTGAATTCTACCAGACGTTTAAAGAAGAACTAACTCCAATTCTTCTCAAACTATTCAGAACAATCGAAGAAGAGGGAGTCCTCCCAAATTCTTTCTATGAAGCCAGCATCACCTTAATTCCTAAGCCAGAGAAAGATGCAGCACTGAAAGAGAATTACAGACCAATATCCCTGATGAACATAGATGCAAAAATCCTCAATAAAATTCTCGACAATAGAATGCAACAACACATCAGAAAGATCATCCACCCAGACCAAGTGGGATTTATCCCTGGTATGCAGGGATAGTTTAATGTGCGCAAGACAATCAATGTGATACACCACATTAACAGACTGCAGAAGAAAAACCATTTCATTATCTCAATTGATGCAGAGAAAGCATTTGATAAAATTCAACACCCTTTCATGATGAAAACTCTAAGCAAATTGGGTTTGGAAGGAACATTCCTCAATACAATCAAAGCAATCTATGAAAAACCCACAGCCAACATCCTATTGAATGGGGAAAAGTTGGAAGCATTTCCACTGAGATCTGGTACCAGACAGGGATGCCCACTCTCACCACTGCTATTCAATATAGCTCTGGAGGTTCTAGCCAGAGCTATTAGGCAAGAAAAAGAAATTAAAGGGATAGAAATTGGGAAAGAAGAACTCAAACTATCCCTCTTTGCAGATGATATGATTCTGTATTTAGGGGACCCAAAGAACTCTACTAAGAGACTATTGGAACTCATAGAGGAGTTTGGCAAAGTGGCAGGGTATAAAATCAATGCACAAAAATCAACAGCCTTTGTATACACAGACAATGCCATGGCTGAGGAAGAACTTGTAAGATCAATCCCATTCACAATAGCTACAAAAACAATCAAATACCTTGGAATAAACTTAACCAAAGACGTTAAAGATCTCTACGATGAAAATTACAAAACCTTAAAGAAAGAAATAGAAGAGGATACCAAGAAATGGAAAAATCTTCCATGCTCATGGATTGGAAGAATCAATATCATCAAAATGTCCATTCTCCCAAAAGCAATTTACAGATTCAATGCAATCCCAATCAAGATACCAAAGACATTCTTCTCAGATCTGGAAACAATGGTGCTGAAATTTATATGGAGGCACAAGAGACCTCGAATAGCTAAAGCAATCTTGTACAACAAAAACAAAGCCGGAGGCATCACAATACCAGATTTCAGGACATACTACAGGGCAGTTGTAATCAAAACAGCATGGTACTGGTACAGAAACAGATGGATAGACCAATGGAACAGAATTGAAACACCAGAAATCAACCCAAACATCTACAGCCAACTTACATTTGACCAAGGATCTAAAACTAATTCCTGGTGCAAGGACAGTCTATTCAATAAATGGTGCTGGGAAAACTGGATTTCCACGTGCAGAAGCATGAAGCAAGACCCCTACCTTACACCTTACACAAAAATCCACTCAACGTGGATGAAAGACCTAAATCTACGACCTGACACCATCAAGTTACTAGAGAACATTGGAGAAACCCTTCAAGATATTGGCACAGGCAAAGAATTTCTGGAAAAGACCCGGAAGGCACAGGCAGTCAAAGCCAAAATCAACTATTGGGATTGCCTCAAATTGAGAAGTTTCTGTACTGCAAAAGAAACAGTCAGGAGAGTGAAGAGACAACCGACAGAATGGGAAAAAATATTTGCAAACTATGCAACAGATAAAGGGTTAATAACCAGAATCCAAAAAGAGATCAAGAAACTCCACAACAACAAAACCAACAACCCAATTAAGAGATGGGCCAAGGACCTCAATAGACATTTTTCAAAAGAGGAAATCCAAATGGCCAACAGGCACATGAAAAAATGTTCAAGGTCATTAGCAATCAGGGAAATGCAAATCAAAACCACAATGAGGTTTCACTTCACCCCGGTTAGAATGGCTCACATACAGAAATCTAACAACAACAGATGCTGGCGAGGATGTGGGGAAAAAGGGACACTAACCCACTGTTGGTGGGAATGCAAACTGGTCAAGCCACTGTGGAAGTCAGTCTGGAGATTCCTCAGAATCCTGAACATAACCCTACCGTTCGACCCAGCCATCCCACTCCTTGGAATTTACCCAAAGGAATTTAAAGTGGCAAACAAAAAAGCAGTCTGCAGCCTAATGTTTATTGCAGCTCAATTCACAATAGCTAAGACCTGGAACCAACCTAAATGCCCATCAACGGTAGACTGGATAAAGAAATTAAGGGATATGTACTCTTTAGAATACTATACCGCAGTAAGAAACAACGAAATCCAGTCATTTGCAACAAAATGGAGGAATCTGGAACACATCATGCTGAGTGAAATAAGCCAGTCCCAAAGGGACAAATACCATATGTTCTCCCTGATCGGTGACAACTGACTGAACACCAAGAGGGAAACCTGTTGGAGTGAGGTGGACACTATGGGAAACGGTGGCTTGATCAGCATAGCCCTGACTGTTAATGAACAACTTAATACATTATCCCTCTTAGTAGTTTTTTTTATCTGTTCTACTTAATATGACTGGTTTAGTTCTGTAATTGATGCACAGTTATTCTTAAGTGTTGAAAATTAACTGAAATGTGATCCCTGTTGAACATGGGAGTGGGAATGGGAGAGGGAAGAGATGTATAATTTGGGAGATGCTCAGGCTGACTTGCCCCAAGTGGTGGAGTTGGAAGCATACCAGGGGATTCCAATTCAATCCCATCGAGGTGGCATGTACCAATGCCATCTCACTGTTCCAGGTGATCAATTTCTGTTCACAGTTGGTCATGGTGGAGGGACTAGGAGTCAAAGGGAGCACATAGACAAGTCTAGTACCTGCTAACGCTAACCGATGGAGTAAATAAAGGGGAGAGTGATCCAAGATGGGAAGTGAGATACTCAGCAGACTCATAGAATGGCAGATGTCCTAAATAGCACTCTGGCCTCAGAATCAGCCCTAAAGGCATTCGGAGCTGGCTGAAAAGCTCATGAGAGTATTTCAGGCATGGAAATCCAAGACACTCTGGCAAAAGATCTCTGCGAGTGAGATCCCAGTGGAAAGAACAGGTCTTCAAAGAAGGAGGTACCTTTCTCTGAAGGGAGGAGAGAACCTCCACTTTGACTATGACCTTGTCTAAACAAGATAAGAGTCGGAGAACTCAGAGGGCTTCCATAGCCTTGGAAACTCATGACTGGAGCATAGGGAGATTACTGATGCCACAGACAGGAGTGTCAATTGGTAAAGTCAACAACAGGAGTCACTGTGCACTTACTCCTCATGTAGGATCTCTATCCTTAATGTGCTGTACATTGAGATTTAATGCTATAACGAGTACTCAAACAATATATTTCACTTTGTGTTTCTATGGGGGTGCAAACTGTTGAAATCCTTACTTAATGCATACTAAACTGATCTTTTGTAAAAAAAAAAAAAAGAAATTATCAATTCCCAACTTGACTCTCACTGGGATTAAACATGACAATAGGTCTGATCTGATTTCATCATCATTTAAAAAAAATCATCTATTATTTTTCACTTTATGTTTCTGTGTGGGAGCAAACTGTTGAAATCCATACTTAATGTATACTAAGCTGATCTTCTGTATATTAAGATAATCGAAAATGAATCTTTTTTTTTTTTTTTTTTTTTTGACAGGCAGAGTGGACAGTGAGAGAGAGAGACAGAGAGAGAAAGGTCTTCCTTTGCCGCTGGTTCACCCTCCAATGGCCGCCGCTGCAGCCGGCGCACCGCGCTGATCCTGGCAGGAGCCAGGAGCCAGGTGCTTTTTCCTGGTCTCCCATGGGGTGCAGGGCCCAAGCACCTGGGCCATCCTCCACTGCACTCCCTGGCCATAGCAGAGAGCTGGCCTGGAAGAGGGGCAACCGGGACAGAATCCGGCGCCCCAACCGGGACTAGAACCCGGTGTGCCGGCGCCGCAAGGTGGAGGATTAGCCTATTGAGCCACGGCGCCGGCTCGAAAATGAATCTTGATGTGAATGGAAGGGGAGAGGGAGTGGGAAAGGGGAGAGTTGTGGGTGGGAAGGACGGTATGCGGGGGAAGCCATTGTAATCCATAAGTCGTACTTTGGAAATTTATATTCATTAAATAAAAGTTAAAAAAAAAGAAATAGACAGATCATCTGGACAGAAGATCAACAAGGAAACAGCAGATTTCATTGACACTATTGCCCAAATGGATCTAACAGATATCTACAGAACTTTCAACCCTACATCTACAGACTTCACATTCTTCTCAGCAGTGCATGGAACCTTCTCTAGGATTGATCACATACTAGGCCATAAAGCAAGTCTCAGCAAATTTAAAAGAATTAGAATCATACCATGCAGCTTCTCAGACCACAGCGGAATGAAGCTGGAAATTAGCAACTCAGGAAACCCCAGAAAGTATGCAAACACATGGAGACTGAACAACATGCTCCTGAATGAACACTGGGTCATTCAAGAAATCAAAAGAGAAATCAAAAACTTTCTGGAAGTAAATGAAGACAACACCACAACATATCAAAACTTATGGGATACAGCAAAAGCAGTATTGAGAGGCAAATTTAAAGCAATAGGTGCCTATATCAAGAAATTGGAAAGGTACCCAATAAATGAGCTTTCAGCGCATCTCAAGGACCTAGAAAAAAATTGCAGCAAACCAAACCCAAATCTAGTAGCAGAAGAGAAATAATTAAAATCAAGAAGAAATCAACAGGATTGAATCAAAAAAAAACATTACAAAAAATCAGCCAAACGAGGAGCTGGTTTTTTGAAAAAATAAACAAAATTGACACCCCATTGGCCCAACTAACTAAAAAAAGAAGAGAAAAGACCCAAATCAATAAAATCAGAGATGAAAAAGGAAACGTAACAACAGACACCACAGAAATAAAAAGAATCACCAGAAATTACTACAAGGACCTGTATGCCAGCAAACAGGAAAACCTATCAGAAATGGATAGATTCCTGGACACATGCAATCTACCAAAATTGAACCATGAAGACATTGAAAACCTAAATAGACCCATAACTGAAACAGAAATTGAAACAGTAATTAAGGCCCTCCCAACAAAGGAAAGCCCAGGACCAGATGGATTCACTGCTGAATTCTACCAGACATTTAAAGAAGAACTAATCCCATTTCTTCTCAAACTATTCAGAACAATCGAAAAAGAGGGAATCCTCCCAAATTCTTTCTATGAAGCCAGCATCACCTTAATCCCTAAGCCAGACAAAGATGCAGCACTGAAAGAGAATTACAGACCAATATCCCTGATGAACATAGATGCAAAAATCCTCAATAAAATTCTGGCCAATAGAATACAACAACACATCAGGAATATCATCCACCCAGACCAAGTGGGATTTATCCCTGGTATGCAGGGATGGTTCAACATTCGCAAATCAATCAATGTGATTCACCACATTAACAGACTGCAAAAGAAAAACCATATGATTATCTCAATTGATGCAGAGAAAGCATTTGATAAAATTCAACACCCTTTCATGATGAAAACTCTAAGCAAATTGGGTATGGAAGGAACATTCCTCAATATAATCAAAGCAATTTATAAAAAACCCACAGCCAGCATCCTATTGAATGGGGAAAAGTTGGAAGCATTTCCACTGAAATCTGGCACCAGGCAGGGATGCCCACTCTCACCACTTCTATTTAACATAGTTCTGGAAGTTTTAGCCGGAGACATCAGACAAGAAAAAGAAATCAAAAGAATACAGATTGAGAAGGAAGAAGTCAAACTATCCCTCTTCCCAGACGATATGATTCTGTACTTAGAGGATCCAAAGAACTCTACTAAGAGACTATTGGAACTCATAGAGGAGTTTGGCAAAGTGGCAGGGTATAAAATCAATGCACAAAAATCAACAGCCTTTGTATACACAGACAATGCCATGGCTGAGGAAGAACTTGTAAGATCAATCCCATTCACAATAGCTACAAAAACAATCAAATACCTTGGAATAAACTTAACCAAGGACGTTCAAGATCTCTACGATGAGAATTACAAAATCTTAAAGAAAGAAATAGAAGAGGATACCAAGAAATGGAAAAATCTTCCATGCTCAAGGATTGGAAGAATCAATATCATCAAAATGTCCAACCTCCCAAAAGCAATTTACAGATTCAATGCAATCCCAATCAAGATACCAAAGACATTCTTCTCAGATCTAGAAAAAATGATGCTGAAATTCATATGGAGGCACAAGAGACCTCGAATAGCTAAAGCAATCTTGTACAACAAAAACAAAGCCGGAGGCATCACAATACCAGATTTCAGGACATACTACAGGGCAGTTGTAATCAAAACAGCATGGTACTGGTACAGAAACAGATGGATAGACCAATGGAACAAAATTGAAACACCAGAAATCAACCCAAACATCTACAGCCAACTCATATTTGATCAAGGATCCAAAACCAATTCCTGGAGCAAGGACAGTCTATTCAATAAATGGTGCTGGGAAAATTGGATTTCCACGTGCAGAAGCATGAAGCAAGACCCCTACCTTACACCTTACACAAAAATCCACTCAACGTGGATGAAAGACCTAAATCTACGTCCTGACACCATTAAGTTATTAGAGAACATTGGAGAAAACCTTCAAGATATTGGCACAGGCAAAGAATTTCTGGAAAAGACCCGGGAGGCACGGGCAGTCAAAGCCAAAATCAACTATTGGGATTGCATCAAATTGAGAAGTTTCTGTACTGCAAAAGAAACAGTCAGGAGAGTGAAGAGACAACCGACAGAATGGGAAAAAATATTTGCAAACTATGCAACAGATAAAGGGTTAATAACCAGAATCTACAAAGAGATCAAGAAACTCCACAACAACAAAACAAACAACCCAATTAAGAGATGGGCCAAGGACCTCAATAGACATTTTTCAAAAGAGGAAATCCAAATGGCCAACAGGCACATGAAAAAATGTTCAAGGTCATTAGCAATCAGGGAAATGCAAATCAAAACCACAATGAGGTTTCACTTCACCCCGGTTAGAATGGCTCACATACAGAAATCTAACAACAACAGATGCTGGCGAGGATGTGGGGAAAAAGGGACACTAACCCACTGTTGGTGGGAATGCAAACTGGTCAAGCCACTGTGGAAGTCAGTCTGGAGATTCCTCAGAATCCTGAACATAACCCTACCGTTCGACCCAGCCATCCCACTCCTTGGAATTTACCCAAAGGAATTTAAAGTGGCAAACAAAAAAGCGGTCTGCAGCCTAATGTTTATTGCAGCTCAATTCACAATAGCTAAGACCTGGAACCAACCTAAATGCCCATCAACGGTAGACTGGATAAAGAAATTAAGGGATATGTACTCTTTAGAATACTATACCGCAGTAAGAAACAACGAAATCCAGTCATTTGCAACAAGATGGAGGAATCTGGAACACATCATGCTGAGTGAAATAAGCCAGTCCCAAAGGGACAAATACCATATGTTCTCCCTGATCGGTGACAACTGACTGAACACCAAAAAGGAAACCTCCTGAAGTGAAATGGACACTATGGGAAACGGTGACTTGATCAGCATAGCCCTGACTGTTAATGAACAACTTAATACATTATCCCTCTTAGTAGTTTTTTTGTCTGTTCTACTTAATATGACTGGTTTAATTCTGTAATTAATACACAGTTATTCTTAAGTGTTGAAAATTAACTGAAATGTGATCCCTGTTAAACATAAGAGTGGGAATAAGAGAGGGAAGAGATGTATAATTTGGGACATGCTCAAGCTGACCTGCCCCAAATGGTAGAGTTAGAAACATACCAGGGGATTCCAATTCAATCCCATCAAGGTGGCATGTACCAATGCCATCTCACTGTTCCAGGTGATCAATTTCAGTTCACAATTGATCATAATGAAAGGACTAAGAGTCAAAGGGAGCACATAAACAAGTCTAGTACCTGCTAACACTAACCGATGGAGTAAATAAAGGGGAGAGTGATCCAAGATGGGAAGTGAGATACTCAGCAGACTCATAGAATGGCAGATGTCCTAAATAGCACTCTGGCCTCAGAATCAGCCCTAAAGGCATTCGGAGCTGGCTGAAAAGCTCATGAGAGTATTTCAGGCATGGAAATCCAAGACACTTTGGCAAAAGATCTCTGCAAGTGAGATCCCAGTGGAAAGAACAGGTCATCAAAGAAGGAGGTATCTTTCTCTGAAGGGAGGAGAGAACCTCCACTTTGACTATGACCTTGTCTAAACAAGATAAGAGTCGGAGAACTCAGAGGGCTTCCATAGCCTTGGAAACTCATGACTGGAGCATAGGGAGACTACTGATGCCATAGACAGGAGTGTCAATTGGTAAAGTCAACAACAGGAGTCACTGTGCACTTACTCCTCATGTAGGATCTCTGTCCTTAATGTGCTGTGTATTGAGATTTAATGCTATAACGAGTATTCAAACAATATATTTCACTTTGTGTTTCTATGGGGGTGCAAACGGTTGAAATCTTTACTTAATGTATACTAAACTGATCCTCTGTAAAAAAAAAAAAAAAAGAAATTATCAACTCCCAACTTGACTCTCACTGGGATTAAACATGACAATAGGTCTGATCTGATTTCATCATCATTTAAAAAAAATCATCTATTATTTTTCACTTTATGTTTCTGTATGGGAGCAAACTGTTGAAATCCTTACTTAATGTATACTAAGCTGATCTTCTGTATATTAAGATAATCGAAAATGAATCTTGATGTGAATGGAAGGGGAGAGGGAGTGGGAAAGGGGAGAGTAGTGGGTGGGAGGGACGGTATGTGGGGGAAGCCATTGTAATCCATAAATCGTACTTTGGAAATTTATATTCATTAAATAAAAGTTAAAAAAAAAGCATAATCAGTGACAAGCTTTTTTTCTGAAACAGTGATCAAGATGTTCAAACCAGCAAGAAGAAATGACTATTATAAATATTAATGTACTTTGTATTGTGGTACGGAATTATGTAAATCACATAATTGTAGAATATGTAAACACACATAAGCAGATAGACTCCAATAATATGGATGTTAAAGACCCAGTTTTAGAAATGGACAGATTATCTTGTGGAAAATAAAGAAAGAAACAGCAGTGCTAACTTGTACCCTGGATCACTGAGATCTAACACACATCCACAGAATTTTCTTCAAACAGCTGCAGAATACACACCTTCACAACACCTCACAGAATCTTTTCGAGGATAGAGCACATGGTAAGTCACAAAAAATATTTCAACACATTTTAAACACTAGAAATTAGACCAAATATGTTTTCTGATGATGTAATAAACTGGAAATCAATAAAAAACAAAACTTTAAACAACATATGAATACTGAGAATTTAAACATTTACTTCTTGGCCACTAGAAAAAACTTTCCAAGATACTTACTTTTTAATTTTTTATTAATATGAAGACAACACATTTCATTCATTCCATAGGTAAATTACCAAGAAAACAATCCACTTCAAGCCTCAGTTCTACACTCCCCGACCCCAAAAAGCTCCCCTCCCTTTCTCCTCTCTACTCACCAGTTTTTGCAATGACCTAATTTTAGTCCACTCAATATCCACTGGCTTAACTGGCATTAATGATAACATTCAAGAAGTAGAAAGAAGGAAGACCACAGTTCCACAGGAGTATAAATGAGTTAAAAATGACAGTCATAACACAAAATGTCCACATCACTCCTATACCTTTTTTGTATTCTACATTAACTGGCACATGTCAGAGGAAACATATATTTGTCTTTTTGAGACTGGGTTATTTCACTACATAAAATGTTTTCCAGTTGCAACCATTTTGTTCCAAAACACAGGATTTCATTTTTTATGACTGGGTAGTGTTCCATAGCCTATATATACCTCACTTCTCTATCCAGTCATCAATTTATGGACAACTGGGGTGAGTCCATGTCTTATCTAATATGAACTGAGTTGCAATAAATACGGAGGGACAACTAACTCTTTCATATGCTGATTTTCTTTGGTAAATTCCTCACAGTGAGATAGCTGAGTAAGATTGTAGAAGTATTTTCAGATCTCTGAGGAATCTCTGTACTGTCTTCCATAATACTAGTTTACAGTCCCACAAACAGTGGATTAGGGTACATTTCTCTGCATCCTTGCAAGTCTTTATTGCTTTTAAAATTTTTTTTTATCAGATCCATTCTATCAGTGGTGTGGTGGAACCTCATTGTTGTTGTATTTGCATTTCCCTGATAGCTAGTGATCCTGACCAATTCTTAATGTGTATTTCATCCTCTGAAAAACCACTATCCAGGTACTTTGCCCATTTCTTAACTGGGTGAGCATGTGCCAAACTGTACATCTCCTCCCTGTATTATTCCCACTCTTACATTTAACAGGGATCACTTTTCAGTTAAATTAAATATTACTTTGGACAAATTTTTGCATAGTCTTATGAAAACTGTAATCTCCACCGAGGAAAGTAAAATAAGAAGCAGACACAGTGGAAGGAAGAAGCATCTAATAGGTGATTTTCATTTTTCCTTGATTTAATTCTGTCTTACACTATACATCAGTATCCTATATGTGGGATCATCTCTCTACTTGAAAAAATTTTTTAATTTTTTATTTAGTAAATATAAATTTTCAAAGTACAGTTAATGGATTACAATGGCTCCCCCCCCGTATAATTTCCCTCCCACTCACACCCCTCCCATCTCCTGCTCCCTCTCCCATTCCATTCACATCAAGATTCATTTTCAATTATCTTTATATACAGAAGATCAATTCAGTGTATATTAAGTAAAGACTTCATCAGTTTGCACCCACACAGAAACACAAAGTGTAAAATACTGTTTCAGTACTAGTTATAGCACACTGGACAACACACTAAGGACAGATCCCACATGAGTTAATCATAGGATTTTAAAGTATACCATTTTTATGTAAGAGTTCCATGAGCTTTTTTTTTTAAACTCTAAAAAATTATCTTTGTACTCTAAAAGTTTAGGAATCATCAGCTCTGGCATAAATTACAAATTTGTTGTCATGGACTATGACCCATCACAGCCTAGCTTGGCCCATATTGCTCACCTGATCCAATTTTTTCAATTTCAGTTCTTTCTGCCTCTTGTACCCAGCCTGACAGTTTCTATGCCCAGAGAGCTCCTTCTTGAAGCTGTTGTAATTCCCCCAGGACAGCCAGGACCTCCCCTTGCTGTACCACCAGCACTTGTGTATTCTTGTATGCAGATACTTCAAAATGTTCATGGAAGGTGGAATTAAAATATAAATATGGAGTGAACATTGTGGTGAGTGGGTTCAGCTGCTGCTTGGAATGCCTGCATCCAATATCTGAGTGCTTGGGATGAAATCCTGCCTCCACTTCCTATCCAGCTTTCTACTGATGCACCTGATACAATTACTTGGGTTTCTGCTATCTACGTGGGAGACCCTGATGTCGTTCCTGCCTCCTGGCTTCAGCCTGGCACAGTCCTGGCTGTTTTGGGTATTGGGGGAGTGAATAAGCAGATGAAAGATCTTTTTTTCCGCATGTCTCTGTCTCTCTCTCACTCTTTCAATAAATATACATAAATAAAATATGTTTATTTTGGTGCAAAAATGTTTGAAATCCATGTATGTTATGATCATAATAAACAATTTTTGTGAACTTTTTGAAGACATCTTATGTATGGGCTTCACATTTTTTTGGCTAAAAATAAACATCATTTGATTCTATTTCCCATGGATAGTTTGTGGTACCCTCATATGCTACAGTATTTTCTAAATCATGCCATCATTATTTGTTTGTCTATACCACTAGACTTTCAGCAGGTTCTGCCACGTCTTCCTCCTGGAATCCCCTATTACCTGTTCTCCAGAGGAATTGTGGCTTGGGCATTTTGTAGACTTCTCATTAAGCTTTGTCTAAGAGAAATCTATTTTAAAACACAAAGCCAGTGCCAAAAGCAAGAAAAGGTAGAGGAAGGCAATAAAAGGAACTCTCAAAACAAACAAAAACCAGAATAATACACAAGCACACACTGACTGTAGGTGGGTGGCTAGCTGATGATTTTAACAGCCAAATAAAAGATTTCTGAAAAGTTTGAAGAGACAAAGAATAGGAAAGAAAGACTGATATTTAAAAGAACTTAGGGTAAAGGCCAAAGCATGTTTTGGAAGCTCAGGCAGAAAAACAATCCTGGGAACAGGCTTTCATACACATGTTGGGTGTGGAGGAAGCAAACAATAAGTGTAGGAGGATTAGCGATCAGGAACGGCAGCCCAGAGCTCAGGCCTGCTCCATGCACCATGCAAGGAGTTGCTGGCACCGCTGCACAGGCGGTGGGTGGTGTCGGGAGCCTGGGCCCTAGGCAAGTTGACAAGAAGCCCAGCTGCAGGTGGCTTGGACCAGCTGCACTGAGACCCATGAGATGCTTGGATTTTGTTCCTCTGCACTCAGAAGAGACACAGCTGGGAATTTTACTGGGAAAACTCCCAGGTACTGTGAAGCTTATGGATAAGAATCAGCCTGAGTCTGCTTTAAGGGATTCATCATTATACTGAGAAGAAAAGGCCAGGGTTCTTATCTCTGGCTGCAGAAGGCCAGGTACTCAGCGGTGGCTGGAACAGATGCTTGAATGAGGAGGTGGTGAGCGTACCAGTGCATGTTCCATGTGGTAATGCAGCAGCCGAGGCCCTGACAGTCCTAAGGCTCAGAGAAGGCTGTCTCAGAGGGATGTGTAGAGGCAGGAGAACAGCCTCTCCCGCCCTTCTCCCATGAATTGTCCTCATGGATTTTGGACACTTCCATTACTTCTACATTACAGTGACTATGAGAAAGCAGACCAGATCAAAACAAGGAGGATGACTGGACACCATATGAACAAGTTTGTGTTAGGGAGAGTAAGAAGTGATCTCACTGGAGCCCAGATAGAAGCCATGTTAGAAACCTTCCTTTTTTACTGACAAAATGAATTTGCTGATGTGTTTAGCCCATGAGGACTAGCTTGGTTTGCTTGGGCTCCCATAACAAAACACCTGGCACTTGGCCATTTGTTAATAGCAGAAATGTGTCGCTCACGGTTCTGGAGGCTAGGAAGCCCAGGATCAGAGTGCGTTGGTAGGGTCAGTGTTTGGTGAGGGCCCATTCCTATGTTTTCACAGGTTGGTGGGGTGAACAGGCTCCCTCAGGCCTCTTATATAAGATAGAATCCAATTCATGAGAAGGGAGCCCTCCTGACCTGGCCACTGCCCAAAGATTCCACCTCAGGGCACGGAGACATTTAGACTGGGGACCGGACACAGAACTAAGCAGAGGCTGGTGGATAGTTGTCTTGAAGACAAGAGTTGCTATATCTGTATCTGTGTTTCCCTGCTGCTTAGCAGTGTCGCTAGGCACTGAATTGAGATGAGAAGTCACATGAGATGTCTTGGAACTGTCCCCTTTAGCCCCATCCCTTCCGCTAACTCCGACCCCCGACACTCCAACCCCCACCCCGCACCTCACTTTCATTCTTTGCAGTTTCCAGAGTTTAAGTGACTGACTTTTCCTTTAGATTGTGAACTGACATTTTTAAAAAATGTTTTCTAAATACTCATAAACTGAAACTGAATTCATCCAACCACTATTGAGTGTTTCTTCTATACCAGGCATGGTTCTAGGCACTCAGGGGTCCTCAGGGAGCAACTGGAAAAACACCTCTGTCCTGCATGGGTCCTCTATTTCTTTTTTTTTAACTTTTATTTAATGAATATAAATTTCCAAAGTACAGCTTATGGATTACAATGGCTTCCCCCCCATAACGTCCCTCCCACCCACAACCCTCCCCTTTCCCACTCCCTCTCCCCTTCCATTCACATCATGATTCATTTTTAATTCTCTTTATATATAGAAGATCAGTTTAGCATACATTAAGTAAAGATTTCAACAGTTTGCTCCCACACAGAAACATAAAGTGAAAAATACTGTTTGAGTACTAGTTATAGCATTAAATCTCAATGTACAGCAAACTAGGGACAAAGATCCTACATGAGGAGTAAGTGCACAGTGACTCCTGTTGTTGACTTAACAAATTGACACTCTTGTTTATGGCATCAGTAATCACCCTAGGCTCTTGTCATGAGCTGCCAAGGCTATGGAAGCCCCCTGAGTTCACCGACTCTGATCATATTTAGACAAGGCCATGGTCAAAGTGGAAGTTCTCTCCTCCCTTCAGAGAAAGGTACCTCCTTCTTTGATGACCCATTCTTTCCACTGGGATCTCACTCATGGAGATCTTTCATTTAGGTTTTTTTTTCCCCAGAGTGTTTTGGCTTTCCATGCCTGAAATACTCTCATGGGCTTTTCAGCTGGATCTGCATGCCTTAAGGGCTAATTCTGAGGCCAGAGTGCTGTTTAGGACATCTGCCATTCTATGGGTCTGCTGTGTATCTCACTTCCCATGTTGGATCATTCTCTCCCTTTTTTATTCTATCAGCTAGTATTTGCAGACACTATTTTTGTTTATGTGATCCCTTTGGTTCTTAGTCCTATCATTATGATCAATTGTGAACAGAAATTGATCACTGGGACTAGTGAGATGGCATTGGTACATGCCACCTTGATGGGATTGAATTGGAATCCCCTGGTATGTTTCTAACTCTACCATTTGAGGTAAGTCAGCTTGAGCATGTCCCGAATTGCACATCTCTTCCCTCTTTTATTCCTACTCTTACATTTAACAGCGATCACTTTTCAGTTAAGTTTCAGCACTTAAGAAGAATACCAAACGTATTAAGTAGAACAAACAAAAAAAATACTAAGAGGGATAACATATTAAGCTGCTCATCAACAGTCAGGGTGAGGGCTGATCAAGTCACCATTTCTCATAGTGTTCATTTCACTTTAACAGGTTTCCTTTTTGGTGCTCAGTTAGTTGTCACCTATCAAGGAGAACAAGTGGCATTTGTCCCTTTGGGATTGGCTTATTACACTCAGCATAATGTTTTCCAAATTCCTAACAGGGATCACTTTTTAGTTAAAATTTAAACACCTAAGAATAATTGTGTGTTAATTACAGAGTTCAACCAATGGTACTAGAACAAAAAAAAATACTAAAATGGATAAAGTATTACATTGTACATCAACCGTCTGGACAAGAGCTGATCAAGTCACTGTTTCTCATAGTGTCCATTTCATTTCAACAAGTTTCCCCCTTGGTGCTCAGCTAGTTGTCGCCAATCAGGGAGAACATATGATATTTGTTCCTTTTGGACTGGCTCAATTCACTCAGCATGATGTTTTCCAAATTCCTCCATCTTGTTGCAAATGACCGGGTTTCGTTGTTTTTGACTGCTGTATAGTATTGTATAGAGTACTTGCCCCATAATTTCTTTATCCAGTCTACTGTTGATGGGCATTTGGGTTGGTTCCAGGTCTTAGCTATTGTGAATTGAGCTGCAATAAACATTAATGTGCAGACAGCTTGTTTGCTTGCCAATTTCATTTCCTTTGGGTAAATTCCAAGGAGTGGGATGGCTGGGTTGAATGGTAGGGTTATATTCAGGTTTCTGAGGAATCTCCAGACTGACTTCCATAGTGGCTTAACCAATTTGCATTCCCACCAACAGTGGGTTAGTGTCCCTTTTTCCCCACATCCTCGCCAGCATCTGTTGTTGGTAGATTTCTGTATGTGAGCCATTCTAACCGGGGTGAGGTGAAACCTCATTGTGGTTTTGATTTGCATTTCCCTGATTGCTAGTGATCTTGAACATTTTTTCATGTGCCTGTTGGCCATTTGGATTTCCTCTTTTGAAAAATGTCTATTGAGGTCCTTGGCCCATCTCTTAAGTGGGTTGTTTGTTTTGATGTTGTGGAGTTTCTTGATTTCTTTGTAGATTCTGGTTATTAACCCTTTATCTGTTGCATAGTTTGCAAATATTTTTTCCCATTCTGTCGGTTGTCTCTTCACTCTCCTGAATGTTTCTTTTGCAGTACAGAAACTTCTCAATTTGATGCAATCCCAATAGTTGATTTTGGCTTTGACTGCCTGTGCTTCAGGGGTGTTTTCCAAGAAGTCATTGCCGGTACCTATATCTTGCAGGGTTTTTCCAATGCTCTCTAGTAATTTGATGGTGTCAGGTTGTAGATGTAAGTCTTTAATGCATGTTTAGTGAATTTTTGTGTAAGGTGAAAGGTAGGGGTCTTGCTTCATGATTCTGCACGGGAAATCCAATGTTCCCAGCACCATTTATTGAATAGACTGTCCTTACTCCAGGGATTGGTTTTGGATCCTTGATCAAATATGAGTTGGCTGTAGATGTTTGGGTTGATTTCTGGTGTTTCAATTTTGTTCCATTGGTCTATCCATCTGTTTCTGTACCAGTACCATGCTGTTTTGATTACAACTGCCCTGTAGTATGTCCTGAAATCTGGTATTGTGATGCCTCCAGCTTTGTTTTTGTTGTACAAGATTGCTTTAGCTATTCGAGGTCTCCTGTGTCTTTTCCCAAATGAGAATCTCAAATTCAGTAAATCCAAAATCATACATGATCTCCTTACTGAGACTGAGTTCCCCCGTGCTAAGTCCCTAGTTGGAGGTCAGTACTATACTGTTCAACGGGTCACTCTGACTAAAATCTGGGCATGATCTGGAGTTTTCGTTTTCACACTCCTTATACCCAGTTCCACTACCGTGTCCTGCTCAATCAACCTCTTAAATATTTCTTCCATTCATTTTTTCATTATTCCATTAGTATTTTCTGATCACCAACCCTACTTATCTGGAATTCTGAAACAGTTTCCAAGACAGTTTCCTGCATCCCTCAAGTCCTTTTCTTACATTAGGACCATCAATACTTTTAAAAGCATGAAGTGTACATGTCATTTCTGGGAGGAAATCCCATAGGTGTCTTGCTACTGCCTGCTGAAAAAAACCAAGCTCTTCAACTGGCAGACAGCCTGGGACTACAGCCACATCTCAACATCCTTGCCTCACACTGAACTTCCAGAGATGCCAAATATTCACCATTACACACACAAACACACACACACACACACACATTTTACATCAACATTCTTGACTCACTTAAGTTCTTTTTTTTTTTTTTTTTGACAGCAGAGTTAGACAGTGAGAGAGAGAGACAGAAAGGTCTTCCTTTCTGTTGGTTCACCCCTCAAATGGCCACTATGGCAGGCATTCTGCGCCAATCCAAAGCCAGGAGCCAGATACTTCCTCCTGGTCTCCCATGCAGGTACGGGGGCCAAGGACCTAGGTCATCCTCCACTGCCTTCCCAGGCCACAGCAGAGAGCTGCACTAGAAGAGGAGCAACTGAGACAGGATCCAGTGCCCCAACTGGGACTAGAACCCAGGGTGCTGGCAGAGGATTAGCCAAGTGAGCCACAGCGCCGGCCACTTAAGTTCTTCGTTCTTCAAATATTGGCTTCATTACTCTTCTGGTTAGTTCTTACATACTTCTGCTTCATATGACATTCAAAGGGAACTCCTACAGAGGGCTAATATAATGAATGTGTCAAGTAATCCTCAATGTGCTCATGTAATATTCCCTAAATGTCTCCTTTATAGTACTTAACTATGTTATGTGGAAGTGATCATCTGATAATCCCATGACCAGAAAACCAGAAAGGTGAACAGAAAAGAAGAGTAAGAACCAACATTTTCTCTTTTCATCTTTGAAATCTAGGAAACGCACACATTTCCTTATTCTAGTTCATGAGTTCCATAGCATTTACAGAAGCAAAGTGACCTGCTCAAAGCTACCTCCCTCCTAGCAGATAAAATTAGGATCTGAAGCTAAGGTCTCTAACCTTAAGCATCACACTGTAAGATGAGGAACTACACAGTGGCTAAACACTTGCTTAAAAGGTGTCAAATACTTTAATTACTTATTCATGACCTGGCACTGTAAATCTTTGTCACACGTATCCGTGTAGCCTCTACACTTTGAGGCCACACATGGAGGAGTTTTCCAAGTCCACTCATGAGCTGATGGTCCATCACACTACACAGAACCAAAAACCACTTCTAATCCCTCCTTCATTGGCTGGATTTGAGATCCTGCATTCATGTCCCCACAGAATGGATTTCTGATCTCTCTTGAGGAAATCAGGTTTATCAGAACGAACATGGTTTGTAAGAATTACTTGATACTGATGGGTAGTTTATTCTAGACTGCAATAAAGAAGACAGAAATCTGGGGCCGGCAGCATGGCGCACTAAGTTAATACTCCGCCTGCCACATAGGCATCCCATATGGATGCCGGTTCTAGTCCCGATTGCTCCTCTTCCAGTCCAGCTCTCTGCGATGGACTGGGATAGCAGTAGAAGATGGCCCAAGTGGTTGGGCCCCTGCACCTGCATGGGAGACCAGGAAGAAGCACCTGGCTCCTGGCTTCGGATCGGTGCAGCTCTGGCTGCTGCAGCCATTTGGAGAGTGAACCAACGTAAGGAAGATCTTTCTTGCTGTCTCTCTCTCTCTCACTGTCTGTAAATCTACCTGTCAAATAAATAAATAAAAAATTAAAAAAAAAAAGAAGATAGAAATCTTTAAGTAAGTTACAGAAGGTGTGTGGAGTCACCAAAGGTTCTAAATAATTTGGATACAAAATCTATTAATCTACTTTCTCTAACATAAAATTAAAATATAATCCTCTACTATAACAATAAGGTTTTTACAATACACATATGTTAGTAAATATTTAAAAGCATCTTAAAATTTGTTTAAAAACTGCAGCATCACCTTTTGATAGTTTTTGTTTAACTGGTGACTCTGTCAGATTTCTAGCTAGGTAGTTCTGAGTTTTTTATTAAGAGTTATGGTCTGTTAAAATACATGCTTATTCTAAAGCATTTAGGTGAATTCTTTGTAAAGTGACCAAATCTTGTCTCTAATATGTCATGATGTTATGGGATCTTATTTCAACCAGATATTTTAAGCCTTCTTGACAGCCTTAACAGACATTCAAAAATCAAAGTTCCAAATTCATAGGATTTTGATATTTCCAGTTGAGCCTCTAGAAATATCAAATGATATGTCTTTTGTCTTTAGAGACACCAACTAATAAGAGTATTAGGATTAAATTAAAGGTGCTGCCAAGAAGTAGAGTGGTGCTAAGTTTTAAATTCTAATAATGTAAAATACTCTTAATATAAATGTCCAAAATTATCTTGTTGTGTTACTATCAGACATGATGGTTATCTTAATGAGAAAGACCCAGAGGCCTAAAAGAGATCTTTTATAAAATTCCACAGGTGCTTTCAGAATTAACACGTGGAGCAAGCAGGTGCTTCTTGTTGGGTTAACAAGTTTATAATTGTAAACATGGCTATTTAAAGTCTTTTGTCATCCACAGTTTTCTATATCGGATTTACTGCTCCTGAAAGTTAAAACATTGTTGGTTCTGTGCTTAAATGGGTCCCCTTAGGTTCCAAAGGACATCTTTTCCCAGACCTCCATTGTATCCAATAGCTTGAGACAGTTTTTGTAAATAAAGCCAATAACTTAATACAGGTTCCAACTTAAAAAAAAACATGGTTGATTGAGTTTACTAAGAACAGAAACTTCTAATCAAGTAATGCTAATGAAAAAGAGTAAAAAAACTACTACTAAAACTGCTTTATTCTTCTATATTATATGCTATGTTGTAATGTGTATATATTGTATGTCTACATGAAAAAATTAAGAGCTCTGTTTTAATTGATTTATAGAAAATTAATGTTCATAAATTTAAACTGTAAGTTAATCAAAGAAAATTTTTGTGGCCGGCGCCACGGCTCACTAGGCTAATCCTTCCCCTGCAGGGCCAGCACCCCGGGTTCTAGTCCCAGTTGGGGCGCCGGATTCCATCCTGGTTGCTCCTCTTCCAGTCCAACTCTCTGCTGTGGTCCAGCAGTGCAGTGGAGGATGGCCCAGGACCTTGGGCCCTGCACCTGCATGGAAGACCAGGAGGAAGCACCTGGCTCCTGGCTTCAGATCGGTGCAGTGCACCGGCCACAACACACCAGCCATAGCAGCCACTTGGGGGGTGAACCAATGGAAAAAGGAAGACATTTCTCTCTGTCTCTCTCACTGTCTAACTCTGCCTATAAAATAAAATAAATAAAATTTTTTTTAAAATTTTAAAAAATAAATTTTTGTTCATGTGACCTAAATAAGTCTCAATATCAGATGTTTTACATTTGTTTAAAAAAAAATGGTTTAAGTCATTGACATGTTTATACTTGGGTTTGCAGGTTGAACATGTTATAATTGTTCTAGATATTTAAACAATGTTTCCAAATATGTGTACTCTTGCCTTCAAATTCAAAAAAAGGCATTAGAACTTCTGACAAATGTTTTCATGAGTTATTGTTTAACAATTAAAATTGTTTCCTAAATTTTCATTTAATAGTTACTGTCAGTAAGTGACCTGAGAAGCCTGTCTTGTTCCCTCATTTCTCTCTTCTCTTCAAGACTGGAAACTAATTTTATTTTAAAAGACTCTCCAGGATGTACAATTTTATCCTTAAACCTTATGAAAATAACTAATGTTTTTCTGTAAATAACATAAAAATTGTGATTTCCATCTAGCTTTACTTTGGGCACAGTAAGAAGGCAGAATCTCCCTTTTCAAAACAAAGGAAGGGAGAGACGGTTTTAAAGTGAGGACATAGCTTTCTGATGTAATCTCATACAACACTCACTTTATAAAAACAAAAGAGGGAAATGTTAGCAAGATATAGCCATCTTATCTATGGTGCCATCTAAACCCCTGACACCATCTTCAGCTCTGGCTCTGCTGCCATCTTGTATCATAAGCTTCCATTCCAAGCTAAGCCTGCTTTACTAGAAGTGGTGACCAAATGGCCTAACCACAAGTGTCAGTTCCACCCCAACACTACAGGATTCGCTATTCCCACTTCCTTCCCTCTACAAGCTATATACGACCGGTTCTCTTAGTACAGGCTGCCATTTCTCTTGTACACGGAGAGCCAGCCTGCTGTGGTTCCCACACACAACAGTAAACCTTTCTCTTACTCTAGTGTTTACTGTGTTTTGTGGTGACCTTTCCTTTCTTTTTTTCTTTTTTTTTTTCTTTTTTTTTTTTTTTGACAGGCAGAGTGGACAGTGAGAGAGACAGACAGAGAGAAAGGTCTTCCTTTTTCCGTTGGTTCACGCTCCAATGGCCGCTGCGGCCGGTGCATTGCGGCCAGCACGCTGTGCTGATCCGAAGCCAGGAGCCAGGTGCTTCTCCTGGTCTCCCATGTGGAAAACAATTTCCACATATGCCTGTGAATACCAATCCCCATCAATGCTTATATCCCCCTTTTGATACCTCAGAGGAGGTCAGCCAACTAATATATTTAGTACAAACCACTGTCTTTCCACAGAAAAACTTCCCTCATTTATACCTTTTGCATCAGCTCTTCTGTTTGGCCATTCCTGCAAAATAGTAAGGGGCTTGCTGGTAACAAATTTGCTGGTGGTGAGGAAGTAATGCTGCTTCAGAGTAACTGAGCCTCGTGGTAGCTGACAGTGAGGCTGAGGGGAGGGAGAGAGGCCTACCATCTCACTACCCAGGATCACATGTTTCTCCACATCTGATCTCTACTTACAAGAAGAAACAAACAAAAACCAACAAAATCTCATTAATCTGTGTCTAGGACAAAATATGTTGCACCTCATTCTTTGAAACAAGGAAGGTAATGTTGCCAAGAATACATAAGTAGCTTAAAAGAATCAACAGGGGGACCAGAATAGGCAGGGAGTTAGATAAGGAATAAAAACCTGGAAGACTTTCTACACTCTCTGCCCTAGGCCTGCAACATAACTCCACCCCTTTTCATGCCAAGCCAACATACCCAGTTTCACATGATGCACCCTAGTCTCCTCCATAACCAGGAAGCAGAGGACACCATGCACTTGTTCACTGAGTTCCGAATTTAAATGCCAGTAAATTTTTCCAGATGACCACAGGCAGAATAAACACTGCCCCTAACTCCACCTCATTTGTATATTCAAATACACCATTACACATTCACTCAATATAGGGGGCCACTGGACAAGAAGAGCACATTTTTATTCTCTCCTGCTCTCTCCTCATAGGCAGTTTCCTTTCCTCCCTCCCTCTCCCTCTCCCTCTCCCTCTCCCTCTCCCTCTCCCTCTCCCTCTCCCTCTCCCTCTCCCTCTCCCTCTCCCTCTCCCTCTCCCTCTCCCTCCCCCTCTCTCACACACACACACACTTACTCTCTGGCTTTTACTGAGTATTTTTCTTGTTGTGGGTGGGCACATTCATGCATGAATGTGCAAACTCAATTAAAATGATTTCTGTCCTCATTATTGTATTTAGGTCACTCGTTTGTATTCTTATCTCGCATGCGAGCAAGAATCTGGAATAAAAAGCTGGGAAACACTCCTACAGCATAATGTGAAGAGCCAGGAGACAGGGGAATCATGAGAAAGAGGACTGTGACACACGTGGACATTTGGTGAGTGCAACTGTGTGCTCTCTTCCTCTCTTGTGCTGAGGATGCTTCAAAACTTCCACGGCTGTCACTCTAAGCATTTTGTTTCATTTTCAATATCATAGCCTCTGGGTGGGCATTTGGAATGCCAATCTGAGTACTGTAATAATCTGTCTTTTTAAATTAAAAGCCATATAGCTACAGACTGGAAATTCTAAAAAGCCATGACATGCCAGTACATGGCATGAAAATACAGGATTTTGGTTGGTTCAGGTTGCCTCTCAGCAGGCAGAACAGGGCATAGGCGTGACTACTCGCAGGCATCCACCAGCCCAGCTCCTGGTGCTCGGGGCCTGGCCACATTGTGTTCTGAGAGCTAGGACATACTGCCAGAGATGCTGACTTTGACCGAGTTTCTCAAAGGTACTGGTGATGCTCTTGTGCCCAGGGTGTTGCTGAAGCCAAACTTCATGTGGATGACCTAAACACTTTCTGTCCTGCATTCACCATACTTCCTTAACTGTTCCTCCATGTTACCCCCGGGACAGAGAGAGGAAAGACGAATGAGCACAAGCACCCCATTTCCTGCCTGGAGCTTCAACATCTGGCTTCCATAGGCAGGGCACAGTACCAGGTTTGGGATCTGATCATTTAGACTGAGACCAGGCCCCCAGTTTCCAGTGTCTGTCTTCCAGCAGAGGCTTAACTTCACAGCTCAACTTCCTGTTCCAGCAGAACATGCACCGTCACTATAGCCACATGTGACCGTTTGATCAGTTGGGATGCTGGAGTGCACACTGCCATCCTCCTTTGTTTTGTCTGCCAGCTCAAGCCTTGATGGCTAGATGTCTGCTTGGAGCAGTGTGACAAGTGTCCAGATCACAGCCCTGTGCCGTGAACATGCCAGGGTCCCTGTGGAATACTGGCTCCACGGTCAATGTGGGTGACTCACTCCAGAATGGATGCAGTCAGTAAGACCTTAAAGCAGCTCTAAATATTACTGGTATATCTACAAGAATGCATACCTCTAAATGCACCAATTCCTGGTGAGTGCTTCAGGTATCTATTAGCTAGCTACAGCTTGCGATTTCCCATGACCTTAGTTACCTTGCTTGGGTGGGGCAGAACTGAACTGGTTCATGGTCAGCTTGAATTTGATAATTAACTGTACTAGATCTATGTAAGAAGCTCACATAGGTACTTGTTGTCTTTTGATAATGTGTCTGTAACAGTTTAAGCAACCGGGATTCCAGCTAAAGTTATGGACCAAAATTATGATCCTACAACATGTGCATTTTTGGAAGAATGTGTTAATCTTACCAAAAATTGTCAGATTTTAATTGTGAAACTTTAATTTGTACAAATCTGTTCACATTGGGGCCGGTGCCATGGCTGACTTGGTTAATCCTCTGCCTGTGGCACCAGCATCCCATATGGGCACCAGGTTCTAGTCCTGGTTGCTCCTCTTCCAGTCCAGCTCTCTGCTATGGCCTGGGAAGGCAGTGGAGGATGGCCCAAGTGCTTGGGCCCCTGCATCCGTGTGGGAGACCAGGAGGAAGCACCTGGCTCCCGGCTTCAGATTGGGGCAGTGCCTGCTGTGGCAGCCACTTGGGGAGTGAACCAATGGAAGGAAGACCTTTCTCTGTCTCTCTCTCTCACTGTCTATCTGTCAAATAAATAAAATTAAATTAAAATAAAAAAAATTGTTCACTGACGGGTTGAAAAGAAAGGGATCCATCCTGCCACACCACAAAACAGTGAGATGCCTTTTACTTTTCCATGGTTACTGGAAGGATCTCAATAAGTAAATGGTCAGATTTAACTCCCTACACATCCTTTGCCAAAGGTGAAAACAACAACCCAAGGACATTATTGAAGAGGGCTGTCCTGACTGAGCTAACTCTGTTTCATCTTTCCATCCATCTTAAGCTCAATCCTTAGAGCCCTTCACTACACTTTTTGATCAGTTCCTTGACACATGGCCGATAATAGAAATGAGGAGTTAGATAAAGGCCTTACACAGTGAGACACTGTGTTCAGCTGAGCCAGCTTGTCATCATCACTTTGACTCTACAGTTTAAGGCTGAAATGAGAGCTGCCCAAGAGACTTCCCCATGCCAAAAGAGAAGGGTCAGACGCTCACTGAGAAATCAGGATCCTCCTGGGAGTTGGGGATCCAGAACTGCTTGACCATTACCACTTCTTTCCCATGGTGATGGGATGTGGTGAAGCACAAAAGAGTGGTGCCAGTGGGGCAGCAGGAATCTGAGGACAGTAAGGACCTTTCTCACATCTCTTCCAGGGAGGGCTATGGAAGCTGGAAGAAATGCTGAAACCCTTTTAGACTCAATTCCTATGCATACTTAGGAGTCCACAGTGCACTCTTGGTGCAAAAGCAGGATGAACCCAATTCAGATTACATAAATTATTTAGAAACACAGAGAAATTTTCTGGGCCAGAAATTCAACAGGCAGTGTTCTTTGCCAGGACTGAAATGGCATTGGCTTTTCTATTTATAAATGGATTTCTCCATGCCCTACTAGTCTAATAAAAATATAACTTGACAATGTGAAGATGCAGATATGGCAAATTCATGGTTTTAGCTCAAATTTTGAGAGGACTCCAGAACAGTAAAAGAACCTGAAGGCTATGGGCTGGCACTGTGGCACAGGAGCTTAAATACCTGCCTGCAGCACCAGCATTCCATCCAGGCACCAGTTCGAGTCCCGGCTGCTCCTCTTCCAATCCAGCTCTCTGCTTGTGGCCTGGGAAAGCATTAGAAGACCCACGTGGAAAACTCAGAAGAAGCTCCTGGCTTTGGATTGTTGTAGTTTCACCATTTGCAGCCATTTGGAGAGTAAACCAGTGGGTGGAAGACTTTTCTCTCTGTCTTTCTCTCTCTGTGTCTGTAACTCTACCTCTAATGTAAATAAATAAGTAAAATAAAAAAAGAACCCAATGGCTTTAAGAGTTCAACAACTGAGGGGCTCAGAAAATAGATTTGACCTTATCCTTTTCTCAGGCCACAGTAAAAAACTCTAGAAGAAGAAATTCTCTCCAGTTTGTCGGTCTTTATAGCAAACAATTTAGCAGTTTGGAGGGGAAAGTATCCAATTTTATATCAGCTCACCATTTTCTCCCCTCCACAAACAATTCATATGTTGAAACTATACCCCTCAATGGGATGATAGCAGGAGGTGGGTTCTGAGGGACTTAATTAGCATTGGAATATATCATTATATGAATGCCCTCTTAAAAGAGGAGACAAAGGAGGACAGGTCAGGACATAAATAGGAAGAGGTCCTCGTAAGAACTCACCATGTTGGCATCCCAAACTCAGACTTTCCAGCTTCCAGTAGGCCATAATACTAAAACAATATTAGGAATGGCTTTCTGTTGACCTGGACTCATGAGAATGATGGAGTAGGAAGTCTGCTGAGATTCAGTAAACTTGAAGAGTTAGAGACTTCCCCACCTTCTCGACAGTTAATTGTCTAAATTTCTTAACTTCTCAGTACCATTTATTGTCTAATCTCACTTCCTATAGATGCTTAAGATGTGCAGTACTATAGCAAATGTTCACTTGTGAATCCAATCTCCCAGGCCTGCCTAGATGCCTCAGTGGTGTTTTAGAGGCAATCTTGGAAAGCATTTCGCTATGACTCTTGTCTGCCCAAGCACACACAAAACTGCATAATTTGGGAAACAGCAGGGGGTACTTAGAGAGAAGTAGGCAGAAGGAACAGGAAGGGGGAAAGGCGAACATGCCACACTATACATTCAGCGCTGCTACCCTCATGATTGGAAAGGGGACCATCACTGGACTGCGGGTATCTGTCTAAGAGGCATCTGCTCTTTCCGCAGTAAGTGATCACTAGAGAAACTTCCATCCTAACGTGGTCACCAAAATCCCTGCCACTCTTTAGATGTCCTCGTAGACCCTCCTCTTACCTAATAGCCTTGCACTGTCCAATCAACTTTCTCCATCTCTCACCTGTGATCCCATATTGCGCATTTCCCAATCTGATAAGAATGGGGACTATGAGTATAACCCAACTTCGTCAGTCTCCTTAACAAAAGTTCCTCCTCCTTTTCCTTGTCTCCATTAGCATATTAAGGTCTGGAGCTTTGAAAGAAATGTATGCTTTCATTCACAGGAGGTTTTTGGCAACTCGGTAATGAGCTTCCTATGCCTTTGATTTCCTTCCAAAATCTGCAAATTTGACTCTAAGTTAAAATAGTCAAGGATCTGTAAAGATGGAACCTTTCACTCCTCAAGTATATGCCATAAACACTCCTCAGGGCTCCTTGTGTCCCTGCCGGCTCCATGAATTTTCTGGGTGAGTACCACATGGCATGGATTGGTTTCCTGGTTTACACGGATAGCAGGGGTGACTATGACCAACTTTTAAATACCTTTTTGTGCTTCCAGGCCTTCTGTCAGTAAAACAGAAACGACTTCATTGCTTTCTTGTGAAGATAAATAGGGTAAGTATAAGCCTTTTAGGTTGTACCTGGCTTACAGTAATTGACCAGCAAATCTACTAATGTCTTCTGATTTCTCCCTTATATGTTCCCCACCTGAAGACCTTCTTCCAAGTCTCTGCTAAATTCCAGGTCCACATCCTTTGCCTATTTCACACTTCTATTTTCCTCACTCTCCATCATTGTCCTTGGGATTTCTGAGTGACCTAGGTGGGTTCCAAGGAGCTCAGCATTCTTTCCCAGCTCACAACCCACACTAACACACCTGCATGACCTCTGTCTTCCAAGACAACCAGTGTTAGCTGTCTTTGGCAAACCCATCTCCTATGGTTCAATATGCATCTCCATCTCTCCTCTGCGCCAGCCTATACTGGACAACAGGCACATAGAGTTAAAAGGAAATTTTTCCTTGTAAATGACAATGAAACTCTTCCATGAGTTTCCCCAGAGTAGAGGCGAAACACACCATCCCATGTGTCCCATGCAGCCAAAGGTGTCCATGACTGTCCTTTGCAATTAACCAGTTATCAAAAAGAATTCTCTGAATTCAGGGAGTGGTACAGCTGGTCCTATAAGGTTCTAATCACCTGACTTAGGAAGTTACTTGCCTCTCCAATAGATAACATCCTGCTGGCCAAAACTGTCCAGAGGAATTTGGAGTAGGGGAATTCCAGGTCTGGGTAGGGAAACTCCAGGTCTGCATAATGTTAAGTACCACCTGCTTGTAACACTCTAGATGGACTGAAGCCCACTTGGCCACAATCAAATTTCCCTAATGAATATTGCATTGCTGACCAAGCAAGGGAAGATTACAAGCACCAGGAAGTTTGCCACAAACTAAACGTGCATCTCACAGCCCCAACAGCAATCTGCAATAATCTTTTCTGTTAACTCCTTGGGAGAACCCTGGAATTAAGCCATAGCTAACAGGCTCCTTGACCTGTTCTTTGCAAATAAATGCAAGTTTATTCCAACAACCCACTGTCAGTGATGAGATTCTGACCTGTCAGATGAGTGGACACAGGTTGAGCAATACCTCCAGCAACCTTAAAGAGTTGTTCTGCATCATAAATAAATAAGTAATTGAACATCTTTAGGGCATTAAGTGAGAACTGCATGGAATGCTAGAGCTCTGAAGAGGTAACAGATAAGATTCTGAGGAAAACTTGAATTGCTGAGCGTATAGGATTAAGAAGAATATTCCATATGGAAAGAAATGAAAGCATTAGGTACAAGAAAGCAAAATACAGGTGATATCTAAGTATCCAGCATGTTGGTGAAAATAAAAGTAATTAAGTGGATTGATCTTAGAGTGTATGTGTGAGTTAGATTTGGGGAGAAGACAGACAGAGGCCAGGTAAAATTTAAGGGACTTCTTAAAACACAGGTGGGGAACATCTGGCTGCTACGCCATTCAAGGATCACAAAATCACTTGCTCTGGCCTCCCCAAGGCAACCATGGGCGGTTCTCAAAATTTGATGTAAGTATAGCAGTCTACTTTGCCATTGAGAACCTTGTATGGCCTGCAAATGATGTTATGAAGAGCCAAATGGTTCTTAGCAGAAAAAAATGTACTCTACCCCTGCCTTAAACCATAGTAAGTTTCTAGGAATCTACAAAGCATACTGTACTTCCGTAGAACATTTCATGTGAGGACATGAAATGATTTGAATTTCAGAAGTACCAGGCTCCTGACTGGTGTGTGGGAAAAACTAGAGGAGAGCCTATGAATAATGGCATTAGGAAAGAGAAAAGTTAAAACGGCAAGTTCTCAGTTTTCAGTGTGTGGTGGTGTATATGAAAATGAAAAGGCTGCTTCTGACCACTAGTGTGTAGAGAACAAAGATTCTGTTAAACATCCAGTCATGCATAGGACATCTTCCTATGAACCACGATGAGTTTTGGAATCCACAATTTCACTTTTGAGAAGACTGAAACACCCAGGAATGTTACACATGAATTCAGACACAGCCCCTGAAGTTGCAGCTCCACCTATATACTTTAGTTTTCTGAGGCATCCTGTGGATGGAAGTAACAGGCCTGAGTGGTCAGAGGCCTGAGTATTATCCTGGTCCCCTCCTATGAAACTTAGGACAGGGTCACCCAATCTGACAATGCTTGTATTTGCATATAATTGATTGAAAAGGATGTCTCTTGTTAGCTTTCCAGAATGTATGCTCTATAGATGTCAAAAATGAGATATGGCTCCTACTCACAAGGGATGTACACATGTCATATATATCTTCTCATTAAAGATTAAAGATTTTCATTGGCCATAAGATTCGAAGTTCCTAATGAAATGATAAAAGAGCTCAAAATGAAGATTGAAAAGCTTATGAAATGTGTGACATGAAAACACCAGGAAATGATATTTGAGTGGTAGTGCTCTAAAAGGAGTGAAAGAAAAATATACAACGATCCTAGGAAAGTATGTCAGATACTGTGAAACCACATCAAGGGACAAGGAAGACAGAATACAAAATTAAGTTGAAATATAACTGGCCATCTAATTTGAAATAAGGCTCGGCATTATGGAACACTGGTTAAAACTGCTGCCTGGTATGCTGGCACCCACATGAGCACCAGTTCGAGTCACAGCTGCAAAATGTCATATGCAGCTCCCTGCTAGAATGCATGGGAAAGCAGCAGAAGATGCCCAAGTGCTGGCCACCTGTCACCCACCTCTGGAGATCCAGATGGAGTCCTGGCCTCACGGCTTTGGATTGGCAGAGCCCTAGTCCTTGCATCCATTTGAGGACTGGACCAGTGGATGGAAGATATGCTTTCTCTCTCTCTCTCTCTCTGTCTCTGTCTCTCTCTCTTCCTCCCTCCCTATCTAACTTTCAAAAAATAAACCTTTCAAGAAAAGAATTTGAAGGAATCAATGAAAATGATGCATATGTAACAAAAATAGGGACCATGAGATATAATCAGTCTATGCCTTTGGAGACAAAACTGAATAGGTGTAACAGAAAATAATATCCAAAATTTAATAATTAACATAGAAAAAGAATAATTTTTGTCTAAAGATGATGCAGCATGATGTGCTAATGAGAACTGATACAGGACACAGGGTTAAGGCACATTTTGAATGCTGACATTCCATGTTAGAGAGTCTGGGTTCCAGATCTGACTCTGCTCCTGATTCCAGATAGCTGTTAATGTACCCACTGAGGGCAGCAGATGATGGCCAAAATTACTCAGTCACGTTCACCCAAGTAGGAGATTTAGACTGAGTTCTAAAGTCCAGGCTTCAGCTTGACCCTGACCTGGTAAATGCAGACATTGAGGAAGTAAAGTAGTAGACTTGAGTGTGCAGATGTGGTTTCTCTCTCTCTCTTTATCTCTCTCTCTCCAAACAAAATGAAATATAAACATAATTTTTTTAAAAAATTGATACAGGCTATCAACAAACTGTGTATCCTGCTAGGTATAAATAAAATAATAATGATAATTAAAATAATGATGAATCTTCTTCCGAGGGTTAAAAGAAAAGCCTTCTATAAGGGGAAAGTATTATATTGGCCTCAGACTGTGTTAGAAAATGTGAGAAATGGAATAATCCTTCCTAATGCTCCCAGGGAAAACTGAAGGATGCCTCAAGATACTGTCTAACCAAAGCTATTCCTCTTAGGCAGATGTTCTGTATAGGCGAGATCAAGCGAGCATCACAATCCAAATACAGACAATGAGCAATCAGGAGTGGGCAGCCATTCTTAGCGTGGGTGCTGTGATGCTGGCTCCAGCTCAGTCAGGCAACAAATCAAGGGGCCACAGCATTGAGCCACACAGAGTGAAGCTTGGCTCTGAAGTAGCCCTGCAACTCCGGCCCAGGAGCACAGGAGGGGCGGAGCTGTGTTTCAGTGCTCTGGGCTACTTTGCCCTCCCTTCCTTTATGTCCTCTATTTTGGCCCAAGCTCAGTCACATAGCATTGTAACACACAGCCTGCATGTGACAGTTACCTCTCTCCTCTTTGATGTCCTCCTCATTGCTAACATGGATATAACATCTCATCACTGATTCACCCATATTCACGAATACAAAGACAAAGACATGAAAGGGCTTTGGAGAAGATGAGTTCAACAGACCAGGGCACAGACTTTTTTTCCATTTCCCAATAGCTGTTGCGAAACTATCTTCTACACCCCAACCACCTAACACTATCCTAGCCTGTATAACTGTCTGTTCTACAAAATGACATCCAATCCCACGGGCAGAGGATGATATTACAGCCCCATCTCTTATCTTTGCTATTTGTCATAACAACTCTTCACCTACACCATGGGGTTATGTCCCTAGTGGGAGGTGCCTCAAAAGGGGAGGGGCATGCACACGTCATAAGGGGCATTCTGTGATGCAATAACCTGGGGGGGTGGTGTAGGAGATAAAAGTGGGTGTAGTCTTAGGCATGTGTCCAGTTACTCATTTTGACGCTCTTTGGCCAGATGAGTAACTAGAAGCATTTTCGCAGAAAATGACAAAAAAGCTACCTCCGATTCTCCCGCGTCACCCCCAGCCTCATAGTCCTGCTCCTTCAGATTCCTGTTTTCCAACCTGCCTGCCTCACCTGGCTCCTCCCTCTGGCAAACCTAAGCCTGTCCTCCAGCACAAGAAGTCTTCAGCTGCCTGCCCTGCCCGTCTCCCTGCTCTGACCAGCATCTCTTCCCACAAGGACATTCCTACCTCCAAGACCTCCAAGTGCACCCTGGCCTCTGTTCCCTCCAAGTCACCCACCCACCGCCCTGTTCGTCTGGCTCCCCTTTCCTGCTTCTCCTCTGTCTGGGCCCCGACTCCTCCTCCCAGCCCCTCTTATTAGTCCTCTGGACTCTGTTCTCCATGGACACCCACCCCAGCCCAGACCTGGGGATTCACAGATCTTACTTTGTGATCTTACCTTCTCTAAGAGCCTTGGCAGTTCTGGCACAGTTCAGAAGAGAGGACAGTGGCTTCCCAGCAGCCTAGCCTGGTGAGTAAAGAGAATGTGTGAGAGGATGGCCAGCTGATGAACAGCCTATAGTGTCAGCTCAGATAATTACGGGATCCTTTTCCCAATGACAAGATCCTGGTTATTATACCACTATATCTATTTTACCTTCATCCTCAACTGTTAACCTGTTTTAGAACCAGAGGTATCAATGATGATGTGCTTTTTCCAAACAGACTCTGCACTTCCTCTCCTGCTGATGAATCAGCCTTCAGGAACCCCCAGGCCTACAAGAGGCTTCTCAGTGAAAGCAAGTCACAGAGCTGACAGCGGGACTAGTGACAGAGAAGGTAAAGAACCTGGAACAGAATATGTATAATCTGCTTTGCAGCAGAGAAAATCCTGTTGGGCCGTCCTGGATTCAAAGGATTTTAAGTAAGCATGACCTCTGCCAAGTGTTATGACACCAGGCCACTGTTACAAGTGGAGAGTCAAAGCTGTTTTCATTCCTTTTTCTTTTTTTCTTTTTTTTTTTTTTGTCTCCATGAAAGGAGGGGCCACCCACTGTGTTCTGATCTAAGCTCACAAGGATAAGCCTCCCTATCAGCATCTTATGTCCCACAATGTGAAAAGTAGCAGAGTCTAAATGGAATGAGCACATCCAGTTCCTACCCAGACGACAGTATCACAAGAACAGATAATATTTTTATCCCCTCTCCTCAAACCGACAGATTCAATACAAACTCAATCCAAATACAAACATCTTTTTTATGATGTTGAAAAGCTGATGGAAATTTTTAAACAAATGTAAGAATAACCAAGATTTTCATAAGTAGGTATTATGTTCATAGGTATCATTGCTAATTACAATAATCATGGTTAGTTGAAATTATCTACTATTGGCACAAGCATGGACAAACTGTACAAGGTCTACAGACAAAGTATACACTTTAAGACACAAATGATGGGGACAGGATTTTCTCTATTCAAGTTCCTGCTATGTCAGTTGAAGAGTTATTTAGAAATAAAACATTTTATATGAAAAATACATCCACACTGGAAAACTTAAAGCAAGCAATATAGAATTGCTCTGCCTGTGCCTGACTACATATGAAAAAGCAATGGAAATGTTGAAAGGAAGAAAGTTGGTGTATCCTGTTAAAAAAATTGAAAATCATTTTACCTATTTTTCCTTCTAATATGAATACTAGAACACTGACATTGAAATTCCTAGAACATTTTTATGGGACAGGTGTATATCAGTGCACAATTATTTCAGATTATGTTTACCTGAAAAAGCATATTTTCCTTCAGTTTTGGTGAAGATTTTCATTGATTACAAAATTCAGCTAGGCATACTTCTTTCTTTTGATACTTTAATGAAGTTCTATTGCCTCCAAGTTTTGTGTATCTTGGAAAAATTTTCTGTAAATACTCTATTTGTCTTCTGTGCATACTATCATTTTTTTTTACCTGTGCATATTCACATGAGTGGTTTGACTCATAATTTGATTATGATATGCCTTGATGTGGGGTTCTTTGTGTCCATCCTTCTTCAGGAATGTTTTTTTTTGCTCTTTAGGTTTATTATTTTCTGAAACTGACATTCTCTCATTAATTCTTTGAATATATTCATATTTCTCCATTCATCTACTTCTGAGTTCTGAATACCATTTGTGTTAAAGAACTGCTTTCTCTACTGGGGAATGAGGCTTATTTTATTTTGGTTGCCTTTTTCTGTGTCAGCCTGGGTAATCCTTACTGAAGTACTTTAGATTCACCAGTCCTTATGTGTTCAATGCTTGATCGTATTCAGCGGATTTTTTAAATTCATGTGTTATTAACCTCCAGAATTCCATCTATTTTTTTCTTTTTAAATTCTTCATTTCTGTCATTATGTTCTTGTACTCCCTTTAACCTTTAACAGCAAAAGAATAGAACAATAACATGAGAATAACAACAATTTTCAATTACTTCACATTAATTTCATGTAAGACATTTTGGTTTCTATCTGATGTTTATTCCTTAGATGTGAGTTTGAATTTCCTATTTCATTACTACACTGCATTTCTACATTTAGTTGATGCTACTAATTGTGAATGTAAGTTTGTTGAATACTTAATTTTGTTGACTTGCTTTAAAAATTGGTACAAATTTTTCTAGCAGGCATGTTGGCTACTTGTGTGTTAGGCTGTATTTTAATAGTTTGATTCTTGGCTGTGGTAAGGGAAGTCCAGGGTAGTCTATCTTCTTTTTTTTTTTTAAAGATTTATTTATTTATTTGAGTGTCAGAGTTACACAGAGAGAGGAGAGGCAGAGAAAGAGGGAGAGAGATCTTCCATCCATTGGTTCACTTCCCAGTTGGCCACAAAGGCTGGAGCTGAGTTGATTCGAAGCCAGGAGCCAGGAGCCTCTTCCGGGTCTCCCATGCGGGTGCAGGGGCCCAAGGACTTGGGCCATCTTCTACTGCTTTCCCAGGCCATATCAGAGAGCTGGATTGGAAGTAGAGCAGCCTGGACTTGAACCGGCATCCATATGGGATGTCAGCACTGCAGTCGTGGCTTTACCCACTATGCCACAGCGCCTGCCCCAGCCTGTCTTCTTAAGGCTACATCACCTCTATGGCAGCATAATGAAGGACCAAAGGACAGAGTAATAGACAGTAAGCACAGAAAGCACAGGGTTATCTTGAGAGAGTCTCCTAGCTAGAGCAGCAGTACACTCCAGGACTTGAGGCAATGAGGGATGACACAGGTGATTAGGATTTTCAGAACCGAGCAGTCGTGCTATCTGCCTTGTATTAAGGACATGCCAGGCCAGATTTAGAGGCTTGATTTACATGTCTTTGTTAGATTCTCTGTCATCTTGTTAAGATAGACATTTTCCTCCCATTTATAGGTGAGTTAAGTAAGGCCTAAAGAGATCAAGTGGCTACTAGTGAAAGCACAAGAAAGCACATTGTCATTCTGACAATGAAGATTAGGTTCATTCCTAATCAAACTGCCTCTCTAAAGTTCAGACTTCATAGGGAAGGAGAGTTGTGAGATGGTAAATTCAGTTACTTAGAATGTTAGTGGATGGCCCGGCGCTGTGGCTCACTGAGTTAACGCCCTGGCTTGAAGCTCCGGCATCCCATATGGGTACCGGTTCTAGTCCCGGCTGCTCCTCTTCCGATCCAGCCCTTTGCTGTGGCCTGGGAATGCAGTGGAAGATGACCCAAGTCCTTGGGCCCCTGCACCTGTGTGGGAGACCCAGAGGAAGCTCCTGGCTCCTGGCTTCGGATCGGCGCAGCTCCAGCCATTGCGGCCATCTGAGGAGTGAACCATTGGATGGAAGACCCTCTCTCTCTCTCTCTCTCTCTCTGCCTCTCCTCTCTCTGTGTAACTCTGACGTTTGAATAAAGAAATAAATTTTTTTTAAAAAGTTCCTGGAAAAATATAATTATAGATTTTTGGGGGCATAAATGATTTAATTTATGCATATGAGAAGTTTTGAAAATATTTATGAAAAATATAGCTATTAAGAAAAACTATAAAGTTTTGCATCTATTAAATTAATGTTCATATCCATAAAGCTTTGAGGTCACCTCATCTGGCAAATGCCTCTACTGATGCCCTGGCCATTATAAGAATGTGGAGCTATAACCAGAAAAAAAGAGTCTACAGAGATTCCAATCTCTCATTACATTTGAGGCTAAGTCTTGTCCGAATTCTGCCCCATGTGGAGTAAGAGCTACTCTTCCACTGACCATGGTGGAGGGAGAGATCAGCTGGCAGGGCACAGTCTTGCTAGCTGTTCCCCAGCTAACAGCATGTCTTCTCAGTAGAATGAGAGTGCATTTTGTTCCTAGTGTAGGGAGCTGTGAAGATTGCAGCAGCTGGGTTGAGTAATGCTAGGGCTAAGGGACCCAGGAAAGGCTCCCAGTGGCTAGTAATAAAGATGGTTCTGCAGGCCGGTACTGTGGCTCAATAGGCTAATCCTCCGCCTGTGGCGCCGGCACACTGGGTTCTAGTCCCAGTCGGGGCGCCAGATTCTGTCCCACTTGCCCCTCTTCCAGGCCAGCTCTCTGCTATGGCCCAGGAGTGCAGTGGAGGGTGGCCCAAGTGCTTGGGCCCTGTACCCCATGGGAGACCAGGAGAAGCACCTGGCTCCTGCCTTCGGATCAGCATGGTGCGCCGGTCACAACGCACCGGCCGCAGCAGCCATTGGAGGGTGAACCAACACAAAAAAAGACCTTTCTCTGTCTCTCTCTCTCACTGTCCACTCTGCCTGTCTAAAAAAAAAAAAAAGAGAGAGAGAGAAACCATCATGCTAACAGGGCATATATATCCTCAGCCAGCAGACACCAAACCCACATTTGTCCTTACTGTCCCAGGAATACTCACAGTGCAGATACAAACAGATAAATTGTTTATTTTCAAGTACTTCAATAGAAACGAATGCACTTTTGACAGGAGGATTTTGATTGTGGCGTCTGCTTTAAATTTGCATCTGACTCATTCAACGTTTTTTGTTTTTGTTTTTTTTCAGAAGATTATTATTCAAGGTGAAATCCGCTCACCAGTTCTTTACCGTCTAGGTTTGCCACATGAGGTGGAGTCTTTCCTGTCCATGAGTCAAGCAGCTCCAGTACTAGGGAGTCCTGAGAAGCTGGGCACACGGCCAAGAGCCTGAAGACAGAGAGCCAGGAAGGCGATGGTGTGCCATGGGGATGCGACTGGGGGGTGACAGCAGAGAGTGCTGCTACCTGGAGGGTGCACTGACACGCCACTGCCCAGAAATGGCAGAAGGATGTCAGTGCCAAAGTGCAGAAGGCCTGGGTCCCAAGCACCTCACTAGGATTTTCAGAGAAATATCTCAACGTTGCAGAAACTCTACAGCTACATTGGCTGAGTTTCTCCACAAGGTTAAGCGGTGCTCCAGAAGGCATTAGGGAACAAGGAATACTCATGACTGAAGTTTTCCCAAAGAGAAAATGCCTCTTGTTGCCCAGCCAAAGTGGATACTTCAGGAACCCCTGAGGCCACATCAAAGCACATATATTACGTTCAAGGAAATGCAACTGTGTCACCTAAAATGCTCACTATAGAAGTTTAACTTTTTATAATTCTGCTTTTCAAATTTTTATATTTTGAAGCATTGTTGTATTTACTGCATTTTTGTTTCTTTTAATAAACCAATGTTTTTCCCTCATAATTTTATTTTTGCCTGAGTGCTGTGGGGAGTTTGCTTAGTAGATTCTAATCCCATGGTACTCCCAATTCCCTTCATTTGTGCAATCAACATTCTTGAACCAATAACATCCCTTACATGCCACTGGGGCTCGTATGGAACTCCAAATCCACCAAAAACTCACTGGATCACTCATTGTAGTCTACGCACCAGCCAAAATCAGGCTGATTCTGCACCTTCTTTCACACTCATTGCTGCTCCAGAAAACCCCCACTAAGCAACAGAACTCGTCATTCACTCTCCTTCATTTCACGCAACGGAGAAGTCAACCTTTTCAGGATTCTTCACTGCAAAAGACTCTATCACAATTGTGCAGGTATCTCCACCCCTACTCACTTAATCATACCTCCTCAGGGTCTAGATCTGCTTCTCAATCAAATCTCACTAGTGCCTGAATAGATTTAATGGACTTCTGTACTCTTTCCAACTCCCTTGTCCCAACCCCTCATGTGCAGGACTGCTAGGCAGAGCTATTTTAAAAGGCCAGTTTGATCATGTCAATTGTTTCAAACATGGTCCAGAAGCTTCTGAGATGAACGTGTAAACTAATGCTGTGCAGTTCAAGGCCCCTTCAGGTCTGGTTCTGCTCCTAACCAGATCCATCCTTCTCTAGACCATTAACTTTCATAAAGATTCTTGGGACTAGTGTGTGTCAGCCAATGCTAAGTCCTCCAATACTTGTCCTTTTCACCATGCCATTTCTAGATAAATGAATTTCCATATCATATTTCCCACTGAATTTCCTACATAAACACTGTTCCTTCTTCCTGAACTTTTCTCCCAACTTCTATGCCTCGCCAACTATGGTCCACAATAGCTTGGAGTTTTTGCATTAGTGCCATTCACTTATTTCAGGAAAACAAATGAATGTCCAATTGTGGAAACTTAGTCCAATACAACCATTCAAATAACCCCTGAATGCATCAAACTAGGCAATGATTCCCTAGAATGGGAATTGGGGGGGGGGCATTATTCAATTTTGTTCCACAGCACTCAGCACAAGGCCTGGAGTGGGCCAGAAGGTAATGACTGAATGGTGCGAATTAAGGTGGGTCTTAGAGATGGAACAGAGTGCTTGAACGTGTATTGTAATCCTCACACAAACACGAGAGCTCATGCCTTGGCACAATAACCTAGAGCAATCTGCAGATAGTATTCCTGTGGTTTGAGAATCCCCCTGAGATAGAGAACAGAGGAACAGCTCTCTTGGGGTAGTGTGGCCTCAGAGCAGGCATCAAAGTTCTATACTTTAATGCTGGAAACTGGAGGCATACCAACCAGGCTCACAAACAACAGTCATGCCTACTATACAGCCTATGTATTAACTCCCGTGGCAACGGATACATTCATTATGTACATAAAATAACATTCATTCATTCATCAAACAATTTAGATGTTGATATTAAGAGCAAGATTCTAGAGCCAAACTACCTGAGTTCACATACTAATTCTGTGAGTCATTAACTTGTGATTTTGAGCAGACTTTGGAACCTCTGATACTTAAAGAATTTATGAGAACCAAAACAATGCAAGTGCACAGAACAGCATCTGGCAAATGGTGCTCAGTAAACATTGGTCATTGTAGTATCACGTGACAGTCACAGGGATGATGCTAAGTAGGAGAATCTTGTACCACTTGAAAGAAAAGTAGTAAACTGACAAGTACATAGGCAATAAGGAAGGTGTGAAAACAGCAAAGAAAACAGGTTTCAGTGAAGGGAGCAGAGACTAGGAAATCTTGGAGGAGGTGATCACAGTTTGAGGCACAGCACGTCAGGTGAGTTATATGGAAAAGCACAGTAAGGAGCAGCAGCAGATTGGCTCCAGGACTGAAAGTAGGGTGTAAGGGCTGCAGCACAGGGTGAGAGGGGCCATGCCTGGTGACATGTGAAGTGAGATGTCCTTCCTGGAATGTGGTCCTTCTTCCTCTCTACTGCCTTAGAGTAGAATCAGTTGGAGGGAGGATGTAGATTCTGTGTACAAGGGTGAGGTATGAAGTGTGCAGGGGAGCATCTCACAGACAGTGAATGGGCAGAGCAGTCAACAGAAAAACAGCATGATCAGAGGGAGCGGGGGCCAGTGCTGTGACTCAGAGCTCTAAATTGCCACATGCAGTGCTGGCATCCCATTCTGGAGCAATGGTTTGAGTCCTGGCTGCTGCTTCTGATCCAGCTCTGCTAAGGTGCCTAGGAACGCAGCAGATATCATAAATACCTGGGATCCTACAAGCCACTTGACATATCCAGATGGAGCTTGAGGCTTCTGCCTTTGGTTTTGACGAGCCCCAGCAGTTAGGTTCATTTTGTGAGCGAACCAGTGGATGGAAGGTATCTCCACATCTCTTCTCCTCACCCTTCCTCTCCTTGTCTTTCAAATAAAAATAAATGTATTTTTTAAAAATGGTATTACATAGGGGTGACTCCCCTTGCTAGAGTAAGGATTAAAGCTGGTAATTGGGGCCAAAATGGATGTCACATGTGATGAGATTCTTGAGTCAGGCAGTTCAATGCCATCTATCTGTATTGTATTAAGAATATACCTTTTGGGGCCGGCATTGTGGTGCAGAGGGTTAATGCCCTGGCCTGAAGCGCTGGCATCACATATGGGAGCCGGTTCAAGACCCGGCTGCTCCATTTCCTGTTCAGCTCTCTGGTATGGCCTGGAAAAGCAGTAGAAGATGGCCCAAGTCCTTGGGCCCCTGCACCCGCATGGGAGACCCGGAAGAGGCTCCTGGCTCCTGGCTTCGAATCAACTCAGCTCCAGCCTTTGTGGCCAACTGGGAAGTGAACCAATGGATGGAAGATCTCTCTCCCTCTTTCTCTGCCTCTCCTCTCTCTGTGTAACTCTGACACTCAAATAAATAAATAAATCTTTAAAAAAAAAGACTATACCCAGTTGGGGCCAGCACTGTGGTACAGCAGGTAAACCCTCTGCCTGCAATGCCAGCATCCCATATAGGCACTGGCTTGAGTACTGATTGCTCCATTTTCAATCCAGCTTCCTCTAAAGTGCCAGGGAAAGCAGCAGAAGGTGGCCCAAGCCCTTGGGACCCTGAGCCTATGTGAGAGCCCCAGAAGAAGTACCCAACTCCTTGTTTTAGCCTGGCCAAGCCCAGGAAGTCGTAGCCATCTGGGGAGTTATCCAGAGGATGGAAGATATCTCTCTTTCGCTCCTTCTGTCTCCGTCTTTCAAATAAATAATCTTAAAAAAAAAAAAAGAATGCACCCTGCCTGAGGCTAAGCCTTTGATTTCCATTGTTTCATTATATTCTTAGTCATCCCAGTGAGGCAGACATTTTCTTCCATGAAGCAGGGTGTAATGGGAGGCCCAAAGAATTTAACTAACTGAGAACCTGCTATTAGCAGAGCCAGGAACATCTAACTATAAACACTGGGTTCACTCCATTGTTCAAACTGCCTCTCTAGGGCCGGCGCCGTGGCTCACTAAGCTAATCTTCCACCTTGTGGCTCCCGCACACCGGGTTCTAGTCCCAGTCGGGGCACCAGATTCTGTCCCGGTTGCCCCTCTTCCAGGCCAGCTCTCTGCTGTGGCCAGGGAGTGCAGTGGAGGATGGCCCAAGTACTTGGGTCCTGCACCTGCATGGGAGACCAGGAGAAGCACCTGGATCCTGCCATCGGATCAGGCGGTGCGCTGGCCGCAGCACACCGGCCGTGGCGGCCATTGGAGGTGGAGGGTGAACCAACGGCAAAGGAAGACCTTTCTCTCTGTCTCTCTCTCACTGTCCACTCTGTCAAAAAAAAAATAACAAAAAAAAAATAACAAAACTGCCTCTCTCAAGTGCAGACTTGGCAGAGCCAATGATATGTGGATTCACACACATTAATGGCACTGACAACCATGCTTATCTTAGTAAGAAGGATTTGACCATATTTCTTAGAACCTTCCTCTTCCTGTCGTGTTAAGGACTGTTCAAATCCTAGAGCCTTTCTTCTCGGTAGACACAGTGTTTCTCCTCTGCCTCTTCCTATAACTGGCTCCGAAATGCCACCCAAATCTGCATTCTAGCACACCCAGGCTCTAGTAGGGAATCGTGCCTTCACTCACCCAGTCGGCTATTGTGTTAAACACAACAAGGGTTACTCTCAGTCACTGCTGGGTTTACTTGTCTACCTGTACCTATTCTGTCACTTTGACTCCATCTGGATTCTGACCCCAGGCAGCAGGGGACCATGTCTGCCTCACTATGTACTCTATTCCCAGTACCCAGGATGTACCCTGGCACAGCATTGGTGCTCAAAAAATATTTGATGAATGGGGAGTGGAGGAATCAGACTCTCCTGTCTCAAGGCCCTGGAAATCCTCTGAGGCCAGGGTGCTCTGCTCTAGGATACAAGGTGGCCGGGGGAATGCCACAGAGGCACTCAATGGTCCCAAGCCCTGGCTCCTTACTACCACGTACCTGGTTTCCCAGATTTCATAATGCCACTCATTATGCTTCCCAAGAGAGAAAACTATGCAGGTACAAGTTGAAGGTAAAAAAACCTAGTGGGATCAGAGTCAAGGTAAGAAAGACTCCTTAGTAAACAACATAAAGTACAGTTTCAACATGGGCAGTGGCTGTGTGAAAATAGCAGGGAATGAGGCTTGTCTGGGTTTGAATTCTCGCTACTGACTACCAGCTGTGTGATCTCATGTAAGCCACTAAGCCCTTTCATGACTCAGTTTCCCTGTTGTAAAATAGAAATATTGTAATCTCACCTATTGCAATCGATCTGATAAGTTGGTATCAGGTTTGAATGAGGTAGTATTTCTAAAGTGCTACGTACATAGTAAATGGGAAATGTTGGTTTTAAAACAGTACCTGAACACAGGCTGCCCAAGTGAGCTCTCCCAGTGATTACAAGGAGGTGGCATGGAAGCATCACCTAATATCCTTGAGTTCTCTTACCTATAAAATAGCAATGTGTTTTAACAGAAGCTTTCACTTGATTAGGTTGGAAGAGTGACAAATAACCACAAGGGGGCCTGGGAAATGCAGTTCAGCACATTCCATAACAAAGGGCTCCAGTGACTAAGGAAGACATGCAGAATTTGAAGTACACAACTTCAAATTTCTCTCATGCCTGTCTTTTGAGTCTGTTTATGTGTGTCATCATGCAGAAATATTTTGCCCTTCAACTTGTCACACAGGCAAATCATTTTCCTTACAGGTTCTGGGTTTTGAGCATTACTTAGGAAAATCTTCAACAACCACACTTTTACTACGCATACTTTGCCACTGGGTATTCTTGTTTGTTTTCACACACATGGTCTGCCAGAGAGTTTTTGTTGTAAGTTTGTATGTCCTCCCCCCTGCTCTCAACATTTGGATATAACCCATTTGTTGCATTCTGCATGTGGACTGAAGTTGGAGACCCTGGTCATCAGCTGTATTTCAGCTTCACTGCTGCTCAGTTCCTGACCCTCAGCAAGCCCTGAGTCACTGGGGATGTGCTTCAGTCCCAGCTCAGCAGCCTCCTCCTTCACAGAGTCCCACTGACTGATGTTTACCATGCCACTCTCCACCAGGCAGAGTTGCTCACTGCTTCCTCCTGCTGCTCCTGCAGCCCTGTGTGTCCTGTGCTGTCCCACACACATCATTTGTGCCTCAGTGTGACCTGGAAGCTCTACAGACAGCCTGAGTTCAAAGCCCAGCTCAACCTCTTTCCAGGTGTGTGAACTTAACCTCCCTTAACCTCAACTTCTCTGTCTGGTGATGGGTATAATGACAGCATCTAAACAGACAGGTTTGTTGTGAGGCATAAGGGAAACACTGTCTAGACCGTAAGTAGGACAGTGCCCAGCACATACTAAGTGCTCAGTAAATACAGCTACACAGGAATGTCATTGTGTTTTCATGCTGCTGGATGTGATGCTCTTATCCCATACCAGAGGGCCTCAGGTTTAGTCCCATCTCCACTTGTAATTTTAGGATCCTGCTGGTGCACATGGTGGGAGGCAGCACGTGATGGCTTGGTCACATGGGTTGCTGTCACCCTATGCGGGGTACTCAGATTGTGTTCCTTGCTCCCTGCTTTGGGATGGCCCAGCTCTGGCTGTTTTGGGCATTTGAGTTGTGAACCAGTCGGTGGGAACTATCTCTCTTTCTCAGTCTTTCAAATAATATGAAAATAACTAAAGAAGTAAATTAGTCAAAAGCATAAAAAGAGCAAGGGAAGTCACCACATAATGAAAAAGGGCCTAATCCAGCAAGGAGAAATATCAATTGAAAGTATGTACATGGACCTGTATTGAAGCACCCCAATATTTTAGCAACATTAACACACATAAAGAGATAGCTTCTAATACAATGATAGTAGGATATATTAATATCCTACTTTCAGAAGTAGACAGCTAATCCAAACAGAAAACCAACAAACTGTTTTAAAATGCACTCGAGAACAATGGGATCTGACACACTTATACAAAATGCTCAAACAGCTGTGGAATAGGGGGCAGCATTGTGGCATGGCAGGTTAAGCCACAACCTGGGCCACCACCAACATCCCATGTGAGCAGGGGTTCGAGGGCTGGCTGCTCTGCTTTCAGTTCTACTCCTGAGGAAAGCAGCAGCAGATGGCTCAACTGCTTCTTCCCCTGCCACCTATGTGGGAGACTGGGATGGAATTCCAGGATCCGGCTTTGGCCTGGCCCAGCCCCAGGCTTTTTAGCCATCTGGGGAGTGAAGCAGTAGATGGAGGATCTGTCACTGCCTCTGTCTCTCCCCCCTCTCTAACTCCACCTTCCAAATGAATAAAATAATCTTTCAAAAAAGGGAAAACAAAAATGTAGAAAAGTTGCAGAATATACAATCTTTTCAACAGCCCATGGAAATTTCTCTGGGATAGAACAAATTAGAGGTCACAAGAAAGTCTCAACAAACTTCAGACAACAGAAACTGTATCGATGCTTTCAGAACATAATCTATTAACACCGAAAATCACTAACAGAATAACTTTGTAATCCATATAAATATAGGAAAATTAATTTATACCTGAACAACTAATGGATCATATGCATATCCTATAGCTAGAGGCGGCTGCTATACAGCCAGACTTCTTTCACTCCCCACACCCAATTCCACTACTAAATCTTGTTCATCTGGCTTCTTAAATATTTTTTCAATCCACAATCCATTTTCTCTTCCCTACCCCATTACCACTCTCAGGTGCCCATCACTGCTCCTCTGGACATCTCTTATAATCTGCTCTTCAATATCTGCTTTTCTGAAGTTAATCCTTTACACAAGCAAAACCATCATTTTTTTAAGATTTTATTTATTTATTTGAGAGGTAGAGTTGCAGATAGTGAGAGAGAGAGAGACACAGAGGAAGGTCTTCCTTCCATTGGTTCACTCCCCAAATGGCCACAATGGCCAGAGCTGTGCCAATCCTGTCGCTCCCCCTCTTCATGGAGGAACGACACAGGACCCTGCGCTGTTCCTTCGTCCGCTCGGCCCTCCCCGGGTTTGCTGCCGGTTCTTCCCGGGTCGGCTACTATCCCTTCCACCTCCGTGGAAGGGCAGTTCCCCCTGGCCACATTCCCCACTTCCGCAGGGGAGCGGCACACCGCCGGCCGGTTCTCTCGGGGGCTGCACGGGTTCCCTTAGATGTTTCCCATAGACGTTCCCGGTGCATGCCGTTTCTCTCCTCCTTTATAGTCCTTCTCTGCCAATCCCAACTCGGCCGCCCACACGCCGAGTACGCTGCTCTCCAATCAGGAGCAAGTCCTACAGTTAATTGGTTGAACTGGAGGCAGCTGTGCGGAAGCTGTTTACTTCTCTCCCAGCGCCATATTGTGGGAGAGCAGATGCATAGAACAAGTCTTAATTCGAGTAACTCAGTCTAGTCCGGATTGCTCCCCACAAATCCAAAGCCAGGAGCCAGGTGCTTCTTCCTGGTCTCCCATATGGGTGCAGGGGCCCATGCACTTGGACCATCTTCTACTGCTTTCCAGGCCACAGCAGAGAGCTGGATTGGAAGAGGAGCAGCCGGGACTAGAACCAGTGCCCATATGGGATGACGGCACCACAGGCTTGGCACCAGCCCCAAGCACAACCATCATGTTTTCAAAAACACAAACATTACCTACTCACCATTCTGAGTATAATATATGCTATCTCCCCACTGCCTGGTGTATTGAGTTCAAGCTTTCAAGCTGACAAACAGATTGCCCAGGACCCCAGTCACATGTCACCAGTCCTTACCTCAAACTGGATGCCAAATACTCACTGCTGCTCATGCTCTCTCTCTCTCTCTTCCTCTCTCTCTCTTTCACTATTTCTCTCTTTCTCATACACACATACACATCTGCTGATTCACATATTTGAGCGTTGGATCACTCATTTTCCCCTTCTTTCTGAAAATGGTTTGCTTACTACTCTGATTAATTCTTACTCACACGTCAGACCATACTGAGCCGGGACCTCCTCTAGGAAGCCACCCTGGACTACGTCAGGTATCCCTGAATGTGCTTCCACATTATTCCCTCAATACATCCCTCATAGCACTCAATGGGTTTGGAAATTATCATGCCCCACACAGGCCTGGTGTGCAGGAACATACAGAGGGGACTAAGAACAGTAGGAGCCAACATGCTCCCTTTTGGTGTCAGGAATACCATGAGGCACACACAATTACCTCACTGTAGCAGACGTGGCTCCTAATGATTACAGAGGCAATGTGGCCTGCTCAAAGCTACCTTCTTCCTGAGTGACAGAACTGAGATCTAATCGCTGTGTCTGTACCCTTAACCACCGAACTATATGACACGGAATCACATAATGACCAAACACTCACCATGCATCAAATACTTCAGTTATTTCACTCTAATCATCAAAGACTGATATGTGCACAAAGACTCAGTGCCCGTCATGCTCAGCCTTGGCCACAGGCAGCAGCTGCATCCTCTCAATATGAGGCCATTGTGGTGGAGGTTTCACAGCTCACTTATGAGCCAGTGATCCAGCACACATCATAGAACCAAACAAAACCACTTCTAATCCCTCCTTCATCTGCTGGGGTTTAGCTCCTGCCTTAATGTCATGCGATGGAATTCTGATCTCTCAAGGAAATCAGGTTTATCAGAGAAGAATGTGACTGAAGCAATACTTTGATCAACAACACTCCATTTTAAAAATCAAAGTTTAAACCTCAAAATAAGGCTGATATTTACTAAATTCACTGAAGGAAGCACATTTTACACCAAACACCAATCCCCATAGGTAGGTCCAATAGTTCCAAATCACTTAAGGCACCAAAGAACTAGCTTTTCAAGTGAACTCTAGCACACATAATCCATTTTCTCTAAATCCTTAACAAAGCGATATACTGACCTTAGTGATATTTCATAATGGAATCCATTATAAGTGCTTTTCCCTGCTCCCTCTTCCGAAGAACTTCTGTCCATACCTGTGATAATGACACAAGGACAGATCACAAACCTTCATTCCAGGTGTCCAATATCTCTTCCTAATAACAGCACAAATAAACCATTAGCATTTGGTGTTAATGTTTAACATCTGCTAAAAACTATATTAAGGGCTTTAAGTAGATTCTCAGTCCCTCTTCTTAACAATCCAGTGAAGTCAAAATTATTTTTAGTCCCCTATCATGAAGGACAGAGTGGTTAAATAACTTGCCCAAGTCACATAGTGAGAAAGTGCAGAGCTGAGATTCACACCCAGGAAATCTAACACCAAAGTTCGCATTCTTACTTCATTATGCAATCCTACTTACTAAATTGTAGCAGGTCATTTGGAAGTATACAACTAAAAACAAATTGCCAGCTGCATTCATTTTGTTGAAAATCTCAGGATTTCATTTTTTGTTATAGCTAATTATACATATGGATCAAATCCTGGCTTTGCCACTGACTGCATCGCCTGAAGCAACTGGCTTAGCCTTTCTTTGCCTGTTTCCCAAAATGTAAGCAGAAACAAAACAGTAGGGGAACGAACACACCTTACAGAACTGTCTGTGGACTAAAGGGGTTGATTTATAGACAGTGCTTCAAATGTACCTGGCATAGCATAATCACAGTGTGTCTCTCTCTTAACAGTAGCTATTATTACTGCCATGTGTTCCTGGCCTCTCCCCAAAGTTGGCAACCTTTCCCAAGTTGGGCCTACAGAAATAATCTAAAACACATTTTCATTATGCAGTCATCACCTGATACATCTTGGTGATTCTCTATCTTTGCCACTGTGAATTGGGCTGCTATAAAATATAGGAGTGCAGGTTCTCTCTTTACGTGATTTCAGGTCACTGGATATGGAGAGATCATTATGCTAAGTGAAATAAGCCAGACCTATAAGGAGAAAGCATTTCTGGAATATATAGCAAATACAGAAAGTGCGTAGATGTCATATCATTAGGCGTATCATTATACATAATGCGTCACTGAATTATACAATGTACATTATAATATATCCTCTAACTAGAGGCTGGTGCTATAGAGCCAGACTTCTTTCATTCCCCACATCCTCTTCCACTACTGAACCCTGTTCATGTGGCTTCATATATATTTCTTCAACCCCTTTTCTCTTCCCTGTCCCATTACCACTCTCAGGTGTCCATCACTGCTCAACTAGACACCTCTAACGCTCTGCTATTAAATATCTCTGCTTTTGTCAAGTCACTCATCACACAAGCACCACCACCATCTTTTCAAAAATACAAACTACCTGCTCACTATTCTGAATATAACACATGGTATCTCCCCACTGCCTGGTGGATAAATTGCAAGCTTTGCAACTGACAAACAAATCACCAGGGCCCCCAGTCGCATCTCACTGGTCCTTGCCTCATCCTGGACTCCTGGGTGCCAAATATCCATGGTTCTTCTCACAGATATCTGACGATTCACATCTTTCATCCTTGGGTCACTCCCTTTTTTATTTGTTCCTCATAATGGCTTGTTTACCTTTCTGGTTCATTCTTTTGTAAGATTTATTTATTTGAGAGTCACAGTCACACTGAGAGAGGCAGAGATATAGAGAGAGGTCTTCCATCTGCTGGTTCACTCCCCAAAAGGCTGCAACAGTGGGAGCTGGGCCAATCGAAAGCCATCAACCAGGAGCTTCTTCCAGGCCTCCCACGTGGGTACAAGGGCCGAAGCACTAGAGCCATCATCCACTGCTTTCCCAGGCCATCAGCAGGGAATTGGATTGGAAGTGGAGCAGCTGGGACACAAGCTGGCACCTGTATGGGATGCTGCCATTGCAGGCACAGGCTTAACGTTACAATGCCATGGTGCCAGCCCATCTGGTTCATTCTTACACATGCAAGGTTAGGACCCTTTAGTAGGCCACCCTGGACTGTGTTGGGTATTCCTCAATGTGCTTCTACATTATTCCCTCAATGTCTCTCTCATAATACTGTGTTATATGGAAATTATCACCCCTCCCTACAGGCCTGGTGTGCAGAAACACAGTAAAGAGGACTAAGAACAGCAGGAGGCAGCATTCTCCCTTTTGTTGTTGGTAATACCACGAGGCACATACAGTTTCCACTCTGTAGTAAACACTGTCCCTGATGCTTAGAAAGGCAATGTGTCCTGCTCCAAGCTACCTTCTTCCTGAGGGCAGAATTAGCATCTGCTCCCTATGTCTGTATCCTAATACACCAAACTGTATGACATGCACACAATGGCTAAGCATTCACAATGTGTCAAATACATCTATTATCCTAATAATCAGAGACTGATACAGATGGAAGGCTCCTGACCGGCACTCAGCGTGGCCACTGGCAGCAGCTGTACTCTCTCCACGCTGAGTCCACTCCTTGTGGAGGTTTTCCAGCTCACTCAGGAGCTCTTGGTCCATCACCCTGCACAGAATCAAACAGAACCACATTTAACCCCTCCTTCATCTACTGCGCTTTATCTCCTGCCACCATGCCCCATGCAACGGATTTCTGATCCTTCAAGGAAATCGGGTTATCAGAGAAGCCTGTGACTGGAATATGTTGATCACCAAGATTCCATTTTAAAAATAAAAGGTTAAAACTCAAAATAAGGCTGATATTTATTACATTCTCTTCAGCAGGCACATCCTGTGCCCCACACCAGTCTCCACACTTAGGTCCAATAGTTACAAATCATTTAAGGCATCATAGCACTAGATTTCAAATTAACTCTACAGTACCTTTACCCATTTTCTCCTAAATGCTTAGCAAAGAAATTCACTGACCTTTTTGATATTTATTAATGTAATTCATCATATTTGCTTTTTCCTGCTTCCTCTTCTGAAAAACTTCTCTGTGTACCTGTGATATGGACACAGGGACAGTTACAACCTATGCAAACCATTCAAACATTATTTCAAGAGTTTAAAATCTCTTCCTAATAGCACCATCAATCAACCACTACTATTTAATGCTAGTGTTTAACATCTGCTAAAAGCTATGTGGAGGACTACATGCATATTGTCATTCCATCTTCTAAACAATCCAGTGAAGGCAAAATTATTTTTATCCCCTATCATGAAACACAGAGTGACTGAGTAACTTCCCCAAGTATAGGGTGAGAAAGTGCAGAGCTGAGATTCACATCCAGGAATTCTCACACCAAAGCCTGCATCCTTCCTTCATTACAGAATCCTACTTACCAAATCATGGCACATCATGATGAGGCATACAACTAAACATATATTGTCAGTTTCAATGACTTTGGTGCAAATAAGCTTTCATTTTTTATGGGTGCTTAGTAATATTAAATCCTGCATGCACACACACACACACACACACACAGATTTTCTTTATCCAGTCATCAGTAGATGGATCTTGGTTGTTTTCCTATCTTTGCTATTGTAAACTGGGCTGCTATAAAACACAGGAGTACAGGGATCTCTTTGACATGCCGATTCTACTTCACTGAATATGGGGTGATCATTATGCTAAGCATGAGCAAATTTTTTGTGGAAGTTAATATATAGCATCTATAAAAACTGTGCAGATGTCATATTATTTGTTATTTCATTATAAATAATGCTTCACTGTAGTCTACCATGTATGTTAAATATATTGCTCTTTCCCCATATTATATCATTGTCACGAATCCCTCCTTTTCTGAGATATCACTGTTTAAGAAAAAATATGTGTATGTACATATGTACATAGGAAGTGGCAAAATATTTAAAATTGTTAAATTTTAAAACTAAAAAACATTCAAAAGTGAAAAAAGTACCTGGAAGAATTGTGTTCAAATTTCAAAAATAAATAAATAAACATACATTTTCGCATCAGCTGCATGTGTCCAGAGGAAATAACTAACTCCCTGTTACTAGTCAAGGGAAGTAACAAAATGAAAGAGAAGAAATCATCTTCACAGAAAACAAAGACATTTACAATGAAAGGAGACACTAAATACTCCAAAGTATAATTTCTTAACAGTGCCTCCACTGAAACTCTGGACACGATGATTCTTTGTTGGAGGCAGGGCCTGCCTGTGCACAGCTGGGTGTGCAGCAGGATCCTGGCCCTCTCCCCAATACACTCCAGTAGCATGCTCGGCTGAGCTAAACCAAGCGAAACATCTTGAGAGAGTGACTAACTGGCCACTGCTTTACGTCAATCTAGGAAATTCAGACAATGAGTCTCTGAGAAGGGGCCCCTGAATTTTTCTCTCCCACACCCAGGGTGCTGGAACAGCATACAAATGCCAACCCTCAGTGCCCAATGTACAATGTGCATCTCTCCAGGTACAGGTATTCCAGCATGACAGTGTTCCTACCTGGTGCCCAGGCTCACCAGATGGCTCTTGGTCTCCTAATGCCCCTCTAGCACAACATGGGCCTTGTTTCAGGACCCCTTGAGAAGCTGCATCCTGAAAATACAGGATGCAGGCAATATCAGAAGGGGAAAGCCCTCTCTGCATCTGCTCAGCTCATACTGACCTCTTGGTCTGCAACAAAAGAAGCACCAGAATTGATTCCAAAACCAAGAATTGGGGTGCTTGGCTTGCATCTCACCAGCCTCTCACCTTGTACCTGGCCTTGAGTCAACTTTTTGATCAGAGCTTCCACTTCCTGCCAACACACTGTGTTCAGTTTGTCACTGCTATGCAGATTGCTTGGGGTGTCTAGGAGTAGCGTGGATATAGTATGATCTGTGTTCCAGGACAGGGCAGGGTCAGACGTGTCCCAAAGCATCCTCTGGGGTGGAATACTTTTCCACTAAAATCGGCTGCTCTGTCTCAGGAGAAATTATTGGCCAGGACCCTGTGCACAGGGGTAGCTGAGTTACTCCATGCTTTTGTTTTTTATTCCATGTGGTCAAACAACAGTACCTGATTTTTTTAAAAAAGACTTATTTGTTTTGAAAGTCAGAGTTACAGCAACAGGGAGATAGTGAGAGTTTCCATCCACTGGTTTCTTCCCTAGAAGGCTGCAATATTCAGTGTTGGTCAGGCTGAAGCCAGGAGCTTCATCTGGGTCTCCCATATGGGTGGCAGGGGCCCATACATATGGTCAATCTTCCACTGCTTTTCCCAGGCCATTAGCAGGGAGCTGGATTGGAAGTGGGGCACCCAGGACATGAACCAGCACCTATACGGGATGCTAGCATTACAGGCATCAGTGCTATCTGACATGCCACAACCTCGGCCCCCAGTACCTTATTCTTTGATGAGCTGATCGTTATATTTCTACTCTGGAGACCAGTGTGTGAACTGCAATATGGGACAGAAAAGGAAAAATTCCATTCCAGTTGTAAGCATTTCTACCCTGCCACATATGTCAATGAGAATGTGTCTGAAATCAGAATAATGTTAATCAATCACACACACACATAGTTAAAATCAGATACAACATTATATAAAAAGCACTTTTTCTGTCATTTTATGAAAAAAAGGTTGAGGCTGTTTTTTATGCATCATCATTTTCTCTGTCATGACCAGAGCCACTCCTAGGGTTGTTGAGCAGCTTTCCAGAGTAGACTACCTTCACCGCAGCACCTTTTGCAAACCTGTATGAGACTCCAGCAGTATTACCAAGTCCCAAATAACCACTTGTGTAACATTACAATTGGTTTCATTGACCCTACTCTTAATATGCATGATCTCAACAACCAAATCACTTTCCCTCACTCGATGATACATTCAACACTTTTTATTGTGACATACATATACACTAAATTAAATATCTGTAATTACAATAAAATGAAGACATATGAACCCAATTAGCCAGGAGACAGAACATTTCCTGCACCAGTGTTGCATTCCTCCCTCACTCCTACACACTCCTTCAGTAGAAAAAGACCCCTGGGAGAAGCCAATGCTGATCTTGTCACCCAACTCAGGACCATTTGAGCAGGGAGTTCCAGAGTCATGGGTGCCTGGGGGTGAGGCATGAAGGATGGACCACAAACTCCAGATGGCTCCTCCATTCATTTGCATGGTAAAGTGTGCAGCCAGAGGAGGATCTCAGGAGAGCACTCTAAAACATGGGGCCTGACTCAGTCCCAGGGTATTACTGATGAAATGAAAACATGCAGATCATGAAATTGGGAGATCTGAATTTGATTTGGATCTGCACTTCTTAAGCTTACAGAATGTCAATCTCACCTACAAAATGGAGATGACGGGGGCCGGTGCCATGGCACACGACGTTATACCTCTGCCTACAGCTCTGGCATCCTATGTGGGCGCCGGGTTCTAGTCCTGGTTGCTTCTCTTCCAGTCCAGCTCTCTGCTGTGGCCTGGGAAGGCAGTAGAGGATGGCCCAAGTGCTTGGGCCCCTGCACCTGTGTGGGAGACCAGAAAGAGGCACCTGACTCCTGGCTTTGGATCAGTGTAGCTCTGGCCATTGTGGCCATTTGAGGGTGAACCATCAGATGGAAGACCTTTCTCTGTCTCTCTCTCACTGTCTGTAACTCTACCTGTCAAGTAAATAAATAAATAAATCTTTTTAAAAAATGGATATGACATTTGGCTCCTGAAGTCATAACGCATCTGCACTTGTTTACCCAACAAAGCACAGAGCATGCCCTGTATGAAAGGCACAAAGTAGACACATCCCACACACAGAGACACACATGCACAAAACAGACACAAACACACAAGCATACACACACAACACCGTCTTCATGGTGCCTCCATTCTAGCATGGGAAGGAAAATAATGCAAATTAAAAGTACAATATGTATGTGCTATAGTTTGAGCAAGATGTGGTTCACAAACTCATGCAGACTTGTAATACCCAAAGGCATAGGATAATGGTACTAAGAGGATAGAATTTAATCCAATCATTGTGTTGATTCAGTGAGCCTCGTGGGAACTGGGCCCAGCTCAGCTCTCAGTGGGATGTGATCATTCTGCTGTCCAAGCCGCATGCTCCACCACTGCCATTCATCCAAAACCCTAGAAACCAAACCAATGAGGCCACCCAGTCTTGAACCTCCAGACTCTGAGCTAAATAAACCTTTTCTTCTCATACATTCAGTTTTCTCAGGAAGTTCATTATAGTAATGAAACCTTATTAATTACTATGTTAGGCAGTGTCAGATGCTAAGGAAAATAAAGCTTGGAAAGAGAGTGTGAGTCTGTAGACCGCATGGCTGGGGAAGGCTCAGTGAGGAAGTGATCTCTGAGTGAAGGAGCAGTCATGTTGATTCAGCGGGGGACAAGTGGCACAGCGATAAGAATAGCCAAGACTCTGAGTTAGACGTGTGCTCAGTGTATTAGAGAATGGTCATGGACATGACATGCAGAAAAGCTATAATGGGGGCAACACCTATAAGCACACTAGGATATAAGCCTTTACTGAGAGAAAGGAGTATTCATGCTTGTTGACTGGGTTGAGTGGATTCCCAAGATACAAGTTCTGTTTCCACAGATTCATCCTGGCTGCCGCCGACAGAATAGCTGCACAGAGGGACAAGAGAGCACTCTGCGGCCAGCCTAGTCATGGCTGATATACTGCAGCTGGGACTCACAACAGCAAGGCAAGGACTGCTTAAAATATACAAATCAATCAGTGATCTAAACGATATCAACATATGAAGGATAAAAACACGCAATTATCCCAACAGACACAGAAAAGTTATTTGATAAAATTTAAGAATTAATGACAAAAGCCCTGAAAATATTAGGTATAAAAGGAATGTCTCTCATCATAATCGAGGCCATGTATAAAAATATCAAGAAACATACTGAAAGGGGAAAAACTTATACTAGGACTGCTATCATTACATTTAATACCACAGCAAAATATAAATTGGTTATATAAGAGCATACGGAGCAAGACTTGGCCAGCTACAGATAGAAAGGAGGTAAGTTCCCCATGAGCAAAAAGAACAATCTGGGAGCTCGTGTTGTGGCATAAAGGGTAAGGATGCCACCTGTAATGCCAGCATCACATATAGATGCTGGTTCATGTCCCAGATGCACCCCTTCCCATCCAGCTTCCTCCTAATGGCAGGGAAAAGCAGTAGAAGATGGCCCAAGTGTTTGGATCCAGGCCATCTGGAAGACCAGGAAGAAGCTCTTGGCTTTGGCCAGGCCTACATCTGGCCACTGGGGCCACGTGAGGAAGGAAACGGCAGATAGAAGACACCTCCCCCTTTTTTTCCTTCTCTCTCTCTCCCTCCCTCCCTCCCATTCAAATAAATAAATCATAAAAAAAATGAACAAGTGCTGGTCTAACTCCTGAACTGACAACTACAGAATGACCTCTTCCATCCCGACCATGACTCTTTACCGTGCACAGTACTACCCCTTCCACAGTACACAGAACATGAGTACTTTTGTTTTTTTTGTTTGTTTGTTTTGTTTTGTTTTTCCTGACAGGCAAAGTGGACAGTGAGAGAGACAGACAGAGAGAAAGGTCTTCCTTTGCCGTTGGTTCACCCTCCAATGGCCGCCGCGGCCCGCGCACTGCGGCCAGCGCACCGCGCTGATCTGATGGCAGGAGCCAGGTGCTTCTCCTGGTCGCCCATGAGGTGTAGGACCCAAGGACTTGGGCCATCCTCCACTGCACTCCTGGGCCACAGCAGAGAGCTGGCCTGGAAGAGGGGCAACCGGGACAGAATCCGGCGCCCCAACAGGGACTAGAACCCGGGGTGCCGGCGCCGCTAGGCGGAGGATTAGCCTAGTGAGCCGCGCCGCCGGCCAAGAACATGAGTACTGATGACAGAGAGGACGTCCTCCGTCTTCCCCTGACCTACAGGGAGTGCTGTAATCTGGAGTGGTACTTTCCTTACCTCCATGGGATTCAACGCGTTTCAACCGCCGGCGGCCGAACGCGAGCATGCCGAGCTATCTGACGGCGTGGCGTGGCGTGGCGTGGCGTGGCGTGGCGTGGCGTGGCGTGGCGTGGCGTGGCGTGGCGGCGCCTCCGTAAGTGATGCAGGTGGGCGCCACCACAGCGCTGGATGGGGCAGCGCGGCGGTTAAGGCACAGAAGGAAGCCAAGCGCTCCTGGGCCTCTGGCTGCCTGGACAGAGCTGTGCCCTTCGCCCTACACACTGGAGCAGCGCGCTTCTCACCGCTGCGCCCTACACACTGGAGCAGCACCCTTCTCACCGCTGCTGGAGCGGGTCTCTGTTGGGCGGGCGCCTTTGAGCACTTGCGCTCCCTGAGGACGCCCTGCGTTTGAGCACAGCCTGGAGGACACTGAGGAAACAGCGTCACCTCAAAGCCCAGTGCAACAGAGCGTGTTCTAGAGCAGCAGGTATGGGCCTGATGGGCAGGGGATAGGGGCAAAGCCCTGGTTGGCAGAGGCGTCAGGAGCTGGGTGGGGATGACCCTAGAGGTCAGTAGCTGGATTCTTCGGTTCCTTCTTGGAAGATCGTGGTGAAATTGGATCCTAGAACTCAGGGCCCTCAAGTCTGAAGACCCCCCCAAGGGGCTAGGAACCGGGTGGGGTCCGCAGCCCTGGCCACTGCTTCTCTTCAGCTGAGCGGTGTGGGAAGTTAATTTCCAGGCTCCCCGTAGTTGGGCCTTCAGATCTGCAGAGATGGAAAGTTCCCATTGTTGGTGCTTCTGCTCTGGACTTCGGTTTGCTGTACATAGTCTTTTCCTGAAGCCCAGCTCTTGCTCCTTGTGACTTAATGATGAAGTGCAGAACTCCAGTGTCACCGCTCTCCCTGGCCTGCCATCATGCCCACGGGCTAAAGGGTCTCCTCCTGGGTTGCACGGACGTTGTAGGCAGGGCCCCAAAGAGTGGTGTGGTGTGGAGTCCAGGCATCCCGGGGAAGCAGACTGTGGCTGGTAGTCAAGATTCTGTGTGGGTTGTTGAGGTTATGCAAGGGGGAGAGTGCACCAGGCCTCATCCTGCACATGCTGCCAGGCTCCCAGTGTTGGACACAGCCTGGCAGTCAGTGGCTAAGTCCTGACCCTGGGGCCAGCAGCTAGCTCCTGTGCATATTCGCATGGTGTTCTTAGGCCTGTAGCCTGCAAGAGAATGCTGTGGCCTGGAGTGTGAGGGCGTTTGGGGAGGGCAGGTGGCCCAGCTGACCTGAGTGATTGACAAATGTTTGAGCTATGAGCTGAGCCTCTTCTGTCTGTGGTGGGGTGTTTGCCTGGATCTCCTGAGCTCCAGGCTACTGGCCACCCACATAGGCTCCTGGTGCCTCCTTGCTCCTCAGTTTGCTTGCCTGTCCTGAAGGGCCTGTGGTGGCAGAGTTGTGAGGTTCAGGTAAAACCTAGTTTTCTGGGCATCTGAATCAATTTCTTCCTTTTTCTGACTTTATTATGAAACTAGAATGTCTTCCTCTTAGGAGGTGAGTTAAGAATCAGGACGGCCTTCTCCTAATCCTTGGCCTCAGAGCCCGTTGCTACCCACTTCGTATACCATAGTTTTTGTACCTTTCAAGAGGCCCACACTTGAGAAATCTGAGAGAGCTCCACTGGCAGCCAAAACCAGAATGCTCTGTGCCATAACCCCAGGCCCTCATCCCCCTGGACAGTCGGCTTCAGGAACAAGTGTGAATCTGATGTGTGTTCTCTGCGGTCAGACACCAGGAAAGATTTCAGATTGGGACCAGGGAAGATTGCTAAGAGGATTTCACATCTAATTTTCTTCTGTCATGCTACTCATGTCTGGAAAAGTGTTGCTTCTACTGTCTTGAATGAAATATTATATATGAGCTCCCTGTGGATATCTACTTGCTATAATGGAAATCGTGGGTCCTTTTGGATTCCCCTGTGTTGTAACTCTTGCCAGTGTTGTTAAAGAGTTATCCAGATTGTTGAAAGAATACCAATTCTCATTTTGGAAGAAAAACTCTTGTTTTTCTTCTGTTTTTTTATTAACATAAAGAGAACAGAATTATGTATTTAAGATATACAGTTCTAAGAACATGATGCTTCCCTCCCTCTCTCCTCCTTCCTTTCTTCCTTATGCGGTTACTTTTGAGATAGCATACTTTCCTTTTTTTATATGACAGATAGAGTTAGACAGAGAGAAAGATCTTCCTTCATTGGTTCACCCCCCAGATGGCTGCTACGGCTGGAACTACACTGATCCAAAGCCAGGAGCCAGGTGCTTCCTCCTGCTCTCAAAAGCAGGTGCAGGTGCCCAAGCACTTGGGCCATCCTCCACTGCCATCCCAGGCCACAGCAGAGAGCTGGACTGGAAGAGGAACAACCAGGACTACACCCCCGCGCCCATATGTGATGCCGGCGCCACAGGCAGAGGATTAACCAAATGAACCATGGCACCGGTCACCATTTACTTTTTTTTTTTTTTGACAGGCTGAGTTAGACAGTGAGAGAGAGAGAGAGACAAAGAGAAAGGTCTTCCTTCCGTTGGTTTACCCCCCAAATGGCCACTACAGCCGGCATGTTGCACTGATCTGAAGCCAGGAGCCAGGTGCCTCCTCCTGGTCTCCCATGCCGGTGCAGGGCCCAAGCAATTGGGCCATCCTCCACTGCCTTCCCGGCCCACAGCAGAGAGCTGGACTGGAAGAGGAGCAACTGGGACAGAACCGGAGCTCCAACCAGGACTAGAACCTGGAGTGCTGGTGCTGCAGGCAGAGGATTAGCCAAGTGAGCTGCGGCGCCAGCCACCGTTCACTCTTGAAAGGGTAGACAAGTTACATGGCAAAGTTTTGTCAAACATGTTTTTACTAAATGTGCAGATTTTAAACGCAGAAATGATTCTGGAAAGAAGTCCTCTTTTTCATTCCTTTCTTTCCAGAAAATCCTGGCAGGCAGCAATCTCCATACATAGCTCTGACTTCAGAAAAGCCAGGGAAGGTGAAGTCTAACTAAGAAAATCAATGAATACTGACTTCCCATGGGGCCAGAAAAGGAAGTAAGGACTTGGGATAGTAGGAAGGACTGGAAATGAATTGTAAAGCAGGTAATGCGACAGTGGTCCAGACACTTCACTTGGGATAGAAGCTCCTGAGGGATCAGATATGTGGTAGAGGATAGGTTTAACTTGGCATCCATTGTCATTTGGGGAGAGCACTGTGTAGGGGCTGAATAATTACTATTCTTTGCCAAATAGTTGCTATTTCACTATTGAACTACCATGTCTGCTTTTAGTTGGCTAGGGTTATATGTGTAGTTCTGGGACAGGAACTAGGTAGAGCTCAAACGGCCAGGGCAGAACCATCCAGTGCCCTCTTTCCCCATTTAGCATATCTTGAATGCCCCATAGCTTATCTAAATGGGGCACAGAAGTGAAGTGAGAGATCCAGCTCTGAATTGAAAATCAAGTTGACTGGGCAGAGTAAACATATCCATGGGTGTCATGGCTTTAACTGCTCAGGCTAGAAATCAAAGAGGACTCGAGTCAGGGAGGCTACAGCATCATCAAGAACTGACCATGGGTTTGTTGGCAGCATGGCCTAACCAGGTAAATTCCAGCAAGGCCTCTCACCCTCAGCCTTCAGGAGCAGGTACCACCTGAGCCTCAGAGTTAAGCCAGCAACAACTACACCTCAGCATACAGCAGCAAACCACAAAGCACATATGTACAGGAAGTCTCCCATGTCATAGTGCCAGGACAACAGGGATCCAATCTTGTGTATCCAGATGTCATCTTGGAAGGAAGTAGGGAAAGCACAGTACATCTGAGAACTCCTGGAAGATGCTCAGCCATATACAATTGCCTGTTATATCAGTGCAGGTCTGCAATTGTTTTATTCTGGAAATAATTCAATGTTTGGCATACTTGGTAGAAGAAAATCACTGAAAACAAGCTTGCTTTCTTTTGGCTTATCCCATTTAGTGATCCAGACTGCATAGATCGATTAGGAACTGAGGTTGTGGGGCTGGCACGGTGGCGCACTAGGTTAATCCTCCGCCTGCCGTGCCAACATCCCATATGTGCACCAGGTTTTAGCCCCAATTGCTCCTCTTCCAGTCCAGCTCTCTGCTGTGGCCCGGGAAGGCAGTGGAGGATGGCCCAAGTGCTTGGGCCCCTGCACCCACATGGGAGACCAGGAAGAAGCACCTGGCTCCTGGCTTCAGATCAGCATAGCTCCAGCTGTGGTGGCCATTTGGGGGGTGAACCAATGGAAGAAAGACCTTTCTCTCTGTCTCTGTCTCACTGTCTGTAACTCTACCTGTCAAATAAATAAATAAATAAAAATCTTTTTTAAAAAATGCCCGGCACCGTGGCTCACTAGGCTAATCCTCCACCTGCGGTGCTGGCACCCCGGGTTCTAGTCCCTGGTTGGGGTGCCGGGGTCTGTCCTGGTTGCTCCTCTTCCAGTCCAGCTCTCTGCTGTGGGCTGGGAAGTCAGTGGAGGATGGTCCAAGTGCTTGGGCCCTGCACCCACATGGGAGACCAGGAAGAAGCACCTGGCTCCTGGCTTCGTATCGGCACAGTGTGCCAGCCGTAGGGGCCATTTGGAGGGTGAAACAATGGAAGGGAGACCTTTCTCTCTGTCTCTCTCACTGTCTAACTCTGCCTGTCAAAAAAAAAAAAAGAAGAAGAAGAAAGAAACAGAGATTGTAAAACATCCATGACAGTCTTCAGAGCAGATGAGTTTCCATGATGACTCCTGAGTTCATCTGTACACTCCTTGATTTTTTTTCAGCGTCTCCCACCTGCTGCTGATATGGAACCCAACCAAGGAGATAGGATTAGATTAATTAGATTCATAAGCTGGAGACCAGGCACTCCTTGCCCCTAACTGATACAACCTCTGTCCACCAACCTGTCAATCAGACTTCATAACCACTACACTTTTTGAAGTGAATAAGAAGTGTGAGCAACCTGGGTTTGCCCCTGCTCTTCCATGTGACTCTTGGGCACCACAGTTTTTCCTGTCATTCCTGCCCATGAGACTCCAGCCTGCAGATTCCTACACGTAGCCCCTGGTCTGCCCTCTGAGATTCTGGAATTTCCCATTTACCCTTCTTAGGCCCCTCTCCCTTAATAAATTCCTTGCATTCTGTGTATTTTTCTCACTCTGCAAATAAATTCTGTGCTTTACCATGTTGCCTGTCTCATTTGTTCCTGAGCTTAGAATGTTTCTCTAAGCTTGAGACAAGAACCTGAAATATTAATTTTGGCTTAAAGTTATCCAATAACATTTGGTGACCCTAAAGGGACTAGATATTTGTTTAATCTGTTTAAAAACAAGCAACATGGGAGGAGACTTTCAAATGGCTTCACATGGTTTCCAAGTTCTGAAAATCTTTGTGCCTCCCAGCCTCTCTTCTCTCGGCTTTTGTGGTTTTAGACATGCAGTTTCGTCTCTCTCAGAAATGTGCCTGAACAAATGCACAGGGTTTCGCTTCAGATGACTTTGGTTATGAACGACAGAGCTCAGGCAGTTTTTGGCTTTCTCTCAGTGCTCGTGGTTTTGGGAAGAGACTGTAAAAATGCAAGGACTGATGTGTGTGTGTGTGTGTGTGCACTTCTTGTTTTGGTAGTTTCAGGAGAATGGTATGTTAGCATTAATGGAATCTCAGCAGAAAGGTGAGAGAAACATGCTATCAGAGGGCCAGTTTGAGAAAGTTTATCGATGTCTGGAAGTTTCCAAGCTATTAAGGCTAATTTACATATTTTTTATGAGGAAAACTTAAAAAATTTTTAAGTTTCATGGATGTGTTTAAACACTACCAAAATTTTGGTCTACCTCAGGTTCTTTGATTTTCAAACCAGGCATGGTTTCCAATTGGTAATTTCAGGTTGGGAGCAGGTCCTGTTACCTAGCAACTTTACCATCAGGAAAGCGGAACTTTAAGCATGTGAAGGCTCTGCTTCCTGCCATGGAGGGATGGGGCTTCCTTCCCAAGATGGCAGCCTCCATCAGAAACACATGGTTTCCAAGATTGCAACCCCCATGAAGGACACGAGATTGCCAAGATGGCAGCCCCCATAGGGACTTCAGCTCTTACCAGAATATGAGCAACAGACTGCACCCTAACTTGGCAGCCCCCATGGCTGGCCACATGCTACATGCCTGATTAGCAGAGTGACATTTTATTATGTTTTTTTTTAATTGTAGCTTGTTATCTTGGCTTCAGTGCTTGTTTATTATTTTAATTTTTTTAAAATATTTATTTATTTGAAAGAGAGCTACGGAGAGGCAGAGGCAGAGAGAGAAAGAGATATCTTCCATCCACCAGTTCACTCCCCAGATGGCTACAATGGCCAGAGCTGAGCCAATGTGAAGCCAGGAACCAGGATCTTCTTCTGGGTCTCCCAAGTGGGTGCAGGGGCCCAAACACTTGGGCCATTTTCTACTGCTTTCCCAGGCCACATTAGAGAGCTGGATCATAAGTGGTGCAGCTGGGACTTGAACAAGTGCCCGTATGGGAAACTGGCACTAATTTACCTGCTATGCCACAGCACTGGCCCTTATTATTTTAATTTCTAATTTTGGCTATATGCTAGTTCAGCTTTAATGCTGGCTTACTATTTTAATTTTTTTTTTTAATTTTGGCTCTACACTGGTTCTCTTGGCCTCCTGGGATTCTATTCCTAGGCACAGTGAGCCTTCCAAGATTTCATATGGGACAAGTTAGCCTTCCTTTTGGCCTCCCGAGATTGGGAGCCCCTTCAGTGGACTGGGTAAAATAATGGAATCCAGTTTCTGTACAAATGGAGACTCTAGGTGTCACAATTTTAGTTAATGCAATGTATCCAACACACATAATTAAGGATAATTAAAGCTCCTGGAAAATTGTATTTTTTTTAATCTTCTCAGGTCTTATAAAGAGATTGTAAAGTATTGTTCTGCATACTTTCCTGTGGACTTCTAAGAGTATAATTTGAAAACTCGCCATGGGATTTCAAATCCCCTTAAGCTGAATGGAAAAAAGGTGTTTAGTGACAACACAAATAGGATTAAGTTTTAGTGACCATATAAATAGGACTAAGCTTTTAGTAATTATGATAGGATTAAAGAGGAGTGAATGCTCCAACATGGGAAGCAGTCCATTCAGTAGGCTTACAGAATGGGAATCACTTTAAGTAGCATTCAGTGACTTCATAGTCGGCCTATAAGGCATTATGGTCTAGCTGAAAAGTCCACGAAAGCATTTTAGGCATGGAAAGCCAGGACAGTAGTACAAAAAGTGCCCTTACATGAAGGATCTCTGTGGGTGAGATCCCAGTGGAAAGAAGTGGTCATCAAAGAAGGATGTACAGGGGCCTGCCACCTGCAATGCCAATTGCAGATGCTGCTTGCAGTGCCAGCATCCCATATGGGCACCGGTTCAAGTCCCGGCTGCTTCATTTCCAATCCAACTCTCTGTTAGGCCTGGGAAAGCAGTGGAAGATGGCCCAAGTCCTTGGGCCCCTGCCCTTGTGTGGGAGAACCAGAAGAAGATCCTGGCTCCTGGCTCTGGGTCGGCTCTGCTCCAGACGTTGCAGCCATCTGGGGAGTAAACCAGTGAATAGAGGACCTCTCTCTATCTTTCTCTCTGTCTCTTTCTTTCTCTCTCTGCCTCTGTAACTCTGCCTTTCAAATAAATAATAAAATTCTTTAAAAAAGAAAGATGTACTCTTCTCTGAAGGGAGGATAGAATTTCCACTTTGCTCATGGCCTTATCTAAGTACTGATGGAGTTTGCAGATTCAAAAGGCTTCTACAGCTCAGGCAGCTCATGTCAAGAGCCTCAGGTGAACACTGACGTCATACATAAAAACACTCTTAGGTATAAGAGTGTTAATTGTTAAATTAAAGACAGGAGTCACTGTGTACTAACTTTAATTCAGAGTTTCAAATCAGATAGAATATATTAACAATTTAGGCCAGGTATGGAAGGCTCTGATGAAGTGTGGTAATAAAGTTCTCCCAATGCCAGATCCTGAGACTAATGAGCAGCCTGTTTCCCCAGGAGATTTGGTCTTATTAAAAACTCGGAAGGAAGGATCCCCTTCAGACCAGCTGCAGCCTAAATGGAAGGGATCTTATCAGGTGCTACTGAGCGTGCCTACCTCAGTGAAATCACAGGGCATCCCAAGCTGGGTGCATTTGTCAAGGATTCTGCATCCTGAGCCTTTGCAAGTGAACTCAAAAGGTATATCTGCTTGATCCTGCGACTTCTTTAAAAAGCAAAAAGATAACTAAAGCTTTTGCTTTAGTCACATCAAGAATGTTGCACTTTAAGGCAGACATATTGTACCTACCTCCTCTTTTGACTCTTTCTGGAAACCTGATATTGTCAGAAAAACTCCTTAGTGAGTTCTTGCTATAATGATTGAAAAAATCATTAAAAACCTGGTCATAGCTTTCAGTCATTTGGCCTATACTTCAGGCCAGCTTTTGTTACCAGTCACGGAGGAGGGGGAACAGTAGCAGGGGAGGGGATTTCGTGGATTCTTTTCCTCAGCTTAGTATAGAAATAAGAAATAATTTACAAAGAGGTAGAAACATTTATTTGACAGAAAAGAAACTTTCATTTGACTAGCAAGCAACAGAAAAGCTTCTGGTCTGAGAGGAGAGGAAGTGTCTCGAATTTTTAAGATATTACTATCTGTTCATTGGGTTTTCCTGCTGGGGGTGTCCATTGGATAGGGGGTTTCACATACATATGTTGATCAATCGGCTTAGGGCTCATGGAGATAGTGGGAGTCTCCTGGAGACTGTGTATCTCCTTAGGGACTCATCCCCCTGTTTTGCTAGCTCTGGGTGAAAAATTGCAACCACCGTGAAGGTGTGATTTAAAGCCACAAGGTCACACATGCAGCACAAGAAGCTGTTGGTGGGGGATATACCAGCCAGTCGAGAGACAAGCTTTCCAGCCACAGCATTCAACCTATGTCTGAGTGGCACAGACCCCCAGCTCCAGTGGGCAGCCTCCGCTTTAAAGCAACTGCTTCAATCAGTGGACACACTGTCCGAAGTAGTTTCTTCATTAGGCCTTGGACTATATATTAATAGAACAAGGAGAGGGAGCCAAGATGGCGGAATAGTGAGGGTGCGCACCGATAGTCCGGGAAAATTTAGTTTAATAAAAGGGGAGTTACGGTAGCCACAGAAAAAAGAACCAGGAAAAAATTGCACGGGAATCGTGAATCGGAGGACCTACTGGGAGAACAAGGTCGCCCACCGCGCGGAAGCCAAGTTGCGGGACGGAGCCGCAGAAGCCCCAGTGCTCCAAGGGGAGTGCATGCCACACAGACAACAGCGGGGAGACTTGGGACGCTCCACACATCGGCGCTGGAAGGGGAGGTGAGCTCAATAACCCGAGACATTGGTGGGGAAACGGGGGTCAGAATCTAGAGGGGGGCCGGAAAGTGCAGCAAACTCACTACCGGAAAGAAGGAAAAAAAAAAAGCTTCGGGGTTTCTCTTCCCCCTAACCTTGCAAAGGTTGCAAGGCTGCAAGACTAGAATTCCCAAGAGACAAAGAGCAGGCCTGCGCTCTGGATTTACATATCAATGGGGGAGAGCTAAGGAACTGAGTCACTACAATTCAGTAGCCTAGGCAACCCAGTGGGAGTCCAGAGGAGCCAAAGACTGGAAGCTAAATACCATCAATTCTGCACAGCCATGCCCTGCGGTGTTACTTACCCCCTGAATAAATAAAATAAATAAATAAATAAAAAGAGAGAGATTTACCACGCATAACCTGAGGGTGTCACCTTTGCACACCCTTAACCTGGAAGAACCAGGCAGAGCTCTCAGGCCGCACCCATCTCAAGCCTCCAAGGCTCCTCCAACAGCAGGCAGTCCACTTAACACGGACACAGTATAAATAATAAAAAAAAAAAAAAAGAAAGAAAAAAAAAACGCACAGTGACGCAAGAAGAATTAACTATGCCGAGTAACAAACACAGAAATAGAGGGAGCAAGATCAACGATGACACTATGATGCCTCCAAATAAGCAAAACACCCCAAGCCAAGAGTATGAAGATGATGAGATAGAAGAAATGCAAGATACGGATTTCAAAAAATTTATGATAAGAACATTTAGAAGTTTTCAAAAGCAAATCCTTGAACTACAGAAATCCTTAATGGACAAGATTGAAAATCTCTCTCGTGAAAACGAAATTTTAAGGAAGAGTCAAAATGAAACTCAGAAACTAGTAGAACAGGAAAGTGTTATAGTGAAGAGAAATCAAAATGAAATGAAGAGCTCAATAGATCAAATGACAAACACATTAGAAAGCCTTAAAAACAGAATGGGTGAAGCAGAAGAGAGAATATCGGACTTAGAAGATAGAGCACAGGAAAACATACAGTCAAACCAAAGAAAAGAAGAGGAAATTAGAAACCTGAAAAATATTGTTGGGAATCTACAGGATACTATCAAAAAAACCAACATTCGAGTTCTAGGAGTTCCTGAAGGCATGGAGAGAGAGAAAGGATTGGAAGGCCTTTTTAGTGAGATACTAGCAGAGAACTTTCCAGGTTTGGAGAAGGACAGAGATATCCTAGTACAGGAAGCTCATAGAACCCCCAATAAACATGACCAAAAGAGATCCTCACCACGACACGGGGTAATTAAACTCTCCACAGTGAAACATAAAGAAAAGATCCTAAAATGTGCAAGAGAGAAACGTCAGATTACTCTCAGAGGATCTCCAATCAGACTCACAGCAGACTTCTCATCAGAAACACTACAGGCTAGGAGGGAATGGTGAGACATAGCACAGGTGCTAAGAGAGAAAAATTGCCAGCCCAGAATATTATATCCTGCCAAGCTCTCATTTGTGAATGAAGGTGAAATAAAGACCTTTCATAGCAAACAGAAATTGAAAGACTTTGTGGCCACTCGTCCGGCCCTGCAAAAGATACTTAAAGATGTGCTACACTCAGAAACACAGAAACACGGCCATCAATATGAAAGAAGGGAAAGGAAGAACACCTACCAGTAAAAGAGCATGGGAAGCTCAAAGCATATACTAGAAAATATTTCCGGGAAAATGGCAGGGCAAAGTCACTACGTATCAATAGTCACATTGAACATTAATGGTCTGAATTCTTCAGTTAAAAGACACCGTTTAGCTGACTGGCTCACAGAACACAACCCAACTATTTGTTGCCTACAAGAAACACATCTCTCTAATAAAGAGGCATGCAGACTGAAAGTGAAAGGTTGGAAAAAGATATTCCATGCCAACAGAAACCAAAAAAAAGCAGGTGTAGCCATATTAATATCAGACAAAATAAACTTTAATACAAAAACTGTTAAGAGAGACAAAGAGGGACACTATATAATGATTAAGGGTTCAATTCAACAGGAAGATGTAACTATTATAAATGTATATGCACCTAATTACAGGGCACCGGTCTATTTAAAAGATATGTTAAGGGACTTAAAGGGAGATTTAGATTCCAATACAATAGTACTGGGGGACTTCAATACTCCACTCTCAGAAATAGACAGATCATCCGGACAGAAGATCAACAAGGAAACAGCAGATTTAAATGACACTATAGCCCAAATGGATCTAACAGATATATACAGAACTTTCAACCCTACATCTACAGACTTCACATTCTTCTCAGCAGCGCATGGAACCTTCTCTAGGATTGACCACATACTAGGCCATAAAGCAAGTCTCAGCAAATTTAAAAGAATTAGAATCATACCATGCAGCTTCTCAGACCACAGCGGGATGAAGCTGGAAATTAGCAACTCAGGAAACCCCAGAAAGTATGCAAACACATGGAGACTGAACAACATGCTCCTGAATGAACGCTGGGTCATTCAAGAAATCAAAAGAGAAATCAAAAACTTTCTGGAAGTAAATGAAGACAACAACACAACATATCAAAACTTATGGGATACAGCAAAAGCAGTATTGAGAGGCAAATTTATAGCAATAGGTGCCTATATCAAGAAATTGGAAAGACACCAAATAAATGAGCTTTCAGCGCACCTCAAGGACCTAGAAAAACTGCAGCAAACCAAACCCAAATCTAGTAGGAGAAGAGAAATAATTAAAACCAGAGAAGAAATTAATAGGATTGAATCCAAAAAAACATTACAAAAAATCAGCCAAGCGAGAAGCTGGTTTTTTGAAAAAATAAACAAAATTGACACCCCATTGGCCCAACTAACTAAAAAAAGAAGAGAAAAGACCCAAATCAATAAAATCAGAGATGAAAAAGGAAACGTAACAACAGACACCACAGAAATAAAAAGAATCATCAGAAATTACTACAAGGACCTGTACGCCAGCAAACAGGAAAACCTATCAGAAATGGATAGATTCCTGGACACATGCAACCTACCTAAATTGAACCATGAAGACATCGAAAACCTAAATAGACCCATAACTGAAACAGAAATTGAAACAGTAATAAAGGCCCTCCCAACAAAGAAAAGCCCAGGACCAGATGGATTCACCGCTGAATTCTACCAGACATTTAAAGAACAACTAATCCCATTTCTTCTCAAACTATTCAGAACAATCGAAAAAGAGGGAATCCTCCCAAATTCTTTCTATGAAGCCAGCATCACCTTAATCCCTAAGCCAGAGAAAGATGCAGCACTGAAAGAAAATTACAGACCAATATCCCTGATGAACATAGACGCAAAAATCCTCAATAAAATTCTGGCCAATAGAATACAACAACACATCAGGAAAATCATCCACCCAGACCAAGTGGGATTCATCCCTGGTATGCAGGGATGGTTCAACATTCGCAAATCAATCAATGTGATTCACCACATTAACAGACTGCAGAAGAAAAACCATATGATTATCTCAATTGATGCAGAGAAAGCATTTGATAAAATTCAACACCCTTTCATGATGAAAACTCTAAGCAAATTGGGTATAGAAGGAACATTCCTCAATATAATCAAAGCAATTTATAAAAAACCCACAGCCAGCATCCTATTGAATGGGGAAAAGTTGGAAGCATTTCCACTGAAATCTGGCACCAGGCAGGGATGCCCACTCTCACCACTGCTATTTAACATAGTTCTGGAAGTTTTAGCCAGAGCCATCAGACAAGAAAAAGAAATCAAAGGAATACAAATCAAGAAGGAAGAAGTCAAACTATCCCTCTTTGCAGACGATATGATTCTGTACTTAGAGGATCCAAAGAACTCTACTAAGAGACTATTGGAACTCATAGAGGAGTTTGGCAAAGTGGCAGGATATAAAATCAATGCACAAAAATCAACAGCCTTTGTATACACAAGCAATGCCATGACTGAGAAAGAGCTGCTAAGGTCAATCCCATTCACAATAGCTACAAAAACAATCAAATACCTTGGAATAAACTTAACCAAGGACGTTAAAGATCTCTACGATGAAAATTACAAAACCTTAAAGAAAGAAATAGAAGAGGATACCAAAAAATGGAAAAATCTTCCATGCTCATGGATTGGAAGAATCAACATCATCAAAATGTCCATTCTCCCAAAAGCAATTTATAGATTCAATGCAATCCCAATCAAGATACCAAAGACATTCTTCGCAGATCTAGAAAAAATGATGCTGAAATTCATATGGAGGCACAAGAAACCTCGAATAGCTAAAGCAATCTTGTACAACAAAAACAAAGCCGGAGGCATCACAATACCAGACTTCAGGACATACTACAGGGCAGTTGTAATCAAAACAGCATGGTACTGGTACAGAAACAGATGGATAGACCAATGGAACAGAATTGAAACACCAGAAATCAACCCAAACATCTACAGCCAACTTATATTTGATCAAGGATCTAAAACCAATCCCTGGAGTAAGGACAGTCTATTCAATAAATGGTGCTGGGAAAACTGGATTTCCACGTGCAGAAGCATGAAGCAAGACCCCTACCTTACACCTTACACAAAAATCCACTCAACGTGGATTAAAGACCTAAATCTTCGTCCTGACACCATTAAGTTATTAGAGAACATTGGAGAAACCCTTCAAGATATTGGCACAGGCAAAGAATTTCTGGAAAAGACCCGGGAGGCACAGACAGTCAAAGCCAAAATCAACTATTGGGATTGCATCAAATTGAGAAGTTTCTGTACTGCAAAAGAAACAGTCAGGAGAGTGAAGAGACAACCGACAGAATGGGAAAAAATATTTGCAAACTATGCAACAGATAAAGGGTTAATAACCAGAATCTACAAAGAGATCAAGAAACTCCACAAAAACAAAACCAACAACCCACTTAAGAGATGGGCCAAGGACTTCAATAGACATTTTTCAAAAGAGGAAATCCAAATGGCCAACAGGCACATGAAAAAATGTTCAAGGTCACTAGCAATCAGGGAAATGCAAATCAAAACCACAATGAGGTTTCACCTCACCCCTGTTAGAATGGCTCACATACAGAAATCTACCAACAACAGATGCTGGCGAGGATGTGGGGAAAAAGGGACACTAACCCACTGTTGGTGGGAATGCAAACTGGTCAAGCCACTATGGAAATCAGTCTGGAGATTCCTCAGAAACCTGAATATAACCCTACCATTCGACCCAGCCATCCCACTCCTTGGAATTTACCCAAAGGAGTTTAAATTGATAAACAAAAAAGCGGTCTGCACCCTAATGTTTATTGCAGCACAATTCACAATAGCCAAGACCTGGAACCAACCTAAATGCCCATCAACGGTAGACTGGATAAAGAAATTATGGGATATGTATTCTTTAGAGTACTATACCGCAGTAAGAAACAACGAAATCCAGTCATTTGCAACAAAATGGAGGAATCTGGAACACATCATGCTGAGTGAAGTAAGCCAGTCCCAAAGGGACAAATACCATATGTTCTCCCTGATCGGTGACAACTGACTCAACACCAAAAAGGAAACCTCCTGAAGTGAAATGGACACTATGAGAAATCGTGACTTGATCAGCATAGCTCTGACTGCTAATGGACAACTTAATACATTATCCCTCATAGTATTTTTTTTTGTCTGTTCTACTTAATATGACTGGTTTAATTCTGTAATTATCACACAGTTATTCTTAAGTGTTGAAAATTAACTGAAATGTGATCCCTGTTAAACATAAGAGTGGGAATAAGAGAGGGAAGAGATGTATAATTTGGGACATGCTCGGGCTGACTTGCCCCATTTGGTAGAGTTGGAAACATACCAGGGGATTCCAATTCAATCCCATCAAGGTGGCATGTGCCAATGCCATCTCACTACTCCAAGTGATCAATTTCAGTTCACAATTGATCATAATGAAAGGACTAAGAGTCAAAGGGAGCACATAAACAAGTCTAGTATCTGCTAACACCAACCGATAGAATAAATAAAGGGGAGAGTGATCCAACATGGGAAGTGAGATACTCAGCAGACTCATAGAATGGCGGATGTCCTAAATAGCACTCTGGCCTCAGAATCAGCCCTAAAGGCACTCGGATCTGGCTGAAAAGCCCATGAGAGTATTTCAGGCATGGAAAGCCAAGACACTCTGGCAAAAAGATCTCTGTGAGTGAGATCCCAGTGGAAAGAACAGGTCTTCAAAGAGGGAGGTGCCTTTCTCTGAAGGGAGGAGAGAACCTCCACTTTGACTATGACCGTGTCTAAACAAGATAAGAGTCGGAGAACTCAAGGGGCTTCCATAGCCTTGGAAACTCATAACTGGTGCATAGGGAGATTACTGATGCCATAAACAGGAGTGTCAATTGGTAAAGTCAACAACAGGAGTCACTGTGCACTTACTCCTCATGTAGGATCTCTGTCCTTAACGTGCTGTACACTGAGGCTTAATGCTATAACGAGTACTCAAACAGTATATTTCACTTTGTGTTTCTATGGGGGTGCAAACGACTGAAATCTTTACTTAATGTACACTAAACTGATCTTCTGTAAAAAAAAAAAAAAAAAAAAAGAAAGAAATTTTCAATTCCCAACTTGACTCTCACTGGGATTAAACATGACAATAGGTCTGATCTGATTTCATCATCATTTAAAAAAAATCATCTATTATTTTTCACTTTATGTTTCTGTGTGGGAGCAAACTGTTGAAATACTTACTTAAGGTATACTAAGCTGATCTTCTGTATATTAAGATAATCGAAAATGAATCTTGATGTGAATGGAAGGGGAGAGGGAGTGGGAAAGGGGAGGGTTGTTGGTGGGAGGGACGGTATGGGAGGGGAAGCCATTGTAACCCATGAGTCGTACTTTGGAAATTTATATTCATTAAATAAAAGATAAAAAAAAATAATAATAGAACAAGGAGGAACATGCACATGCACAGTGATTGATGGAATTTGCCACATTTACTCGAACAGTAGTATGTTCAGTCAAAGAGACATTAATTAAAAAGTCTCTGCTCAGGCTAAATAGTTTTATAAGTTGCACAAGGATAGCCCATCATGACCCACTATCTAGGAGTCTATAAAACATGTTATTTCAATCTTAAGGGGCACTCCACTTGCAATTTGTTTTGTTCCAGTTTTGCTTATGCTGACTGATAAACTTGTATGTTTCAGAACTCAATGAATGATGTCCATGCAGGCAACACAATCAATGGCAATGCCTGAGCATTCTCCGGCTAAGGAAATGAATTCAATGGATGTGGTAGGAAGAGATTCTAGATCCAGGACAGGCAGGGTCTGGGTCCCTGATCAGCAGGAAGGTAGCTATAGAAGATAGGATGAGTCCACATCTTCAGCGTCCCCTTAAGATTAAGGGCCTGGGATCTCTGAGGGGGGAATGATATGGGACCCAATCAAGGAGAAGGTGTTAGATGGATGAGATTCATGAGTGGAGACCATTCCACTCCTTGTCCCTAAGTGATCCCACCTGTATCCACCCACCGGCCAATCAGACTGTGTAACCACTCTCCTTTTGGAAGTGAATAAGCAGTGTGGAATGTCCTGGGCCCTCCCTTGCTCTTCTGTGCACCTCTTGCATGCCACCCGCTTTTGCTGCCGTTCCTGCCTGCACAGCTCCTCCACACGCTCCAGCCTACAGACTCTCACACGTGGCCCCTGGTCTGCCCTCTGAGATTATTTTATGGAGTATCCCATTCATCCACCTTGGGCCCCTCTGCCTTAAAAAATCTTTATTTCCTGTGTATTTCTCTCACTTCCCCAAATAAACTCAGAGCTTTACCATGCTACCTATCTTGGCTGTGTCTGAGCTTGGAATGCTTCTCTAAACTTCTGCAAGAACTCAGAATATTAATTTTGGCTTAAAGTCACCTGATAACATTGCTACAAAGTTTTAGACAAGCTTTCATTTAATAAAGCTACATGACCACACTCTGTGCAGTTTTAAGTACATTTATATGTTGATAGGTACATTTATATACATGATATGCCCACAGCACTCAGTACGCTCAAGAACATCTGCAAGTTCATCTGGTTTCAAAAATTCAGAAAAAAGTGATGGCTTATGAATAGAGTACCTATTAGCTTTAATAAGTCTAAAAACTTTCAGGAAAAAGAAATAAACAAAATTCAGTGTGTGACATGCAGACATAGACATTTCCTTGTTCTCCAGGAACCTTTATGAAATCTGGTTTGAAAGATTTTTGTTGTGATTGGAATACTTTTTATATCTTAAACTATGAAAACCTCCATCAGGCTCCTAGCCTATGAATAAAAGAGGGGAACACACATGAATGTGATTTTATTGAAAACTATATAGGAAAAGTTGACTGTTAGAGTATGCATCAAATATTTCGATGCATACGCTTTTAACTGCATCAGGAGTTGTCATACTTTAGTTTTTTTTTAAGATTAATTATTTATTTATTTGAACAGCAGAGTTACAGAGAGGTGGAGGAGTGGGGGGAGAGAGAGAAAGAGAGTGTGTGAGAGTCTTCCATCCTCTTGTTCACTCCCCAGATGGCCACAATGGCTGGAGTTGTGCCGATCCAAAGCCAGGAGCCAGGAGCTTCTAGGTCTCCCATGTGGATGCAGGGGCCCGACGACTTGAGCCTGGCTTTCCCAGGCAATAGCAGAGAGCTGGACTGGAAGTGGAGCAGATGGGACTCAAACCAGCGTCCATATGAGATGTCTGTACTGCAGGCAACAGCGTTACCCATTATGCCACAGCGCTGGCCGCTAGGTTATTTTATTTTATTTTATTATTAATCTGTACAAGTATTTATTTAAGTGAAAAAAACTGCCTTTCACGTCATACACTATTTAGGTTATTATTGAGTACAAATTGTCAGACGTCCCATGGTATAAGAATCTATTGAGTGGGTGTTTGGTACAGAAGTTAAGTCATCATTTGGAATGCCCACCCCAAAATTTTAGTGCCAGGTTCAAGTTGCAGCTACATTGCTTCTGATGCTGCTTCCCTGCTAATGTACATTCTGAGAGACAGTAAGTGATGACTCAAATACTTGGGTCCCTGCCACCCACATGGGAGACCTGGATGATATTCTGGGCTCCTGGCTTCAGACTGGTCCAGTCTTGGCTGTTGTATCCATTTAAGGAGTGAACTGGCAATGGACACTTCATATATGTCCCTCACTTTGGCATGTGACTCTGCTTTTCAAATAATATGAAAATAAATGTAAAAAAGTTTTAAAAGAAGCTGTTTAGTATCTTGTGGCATAATCTAAGCTTTTTCTCCCAAAGTAATAATTTTATTGGTTTCTTTTCCTAAAATCTGTAATACTAGTAGCTGTACTTCCTAAAGTGAGGATTAGTATCTTAATGTTGAATATAATTTCCAAAATGCTCAATTGTTAACTGTATTTGCAGAGTTAGACAAAACCTGTTTTGAATCCACCAACAGTAATACTGGCCATGCTTTGAAGAACACACCCAATGGCTCAGTACTGGAAATGCTGAGAATTACAAGGAGAAAAGAAAATATCCAATAAATTCCATTAGTGTCCTGAAATGGCCCTTTTGATAAAGTGAAATTCAAATCAACCTCATTACCTCTGTGTCTCTGAAGGGGTCTCCGAGCAGAGTGCACTTTTAACCTCAGAGATCATGACTTCCAACCTATGATTTTGGGTATAAAGTGGTCACTCTGTCTGGAAACGAGTGCTTAGGCAACAATTTTTGTAGAACAGAGAAGGAGAACAAAATATTCACATGCTTCTTCCTGGTCAACTTCAAACAGCTGGCAAGACCCTGACCCTCACTACCAGGCCAGCCTTACAGACCACAGTACCAAGTGAAACTCAGTGTTGAGAATTGGAAACAGCAACATATGAAATGCTGCTGAGTCCACTGACTAGGAACTCCTAGAATGGGCTGTAGCCACCAGCAAAATATATAATAATAGTCTAGGATGCCTTAGTAAGAGACAGTTTTCTTGCTTCTGTTGTTTTTCACTTTTTTCAGGATAAACTTGGAGCACAAAGGTTCTCGAGGTTTTTGAGAGGAATAATGCATGTTCTTGATGTGTACAGATTTCAGCACTCTTAATTTTCTATGAAAAATAGGAAATATGAAATATTTTTAAAAATCCATTTAAGAGGTAAAGAGATGGCCGGCGCCGCGGCTCAATAGGCTAATCCTCCGCTTTGCGGCGCCGGCACACCGGGTTCTAGTGTAGGACCCAAAAGCGGTGTCCTCTTGTGACAACCCCAGAAACACAGACTCCAGACCAGACGATGCAATAGAACAGGAGGTAATTTTATTTCATTTGTACAAATGGGCCCCCTACTGCTGCAAGCAGCAAGCAAGTGAGAGGAGCCCCGAGCAGCTATCTCACACAGCTTTTAAAGGGCAAAACCACAAAATTAACATATTATAGGCTGGCGTAAGTTCATTGGATAATTTTCAGTAGCAGGCCTTGTATGGCAGTCTAAAAGTGGTAATGTCGGTGGAAAAGTACTAGGTCAAAGGGATACATTAGGGGAGGGGGTCTCTAGGAGAGAGGAATAGGTTGCTACGTGCCTTGCAGCTTTCTTTGTTAACCTTGAGCAAGCGTAGGGAAGGGGCTTATCTACAAGGCAGGTGTTCTGTGTATCTCTGGTTAGTAGCTGACTGCTTTCTCTGTGAACCGGTTTACTCCCCATTTCCCAAGGCCGTCTCTGGAACGGTTTGTCTCAAGAGCCCCATTTTTTTTATGGTGGCTCTTGGCTCCTTTCACTAGTCCCGGTGGGGGCGCCGGATTCTGTCCCGGTTGCCCCTCTTCCAGGCCAGCTCTCTGCTGTGGCCAGGGAGTGCAGTGGAGGATGGCCCAAGTGCTTGGGCCCTGCACCCCATGGGAGACCAGGAGAAGCACCTGGCTCCTGCCATCGGATCAGCGTGGTGCGCCGGCCGCAGTGCGCCGGCCATGGCGGCCATTGGAGGGTGAACCAACGGCAAAAGGAAGACCTTTCTCTCTGTCTCTCTCTCACTATCCACTCTGCCTGTCAAAAAAAAAAAAAAAAAAAAAGAGGTAAAGAGATACAAAGTTGCTATCCACTGGTTCATTCACTCAGTACCTGCAATGGCTATGGTTAGGTGGGAGCAAGAAATGTAATTCAGGTCTTCCTTGTGAGTGGCAGGAACTTAACTATTTGTTCCATCATCTCTGCTTCCAGGGTCCACATTAGCAGTGAACCGGAGTCAGGAGCTGTGGCAAGGTGCCAGAGCAAGGTTTTGAATCCAGGAACTACAAAATGTGACATAGCTGTCTTAACTGGTCTCCTAGCCCCTAGGCCAAACCTGTACCCTAATTAGCTTTTAATTTTGGTGAATATCAGTTTATTATGGCTGGAAACAACTAGGACAAACTCAATTTTCATGAACTTTATACCCAAGGCATCAATTTTCTCAGTCTGTTATATATTTTACTTAAAGTCGGTCAGTTTTGAAACATTGTATGGCTAGGCTTTTTTAGATGTGAACTTTTCAACCATACCTATTTTTTATATAAAGAGAATGGATATTACATCAGGGTAGACATTTTGTGGAATGTAGTATCTAGAACCATCCTCTGACTTCACAGAATTCTAAAGGAATTGCAAGCAGAGATTCTAGTAAGTGCTCTACTTCCTGTGCTGTGTGTGATGACGTTAACCCATTGCCATCTCTGCAGTAACCAGCTATTTCATTAGCAAGCACATAAAAACACTGACAGAATTCAGTGCCAAAGATAGGAGTTGTGACCTTCCCATCCCTTGGGTACTTCCTCTCCTCCACTTATGGTCCTCAAAAGGCCAGCACCTGCCCAGATTTATCCACCCCACCAACTCCCAGTGACTTTCACAGACACGTTTCCTAAAAAATACAAATGTTTGTCTAACAGTTAATTAAATTTAGAGATCAATAGAAAATAATTGCATTAATGATGATACAAATTATGCACATAAAATAAAAAGCAATTTAGAATGAATTATAATTGACTCACTACTTTCTGTATGTTTAATCCAAGATGTATTTAAAGCCAGAGAATATCTTACATTTTAAAAAGTGTTGGCTTTCTGGCAAAAAAAAAAAAACCCTAAATGAAAGATCTCTGTGAGTGAGATCCCAGTGGAAAGAACAGGTCTTCAAAGAAGGAGGTACCTTTCTCCGAAGGGAGGAGAGAACCTCCACTTTGACTATGACCTTGTCTAAACAAGATAAGAGTCGGTGAACTCAAAAGGCTTCCATAGCCTTGGAAACTCATGACTGGTGCATAGGGAGATTACTGATGCCATAAACAGGAGTGTCAATTTGTAAAGTCAACAACAGGAGTCACTGTGCACTTACTCCTCATGTAGGATCTCTGTCCTTAATGTGCTGTACATTGAGACTTAATGCTATGATGAGTACTCAAACAGTATATTTCACTTTGTGTTTCTATGGGGGTGCAAACGGTTGAAATCTTTACTTAATGTATACTAAACTGATCTTCTGTAAAAAAAAAAAAAAAGAAAAAGAAAAAAGAAATTATCAATTCCCAACTTGACTCTCACTGGGATTAAACATGACAATAGGTCTGATCTGATTTCATCATCATTTAAAAAATCATCTATTATTTTTTACTTTATGTTTGTGTGGGAGCAAACTGTTGAAATCTTTACTTAATGTATGCTAAACTGATCTTCTGTATATAAAGAGAATCGAAAATGAATCCTCATGTGAATGGAAGGGGAGAGGGAGTGGGAAAGGGGAGGGATGCGGGTGGGAGAGACGATATGGGGGGGAAGCCATTGTAATCCATAAGCTGTACTTTGGAAATTTATATTCATTAAATAAAAGTTTAAAAAAAAAGTGTTGGCTTTGAGGAGGTTATAAAGTGATGAAATTCATATCTGTATGCATCCTGAAATTTTTTACAAATTACTTGCATCAGCTTCTTGTACCAACTATTAAGTAATGATAAGCTATTGTGTATACATTCTTGGCAGAAGTTGTGATACTTGGGGCCGGCGCTGTGGTGCAGTGGGTTAACACCCTGGCCTGAAGCGCTGGCATCCCATATGGGTGCCAATTCGAGTCCCAGCTGCTCCACTTCCTATCCAGCTCTCTGCTATGGCCTGGGAATGCAGTAGAAGCTGGCCCAAGTCCTTGGGCCCCTGCACCAGTGTGGGAGACCTGGAAGAAGCTCCTGGCTCTTGGCTTCGGATCCGGGCAGTTCTGGCTGTTGCAGCCAACTGGGGAGGGAACCATTGGATGTAAGACCTCTCACTCTCCCTGCCTCTCCTCTCTCTGTGTAACTCTGACTTTGAAGTAAAATAAATAAATCTGAAAAAAGAAAAAAGAAATAGTGATACTTAAGATCATTCTAATTCTTAATGAAAATTCTGTTAGCTCAGTGGCTTCTATATAAAAAGAAATTATGGAGCTAGACTAGACCACCATTTTAGAACCTACAGGTACAATAACAAATCAAAAGTTTTACCATATACTTATGGGTTCTAACAAACTTTTGTTACTCAGTCGTGCACAAAACTTTGAAAAATGCCAAAACCTAGGGGGAGATGTTTGGCCTAGTGGTTAAGATGCCAGTTAGAAAGTCTATATTCCATATTCCATTTCAGATCCCGCTTCCTACTAATGTGCCTGGAAAAGCACATTGCAAAAATATCTGGATCCCTGCTATCCATGTGGGAGACTCAGATAGAGTTCCTGGCTGTTAACTTCAGCCTGGCCTACACCTGTCAGTGGTGACCATTTGACAAATAATTCTGCATACAGAATATCTCTCTTGATCTCTCCCACCATTATCACTCTGCCTTCAAATACATCAATTAATTTTAAAAAAGAACTTTGAGGCATTATGTGTACGTCAACATGTGTTTCACGGCCCCTCCAGCTTCATGGCAAAAAATCATTTCTCACTACAATGAAGCAGAGAGTAACTGAAAGATTTAGGAAAAGTGTATGTAATCACACTTCAGTCCTTCCATCCTCATCACAATGTTGGCACCCAGATGCACTTCAAAGTCAGTGAAAGAAGTAATTGTTTAATTTTCATGCAGGTAACTGTGGTTCTGGGATAATTCTGAATTGTAGGATAGTCTTCCACTAGAAAGAAGAAAGGCTGGGTTTGCAAACTTTGTAATGTGCCAAGTAGTAGTTAGAAGCAAGCATTCAGTTAGAAAGTAGTATTTTATTTCCAAAGGAACCATCATATCCTGAGGCCCTGGGTGGATATCACATGGTGATTAGATTTTATGATACATATCTCAAAGGCAGTAATCCCATAGAGCCACAAGAAAAGATGAGGTACACACAGCAACCCAAGGTTTCAAAGTCTAGTGTGTAGATGAAAAGTACAGAAAAAAAATTTACTGACCATCACCTGCAATGTGTGTAATTAATTTCCAGACTGTAAAGTGGAGAGGAAAAGCTCAGTGCATTCATGACTGATGGGGCATTCAGCTGCCAGAACGCTTCAACCCAGCTGCCAATACTCACAGTGTCAGGTGAACCCAGAGAATTCCCACCAATGCCATGGATAGAGAATTATGCTTCAGGTCAAACACCTGTGAATGGATTTCCTGTAGTGTAGGGCAAATAACCCTGCCTAAAGAACCCCCAGGCCACAACTCAAATAGGCCAGAAAGGGAAAAAGAACAAATAAAAAAGATAAGCTGATTGGCACTGAAGGCAGAAAACCAAATTCCAGTCTGTTGAGGCTAGGTGGTCCCCACATGCAGAAGAGGGAGCTGACCAGAGTGAATCAGAACACAGGAGACAGCACCCAGGAGCTCCCCTCTACCCTAAAGTTTTGTGACTTCCTGTCCATGTCATTATCGTGAAAGAGCTCAACTCTCTCACGATAATGTTTTATACAAACAGCTCAGAGAAAATGGCCTTGGCAGCACAGTGGGAATTAAATAAATGCACAAGACCAGTGAGAATGCATTTTGGCATGAAACACATTTTGAGTCACCAGCTTTCATATCAACCTCCCTTGGTCTCTAAACTGGAGTTTATATTGTCAGGAGAGGTTGGGATGAAATTTTAGAATTTGAAGTCCTGTGATTCCTGTCTTCTTGTAGTGTTATAAATGGAGTTTTCTCCAGAGTAGTTTTTGTATGAATCATCAACACACAAAAGTGGGCAGCAATCCTGTAAAATCCTTATTAAATATTAAGGAATGGACAAGTCAAATTTAACAAATGAAGGAATTTTAAGTAGAAACTTGACTACTTTTCTAAAATCAATGGCACATCTTATGCATAACAATTTTAAACAATGATAAAAAGTTCTTTGTGAAAATCATACCTAGTCAAAAAGTAAAAGATTCTAATTAAACATTACACGCTATATCTAAATACATTCCTAAGTAGTTATTGCAGGTTTTAATTAGGAAATTACCCCCGTGGAAATGGAAATGGTCAATTCGAAGTCTGTGCTGAAGCACCGTTTATTAATCTGTCAGTAGGAGGCCACTGTGATGGGTCCTGGTAGCGGGCATGTACAGCTCTTGTGGGAAGATATTTACTTCATTTGGGTCTGAGAACAGGTGGCTCAGTGGTGATGCTGTTGTTAGAATGTTGAGCCCCTGAACTCACGTAGACATTTGAAAGGTGAACTCCGAAATTCCTGGTAAAAACTTAATCTAATTGTGTTGTTTAGACTTGTGGCCATTGGAAAGTGATTGGATTGGCTGTCAGGGTAGATGCGCCATGAATAAGTGTTGGTAGCTTCCAAGACACAGCCAAGAATATGCTCCCTCTCTATCCCCAAGCAATGCTGTGTGCTTCCTGCCCATAGAACATCACCAGAGGTGGGACCAGCTTCTTCCGCTTGATCCTGGCCCGTGAACACAATAAACCTTCTGTTTTTGTGAGTTTGTTGCCTGAGGTGTTTTGTCGTAATAATGACAACCTAACATGAGATTTTACATGATAGGCTCTGGCTAGGTTTGAATGAAGTTCATGACAAAGTAGTTTTTATTTGGGGGTGGAGTATGGTGAGCACTGAAGGCACATCTGGAGCTCAGATGTTGAGAGGTGAGCTGCCTTCCAGGGGGTTGATCTTTGTCCTGGGAGGACACCTGTTTCCCCAGATGAGTCAGCTGTTTGCCTGGCACTTTGGCTTGATGAACATTCCTGAAGAAAAGATGAATTTATTTATCAGTCTCCAGATGTACGTTCCTGGTCTGCAGTTTCCTGCTGAGAGGAGATAGGAAAGCTTAGGGTCTGGAGGTGGACTCATCTATTTCATTCATTATGAATTTCTGATTTCTTGTTCTTATTCTTCATTTGAAAGCTTCTAGATGGACAGATTTCTTTGAGTTTTCCCTAAGAAAATGCTTTATGAGCTGAGCGTGGGTTAGCTTGAGAATGAAAAACTCCTGGGAGCTAATCTGGTCCAGGATGGGGGGCACATTCATGGACTTTACCTCCAGGAGGACCCCCTTCAGGCTCTCACAGTGAGGCTCTGAGAAATTTCCTTCCTGTTTTGCCCTGGGGAGGAGAAAAGTAACCACTTTGAAATAAACAAGTACTTTCTTTGCAACACAGGCCTCCCTAGATGGGGAAGGACTTCACTGTGGTTTTATCCAGCTTGGGGGAAGGGAAATGAGGGAAATCTAGCCTCTCTGACCATCTGTCCTGTTTCTTGGAGGGAGGATAAAAAAGCCAGGAAGCACCATGAATATCACAGCCCAGAGGCACACGCACTGAAACACAGACTCACTCACAGTATTGCCGATGGGGTCTCCCCCCTCCAGTCCATGAACAAGGCTGGTGTGTGATGGTGGAGGGCAGTTGGGAGAACTGGCAAGCTCAAACTGTATTTCTGGAATGTGAAGACTATTCTGTGTAAAATATAATGGTGGATATATGTCATTATGTTTTGTCAAAACCCATGTAACTCAGAGTGTACCTAAATGAAATCTGTGGAATATAATTAATAATATAGGATTAGTATTTGGTCATTAATTCTAATAAATGCACTATATCAATGCAAGCTGTTAGTGGTAGGGGAAATTATATATGGAGGCAGAGGGTTAAAAAAATGAAATCTGGTCATTTGCAACAATATGAAGGAATCTGGAAAACATGCTGAGTGAAATAATCCAGTCCCAAAGGGACAAATATCCTATGTTCTCCCTGATCAGTGACAACTGAGCACCAAAAAGGAAACCTGTTGAAGTGAAATGGACACTATGAGAAACAGTGTCTTGATCAGCCCTTGTCCTGACTGTTGATGTACAACTTAATACTTTATCCCTTTTAGTATTTTTTTGTTCTACTTAATAGTATTGGTTGAACTCTTTAATTAACACACAATTATTCTTAGGTGTTTAAATTTAACTGAAAAGTGATCCCTGTTAAATATAAGAGTGGGACTAAGAGAGGGAGGAGATGTACAGTTCGGCACATGCTGGATGAAGCTCCAGGGTCCTGGCTTCAGATCTGCGCAGCTCCAGCTGTTGGGGCCATCTGGGGAGTGAATCAGTGGATGGAAGACCCCCCCCGTCCACCGCGCGCGCGCCTCTGCCTCTCTATAACACAGTCTTTCAGATAAATAAATAAATCCTTTAAAAAAAAACAGAAAACATTAGGGATAAAATATTATGTGTATTTTAACGTGTGCTGTTTACTTTCTGTCTACCCCAAATCATTATACACAAATTTAAGGACAATGACAACTCTTAATAACCTAATTAACAAAGCCAATGCACATTGCATGCTGGTCACTAAACAACTACACCAACTTTCATTGGGGTACCTTACTTTTGTAAGACATTTTAAAAAAAAACACTTACTTAAAATGATCATTTTCTGGTTTGTTCAGACAGTGGAGACTGCACCCACCATCATGGCCTTTTAGCATAAAACTATCTTGGGGAGAGGAACACGAGGCTACTCTGTATGGTAGTTTATGATTGGGAAAGGAAGGGATTAGATGCAAATACACAGAGGACCAATTTAAAATCATCACGTCCAATATTCACCTGTCAGGCGCTGGGCTTTAGGGGACTCGCGGCCGTCTTCCCTGGGGTGACTGGCGCCCCACAACTGGGGGTCTGAGTTCTAGAATTTCTCTCCAGCGTCGACAGAAGCCATTAGCGCCCGGAGCCTGCGTCGGGGCACAGCTGAGCTAACAGACTGGCAACAGTGCACTGAGTCAGTGCGTTCGGACAGAGACTGAGGGAGACTCCACCCTGCCACCCTTGGCCTGCAGGCCCATTCCCACTTTACCCGCTGCTGGGATGCGCCTCCCGGGAGCGCCTGGCCTCTCGAACCGCATCACTGGGGGGAACTCGGGCCAGCACAGCCTAGCCTTGCCAGGAGCGGTTGAGGCATTACCCTAGGTCGAGTCGAGCTCCCTGCACCGCGACCAACCAACCCTATGCAGCCGGTGCCACAGGGACCCCAGGAGACTCTATAATGCCATCACCCCCAGAGCTGTGAACTGCAGTGGAGGCACGGGCGGCCCAGCTGCCAGGGAGCTGCCCGCAGCTTGCCCTCGGCAACTTCAGGTGCTCGGCGCGGGCCGGGGCGCAGAGGGCGGGGAGCGGGCTCAGATTCCAGGGACCGGGCCAGGGCCGCGCGGGCCAGGCCGTTGGTGGAGCGAGTGGCGGTACGGGCTGCTGCGGGCCGCAGGGTGGCCAGGGGTCCGTGAGTGGGCAGGGCCGGGCGCCGCTGCGGAGCCCTCTGGACTGCTGGGATCCTGTCCAACCAGGCTCCCAAAGTTCCTGAGGAGATGTTCTGGGAGGTCAAGTATTACGCGATGGGCCACATCAACCCGCAGGTACAGCGTCCGCGTCCCCATCCTGTCCCTGCTCCGCTGCGGGCGCGTGCCTGGGCGCCTGTGAGGTCCCGCCAAGGGCCACCAGCCTTGGTGGTGGTGGGGGCCGGGGGTGCAAGGCGCTCGCTTGGGTCCTAGGCAGCCAAGAGGAGGGGACAGGGACCAGCTGCGGTGATGTTGGGGGAGGGGACCAGGGGGACGGAGGGGATGGAGGGGCTTTCGCCTCGTCCCCTCCTTAGAGCCGCGGGCCCTGGCCGAGTGTCCCCCCACTTCCCCAATCCCGGAGCCCCGAACCTGGGTTTGGCGCCCTGGTGCTGATCCTCTCAGTCTCCCACCTGAATGGAGCAGTGTCCTTTTGGAGCTGGGGGAGCCCCGTGCTCAGCCACTGCCTTGGCCCTCGGTGTCCTATTCCTCTCTTGGGAGCCTGCTCCACTTTGCAATGCATCCTCACCCTACCGGGTCTGTGGTCTTAGATTAAGATGAGGCTGTTTGAGGGTGACTAGGAGACTGGTGAGGACAGGGAATCCTGGGAGGTGTAGCTTTCATCCCCAAGCAGGGGAGGGCACACTGCTGTGTGGTTTCTGCCAGGCAGCTCCAGTCCTGTGTGGTGCTGAGAGCATTTAGGGCACACCAGCCTGTGTCCTTACATGTGGGGGCCGGCATTCATATTCCTTGATTTTCCTAATTGGGTGAATTATAGAAGAAGTGTGGAAAATACTCTGGTATTGTGATCGCTTTGAGCATTTTAATGTTCTCACGCACCAGAGGATGTTGTGGGTTCTCCTAAGTAATATTATCTGTTTAGTCATTAGGCTGTTGTTCTTCCATGGTAGGAATGTGTCTTAGTTGAGGATTACCTTCAGGTCAATCTTCAGACTACTTCCTCTAGAAAGTTTCAGTGCACAATTATGTTGCTTTGGCTGTCCCATCAGCAGGGCTAACCCTGCAGGGATGCCGAGTGATCAGAATTTAGGCATTGGGTGGGAGACACAAGTATTGAGTGATAAATTTGGCTCCTACAGGAAGACTTGTGGAAGGCTGATTGTTCTTGGCCTTCTAAAGGCTTGTACTTGTCTTCTTAGATATTACAATACTAAACTCCCATGGATCCTTTTTCCTCAGTAACTAGGGTAAAGAGAGTAATGGCTTTGAATTTGAAGAGTTAGACAAGTGCTGAGCCCAGTGTGATCCAAATGAGTACTTGTAATACAGTAGCTTTTCCCATAGTGGCCATTTGAGGGGTGCACCAGCAGAAAAAAGAAGACCTTTCTCTCTGTTTCTCTCTGTCTCTCTCTGTCTCTCTCTCACTGCCTAATTCTGCCTGTCAAACAAAACAAAACAAAGAAACAGTGCTTCTTGCCAGATGTTACACAGGGCAGCAAGAGCAGGGCACCCAAACTAAAGCAGGTGCTTGCATTCCCTGCTTGTGCTTTCCTTCCTCCCTCAGCACTCCCATCTTGACCTTTCTTTGGTGCCTATGCCCCTTCCAGTCGCCATGTCTTGCTAATTCTCTTACATCATCCTTCTCCCCAGTGACATTCTTTAGTTCAGTTAGTTGCCTCTTTATTGATCTCCTGCCACCCCACCCCAGTGTGTTCTTTTGTGGTCATCTTTTTTTTTTTTTTTTTTTTGGAAAGGCAGAGTTAGAGAGAGAGAGAGAAAGGTCTTCCCTTTTCCATTGATTCACCCCCCAAGTGGCCGCTACAGCCAGCATGTTGCGGCCAGCGCGCTGCGCCGATCCGAAGCCAGGAGCCAGGTGCTTCCTCCTGGTCTCCCATGCAGGTGCAGGGCCCAAGCACCTGGGCCATTCTCCACTGCACTCCTGGGCCACAGCAGAGAGCTGGACTGGAAGAGGAGCAACTGGGACAGAATCCGGCGCCCCAACTGGGACTAGAATCCGGGGTGCCGGCGCCAAAGGTGGAGGATTAGCCTAGTGAGCCGCAGCGCCGGATATATAATCTTTCTTTATAATCTGCCACTTCCCTGCTATCCCCTGGCTCATGTAGATAGCTGGGAATGAACTGCAGGGTTTTTTTTTTTCATAACGCATAAGAAATATTTATGGTCTGATTCGTGTATATCAAGGACTTGTCCGGGACCTTGGATGTTGTTTCCTGCTAACATGCATATATTTTGCTTGACTGACACTTACTACATTTCTAAGGATTCTACACAGATATGACCATCTCCTCATCTGGAAAGTTTCCCCAGTTTTGAAACTACCCGACCCCTACCTTTAAGTTGGAGATTCAGGAGTGTCTGCGCAGCTCTGTCTTAAGGATGGGCTTAACCTAGCTACTGGGCTCCAAGAGCCTCTGCTTGTTGATGAATTAGGATTTGCAGCTTTGTTGTTGTTGTCACTAAATGCTTCTTTGGCATATTATTCAGAGTAAAATGCTGTTAATTCTGTGCAGGGAATATCGTGTGTTTCCCAATAATTTTTTTTTTTGACAGGCAGAGTTAGACAGTGAGAGAGAGAGAGAGACAGAGAGAAAGGTCTTCCTTCCATTGGTTCACCCCCAAAATGGCCACTACGGCCGGCGCACTGCACCGATCTGAAGCCAGGAGCCAGGTGCTTCCTCCTGGTCTCCTATGCAGATGCAGGGCCCAAGCACCTGGGCCATCCTCCACTGCACTCCCGGGCCACAGCAGAGAGCTGGACTGGAAGAGGAGCAACCGGGACAGATCCCGGCACCCCAACCAGGACTAGAAGCTGGAGTGCTGGCGCCGCAGGCGAAGGATTAGCCTAGTGAGCCGTGGTGCCAACCCCAATAATTACTTTTACAAATTAAAAAAGCGTGATATTTTCCATTTTAATTTCTATATTTTTGTTTTTTAGGTTATTCAGCTTCTGAAAGCTGGAAAAGCCAAGGAAGTCTCCTACAATGCATTAGCCTCACGCGTGATTTCAGAGGATGGGGATAATCCAGAGGTTGAAGAAGCTCAGGAAATCACCTGTGGTTAAGGTTGGTACTAATTTAATTAATTCTATATTTCTTTATCATATACATATGGTTTTTTAAGAAGATTTACTTATTTTTATTTGAGAAGCAGAGTTACAGACAGAAAGGGAGAGTCAGAGAGAGAGAGACAGAGAGAGATCTTCCATCCACTGGTTCACTCCCCAAATGGCCGCAATAACCAGAGCTGTGCTAATCTGAAGCCAGGAACCAGGAACTTCCTCTGGGTCTCCCACATGGGTGCAGGGACCCAAGCACTTGGGGCATCTTCCACTGCTTTCCCAGGCCATTAACAGAGAGCTGGATTAGAAGTAGAGCACCTGGGACTCGAACTGACGCCTCTTTGGAATGCCAGGGACATGTATGGAGGCTTAACATTTATACCACAATATCAGGTACATATCTTGAAAGCAATATATTGAAGTTTCGGTGTAGCTCTTCTCAGAATCTTTGCAAAAGCCGTGCTGTATTTGCAGAGTTGCCAGATGAATAAGGTCCCTTGACATTTCAATTCCTTCCTCTTCCTACAAGCTTTCTTTCAGACCATAGCCTGGAACTATTATCTCATTAACGTGACTTGGCATATCCCATCCCATGCAGATTTCATGATGATAGGTAAGAATGCATTTTCAGGCTTTGGTCATTATTGCCAGACCACCACAGCAGTGGTCTTAAAACTTTCTTACTCCAAACCCACTTTGGTAATAAATATTTTGAGCATACCTTCTGTTTTCTTAAAAGTTAAGTGCAAGTTAATTTATATTATTTAAAGTATATATGTGTGTGTGTGTATATATATTTGTGTGCATATATGTATATATGTGTTTACACACACACATATATATAAAAATATATAATATATAAAAATTGCCCAAACTTAAATGTAAAGGAATAATAAAAGGAAATACCAGTAAGTATGTGTTAATTTGGGAATATTACATTAGAGCATAGAATGAAATTGTCAGATGTTGCAACGTATAGAGTCACTGAATATGACGGCTACAAATGCAGATTGAGGCTCATATCCCACAAGAGGAACTGCTAGCTGGGAGGTGACATTTCAGAATGGTGATCAATCCTTGGTAAAGTTCTGAGCTAAACAAAGCAGTCTTCTTTCATTTTACACATTAATTGTATTCCTGGCAGTCAGTATGTAAAAGGTTGCATAAAAATACCCATAACTTTAACAGTTATTAGTTAGTCTCTATTGTTACCACTGTTTTGTCACTCTTCTAAATCTCCATCCCACTGTTTTTGCCTTTTGTTATAGTATTTCAAAATGAAGGCCAGACATATTTCATCTGTACCTATTACAGCATTCCAGCCTGCCTGTAGTTTGTGGTAGCACCTGTATTGTTCAGGGACCATCCTTTGACAGTATAGGGTAATGGGATTTTTCAGAGCTGATCCAGCAGCTTGAATTTACTCTTGAGGTATGGTCGACCTTAATATCTTATAAGATGAGATAATTTTTCAAAAGTAAATGTTATCTAGATATGTAGTAATTAATCAACCTGAGTTTTGGAATTCATAAAAAGTCTACCAGTTAGAAGTAGTTGTGAAGGTTTACAGACATTATGTCTTTATTTTTTTTTTTATTTTTTTGGTTTCACTAAAGAGTAAACTCATGAATTTTGATTTGAAGTAGAGTTCCAGAAGAGAACAGGTTAGGGGCTGAGTACATATTGGGGTCTGTAGAGTTTATTACAGCCAAGGAAGGAGCCAGTATTTCTGAGATAAGTCTGTCTACTTGTATAGAAGACCTTAGAATTATTGTAGTTGCAATCTGGTATTTTTCTTAAAATTCTCTGTAATTATACTATTATCCTATATGGAAAGAGAATTAATACTTGACCCCATTTTCAAGTCTGGACACTCTAAATTTTTTTTGGAAAATGTCCATTATGTTCACTTTGGATAGATTATCAAATAAGGACACATCAAAATCACGTCTGCCTCATGGTTAGCCATAGGCTCAGTGTTGGGCATACAGGAAGTTCCCAGTATTACTTTGAATTTTAGAAATCAGAGCTTTAGAACTAGGAAGGATGATCGTGGAAATAATGTATGCCAACCTTTGTTTTAAAAAAAGAAACTGAGGCTCAGAATTATCTTGCCTGAGTTCACAAAGTTAATGGTGATAATAAAACTAGTGTTCCAGCTCTTCTGTGAAGAATTTTTAGAACTTAATTGCATTAATTTTCATTCTAAAACAGACACGACATTTTAAATTTGATTTTAAAATAATTGCTGTACTCTGTGTGTATATGCATGTATGAGTTTACCTAGGTGTATATATTTAACTGGCTATTAGAGGTCAAATATTTTCCTGCATGAGTAATTATTCCCATTTAATGATATAAATGGAGAGATTGAGTTTTAAAGGTCCTTTACAAAAAATTACTCAGTTCTTTCTGTATTTTCCATGTCTCTCTAGTCCAGTCTGCCCTGCCCTCTTCTTTGGTCGTCTAAAGTCTGTCTCTCTCCTAAAGGGGGTTGGGGGGGGGGGGTATCCAAGCAGGCAAATAGAGTGTGTGTGTAGTGAAGTACAGGTTGCACTAATCTTATTTCCTTGTAATCTTAATAACTATGAAACAGTGTAAATGGTTTTTTTCCAGAGTCATGTCAGATTTTTTTTTTAAATCACTGCCTGCCTTTCTCAGGTAAGCATGGTTATAGTTAGTCTTGTATTGTTTACACTCAGATTGGATTTATGACATATTAACCAGTTTTAGAGACACTAGTTACAAAAGTGACTATATTCAATATGACTTATGACACACTTACAATAATTTAAATATCCATGCTTTTAAGATTTAAAGTTTTTTAGGCGTGCAAATAGTCTTTATATTTTAAAGAAATTATAGAGATTTAAAGCATGAATATGAAAAAATATTAAAAAGGAAATTAAAAGATGACAAGAAAAACTCAGTCAAATCTGTATTCAAATAATTTTCTTAATAAATAAAGGGTTCTTAGTGGAGTGCAGTGCCCCCTCCATTGCCTGCATTGCTGCTACCGCCCCAAGGCAACCACCTCCGCCCCTTGTCCTGCATCTGCTGCTACCGCCTGTGTCGTCGCCCCCTCGGGACCGGCTGTATGATTAGGCCACAATCTTCAATGAGTAAACATATTCCTCAGTTCTGCGGTGTTCTTGGTCACACATTTATCGGGTTTCTGAAGGGCAGTGGGGACCACTGCCAGGCACAGCACGACCTCTATGCAGACAAGTGAACTGGAGAGATCCCTTACCACTCCACCAAGAAGCCCCCATAAAAGTGGTTAACCTGGACACAGAAGTGTGGAGTTGAAACCCACATGGAGCATTTTTCTGGAGTTCTGACCTGGATGGGGTAAACCTCAGTGCACTTCCTTTCTATTGCCTCAGTATTACTGGACTGAAGAATTGCTGCTTCTCGTTAGGAGGTTCATTTCATTTCCCATTACTCCCAACTTCATACTTAAAGCACTGAGAATCACAAGTGCAAGGTAGTGACGTAGACTTCAGTTTCTTTGCATAATTTCTGTATTCAGTTTTTAAAAATTCTTTCATAATCCTATTAAGTGTTTTTTAAGTAAAGTAACATGGCCCAATGAACTGCCCAGCTCCTGTGGAAGTCACATACAAGAACATGAGATTTCTTATTACACATAATCCAACCAATGCAACATTAAACAAATTTTGAGGAACTCAAGAAACATGGAATTACCACAATAGTAAGAGTATATGGCTGGTGCCGTGGCTCACTAGGCTAATCCTCCACCTTGCGGCACCGGCACACCGGGTTCTAGTCCTGGTCGGGGCTCCAGATTCTGTCCCAGTTGTCCCTCTTCCAGGCTGGCTCTCTGCTGTGGCCAGGGAGTGCAGTGGAGGATGGCCCAAGTGCTTGGGCCCTGCACCCCATGGGAGACCAGGATATGTACCTGGCTCCTGCCATCAGATCAGCGCGGTGCGCCAGCCGCAGCTGTCTCTCTGTCTCTCTCTCTCACTGTCCACTCTGCCTGTCAAAAAAAAAAAAAAAAGAGTATGTGAAGCACCTTATGACACTACTCTTGTGGAGAAAGAAGGCATCCATGTTCTCGATTGGCCTTTTGAGGATGGTGCACCACCAGCCAACCAGATTGTTGACAACTAGTTAAATCTTGTAAAAATTAAGTTTCCTGAAAAACCTGGTTGTTGTATTGCTGTTCATTGTGTTGCAGGCCTTGGGAGAGCTCCAGTGCTTGTCGCTGTAGCATTAATTGAAGGTGGAATGAAATATGAAGATGCAGTACAGTTCATAAGACAAAAGTGGCAAGGAGCTTTTAACAGAAAACAACTTTTGTATTTGGAAAAATATTGTCCTAAGATGCGGCTGTGCTTCAAAGACTCCAATGGTCATAGAAACAACTGTTGCATTCAATAAAACTGGGGTGACTAATGTTATTGCCTTGGCGGTAGAACTGTTTAGCATTTAAAATGTGCTTATGCTTTGTACCAATTGACCTTTCCTGAAATCATGCAATATTGAGTTGTATCTTAAATCTATTCCCATGCCAGAATCTTATCCATATGTAAGAAATTTAGAAAGATTAGGTGCCAAAATACCCAGCACAATACTTGTATGTTTTTAATATCATACAGAATTAAAATCACAGGAACTATGAACACTCTAGACCTTAACGTGGTTTATTCCTTCAGTCATTTCTAACATTGAAACTAGGGACTATATGGTTGGTTATTTGCCTGCCCACTTTATCTTTACATCTCCCACATTCATAGCAGTGTACATCAGGTTTGCTTAACTACTGATTTTTTTTACCAAGTCTTATGATTATTTAATGTCTCTATAAATCTTTGGGTGTTAATATAAAACCTCCATTTTGGGCTGGTGCCGCGACTCACTAGGCTAATCCTCCGCCTGCGGTGCAGGCACCCCGGGGTTCTAGTCCCGGTTATTGGCACCAGATTCTATCCCAGTTGCTCTTCTTCCAGTCCAACTCTCTGCTGTGGCCCAGGAGTGCAGTAGAGGATGGCCCAGGTGCTTGGGCCCTTCACCCGCATGGGAGACCAGGAGAAGCACCTGGCTCCTGGCTTCGGATCAGCGTGGTGCACCGGCCGCAATGGCCACTGGGGGGTGAGCCAACGGAAGAGGAAGACCTTTCTCTCTGTCTCTCTCTCTCTGACTGTTCACTCTGCCTGTCAAAAAAAAAAAAAAAAAAAAACCAACAACAACAACAAAAAAACCTTCATTTTGAAAATCTACATTGTACAGAAGCACATGTCTTTAATGTCTTCAGACAAAAAAAAAAAAGCCTTACAGTAGATGTTTGCACTCTGAGGTGCAGCTTAACAGGGAGCTCCTGAGAAAAGAATGGGATGTGACTATTAAATATTTTAGTAAAATGTTGCCTTTGCCTTATGCATAACATGTAGAATATGCTCCTTTTTAAAAAGGATTTATTTATTTATTTGAAAGAGTTACACAGAGAGAGCAGAGGAAGAGAGAGAAAGAGCCCTTCCATCCAATGGTTCATTCCCCAATTGGCCACAACAGCCAGAGCTGCGCCGTTCCGAAGCCCGGATCCAGGAGCTTTCTCCAAGTCTCCCACATGGGTGCAGGGGCCCAAGCACTTGAGACATCTTCTAGTGCTATCCCAGGCCATAGCAGAGAGCCTGATTGGAAGAGGAGCAGCCAGGTCTCAAACCAGTGCCCATATGGGATGCCAGCACTTCAGGCCAGGGAATAAACCCGCTGAGCCACAGCATGGTTCCAGAATATGCTCTTTAATTTTTTAGAGGTAGAGATGCTTTGTTATTGTAGCTTAAAATTCTTACTCACAATATTTCTTAAATTCTTGTAATTTTTTCCATACTTATCAAAAGTTGTTTACCAACTTATTTTTGTTTGAAGTGTAATTTTTTTTCCTTTCCACCCCTTGCAAAAGAAAAGTCGGTTTCTGCTATTGGGTTTCTGAACTGAGCAGACATCTAATATTTTATATGCCTTTTGAGCTGTGTAACTTAATATTTGCATACTTGATAATTTATTATGTAATTGATAAAATGGTGATGTAGATTGATGTTAGTTCAACCATATATTTATACTGTCTGGGAATGTGTGGTTATAGTTCTGTGGGAGAATAATCTGTCAGTGTTCACCAGCTTGTAAAAACTTAGTGCGAGAGCTTAAACACCTAAATAAATAAATAATGAAATGCATTTATCATCATTGAGATTATTTTGCTTAAACATAACTTATTTTGCAGAAAATAAAGTGAATTGCACTTTGCTTAATGCCACTGGATGTAAAGTGTGTCCTTGTTTTTGTTTTGATTTTTTTTGTTTGTTTTTTACAAATAAAGAGTTAAATGAAGTCAACATTTTAGTAAGTTTGTTAGCAAAACTTGTTAGGATAGTAACCACTGTTAAATACTAAAAGTGCTTTTTATATATTATAAACTTTAGTTTTTTAAGGGTATAGATACTTTGGAATCAATTGTATGCTAAAGAGGAGTGGAATAGTAGAGAAAGGCCTTGATTTTTTTAAAGCTCATCCATATTAGTGGTTATACAACTTCTGAACCTCAGTTTCCACATTTGCAACTTAATATTTCCAGACTTAAGTTAGTTTCAGCAGTGTTTTATACATGAATACTGAATATTAGCTTTGATAATCTAAGATATACTTCCTTTCACATAATTCTTGTTAGCCTAAATACACTTAAAAATGTAAAAGACTCAAAATTTAAGTCAAAAGTGGTCTTCCACTTGGGGTTTAAGTAATTTACTTCCATATCTTCAGGCCAGTTTAGTTAGCATTCTGTTCTTGAAATCCCAAGGAGAATGGAGGCCCTTGGCTTTTTAAATCTTAGGTCATTTATGATTGGGTGTAGCTATTTAACCTTGGCTGTTTTTAAATTTTTTTAAATGTAGCCTACTCTTTTTTTTTTTTGACAGGCAGAGTGCACAGTGAGAGATAGAGAAATGTCTTCCTTTTTTCCATTGGTTCACCCCCCTCAATGGCCGCTGTGGCCAGCCCGCTGTGGCTGGCATACCGCACCAATCCAAAGCCAGGAGTCAGGTGCTTCTCCTGGTCTCCTGTGCGGTTGCAGGACCCAAAGACTTGGGCTATCCTCCACTGCACTCACGGAATATAGCCTACTCTTAAGAGGATCATTTTGTGGGATTAATTACTGAATGATACACTATTATGCCACAACCCAACCCGTAGAACAGCATAGCTGTAAAGAGAGGAGATACCATCATAATTAATGGGAAATATCATTTTAAAATTGAAAAGTTGAATTAATTAGTGTTGATTTTCTATATATGGTGTTAAAATCAATTTACTTTATAAACCTTACCTGTATAAGTATATACCATGATATTTCTGATGTGTCGTTGCGTTCTATTGGCCAGAATTTTATTGAGGATTTTTCATATATGTTCATCAGGGAAATTGGTCTGTAATTCTCTTTCAATGCTGCCTCTTTTTCAGGTTTAGGAATTAAGGTGATGCTGGCTTCATGGAAAGAATTTGGGAGGATTCCCTCTTTTTCGGTTGTCTGAATAGTTTGAGAAGAATTGGAGTTATTTCTTCTTTAAATGTCTGGGAGAATTCAGCAGTGAATCCATCTCGTCCTGGGCTTTTCTTTGTTGGGAGGGCCTTTATTACTGATTCAATTTCTGTCTCAGCTATGGATCTGTTTAGGTTTTCTGTTTCTTCCTGGTTCAATTTAGGTAGGTTGTATGTGTCCAGGAATCTATTCATTTCTGATAGATTTCCATGTTTACTGGCATACAACATTTTGTAGTAATTTCTATTTGTTTTGTTTATTTTTTTTATTTTTTGACAGGCAGAGTGGACAGTGAGAGAGAGAGACAGAGAGAAAGGTCTTCCTTTGCCGTTGGTTCACCCTCCAATGGCCGCCGCAGGCAGCGTGCTGCAGCCAGTGCACCGCCTGATCCGATGGCAGGAGCCAGGTACTTATCGTGGTCTCCCATGGGGTGCAGGGCCCAAGTGCTTGGGCCATCCTCCACTGCACTCCCTGGCCACAGCAGAGAGCTGGCCTGGAAGAGGGGCAACCGGGACAGAATCCGGCGCCCTGACCGGGACTAGAACCCGGTGTGCCGGCGCCGCAAGGTGGAGGATTAGCCTAGTGAGCCGGGGCGCCGGCCTGTAATAATTTCTGATGATTCTTTTTATTTCTGTGGTGTCTGTTGTTACATTTCCTTTTTCATCTCTGATTTTATTGATTTGGGTCTTTTCTCTTTTTTAGTTAGTTGGGCCAATGGTGTGTCAATTTTGTTCATTTTTTTTTTTCTAAAAACCAGCTCTTTGTTTTGCTGATCTTTTGTAATTTTTTTTTTTTGGATTCAATTCTGTTGATTTCTTCTCTAATTATAATTATTTCTCTTCTCCTACTAGATTTGGGTCTGGTTTGCTGCAGATTTTCTAGATCCTTGAGATGCAATGAAAGCTCATTTTTTTGGTGCCTTTCCAATTTCTTGATGTAGACACCTAGTGCTTTAAACTTTCCTCTTAACACTGCTTTCGCTGTAGCCCATAAGTTTTGATATGTTGTGTTGTTATCCTCATTTACTTCCAGAAAGCTTTTGATTTCTCTTTTGATTTCTTGAATGACCCAGTGTTCATTCAGGAGCATGTTGTTTAGTCTCCATGTGTTTGCATATGCTCTAGAGATTCCTGAGTTGCTAATTTCTGGCTTCATTCCACTGTGGTCTGAAAATCTGCATAGTATGATTCTAATTCTTTTAAATTTGCTGAGACTTGCTTTATGGCCTAGTATGTGGTCAATCCTAGAGAAGGTTCCATGTACTGCTAAGAATGTGTATTCTTTAAGTGTAAAATGAAAAGTTCTGTAGATATCTGTTAGATCCATTTGGGCTATAGTGTCGATTAAATCTGCTGTTTTCTTGATGATCTTCTGTCAGGTTGATCTGTCTATTTCAGAAAGTGGAGTATTGAAGTCCCTCAATACTATTGTATTGGAGTATAAGTCTCCCTTTAAGTGCTTTAACATATCTGTAAATAAACCAGTGCCCTGTAATTAGGTGCATATATGTTTATAATAGTTAGATTTTCATGTTGAATTGATCCCTTAATCATTATATAGTGCCCCTCTTTGTCTCTCCTAACAGTTTTTGTGGTAAAGTTTATTTTGTCTGATATTAAGATGGCTATGCCAGCTCTTTTTTGGTTTCTGTTGGCATGGAATATCTTTTTCCAACTTTTCACTTTCAGTCTGCATGCATCTTTGTTGGAAAGGTGTGTTTCTTGTAAGCAGCACATACATTGGTTTTGTTTCTTAATCCATTCAGCTAGTCTGTGCCTTTTAACGGGAGAGTTGGGGCCATTTACATTCAATGTAACTATTGATAAGTAGTGACTTTGCCCTGCCATTTTCCCAAAGTTATTTCTAATATATGCTTTGAACATCTTGTGATCTTTTACTGGGAGGTTTTCTTCCTTTACCTTCTTTCGTATTGATGGCCGTGTTTCTGTGTTTCTGTGTATAACACATCTTTAAGCATCTGTTGCAGGGCTGGATGAGTGGTGACAAATTCTTTCAATTTCTGTTTGCTGTGAAAGATCTTTATTTCACCTTCATTCACAAATGAGAGCTTTGCAGGATATAATACTCTGGGCTGGCAGTTTTTCTCTCTTAGTACCTGGGCTATGTCTTGCCATTCCCTCCTAGCCCGTAGGGTTTCTGATGAGAAGTCTGCTGTGAGTCTAATTGGAGATCCTCTGAGAGTAATCTGACGTTTCTCTCTTGCACATTTTAGAATCTTTTCTTTATGTTTCACTGTGGTGAGTTTGGTTACAACGTGTCATGGTGAGGATCTCTTTTGGTCATGTTTATTGGGGGTTCTATGTGCTTCCTGTTCTTGATGTCTCTGTCCTCCAAACCTGGGAAGTTTTCTGCTAGTATCTCACTAAAAAGGCCTTCTAAACCTTTCAGAGTTCCCTTCAGGAACTCCTAGAACCCAAATGTTGGGTTTTTAATAGTATCCTATAGATTCCTAACAATACTTTTTAGATTTCTAATTTCCTCTTATTTTCTTTGGTTTGAGTGTACACTTTCCTGTGCTCTGTCTTCTAAGTCCAATATTCTCTATCTCACTGATTTTGTTTTTAAGGCTCTCAAATGTGTTTTTCATTTGTTCAAACAGTATTTTTCACTTTGTGTTTCTACGTGGGTGTAAACTGTTGAAATCTTTACTTAATATATGCTAAACTGATCTTCTGTATATAAAGAGAATTGAAAATGAATCTTGATGTGAATGTAAGGGGAGAGGGAGCAGGAAAGGGGAGGGTTGCGGGTGGGAGGGAAGTTATTGGGGGGGGGACATTGTAATCCATAAGCTGTACTTTGGAAATTTATATTCATTAAATAAAAGTTAAAAAAAGAAACTTATATAAATATACAATAGTCTAGATACACAGCCATTTTTAATTGTTTTAATAAAATATGTAAAGACTGGAAACGTATTAAGTAGAAAGAATCAGGATATATTTACAGTATTATACAACCAAACATGTTAGGGTATATCTAAAAGGTGGGACTACAATAGTAGTAATGATTAATTTGGGAGAGTGAGATAAATATTTCTTTGTTGTATTTTAGTCTTGTACCCTCTAGCTAAGAAAAACCTAAATGCATGATAAAAATGCTTATAAAAAACAAATAGTTATTACTCAAACTTGTTTTAAAATTACATGGAATAATTTGTTTAGCATGATTGGTCATTTGACAGGAAAAGGTATAACAGAGGTTGTACCTATTTCATTTGACCTGATTGGCCTAGTCCTATTTGGTTATTTTGGGGCTCTGAGGTAGTGGTGCTTTGAGAAAATACTCAGTCTTCTATTGCTACACAAGACTTTAAGGAGGTATATCAAAGACACAGAGTAAGATGGAAAAGAGTTTACTGTCTCATTTTCTCCTCACACCTTTGGGATAGAGGGTTAGGGAAGTGGGAATATTTGGTTTCACATTGTTACACTGAAGGCCAGACTCAACTTTTGGTACACATACTGCCAGTCTGAATTTGCTCCCTTCTTGTCCAACATTAAGTAAGTAGGTGATCTGTGGTTACTATGTTTTGTTTCTGTGTCTTATAAATTTTGGACCTTCATTAAAATTATAAAACCCTGGTTTTTTTTTTGTCAGTTTGATAGAGATCTTTAAAAAGGAAAATTGGCTATTCTTTTTTGTTTTAGTAGGAATTTTGTCAGTATTTTGTCGGTGTTTTAAAAAAATCTACTACAAATGTATATTTACATTATAATCTTTAAAGTTGTCTTAAATGAAAACCTTTTAATACTGGGTGCAATGATTACTTGTAATTTTTATTTTCTGTATACTTCTCTGTATGTTCCAAATTTACGGTCAGCATATCAGAAAAGCTCTAAAACTGAAAACAGCTTCTTAGGATTATTGCTTATGCAGAAATAGTACACTTTAGCCACAAGGTAAACTGTTCAATTAATTTTATTTGCATTGATTGGATTTCTGGGTTTCAGAGACTCAGCCCACTGTTCATTCATAAAGGTTCAAACACAATGAGAAAAGGGAGTAGAAGAAGGGTTGTGCTGGGTTGGGATAGGTCAGGGAAGCCCAGTGGCCATTTTCCCAAGATTGAGGTCACAGTGACATGAGGTTTACTGGACTTGAGTTACAGAAATATGTAAGAAAATCAAACGTGAGAGTGTAAGATGATGATAGGGTTTTTTTTTTATCTTTTATTTAATGAATATAAATTTCCAAAGTACGACTTATGGATTACAATGGCTTCCCCCCCCATACCGTCCCTCCCACCCACAACCCTCCCTTTTCCCACTCCCTCTCCCCTTCCATTCACATCAAGATTCATTTTCGATTATCTGAATATACAGAAGATCAGCTTAGTATACATTAAGTAAGGATTTCAACAGTTTGCTCCCACACAGAAACATAAAGTGAAAAATAATAGATGATTTTTTTTAAATGATGATGAAATCAGATCAGACCTATTGTCATGTTTAATCCCAGTGAGAGTCAAGTTGGGAGTTGATAATTTCTTTTTTTTTTTTTTACAGAGGGTCAGTTTAGTATACATTAAGTAAAGATTTCAACAGTTTGCACCCCCATAGAAACACAAAGTGAAATATATTGTTTGAGTACTCGTTATAGCATTAAGCCTCAATGTACAGCACATTAAGGACAGAGATCCTACATGAGGAGTAAGTGCACCGTGACTCCTGTTGTTGACTTTACAAATTGACACTCCTGTTTATGGCATCAGTAATCTCCCTCTGCACCAGTTATGAGTTTCCAAGGCTATGGAAGCCCCTTGAGTTCTCCGACTCTTATCTTGTTTAGACAAGGTCATAGTCAAAGTGGGGGTTCTCTCCTCCCTTCAGAGAAAGGTACCTCCTTCTTTGAAGACCTGTACTTTCCACTGGGATCTCACTCGCAGAGATCTTTTGCCAGAGTGTCTTGGCTTTCCATGCCTGAAATACTCTCATGGGCTTTTCAGCCAGATCCGAGTGCCTTTAGGGCTGATTCTGAGGCCAGAGTGCTATTTAGGACATCCGCCATTCTATGAGTCTGCTGAGTATCTCACTTCCCATGTTGGATCCCTCTCCCCTTTATTTATTCTATCGGTTAGTGTTAGCAGGTACTAGACTTGTTTATGTGCTCCCTTTGACTCTTAGTCCTTTCATTATGATCAATTGTGAACTGAAATTGATCACTTGGACTAGTGAGATGGCATTGGTACATGCCACCTTGATGGGATTGAATTGGAATCCCCTGGTATGTTTTTAACTCTACCATTTGGGGCAAGTCAGCTTGAGCATGTCCCAAATTATACATCTCTTCCCTCTCTTATTCCCACTCTTATGTTTAACAGGGATCACATTCAGTTAATTTTCAACACTTAAGAATAACTGTGTGATAATTACAGAATTAAACCAGTCATATCAAGTAGAACAGACAAAAAAACTACTAAGAGGGATAATGTATTAAGTTGTTCATTAACAGTCAGGGCTATGCTGATCAAGTCACCATTTCCCATAGTGTCCATTTCACTTCAACAGGTTTCCTTTTTGGTGTTCAGTCAGTTGTCACCGATCAGGGAGAACATATGGTATTTGTCCCTTTGGGACTGGCTTACTTCACTCAGCTTGATGTGTTCCAGATTCCTCCATTTTGTTGCAAATGACTGGATTTCATTGTTTCTTACTGCGGTATAGTGTTCTAAAGAGTACATATCCCATAATTTCTTTATCCAGTCTACCGTTGATGGGCATTTAGGTTGGTTCCAGGTCTTGGCTATTGTGAATTGTGCTGCAATAAACATTAGGGTGCAGACCGCTTTTTTGTTTGCCACTTTAAATTCCTTTGGGTAAATTCCAAGGAGTGGGATGGCTGGGTCGAACGGTAGGGTTATCTTCAGGTTTCTGAGGAATCTCCAGACTGACTTCCACAGTGGCTTGACCAGTTTGCATTCCCACCAACAGTGGGTTAGTGTCCCTTTCTCCCAACATCCTCGCCAGCATCTGTTGTTGGTAGATTTCTGTGTGAGACATTCTAACAGGGGTGAGGTGAAACCTCATTGTGGTTTTGATTTGCATTTCCCTGATTGCTAGTGACCTTGAACATTTTTTCATGTGCCTGTTGGCCATTTGGATTTCCTCTTTTGAAAAATGTCTGTTGAGGTCCTTGGCCCATCTCTCAAGTGGGTTGTTGGTTTTGTTTTTGTGGAGTTTCTTGATTTCTTTGTAGATTCTGGTTATCAACCCTTTATCAGTTGCATAGTTTGCAAATATTTTTTCCCATTCTGTCGGTTGTCTCTTCACTCTCCTGACTGTTTCTTTTGCAGTACAGAAACTTCTCAATTTGATGCAATCCCAATAGTTGATTTTGGCTTTGACTGCCTGTGCCTCCCGGGTCTTTTCCAGAAACTCTTTGCCTGTGCCAATATCTTAAAGGGTTTCTCCAATGTTCTCTAATAACTTGATGGTGTCAGGTCATAGATTTAGGTCTTTAATCCATGTTGAATGGATTTTTGTGTAAGGTGTAAGGTAGGGGTCTTGCTTCATGCTTCTGCACGTGGAAATCCACGTGTGAATGGGATTGATCTTAGCAGTTCTTTCTCAGTCATGGCATTGCTTGTGTAAACAAAGGCTGTTGATTTTTGTGCATTGATTTTATATCCTGCCACTTTGCCAAACTCCTCTATGAGTTCCAATAGTCTCTTAGTAGAGTTCTTTGGATCCTCTAAGTACAGAATCATATCGTCTGCAAAGAGGGATAGTTTGACTTCTTCCTTCTCGATTTGTATTCCTTTGATTTCTTTTTCTTGTCTGATGGCTCTGGCTAAAACTTCCAGAACTATGTTAAATAGCAGTGGTGAGAGTGGGCATCCCTGCCTGGTGCCAGATTTCAGTGGAAATGCTTCCAACTTTTCCCCATTCAATAGGATGCTGGCTGTGGGTTCTTTATAAATTGCTTTGATTATATTGAGGAATGTTCCTTCTATACCCAATTTGCTTAGAGTTTTCATCATGAAAGGGTGTTGAATTTTATCAAATGCTTTCTCTGCATCAATTGAGATAATCATATGGTTTTTCTTTTGCAGTCTGTTGATGTGGTGAATCACATTGATTGATTTGGGAATGTTGAACCATCCCTGCATACCAGGGATGAATCCCACTTGGTCTGGGTGGATGATTTTCCTGATGTGTTGTTGTACTCTATTGGCCAGAATTTTATTGAGGATTTTTGCATCTATGTTCATCAGGGATATTGGTCTGTAATTTTCTTTCAGTGCTGCATCTTTGTCTGGCTTAGGGATTAAGGTGATGCTGGCTTCATAGAAAGAATTTGGGAGGATTCCCTCTTTTTCGATTGTTCTGAATAGTTTGAGAAGAAATGGGATTAGTTCTTCTTTAAATGTCTGGTAGAATTCAGCAGTGAATCCATCTGGTCCTGGGCTTTTCTTTGTTGGGAGGGCCTTAATTACTGTTTCAATTTCTGTTTCAGTTATGGGTCTATTTAGGTTTTCTATGTCTTCATGGTTCAATTTTGGTAAATTGCATGTGTCCAGGAATCTATCCATTTCTGATAGGTTTTCCTGTTTGCTGGCATACAGGTCCTTGTAGTAATTTCTGATGATTCTTTTTATTTCTGTGGTGTCTGTTGTTAAGTTTCCTTTTTCATCTCTGATTTTATTGATTTGGGTCTTTTCTCTTCTTTTTTTAGTTAGTTGGGCCAATGGGGTGTCAATTTTGTTCATTTTTTCAAAAAAACAGCTTCTCGCTTGGCTGATTTTTTGTAATGTTTTTTTTTTGATTCAATCCTGTTAATTTCTTCTCTGGTTTTAATTATTTCTCTTCTCCTACTAGATTTGGGTTTGGTTTGCTGCAGTTTTTCTAGGTCCTTGAGATGCGCTGAAAGCTCATTTATTTGGTACCTTTCCGATTTCTTGATATAGGCACCTATTGCTATAAACTTGCCTCTCAATACTGCTTGCTGTATCCCAGAAGTTTTGATATGTTGTGTTGTTGTCTTCATTTACTTCCAGAAAGTTTTTGATTTCTCTTTTGATTTCTTGAATGACCCAGTGTTCATTCAGGAGCATGTTGTTCAGTCTCCATGTGTTTGCATACTTTCTGGGGTTTCCTGAGTTGCTAATTTCCAGCTTCATTCCGCTGTGGTCTGAGAAGCTGCATGGTATGATTCTAATTCTTTTAAATTTGCTGAGACTTGCTTTATGGCCTAGTATGTGATCAATCCTAGAGAAGGTTCCATGCACTGCTGAGAAGAATGTGAAGTCTGTAGATGTAGGGTTGAAAGTTCTGTAGATATCTGTTAGATCCATTTGGGCAATAGTGTCGATTAAATCTGCTGTTTCCTTGTTGATCTTCTGTCTGGATGATCTGTCTATTTCTGAGAGTGGAGTGTTGAAGTCCCCCAGTACTATTGTATTGGAATCTAAATCTCCCTTTAAGTCCCTTAACATATCTTTTAAATAGACCGGTGCCCTGTAATTAGGTGTATATACATTTATAATAGTTACATCTTCCTGTTGAATTGAACCCTTAATCATTATATAGTGTCCCTCTTTGTCTCTCTTAACAGTTTTTGTATTAAAGTTTATTTTGTCTGATATTAATATGGGTACACCTGCCTTTTTTTTGGTTTCTGTTGGCATGGAATATCTTTTTCCAACCTTTCCCTTTCAGTCTGCATGCCTCTTTGTTAGAGAGATGTGTTTCTTGTAGGCAACAAATAGTTGGGTTGTGTTCTGTGAGCCAGTCAGCCAAACGGTGTCTTTTAACTGAAGAATTCAGACCATTAATGTTCAATGTGACTATTGATACGTAGTGACTTTGCCCTGCCATTTTCCCGGAAATATTTTCTAGTATATGCTTTGAGCTTCCCATGCTCTTTTACTGGTAGGTGTTCTTCCTTTCCCTTCTTTCATATTGATGGCCGTGTTTCTGTGTTTCTGAGTGTAGCACATCTTTAAGTATCTTTTGCAGGGCCGGACGAGTGGCCACAAAGTCTTTCAATTTCTGTTTGCTATGAAAGGTCTTTATTTCACCTTCATTCACAAATGAGAGCTTGGCAGGATATAATATTCTGGGCTGGCAATTTTTCTCTCTTAGCACCTGTGCTATGTCTCGCCATTCCCTCCTAGCCTGTAGTGTTTCTGATGAGAAGTCTGCTGTGAGTCTGATTGGAGATCCTCTGAGAGTAATCTGACGTTTCTCTCTTGCACATTTTAGGATCTTTTCTTTATGTTTCACTGTGGTAAGTTTAATTACCACGTGTCGTGGTGAGGATCTCTTTTGGTCATGTTTATTGGGGGTTCCATGAGCTTCCTGTACTAGGATGTCTCTGTCCTTCTCCAAACCTGGAAAGTTCTCTGCTAGTATCTCACTAAAAAGGCCTTCTAATCCTTTCTCTCTCTCCATGCCTTCAGGAACTCCTAGAACTCGATTGTTGGTTTTTTTAATAGTATCCTGTAGATTCCCAACAATATTTTTTAGATTTGTAATTTCCTCTTCTTTTCTTTGGTTTGACTGTATGTTTTCCTGTGCTCTATCTTCTAATTCCGATATTCTCTCTTCTGCTTCACCCATTCTGTTTTTACAGCTTTCTAATGTGTTTGTCATTTGATCTATTGAGCTCTTCATTTCATTCTGATTTCTCTTCACTATCACACTTTCCTTTTCTACTAGTTTCTGAGTTTCATTTTGATTCTTCCTTAAAATTTCATTTTCACGAGAGAGATTTTCAATCTTGTCCAATAAGGATTTCTGTAGTTCAAGGATTTGCTTTTGAAAACTTCTAAACGTTCTTATCATAAATTTTTTGAAATCCGTATCTTGCATTTCTTCTATCTCATCATCTTCATAATCTTGGTTTGGGGTGTTTTGTTTATTTGGAGGCATCATAGTGTCATCGTTGATCTTGTTCCCTCGATTTCTGTGTTTGTTACTTGGCATAGTTAATTCTTCTTGCGTCACTGTGCGTTTTTTTTTTTTATTTTATTTTATACTATGTCCATGTTAAGTGGACTGCCTGCTGTTGGAGGAGCCTTGGAGGCCTGAGATGGGTGCGGGCTGAGAGCTCTGCTTGGTTCTTCCTGGTTAAGGGTGTGCAAAGGTGACACCCTCAGGTTATGTGTGGTAAATCTCTCTCTTTAAATTTATTTATTTATTTATTTATTTATTTATTTTATTTATTCAGGGGGTAAGTAACACCGCACCGCACGGCTGTGCAGAATTGATGGTATTTAGCTTCCAGTCTCTGGCTTATACCCCCAGAGTCCCTTTAGGCTCCTCTGGACTCCCACTGGGTTGCCTAGGCTACTGAATTGTAGTGACTCAGTTCCTTAGCTCTCCCAGTTGATATGTAAATCCAGAGAGGGGGCCTGCTCTTTGTCTCTTGGGAATTCTTCAAGCCTTGGGGCCTTGCAACCTTTGCAAGGTTAGGGGGAAGAGAAACCCCGAAGGTATTTTTTTCCTTCTTTCCGGTAGTGAGTTTGCTGCACTTTCCGGCCCCCCTCTAGATTTGGGATTGTATAACTAGAAATTTTGAAAACAAAATTGTTCAAGGAAATTTTCCAAGTTGCTTTCAGTCTGAGTCAATACTGTCATTTTATTTGAGAGCACTAATACACGATGTGGAAGACAGGAGTGTGCAGTTGATGTCAGAGGCACTAGAGTAAGGTATGGAGCAGAAAGCTGATGCAAACCTTGCCTGGACAAGAGTATTCCATTTATGGAATCTTTTTTTTTTTTTTTTGACAGGCAGAGTTAGACAGTGAGAGAGAGAGAGAGAGAGACAGAGAGAAAGGTCTTCCTTCCATTGGTTCACCCTGCAAATGGCCGCCACGGCTGGCACTGCGCCAATCCAAAGCCAGGAGCTAGGTGCTTCCTCCTGGTCTCCCATGCAGGTGCAAGGCTCAAGCACCTAGGCCATCCTCCACTGCCCTCCCGGGCCACAGCAGAAAGCTGGCCTGGAAGAGGAGCAACCAGGACGTAATCCGGCGCCCAACCAGGACTAGAACCCGGGGTGCCAGCACCGCAGGTGGAGGATTAGCCAAGTGAGCCATGGCACCGGCCCATTTATAGAATCTCTGAAACTAATCAAAAGTGATCCATAAATGCATGCTGTTCAGCATGCTGGTTTCCAGGCAAAATAAATGTTGAGCTGATGAATTTAGTTATAACTTAGCATTAGCTTGCTGCACTGTCCAGGAAGAAAACTTTTCTGTGAAAACTTACAATATGATTCTTAAAATTAAGTGAAAAATTTGTTTGGTTCATAGCAATTTCAGAGATAAATAATATGCTTTGGTTAAATAATATAAAGTTTCTATTTATATCAACATTGATTTATAGTTCAATTAAATCACTTAATTTTATATAAACTGGTTGAAAGAAAAGTGAAATGTTATAACTTTTGGGTAAATATTTCTGAGAAATCAAAATTATAATGTGAGAGGTGGTACGTGAGTAGACTAGGCTCGTCAAAGCTGCACATTGTGATTAGACTCCTTAGTTCTGGAGCTTTAATTCAAGGTTTGTTTTCCCTCTGACAATATTTTGTTGACAAAATATTGATAACTCTTTGGATTTCAGTATCAAATATATATTTAAAGTATACTGACTTAAGACCAGATTTTTAAGTGTATAACTAAAATGAAATATTTTAAAAAGTGATTTAGGGAAACCCATGTTAAGTCAGTAAGTATTTTAATTTGGCTTTATTTAATCAAAAAGGCACTTAAGTAATTTTATTTGGCTAAAATGTGCTTGTGAATAAGATGACAAATATGTTACATAATTATTTTTAGAAAAAGCTAATACTTGATGTTTTTTAAAAACAGTGTTAAATAAGATATTATATAGGCACTGTGTATGTGTACAGTAGTTATTTTCAATTTGACAAAATAATGGTTTATTTTTTTTAAGATGTTTTTAATTTATTTGTAAGGCAGAGTTACAGAGAGGAGAGACAGAGAGAGGTCTTCTGTCCTCTGTTCCACTTCCCAAATGGTCACAATGGCCAGGGCTGAGCCAGGCCAAGCCAGGAGCCTGGAACTCCATATGGCTTTCTGAAGTGTATGGCAGGGGCCCAGATACTTGGGCCATCTTCTGCTATGATCCCAGGCATATAACATGGATCTGAAGTGGAGCAGCAGGGACTTGAACAAGTACTCATATGGGATTCTGGCTCGTAAGTGAGGCTTAACTCACCTTGCCATAATGCCAGCGCCAATGTAATGGTTTAATATTGTCTCATGCATTTCATCTACTCATTATTTTTTACTTTATTTATAGACTAGGAAATTCTTTTTTAATTTTCTAATTTTATTTTCCCAATTTTCAAAGGACCAACTCAATATAGAGAAAAGAGGACTACTATGATAGTGCCTATTGCTTTTCTTCATGAATGATAAGTACTTTTAAAAGCAGACTTTGTATTTACTGATAATAAAACTAGCAGTAATAGGCACTATGACTGAGTACTTGTGAAGTGCCAGTGTCTCAGCTCATAACATGCTATGAAGTAAGTACTTCTGACACCAGGAAGAAGCAAACATAGAAACCTTTCACCCCTGTTGGTACTGAATTACTCTTATCTACAGGAGTATTATACTGTTGGTAAATTATTTTAAAATATTTATTTGTTTTACTTGAAATGCAGTTACAGAGAGGGAGAGGCAGAGGCAGAAAGAGAGAGAAATTTTCCAACTGTTGGTTCATTCTGCAAATTGCAGCGATGGCTGGAGCTGGGCTAATCCAAAGCCAGGACCAAGGAGCTTCTTCCCGGTCTCCCATGTGAGTGCAGGGGCCCAAGGACATGGGCCATATTCCACTGCTTTCCCAGGCCATAGAAGGCAGCTGGATTGGAACTATAGCACCCAGAACTCAAACAGGTGCCCATATGGTATGCTGTCACTGCATATAGTTGCTTAACCCACTACACCACAGCACCTACTACAACTGTTGGATAATTTTTATGAAATTGTAATGCCCATGTGTAAAATCAACAAATAAAAATAAAGTAATTTTAATGAAAAATACATAGGATTTTGAATGTTCAAGCACATCTACTTTAGAAGACAGTGAACTAGTAAGATATTTTCGTATGTACGACATACGTATCAGCATATATGCTTATATGTTAGTGGAATCATCATGAATATAAGTTACTAATGTCATGTGTCTGTTGAAATTATGACATAAAAACCATAAGTGATATTACCCTTAGTAACATGATTTACCAATAAAATTCAGTTTAAAAAATGAATGGCAAAATTGTAGTAGGTTTTTGAGTAAGAAATAATTATCCTTTTTTTTTTCTTGGTAACAGCTTGCCTCAAAAATTAGCACATATATCACCATTTCTACGTGAATATTTGGTGCTGTATCTTTGGGATTCCTTTTTTGAGTTTAATTCAGCTGTGTAGTATTGTCTTCCAAATTCTCACAGTCTCTGGCATCCCCTCTTTCCTACCAGCTTTGGTGACAAAGAAAACAGGAGCATGTATTTTCAACACTCTAGGCAGTGGTAACAGCTCCTTTTTAGTATCACTGAGTAAAGCAGTTTTAGCCAGATTACAGAAACAAAAAGTGATAGAGTTGGCATTTGTACCTTGTCTTTCTACTGTGTCTAAGGCAACATTGTCGTGTTTCTGTTGGATCACGATAGACTGTGCACCCTCCTATGTCAGTTCATGGATTGGCCATTCCCACTTCAGCTCGCCTCTTTCCCATTTCTTCCTATTTCATGTCCTGGAGGTGGAGAAGCTTTAGTCTTTTAGATGAACTGGTTTATAAAACCAAAATGGTTGTAAGTTAACATAGATTGGGGCTGGTGCTGTGGCACAGAGGATTAGAGTCCCAGCCTGTAGTGCCGGCATCCCATATGGGCACCAGTTCAAGTCCCAGCTGCTGCACTTCTGATCCAGCTCTCTGCTGTGGGCTGGGAAAGTAGTAGAAGATGGCCCAAGTCCATGGACCTCTGCACCCACATGGGAGACCTGGAAGAAGCTCCTGGCTCCTGGCTTTGGATCAGCTCAGCTCTGGCCATTGTGGCCATTTGGGGGAGTGAACCACCGGATGGAAGACCTCTCTCTTTGGCTCTACCTCTCTTTGTAACTCTGTCTTTCAAAATAAGATAAAATAAAATAAATCTATTTTAAAAAGTTAACAGATTATAATTACCACTTATGTTCTTGATTCCTGCTTCTATCTGTGGTTTACATAATTAAATATCTCCAGTATTTGAAATAATAGCCAAAAGACTGACGTTTGAGCACTTCTTCCTATTAATAAATACTTTATAATCTGTTCAGACATAAATTTTAAAATTTAAGGATGAATTTAAAAGTGTTTGGGCCTGACATTGTGGTGCAGTGGTTTAAAACTGGCTCCTGTAAGGTTAACATACCTTGGGTGCACTGGTTCCAGTCATGGCTTCTCCACTTCTTATCCAGCTCCCTGATAATGCACTGGGAAAGCAGCAGCAGATGACCCAGGTGCTTGGGACCCTGCTACTCAGTGGGGAGACGGGATGAAGCTCTTGACTCCCTGCATGGGTCTGACCCAGCCCTAACCATTATTACCATTTGAGGAGTGAACCAGCAAATGGAAGATCTTTTTTCTCCCTTTCTTTCTCTTTAACTCTGCCTTTCAACTAAAAAAAAAAAAAGTTTTTAATTTATAGTTTGTGTGAGTACTAAATAGAGACTGACTACTCACAGATGACATTTCTTTCTAAAGTAAAATAATATTTTTGTATTTTTATGAATGCATAGAGAAAACTTATAGAAATGACAATTTTCAGTGACTCATTGTGACAGTTATTTTTTATATTAACAGAATAAAAATTATTTTATTGATTTCTTATTTAAACAAATATGTTCTTAGAGAAATTTGTAAACTATGTTAAATGTATTGTTATCTGACCATATTTTATATTCTTGAGGTTTAAATGGCTCCATTACACCTGACTTCTCAGGCGGGGTTTGTAACTGAAAATCACTAAAAATACGAATATTAGTTACTGTGAGGAGGATGGTGTGTAGCCTTTGCAGATTTCTTTTCTTTTTTTTTAAGATTTATTTATTTATTTGCAAGTCAGAGTTACACAGAGAGAGGAGAGGCAGAGTGAGAGGTCTTCCATCCGATGGTTCTCTCCCCAATTGGTCACAATGACTGGAGCTGCACTGATCCAAAACCAGGAGCTTCTTCCAGGTCTCTCACGCAGTGCAGGGGCCCAAGGACTTGGGCCATCTTCTACTGCTTTCCCAGGCCACAGCAGAGAGCTGGATGGGAAGTGGAGCAGCTGGGACTAGAACCTACAACCGGTGCCCATATGGGATGCTGGAGCTTCCGGCCAGGGTGTTAACCCACTGTGCCACAGAGCCACTGACCTGCTGGTGCCCAAGGCGAAGGTAGGAGGAGATGCGCACACTCACATTCCTGCAGCCTCTGCTCACACTGGACCCTCAGACTGCACTGTGACTCACACATAGTAAGCTGGCATTTTAAGAAATAAAGAGTTTGAATAACTTAGCTGGTAGATTGAGGCAAAGGCATTGACACATTCTTTGTTCTTAATTTTTTGTTTAAATGGTGGTTCTTTCAGTAAGATTAGCTATTTGTGAAAACTGAGAGAAAACGAGTGAAACGTGATAAGGCAGCTTACTTAAGTGTTTTACTTAATTTGCAGAGGAATAGTTAAGTTATTCCCGGCATGTGAAATACCAGCATCCTACACAATTAGGCACTCAGGAGACTACTACTGCTTAAGACCCTGGCCTTTTCAGAGGCTCTTGTGGCAATTATTTTTGGTATTAACAGAATAAAAATTACTTTATTGAGTTCTTATTTCAACAAATATGTTCCTTAGAAAAATCTGTAAGCTATATTAAATATATTGTTATCAGACCATATGGCATAATTGTATTATACAACAGTTTCTAAGTAGTGTGGAGCATATCTGGACTCCCATGTTTTCCTAGTTTTTTGGGGGTATGGATAGTCCAGAAAAAAAATCTTCAGTCTGCTCTAGAAATTTTTCATGTGTATTTATTGTGGTAATCTAGCATTTTATGTAAATATTTAAGAATTACATGACATTGGAGATAAGAAATAACTTTTCATCAAAATGTAGGTGAATTGGTAACACTGACATGGCTGGTAGAAATATAAATTGGTATAGGATTATTTGGGGGGGGGGGTTGGGAGAAGTGTCATAGGTACGTCTTAAATGTGTGTTATTATTCAAACCTAAACACCAGAGCTCAGGACTTTGTTGTAAATTTTAACACTAGTTTTTCATAATAGCAAAACACTACAAATAACTAAGTGACACAGAGGGATGACTAAATTATACAACTCGAGGTAATGAGCATCCTTACTTTAAAACTACTGTGTGCAACTAGGATTTTTGAGGCTCTTGGAGAGGTTTGAATATGGCCTGGGCATGAGATGAACTGTTGTTAATTTTACTGGATATGATCAGAGGTGGTTTAAATGGGTAGTTTACTGGTGGTTTAAAAAAAATCTATCCAAGATACATAAACAAAACAGGGACCTCTGGGATAGTGACACAGTAGCTGATTGGGATGCCAGCATCTCCTATCAGAATCCTGGCTCCACTTACAATCCAGCTTCCTTCTAATGTGCATCAAGGAAGGCAGAAGATGATGGCCAAAGTGCTTGTGTCTCTGGCTTCCACCTGGGAGACCCTTACTGAGTTCTAGGCTCCTGATTTTGGTCTGGCCCAGCCCCAGCTATTGCCAGCTCTGGGGGAGTGAGCCAGAAGATGGAAGATATCATTCTCCCTTTCAAATATATACAAAGAAAGAAAGGTTATATAAGTGTTTGAATACCACAAATGGAATAATGAAAAAATAGTTTAACAATAACAAAACAACAAAGTCAGGGAGGAGATAGGTGAAGCAAGATTGCAAAAGACTGCAGTGATTGGAGTTCCATGATAGGATGGGGATAAACTGATCTCCCTACTTTGGACTTTATGAAAAAAGTTAAATAAAAAGATAGCAGCATAGAAATATATAAATTAGGCCAGCGGCGCAGCTCACTAGGCTAATCCTCTGCCTTGCGGCACCCGCACATCGGATTCTAGTCCCAGTCGGGGCACCGGATTCTGTCCCGGTTGCCCCTCTTCCAGGCCAGCTCTCTGCTGTGGCCCGGAATGCAGTGGAGGATGGCCCAAGTGCTTGGGCCCTGCACCCCATGGGAGACCAGGAGAAACACCTGGCTCCTGCCATCAGATCAGCGCGGTGCACCGGCCACAGCTCACCGGCCACAGTGGCCACTGGAGGGTGAACCAACAGTAAAGGAAGACCTTTCTCTCTGTCTCTCTCTCTCACTGTCCACTCTGCCTGTCAAAAAAATATGTGTATATATATATATATATACACACACACACACACACACACATTAACACAGAAGGAGATGGTTCATGGTATTTTAATTTTTTAAATTTATTTGACAGATAGAGTTAGAGATAGTGAGAGAGAGAGAGACAGAAAGAAAGGTCTTCCTTCCATTGGTTCACCCACCAAATGACTGCTATGGCCAGGTCTATGCAAATCTGAAGCCAGGAGTCAGGTGCTTCCTCCTGGTCTCCCATGCAGGTACAGGAGCCCAAGCACCTGGGCCATCCTCCACTGCCTTCCCAGGCCACAGCAGAGAGTTGTACTGGAAGAGGAGCAACTGGGACTAGAACCTGTCACTCATATGGGTTGCTGGTGCCGCAGGCGGAGGATTAACCTAGTGAGCCATGGCACCGGCCCTGGTTCCTAGAATTTTAAGTGAACAAAATACAATATGAAGTTTTTCTATGTTGTGGTAATACGGTTCCTCCCTTTACACTTTATATTTATTTATTACAAAAAATAATTAAAACCATACACTAAGAATGCTTGTGTGGTTGTATCTCATCAGTGTGATCACAACTATGTTCATGTTCCTTTTCTTGGCCTCTTATTCTTGGATGCCTGCCTTGACTATGTTTACTTGTGTTTTACAAAGGTTCAGGAAAGAATATCCTCAATAGGAGCAGAAGGGTAGATCACTTAGCCTTATGTGGAGCTTGCTCTTTGCCAGGAGATAAGCTCCCAGGTTTATAGTGCTTCCCTTTCTCTGCCCTCTGTTGGGTGTGAGCCTCACCCTGTTCATGAACTGCAAGAGCCTTCTTGGTCTTTGCAACAAGAAGGGGATTTCAGATAGGAAACCAGTATGTATTTGCCAGAGAATTGCTGTTAGGCAGCACTTTTAGAGGCAGATGGATAAGAATACTGGTTAACTTAGCCATATTTACAAACTCGTTTATTTCTCTTTTTTTAAATTTATTTTATTTATTTGAAAGGCAGAGTTACAGAGAAAGAGGTCTTCCAGCCACTGCTTCACTCCCCAAATGGTAGCAATGCTGGTGGTAGCTTCTCCAAAGCCAGGAAGCCAGAGCTTCTTCTGGGTCTCCCACATGGGTGCAGGGGCCCAAGAAGTTGGGCCATTCTCCACTGCTTTCCCAGGTGCAGTAGCAGGGAGCTGGATTGGAAAAGGAACAGCTGGGACCTGAACCAGTGCCTATATGAGGTGCCAGCATTGCAAGTGGCAGCTTAATCTGCTATGCCACAATGCTGGCTCCCAAACTCATTTATTTAAGGCTACTTTATCATATTACTCTACTTAAAATTTTCCATTTCTTTTGTTTAATTTCTTATCCTTCACCCCTTTCTGGTAGAGCCCCAACCTGTTAGCATTCCCCCTTTCATATTTTTGCACACCGGTTTTCCATTGTGCTGTATTAATGTTTTTTCATTTCATTTAGTATGAATATTACATCTCATTACATAGCTAATTTCTCTTTAGAACTAGATTGTGAACCTTGTTATGTCAGAGACTTGTTGCATGTTATGTGTCTCCAACTCTTACTGTTACTTGTATAAAAAGAGCTCAGGAAATACCGGATAGTTAAGTAAACTTTCCTGTAGGGTCAGCCACATTTCTATCATAGTCAGGACATATTAAAGGTATTCTTTCATGCAGATACCTTAGTTAAAATAGATCTATTGCAGACAACCTAATGGCTCTGGCTAAAATTTCCAGTAGTATATTGAAAAGAAATGGTGAGAGTGGGCATCCCTCTCTGGTACCAGATCTCAGTGGGAATGCTTCCAACTTTCCCCCACTCAATAGGATGCTGGCCATGGGTTTGTCATAAATTGCCTTGATTGTGTTGAAGAATGGTCCTTTTATACCCAATTTGCTTAGAATTTTCATCATGAAAGGGTGTTGTACTTTATCAAATGAGAAGAGAATGTCTGATTCGTACAATCATTTGTCAACAACTGAGTGTTGAGCACAGAGCTGTCTCGGGGTACATGCTGAGCCCTCTTAAGACCTCTCAAACCTCCCAATCTAGAGTGGCATTTTTCAGTGTGGTGACTACCAGAATTATTTTCATGGTTCCATTGGACCAAGTTTCAGCATAATTGGACATTAAGTTGTCTTCCTGAAAATAGTGTTTGGAAGCTCATAAGAAAATTAGATTACAGGAAAGTTAAAATATTGCAGTTTATCTCTCTAGCCAGCCTACTGTGGACTATTGATGAGGCACAAAAGGTGGGGAACAAGTTCAGGAAGAAGGAACAGTGTTTATGAAGATAAAGCAATGGAAAATGGCATGATGTAGTAAGGAAATCTGTTTACTTAGAAATGGCTGGGGCCATAAATGTACTGTAGCAGGTAAAACTGCTGCCTGCAAAGCTGCCATCTTATATGGATGCTGGTTTGTGTCCTGGCTACTCTACTTCCAATCTAGCTCCTTGCTAATAGCCTGGAAAAGGCATCAGAATTTGGCCTAAATATTAGGGACCCTGGCAACCATGTGGAAGACCTGAGTGAAGATCCTGGTTTAGGACTGGCAGAACACTGGCCATTTTGACTCTGTGACTAGTGAACCAGTAGATGCAAGATATCTCTGTCCTTCTTTTCTCTCGCTCTCTTTCTCTATAACTCTGACTTTCAAAATAAATATATCATTTAAAAAGGCACATGGTTTGGGAAGGGTGTGGATTGTAGTGGCATGGATATAGGTTGGAAGCAAAGCCAGACCCAATGGGTCTTACACTGCATACTCACGGCTTTACAAAAATCAGCTCAGGAATTTTGGGATCTCTACAGTATTGATGGAAGGATAGTGTGACCAAATGGGTCATTTCTCACCCCTTTAGCCCCTTTAGCCCCTTTAGCCCCTTTAGCTGGCAGTGGTGTGCATTAAGAGTGGGAAGTATAGGTTTGTACGAATGAGAGTATCTGGGAACTCATCAGACCCATTGGAGCATAAGGAAGCTCAATTGAGAAGCTGATATAGGTGCTGTTGAGAGGATGGGATCAAGTAAGTGGGAGTGAGGATACCTCCTCATGTGTGATGGTTACTTTTGAAATGAGGAAACATGAAAAGGAAAATTCCTCTGAGTGTGTGGAGTGAGGGACGAAAGCCTTGGGAACGACTCAATGACTTCTCAATAGGGAAACTGAGTGACTAGTCCTATAGCAGAGTGGGGGTATTGTGGAGCACTGGGCGTGAAAAGGATGGAGATTGAGCCTGATTTCAGCTGGTGAATGGGATTCCTCCACGTCATCCAAGGTAGTGGGCTGGTGGGTCTAGAGTTCCGTATGAGCCTGCTGGTAGCTAGGTGCTGCTGATGTTTGGACTGTCAAGTGCACAGTGATGAGAACTGGCAGTACCACTGGCCTTCAATTCGCTATAACCAAAGTGCCCCTAGGATTCAGGCAAAAGTAAAAGTGTGAGAAAAAAACATTAGTTTATTTAAAAGAAACAATAATCCAATAGACAAAAGAAATCTGCAAAATTTAAAAAATTTAAAAACAATTGTAAAACATTCAACATTTGCAATGCCATTTGAGGCAACCTCTTTTTCCATGCATCTAATACATGTGTTATGATGTGGTCTCAGGCATTCCTGAAGTATCCACAATGGCTGAGTTCAGAAAAGATATTTTTTCTTTGGGAGAACTACAGTTCAGTTCATTCCTTGTTCCTTGGGTCCTTCCAGAGCACCTCTTCTCCACGTCGAGAAACTCAGCAAATGCAGATGTAGAGTTTCTGCAGTGTTGAGATGTGTCACCCTCTGACAATATTCTGGAGGAGGTCAGGGCCAGTCCTTCTATAGTATCTTGGCACTGGCAGCTCTCTGCCTTCTCTGGGCACTGGCGTTCAATGCCTTTTCTGCATAGCAGCATTCCATGCTGCCTCCAGGCAACAATGTCCCCATGGCACAGCACTGCCCTTCTGGGTTCAATCCCAACTGAAGTGCTGACTCATGTGCCTAGCTTCTCAGGCTTTAGCCTGACCGAAGCTGTTTGAGAGAAAAGGGTCTGCCATCATGTTGCAAGCATAGCAGGCAGAAGCTTGATGAATTTTCCTCTGCTTGACAAGCATGGCATGTGGCTGGGTCCCTTGGCCTTCTGCCATATCTGGGCAGTGGCTGCTCTCTACTCTTTCTTCCTGTGGCATGTCAGTGCCATCACTGGGAAGCAGCATTCCATGCCATCTCCATGCAGTGACATGCACATGTGACTCCACTGCCCGCCTGGCTCTTTCTGGGTCTTCAGGCACTAACACATGTGCCCAGCTTCTCAGGACCTACCCCAGTACTGAAGCTGCCTGAAAAGTGTCCAGGAAAGAGTTCACCATCGCATGAAAGACCTAGGAGGTAAAGGACTGATGAGTCTGCTGAAATGATTGTGGACTGACTCAGATACCTCTCCACCTTAAAGCAGATGCCACAATCAGAATCCCCCTTATCTGTCTCAGGTCTTGTGCCAGGACCACGGACCAAGTACAGACCAACTACTCTCCTGATGAGCAGAATGAAGGCATGTTTTTCCATATCCTTACCTTAATTTTCAGTAGTCCTGCTGTCAACTCTGAGCTTAAGGACCATGTACCCATGAGAAGGCACTCGCAGGTATGGAGGCTGATTGTAGGCTTCTTATAGACAGGAGAGGATGTGAAGAGCCTGTTAGGAAAAAGGACATCATTATTGGCACCTCTCATTCTGAAAAGGACTAAGAGTTGAAGATGAAGGTGATACCTAGATAACAGGAGGATTACTGAGATCTTGTCATCATGGAAAGGGTCCTACAGGGATCTCAGTTTGTCTTCATCATACACTCCTTTTCCCCACCAGGACATGTTGCTGAGAAGTCACTGACCTTTCTTGTCTGAAGTGTGCCAGAAATATCCAGGCACATCAAGAAGGTAAGATCTCGAAGTCAAGAGCTGAGAATCTGCAGGTCTGGGCTGCGGTGGGTGACAGTGAAGAACAGAGACCTGAGAACTAGTAAGAGGGGCTGGGAGGAGGAGTCGGGGCCCAGACAGAGGAGAAGCAGGAAAGGGGAGCCAGACGAACAGAGCGGTGAGTGGGTGACTTGGAGGGAACAGAGGCCAGGGTGCGCTTGGAGGTCTGGGAGGTCTTGGAGGTAGGAATGTCCTTGTGAGAAGAGATGCTGGTCAGAGCAGGGAGACGGGCAGGGCAGGCAGCTGAAGATTTCTTGTGCTGGAGGACAGGCTTAGGTTTGCCAGAGGGAGGAGCCAGGTGAGGCAGGCAGGTTGGGAAACAGGAATCTGAAGGAGCAGGACTGTGAGGCTGGGGATGACGCAGGAGAATCGGAGGTAGCTTTTTTGTCATTTTCAGCAAAAATGCTTCTAGTTACTCATCTGGCCAAAGAGAGTCAAAATGAGTAACTGGACACATGCCTAAGACTACGCCCACTTTTATCTCCTACACCACCACCCCCAGGTTATTGCATCACAGAATGCCCCTTATGACGTGTGTGTGCCCCTCCCCTTTGATGCAGTGGGGAGCCCCTCTCCCACCAGGGACACAAACCCAGGGGCTAGGTGGAAGAGTGATCATGGCAGATAGCAAAGAGAAGAAATGAGACTGTAATGCCATCCTCTGCCCTTGGGACTGGATGTACGTTTGTCCAATACATATACAGTTGTAAGAGCTAGGATAGTGTTAGGGAGTGGGCCTACAAGGTAGTTTTGCAGCAGTAATTAGGAAATGAAAAGAAATCAGTGCCCACATCTGTTGAACTTACCTTTTCCAAGTAGGATTATGAGTGAATCAAAGAAAAGATGCTGTATCCATGCTAGGAATGAGAAGGACATTGAAATTTACAGAGGGAACCATTGGAGGCAGGCTGTGCATTACAAAGCAGTGTGAATCAATTTTGGGCCAAAAAGAGAGGACATAAAAAAAGTAAGGGCAGAGTGTCCCAGATCACTGGAATGTAGCAAGCTCCCACCCGAGCTCCTGCACAGGATCTAACAGGGCTGCTTTGGAACATGGCTTCACCTTGTGTGGCTCCCCTCTGTGGCCCCTTGGTTTGTTGCCTGACTCTGAGCTGGAACCAACAACACAGCACCAATGTTGAGGTTGACTGCCCATTGCTGTGTGCCTACTGACTATCTGGATTGTGGTGCTCACTTGATCTCCCCAATAAAAACATTTTATCTATGTATGAGGAATATCTTTGGTTAGAATCTTGAGTCATACTTCCATTTTCACTGGAAATGTATTTAAGGTTTATTCCTTTTTCTCACTTCATCTACCACTAAGTAATATACACAGTCTAGGGCCAACCTAGTATGTTCCCCCTCATGGAAGACATCTTTTGACCCTCAAAGTATTTATTTATTTATTTATTTATTTATTTATTTATTTTGACAGGCAGAGTGGACAGTGGGAGAGAGACAGAGAGAAAGGTCCTCCTTTGCCATTGGTTCACCCTCCAATGGCTGCCGCGGCCGGCGCGCTGCAGCCAACGCACCGCGCTGATCCAATGGCAGGTCTCCCATGGGGTGCAGGGCCCAAGCACTTGGGCCATCCTCCACTGCACTCCCTGGCCACAGCAGAGAGCTGGCCTGGAAGAGGGGCAACCGGGACAGAATCCGGCACCCCTACTGGGACCAGAACCCGGTGTGCCGGCACAGCAGGTAGAGGATTAGCCTAGTAAGCCAGGGCGCCAGCCCTATTTTTGTTTGTTTGTTTATTTTTTTCTTTGCAAAGTATTTTTGATAATTTTAATTTTCATTATTTAGCTCAAACAAAGGAGGGTTGACATTTTCACAGTTTGAAAATATCAGTTTTAAATATTTTTTTTATTTGAAAAGCAGAGAGTGTGTGTGTGTGTGTTCATGCTAGAGCAAGCACTTGGGCATAATGAAATCTGCTTTAATCTCTCAACTCCCAATTTTACCAGGTCTAGATTGGCTGAAAACAGGACTGTGGGACTCAATCTAGGTTTCCCATTGGGTGGAAGTGACCTAATGCTTTAATATCACCCTCTGCCCCCAGGGTACACATTTGTAAAAATCTGGAATTGGGAGCTTCCCCAGGACATGAGCCGACTCTCTAACATGGAAATTGTACATCCAAAATGCCATTTAAGCCCTGTGCCAAACATATGTGCCCTTTATCACTCCTCACTAGAACATCTTTAGTTCTAACAAAATCAAAATTATTCTTTGTAAATGTTCTTTTGTTAAACTTGGATATGAGTTTCTATTACATTTATTCAGTTTGGTCTTCAAAGACACAAACTGATTATACCTAAAGGTCTTTCTTATATATTTACCATTTTCAGTAATTTTTCACATTTTTGTGATTGATTTATTTGAAAGACGATTACTAAGAGAGAACAAGATAAAGAAGTCTATCTTCCATTCACTGTTTTACCCTGTGTGTGGTCATGCCATTCCTGATTACCATTGTTCCTCGTTCCTACCCCCATCTGAGCAAGCACTCCTGCAGTCTCTCATTTTAAGCGCTGGTTAGTCAATGATGGGTAAGATCCCCTGGGGGACAACCTAAGACAGGCACAGCTGCACATGGAAACCACATGGAAACAAGGTTAACAATGGTATGGCCAAGAATCATACCTCCCGTTGCTCAAAAACAAATGAAAAGGGGGAAATGGGTGGAATGAGAAGGCCATGCCAAGATGACCACTGGCAATGGAGCCTGCCTGGCAACAGGCTGTGATTGGTTAGGGCATAAACCGCCCCTTGACCAGATTGGCTACCTTGGCTATTTTTTTTTAACTTTATTTAATGAATATAAATTTCCAAAGTACAGAATATGGATTACAATGGCTTCCCCCCCATAACGTCCCTCCAACCTGCAACCCTCCCCTTATACACTCCATCTCCCCTTCCATTCACATCAAGATCCATTTTCTATTCTCTTTATATACAGAAAATCAGTTTAGCATACATTAAGTAAAGATTTCAACAGTTTGCTCCTACACAGAAACATAAAGTGAAAAATACTGTTTGAGTACTAGTTATAGCATTAAATCTCAATGTACAGCACACTAAGGACAAAGATCCTACATGAGGAGTAAGTGCACAGTGACTCCTTTTGTTGTGTTAACAAATTGACACTCTTGTTTATGGCATTAGTAATCACCCTAGGCTCTTGTCATGAGCTGCCAAGGCTATGGAAGCCCCCTGGGTTCACTGACTCTGATCATATTTAGACAAGGCCATGGTCAAAGTGGAAGTTCTCTCCTCCCTTCAGAGAAAGGTAGCTCCTTTGATGACCCATTCTTTCCACTGGGATCTCACTCGCGGAGATCTTTCATTTAGTTTTTTTTTTCCCCCCCCAGAGTGTCTTGGCTTTCCATGACTGGAATACTCTCATGGGCATTTCAGCAGGATCCGCATGCCTTAAGGGCTGATTATGAGGCCAGAGTGCTGTTAGGACATTTGCCATTCTATGGGTCTGCAGTATCTCACTTCCCATGTTGGATCATTCTCTCCCTTTTTGATTCTATCAGCTAGTATTTGCAGACACTATTCTTGTTTATGTGATCCCTTTGGTTCTTAGTCCTATCATTATGATCAATTGTGAACAGAAATTGATCACTGGGACTAGTGAGATGGCATTGGTACATGCCACCTCGATGGGATTGAATTCGAATCCCCTGGTATGTTTCTAACTCCATCGTTTGAAGCTTGAGCATGTCCCGAATTGCACATCTCTTCCCTCTCTTATTCCCACTCTTATATTTAACAGCGATCACTTTTCAGTTAAGTTTCAGCACTTAAGAAGAATTGTGTATTGATTACAGTATTCAACCAAAAGTATTAAGTAGAACAAACAAAAAAAATACTAGGAGGGATAACATATTAAGCTGCTCATCAACAGTCAGGGTGAGGGCTAATCAAGTCACTGTTTCTCATAGTGCTCATTTCACTTTAACAGGTTTCCTTTTTGGTGCTCAGTTAGTTGTCACCTATCAAGGAGAACAAGTGGTATTTGTCCCTTTGGGATTGGCTTATTTCACTCAACATAATGTTTTCCAAATTCCTAACAGGGATCACTTTTTAGTTAAAATTTAAACACCTAAGAACAATTGTGTGTTCATTACAGAGTTCAACCAATGGTACTAGAACAAAAAAAATACTAAAATGGATAAAGTATTACATTGTCCATCAACCGTCAGGACAAGAGCTGATCAAGTCACTGTTTCTCACAGTGTCCATTTCACTTCAACAAGTTTCCCCTTTGGTGCTCAGTTAGTTGTCACCAGTCAGGGAGAACATATGATATTTTACTTTGGGACTGGCTTAATTCACTCAGCATGATGTTTTCCAAATTCCTCCATCTTGTTGCAAATGACTGGGTTTCGTTGTTTTTGACTCTGTATAGTATTCAATAGAGTACATGTCCCATAATTTCTTTATCCAGTCTACCGTTGATGGGCATTTAGGTTGGTTCCATGTCTTAGCTATGGTGAATTGAGCTGCAATAAACATTAATGTGCAGACAGCTTGTTTGCTTGCCAATTTCATTTCCTTTGGGTAAATTCCAAGGAGTGGGATGGCTGGGTTGAATGGTAGGGTTATATTCAGGTTTCTGAGGAATCTCCAGACTGACTTCCATAGTGGCTTAACCAGTTTGCATTCCCACCAACAGTGGGTTAGTGTCCCTTTTTCCCCACATCCTCGCCAGCATCTGTTGTTGGTAGATTTCTGAATGTGAGCCATTCTAACTGGGGTGAGGTGGAACCTCATTGTGGTTTTGATTTGCATTTCCCTGATTGCTAGTGATCTTGAACATTTTTTCATGTGTCTGTTGGCCATTTGGATTTCCTCTTTTGAAAAATGTCTTTTGAGGTCCTTGGCCCATCTCTTAAGTGGGTTGTTTGTTTTGATGTTGTGGAGTTTCTTGATTTCTTTGTAGATTCTGGTTATCAACCCTTTATCTGTTGCATAGTTTGCAAATATATTTTCCCATTCTGTCAGTTGTCTCTTCACTTTCCTGACTGTTTCTTTTGCAGTACAGAAACTTCTCAATTTGATGCAATCCCAAATGTTAATTTTGGCTTTGACTGCCTGTGCTTCTGGGGTGTTTTCCAAGAAGTCATTGCCGGTACCTATATCTTGCAGGGTTTTTCCAATGCTCTCTAATAATCTGATGGTGTCAGGTCGTAGATTTAAGTCTTTAATCCATGTTGAGTGGATTTTTGTGTAAGGTGAAAGGTAGGGGTCTTGCTTCATGATTCTGCACGTGGAAATCCAATTTTCCCAGCACCATTCATTGAATAGACTGTCCTTACTCCAGGGATTGGTTTTGGATCCTTGATCAAATATGAGTTGCCTGTAGATGTTTGAATTGATTTCTGGTGTTTCTATTCTGTTCCATTGGTCTATCCATCTGTTTCTGTACCAGTACTGTGATGTTTTGATTACAACTGCCCTGTAGCTATTTAAGCTGCTGTACCATCTGAAATAAACAAATCTGCAGACTGCTCGCCTCTGGACTGCTTTCACCCGTCTCCCGGGGTCTGTGTGATGACTCTGCGCCTCTTGCCCCACCACGCTCCTCCTCTCAGAACGAATCCACAGCAACATCCCTCCATATCCCCCAAGTTCCAGGGCTGGACCAGTGGCCTTTAACTGCATTTCATTCTCAAACATGTGTGCAGGGACCCTAGCACTTGGCCTATTTTCTGCTGCTTTCCCTGGAGCATTAACAGTGACCTTGATCTGATGTGGAACAGCTGTAACAAAAACTGGAGCCCAGGTGGCAGTTTCACCCACTGCACCCCAACATAGGACCACCTCGTCAAATTCGTTGGCCACATGTATTTCAGTTCAATTTTTTATTGCAACTTCCTTGTCCCTTGTTATACTTTCGGTAATGTATAGCCTACCTTATTATGATCATTGTTTATTTGTCTTCCACTCCTTTCATGAGATCTTACAGCTCAGATACCATTTCCCGTTGTTTTCAGAGAGCACAGTTCATAAACTTTCCAATCTATTTTGAGCTCTCCTGTTGTTTCATTTGGAACTTTGAACCTAATGATCAAAAAACAGTCTTGAAACTATAATGCCTTAGCCTTCGTGCCACTTGTGCAAATCTGTTGAGAGTAGGAGGCACACCTAATTCAATGATCTTACATAGCAGATGTTCTGGAAAGATAGTAGGAACATCCCTTCCAATCAGTATTCATTTTATGAAAGTACAAGTGTATTCTGTCACATAGAGTGAGCCTCTCCTAAGTAACTCAGTCTTGGATGACTCTGGCACGTTTCTTCCATCCCTAGATGCCACAGAAGACCATAGCAGTCCCAGCTGTATGTAGGTGGACCTGCAACTTCAGGGGCTGCATATGAATTTGTGTTTAACATTCCTTTGTTTCTCAGATTTGTCATTAGTGATGTTATGGGCGGAATCATTCATTATCTTTCGCAGGAGTCTGTCCTGTGCATGATTGGATATTTAACATTATCTCTGTTTTCTAACCACTGGAAGTCAGAAGTAGCCTTTTCTTTCTCATACACACTCCCAGCCACTGAATACCATAAACATGTTGATTTAACCTTTCTCTTTCTTGGTGTCATTATGTACAAGCTCTGCTATCAGTTTCTCCCACACAGCAGTCAGGAGCCTGGTACTTCTGAAATCTAAACCATTTCATCTTACATTAAATGCTCTATTGCTGTGTATTGCCCTTGGTACAGTCCTAGAAACATTCATCATTTCGGGCAGGGATGCAGAAAATTGTATTGCCAAGGGCCATTTGAATCCTTATAACATCATTCACAATCCATATAAAAATAAGATAAGATATAAAATTCATATCCTATATGAGGTTCCAGCATTGCAGGCAGAGGATTAACCTACTGCACTATAGCATTGGCCCCCAAGTAGGATTTTAAAATTTATCTTTTGTTAATAATTGAGAAGCAGAAATGGGGAGAGGGAGACACACATCCTATCTGACTGTTCATACCACAAATGCCTGCTGTAGCCCAGACTGGACTTGGCAACAATCCATCCAGGTCTCCCTCACACATGGCCCAGATACAAGTTCTTTTGCCATCACCTGCTGCATCCCAAAATCTGCATTAGTAGGAGGGTGAAGTCTGGTGTCAGAACTGGAGATGTAACTGAAGTAGCTTTCCACTCAGAGTTCAAGCCTCAGTGTGCCCATCAACATGAGGTACTCATGTTGACCTGACCTCTGGAGCCCTGATTTAGTCTGCTGTTGGACTGTCCCTCACTCTCCTTCACCTTAACTTGTTTCTTTGCTGCTTCTGGAAAATACAACATGCTCCTATCTGAAGGATCTTAATATTTGGTTTCTTCCACTTTGAATTCCTGCCTCCTGTTCTCCAAATGATCATCCCCTCTTCCCTTCAGGTATCATCAGATACCATCTTACCACGGTCATCTTCCAAGATCCCTGGTAGTCATTGTTCAGTGATATATCTGTGACCTCTCCACATGGCTTCAATCCTAGCCATCTTCCTACCCCATTCTATCTCTAAGCCCTCCTTACCATTTGTCATGCCAAGTCCTGAACTTTTTTGTGTGTATATTCTTTCTTTAACAGAGTGAAGGCAGTGAGTTTTTGCCTTCTTGTCAGTGCTTGGAATCCATTCTGTCTTACATAATAGAAACACAATGTATGCTATATGAGAAACTAAATTACAGAAGAATGAAGAAAATGTATTTCAAATTATTGTGATAAATCTGTGACTTGCTCCAAATCTGTGACTAGGATGTTTGAAGTTTTCTTATTGTTGTCCTTCCTTGAGTTACTTTGATTCCTTTTATACTGAAGATATTTCTGCCTATGTTGTATAGGCACTGATTGATAAGGCTTTCCTCTTAGTACTACTTTTGCTCTTTCCCACAATCTCTGGTGCACTGTGTTAGTTTTCATTAATTGAAAGGTAGGTTCAAATTTTCTGATTACTTCCTGGATACACTGCCTACCAAATTTTTGCAATATTTACATGTGTTTTAAAGTTTTACCTGTTCTCACTTTCAGCTTTATTGCATTGTGGTCAGAAACATGCTTTATATATGCTATCCCAGAGAAGCTTTCATGAGCTTTCAGAGGATGTATATTCTGTAGTTTTTTGAAGAAATGTTTTATGTTAGACAGCATTGATCTAGGTTACAATTTAATTCTGCTCTTTCTCTATTGATTTTCTTTATAAATGATGTGTCCATTTCTGAAATTGGGAGTTTAGCGCCCCTTACCCATATTGGAGACTGTCCCTGAATGTGTGCTAATGCTTGCTTTATATAAATGCGTACTGGCATTGATGGCACAAATATAGTTACAAGTGGTAATTCCTCTTGTTGTTTTGAAATTTTGATCATCATTTAATTACCTTCCTTGTCACTGTTTCTGCTTTATATTATATTATGCAATTTAATTTTAGTTATTCATTTTTTTAACTTTTATTTAATGAATATAAATTTCCAAAGTACAGAATATGGATTACAATGGCTTCCCCCCCATAACGTCCCTCCAACCTGCAACCCTCCCCTTATACACTCCATCTCCCCTTCCATTCACATCAAGATCCATTTTCTATTCTCTTTATATACAGAAAATCAGTTTAGCATACATTAAGTAAAGATTTCAACAGTTTGCTCCTACACAGAAACATAAAGTGAAAAATACTGTTTGAGTACTAGTTATAGCATTAAATCTCAATGTACAGCACACTAAGGACAAAGATCCTACATGAGGAGTAAGTGCACAGTGACTCCTTTTGTTGTGTTAACAAATTGACACTCTTGTTTATGGCATTAGTAATCACCCTAGGCTCTTGTCATGAGCTGCCAAGGCTATGGAAGCCCCCTGGGTTCACTGACTCTGATCATATTTAGACAAGGCCATGGTCAAAGTGGAAGTTCTCTCCTCCCTTCAGAGAAAGGTAGCTCCTTTGATGACCCATTCTTTCCACTGGGATCTCACTCGCGGAGATCTTTCATTTAGTTTTTTTTTTCCCCCCCCAGAGTGTCTTGGCTTTCCATGACTGGAATACTCTCATGGGCATTTCAGCCGGATCCGCATGCCTTAAGGGCTGATTATGAGGCCAGAGTGCTGTTATTCATTTTTTGAGGCAGAGGTAAAGAGACAGAAAGAGAGATCTCTTCCTGGTGTTTCATCTTCAAATGCTCACATAAACCGACATGAACCTGTAGAATGCTGAGAACCATGAATCTGTGTGGGTTTCCCACGTGAGTGGCAGGGACCCAAATACCTGAGACATCACCTGCCGCTGGTTAAGGGGGTACCTGTAGGAATCTTGAATTTTAAATTGAGCTGAGGCCTGAACTCAGCACAGCAATTGGGTAATGGACATCGCACCATGGTTCATACATAAGGAATTTATCAAGCACTTATCCTTATCAAGGTACAGTACAGCTCAGGTTCCATACATTTTTATTTAATCATCAAAACAAACGTTGCTCTTTAGATGCTCTTATTTTCACAATTATTAGATTGAGAAACCGAAGACCAGTGCAGTGGCATAATAGGCTAAGCCTCCACCTGAAGCACCAGCTTCCCATAGGAGCACCGGTTCATGTCCCAGATCCTCCTTTCATTGAGAGAGAGAGAGAACAGATTGAAGAATGAGTATAGTGGAAGAAACATTAGGGAAAACTACAGAAAACCAGTTTTCAAATATAGCTGGGAAGATTTCCTAAGCAATGCTCAAAAAGAAGAAGTGATAATGAAAAGATTGGTAAAACCTTTAGAGTGACGACAGCCACAAGCAGAGTGAAAAGAGAAGTGTGTGAGATCTTGAAGTTGTGCATTGGCATTTCTTCCTTAATACTAGTGAGTCGTGTGTTGTATGGATGGTAATGTACTACAAGTACATTTCCCAGATGCCTTGTGGTTATGTGGGACCATTTAGTGTAATCAAGGGAAGGCAAGCTGCTCACATTCCCATTAACATATAAGGGAACCGAAGTCAGGGATATTAAGTGACACACCCATTCCTCCATCCTGCTCACAGGGAGAGCTCACTTGGGGAGCCTGTCTTCTGCCACCTTTTTAAAATCAACACTTCCTACATTCTAAGTTTCATATTCTGTTCTGAGCACATTACAAATGCTGCCTCATATGATCCTCAGAGCATCCTTATGAAATATGGTATAGTTTGTTACATTGCAGTATTTTCATTATTTAACAGGGCTGAGTCTTAAAAGAACTTCCTGGCCGGCGCCATGGCTCAACAGGCTAATCCTCTGCCTTGCTTCGCAGGCACACCGGATTCTGTCCCGGTTGCCCCTCTTCCAGGCCAGCTCTCTGCTGTGGCCAGGGAGTGCAGTGGAGGATGGGCCCTGCACCCCATGGGAGACCAGGAGAAGAACCTGGCTCCTGCCTTCGGATCAGCGCGGTGTGCCGGCCGCAGCGCGCTGGCCGCGGTGGCCATTGGAGGGTGAACCAACTACAAAGGAAGACCTTTCTCTCTGTCTCTCTCTCCCACTGTCCACTCTGCCTGTCAAAAAAATAAATTAAAAAAAAGAACTTCCTAACTCACCTGAGGTCACACAGCTAGTAGGCAGTAGCCAGAATTCAAACCCAGACAAGCCTGACGTCCTGCTCTGTTCTCAGGCACTGCCCGTGTTGAAACCATGCATCCTATATTTAATGAGTGAGGACACTTGCTTACCATAGGCTCTGGGATCCATTCAGCTTTCTGACTTTGTGTCTCTGGGAGTTTCTTTCTTGGTTCCTGTGCAGCATGGTGTGTGAGATTCTAAAACTCACCTGGGATACAAGGCTTTCTGTAGTGAGGAGTCAGGTTTTTGGTCACATTACTGCCTCTGTGCCCTTTTTTCTGGCAACCTCGTTTGTTAGAGCAGAGCATCTTGGCCTCAGAGGCTTTCCTAGGCCTTGAGAATAGAGTCATTTGTCAACAGATGTGTCTTGAGCAGAAAACTGCCTCATTGTACATTCTGAGCCCTGGCAGTAGAGGACTGAGTGAAAAGGACACAGTCCTTGCTCTCTGGAGCTCGTGATCTGGACAGAGTCAAAGTAACACAGTGTACACACATGGAGAAGACACCCCAACCATGACAGTGACTCCTGCAGTATGGGAACCAGTAGAAAAACAGGCAGGGAAAGAGCAGGGGAGTGAATGGAGTAGGTAATTTGGGTCCCCATGCTGGAGGCAGAACACCCTAGAGGAAGCAAGAACAAAAGTGCTGGGGCATGAGCAAGTTTGCAACACCTCAGGAGGAAGGTCATAAGCAGTCTAGTAAAATCCTTATCATTGAAATAAATATGGCTGCCAACATCATGTATATTTGTAACAACGCATCTTTGACCCCCCAAGTCTTCACTGGAGACAAGCATTTGGACAGTGGAATGAACCTGGCCTTCATAGCCATACATTCTCTGCCACTGGTAGCTTCCCACGTGGCTTACCTTTTTTGGTCTGCACTTTATTCACCTGTTTCTTGAGAGAAATATGCCATTTTAGCAGGATGGCAGAGAATGGATTGAAGGAGAATGAGGCAAGGGTTTGGCATCAGTGTGGGCGTGTTCTTGGAACAACACAGATAGCCATGAACTGCCTGGTTCTGAACCCTCATCCTCTGTTGCTGTCCTTACTGCTCTCAGTCCCAACTGCGGTCCTCCCTCAGGTTGGGAGAGTTCCCCTACAGATAACACGTTACAATACTTTGCTTAATCCTTTCCCCCTCATGATGCCATGAGTCCATCCAATCCCCAGTTCCCACCTATTCCTCTACAATGCTTCCTCCAAGGACACAGTACCCATAGGGAACTTTTTCCTCTCTTCTCTGAGTTTTCTCAGATGCCTTGACTTATCATCTGCATGGTGCTACATATCATCATGCCACACCAGAGCTTTATAGAGTGTGTGTGAATTAGAGAAAAACTGCATCACAGTGCACATTCAGAATCTAGCTCTCTCCATTTCCTAAAGCCTGCACCATTCTAAGTCACCATTCTAAGTCAGGCACCATTAAATCCTTAGCCTCTGTCTAGTGTTTTGTCAAAAGGAAACAATGTTGCTTCAGTGCTGAACAGGTCCCCTTCTCTCCCTACTGTGCTGTGCACCTGGCAGACTGCTCCCAGTCTCCAGATACTACTCATGTTGCTCTTTATTTTTCTTTTTTTTTTTTTAACTTGACTGAGATGCTGCTCCTCAATCTGTAATCACCTGTTCCAGAAGGAATTCCTAGAATTTTTTCAGCCCACTCATTCTGGGTATTAATGCTGATTCCTTCTAAGCGCGTTTTCCTCTCTTTAAATCCCTGAATAGGCAAGAAACATGGTGAACACTTAGGGAAACAGCTCTACCCTGGAAAGGAGAGTAGGATCCCCTTAGGGAAACCCATCAGAAGCCAGGCTGTCCAGGAATGTGTGCTCGGTCTCAGAATACAGTGTGAGCAGCCACCACGCACATGGATATATGCAGATGGATGCCTGAGTGTAGTTATGCCTAGGCCATTCTCTGCCTGCTGAATGATACTGGAAGCAGGCCAAAATCCAGGATGTTCTTGCATAGGCTCTGGTTTATGGGAAGAATTTCTATGAGCTCCTTAGAATTTCCAGTCTGTAGGCTAGCATGCTTTTAATTATCAAGACAGATTATACAAGTACCCAGACTGGCATTTCAAATACCCACCTAGAGGCTATGAGAGTGGAGAGAAAGAAATGTTTAAAATGATTGCCTTGGCAATTTTGAAATGTCTGCAGAGCAGAAAGTGTGTTTGTACTCTCCAAATATCCCTGTTATGACAATCCACTTATCCCTAATTCCCCTGGGCTGTAGGCATATGTGTCACTGCTTTTTATTCCAGGTTCCTGTCCCTTGTGAGAGAGAATTCAAAGCAGTGACATTAGTATATAAATTAGAACAGAATTTACTTGAGAGAGAGTACATTCAGGCATGAGTGTGTCAAGACACAAGGAGAAATACTCCCCATGGAGAGCCACAGAAAGTGATTTTCCCATGAGAAGATAGCATGACAGATGCTGAAAGTGTGCTTTCTGTGATGATTGGTCTAATTTGTGGAGTTAGGTGTGATCCTCTACTTCAATATACAAATGAGGTGGAGTTAGGGCAGAATTTAGTGTGCCTCGGGTCTTTGGAGATAGTTTAATGGTATTTCCACCTGGAACTCAGTGTGCAAGTGCACTTAGTGTCCCCTCCTCCTGGTTCTGGAAGAGACTAAGGTGCAGCATGGGATTGTGGGTGTAAAGGGGTGGAGTTAGGTTGCAGGCTTCAAACTAAAACTGAAAATATTCAAGCTTTTCTTCCCCATCTAACCCCCTGCTTATACTTGCCCAATGCCAATTCTTTTAAGCTAACGTGTTCTCCTGTTTTGAAGAATGAGTTGCAGCTAATTTTCTCCTAGACACAGATTAATGAGATTTTATTGCTTTTGTTTGTTTCTTCTTGCTAGTGGACGTCAGATGTGGAGAGATGTTCAATCCTGGGTGACTCCTGTGAGGCCTCTGTCGCTCCCCTCAGTTTCCCTCTGCCCCACAGTCCCAGCGCCACCAGCCCGAGGCACTACTGCTGCAGTGTTACCTGCTCACCACCAGCCAAGTCCCTACCAAGAGGCCTGCTCAATGCTTTGCACAAGTGGACAAGACAGAAGTAAAGAAACAAAAGGTAAACATGGGGAAAGCTTTCCTCTGGAACCCAGGGGTTTTCTAAGTGTGTTCAGCTGGTGGACGTCCTGTCAGGTGTCACAGGGGGATACACACATTTGGATGAGGAGCTGGCAGTCACCGGGCAGGTGTGGGGATTGTTTTCTTCAGAATCTGCCATCCCCACCAATTAAATTTACAAGATTACCATTTCCTAAATGTAAGCTCTTATGGGGCGCAATAATATGTGTTGTGTACGTGTGTCCCCGAGGGAGGGATGGACTTTGCATTTCCTAGCTGGCATAGACACGGCATGGTGTGTAAGGACATAGCACTGTGTTGTTGTCCTACTGTCTCCAATGCAAAGTTGTAATGGTAGACAGTCTTCTCCTATGTACAATGAGAGAATAATGCATGGATCAGTTGTAGAGCAATATACAGTTATGTAGCTCCTCATTGAACATTGGAGGAAGAGACTTGCCTACATCTATTCCAAGGTCCATTTATTTTAAGATTTTTTATTTATTTATTTGACAGCTAGAATTACAGACAGTGAGACAGAGAAAAAGGTCTTCCTTCCATTGGTTCACTCCGCAAATGGCCACAACGGATGGAGCTGCACTGATCCAAAGCCAGGAGCAGGTGCCTCCTCCTGGTCTCCCATATGGGTGCAGGGGCCCAAGCACCTGGGCCATCCTCACTGCCTTCCGAGGCCATAGCATAGAGCTAGACTAGGCGAGGAGCAACCGGCACCAGAAACGGCACCCATAAGGGATGCCGGTGCTGCAGGCAGAGGATTAACCTAGTTCGCCATGGTGCTGGCCCCTCCAGGGTACATTTAAATATTCCTCTTAGTATTGGGTGTAATAGCAGAAGATGTAAAGCTGCCACTAGCAACACTAGCATTCCATATCAGAGTTGTATCTCTGCCTTTCAGATACATACTAATGAAAAATAAAACATTGGAACCTGTCAGGCCTTGGATCAGATTTGGGGTGATCTCATGTATTTCTCTTAGATATAATGTGTCCTTTTTCTTCTTTTATTTTATCAAGCCTGTTTTCTTTATTAGTCTTTAAAGGATTGTGATTTTATTTTCCCTTTTATAATATTTAGCTCTTTTTTTGGTGTTTTTTTAAATATTGTGTGTGTGTGTGTGTGTGTGTATGGGATCTGAGTATTATATCTTCCTCCTACTAATTTTTGTTTGAAATGCTCTTATTTTTCTCCTTGCTTGAGTTACTGCAATGCATTGTTTATTCAAGATCTTATTACCTGTGTTGTATAGGCAGTGACTTACATGGCTTTCCATATAATTGACCTGATGTGCTTTGCCTCAACCTGTGATCACCTCCTCTAAGAAGACTACATGTGGAGCTCTCTACAAACTGATTTAGGAAGTGTTTCCTATAGGATTGCCAAATGTTTACTACTTGTATTTGTTTCAAAATTGTACAACATCCTCTCATCCAGCCCTATCATACTGTCACATGATATTCATGTATCCAGCCCTGTTGTAGTATTCCTATAACAACCCTTCTGATACTAACTCTTATTCTCAGCCTTATTAAAAGTTAGCTCAAATCACAAGTTTATATGTGGCAGGACAAATCACAAGTTTATGTGCAGAGGGCAAGAATGTGAACTCAGGTGCTGTGATTCCAGAACCTCCGTTCAAAACATCTACAACTAGACATGTGGTGATTGAATGAATGCCATGTATGGCCATTTGGAACATGTTGGTTTGAGTGGGAGTTAGTTAATTGCAATGAAGTTGAACATGACAATCTGGTTAGTGTGGATCCATTATTGGCATCACTGTTGAGATCTCCAATGCTCCCTCTAGGACACGCTAACCATAAGGAACTATTTCCTCTGTTCTATTTTCACATATGCCTTGATTTACCATCTGCATGTTGCTACATGTTATCAAGCCACACCTGAGCTTTATAGTGTTTGTGTGAATTAGAGAAGAAACACGGGCCGGCGCCGCGGCTCACTAGGCTAATCCTCCGCCTAGCGGCGCCGGCACACCGGGTTCTAGTCCCGGTCGGGGCTCCGGATTCTGTCCCGGTTGCCCCTCTTCCAGGCCAGCCCTCTGCTGTGGCCCAGGAGTGCAGTGGAGGATGGCCCAGGTGCTTGGGCCCTGCACCCCATGGGAGACCAGGAAAAGCACCTGGCTCCTGGCTCCTGCCATCGGATCAGCGCGGTGCCGCAGCGCGCCAGCCGCGGCGGCCATTGGAGGGTGAACCAACGGCAAAAGGAAGACCTTTCTCTCTGTCTCTCTCTCTCACTGTCCACTCTGCCTGTCAAAAAAAAAAAAAAAAAAAAAACACATCATAGTTCACATTCAAACACTAGCTCTGTTTCTTTTATGTGGCCTACTTTAAGTCAGGCATCATTAAAACCTTACTGTCTTCCCATGCTAGATGTTGCACTGGCAAAAAGAAACAAAGTTGAAAAAGGGCATCCAATCCTCCTACTCTACAGCTGCACTTTCTGGTGACTTGCCTGCAAGGATTTTTTTGAATGGTTCATTGTGCCAAGTTTCAGCAGAACTCGACATTTTCTTGATTTCCTGAAAATGGTGTTTGGGAAATTTGTTTACTTATAAACAGCCGGAGATAAAAGCATATGTGTGGAGATTTTAACTGTGGCTGGCACACAGTATGCACTAGCACCTTTATTAAATGCATATGAAAGGGCCAGCATTGTGGAGTAGCAGCTAAAGCTACTGCTTGTGGCAGAGGAATCCCATATTGAGACCTGTTTCATGTCGAGGGTACTCCACTTCAGAACCAGCTCCATGCTGACAACCTGGGAAAAGCACCTGAAGTTTCCTAATGTTTATCCCCTGCCATCCAAGTAGATAACATAAGCAAACTCCCAGGTGCTGACTTGTCCTGTCCTAGCCTTGGTCATTGTGGCCATCTGGGAGAGTACCAGAATACGGAAGACTTCTGTGTCTCTCCACCTCTCTCTGTGATAATCGAATCAATAAAATCATTAAAAAAAAAAGCATAGGGGCAAGATAGGGGAGTAGAGTTGCATAGAACTGAGATGGAAGTGCAATTGGATCTAGGGGCCCGAGTAGTGCCTAATCATCTCAGGAACATGTTCATCTTGGGAACACCAGGTTCACTGCTGTGGTTGAAAGAAAGATTGATGTGATCAAATTGGACTTCTAGGGGTGCACATTAAGTGTGGAAAGGACCAGTTTGTACGAAGGAGAGAGTAGCTGGGAACCCATCAGATCCATCAGAGCATGAGGGAGGCTCTTTTGGGAAGCAGATTTCGGCACAGTTCAGGGGGTAGATTTAAGTGTGTAGCAGTGGGGAATCCCTGCTCCCAGGCGATGCTGTCTTTCAAAGGCAGGAATCCTGGAAAGGGATCCTCCTCAGTGAGGGAGAGAAGCCTTGAGAACAACTCTAAGGTTTCTTAATCTGAAACCACAGTGCTATGGCAGAGCAGGGAGTTCTGGAGCCACAGAAGGAGGCTGATCAGCTGGTGAGTGGGGTTCCTGTGGGTCAGCCAAGGGGGTGGAGAGTGGATCCTGAGTTTCAAAGAGGCTCTGTGGTGTTTAGGAGCTGTTTCATGTCTCTTGGGTGCACAGATGAGGCAAAGTCGCAGAACCTTGGGTTTGGAGTCAATTGAACAGCCTCGTACCAGGGCTCAGGCAAAAGTAGAAAGTATGAGATAAACACATTATTTTATTAAAAAGCAGAAAAAATCCATTTAAAAAATCAGGAAATTTCAAACTTGGAAGAATGGAATTATAGAACACTCATCTTTCACAATGCCATCTTAAGCACATGGCTGCATGCCCATGCATCTAATATACGTGCTCTGACGTGGCCTCAGGGGTTCCTGAGGCATCCACAATGGCTGGGTCGGAGAGACGTTTTCTCTCAGGGAAAGTACAGTTCAGAGCTTTCCTTCTTCCCTGGGGCCTTCCAGAGACCTCTGCTCCTAGTGGAGAAACTCAGTAAATGCAGTAGAGTTTCTGCAATGTTGACATGTGCCTCCCTCTGAAAATATTCTAGAGCAGATCAGGTCCCAGTCCTCCTATAGCATCTTGGCACTGGCATCTCTCTGCCATTTCTTGACAGAGGCTTCTCTCTACTGTCCCTGGCCAGTGGTGTGTCAGTGCCATCTCTGGGAAGCAGCATTGCATGCTGAATCCTGGTAATGACATCCACCAGTGCTCCAATACCTGCCTGGAACTCTCCGTGTCTTCAGGAACTCAGCCGTGTGCCCAGCTTCTCAGGAACTCTCCTGGTACTGAAGCTGCCTGAGCAGTGCCAGGGAAGAGTTCCACAGCATGTGTCAGACCTAGGAGGTAAAAGACTGGTGAGTGGGTTCCCCCTGAGTAATCATCTTCTGAAATGACTGTGGGCTGAGTTACATGCTGCTCCACCTTAAAGCACACGCCACAGTCAATACCCTCTGTTATCTATCTCGTGCACATACACGTGCATTCATTTCCACTGAAGTACTTGAAAACAAGAAGTGTATCTGACCTATCTCTGCGTTAACAGTAAACCTGGGAGAGAGAGGTGGGTGTTTGGTCTGGTCTGCTGGTGGAGTGAAAACCTGACCTGTTAGCCCTGTGGTTTCTCCTACCTGCACCATTGCATACACCCTTCCATCACCCAGATACACAGATGGAGTCCTTCCCTTTCTGGCTGAGCTACAGGATGACCTTTAACAGGTATCATTCTGAGCCTTTCCTGAGTGCCTTTGCACTAGCAAGGCTCAAGCACCCTTCTGAAATCATCACAGCTTCCTAAGGCTAAGAGGAGAATTTACTATCATTCTGCTGAGAAACAGTGTGTTAGCTGGGGAACAATGAGCAAGACTGCGTCCTGCCAGCTGAGTTCTCCAGCAGCTCCCCAGTCTTATGGGAGAGCGGCTCTCAATACACATGTGGTGGGGACAAGGGTGAGGTTGAGGCTGAGACATAACAAGGAGTTCAATTATGCATAGCAATATTAACTCTGGTTCCAGTTACACATTCTCTTATTTCCCAGGTTATTGATAAGGGCATCTCACACAGGAGATAGCCTCAATGCACTACAAGGTTTTTGTGAAAAATTTTCCAGGAATATTCAAGTCACTTAACTTATGACTTTGCAACTCTTCTACCCTATCAACTCTCAGCTTTAGGGGGGGCAATGTGACAATTGAATGAACCTGCTCTTTGTAGTCAGAGGTTCCTGTCCTTCTTCTACTACCAACTAGGTGGCAGAATGTCTCTTGATCTTATTTAAGTCATCTATAACATGTGAGAAATAGGTCTAAACAGCATAAGTGAGAATATAATAAAAGAAAGTGAACCAAGGTAAATGGTATTACTGCTTGGTTCTGAAAATCCTCATCACCTGTGACATCGCTTAGTGCCCCGTGTCCCAGAAGGTATCATTACTCTAGCTAGTGCGTCCCCTCATGATAACACCTTACTTCCTTTGCTCCTGATCTGCTCCTCTGTACGCTGCTCCTTCACAATCCTGTGACTCCATCCTCTCCCCATTCCCACCCACACTCCCACACAGACACAACATTCTACTTCCATCAGATTCTACTTGATGGTAGTGGGGGTCAAGAAGAAGGGAATCACAGGAAAGACACCCTTCTTCCTTCATTGCCAAACAGGCCCCCTTCTCTCCCTACTGTACTGTGGCCTGGCAGACTGCTGCCCATCGTCAGATAGCACTCATGTTGCTCTTTATATTGCTTTTCTATGTAACTTACCTGAAGTGCTGTGCCTTGTTTGTGATCACCTCTACCAGGAAGACTTCCTAGAATTCTGCACCCTGACTTGATGCCCAGTTTGTGCGCTGCAGCCACAACAATCCTATACCTTACTTATATGAAAATGTGTTTATTACTCAGTCTTCTCTATTATAGGACAGAAGCTCCATGATCTACAACCATTATACCCTAATAATAATAATGAAAATAATAACATTTACTGAGCTCCATGTACCAGATGCTTCTCTAAATACTTACATTATTGAAACCTCAAAATTAAGCCTCATGTGTAAAAAGAATTTAAGACATATGTTTTAAACTAATGAAACTGAACTTTATATATTGAGCTAGTAACTAACCATTAATCTAAGTGTGACCCAAGACAATGTGGCAGTAGCATCAAACATCTAAATGTTTGCTGAGTGAATTCATTGTTGAGGATAAGAGTGTCATATTGACATGAGTTAATAAACTGGCATTAGGGTAACTATGTTAGTATATTCTGAGTCTGTGTGGTGATTCTTGTTTCTGGGATGTAATCAGAGAACTCTGATACTTGTCCCACAGTGTTACTAACCTTAGAGGCTTCCCAGTCCTCTGTGAAGCCCGTGTCATCCTCTGTGCAGTCTCCCAGTGAGACTGAGGACCCCAGGACTCACCACCTGCACGTTCCTCCATGTATCATCTCGTGACTTGGAGCCTTCAGGCATTCCTGTGAACTAGAGAAAAACAGCCTTGTAGTTCATGTTGGTGCGTAGCTGCCTGCCCATCATAGGCCAGGCACCCATTTGGCACTTACAAAGAAGAACCTCACGGTCTAGAGTGGCACAGTCCAGAATAGTGTGTGCCAGCCATGAATAAATGAATCAAATATGAATTAGACTTTAGTTCCACAGCCATTCTAGCCACATCAAGTGTTCACTAGGCACATGTATTGGCTGCAGTTTGTATGAGAATGGAACCATTTCTGTGTTCTGGAGACATACGTTGAGAATAACAGAGTCTGAGGAAACTGAAACATTATGCCACAGTATACCAGAGAGGAGAAAGCATGAGCCCAGACACCTGCATGGAGTGTGACTGAGTCTGTTCCTCGATCCTAGAGGATTGTGGACGTGGTGAAGCTTCATGGGTGTGGAGAAGGAATACCTGGAAACTGTGAGTTGAATAGCCCAAAAATTCATATACAACTAAATGAAATGTGAGTTCTTGCCATCTAGACTGTGGTGCCTATCACATGCCGGGTTGTAAGTGGCTGACAGGGGAACTCAACCTCAAAGGCTGAGATCAGAACACAGTGAACTTCTTTTGTGGAGGGAAAAAAGAATAAACCCTGGCTGTCCGTGTATAACAGCAACCTGGTGCCCGGAGAGTTGTCCACAGAAACCCAGGTCAGACCAGCTTTCTCTCCTGTGAGCAGATTAAAGGTATCCTCTTGCACACTCTTACCTTAGGGGCCACTAGTCCTGCTGTCAGCTCTGAGCTTCCAGGTTGTGTTCCCAAGGGAAGGCACTTGCAGGTGTGGAAGCTGATTGAAGGCTTCTTATAGACAGAGAGGATGTGAAGTGCCTGATAGGAAAAAGACATCATTATTGGTACCTCTCATTCTGAAAAGAATGAGCATTTGAAGATGAAGGAGATATACAGTTAGCAGGAGGATTACTGAGATCTTGTCACCATGGAAACGGTCCTACAGTGATCTCAGTTTGCCTACTTGTTATCCTCTTTTCCCCATCAGGCCATGTTCCTGGGACGTCACTGACCTCTCTTGTCTGGATTGTTTCCAAACTGTCCTGGCCCATCAAGAAGGTAAGATCTCGAAGCTAAGAGCTGAGAATCTGCAGGTCTGGGCTGCGGTGGGTGACAGTGAAGAACAGAGACCTGAGGACTAGTAAGAGGGGCTGGGAGGAGGAGTCGGGGCCCAGACAGAGGAGAAGCAGGAAAGGGGAGCCAGACGAACAGGGCGGTGAGTGGGTGACTTGGAGGGAACAGAGGCCAGGGTGCGCTTGGAGGTCTGGGAGGTCTTGGAGGTAGGAATGTCCTTGTGAGAAGAGATGCTGGTCAGAGCAGGGAGACGGGCAGGGCAGGCAGCTGAAGATTTCTTGTGCTGGAGGACAGGCTTAGGTTTGCCAGAGGGAGGAGCCAGGTGAGGCAGGCAGGTTGGAAAACGGGAATCTGAAGGAGCAGGACTGTGAGGCTGGGGGTGACGCGGGAGAATCAGAGGTAGCTTTTTTGTCATTTTCTGCGAAAATGCTTCTAGTTACTCATCTGGCCAAAGAGAGTCAAAATGAGTAACTGGACACATGCCTAAGACTACGCCCACTTTTATCTCCTACACCCCCCCCCCGGTTATCGCATCACAGAATGCCCCTTATGATGTATGTATGCCCCTCCCCTTTGATGCAGTGGGGAGCCGCTCTCCCAGGGGGCTAGATGATCATGGCACATAGCAAAGAGAAGAAATGAGACTGTAATGCCATCCTCTGTCCTTGGGACTGGATGTGCTTTTGTCCAGATACAGTCTTTTCTAAGGGCTAGGATAGAGTTAGGAGGTTGGGGCTTGGAAGACAATTCTGCTGCTGGAACTCAGTAAATGGAAAGAAGTCAGTTCCCCAGTCTGTTGAACTCAAATTTCCCAAAGCTCTTTCCCATCCTTTGTGTGACTGCATGAATATGAGTGAATCAGGGAAGAGATGCTTTGACCACCTTAGCAATGAGGAAGACATTAAACAGTAGAACAGGAACTATCACAAGCAGGCTGTGGGTTACAAAGCAGTGTGAATCAAGCATGTGCCAAACAGAGAGGACATAAAGAAAGAAGGGCAGATTGGCCCAGAGCACTGGAAAGCAGCCAGGCCTCTCCTGTGCTCCTGGGCAGGTCTTTCAGTGCTGCGTCACAGCAGAGCTTCTCGTTGTGTGGCGCACCTTGTGGATCCTTGGTTTGTTGCCTGACTCTGAACTGGAACCAACAACACAGCAGCCATGCTAAGGATTTCTGCCCTCATGAGTGTCCACTGACTGTATCTGGATTATGGCACTCACTTGATCTCCTATAATTAAGTCAAAAGGTTATTTTTTTAACTTTTATTTAATAAATATAAATTTCTAAAGTACAGTTTATAGATTACATAATGATAGGTCTAAGAGTCAAAGGGAACACATAAACAAGACTAGTGTCTGCTAATACTAACTGATAGAATAAAAAAGGGAGAGAACTATCCAGCATGGGAAGTGGGATACACAGCAGACTCATAGAATGGCAGATGTCCTAAACAGCACTGTGGCCACAGAATCAGCCCTTAAGGCATGTGGATCTGGCTGAAGAGCCCATGAGAGTATTTTAGGCATGGAAAGCCAAGACACTCTGGGAAAAAAAAAAAAAGCCTAAATGAAAGATCTCTGTGAGTGATATCCCATTGGAAAGAAGGGGCCATCAAAGAAGGAGGTACCTTTCTCTGAAGAGAGGAGAGAACTTCCACTTTGACTATGACCTTGTCTAAAAAATGATTGAAGTTGGAGAATTGAAAAGGCTTCCATAGCCTTGGCAACTCATGACAAGAGCCTAGGGTGATTACTAATGCCAAAAACAAGAGTGTCAGTTTGTTAAGTCAACAACAGGAGTCACTGTGCTCTTACTCCTCATGTAGGATCTCTGTCCTTAATGTGCTGTACAATGTGAATAAATGCTATAACTAGTACTCAAACAGTATTTTACACTTTGTGTTTCTATGTGGGTGCAAACTGATGAAATCTTTACTCAATATATACTAAATTGATCTTCTGTATATAAAGAGAATTGAAAATGAATCTTGATGCGAATGTAGTGGGAGATGGGAGGGTTGTGGATGGGAGGGAAATTATGGGGGGGGAGCCATTGTAATCCATAAACTGTACTTTGGAAATTTATATTTATTAAATAAAAGTTTTTTAAAAATCGCTAAAAAAATAGATCCCTTATGTTTATGCTGAAGGTCAAAAGATGATCCTTCCAAGTTTTGCCAAAACTGGGTCTCATGAGACCAAGTATACATGACTTCTATGGTCTGATACTGAGAGAATAACTTTTGGTGACACTGACTACATATGATGCAGCATGTGTATTTTAATTTTTATTCTAGGCTCTTGTCTTGCACAAAGGAAGTATTCTATGTGCAGACATGTATAAGTTGCCAAAGTGATAAATTTTATTCAAAATGGCAAGAAAGTAAACACACATACATGCATGAGTGTGGGTTGCCCCATATGGAAAAATACCTACCATGAGTGGGTAGTGGGCCAGAGGACTCCTTCAGAGCCTTTTGTACCTGAACTATATTGATAATATGCTTCATATGATCTTGAGTATATGAATCATGTGACTTTTTATGGTAAAAAAAGAAGATGGACAAACATGAAAGAAACCCACAAATCACACCACTCAATAAAGAATGGTAGCAAAATCAATCAAGGTAAGGGGCTTGTATTTGGCAAATTGTGATTCTTTGATTCTGGAATTTTTTTTCAAAGATTGGACTAAAATCATTTATATGATAATGAAGTGAATCTAATGTGGAATAAGGAGGCAGGTTGCTAGTTTAGGTCTGCTGAGCTGGAAGCCACAAGCCTCCATATGTAATCCTTATCAGTCAAAAAGCTCCCTTTCCCAGGATGCATTTGCTTCATTCAGGAACTACAGGAAGATGCCATGAACAATTGAAGCTCCACATGGAACTTGTAGAGGTGCCATGTAACTCCCAGGTGGCTTCATGCCTATAGAAGTACCACCCCCTTCCTCATAAAAGAGGCCAACAACACTGTTTCAAAACTGACCATGGTTGGGAGTGCTTCCAGGTGCCCTTTCTGTCTCCCCTCCCCCAGGCTCCCTCCCTTTGGACAGTCCTCTGGCCAAGACAAGAGCCTAGAATAAAAATTAAAATACACATGCCGCATCATATGTAGTCAGTGTCACCAAAAGTTATGCTTGAAAATGGTTAAAATAGGCCAGCGCCACGGCTCAGTAGGCTAATCCTCCGCCTTGCAGCGCCAGCACACCGGGTTCTAGTCCCGGTCGGGGCGCCGGATTCTGTCCCGGTTGCCCCTCACCAGGTCAGCTCTCTGCTGTGGCCAGGGAGTGCAGTGGAGGATGGCCCAAGTACTTGGGCCCTGCACCCCATGGGAGACCAGGAGAAGCACCTGGTTCCTGCCATTAGATCAGCGCGGTGCACCGGCCGCAGCGCGCCGGCAGCGGCGGCCATTGGAGGGTGAACCAATGGCAAAGGAAGACCTTTCTCTCTGTCTCTCTCTCACTGTCCACTCTGCCTGTCAAAAAAAAAAAAAAAAAAGAAAGAAAATGGTTAAAATAATTAGATTTTATGTCACGTTTGCTTTGTTACAATTTTTAACAATGGCCTAGTTCTTGATTTGGAGTTAAGAGATTCTGAGTTTGTTGGAGAGGGCTGTGGGGAGTATGAACCAAGTTCAGGGACTTAGAATGTGTTCTTCATTTCAAGGGACCAAAAATGAATCTGATATGGTTAAAATATGGAAATGATTACTACAAGATTTTATAAATCACATAGTTCGTTACTATATAGTTTTATTTTCTTCTTCACAAAGCTTAAATGGGGAGGAGTAGTGCCAACAAATCCAGGAATTACAATCTACTCACTATTTGAAGTACATTAATCATGTAATGAGTGAGTCCTAATTTAGACTCCAACGATTAAAATCAGTTTTCTCAATTAAGATGGAAGCAGGCCTCTGTGGCATGCAAAATCTGACTGAAGTTGGAGTGTCCCTCTGTGTGTGGAATTCCTGTGAGACCTGGCTGGACCAACACAGCAGAAATAGGGAAAGGCACATAGTTCCCTCGAAACTGGAGAATGGTGCAGTGTTGGCCAGCAAGGCATGAGGATGTTCTGACAGCCCAGTGCACACCCTGCTCATCCTGAGAGAGCTGAGAGGTGCCCGGCAGTGCAGAGCCCCACAGCCTACCCTCTCAAAGTGCCTGTCAAATCCTTAGGTTTATATATATTTTGGAGGCCAGTGGTTGAGGTACATGCTAGGAGGTAAAGAGTAACTCTTTTCACAGAAAACCATACCTGAAGTTAATGGAAAAATGAAATGATAATTTCCATGAGTTTTTTAAGCCCTCTCATACGTTACTCCCATCACAAGTTGTGTGTTTAGAATCATTTCGAAATCATCTAACTTGTTTTATTTAAAAGGCAAAGCAGGAAGAATTTTAGCATTTAGCAGCATATCCTGTCCAGAATCCACAGTAATGACTTGGAACTATTTGTGATTTCCTGGGTCAACTGACTTTTTGAGTTAACGTTGATTTGCATAGGGAGGGGGATGGTGGGGTAATGGGAACTTTGTGAGGAATCACAACTGCTGTCACATGTGTTGTAGCCACCCCATGAATGTGCCGAATCCCATTGGAAGGGGAAAAGTTTGGTGTTAGAGGAGTTTAGGACATGCTATCCCCAACTTTAGTACCTTGACCTTTGAGAACACAGAATCAGATCACCTTTCTCTTCTGAATTGGATCATGAAATTTAGGAAAGGGTTTCTAATCTTCTCTTGAGTAGGAAAAAGGGCTTTAGTGAGCAGTGCCCTCCCTGCACCCAGAAAGGACCCTCCTCTCTCTGAAGATGCAGTCACACAGAAGGATGGGAACAAACTGGCCACGCTGACTTCCACTCAGATTGTCACCCCAGATCTTCCTTTCTCATCCAGTCTCATTCCCTCTATTCAGTCATTCAGCAAACGTAACCCCAGAACACAGTGATTGGTCGACTTTGATCCATTTTTTCAGGTTTTCTTTCTCTTATGATGGCTTTTTTATAACATGAAACTTACATGAGTTGAATTTTTATTCTTTTCTGTTGTGAATCTGTTTTGTTTTATAGAGACCTCAGCCATGAACCCAAGCAATGCTACAGAAAACAATATTTTCTTATACGCTGTGTATATCTACATTTATTAGAGAACACTCTTGTTACCATAAAGCAGTCACCAAACGTCCTGGTATATGGGAGTGTGCCCTACTTTTAAAATGGAGTTAATGAGGGGTGGAGCTGCAGTGCAGGTAAAGCTGCAGCTCACAATGCTGGCTTCCTATATGGGCGGTGGTTCATGTCCTGACTGCTATACTTCCTATCCAGCTCCCTGCTAATGGCCTAAGAAAGCAGCAGAAGTTAGCCCAAGCATTTTGGCTCCTGCCCCCTCACCCACATGGGAGGCCTGGAAGAGCTCCTGGCTTTAGCCTGGCTCAGCACTGACCGTTCCAGCCATCTGTGGAGTGAACAAATGGATGGAGGATCTCTCCTCTGTATCTCCTTCTCTCTGTGTAAATATTTAAAATAAATAGATAAATATTTTTTAAAAGTAAGTAAATAGAATGGAGTTGATGGTGCTTTATCCATATTTGGAGCCATGACCTTTACTCCTCTCTTTGCAGTGCAAAGCCCTCTAAACTGTGCTACTTTGTTTCTTTGTAAAATTTAAGAGGCTCAGCCTGATTTAGCTCAAATGTGAATGGAATTCTTTTCATGAGATCATGAAAACAAAATGAGATATTTTACTTGCTTGCACCTATTAAGGTTTGTTACAAATCTGGCTTTATACTAGTCTAAATAAATTACATTGTCCCTCTTGTTTAATTCTGATTTGAACAAGCGGCAAGCAGTCATTGTAATTGTGGGCATATTGTACATTACACATGACCAGTGCTGAGCCCAAGCTCTATACCATCTTTGGGAGACAGGGTGGCATCTGAATCCTCATCCAAGAAAACAAGAAAGATGAACTTGCCAAAATTCTAACACAAATGTGTTGTAGTTGTAGGAATTCACAAAAACATTTCATGATGTGTTTGGGAGTGCGCCATGGTTTCAATGTAGTTTTGTTTTTTGTTTTGTTTTGTTTTGTTTTGTTTTGTTTTTGTTTTTTTGGTTTTTTTTGACAGAGTGGACAGTGAGAGAGAGAGAGAGAGAAAGAGAAAGGTCTTCCTTTGCCGTTGGTTCACCCTCCAATGGCCACTGCGGCCAGCGCGCTGAGGCCAGTGCACCGCGCTGATCTGATGGCAGGAGCCAGGTACTTATGCTGGTCTCCCAAGGGGTGCAGGGCCCAAGCACTTGGGCCATCCTCCACTGTACTCCCGGGCCACAGCAGAAAGCTGGCCTGGAAGAGGGGCAACAGGGACAGAATCCAGCGCCTCGACCAGGACTAGAACCTGGTTTGCCGGCGCCACAAAGCGGGAGGATTAGCCTAGTGAGCCGCGGCGCCGGCCCTCAATGTAGTTTTAATTCCTGCCTCCTTCCCCCTCAAAGTTTCAGATGCTGAAAAGTTTGGTCCCCTTGTGGCAGGGCTGGGAGCAGCCTGGGGCCTGCCATGGGTTACATCAGAGAGGTTAGCAGTGATCTTATTTCTCTGGTATTGAATGAAGAACAGAATACAATCTGAATTCAAGAGGATCTTGTTTAGGAGGGAGTAACAGCTGTTCCTACGGGAGAAGGATAGACTCCTGGCTAGGTGGACAAGGGACCAGGGCCCCTTCCTCACAATCTGGAGATGAGTCTTGGGGGACCTGAGAAAAGTCAAGCAACCGGCTTCTGTGTGATTGCAGACCTAAGTTTTACCCAGTTAACCCATCCAAACCATCACTTCTCAATGCCTCTCTGGACCAATCACAAGAACTCCCCTGGTGCCATCTATAAAAGCCCCTGAACAATCAGCCCTCAGCGGTTTCCTCCTTCAGCTACCCCTTCCAACTTCTGGGAGTTTCTCTGCTTCTTTCAATAAACTTCATTTGCTCTGCTCACTCCCTTGTCCATGGGCCTCATTCTTCATGAACATGAGACAAAGAACCTAGCAAAGAAAAGAGTTGTAATTCTAAAATTCAGCTGAAAGAAGATCTTACAACATTATCACAAGATAACAGTGGCTCCTACCTGGTAGAATTGATAGAAATACAGAAGTGAGAGGTGTCCATATTCTGTAGGGATATAGGCATTGCTCATGGGATGGAGATGAGGTGGAGAGTAAAGGATAAGTCAGTAAAAACCACACAGATATGCCCTGACCACCTGTCAGGGCGGTGCTGCTGGAGTTGGATTTAAAGGCTCTTTCTCCACCCAGGCATTCTGTAAGCATGACTCGATCTCTGCATAGTCCTCACTGTCATTTTTGCTTCACTCTGTAGAGCCAGTGTTTCTGCAGCTGCTTTTTCCTTCTTCCATAATGCTGACTGCTGACACACTGAACAATTCTGAATAAAAGTACGAGACCCACCAATAAACTGATGGCAGGTGGACACACCAGTGTTGGTCTCTGTGAAAAGTGAGTTGTGGACTCAGGCCATTGGGCAGCAGCTCCACCACCACCTTGCCTGGCTTCCCAAGGATCAGCCAGAACCCAAGTTCCACACCAAATGGCAATCGCTTCATGGCAGGCAGTCACTACAGAGCTTCCTAGGAACCGTAGATCTTTTTCTTTTATTTAAGATTTACTTTATTTATTTGAAAGGCAGAGTCACAGAGAGAGGTAGAGCCAGAGAAAGAGAGAGAGGTCTTCTGTCCCCTGGCTCACTCCCCAAATGACCGCAACAGCCAGAGCTGAGTTGGTCAGGAGCCAGGAGCTTCTTCTGGATCCCCCATGAGGGTACAGGGGCCCAAGGACTTGGGGCCATCTTCTACTGCTTTCTCAGGCCATAGCAGAGAGCTCAATTGGAAGTGGAGCAGCCAGGACTTGAATCGGTGCCCATATGGGATGCTGGCAGTGCAGGCGGCGGCTTTACCTGTATGCCACAGCGAAAGTGGCTGTGCATCCTTTTTGACTGGAAAGCCTTTCTGTAATTTAACATAAAATTCTCCACCTGATAGAACCTCAATAAATATTTCTTGATTTTGTGTGGGTTTAATGAGAATGTGAAAAGGTGATCTAGATTATTTTCAGCATGGCATATTTATCCCAATGTTCCCTAAATTTTAAATCCAATTTTCCTTAACTTTATAGATATGTTATGGAAACTCTGTCTAGTTAGGCACACATTAAAACAAGTGAAAATATATGTCATATGCTACTTTATAAACACCTTTCACACATGCCTTGTCTCATTAGATTTCAATGAACTTCACAGAATTTAAAGAAAAAAAAACTTAAACTTTTGCTTTAGCAAGTAAGATGGCAGTGGTACATGCCATCTTGATGGGATTGAATTGGAATCCCCTGGCACGTTTCTAGCTCTACCATTAGGGGTAAGTCTGAAAAGCATGTGCCGAACTGTACATCTCCTCCCTTTCTTATTCCCACTCTTATATTTAACAGGGATCACTTTTCAGTTAAATTTAAATGACTAAGAATAATTGTGTGTTAATTAAAGAGTTCAACCAATGGTATTAAGTAGAACAGGAGGTTATGGGGGGGAAAGCTGCTATAATTCAAAAGTTGTACTTTGGAAATTTATATTTATTAAATAAAAGTTGAAAAGAAAAAAAGAAAGAAAAAATTACTACACTTCCACAGGAGTACAAACAAGGGATAAAAACAATAATCAAATTACAAGATGTCCACTTTGTTCCTATATATTTCTTGTATTCTTTTCACATAGAATATTGTGATTAGTAGTGCACTAAGCCTGTGAATATAGAGTGGACTGAAATTGTTTCTTTGTAAGACTTGAAAGGAGGGAAGGAGGGGGGTTGAGGGAGGGAGGGAAGTATGATTATCTTAGAATTGTACCTATGAAATTTGTTCTATTTATATTAATAAATTAAATTTTTACTAAGGGCAGAGCAACAGAGGGGAGGTGAGAACACACTTCCATTCTCTGGTTCACTCCTCAAATGGCTGCAATAGCCAGGCCTAATCCAGGCCAAAGTCAGGAGCCAGAAACTCCATCCAGGTCTCCCACATGTGTGGCAGGTGCTTAAGTACTTAGGCCATCTTCTGCTGCTTTCCCACACACTTCAGGAGGAAACTGGATTAGAAACAGAGCAACCAGGACTCAAACCAGCACTCAGATAGAGAATGCAGGAGTCATAAGCGATGGCCAAACCCATTGCACCACAACACCGGCCCCGGAATTAATTCTTTGGACAATAAATAAAACTGGCAGTTCGAAAGAAGGAATAACATTTGTCATGTGGCTCCTGTCTTCCCCCATCAGCCTCATGCAGGTTTAAATTACAGAAGATACATTCTTCTAGGCAGCTCTTCTCATTGAGGATGTTCTCATCTAGAGAAAAGTAGAAATTGGGAGGGAAGAGTTGCAGAAATCTATTTCCAAGAAGAAATTCTTTGTGATTATATAAAAATAAAATCATTTCTTCTCAGCCTTTTGGCTAAGATCAAGTGTAAAATAGAAAATTCACACCCTGAAATTCTAAGATATCTTTAAAATAGGACTATCAATATCTGCAATGTATCCCATGCCCTCTTTTCCTGCCTTCTCTCTGTTCTTGGTGACAAAATAAAAATCCCTTGAGAAAAAAAATTATGGGGGCCAGGCCTGTGGCATGGCATAGTGAGTAAGGCCACCTCCTGCAGTGCCAGCATTGAATATGGATACCAATTTCAGTCCAGGTTGCTCCACTTCCGATTCAACTCTCTGCTGTGGCTTGGAAAGGCAGTGGAAGTTGGCACTGGTCCTTGGGACCCTACCCCTGCATGGGAGACCCTGAAGAAGCTCCTGGCTCCTGGCTTTGGATTGGCCCAGCTCCAGCCATTGCAGCCATTGCAGCTATTTGGGGAGTGACCTGGTGGATGAAGACCTCTCTATCACTCTCTCAGCCTCTACCTCTCTGTAAATCTATCTTTCAAATAAATAAATAATATTTTTTAAAAGTATGAAATGGCACATGACCAGTCTTAGGATTCTGTGGAATTTTAATGCTACCACTAATCCATGAGGACACCTTTAATTATCTTTTAAAATTACATTTTATTTTTCTTTACCATTCTAATAGCTCTTAATCCATTTGTGTTACTATAACAAAGTCCCTGAGTCTGAGTAACTGTTAAAAAGTCAAGAGGTGTCCTTGGCTCCAGGCTCTGGGGGCTGGAGGATCCATCCACATAGACTGGGACCAGTGACCTGGCAAAGACCCTGTGGCTGCACTACAACCAGGCAGAGAAGCAGGAAAGCCACCCACAGAAGCTACCAACCAATAGCCCACCCTCTTTTAACCAACCCCTCTTGCAAGGACTAACTCACTCCTTGAGAGACTCAATCCATTCTAGGAGACCAGGATTTGTCTACTCATGAGGATGGAACCCCATGACCCAAAGCCTTCCACTAGGTGCCTCCTCTTAAATTTTCTACCACCTCAGTCAGTTCCCACACACTGGGGACCAAGCTTCCAGCACATGAACCTCTGGAGGACAAATCACAGCAATAGCAATATTAACTCACATTTCCAAATGAGAATTTACTCACAAATTAAAGGATTATTTATCAGTTTTCTGTCATCCTTCTCCTGTACATATTTTATTATTTTTTAAAATATTTATTTATTTGACAGAACAACAGAAAGGGAGAGACAGAGAGAAGGATCTTCCATCCACAGATTCACTCCCCAAATGCCTGCAACAGCCAGGTCTGGGCCATGCTTAAGCGAGGAACTCCATCCGGGTCTCCCACATGGGTGGCAGACTGAAGCTCCTGGACCATTCTCTTCTGTCTTTCCAGAAACATTGTCAGGAAGCTGGATCAGAAGTGCAGCAGCCAAGACTTGAACTCGCATTCCAATATGGGGTTCCAGCATGACAAGCAGCCACTTAATTCACTGCAACAACACCAGTCCCAAGTACATAGTATTATACTGTTGAAGGTGAGCGGTCAGAGGTCCTGGTTCTTTGAAACTCCAGTGAAGAACTGAAGGAAGCTCACACACACACAGGATAAGCAGCCAAGGTTTATTAAGAAAATGGGTGCCCACTCTCACCACTGCTATTCAATATAGTTCTGGAAGTTCTAGCCAGAGCTATTAGGCAAGAAAAAGAAATTAAAGGGATACAAATTGGGAAGGAAGAACTCAAACTATCCCTCTTTGCAGATGATATGATTCTTTATTTAGGAAAATACATTCTTGATAACAAAAAGGAGCAGTCACCCAGTGAGAGAGGGCTGGGGGCCCTAGTGGCTGTTGGGGCTATGGCTTTATAGGAGCTGCTTTTTGGTGAAGGGATCCTTGAGTAGGAAAGTTTTTCCTGTGGAAAAGACCTCCTGCCTGAGGTCTTGGGCAATCCAGCAGAGGGCAGGGTCCCTCATCCCTCCCCTGCAAGTGGGTTATGGTGGGCCCTCCCCAGTCACTCATGCTGAATTCTCTACTTGGCAGAACTTAAGTAATAGGTAAGATATTTTTGTCCTGCAGTTTTAATTTTCATTCAGTATTGTTTTCTAATTGACCCAAGGAAAAGGACAGGGAGCCAAGGCTCCCTTCACACTGAGTGAGCAGTCTGGAGCTCAAGAATCTGGGCTCATGCAGTCTGGAGCCCAACCCCTCATTGGACAATTATGAAAGCAAGGGCAAGAGAGTCAGAGACTGGCCAAAAGCACAGGGCTGGACAGAGTCTAAAGGAAAAAGATTTCTAGTGAGGAGGCCTCATGTGTACAGGAAGCCCCAGGACAGTGGAGTCAAAGAGGGAGACAAAGCTGCTCCCCAGGTCCCTCCCATTGCCCTGCAGCCTGCAGGTTCTGCTCCTTGGCCCTCCAGGGGCTGAGAGCACCACTGCGATGAGGATACTCAGAGGGGTTCAGGGTTTTCTGTTGAGGCCGCAGAGGTAGCTCTGCAGTGAGCCTGAGAAGAGCCACTCGTAGGCCATTCTGGCTGCACCGTGCCTTCCACTCAAGCCACACCTCCCATTACTAGCATCCATCTCTATGTATGTGCTGCTCAGAAGGACAAAGTGGGCTCTGAGATCATCTCATGTATTCATGTGGTGACTGTGCCCTGAGCACTTACCCTGTGGAGGGGTTGCGTTAACCCTGGTTGCAACTCTGCAAGAGACCCGCATGGTCTTTGCCCTCCAGAAGCTCCCAGTCTGAGGAGAGGTGGATAAAAGAATGGCAAATACATGTGGAAGAGAACAGCAAGTGCTGTAGGGAAACAAAGATGTGAATGGTGGGGAAGCTGGGCCACTGGAGGTGAAGGCTGCCAGGTCTTAGAAAGGTAGCATTTATGCTCCTATCAGAAAGACATTGGTTGAGATTTGTGACTGTTTTACTTCTTCCTGTGGCCAAATCAGAAATCAATCTCAAGTGTATACCCCTAGTGAAATACACTCTGGAGCTATTTCTCATTCCTTTATTTAAAAGTGACCCTCTGTCTTTAAATAGGGAGAGCGAGTCTTGGGTTTAGCGTAATCATTGTTTGCAAGCCTCAGAGAATTCCCTGCAGAAGGGATATCAATATCTACTGAATCTCCCTTCCTTCCTTCCTTCCTTCCTGAGAGCAAGAGAGAGAATGAGAAAGAGAGAAACTCCCCCACCCACTGGTTCATTCCCCAAATACTCACAGTTCCCAGGGTGAGGCAGGGCTGAAGTTGAGGGCTACAGATTCATCCATGTCTCCATGTGGGTAGAAGGAACCTAATTACTTAAATCACCCCCTGCTGCCTCTAAGGGTCTGCACTAGCAGGAAACTGGAGTCAGAAGCTAGAGCAGGGTATCAAACCCAATAACTGACAATTTAGTCACTAGGCTAACTACTCACCATTGGATCCATAATTTTAATATCCTAAGCTCACCTAATGCTTTCTGCTTTGATATTATGTATTAATTCTTCAACCTGTATTTAAAGGTATCTCCACAATTGACTGCATCCTAACTATTGAAACATCTGTCCTTACACACTCTTCCAGCCTGAATGACTATTTTACCCCACCACCACCACCACCCCTGTTTTACCCCACTATATCATTTTTTGCTTCCTTCGCACATCCTAAAGTCCACTACCTGCTCCATGAATCATCTTGCCCCATGCCAGTATGTGCATGTTTGCCCTGAGAATCTTTGACCTCTGCTAACGTGCCTCAGGGCATGGCCAGTGGGCAGCCCAATGCTGGGAGCAGAGAAGTCAGTGTGTATCTCAGTGCTGGTCTCTACCTCTGGTACTCATGAGTTGCCATCTCCTCCTCCTTCCAGACACGACAGTCTCCCTGTCCCCTTGTCTCTGGTAACATCTCTCTCCCCTGTTGTCCATAGTCCTAAAGTTGGTCTGCTCTTTCTGCTGATGTTAATCTCCAGGTTCTCTTTCTGGCCCCTCATTGTTTAGGGAGATCTTCTAGGATTTTAGAAATTTGTTTTCCTTCAGGATGTAATTGAAGACATGGTTTTGCAAGCAACAGAAATGTTTTTCCCCCAGTATCAGTGAACTACTTGCCACTTGACTTTGTTGTTACTGCATATGCTTCCTCCTGTTATATTATTCACTATCACAAAGCTGGTGTAAATAAGAGTACAGCCCTTCTCTGCAGGCTTCATACTGACATATTAGCCTACTAGTGTGGGGCTTGGGGACAGAAAAAGAAGCAAAGAAATGTGTCTTACAAAAAAAATGTGATTTTTAAATTTTTTTTCTCTGCAATTTCAATGCTGCAGAATTTATTCTCTCCCCCCAGTCCTGGATCTTTCCCTGACAAAACAGAACTTTGCTTTTTAAATTATCTCTGTGTTTGACATTTGTATCCCTCAAAAGGCATTTGAGTCTAATTTTCCTCAATGTGTTAATATGTTCCAGGATAATAGGACTTTAGAGACATTTTTGCTCTTAGCAAAGCATCACGCTTATGGAACAGCAGCAGTGTACAAAATAGCTGTATACTGGCCTAGGAAGTAATGAACCCCCATAGATTCCTCAACACAAGGAAGTACTTTAGAAGAAATACGGTCTCCTGCCAAGTAATAGAGAGAACTGTTATGCACCAAACAATATAAGACTCTAGGATTTAGTTGAAAAAAAGCAATGACATGTATAATTACAAAGCAGCAGAAACTATTTCTCACGTGGCTGCATAGGCTGTGTTTTGTAGCTAATATCTAATGTAGCTTACTGGTTTGCCTTTATTGAAGCCAAATTTAGAAATTTGCAAAGAAAGTAAGTCTCATAAGATAATGGCTTAATGTTTTGAACAGTGCCAAAAAATTGTTTAATTAAACTTATTTTTTGAACTTGATAAAAAAAGAAGTACCTTAGACATTGGGACACAGAAAGTTAAATATTAGTGTATCAGTGCCTGTGTAAGCAAACACACTTTTATTTGTTAAATTTAGTCACTATAACAAAATCCCCAAGACAACCTAACTTACAGAAGAAAGAGGTTTATTTTGGCTGATGCTACTGGAGGTTCAAAGTCCATGATCAGGCAGTCCCATTGATTTGACTTTTGGTGATGGTGTTCTTGTTGGCAGAGTCCCAAGGCACAGAACGTTACATGGCAAGAGACAGGGACTATGCATGTCTGTCTCTGACCATTGTCTTTAAAAAAAATGTTTGCTTATTCACATCTATTTGATAAACAGAATGACTCGGGGGCGTGGGGTGGGGGGGAGAATCTTCCATCTGCTGGTTCACTCCCCAAATGCTCACAGCAACCAGGGCTGCAACAAACCAAAGCCAGGAGCCAGGAACTCCATCTGGGTCTCCCACTTGGGTGGTAGGGGCCCAAGCATTTGAGCCATCAACTACTGCCTCCCAGAATGCATTAGCAGGAATCTGGATCAGAAGCAGAGTAGCCAGGACAAGAACCAGCACATCAATATGAGATGCAGGATTCCCAGCAGCAGTTAATCTGATGTCCCTGAGTGACTGCCTCAGCTAGGTCCAGGTTTTGTTGAGCCATCAGGATTCAATCATGAGGGCTCCATCCTAATGACCTAATCCAACATAACCATCTCCTGAAATCACCCCCTCCAAATAACATAATTGGCTTATGTTTCTACCCTCTAGGCACGATTAATGTAAGATTCTGGGAACAAAACTGCATGAGTTTGACATCAAACTATAGCATCACTCTGTCTATCTCAACAGATTGGATAATAGTATCTTTCCTTGAAAAGATAAGTGTTAAACAAGATGCTGGAGCCTTTGGTTGGTTTGTGGAAACATGCTTTATAGACTTTTATTTTTTGAAAAAGGGGAAAAGAACCCACATTAGTTTGTGTACACTTTTAGTTTTCATTTTGATCCCTCATTTGTTGCTTAAATATCAAGTTTAGAGTTTACTCCAAGCAACTGCTTCTGTCCACTACATATCATTTTGAATTTCCTGGTGTTAGCTCTGTTTTCTCTATTGTAACTGTCTGTTGATACAACCACTTCAAGATACAAGTTTCTCAAAATTGGTTAACATGTAAATTATAGGCTGTCTGATGAAGACACACTGCACCAAGGACACAGAGACTCACAGACCCAGTACAGGTTCCATCCTTCTGGAACCCAGTGTCCCAGAAAACACTCAAAGCCATGTGTAACTTCAGAATGGGATTTGGGACAAGCACATTGGCTCTGGAGGTGAACCACAGGAATCTGTGATTAAACATTAAATGAGCTTTTCAGTAGGATATGAATATATATATATATGTATATATATCAGATCTAGTAAACACTAGAGGTAGATTAGAATAGTTGCCAGGCACAGACTAAAATCAGTCAAGATCTAGAGAGTTGTAGCTTCAGAGGAGGACTTTTGAAATGTGTGTTAATAATACTAAAGGTTGCCGGCGCCTTGGCTTAATAGGCTAATCCTCCACCTGCAGCACCAGCACACCAGGTTCAAGTCCCGATCGGGGTGCCGGATTCTGTCCTGGTTGCTCCTCTTCCAGTCCAGCTCTCTGCTGTGGCCCGGGAGTGCAGTGGAGGATGGCCCAAGTGCTTAGGCCCTGCACCCACATGGGAGACCAGGAGAAGCACCTGGCTCCTGGCTTTGGATCAGTGTGGTGCGCCGGCTGCAGCACACCAGCTGCAGCAGCCACTAGGGGGTGAACCAATGGAAAAGGAAGACCTTTCTCTCTGTCTTTCTCTCACTAACTCTGCCTATCAAAAAAAATGCTAAAGATGATCACAGTTGGATATGGCCATGTCAGTACTGCACATGTGGACAAGTTAGAGACCCAGTGAGAAAAATCATATGCACTCGGTTAAGGAACAAGACTTGGTGGCATTCTTTGCAGGAGCATTTGGGATGGATTGGGAAGATTTGACTGAATGTGTGGCTGTATTTAAAAAGATGCTACCATGATTGCTTCAGGATATGGCACAGTGGATGAGGAGATGGAGGCAGAAGGGGACTTAATAGTAGTGGAAGATTCTATGGTTGTTGGTAAACTGAACAGGGAAAGGGCACAGCCTGGTACAGGCTGTTTTCTCTTCTCTGTGAATTCCTGTGGAGCAATAATTTGCTCCAAACAGTAGCCCATGTTCTGATCTCTACTGCTTTTCAATGTCATTCCTGTCCCCCCTCCCCAGTTGAATGATGGATCCCTAAAATCAAAAGCAATGACTTAGTATTTTGTCTGTACCCATAGTGTTCCATATATTTTACATGCAGAGATATTTAACCCATTTCTTTGATGAACCTCAATATTTTTATTGAAAACATTTTTTATCTATTCATTTGAGAGACAGACACACAGAATTTTCATCCACTAACTCACATCTCAAATGCCTGCAACAGCCAGAGGTGTGATGGGGCTGAAGCTGAGAGTTAGGAATACATCTGGTTCTCCCAGGTGGGTGGCAGAGACCCAGTCACTTGAGCCACTAGTTCCTCCAGAGTCTCCACTATCAGGAAGCTGGAGTCCAGAGCCAGAGCCAGGAATTGAATCCAAGCACTCTTATGTGGGATGCTGGTGTCTTCACTGGAATCCTAACTGCTAGGATAAAATGTCTGCCTATATATACCTTCTGAAATGTTCTTTTAAAATGATGTATTACCATAAGCCGGGTTAGTAATTTTAAGAAACTAATAAGGTAATGCTAATTGTCTCCCTTTAAAAATTAACAATTTTTAATTTATTAGCTATGTTATAAAGTATAATCTTTCAAGAGTTTGGTCTTTTACAGATTCAGTTTTATCTTAGCAATTATATTTAGGAATAAAGAGCCATTAGCTTAGTGATATGAATTTAGACACCAATTTGATTGGATGATCTGATTAAGTGGATTAATATTAAGTATGTTATATAATGCATAATGATGTATCAGATATCACTTTTGTTCTCTTTTAGTGAAGTGCTTACTTCATTTTAGTTTAAATTTTCATCCCCCTCAAACTCAGAGGTTTTCCCCCAAAGTGTTATGTTAATGGTATGAAGCTCATAGAAACTTAATCCAATTATGGTGCTTGGAGATGGGTCTTTTGGGAAGTGGGGATTGGATTGAGTTGATTTGAATTGGATTTCATTCTGGTTACCTTATAAGAGATGACAGGGGCATAGACAGACATACTCTGTGATGCCATGTACCACGTTCTGCGAGCAAGAACACTATCACTAGAGGCCAATCAGTGGGGCTGCCCAATCTTGGACTGTGAACCTCCAGAACTGTAAGCCAAAAAAAAAAAAAAAAAAAAAACCTTTTCTAATAAAGTTAGGCTGCCTCAGGTATTTCGTTATAGTAATGAGGCAGACTAATACAATGAGAAAATGGAACATGAAGTTAAACTGAGTCAAATTGAGCGAAAGAAAACCCAAGTCTGCTTTCCTTATTGATGCTATTTCCATGTGTATAATAATTATTTCTATGTGCAGAATTATAATTTTCATGTATATAATAATGATTTCTTACACTGACTTGAGAGACTACCATTGACTTTCACAGATAATCAAAGGAGAGTGTTAACTAGAGCAGATGACTTCCTGTATAAATAATAACTACCACATTACAGAGACCTCGGTTTCCTTTCCTCGATAGTGGTTCTGGATTTCCATTTTCTATTAAACTGCTGACCATCTTTGCAATTCCTGTGAAATGAAATGCACAAAAGAGGCTTAACTATCACTTTCCATACTGCTACCTTGTCTGTCTGCCTGCTGTCCACTGGACAGCTTCTGCTTGTAGGTGAGGAATCTTCTCTTGTGTCCTGCACCCATCATCAGGGCCTAAACAATCAACAGTGGGCATGTCCTGCTGAAGCAGGGGGAACCCACACAAGCATGGTTTGGGGAGAGCATGTTCCTTGCTGACACAGCCACTCTTCCTTCTGGTCAGGAGTTCCTCCTGGAAACAAGATGAATGCTTTGGAGAAGGGAATGTCAGTGGAGTGTAAACTTTATCTCAGAGTAGCTTTGCAAAACCACAAACCAAATGTGGAGCTGTCATCACCTTTACAGTGTTGTCAAAGATGTATTAATCAAGATAATGTCCAATATTTTAGCTCTTTTCTCTTGGGAAAGATGACAGCATTCCTATACACACTCTGCATACTCGTTGCCATCTAAATATAGTATCCTCCAATGTAGTCATGTTTTTTGTCTGACTCAGATTTTAATCTGGACTATCCATCTTCAGCAATTTAATGTAATGAATCCATTAATAAAACATAATGGCAGTGAAGCATTCGGCATAGCTGTTAAGATGCCAGTTAAGATGCCATATCCCATATTGGCGTGCCTGCATTCAAGTCCCAGCTCAGCTTCTGACTCCAGCTTCCTGCTAATATGCATGCTGGAAGGCAGCAGGTGATATCTCAGATGCTTGGGTCGCTGTGAGACCAGCTTGAGTTCTGGACTTCTGAATTCAGCCTGATCCTGCCAAGCTATTGTGGACATTTGGGGTGTGAACCAACAGATAAGAGAGTTTTCTGTTTGTCTCCCTGTCTCTATCTGTCTGTCTCTCTGTCTCTGTCTCTCTCTCTGCTTCTCAAATAAATAAAATTAATCTTAAAAATCATAATATCTTTAGACACTTCAAAGTTAATCATAAAGGAAATGGTCAGATTTTCTATGACTATAAGTGATTTTCATTAGTAAAAAGTCATTGCAATTATCAGAATTTTTGAGCCTGTTCAATTTTCCCCACTGAGTAACTTTCCTCACTGCACTTCATTCCATCCTTCCTTTGTATGCAGAAAACATTCAACATGTTTTTAATTTAAAAATCTCATTTGCATGAAAAATCATTTTAACAGACTATTTTTAGAGCAATTTTTAGTTTACAGAAAAATTTCTGGTATACCCTCTTTCCTCCAGTCCCAGCATAGTTTCCCATCTCATTATCCTCTTGCTTGAGTGTAGTACATTTGTTACAGTTAATGAAACACATTTGAGAAATTATTGGTAACTGAAGTCCATAGTTTCCATCAGGGATGCTGTGCAGTTTCATGGGCTTTAACAAATACATAATACAATTTCTCCATCATTATAGTGTCACACAGAATACTTTCATTGCCCTAAAATGTGTCCCAACAAATATAATTTTTAAAATGTTATAGAGTTACAGAAAGGCAGAAAGAGAGAGATCTTTCTGCTAGTTAGCTCCCTAAATGGTGCAATGGCTCAGGCTGGGCCAGGCTGAAGCCAGGAGCCAGGAGCTTCTTCTGGGCCTCCCACATGGGTGCAGGGGCTCATGGATTTGGGCCATCCTCTGCTACTTTCCCAGGCATGTTGACAGGGAGCTGAATCGAAGTGAAACAACTGGAATTCAAACTGGCGCCCAGAGGAGTGTTGGCATTGCAGACAGTGACTTAAGCTGTCATGCCACATCACCAGCTCCTGGAGTACTGCTTTAATCAATGAAGTGAGTGTACTGAGAACCTACCCTCTGCCTGGTATTGTGCTGGATGAGTGCTCTAGTGAACTACAGAGAAACCTAACATACAACACTGGACTTTCTTACACACCAGCTGGTCCAGCTCCCTCCAAACATGGATGGCTATCTTTACTTCCAGGACTTATACAACAGAGTATCATACACTCTATGACCTAACATGCATTGCCTCAGTTCTGGTGGCCAGAAGTGTGAATTCGAGTTGTGGCAGAGCCATACTCACCATGAAGCCTTTAAGGGAGAACCCTTCCTTGCACTCCTGGTAATGCTAGGAGTTCCTTGGCCACAGAACTCTGAACCTTGCTTCCGATGGCCTTCTGTGTCTGGTCTCACAACTCCCATCCTCCTCTCTGTGCCTCTCTCCTTTTCCCCCAAGAACACATCATTTTGAAATACAGGTCACCTTATGAGGTCCAGTCTGACCTTAGCTTAATTTACCTAACTACATCAGCAATCGTCATTTTTCCAAGTAGGGTCCCCTTCTGAGATACTACAGATTGGGACTTAAGCATATCTTTTTTTTTGGGGGGGTGGGGGGTTTGGGGACACAGTTCAACCCTTAAAGATTTGCACAGTAAAACGTCTTGTCTTCCTAGTTAACGATGTGTCAACTCCAGAATTCAAATTTCCGGTGGTGAAAGCTCTATCACCCGCCATGTGATAGAGCAGCAGGACCCCACTCTGTGCTCTTGGCACTAGCTTCCTTGTAAACACACACACACACACACACACACACACACACACACACACCGCTCTCTCAAAGTAAATAACTGCCTGGGTATTCTGATGCTAACAAACTTGTTTTCCTGTTTCCTGCCTTGTGGCTGTAATCCACTGCGTGTGGGGCCCGAGTCCGTGCTCCACCTCGGCCAGCAGAGGGCGCGGCAGCATCAACCTGCGCTCGGTGAACGGAGCTTGATCCGCCCCCTGATTTTCACAGGCTGGAGGGCAGACGAATGAGCAGAAGCCTAGAATGATTAGGAGCAAAGCCATCGGGGTTTACGGGTCTACGAAATGCCTTTCCTGCTGCAGACACGCACGCGGCGCTTTACTCTCTGCTGACCGCCGCCTGTTCGAGGATCTCTGCTCCTCCGAGGGCAGCTTTGTGTTTGCTGACAGCTGATTTTGCTGACAGCGTTTAGTTTTAAAACACCCCCGGTCGCTGGCGGCTCTTCTTCGTTGTGCGTTCGTGGCTCCTGTTCTCCCTTTATTTGTTGTCGGAATCAGTGATCCAGTGTTGAGCTGGATGAGTGGGAGGAAGCTTGGTGGGCAACAAGGGACCATTTGCGGGGCCCGCGGGGTTTGGGGCCATCTCCAGCCAGCCATCTGACTCCACTTTTCTAAGGAGGGACCACGCAGCCTCTGGGCCGTGCTGCCCTCAGGCCTAACCACCTGGCGACACGGCCGGCACAGGGTCCCGCTGCAGACATGCCAGAAAGTTTCCCGGTTCCCTGTGAGGAGGCCCTTCTGCTGGGAAGGCCACAGAGGCCACGTGACTCGTCCTGCGCAGAGGGCCACGTGTGCTCGAGATGCACTGGGAAACCACAGGGGAAGCGATGTCCGCTAATTCCGAAGGCTGGGGGAAAGCATGGAGATAAAGGGTACCTAAGACACTCGCAGATGCGTCAATACCGTGAAGATAAGTCGCGTGAGCGGTCCCTGGGTCAGAGCTCGGTGCTCCTGGTGTGACTGACAAGCAAATAAAACCCGCATTCAGTGAGAAATGTGTGACACATACCGCTGTTTTATGGACGGGATTTTCCACATATAAAGAAAATGACAAAGGAGCCTGTTCCCCAGAAGGTCACACCTCTTTGGACAGAGAAGACATTGAACTGAAGGGAAAAAAGCTACAGCGGTCATACAGAGAGAAGCTACAGATAACATTACAGTGATTTCCCGGTAAGGAACCATTTTCCTTAACTACCAGTCCTGTCCAACGTGTTGGTAAAGCTGTTACAGACTTCATAATTCTGATATTTTTATTTACATCTGTACTTCCGAGTTGAAAGCAGTCAGCATTTCCTCAATATTTTCCAACATTAATGCCTGCTTAGATCACTAGATGGCACCTTCTTCCCTCCTTTAGAATCAGAGATCTGAACGCCAACTCTTGTTTGCCAAATGATATTGTTTCTCTTTGAAAATAATGCCAGTGACACAGATTTATTTTTAGAAAAGTAAGTTCCTTTTTTATTCGAACAAAAGCCCCAGAACATGTGCATCCAAATATACTGCTTTGCTAAAAAGGTGGCCTAAAACAGTGCTCCATAGGTTCTAGCAGTTGCAAGTATTTCAAGGAGATTTGAAATCCTGCTTCTCAAATGTTCTTAAAACACTGAGAATCATACACAAATACATCTCCCTACTGTAATTTAATAGCTCATCTATTCCCTGGTAGTATCCAAGTTTGACAGTAAGGTTTTCAAATAATTAACTCTTATTAGCATTTTATATTGCAAAATACAGATTTCCAGTGAAACAGTCACATAGATTCCTAAATGAGTCATTTTTACTTGAAAAGAAGAAAAAGGTAATTGGTTTTAGGGTCAGGAGAGCAGGAAGCAGTGAGGAAAGCACAGAATTTAGGAGCAGACAAGTGCTGGGACCAACCACAGTTTGTGAGCAATTTCTTGACTGTTGGGTGCCTCACTTCCTTCATCTGTGACGTGGCAATGCTAATTGTGGCAGGCAGTTGGAAGCATTTGTGAAGTGACCACTGCAAGGCCTCAGCAGTGGTATGTCTAAGGATTGCTAACTATTACGAAGGGTCCATGTGTTCTTCACCCACCAAAGAGAGGGGCTGGTGTTGTGGCACAGCAAGTTAGGCTGCTGTCTGAAAGGCTGGTATCCCAAATGGGTACCTGTTAGTGTCCCAGCTGCTCTACTTCCCATCCAGCTCCCTGCTAAAGCGCCCATGTCACCCACATCGGAGACCCCAATGAAGCTCCTGGCTTTGCCTGGCTCAGCCCTGGCCACCGGGGCCATCTGGGGAATGAACCAACAGATGGAAAATCTCTATCTCCCCCCCCCCCATCTTTTATTTTTTATTTGACAGATAGAGTTAGACAGTGAGATAGAGAGACAGAGAGAAAGGTCTTCCTTCCGTTGGTTCATCCCACAAATGGCCACTACGGCTGGCGTGCTGCACTAGCCTGAAGCCAGGAGCCAGGTGCTTCCTCCTGGTCTCCCATGCAGATGCAGGGCCCAAGGACTTGGGCATCCTCCACTGCCTTCCCGGGCCACAGCAGAGAGCTGGACTGGAAGAGGAGCAACCGGGAAAGATTCTGGCATCCCAACCAGGACTAGAACCTGGGGTACCGGCGCCGCAGGCAGAGGATTAGCCTAGTGAGCTGCTGCACCAGCCGCCCTTTCTTTTTCTAATCCCTTTGGCATAGAAGTCCAGTGCTACACTGAAAAGAAGTGGTAAAAATTGGCATCCTTGCCTTGCTTCTGACATTAGAGGGAAAGCTTTCAGATTTTCTCCGCTGAGTGTCACGCTGGATGTGAGCTGTTCATATAAGCCTTTTGCGTTGAGGTTTGTTCCTTATATACCTAATTTGTGGGGGAGATTTTGTCATAAAAGGTTGTTGAATTTTGTCCAATAGTTTTTCTCCATCTATTATGATCATATGATTTCTGTCCTCCAATCTGTTGATCTGGTTTATCTTAGTAACTGATGTATGTACTTGTATATAGAAGCATGCTTGCATCCTCAGGATGAAGATCATTTCAATGGGCTGGTGGATTCAGTTTTGTTGTTATTTTAAGCATTTTTTACATCAGTGTTCATAAAAGATATTGGTCGCAGTTTTATTATGTCTTTGGCTTTGGTTTCAGATTAATACTGTCACACCATAAAATGAGCTTGGAACTATTCCCTCTCCAACAATTTTTCTTTTTTTTTTAACTTTTATTTAATGAATATAGATTTCCAAAGTACAGCTTATGGACTACATTGGCTCCCCCCCCCCATGACTTCCCTGCAACCGGCAACCCTCCCCTTTCCCGCTCTCTCTCCCCTTCCATTCATATCAAGATTCATTTTCAATTTTCTATATATACAGAAGATCAGTTTAGTATACATTAAGTAAAGATTTCAACAGTTTGCACCCACATAGAAACACAAAGTGAAATATACTGTTTGAGTACTCGTTATAGCATTAAATCTCAATGTACAGCACATTAAGGACAGAGATCCTACATGAGGAGTAAGTGCACAGTGACTCCTGTTGTTGACTTTACAAATAGACACTCCTGTTTATGGCATCAGTAATCTCCCTATGCTCCAGTCATGAGTTTCCAAGGCTATGGAAGCCTTTTGAGTTCTCCGAATCTTATCTTGTTTAGACAAGGTCATAGTCAAAGTGGAAGTTCTCTCCTCCCTTCAGAGAAAGGTACCTACTTCTTTGATGACCCGTTCTTTCCACTGGGATCTCACTCACAGAGATCTTTCATTTAGGGTTTTGTTGTTTTTTGTTGTTGTTGTTGTTTTGTTTTGTTTTGTTTTGTTTTGCCAGAGTGTCTTAGCTTTCCATGCCTGAAATACTCTCATGGGCTTTTCAGCCAGATCCAAATGCCTTTAGGGCTGATTCTGAGGCCAGAGTGATGTTTAGGACATCTGCCATTCTATGAGTCTGCTGTGTATCTCGCTTCCCATGTTGGATCGCTCTCCCCTTTATTTATTCTATCGGTTAGTATTAGCATGTACTAGACTTGTTTATGTGCTCCCTTTGACTCTTAGTCCTTTCATTATGATCAATTGTGAACTGAAATTGATCACTTGGACTAGTGAGATGGCATTGGTACATGCCACCTTGATGGGATTGAATTGGAATCCCCTGGTATGTTTCTAACTCTACCATTTGGGGCTAGTCAGCTTGAGCATGTCCCAAATTGTACATCTCTCTTCCCACTCTTATATTTAGCAGGGATCACATTTCAGTTAAATTTCAACACTTAAGAATAACTTTGTCTTAATTACAGAATTAAACCAGTAGTATTAAGTAGAACAGACAAAAAACTACTAAGAGGGATAATGTATTAAGTTGTTCATTAACAGTCAGGGCTATGCTGATCAAGTCACCATTTCCCATAGTGTCCATTTCACTTCAGGAGGTTTCCTTTTTGGTGTTCAGTCAGTTGTCACCGATCAGGGAGAACATATGATATTTGTCCTTTGGGACTGGCTTATTTCACTCAGCATGATGTGTTCCAGATTCCTCCATTTTGTTGCAAATGACTGGATTTCATTGTTTCTTACTGCAGTATAGTGTTCTAAAGAGTACATATCCCATAATTTCTTTATCCAGTCTACCGTTGATGGTCATTTAGGTTGGTTCCAGGTCTTGGCTATTGTGAATTGAGCTGCAATAAACATTAGGGTGCAGACCGCTTTTTTGTTTGCCAATTTAAATTCCTTTGGGTAAATCCCAAGGAGTGGGATGGCTGGGTCGAACGGTAGGGTTATCTTCAGGTTTCTGAGGAATCTCCAGACTGACTTCCATAGTGGCTTGACCAGTTTGCATTCCCACCAACAGTGGGTTAGTGTCCCTTTTTCCACACATCCTCACCATCATCTGTTGTTGGTAGATTTCTGTATGTGAGCCATTCTAACCGTGGTGAGGTTCTCCAACAATTTTTCAAGAATAGTTTAGGAAAGATAGATAATAACTCTTTCTTAAATGTTTGGTAGAATTCACCAATAAAGTCATTTGCTCCTGGGCTTTTCTTTATTGGGAGGTCTTTGTAACTGATTCTATCTCCTTATTTATTATTAGTCTGTTCCAATTATCTATTTCTTCATGACTAAATCTTGATGGCTTATTTGTAGGGATTGATCACTTTCTTCTAGGTTATCCAATTTGTTGGTATATAATTGTTCATAATAGTCTCTTATGATTTCATTAATTTCTTTGACATCATCTTTAATATTTCTAAAATGTTTATTTATTTATTTAAAAGCTGTAGAGAGAGAGAGAAAGATCATTCTATCCTCTGGCTCACTCCCCAGATGGCTGCAACAGCCAGGCCTGGACCAGAATGAAGCAAGAAACAGGAATTTTATCCTGATTTACCACATGGGAGGCAGGAACCCAAGTGCTTGGTTCATCTTTCTCTGCCTTCCCAGGAACATCAGCAGGAACCTGGATCAGAAGCAGAGCAGTGATGACTTTAATTGACACTCTGACATGAGATATTGATATTGCAAGCAGCAACTCAACCTCATAAAACTCAAACTCATAAAAGATTGTTGAATTTTGTCCAATAGTTTTCCTGCATCTATTATGATCATATGATTTCTGTCCTCCAATCTGTTGATCTGGTTTATCTTAGTAACTGATGTATGTACTTGTATATAGAAGCATGCTTGCATCCTAGGGATGATGGTGCCACAAACCAACCCTTAAATTTAAATTCTTAGGTTTATATATTTTGGCATCTCTTTTTCCAAAGACAACAGAGGCTAAATATATCTGGGTCATGTAAATAAACATGAAAAATTGATGAAGTCTTTTTTCTAGAAATTATAAAGTAATAAATGCTGATATAAGATAGCTTGTAATGCCTACTACTTTTCACTAAAAATTAAGCTAATAGTTAAAATTCTAATTTAATGTATGTAATTAAAACCTTAAGTAAAGGAAATAGTTCCATATTCAAGGTATATAATAAAATTAAGATGTGAAAAGATGCCAGGATATGTTTTTTTTTTTTTTGAGGAAAAATAATTTTGTCTAGTTAGAGGTTATTTAAATGTTCTTTTAGAATAAATTAATGAAATATGGAAAAAAATGAAGGAATAGAAAAGATACAGAGACTCATATAGTCAAACTGACTAAAATTTAATGAATTTATAATAATTCTAAAGATTGATTTATTTTAAAGGCAGAGTGATAAAGGCAAGGGAGAGGGAGAGACAGAGAGAAAGGTCTTCCATCTACTGATTCACTCTCCAAATGGCCACAACGGCTGGATCTGGGCTGATCTGAAGCCAGAAGCCGGGAGCTTCTTCTGGGTCTCCCACGTGGGCACCGTAGCCTAGGCTCTTAGGCCATCTTCTACTGCTTTCCCAGGCTGTAAGCAGAGAGCTAGATTGGAAGAGGAGCACCTGGGACAAGAACTTGTGTCCATAATGGGATGCTGGCACCAAAGGCAAAGGCTTGGTCTACCGTGCCACAGCATTGGCTACAAATGTTTTTAAAATAATCCTTAAGCTCAGAAATACACTCATTTAAAAACTATAAATTGATCTTCTCTTTAAAACAAAATTTTCTTATAGTATAGTATTAATATGATGAGAGATTACATTCACTTTTTGAGTTATCTACCCTAAGAGAGAGAGGAAAGACACAGAGAGAGGTTCTGTGGTTTATCAACATTATTTCCTGTGCTTCATGTTTTTTATTAGGTTTTTCATTGCTTAAGATAACAATCTTCTCAACATTACAATAGCTAGTTTTTTTCTATAACTGTAATTTTTCTGTTTTGCCTTTGAAATGTCATGTCAGCTTGTTTTTATTTAGTAAAGATCTGTGATCCTATATAATCAAGTGACAAAAATGATTTTTGCAATTTTTGACAAACTTTCCAAAATCAAATTCTAAATTTGTTTTGACCTCAAATTGAGTTAGGGATGTTATTGAGGGCTCCTGGAGCATTCAAAAGAAAGATATTAAACCCATTAGACTTAATTTACATGCTAAATTTTATGGGAATCATTGTCAAATAAGTTATATTAAACCTTTTTTATATATTTTTAGGTATATTATTGATATAAGTCTTCCAAAAACAAATTGTGTGGAATTCTAAGAAATCTAGTGTCGTTCATCATAATTAGAGTTCTTTATGTTAACATGTTGTATACCAAAGAAAAATAGCCAAATTTCTATGTCAATGTGTCCTTATTACAATGAATTCTCAAAAGTCCATTCTTAGAAGACTGCCCATTCTGTCTTTTTCATTCAAAAACAGTTATTTTGAATCTGCTTTGAAAGGATTTGCAATCAGCTATAATCCAAAGTTGGTTTTCTTAAAAGAAATTCATGGAAAAAGATTTCTCAAGTATAGTTTTCTGATAACTTTAAGATTAAACCACTGGACTCGGTAAGCATTTCAAACTCTAATGGAAAACCCAGACTCAAAAAATGTCTAACCCAACCCAATATCAGGCAGGGTGGGAATTAATTACATGGGATTAAAATAATGAAAAATTATGTTTTTCACACTGTTTTACTCAAAACATTGCTAGATTCTTTTAATGTTGTGTTTTCCAGAATAAAGAAACATTTTTGTCTCTTAAGCTATCCATAGCTTACAGCAACTTGGCAAGTTAGACCTTTGTGGACAAAATGACAAGAATTAGTTTTTCTCCTACCATAAATTTGGATTGATTGTGAGTAGTTTTCTTTTTATGGCAATGGACTTCTTTGCTTAGATTCAGTAAGAATCTATTCTCCTTATAAGAAGAGACAGTTAGGAGCATTGGTTATGTTGGCAAGCCTTAGATAGGAACATCATATTTTCAGATATGACCACACAACTTTGAGGACCTGAAAATGACCTTATGGAGCCAATAAAAATCTCCTAGAAAAACTTCCCTGGTACCTTGAATGTGTGAATGCATTGTTCCTTTGCATTGTTTCCAACCTTGCATTGAGTAAAAATATCACTTGCTGACAGGCCTAAGAACTACAAGATAGACTGGAGACCTCAATAAGAGAAGAATTTGGCAGAGTTTGACATGAGTCCCTGGCTTGGCTTCCTCACTTCAAGAGTTTTTCAGACTCTAATCTGAGATTTCTTATTAAAAGCTCAGCAAAGCAAATTTAAAGAGAGCCTATATCATCAAACCACTATTCTTGCAGCACTTACCTAAACAGACTGAGTTTAATGAGACTGTTAAAAGAAAAACTTCAGTCCAATTAAATTTTTTTTTTTTTTTGACAGGCAGAGTGGATAATGAGAGAGAGAGACAGAGAGAAAGGTCTTCCTTTTGCTGTTGGTTCACCCTCCAATGGCCGCCTTGGCCAGCGCGCTGCAGCCGGCGCACCGCGCTGATTCAAAGGCAGGAGCCAGGTGCTTCTCCTGATCTCCATGCGGGTGCAGGGCCCAAGCACTTGGGCCATCCTCCACTGCCTTCCTGGGGCACAGCAGAGAGCTGGCCTGGAAGAGGGGCAACCGGGAAAGAATCCGGTGCCCTGACCGGGACTAGAACCTGGTGTGCCGGCGCCACTAGGTGGAGGATTAGCCTATTGAGCCGCGGCGCCGGCCTAGTCCAATTAAATTTAACAGAGTTTGAACAAAGAACAATTTTGGAATCTGGCAGCCTCCAGAGTCAGAATAGATTTGGACTTACTCTACAGTTGTCACATTGTAACGAATAATATTAATGGATGTGATGGCTTGGACAATTGTTTGGGTAGTTCCCAAAGGCTTATGTGTTAAGGGCTTGAGCCCCAGAGCTTATGTTAATGGATTAAGGATGGAACTTGACGCCAGTTATAGTGTGTGAAGTTGGGGCATTGGAGAGTGATTAGATTGGACTCAGTTGTTAGGGTGGTGTCCCTGTAATTGAATCATGGTGACTTTATAAGGAGAGGATTAGCATGCTTCTTGTCTCTCTGCTTCCTGGTTCATCATGTGATCCTTCCTCAACACATCCTCTGCCCTCATTCAACATCAGGCCCAATGGGGTTGACCAATCTTGAACTTCAAAACTGTGAGCAAAGATAAATCTTTTTCTTTAGAAGTTATCTTTTCTCCGGGACTTTATTTGTAGTGATGAAAAGGTGACTTACACCTGGGCAGACCCAGGGGAGTGACAGACAGAAAATGGGAGTTAGGGGCAAAGATTTCTAGTTGGCTCGTCACCTGCTGTAATCAGCTTATGCTCAAGTGCGTTACAAAAGCAAGTTCTTAAATTAGGTTTTCAGTTTCCTAACACACTCTTAGGTTGTAGTATGTTATGTAGAAATCTTATTGAGGCTTCCAAAGCCCAAATTTAGTTTGACTTAATATTTCCTGCCTTTGAAACATTCTCTCAATTTTGAGAGATTAAGTAAAGCATTGAGTATTGATGTCATTTTCAGTCAGTATCATAAATGGACTCATTTGGTCTCAGTATAGAATTCGAAAGTATTCTTTAGACAGTGATGTAACAGAGTGGTTTGTAAGATGGGAACAAGGAGACTGAAAAATAGAAAAAATAACCTGCTCAATCAGCATTAGTCTACCTAAGATCAATTCCCTGCAAGGATTGAAGCAGAGGGGACTTCCTTATTTTGCTGATGAGGTAGACTAGAATATCCTATATTCAGGAAATAAACTTGATCTATTTTGAGATCTATTTGGTTATGTGATATTTGGCAAGAATGACTCCATTTTGGTTTGTTGTGGTCTAATCTGTTAAGGCCTAGTGCAGGAGCTCAGTCCAGAACAATGGCCTCTCATACTAAGTTTTAAAAACTCCTCCTTTTTTGTCACAGTCACCTAGATAGAAAAGTGACTAAAACTAAGGGTATGTCTGCTACTCTCAGAACCATATTGGGATCCCAGTCTCAACATAGGATATGGTACCCTCAGGTTACTATATTTCTTTGGGTTTTTGGTCATGTTAGTCAAAGAGAGACCACTCAACATTCAGTAGATGTATGTAGGCGAATATTTAAAACCCTTGAAGAAATGAAGGGAGAATATTATGACTGTCAGAAGGATAATACCAAGAGTTTGGAAAATGCTCTCCTCAGTCAACGATTCAATGAACCAAACAAATCAAAATTTAGATCAAAGATTGAGCCAGATGAAATGTCTACCTGCTTTAATCCCATGCAGATTAGTCTAAAATACCCAATGTATTGAGACAAATTTGTCTCTGTACAGCCAGTAAGTCATCTAGAGTAATTTTATTATCTATTGCTTTGTTAGCAAGAGAATTTAAAGAAGTCTATTTTGCAAAAAATAGTATCAACTGCTATATACCCTAATGTGCAAAATGAACTTCTAATAATTGCCTCATTTATATTTATTCCAAGGCATGAGAGGTGAAAAGGACCTAACACATCATGCTGACCCAGAAAGGTTGATGCCTCCTGACTATTAGCTGCTTAGCCTGTTTTATTATAGGCTAAGGGAAGTGAACCAGTGTTCCATTTTTGACTGATTATGGAACAAAAAAATGCCATTAAAATTCCCAGCCCACAAGCAGACACTGTGGTGTGGCAGGTTAACTTGTCATCTGGGACACATACTGGAATGCCTGGGATGAAGTACCATCTCTGCTTCTACTCCAGCTTCCTTCTCATGTACCAGGGAGGTACCAGTGATGGCTCAAGTAGTTGATGAGTGAACCAATGGATGGAAAATCAATCAATCTCTCTCTCTCTCTCTCTCTCTCTCTCTGCCTTTCAAATAAATAAATGATTCTTTTAAAAAGAAGTAAAATTTATAGCACACATTAATCCGTCTTCCATTCATCATGGCAGAAGGCTGCCTGTGCATGAAGGTGGCTCAAAAATCTCCACAAATAATATTATACAGCTTAAGTATACCTATGCTCCTCTTTCCAGTTCTATACAAAATGGTGAAATTAGCAGTTTCTAGTCAAGGATCAGAGATAGTTACCACAGGGAAAAAAAAAATTGTGATAGTACCCTGGCAGCCAAGTCGTGATTTCTAGAAGACCAGTCTCCAGGTTCTAGACTGTGAGAAGTTTCACTGTCCTTGGTTGGTGGATCACATAAAGCTGCTTTCAATAGATGTTGTGGGTTGAATGTGTCCTCAAAGTTTCATGTGTTGGAAACTTAATACCCAAAGTCCTAGCTGACATTTGAGAGATGGGACCTCTTCTAGGTGATTGCCAAGCCCTCAGGAATAGGTTGATGGGTTATCATGGGAGTGGCTTTATCATAAACGTGAGTTCTCTCCCTACTGGCTGTGTGATGCCCTCTACCTTATCACGACTCAGCAGGAAGGCCCTCTGCAGATGCTGAGCATATGCTGGCACCATGTCCTTGGACTTCCCAACCTCCACAACTGACATGAATAAACCTCTTTTTTTAACTTTTATTTAATGAATATAAATTTCCAAAGTACGACTTATGGATTACAATGGCTTCCCCCCCCATACCGTCCCTCCCACCCACAACCCTCCCCTTTCCCACTCCCTCTCCCCTTCCATTCACATCAAGATTAATTTTCAATTATCTTAATATACAGAAGATCAGCTTAGTATACATTAAGTAAGGATTTCAACAGTTTGCTCCCACACAGAAACATAAAATGAAAAATAATAGATGATTTTTTTAAATGATGATGAAATCAGATCAGACCTATGTCATGTTTAATCCCAGTGAGAGTCAAGTTGGGAATTGATAATTTCTTTTTTTTTTAACAAAAGATCAGTTTAGTATGCATTAAGTAAAGATTTCAACAGTTTGCACCCACAAAGAAACACAAAGTGAAATATATTGTTTGAGTACTCGTTATAGCATTAAATCTCAATGCACAGCACATTAAGGACAGAGATCCTACATGAGGAGTAAGTGCACAGTGATTCCTGTTGTTGACTTTACCAATTGACACTCCTGTCTATGGCATCAGTAATCTCCCTATGTCCAGTCATGAGTTTCCAAGGCTATGGAAGCCCTCTGAGTTCTCCGACTCTTATCTTGTTTAGACAAGATCATAGTCAAAGTGGAGGTTCTCTCCTCCCTTCAGAGAAAGGTACCTCCTTCTTTGAAGATCTGTTCTTTCCACTGGGATCTCACTCACAGAGATCTTTTGCCAGAGTGTCTTGGCTTTCCATGCCTGAAATACTCTCATGGGCTTTTCAGCCAGATCCAAATGCCTTTAGGGCTGATTCTGAGGCCAGAGTGCTATTTAGGACATCTGCCATTCTATGAGTCTGCTGAGTATCTCACTTCCCATGTTGGATCACTCTCCCCTTTATTTATTCCATCGGTTAGTGTTAGCAGGTACTAGACTTGTTTATGTGCTCCCTTTGACTCTTAGTCCTTTCATTATGATCAATTGTGAACTGAAATTGATCACTTGGACTAGTGAGATGGCATTGGTACATGCCACCTTGATGGGATTGAATTGGAATCCCCTGGTATGTTTCTAACTCTACCATTTGGGGCAGGTCAGCTTGAGCATGTCCCAAATTATACATCTCTTCCCTCTCTTATTCCCACTCTTATGTTTAACAGGGATCACATTTCAGTTAATTTTTAACACTTAAGAATAACTTTGTCTTAATTACAGAATTAAACCAGTCATATTAAGTAGAACAGACAAAAAACTACTAAGAGGGATAATGTATTAAGTTGTTCATTAACAGTCAGGGCTATGCTGATCAAGTCACCATTTCCCATAGTGTCCATTTCACTTCAGGAGGTTTCCTTTTTGGTGTTCAGTCAGTTGTCACCGATCAGGGAGAACATATGGTATTTGTCCTTTGGGACTGGCTTATTTCACTCAGCATGATGTGTTCCAGATTCCTCTATTTTGTTGCAAATGACTGGATTTCGTTGTTTCTTACTGCGGTATAGTATTCTAAAGAGTACATATCCCATAATTTCTTTATCCAGTCTACCGTTGATGGGCATTTAGGTTGGTTCCAGGTCTTAGCTATTGTGAATTGAGCTGCAATAAACATTAGGTTGCAGACCGCTTTTTTGTTTGCCAATTTAAATTCCTTTGGGTAAATTCCAAGGAGTGGGATGGCTGGGTTATCTTCAGGTTTCTGAGGAATCTCCAGACTGACTTCCATAGTGGCTTGACCAGTTTGCATTCCCACCAACAGTGGGTTAGTGTCCCTTTTTCCACACATCCTCACCATCATCTGTTGTTGGTAGATTTCTGCATGTGAACCATTCTAACCGGGGTGAGGTGAAACCTCATTGTGGTTTTGATTTGCATTTCCCTGATTGCTAATGACCTTGAACATTTTTTCATGTGCCTGTTGGCCATTTGGATTTCCTCTTTTGAAAAATGTCTATTGAGGCCCTTGGCCCATCTCTTAAGTGGGTTGTTGGTTTTGTTTTTGTGGAGTTTCTTGATCTCTTTGTAGATTCTGGTTATTAACCCTTTATCTGTTGCATAGTTTGCAAATATTTTTTCCCATTCTGTCGGTTGTCTCTTCACTCTCCTGACTGTTTCTTTTGCAGTACAGAAACTTCTCAATTTGATGCAATCCAAATAGTTGATTTTGGCTTTGCCTGCCTGTGCCTCCCGGGTCTTTTCCAGAAATTCTTTGCCTGTGCCAATATCTTGAAGGGTTTCTCCAATGTTCTCTAGTAACTTGATGGTGTCAGGTCGTAGATTTAGGTCTTTAATCCATGTTGAGTGGATTTTTGTGTAAGGTGTAAGGTAGGGGTCTTGCTTCATGATTCTGCACGTGGAAATCCAATTTTCCCAGCACCATTTATTGAATAGACTGTCCTTGCTCCAGGAATTAGTTTTAGATCCTTGATCAAATATAAGTTGGCTGTAGATGTTTGGGTTGATTTCTGGTGTTTCAATTCTGTTCCATTGGTCTATCCTTCTGTTTCTGTACCAGTACCATGCTGTTTTGATTACAACTGCCCTGTAGTATGTCCTGAAATCTGGTATTGTGATGCCTCCGGCTTTGTTTTTGTTGTACAAGATTGCTTTAGCTATTCGAGGTCTCTTGTGCCTCCATATAAATTTCAGCACCATTGTTTCCAGATCTGAGAAGAAGGTCTTCGGTATCTTGATTGGTATTGCATTGAATCTATAAATTGCTTTTGGGAGAATGGACATTTTGATGATATTGATTCTTCCAATCCATGAGCATGGAACATTTTTCCATTTCTTGGTATCCTCTTCTATTTCTGTCTTTAAGGTTTTGTAATTTTCATCGTAGAGATCTTTAACGTCCTTGGTTAAGTTTATTCCAAGGTATTTGATTGGGTCCCCTAAATAAAGAATCATATCATCTGCAAAGAGGGATAGTTTGAGTTCTTCCTTCCCAATTTGTATCCCTTTAATTTCTTTTTCTTGCCTAATAGCTCTGGCTAGAACCTCCAGAACTATATTGAATAGCAGTGGTGAGAGTGGGCATCCCTGTCTGGTACCAGATCTCAGTGGAAATGCTTCCAACTTCATTCCTTTATGGTCTGAGAAGCTGCATGGTCAATCCTAGAGAAGGTTCCATGTACTGCTGAGAAGAATGTAAAATCTTTAGCTGTAGGCTTGAAAGTTCTGTATATATCTGTTAGATCCATTTGGGCTATAGTATCATTTAAATCTACTGTATCCTTGTTGATCTTCTGTCCTATTGATCTGTCTATTTCTGAGAGTGGAGTATTGAAGTCCCCCAGTACTATTGTATTGGGGTCTAAGTCTCCCTTTAAGTCCGTTAAGAAATCTTTTAGATAAACTGGTGCCCTGTAGTTAGGTGCATATACATTGATAATTGTTATATCTTCTTGTTGTATCGATCCCTTAATCATTATATAGTGCCCCTCTTTGTCTCTCTTAACAGTTTTTGTGGTCAAGTTTATGTTGTCCGATATTAAGATGGCTACGCCCGCTCTTTTTTCATTTCTGTTGGCATGGTATATCTTTTTCCAGCCTTTCACTTTCAGTCTGTATGGATCTTTGTTGGAAAGATGTGTTTCTTGTAAGCAGCAAATAGATGGGTTTTGTTCCTTAACCCAATCAGCCAATCGGTGTCTTTTAACTGGACAGTTCAGGCCATTCACGTTCAATGTGACTAATGATAAGTGGTAACTTTGCCCTGCCATTTGCCAAAGATAAGTTCTAATATATGCTTTGAATTCCCTGTGATCTTTTGCTGTGAGCTTTCCTTCCTTGGTTTCCTTCCTTTACCTTCTTTCATATTGATGACCGTGTTTCTGTGTTTCTGTGTTTCTGTGTGTAACACATTTTTAAGCATCTTTTGCAGGGCTGGACGAGTGGCAACAAATTCTTTCAATTTCTGTTTGCTATGAAAAGTCTTTATTTCACCTTCATTCACAAATGATAGCTTTGCAGGATATAATATTCTGGGCTGGCAGTTGTTCTCTCTTAGTACCTGGGCTATGTCTCGCCATTCCCTCCTAGCTTGTAGAGTTTCTGATGAGAAGTCAGCTGTGAGTCTGATTGGAGATCCTCTGAGAGTAATCTGACGTTTCTCTGTTGCACATTTTAGGATCTTTTCTTTATGTTTCACTGTGGTGAGTTTAATTACAACGTGTCATGGTGAGGATCTCTTTTGGTTGTGTTTATTAGGGGTTCTGTGAGCTTCCTGTACTAGGATGTCTCTGTCCTTCTCCAAACCTGGGAAATTTTCTGCTAATATCTCACTAAAAAGGCCTTCTAATCCTTTCTCCCTCTCCATGCCTTCAGGAACTCCTAGAACCCGAATGTTGGGTTTTTTAATAGTATCCTGAAGATTCCCGACAATATGTTTTAGATTTCTAATTTCCTCTTCTTTTCTTTGGTCTGACTGTATCCTTTCCTGTTCTCTGTCTTCTAAGTCCGATATTCTCTCTTCTGCTTCACCCATTCTGTTTGTAAGGCTCTCTATTGTGTTTTTCATTTGATCTATTGAATTCTTCACTTCAGTCACTATCACAGTTTCCTGTTGTACTAGTTGTTTCATTTCATTTTGATTCCTCCTTAATATTTCATTTTCACGAGAGAGATTTTCTATCTTGTCCATTAAGGATTTCTGTAGTTCAAGAATTTGTTTTTGAGAACTTCTTAATGTTCTTATCAATTTTTTGAGATCTGCTTCTTGCATTTCTTCTATGTCATCATCTTCATAATCTTGAATTGGGGTGTCGTTTTCATTTGGGGGCGTCATGGTGACTTCCTTGTTTTTATTACCTCGGTTTTTGTGTTTGTTATTTGGCATATTGGAGATATTTGGTTTCTTCACTGTGGTGCTTTTTTTTGTTATACTATGACTCTAGATTAAGTGGACTATCTGTTTTTGATAGAGCCTTAGGGCTTGAGATGGGTGTGGCCTGAGAGCTCTGTTTGGTGTGCCAAAGGTGACACTCCCAGGTTAGGCGTGGTAAATCTCTCTCTCTCTCTCTCTTTCTTTTTTTTTTTTTTTTTTTTTGATTCAAAAGGGAAGTAATTCAGCACAGCTGAACGAAGTTGGAGGTAGTTAGCAGGCAAATGATATACCCACAGGAGCCAGAGATCGGAAGCTCTTTCCCAAGGACCACACAGGGAATCTGTTCGGCCCTCAGAGTGGGCTCAAATTCTCCTTCAGTCTCCCACTGGGTTGCCAAAGTTACGGAATTGTAGCGTCTCTGGAGAGTGCTCACGTGAATTCCGTGAGTTCTCTCCCCCACCGTCTCCTTTTTCGCAGTCTCAGTTCAGTAGCACCACAAATTTACTAGGTCCTAATCTCCTGTTAATTCGCCCTGCCCCGAGTCAGGTTTTTCTGCTAGGCTCAGGGCCGGTGCAGACCTGAGGTCGCTCTGCTTATGACGTATGTCCAAGATGGCGCCTGCTCTTTGTCTTGCTCGCCCTTGAGAGGTGAGCAGAGAGAGAGAAACCTGTGTCCGTACCAGTCACCTTTTTTTTTTCTCTCTCTCTCTCTCTTCCAGTTAGCCTGGTGAACTCCCCCCCCCCCCCGGGGGTCGTTCCCTCTAGCCTCCTGTCTTCACTTGCCTGCCGGTGTCTCGGGCTATTGAGGTTCAGCACACCTCACGTTCCAGCGCTGGTGTGTTGAGTCTGCCGCTGGTGTCCCGAACTGTGGGCTCCCACGCTCTCCACGCAGGTCCGCTGTGAATCACGTGTTCCGGAAGAGTTTCTTCTGCTGTTTCCTCCCCTACTCTTCCTTGAACCTGCAGTATCTCCACTTTTATTAAACTATCTCTCCCCGGACTATCAGTGTGCTCCCTTCCTATTCCGCCATCTTGCCTCCTCCCAAATAAATAAAATCAAATAAACCTCTTTTAATAAACTTACTCTGGGGGTTGGCACTGTGGCATAACAGGTAAAGCTGCCGCCTGCAGTGTCAGCATCCCATATGGGCACTGGTTCGAGTCCCGGCTGCTCCACTTCCGATGCAGCTCTCTGCTATGGGATGGGAAAGCATTAGGAGATGGCCCAAGTCCTTGGGCCCCTGCAGCATGTGGGAGATCTGAAAGAAGCTCCTGGCTTCAGATTGGCGCAGCTCCAGCCATTGCAGCCTATTAGGGAGTGAACCCACAGATGGAAAACTTCTCTCTCTCTGCCTCTCCTCTCTGTGTAACTCTGAATTTCAAATAAATAAATAAATCTTATTTTTAAAAAAAGACTTAGAACAAGTTTTACTGTTAACTCTCATATTCTTATGTCTAGTAAGTTTTAGTTATGCCTAAGTGTCCAACTCCATTGCTTGTTTTCTTAGGTCCTTCCTTAATTAATGATAAAACTCATTCTCAAGGACTTACTTTCTTTCAGTGTATTAAGTGGAGGATATTCTTATGTCTCACAAGTTATAATTATGTCTAAGTGCTTGCAAAAGATGTATTATTCTTGGGTGCTTCTTTAATTAAATTTCCACAAAAAAGAAGTGAAAGGAACTTTGAGATGCAATGACTTTAAACAGCCCTTGTCTCAACTGTTGTGGAACAGTGTTTTCAGATTTTTTTTCATGCAGATTGTCGAACTCTGTACTTAGTGTAGAGTTAGTCTTCTGTGTATAAAGTTAATTGAAAATGGATCTTAGTGGAGAATGGGACTGGGCATGGAAGGAGTGTGGGTGGGAGGGCAGGTATGGTGGGAAGAATCACTGTATTTTTAAAGTTGTACTTATGAAATACATGAAGCTTGTATTCCTTAGATAAAAGGTTTCTTTGGGAAAAAATAAAAAATAAATGAAAAAAAAAACTTAGCCTGGGGCTGGCGCTGCGGCGTAGTGGTCTAAGCCTCTGCCCGTGACAATGGAATTTGATATGGGTACTGGTTCCTGTACCAACTGCTCCTCTTCCAATCCAGCTCTCTGCTATGGCCTGGAAAAGCAGTAGAGGATGGCCCAAGTACTTGGGCCCCTGTACCAACGTGGGAGACCCAAAGGAGGATCCTGGATCTCGGCTTTGGATTGGCCTACCTCTGGCCAATGTGGCCATTTGGGGAGTGAACCAGCGAATGGAAGAGATCTCTCTCTCTGTCTCTCACTCTCTCTGTAGCTCCACCTCTCAAATAAATAAATAAAATCTTTAAAAAATACTAATACTATGGAATTCAGTTTTATACGAATAGAAAACAGACTAAGACATCTTGTGGAAACACACATTGATCCACGGCCATACCATCCTGAACTTTCCAATCTCATCTGATCTCACACAACACACTTTGGCATAATGTACCAGTCTTGCATGAGTTAGTCTTTCCAGAATTTAGAAGAGTGGAAAATACATGAGATTCTATTACTATAGGCATAGGCCTTCTAGTGACTATTTTATAAGGGGTCAACTTAAGTTTTTCAGTAGAAACATATCTGATTGAATCAATCTGCCACACCAAACACACCAGTTGATGTGGTTATTGTTGACTAAAGGTATTTTATTTATAATATTTTAACTATTTCACCATTTGCCCGGTAAAATGAGTACCTTTACCACTGGTGATTTCTCCAAGGATATCCCTGGAGGAAACATATAAAATGTTCTAATTACCTTTTAACTGCAATGTTCTTGTTTGGGAAAGGAAAACTTAGAGGCCACCAGAAAACATGCTTTGAAAATAGCAGTTACGGGACTGGCATGATGGCACAGAGGATAAAAGCCACAGCCTACATGGGTGTCAATTTGTGTCCTGGTACTCCACCTCCAATCCAGCTTCCTGCTAATGCACCTGGGAAAGCAGCAGAGGATGATCCAAGTCTTGGCTCCCTCTACTCAGGTGGGAGACTAGGAAGAAGCTCCTGGCTCCTGGCTTCCACTTGGCCCAGCAGTCATTGTATCCTTTTGGGTAGTGAGCCAGTGGATGGAAGATCCCTCTCTCTCTCTCTCTTCTTTTCTCTCTCTCTCTCTCTCTCTCTCTGTAACTCTGGCCTTCAAGTAAATAAACTTTTGAAAAAAAGAAAAGCAAATAGCAATTGAGAGAAATCCCTCTACAAGTATTCTAGTGGCCCTTTATGTAGCAAAGCCTGAAGTTTTGATCAATCCCCCAAGATTACAGTTTGACAAACTAAATGTTGGCCATAAACCACTTTAACCATTTTATTTATTCATTTTAAGTTTTGATTTATTAATTTCTCTTAAAAATAGAGAGAGACAGAGCTCCTATCCGTTTGTGCATTCTCCAAGTGCCCACAAGAGCTAGGGCTGGGCCAGGCCAAAGCCAAGAGCCAGGAGCTCCCATGTGGGCACCAGGGACCCAAGTACTTGAGTCTTCATCTGTTATATCCAAGGGTACATTATTAGCAGGAAGTGAGAGCAGGGAACAGAGCAAGGAATGAACTCAGGCACTCTGATGGGAGATATGGGTGTCCTTACAAGCATCTTAACTGCTATACCAAATGCCTGCCCAATTTTAGCAATTTTAGAATAGTCACAAGAATAATTTTTGAGAATATGGATTATTTTATCTCTTCCGTGATGAATCATGGAGTGAATAGGGTCTTTTTTTATAATTTTTTTAAAGACACACACACACACACATACACACACAGTAACAAAGACAAGAAAAGGAGATCTTCCACATGCTGGTTCAATCCCTAAATGCATATGACACCTGGGGCTCTGCTAGCCCAAATCCAGAAGGCAGGAGCTCAATCCAGGTCTCCCTCAGAGACAGCAGGGATAAGTACTTGGGCTATCAACTGCCCTCCTATGGTGCACATTAGCAAGCAACTGGAATTGGAAGCAGGGCCAGGACTTGAACTTACATCTTTTTTTTTTTTTTTTTTTTTTTTTTTTTTGACAGGCAGAGTGGACAGTGAGAGAGACAGAGAGAGAAAGGTCTTCCTTTGCCGTTGGTTCACCCTCCAGTGGCCGCCGCTGCAGCCGGCACACCGCGCTGATCCGATGGCAGGAGCCAGGATCCAGGTGCTTTTCCTGGTCTCCCATGGGGTGCAGGGCCCAAGCACCTGGGCCATCCTCCACTGCACTCCCTGGCCATAGCAGAGAGCTGGCCTGGAAGAGGGGCAACCGGGACAGAATCTGGCGCCCCGACCGGGACTAGAACCCGGTGTGCCGGCGCCGCTAGGCGGAGGATTAGCCTATTGAGCCACGGCGCCGGCGAACTTACATCTTTGATATAGGATGTGAGTGTCCAAAGTGGAATCTTAATTGCTTCGCCAAATGCCTGTCCCAAGGACAAAGCTTTGAATAATGGGACATTTGAAGACTCAGAAAGGTTTAAAGACATTTAGGCATTCCCTGAATTTATATTTAACCTTGGATTTATATCTTCTTTTTTTTTTTTATTTGACAGAGTTAGACAGTGAGAGAGAGAGAGAGAGAGAGAGAGAGAGAGAGAGAAAGGTCTTCCTTCCATTGGTTCACTCCCCAAATGGCCGCCATGGCCGGAGCTACACCAATCCGAAGCCAGGAGCCAGGTGCTTCCTCCTGGTCTCCCATGCGGGTGCAGGGCCCAAGGACTTGGGCCATCTTCCACTGCCCTCCTAGGCCACAGCAGAGAGGTGGACTGGAAGAAGAGCAACCGGGATAGAATCTGGCGCCCCGACCGGGACTAGAACCCGGGGTGCTGGCGCTGCAAGGCGGAGGATTAGCCTAGTGAGCCACAGCACTGGCTTAGGCTGCTGTACTTTCCATCCAGCTCTCTGCTATGGCCTGGGAAAGCAGTAGAAGATATCCCAATTCCTTGGGCTCCTGAACCCATGTGGGAGACGTGGAAGAAACTCCTGGCTCCTGGCTTCAGATCAGCAAAACTCCAGCCATTGTTGCCAATTAGGGGGTGAACCATCGGATGGAAGACCTCTCTCTCTCTCTGGCTCTCCTCTCTGTGTAACTTTGACTTTAAAATAAATAAATAAATCTTTAAAAAAATCTGTTGGAAATTCATCATGAACAGCAATTGACAAAACAATTTGATTGTTTCTATGACATTCAACATTTGAACATAATCAAAATTATTATTGACAACATATTAGATTTCTAGGAAGTTGATATAATTTTAGAACATGTGTATCAATAATATATCCATAAATATCACTTAAAGAAAGTTGAGCTTCATTTCTCATTTGACAATGCCTTAAAATAAGTCTAATGAATTTAATATATCTTTCACAAGGAAAGAAACATATCCTGCCAGGCTTCTAGGAGCCCAACTAGAAAATCACAGTTAGTTTGAGGTCAAGAGAAAGATGAAATTTAGAATTTGATTTTGGCAAGTGTGTAAAAAAACAAAATCAAAAGTTTAAAACATTTGATCAACATAGGCTTATAGAACACCGTGTAATAATAGTAATTCATTAAAACAGAGTGAATATTAAGACTTCAAAAGCAAATACAAAAATTTACATAGCTGTAGAAAAAACATAATTGAGAAGACTCAGTTTTTTTAAGTAATTAAACGCTTGAAAAAGACAACATGAAGCACAAGGAATTATCTTGATGAAACAGAATCTTTGTTTCTTAGGCTGCTTAGCTAAAGATAAAGAAAAACTTTCATTATTTCCTATTCATGGCAGACCAATATTCCATGAAAACCTCATTTTAACAGAGAAGATAAAATTCTAGCTTTTATATCAGTGTACTTTGAATATTAATGCATAAATTTTAGAAATATATAAATAATTTACTCCTGAATTTTAGCTAGCTTGATCATACTTGTTATAAGGGTATTGGCAAGGATAGTTCATTATATGTGAGGTATCCTACTCTGGTTTAATCATAGCCACCTCGAGTATGTCAGACATATTACTGAAGATGCACTTAAATTTCTTAGATGCCTTCAGTCAATCTTAGGTAGTCTTCTAGGAACGTAATTTAATTATTTTTTTAACTTTTATTTAATGAATATAAATTTCCAAAGTACAGCTTAGGGATTACAATGCTTTTTCCCGCTTGTAACTTCCCTCCCATTTGCAACCCTCCCCTCTCCCGCCCCTCTCCCCTTCCATTCACATCAAGATTCATTTTCAATTATCTTTATATACAGAAGATCAGTTTAGCATATATTAAGTAAAGCTTTCAACAGTTTGTACCCACACAGAAACACAAAGCGTAAAATACTGTTTGAGTACTAGTTATAGCATTAAATCACAATGTGCAGCACATTAAGGACAGAGATCCTACATGAGGAGTAAGTGCACAGTGACTCCTGTTGTTGATTAACAAATTGACACTCTTGTTTATGGTGTCAGTAATCACCCTAGACTCTTGTCATGAGTTGCCAAGGTTATGGAGGCCTTTTGAGTTTGCCAACTCTGATCATATTTAGACAAGGTCATAGTCAAAGTGGAAGTTCTCTCCTCCCTTCAGAGAAAGGTACCTCCTTCTTTGATGACCTGTTCTTTCCACTGGGATCTCACAGAGATCTTTCATTTAGGTCATTTTTTTTCCAGGGTCTCTTGGCTTTCCATGCCTGAAATACTCTCATGGGCTTTTCAGCCGGATCTGTATGCCTTAAAGGCTGATTCTGAGGCCAGAGTGCTGTTTAGGACATCTGCCATTCTATGAGTCTGCTGGGAACACCATTTAATTCTACTAGAACTAACTGATATGAGACCCAGAATAGGCAGGGAGTTAGGGGAAAATAAGCTGGAAGATTTTCCCACAATTTCTATAGCCCTGTGCTTTAACTCCAACCCCTAACATGCTAATCCAAAGTGCTCACTTTGCCATGATGCAGCTGACTCCCCTCCAACACTGGGAAGAAGGGATGCCATTATGAGCATGTGTAAGCTGAGCTTCACATAGAGACACCAGAAAGCTCCCAGAAAACATCACGGACACTAAACCCTGCCCAAACTCCACACCTTGTGTGTGTTCCCTTAAGGTACCACTCCCTGCCTGTAAAAAGGACCACTGAGCATGGGAATGACCCTCTCTGATCTCCCTTCTCTTGGCTTTCTCCTGCATTCTCTTCCTGGGCAGCTCGCTGGCCCTCCCATGGTGAGTCTCTGTCCTTGTGGGGTTGACCTCCCTCATACCTGAACATATGCTCACTCCCCCACTTCAGATGAATCCTGCTCTCATCTATGCACCTTACTTGAGTGTCTGCTTTGAATGCTTATCTCACACCAGGCAAGAACTAGGAATACAAACTGAAGGATACATTCCTACAACAGTACCAGACAGTCTTAAAGCCACACCCTTGAGCCCTTGAGCAGAGCTCCCTCCTCGGATCCCATCTTATTTTTATTTTGACTTTATTTTTTTTTTTTTCACTAGACTAAGAGACTGGAGATGAGAAAGAGTTTTATTTGCATCCTGAAGATCTATTTGGCCAAATTCAAAACCTTATCAGAAATATTTTACATCTGTTTTTAGTCCAATTACATTAGCCATAGTTGCTTTGCTGTTGCATAATTGGTCACCATTTTTTTCTTGCACAATACCAGTTTCTATTTTGTTTTCCCAGCTCTTATTGACAGTTTGCTTGTCATTTTCTCAGTTTCTGTTAACAGTTTCCTCACTATTTTTTCATTGTTAGACTATGACCTGGTTCTAAACCTAACTATACATAGTTTTGGTCCTGGTTATGACAGCACCCCACTTTGAGAGGCCAATTTCTTTTTTTTTATTTAAAGTATACAAGTTTCATGTATTTCATATATACAGATTTATGAACACAGTAATTCTTCTCACTCTACTTTCCCTCCTGCCCACTCTCCCACCCTTCTTTCTCCTTTCTCTACTATTCCCACTGCTAACTTTCACAAAGATCTATTTTCAGTTTACTTTATACTCGTAAGATTAACCCTACACTAAGTAAAAAGTTCAACAAACAATATGAGGGAAATAAACACTGTTCTTCATCAGTAGAGACAAGGACTGTAAAAAAATCATCGAATCTTAAAATGAAGAGTTTGCCACTGCTGTGCAACCAACCATCTCAAAAAAGAGGATTCAAACCACTCAGCCCATTGGTTCTTCTGGCCTCATCTGAACTCCCTATGTAAACTGTTAAGTGGGGGCTCATTCAGGGAATTGGCTGGTGGTCAGGTGGAGCACTAGAATGACTGGGCCCAGTGTTTCTTATCCATCAGTTGGCCAGCTGAGGGCAAGACCCTAAAATGGTTAGAGAAGCAGCTTCAAAGGCCTCTGGAGGGTGTCCTACTATACCACTGCAATCTGCCAAAGTAAATGTCAGGAGATTCACCGAGATTCAGATGGTGGGAAGATGGGGCCCATTCTTCGAAGCTATAAATTAATCTGGCAATGGGATTTGTGTGTAGGGAGCCATTTTGCCAACCATCGACCAGAATCCATTGCATACTAGTAAGTGCTATATCTTCAGCATTAAAGTCTAACAAATACAGAGATGTTTACAAAATAATTTAAAGCATTGAACTATCAGCACAGTAGCATTCTGATGAGAATCTCCATAACAGAAACAATTCCTCACCATTTTTACCAAAATTTTTACTCTGAAAATAAATTTACAGAATACAAAAATCAAAAAATACTCTAAAGTACTCCAGCTATTTTACAGCCTCTCCACTTAATGAGGCCTCCTCCATGGGTAAATCTGCAGCACAAAGGAGTTCAAGGTCAAAAATAACAAGAGTGGGACTTACATGAAGGACAAGGGAGGATGTGACCCAGAGGAAGAGACCTGATGCTTGTCCATGGTGACAGGTGGGAGCTCTTGCAAAAGTGATTTTTAAAAACCTCACTAAACTGCCTAAAATAAGAGTATAAAGTTTAGTCAAAGAGAAAGTCATTTGTGTAAGAAGCACCAGCCCATGAGAACTCTGTAAAACAGTTTGTCATCACCAATGTTTCCAGAGTAACATGGAGATTGCATTCTGTGGAAAAACCTGTTCCCATAGGCTATTCCTGTGACCACTGTCATTTGATAGATGGCTCCACAAGGAATTAATAGGAACTCCCATTTATATTTAAGAGGAAAAGGCCTATAATAAGGTGTTTTAAAAATTGATGGGTTTTTACCTTCCATGCATGTAATTTTGATTGGTAAGAAAGAACAGATATTACTTTCAAATCTACTTTTAAATAGGATGTGTTATTTGTATTCTGAACCAAAACCCTTTCCTTAATAGTTCTACTAGTAAAGTGTTTCTAGGAAGAAAAGATTTTAATCTCAGCAAATTGCTCATTCAGAAATAAAATACTAATAAATGATATTTTATTTTTGGTAAGCTCTATATTTCTTCTGAAACTTAAGTAGAAAATTTGCTACAGAAATCTGAAGTAATATACTATCACGATTGGAGCTAGAAATGCATATTGTGAATTTAGGCTGTGTCCTATACTGCTTAAAATATTTTTCTGTCTTCCCATCCTCTCTTGTCTAACTTTGGTTCTGGAAATAAGAAATCTCTGCAACTGGCCTCTTTAATGGCATTTTTAAAAGAGTAGTGAAAAAATCATGTTCCTGAGATTTTCTGAAAACAGTATTTCCAACTCTCCTTTGAGAGGAACGTGTGATATCAAAACGGAGGCACAATAGTGGCTATTTAAGATTATTTAGATGGAGGCTACAGCAAGGCAATCTCCTTTCTAGGAAGCATTTCACTTCACTAAGAAAGTCTAGAAAATCTCCTCTGAGGAAGTGAGGGAAAACACATTTGCAGGCTTTTGTCCACACTTTCCTTCTAGACCTGACTATATCTTTAAATTTTACAAATCCTTTTTGGAATAAGAAAGCATGTGTATTATCTTGTCACACCAGGATACTAAATGTGCACACATTGCTAATGAAATGCTGAATTCTCTTCTTCATCAAGGTGGAAACAGTCTGGGATCAATAAAAAAAAAATCAGCCAGAGCCAGCCCTACCCGAAGGCCACCTTTGGGACCAGTCCTGCACCCGTGGGGCAGCCCTGCACCCTCAATCCAGCCCAGTGCCAGCAACGAGCCCCCTGCCCGAAGGTAAGTCCCATGTGGAGACCTCCCTGCACCAAAGGAGGGAAATGGGTCACATGGCCAAGAGCTTTGGCTAAGTCGGTGTAGAAGAAGGCAAACCCTGTGGGGTAGGCACAACAGAAATAGCAGGCAACTACAGCCACTGCATCTTTTCTGTCAGAGAAGAAGCGAAAAAACACTTTCTTGGTGTGATGGAAGAACATGTGCTTTCTGTTTCCAGCAAGAAGCACATTAAATGATGCAGTGTCTTTCTAATAATGTCTATAATAAAGAGCAAGAAGGGCCAGCTTCACCTGAACTTGGGTGCACAATTGATACAATTCTAATTCCACAGAACAATTGTTTAAGAGCATTTTGTTCTTCAGGAAAGATACTCTATCAACAAGGCATTATTTGTAGTCAGCCTTTAACTATATTAATGTCTAGCTGTTAGAAAGGTGCTGGATTTTTTTGGTATATTATGAGAAATATAAGAAAGAAAATTATTAAGAGCTTTCATGACAAATTTTCTGAGGGAGTTAATTAACCATAAGAAGCAAGGCTCAGTTTCAAGTCCAGCAGAGGTATAGTTGCATGGCTTGTGACTATTCAGTACTGTGATAAGGACAGCTTGGCGTTGATCTTAAGGTCATCTTCAGCGTTTGGAAACAAGATCCATGATGAAAATCCCAAAAAGGTACAAGATTGAAAGTTAGATTTCAGTAACATTCATAGGTAATAAATATACCCTAAGGAAAGACTATCCATTGTTTCCTGAAGGTTCCACTATATTTGCATCATTTCATTTTCGTGAACCTGAAGTTACCAATGAACACAAAATGTAACATCTCCACTTTCTAATTTTTCCAACAAAATTATACTGTGGCAACATTGCCTTGCATGCAGCATAACAATTTGGTTCTTTTTTCTGTGACAGAGAGTTTCTAAATTTACAATTAGATGTTACAGGTCTATAAAACATTCATCAAATAATAAAGGTATCTAATGTCAATGTGATATATATGTATGTATAGTTACATATATTTATAACTTTACATACACAAAACTTTATATTTAAAACTTCATATATACATAAATTTATTTTGAAGTAAAAAATGTACTATTTTAATGCAATTTGAGATCCACAGCATTAAGTGAGTGAAATTATAGAGTTCCCATGTACCACTTGTCCCACACACAGCCTACTCCGAAGACAACTTCCTTTATCATAGCAGTATGTTTGTTATAATCAATGAACCTGCACTGAAAGATCATTATCACCCCAAGTTCTAAGCTGCATTAGGGTCCACTCGTGGTGTTGTACATCTATGGGTTTTTACAAGTGTATGGTGACAGGCACCCACCATCGCAGCATCACCTGGAATAGTTTCACTGATTTTCAGTATCCTCTTCTGTGATAAGAGTTCAAAGGTCCTTGGTTAGTGAATTTTGAGGCCAAAGATGAAAAAGAATTGTGTCCTTCTGTGGCTGACTCAGTAGCTAGGTGAATAAGGAGATTTCAGCTAAAACTTTATCCAGCATCTGCTTCTAATTTACAAGAATCATCAAAGCAAGGTGCCATATTTTAGGGTGATATTCCATGGACTCCCCACAAGGTCTTGATAGGTCATTTCCTGACAGGCAGAGTGGACAGTGAGAGAGAGAGAGAGAGAGAGAGAGACAGAGAGAAAGGTCTTCCTTTGCTGTTGGTTCACCCTCCAACGGCTGCCGCGGCCGGCGCACTGCGGCCAGTGCACTGCGCTGATCCAAAGGCAGGAGCCAGGTGCTTCTCCTGGTTTCCCAAGAGGTGTAGGACCCAAGCACTTGGGCCATCCTCCACTGCACTCCCGGACACAGCAGAGAGCTGGCCTGGAAGAGGGGCAACCGGGACAGAATCTGGCGCCCCAACTAGGACTAGAACCCGGTGTGCCGGCGCCGCAAGGCGGAGGATTAGCCTATTGAGCCGTGGCGCCAGCTGATAGGTCATTTCCTTTTAGCATCTGATTAATCTCCAAATGTCTTGATGTACATTTTGGTTGCTCACAGTATTAGCAATTATGAATAAATCTGCTATCAACATTTATGTGTAGGTTTTAATGAGGAAATAAGTTTTTAGTTTATTATGTTCAGTTTAGTTAAAAAAAAAAAAAAAAACCTGCTGCATTCTGCTCCATAGTAGCTGCACCCCATCAGAGTTCTACTCAACAGAGCTTATTTTGTCAGTGCTTTGGATTTTGACTATGCTAATAAGTATGAGTTGTATCTTTTTTTAAAGATTTATTTATTTATTCAAAAGTCAGAGCCACACAGAAAGAAGGAGAGGCAGAGAGAGAGAGAGAGAGAGAGAGAGAGAGGCCTTCCATCTTCTGGTTCACTCCCCGTTGGCCGCAACTGCCAGAGCTATGTTAATCTGAAGCCAGGAGCCAGGGGCTTGCATGGGTCCCTTTATCTTATTTTAATTAGCAACTCTATAAGACTTACAGTGTTGAATATATTTTTATTTATTTTTGGTTAACATGTAATAGTTGTATGTATTTGTGAAATACTGTGTGATATTTCAACACATGTATATAGCATGTACTGATTGTAAAAAGGTACTTAGCATTTCCATTTCCTTATAATTTTTCATATATGGAGCCTTATAGTCTTATAGTTTTTGATGACATATATAATGTGCAATTGTGGATTATAGCCATTCCCCTATGCATATTTTTGTATTCTTGATACCTGCATATCTTTGGTGAGATCTCTGTTGTCTTGAGAATTTTTAATTGAGTTGATAATTTCTTATTGTTTTAAGAGTTCTTAGTCTATTTTTGGATAGTTCTTTATCTTTTATAGATATTTTCTCCCTATCCATGGGTGTCTTCCCAGTCACTTAGCCTTGTCTTTGTTAGAGCAGATGTTTGAAATTTTAATGAAACCTAACTTATCAGTTATCTTTTCATGGATTATGCATATTTAAAAAGTCATTATCATACTGTTCCCAAGATCATCTCCATTATCTTCTAGGAATTTTATAGTTTTGTATTTTATATCCACATATAGGATCCATTCTGACTTAATTTTTGTGAAGAGTGTGACGTCTGTTTCTAGATTTATTTTTCAGCATGTGGTTGTCCACTTGTTCCAGCACTAACTCTTTTAAAAAGACCATTGTTTCTCCATGATATCGTCTCTGCTCCTTTGTCAAAGATCAGTCAACCATATTTATGTGGGTCGTTTTCTGAGCTCTTTGTTTTGTTTCATTGACCGGTTTGTTTTGTTTCCAGCACCACACTGTCTTAATTACTGTGGCTTTATAGTAAGTCTTGAAGTTGGATAATGTTAGTCTTCCAATTTTGTTCTTAATATTGTGTTGGGTACTCTGAGTCTTTTATTTTCACATAAACTTTAAAATAAATTCATCAGTATCAATGAAATTTGCTGAGAATCTGATTGGGCACTGAATGTATCAATCAAGTTAGAAAGAACCGACGTCTTGACAATATTGAGTCTTCTTACGCATGATCATGGGATATCTCTCCACTTATTTAAGTTTTAAAAATCTCTTTCATCAGAGTTTTATAATTTTCTTCAAACAAACCTTGTACATGTTTTTTTAGATTTATACTTAAGTATTTCATTGAGGTTGTTAATGTAAATGGTAATGTTTTTTTCACTGAGTCAAACACAGTTTATTACTGAATTTCACTTTCACCTTCACACAGACTGTTTCAAAGAGTTAGAAAAAGTGTGGGGAGGGGTTAGAGAGGGACAGGTGCCCCTCAGGATAGGGCCAGCATCTGCAGACCAGGTCAGGGTGGGAGGGAAGGGAGCATTAGGCTGTCCAATCTCTGGGCACCAACTCTCCACCTGCATGGACACAACAAGCCAGTAGCTCCACACACATAAATACAGACATGTGTAACGAAATAGTATATCAACTTCACAAGGAATAAAAACTAGTCTCAAATGTGTACAGCAGATTACAGTCTGATAATTCCAACATCCCTCCCATATCTGGGTGTGGTTCTGATGCTTTCTCTGTCTCTCCAAACTGTGTTTTTCACCTTTCATTATGCCTTTCAACTTTTGTTATTGAAAGGTGGAGAAGCATTCTGTGATCCTGTGAATAGGGCTTCAGTCTTTGGGGAGCCAGTGCCCCTGGACGTGGACTTCACCAGTCCTTCTCGGCTCTGATAAAACCCATCAGATCATCTTCTGGCAAAACAGGTCTCCTGAAGCACAGAAGCTCTGGTGGATTTCAAAATGATTGTTTTTCCTCTCCCCCTGCTGGAGGCCTGAAGAATTAGTCTATCATCAGCTCAAGATCTAGTCAAGCCCTGGAAGGTGAACCCACAATAGATTGGAGGTGCTCTTACAACTGCATCCTCCTGGAGGATTTTTTTTTTTTTTTTGACAGGCAGAGTGGACAGTGAGAGAGAGAGACAGAGAGAAAGGTCTTCCTTTGCCGTTGGTTCACTCTCCAATGGCCGCCGCGGCCGGTGTGCTGCGGCCGGCGCACCGCGCTGATCCGATGGCAGGAGCCAGGAGCCAAGTGCTTTTCCTGGTCTCCCATGGGGTGCAGGGCCCAAGCACCTGGGCCATCCTCCACTGCACTCGCTGGCCACAGCAGAGAGCTGGCCTGGAAGAGGGGCAACCGGGACAGAATCCGGCGCCCCGACCGGGACTAGAACCCGGTGTGCCGGCGCCGCTAGGCGGAGGATTAGCCTAGTGAGCCGCGGCGCCGGCCCCTCCTGGAGGATTTTAACCTTCAAACTTGTCTGCACTGAAGACAGTTTAGGTCTCCCTACCTTTGTACTTGTTCCCACCAAGGTTCCTGCTCCAGGAAGTTGCTATTTTCATTAACTGCCTACCTGCCTCTCCAGTGTCAGGAGTAGCAGGTTTTCTGTAACCTCTGCGTCCAAGAAGAGTTGTTGATTGTTAACTGTGTTCAGTTTCCTATTTATTGTTAAGATTAAGTGATGATTGGCCGGCACCGTGGCTCAATAGGCTAATCCTCCACCTTGCGGTGCCGGCACACAGGGTTCTAGTCCCGGTTGGGGCGCCGGATTCTGTCCCGGTTGCCCCTCTTCCAGGCCAACTCTCTGCTGTGGCCAGGGAGTGCAGTGGAGGATGGCCCAAGTACTTGGGCCCTGCACCCCATGGGAGACCAGGAGAAGCACCTGGCTCCTGCCATCGGATCAGCGCGGTGTGCTGGCTGCAGTGCGCCCGCCGCGGCAGCCATTGGAGAGTGAACCAACGGCAAAAATGAAGACCTTTCTCTCTCTCTCTCTCTCTCTCACTGTCCACTCTGCTTGTCAAAAAAAAATAAAAAATAAAATAAAATTTAAAAAAAAGATGAAGTTATGATTTCCAAGTTCTGTGCATTCCAGATAGGAAACTAAGAGTATAAATTTAAAACGTAAATCTGATTTTTTTGTAAAATAATTTCATGAACACTTTAATATAACAGGACAGGCAACAAAGAATAGACAATTTTAAGCCATCATTATTTTCTAAATCTTTGTTAAGTTTAAATAATTATTGATTATTTTAAAATATGTGTAATGTGGATCAAAACTAGTGCATGTGCATTGAGGGTACGCAGTGCATTCAGACTTAGTTCTGTGGTTAAAACACTCTGGTGAATGCAGCGGAAGAGGAAAAGCACTCTTCTGGGGAAGAGGCCCACATGACATCATCTAACACGAGCTCTCAGGTGTCAGATACATCACAGGTAGTCTGCAGCCAGCCAGTCACTTAGCAAACAGCTAGCACATCTGCTGTCAGCATGCATGCCTGAGACCCAGAAAACAGAGATGAGTAGAGGACTTACAGTCTTCTGAGAGGACCACACTGGTAAAAATAAAATATAAGAGGATTAGCCTAGTGAGCCGCGGCGCCAGCCCAAAATCACCTCTTTCAACAGCTGATTCTGCTCCTCCTCTTGCATCCCTCTGTGACTTTGTAACACACTGATTTTCTCATTCTTGTACTCAACAGATACTTACTGAGCCTGACCTGTAGATGTGCGTTACAAGAAGCGTGACATAGAGGCCAGCATTGTGGCCCAGCAGATTACAGCCCTGACCTGCAGTGCCCACATCCCATATGGTTCAAGTCCCGGCCACTCCACTTCCTATCCAACTCCCTGCTAATGCACCTGGGAAAGCAGTGGAGGATGGCGCAGGTCCTTGGGCCCCTACGTGGGAGACCCAGAAGAAGCTCCTGGCTTTTGGCTTCAGATCTGCCCAGCTCCAGCTATTGTGGCCATTTGGGTAGAGAAACATAGGAACCTCTCTCTATCTCTCTATCTCTACCTCTCTCAGTAACTCTGTCTTTCAAATAATTTTTTTTTAAAAAAGAGTGTGACATCCCATTGGAAGAAAGTGACTAAGAGAAAGAAAGAAACAAAACATACCTATGTAACCACAGGTTGTGCCAAGTGCTCTGAAAAAAATGGTCACAAAACCACAACAAAATGGAGAAGAAGGTGGTAGAAGGAGAGGGTATTTCTTTAGATGGGAGTCAAAGAAGGATTCTCTGATGAAAAGAAACTGATGTGGGGAAATTGGGGTCTAATTTTATTAATCCAGGTCCCTGCCTTTTAAGAACAGGCACATATACGGCGCACAAAGTAATAAAGTTCATTTAAAGGGTAAGATGGTACACACACGGGACAGAGAGAGAAGGGTTGGGGGAAGAAAAGTAGAGATAACAGACCCCCCTCCGCCTCTTCTCTTATACTTGTCTCATAAGGAAGAGAGAAAGTGCCTCCCAGCACCTCCTTTTTTTAAGATTTTATTTATTTGTTTGAGAGGTAGAATTACAGAGAGAGGGAGAGACAGAGATAAAGGTCTTCAATCTGCTCATTCACTCCATAAATGGCTGAAATGGCCAGAGCTGGGCCAATCCAAAGCCAGGAGCCAGGAGCTTCTTCTGGGTCTCTCATGTCGGGGCAGGGGCCCAAGCACTTGGGCCATCTTTAATGGCTCTCCCAGGCCATAGCTGAGAGCTGGGCCAGAAAAAAAGCAGATGGGATGCAAACCAGTGCGTATATGGGATGCTAGCACCAAAGGCAGAGGCTTAGCCTGCTATGTATGCCACAGCCACAGCCCCAGCACCTCCTCTTAGATGGTGATGTGCTCACCTGGGAGATTATGGCCCTTCCATAAAATTCCACATGGGGCTTAATATACATTTTTACACAGTGACCCTTTCCCAGGTCCCAGCTGAAAATAGGGCATCCTAGGAAAGGGGGTGCTCTGAAAAACAAATAGGATAGAATTATGTGGGGTAGGGCCTTGTGGGTTGTGACCTCCTGCTCAGCTACCTTACCCCATATGAAAACCATACCTGCTCTCTCTCTCTCTCTTTCTCTCTCTCAACCCCCTCCCCAAGAGCCACCAGTCTGACTCCATGGGTCAGCATGGGAGCTTCCCTGTCCCGTGTTCCATCCAACCTTCCTCTCGGTTGTCTCCTACCTTGACAGCAAGTCCAAATTGCTACTTGGTGGCACCTTTGATCCTGCCATTCAGGATATCTACTTGAAAGTGGAAGAAAATCTCCTATCTTCAGACTTCCTCCTATCTCTGCTCTAAACCTTCTCTTTACATCTTGTGTTCTCTATCTCATGCTCTGTTAACTTCCAAAGCTCTCACTAAAAAGCCAAAACCCCTTTCTTCTACATCTGTTGCTCCAGTTCTCAATGACTTGATCACTGTACTTCCCCCTGCTGCCCAGAATTCCAACCTTATCTCAGAACCAGCCCTTGTCCAAAGTCTACACCCCTGCCTTATCTATGATCCTCTCTAACACCCTTCTGAGGGAGAAGCAAAGGTGAGTTTGTGAACAGGCCCGTCTCCATGCTGTCACAACCCGGCCCTTATCCTCAAACTAACATTTACCCCTCCCCCTCCTATTCCAATTTTACCTTAAGAATTGCAAGGGAGTGGCAGTTGCATCCTCCTGAGCTCTAAGTCACCTATCCCACACTTTGTTTCATCATGAGCGAGCCACACAGGATAACCAGAGCTTTGATTGGTTTGTCCCTGCCTTGTTATTGAATGTCAAGCTGACCTCACCAGGTCTCCTCAATTCCTACAAACTCGATTTCCTGGCCCCACCAGTGGCTACTTCCTAAATATTTTGTTCATTAGCTCTGTGTTAACAACCAAAGCTCTCTTTCTCTCTTCCTAAACCCTACTCCTCCGTTCTGCCATTCTCTCCTCCTGAGTAAAAGCCCTGCACTGGGACATTCCAAACTGCTAAAACAATACCCTGTGAACTTCACCAAAGAGCCTTCCACCCATCCTCTGCGTTCCGTACTGGGTCCTTGCAGTGTTCAACACCTCCCCCAACAGCAGCTCTGCTCTTCAAGCCTGACTTCAAACATGGCCACCCTCTGTCTGGGCAGACGCAGCTCTAAGGTCCCCCTCCAAAGACAACATTGCTCTGAGAGACACCTCTCCTAGTCTATCTGAAGTAATGATCAAGACTACTGGCCTCAAACCAGCAGGCTCACCAGGTTAAGCACTATTTCCAGACGCATCTCCTTTTCCCTAATTGCCCCTCCCTGTCACCTATCAGATTCTCCTCTTTAAAAATCTCTTTCTTCAACCAGGGGTGTCCATCTGCTCTAATGGGTGCCCTCCCCCCATTAAACCTAACATAATGGTAAACAATCTCCAGTGGAAAATTAGACTCAAATTCAATTAAAATCTGAAAAGATCTCTTTGGTAAGTAACAATCTCATGCATGAAAATTTGATTCAGCTGTAGCTGGACATTGGGTTCAAAGGAATTTCTATCTTTTGAATCTAGGAAGATCAGTGCCTTTAAAAATATTGCTTTGTAGGCCGGCGCTGCAGCTCAATAGGCTAATCCTCCGCCTGCAGCACCAGTACACTGGGTTCTAGTCATGGTCAGGGCGCCAGATTCTGTGCTGGTTGCCCCTCTTCCAGTCTAGCTCTCTTCTGTGGCCCGAGAGTACAGTGGAGGATGGCCCAAATCCTTGGGCCCTGCACCTGCATGGGAGACCAGGAGAAGCACCTGGCTCCTGGCTTCGGATCAGTGCTGTGCGCCGGCCACAGCGGCCATTAGAGGGTGAACCAACGGTAAAGGAAGACCTTTCTCTCTGTCTCTCTCTCTCACTGTCCACTCTGCCTGTCAAAAAAGAAAAAAAATATTGTTTTGTAACTTGCCAAACTTATTTTGCAATTTTTTAACAGATTTCTGATGATATAGCAGGGAGTAATCAGTACCCAATGAAACAACAATAGGTAATCAGTAATCATTATAGCCCCTAATATAGATTTTGCAATCTCTGGTTTAATGTCACTGATTTCCAGCTAGAGTTTTATAAAAAGGGTAGAATTCCATATAAATGCAATTTTGACCTTAATTCAGGTATAATACCAGCATCTTCCGGTGTACTTGCTAAATGTAAATTGGGTAAAGGCAAATGAGATGAATGTGTCTAAATATAAATGTTGGTACTCTTAACACCTTATATTCTATAGAAGAACTATTTGGGTTCATTAACAAACATGGTTTTCATAAACTGTGAAAATTAGCTCAACACTACTTATAAGTAACTTGGGCTAAAATTTGATGTTTTATCTTATGTAGAAAATGTCTTAATTTGGAGATTTTTACGTAGAATTAGAATCTGGTCCTCTGTTAAAGCAATGAGGTTTTTGCAAAATGTATGTCAGTAACTATTTAAAAATCATCTTTAAAATCTTTTTAAAACCTACAGTATCTCCTTTTTTAAAAGATTTTATTTATTTATTTATTTGTTTGTTTGAGAGGTAGAATTACAGACAGTGAGAGGGAAAGACAGAGAGAAAAGTCTTCCATACACTGGTTCACTCCCCAAATGGCCACATTGGCCAGAGCTGTGCCAATTCTAAGCCAGGAGCCAGGAGCTTCTTCCAGGTCTCCCACATGGGTGCAGGGTCCCGGGTGCAGGGTCCCAGGTACATGGACCATCTTCTACTGCTTTTCCAGGCCATAGCAGAGAGCTGGATTGGAAGAGGAGCAGCTGGGACTAGAACCAGCTTCCATATGAGATGCCAGCTCTGCAGGCTGAGGATTAATCTGTGCCACAGCACTGGACCCATGCAGTACCTCTTAATAGTTTTGTTTAATTGGTGACTCTGTCAGTTTTCTAGCCAGCTCCAGTAAGCTATTTTCCCTCGTCTGACTCTTAAAATAGTTCCAAGTTATAGGATGATTCTGTGTGCTAATTTAAGTTTTTATTTATGATTCTTAAAATGACTAAAGAGACAAATTGTGTATTCCATTAATGTATTGTGTTCTGCACTGTCTCAGTTAAGTTCTGATTGTTCAAAACAGCTGAGTTTTCTCTTCCTTTCTTCCTTTCTTCCTTTCTTCCTTTCTTTCTTTCTTGACAGGCAGAGTTAGACAGTGAGAGAAAGAGAGAAAGGTCTTCCTTGTCGCTCCCCCTCTTCATGGAGGAACGACACTAGACCCTGCGCTGTTCTTTTGTCTGCTCGGCCCTCCCCGGGTTTGCTGCTGGTTCTTCCCGGGTGGGCTGCCGTCCCTCCACCTCCGTGGAGGGGCGGGCCCCCTGCCAGTTTCCCCACTTCCGCGGGGGAGCGGCACACTGCCGGCCGGCTCTCTCGGGGGCTGCACAGGTGTTCCTTCAGATAGATGTTCCCCGGTGCATGTTTTCTCTCTCCTCCTTTATAGTCCTCTTCCGCCAATCCCAACTCGGCTGCCCACACGCCGAGTACGCTGCTCTCCTCCAATCAGGAGCAGGTCCTGCTGTTGATTGGTTGAACTGGAGGCAGCTGTGTAGAAGCTGTTTCCTCCTCTCCCAGCGCCATATTGTGGGAGAGCAGATGCATAGAATAAGTCTTAATTCCAGTAACTTAGTCTAGTCCGAGTTGCTCCCAGTTGCTCCCCACACTTCCTTCCGTTGGTTCACTCCCCTAGTGGCCGCTATGGCTGGCACTGTGCCAATCCAAAGCTGAGAGCCAGGTGCTTCCTACTGGTCTCCCATGCGGGTGCAGGGACCCAAGCACTTGGGCCATCCTCCACTGCCCTCCCAGGCCATAGCAGAGAGCTGGACTGCAAGAGGAGCTACCGGGACTAGTACCGGGCACCCCAACCAGGACTAGAACCTGGGGTGCCAGTGCCGCAGGAGGAGGATTAGCCAATTAAGCCACCACGCCAGCCAAAACAGCTGAGTTTTTAATTAAGAGTTATGGTTGATTTAAATACATGCTCATTCTAAAGCATCTGAGTAATCACCTTGCAGCAATGATCAAATCTGATCTATATTATGTCTTGGTGTTCAAGGATCCTGTTTCTACCAGATGCTTTAAACCTCCTTGGTATCCTTGACAGGCATTCAAAAAGAAATCTAAGTTCCAAGTCTTTGGACTTTGATATTTCCAGTTGGGCCTGTGGAAATATTAAAGTATATATGTCTCTCATCTCGTAGAGACACCAACTAAACAGGCTATTTGGATTATATTACAGGTACTATCAAAATATGAAATGGTGCTGAATTTTAAGTTAGGATAATGTAAAATACTACTGATGCAAATGTCCAAACGTTAAAAAAATCTAATGATCTTGTGTTACCGGAATGATGGTTATCATGATGAGAAAGGCCTAGAGACCTAAAATGAATAAATGTTTTATAAAATCCTACAGGCACTGTCAAAAATAATGTGTGGAGTACGTAAGTGTTTCTTATTGGTTAATGAGTTTATATTGTAGAGTCAAAATCAAAATGGAGTGAGTGTGGCTAAAACCTAACTGCAGATCTCTTTCTTCTGTACATATTAGTTTTGCTTGCTAAAAGCTAAGGGTGTATCTTGTGAAACTATGCGGGCCCAGATTCCAAGGAACTGAGAAAGGACACAACCTGAGTGTTCTGCCTAAGTTGACAGAGATGCGCTCTGCACTGTTATCTAGCAATCATATATTGGGTTTGTTATTGTTCCTGGGTTTGTTACTATTAACTGTTATCTTACAACCACATTCTAGTTTTTTTTTTTTTTTAATTGTTCACTGCATACCAGGGGTTCGAAATTGTGAGCCCTAGAGGACAGAATACTATAAAAAAAACTGCATAACTCGCTGTTGGGGGCTGAACTCTGGTAAGGAGTGTCAGTCCTGATTGGTTGCTGGTCATGATCAGTTGCTTTGCCTCTCATTTCCAATAAAATTCATGTGTGACTGTCACTGGTTTTTGTAATATTCCATTTTAGCTGATGAGTGGATGCAATAATATTTTTAACCATGGCTACTTAAAGTCTTTTGTCATCCATAATTTGTGTTCAGTTCCAAAAACAAAAAAACTCAGATTTGCTGCTGGTGAAAACTAAAGCATTGTTGGCTCTGTGTTTAAATGTGTCCTCCTGTAGGTTCTGAAGGAATTTTTCCAGTGACTTCTATTGTATTCAATACTTTGGGATGGCTCTGTAAGCAGAGGAAGCCAATAATTGGGCTATAGATTGCAACCGAGAGAAAGTATGGTTAATTGAGGTTACTAATAGCAGGGACTAATTCTAATTGGTAATTTAAAAATAGTTGAAGATTTTAAGAAGCTATTACTAAAACTGCTTTATTTTTCTATCTTGTATGTTATATGTGTGTACATATTGTATGTCTACATGGGAAAATTTATTTATTAAGAACTCTTTTAATTCGCTTATAGATATCTCACAAATTTAAACCGATAAATTAACTGAAGATACCTTTTTGGTTCACATGACCTAGATAAATCTCTATATCAGATGTTTTAAATTTGTTGGTAGAAAGAAACTAAAAATATTTAAGTCATTGACAAGTTTGTACTTGATTTTGCTGGTCAAACAAGTTACACTGTGTTAGATAGTTAAGAGATGTTTCTTGTCTTAAAATTTATGGAAGGCATTGGATCTTCTGGTGTTTTCATAAATTATTTAACAGTTAAAATTGCTAAGTTTTCATTTGATATTACTTAATGACAGTAAGTGATCTGGGAAGCCTGACTTGCTCCCTCATTTCTCTCTTCTCTTCAAGATGGGAAACTGACTCTATACTGAAGGACTCTCTGGGATGCACAGTTTGATCTTTAGACCTTATAAATGGGATGGCTAACATTTGCATATAGTAAATAATAACCTGGCCATGTAGCATAGCCTGTAGGAGAGCTTAAATTATGATTTCACAGTTAGATTTACTTTGCCATGGACACAGTAAACAGGCAAAACCTCCCTTTCAGACCAAACTAAGGGAGAGAAAGTTCTAAAGTGAGGACATAGCTTTCCTCATGGACATTGTCTACCTCAGAAAAACCACTATCAGAACATGCCTGTGACTATAGATTTCTAGTTTAGGCCACCAAAGATCAGGGATGGAGCACCCCCTTGACTTACATCTTCTTCAAGGTTTTCTCTGGTTTGCTTTAACAAAAACCTGGAGGGAGAGGATGCTTGGCAGCAGAAGCAATGTGAAGATGGGTGGCAGGCCATTTAATAGCTGCCTTACACAGTGATCTGCCATCAAGGAGACCCAACAATCCAGTCCACTGCATTGGTTTATATGGAAAGCCAGGGCTTCCCCAGAAGTTAGTTTATGAAGAGTTCTGGCAGCTCTGCCAACTAAGAGTTGGATCATTGAAAATATAACTGCCCTGGAGTCAAAGGACTCTCAGGTCAGAGCTGAAGACCTTGTTGGCTCTAAGGTGAAAAGCCCTTCACTCTGCCCAGCTTCCAAAGAAACCACTGCTGTTGAGGGGATGGCCAAGTAGGGTCAGCAACATTGCAGGCAGAATCATAAATTCTCTGTTAGAGATGCCACCTGCCTTTACCTAACCTCTCCTCCCAGGCCAGTTAGGTAATGGAAGTCAAAAGGGTACCTTCCCTAAGGAGGTTCACACCTCCCTTACGGTGTACCCCATGTGAAGAAATAAATAGGTCTGGGCCTCACAACTGGCAAGATCTTAAAGCCCACCTGATTATTATCAAACCCCTTCTGTTAGTTTCTATTTACCTCTCAAAAATTGCTCATGATTTAGACAGCATCTTGCTTAGTTCCTCTAATAATGACTATCATGTTGATCAACCAGGCCAGGTAGAGTTACAGAGAGGCAGAGAGAGAGTCTTCTGTTCACTGGTCAGCTCCCCAAATGGCTGCAATGGCTGGAGCTGGACTGATCCAAAGCCAGAAGGCAGGAGCCAGGAGCTTCCTCCAGGTCTCTCACATGGGTGCAGCGGCCCAAGTACTTGAACCATCCTCCACTGCTTTCCTAGGTGCATTGACAGAGAGCTGGATCAGAAGTGGTGAAGCCAGGACTTGAACAGTCACCCATATGGGTTTCTAGCACTGCAGGTGGTGGCTTTACATGCTAAGCCACAGAGCTGGCCCCTTCCTCTCTCTCTTAACTCTGACTTCCAAGTAAATAATTAAACCTTTAAAAAATTTAAGAAATACTTTCCCCTTGAGAGTGAGAATAAAGAAAGGATGTTCATGGTATCATACTTATTCAACATTGTACTGACAGTTCTAGAGAGTTCAATAAAGGGGGGAAAAGTCATCTAGATTGGAGAGAAAAGAAGTAACACCTTTTTTATTTTTTTAAAATTGTATTTAAGTTATGCAAATGCCATGTATTCATATACACAGACTTAGGAACATAGTGACACTTCCCCCACCCTCCCTCCCACCCACACTCCTACCCTTCCTCCTCCTCCCTTTCACATTCCCACTCTTAATTTTTACAAAGATCTATTTTCAGTTTTCTTCTTAGCAGACAGCATTGTTGTCCAAGGAATTCACAATAAAACTATCAGAACTAATAAATGCATTAATCAAGATTGTAGGATACAAGATCAAAATACAAAAGTCAATTGCATTTTAGTATACTACCAACAAAGAATCCAAAAATTTAATTAAATTGAGAAGAACTTTCATTCTAAGAATAACACACTAAGGAATAAATTTAACAGAAGAAATATAACATTTGTACTATAAACCTACCACAAATCTAAATCAAGGGACAGAGATTCTATGTGCATGAAGTTGGAATGCTTGATAATGTTAAAATGACAGCAGTCCTCAACTTGACATATGAATTCAATGAAACCCCGTCGATATCTCAGATGACTTTTCACAATTTGATTCATAAAGTTGATTCTAAAATATGCTTGGAAATGCAAGGACCTAACAAAGAAAAAGATGGAACAAAGTTGGAGCACTTTCATCCTCTGATTTCAAAAGCTGCTAAAACTTACTGTAATAAAAACAACATGGTATCAGCACAATGTCTAGAAGTAACTCTTTATTAAATTTCTACAGAAAGAACCAGATAAATGTGAAAAGAGTGGCCTGCTTGATCATGCTGTCATAATTCTAAATTCATATGTGATAATTTGAACTCAGATCCCTGCCTCATAACACACACCCAAATTAACTCAAAATGAATCACCCGTCTGAATATAAATGCTAAAAAGATTAAACTTCAGGCAGCACTGTTAAGCCTTTGCCTGCAGTGCCAGCATCCCATGTGGGCTCCAGTTTGAGTCCTGGCTACTCCACTTCTGATCCTGCTATAGCTTGGGAGAGCAGCAGAAGATGGCCCAACTGCTTGGGCCCCTCCTCCCATGTGGGAGATCCAGAAGAAGCTCCTGGCTCTTGGCTTCAGATTGGCCCAGCCCCGGCCAACATGGCCATTTAGGGAATGAACCAGCTATGGAAGACCTCTCTCGCTGTCACTCCCTCTCTCTGTCTGTAACTCATCCTCTCAAATAAATCTTTTAAAAAATAAGATTAAACTTCTACAAGAAGACATGGAAGACAGTTTTCATAATCATAGCTTAGGTAAAATGTTCTTAGACACAGTTTCTTTTTTCTTTTTTTTTATTTTTTTGACAGGCAGAGTTAGACAGAGAGAGAGAGAGAGACAGGTTTTCCTTCCATTGGTTCACTCCCCAAATGGCCACTACAGCCGGCGCACTGCGGCCGGCGCGCTGGGTCGCATCTGAGGTCAGGAGCCAGGCGCTTCCTTCTGGTCTTCCATGCAGGTGCAGGACCCAAGTACTTGGGCCATCCTCCACTGCCTTCCCTGGGCCACAGCAGAGAGCGAGACTGGAAGAGGAGCAACCAGGACAGAATCCAGCGCCCCAACCGGGACTAGAACCCGGTGTACGGGCGCTGCAGGCAGAAGATTAGCCAAGTAAGCCGCAGCGCCAGCCCTTAGACACAGTTTCAAAAGAACAAGACTTCAAAGAAAAATCCATAAACTGAACCTCATTAAAATTAAAACACCTTTGCCCTTCAAAAGGAACTTATAAAGTGAGAAGCCACAGTCTGGGAGCAAATATTTGCAAATCACATTGTAGAGATGCTGCCTACAGCTCTCTGCTGTGGCCAGGGAGTGCAGTGGAGGATGGCCCACTTGTGTCCTGCACCCCATGGGAGACCAGGATAAGTACCTGGCTCCTGCCATCGGATCAGAGCGGTGCGCTGGCTGCAGCGCGCCAGCCGCGGCGGCCATTGGAGGGTGAACCAATGGCAAAGGAAGACCTTTCTCTCTGTCTCTCTCTCTCACTGTCCACTGTGCGTGTCAAAAAAAAAAAAAAAAAAAGAGAGAGAGAGAGAGATGCTGCCTAAGTGCCTCTCAGGGAGGCACAACCCCCTGAAATTAGAGGAAGGGTCGCAGTTGCTGCTCAGGTCAAAGCAGGCTGGAGATGGGAACACTCACCCCCAAAGGAATATGGTGGTGGGAGCAGCAGGGGGCTAATGGATGTTGGTACCTGGAGTATTTTTGGAAATTTGAAAATTTGCATGAGTATCTAAATGGGCTTGTCTCTGAAGATTTACAACACAGCTCTAATCCCTATCTTAGACCACCAGACCGAATTCCTTTTCCCAAATCCTTAAGTTGATCTGTAACTTTGCCTGGGTGCCTGCTAACTTGTAGACTTGCTGGTACCCTTTAAATAAAAGTGGAAGCTCATAGCTATCCAGTGGCTCACTCTTAGAATGAACAGTCTCATGAAAAACCCCACATCACCTATCTGACAAAATAATCCAGAATGCATAGAAATACTGGCAACTCTATAGACAAACAATCCAAATTTTTAAATGGACTATGATAGGGCCTCTGGCGCAGGGGATTAAGCTACCACCTGCAACCCTAGCAACTTACGTTGGAACACTGGTTCAAATCGCAGCTGCTCTGCTGCCAATTCAGCTCCCTGATAATGTGCCTGGGAAAGCAGCAGATGATGGCCCACAAGCTTGGGCCTCTGTCACCCATCTGGGAGACCCAGATGGAGTTCCAGGCTCCTGGCTCCTGGTTTCGGCCTGGCCTAGCCCTTGCTGTTGCAGCCATTTGAGGAGTGAGCCAGCAGCTAAAAGCTTGCTCTCTCTCTCTCTCTCTCTTCCCCCCCTTCTCTCTGCCTGACAAATAAAAATAAATAAATAAGAACAGGCAAGATTTCAGCGGATAGTTCACCAAAATAAATAAATGAAAAGATATTTAAATAGCTAATGAGCACATGAAATACTCAACATCTTATTCATTAGAGTAGTGCAAATTAAAGATAGGAGTTGTCACAACACACATAGTAGAATAACTGTTACAAAAAAGACAGTCAAAACCAAGGCTGGCCAGGATACAGTGAAACAGAGCCCTCAGGCATTGCTGAGGGAATATAAAAAAGTGCATGCGATTGGTGGTGGCACAGCAGCTTAAGTAGCTACTTGAGCCACCCATATCCCATACTAAATGCCTGGTTGAAGTCTGCTTGCAATCCAACTTCCTTTTGTCAGAGACCTTGGAGGACAGTAGGTGATAGTTCAAGGACTTGGGTCCATGCCACCCACATGGGAGACCCGGATGGAGTAATGGGACTCCTGGCTTCACCCTGGCCCTTTCCTGGATGTTATGGACATTTGGGGAAAGAACTGGTGGATGGAAGGACTCTCTCTTTCAAATAAAATGAAAATAAACAAAAAAATTTAGTTGGACATTTAGAGAACAAAAACTGAAACAAGCTTAGTGCACATTCCAGCAATTCTGTTAGTAGGAATCTACCCAGGAGAAATGAAAACACGTTTCAAACATGTGGATACTCAGAATTATTTGAAATAGCACAAAACTGGAAACAATCTAAGCATTTGTACCTCATGAATGGGTAAAGTAATGTATACATCTGTATGCTGGAATGCTGTTTAACAATAAAAAAGAGCAAAGTATTGATAGTTGCTATAAGGGATGAACTTCAAAAACAGTTTGCTAAGTCATAGAAGCCAGATAGAAAGACTACAGGTTGTATGATTCTATTCAACAAAACACCCCAAAAAGTCAAAATTGTGGAAATGTAAAGTAGAGTGGTCAGAGCTTCAAGTTAGGGGAGGGGCTGTCAAAGAGCTGGAAGGAATTTTGGGATGAGGAAAATGTTCTGAGACTATGGCAATGGTTGCCTAACTCTATAAATACCTACAATGACCTAAAAAATTTTTTTCATTTTTAAAGTCATCAATGAACTATACCCATGAAATGGAGATTATTTTATGTAAAATATGCTTCAATGAAGTTTACAGATAAAACCCTCCAGTGACTTCCAAGGTCTTTCAGTAAAAATCAACTTTCCTGGCACAACCTATGATGCTGACACATGCCAGAGCCCTCCCTCAGCCTCACCTTGTTGGTCCCATCTCCTGCCAGCCCTCATTTCCCTGTATCCCTTGCTCACTTTTCACTGGTGTTGAGCCTGCCTCTGCCTGACCACTCTTCCCCAAGCGCAGGCTTGGTTTTGTTCACCAGTGTATCCCCATGCAGCAAAGCCTGCTTGGTCATTTACAGCTCCCAATAAGTGTCCCAGAGTCAATGACTGAAGAAACAATGTCCTTCATCTCTATCCCAGCCCAGGGCTCTCTCTGGCTGTCCCTTGCACCAGGTCCTTAGCCTGCATCCCTGTCCCCCATTCAAGCCCATGATCTTATTACCTTTTGCTCAAAGCCACCCACCCCAGCAGAAATCTCTTACTTAGTTCCCCTTTCTGCTGTCTGCTGCCCACCCTCCTACGGAGAGTCCTTGCCTGATCTTGGATGATGTTCTCTGCCTACAGGGTGTGCTTGGATGCTTTAGCCTAGCACATTGAACCAAGCTGCTCTCACAGGAAGGAAGGCAACAGAGTTAAATAACTCTGAGACCTCTTCCTAAGCTGTCACTGACCCAAAGGAGCCTCCCAATGCTGCTTTAAAGATCCACTCCGTCTTGAGACCCTGGTTCCAGGGAATGCATATGGGGGCTGGAGCAGGGAGGAAAGATTGCTTTTCCCTCTAAATTCACACCAGTGCTTTAATGCATACCACCACATGTGAGGTTTTTTCTTCCCCACACAGACCAGTCCTCTAAGACCCACTAGATAGGGCTGGCAGTATGGTGCAGTGGGCTAAGCCACCACGTGTGATGCTGGCATCCCATATCAGAGCACTGGTTTAAGTCCTGGCTGCTCCACTTCTGATGCAGCTCCCTGCTAATACACCTCAGGAGTTAGAGGATGATGGCTCAAGAATCTAAGTCCCTGCAACCCATGTGGGAGCCCAGGACGGAGTTCCCGCTTCCTGGCTTCAGCCTGGTCCAGCCCTCACTGTTGTAAAAAAATTTGAGGAATAAACCAGCAGATGTAAGATTCTCTCTCTATTCCTCTCTCTCCTCCCTCTCTCTGTATGTCTGTCTTTCAAATAAGTAAATAAACAAATAAGCAAATCTTTTAATAAAAAGGACTCAATGAGCCGTGGCTCACTAGGCTAATCCTCCGCCTTGCGGCGCCCTCACACCGGGTTCTGGTCCCAGTCGGGGCGCCAGATTCTGTCCCGGTTGCCCCTCTTCCAGGCCAGCTCTCTGCTGTGGCCAGGAAGTGCAGTGGAGGATGGCCCAGATGCTTGGGCCCTGCACCCATGGGAGACCAGGATACGTACCTGGCTCCTGCCATCGGATCAGCGCAGTGCGCCGGCCACAGCGCGCCAGCCGCGGCGGCCATTGGAGGGTGAATCAACAGCAAAGGAAGACCTTTCTCTCTGTCTCTCTCTCTCACTGTCCACTCTGCCTGTCAAATAAGTAAATAAATAAATAAATAGCGTACAGCTCAGGTACACCTGGATGGAAGAGGTGCAGAGGGCAAGGTCTGTAGGACAGGATTGCAGTTTCCGTGACCTCGCTGGCCTGCCACCCTCCCAGCACCTTAGCATCAGCTACACAGAAGCTCCCCACACCCTGTCCTTTCAGAGTTTCATTAGGCAACCTGAGAGAGGTGTGGTCGATGCAATCATTGGCCATTGGTGATCAACTCATCCCTCAGCCCCTCTCCTCTCATCTGAGTTGGGAGGGGGCTGAAAGTTCCAGCCTTCTGATCACGTGGTTTGTCTCCCTGGCAAGCAACCTGCAGCCTGAGGCTGCCCAGGAGCTCCCAGGCACAGTCATCTCATTACCAGACTATGGCTATACCATAGTATAGCCATATACTATGACTATAGTATACCATACTATACCATTTCAAATATTCCTTGGGTTTTAGGAGCTGTATGCCAGGAAATATGACAAAGACCAAAGTATGTGTTTCTTATTATCAATCATAGTGTGTATAATCCAATGGCAAGATGCCTGCAACACAGAAGTGCTTGAGAAATGATTACTGTGTGTCTTCCATGAGCCATGGAAGGAGTGAGAAACAATAGGTGAAGGAGGCATACCAAAGAAGACTGTGGCACCTGGATTTACCCGACACCAAGCTTCACCCATTCAGCAACACCTGCTGTCAGTCTCCCTGTGGTCCACAAGGACATGATAAATGGTTTTATATCTTTATTCTATTCTTAACAAGAACAGTCATTGAGTGGGTGCTGACAAACTGAGGTCAAGTTATAAATAGAACTGATCTATCTAGGTCAGTTTGACCATGAGTATTTTTGCTTTTCACACTACTGATAAAATCCTAGAACATTACATTTATGTCTAATGGTTTTTAGCCTCGCTTCATTCTTCCAAGAGAGAGAGGAAGTAGACAGTTCTGCCTGAACCTGCCAATAGCTCTCTAATCTGTGGAGCAAGTGTCAACCCAGCCTAGGAAAAGAGCAGATACTTTATGATTATGGGCATATGCATCTTAATTTTTATTTGAAGTTCTTGCCCCCCCCCCACAGAGATTGGAATTCAAAGCAGAGACTTAATACAGTGCACAAGTGCAAGCAGAATTTATTTATAATAGAGAGAGAGTATACATGTATGAAGGTGAGTCAACCCACATAGAGAATACTTGTCGGCCGGCACTGTGGCTCACTAGGCTAATCCTCCGCTTTGCGGCACCAGCACACCAGGTTCTAGTCCCGGTCCGGGTGCCAGATTCTGTCCCAGTTGCCCCTCTTCCAGGCCAGCTCTCTGCTGTGGCCAGGGAGTGCAGTGGAGGATGGCCCAAGTGCTTGGGCCCTGCACCACATGGGAGACCAGGATAAGCACCTGGCTCCTGCCATTGGATCAGTGCGATACGCCGGCCGCAGTGCACTGGCCATGGCGGCCATTGGAGGGTGAACCAACGGCAAAGGAAGACCTTTCTTTCTGTCTCTCTCTCTCTCTCACCGTCCACTCTGCCTGACCCAAAAAAAAAAAATCTCAGTGAAAAAAAAAAAAGAATACTTGTCATGAGGGAGCCAGAGAACCACCTATGAGGAGAGAAAAGGAAAAGAGGTCAGAGAAGGACCCATAAGCAAGGTTCAGAAGCCAAAAAAGCTTCCCATGCTTCCCTGCTCCCATGCTATCAGCCCCTTTTATGAGGTAGGGGGTGGTGACCTAATTGAATATGCAAAAGGGGTGGAGTTTAGTGTGTGTGAGGCTTTCTGGGAGTTTCATGGTACTTCTGCATAAAGCTTAACTCCCGCATGGCCATCATGGCATCTCATCTTTCCTGGGCCTGGAGGAGACACAGGTGCACCATGGAAAGTGGGTGAATGGGATTGACAGCTAAGGAAGTAGAATAACAATGCAGGGCTGTATAGAGATTATAAGAAAATCTTCCAGCTCAACTATTCCTACCTAATCTTCCTGCCTAGTTCCCCAACATCAAGTTCAGACTATGATCTATTTTCTCCCAACAAGGAACCACATGTACTTTATTGCAGGGCAACAATTGCAACTTATTTGCCCAGGGCGAAAGCTTGAGTGGCTTCCTGACTCAGCATTATTAGTATTCTGCCCTTCCCCTGTCTGGTTAGGAGCCCCCACCAACTCCCCTGCAGACCCAGGGCCCGGGAACTCATCAGGATGGACTAGAGGAGAGCTGTGGATGGCAGGCTTCTTTATGGGCAGTGTTCTCAAGCCTCAGGATCATGAAGAGACGACACCACAGCAAAGAGCCATGAACCTCCAAAGAAGGTTCTGTGCCCTGATCCCAGGACACAGAAAATGCATTTTAAAGAAAATCTGCTTTATTTATCTACAATGCATTACTGAGCAGTTCAGGTCTCCAAAATAAGGCAACTCTAAGTAATAATCTTCTAAATACCTAATTGCTTTCACGTAACAGGAAAATGTTAAAGACAGTTTCAATCTAAGAACCTAATGAAAACTGATATCTCACTGGAAGCAGAAGGAGTACCTTTACCAATGGGGAAATTTTTTTAGTTCCTTGAGTGATCTCTGACTTCTTTATTTGGTATCCGGTAGTTAAATAGAAAAATATCAATTCAAAGTTTTTTTTTTTTTAATTTCCCTCATTCCTTCATTCTTTCTATAAGTAGCATTTTCCTCTGGGAAGCGAATGCATATTGCCGATTAGGTGAGTAGCCCCTCAGCCCTTTCTGATGACCAGAGAAAAATTCAGAGATGTCCTAAATTAAGTGACAAGCCAGTGGATGGAAGAAGGGAAGAGATAAGAGAAGTTTATACAAAACTCTCATCATTAGGCTGAACAAACAAAGAAAAGGAACTGCTCCACATCCCTTTCTGTATGTGGAGGACCAGCCTCAAAACACATTGCATTCTGCATGGGGAACAACCAACTGGGAAGCAGCCCACCCTTCTCCCTGTGGACTATGCGGCCTACCAGGACTCAGCCTGCTTCCTATTGTTCACCCCCCACCATCTGTGGGCAAGGTATCCTCAATGGAAGAAATGTACATTTCCTCCCCCTCAAATATTCATTATAAGGTATCTTTGCTTTTTAGATTCAGTGGGCATTTTCCAAATGCTGTCTTTCCGCTGTGCTGCTGGTAGTTCAGGGAATTTGTCCAAGGACTAGTCCTTTTATTTAATTTAGCATCTTTAACAGTCCAATAAAACCTTTCTCATGCCAGAGGTTATTTGGTCTCCAAAATTTGGATGTAACATTGATCATCACAAACACCTGTCCACACTCATTAAATTCTGATGTAGTGGGGCTGGGGTAGGACCTGATTTATATTTTCACAAAGTAGCCAGGATGGAGAACCTCTGAGGTAGGGAGTCCCTCCTTTCCAGGTTACACAGACAGACAGAATCAAAGTGTGAGAGGGAGGAGGCAGGCATCACCTGATACTATAGTGGTAAACTGAGACACTGCAGGTAACAGCCTCAGTGTGGGGCAGGAGGTGAGGATGGTTACATCACTGCACATGGTGGTGTTGAACTGGGTCTTGAAGGATGGGGAAAAGGCACATGGGCTCCTCTGCAGGGTGGAGGAGCAGGGGGGATGAAAGGTGAGAGAGCAGAGGCAGGCAGGGAACTGTCAGAATCTTAGGGAGTAGGTGCAGAAGCAAGCACAGGCTGATGATAAAGAGCTTTGTATGCTGCTCAGCTTTTAATCTGTAGGTTATTGAGCTCTATTGAAGTTTTTTTCAGCAGGAAAGAAAATCAATCACTTCTGCACTCACTGGATTTTGAGCTGGGTGTAGAATGCAACTGGGTTTCTGGTCAAACACTGCATCCAGCTTCAGAGGATCAAGAGTTCCCTGGGTGCCTGGTATGGGTCATTTCAGATAGTTCTGTACCCACACTGAGGCCCCCACAGATCTTTTGTGTAGTTCATTTGAGTGCATGAGTAGGGTGTGTAGCCATTATGGGATCTTCCTGGGTATTGATCAGCTTGCAGAGAGGCGAGGCAGTGATCACACCAACCAATATGATCATACCCTCCCCTCAGTGACAATAGAGGAGATCTAACATGCCTCACATGGATGTCATCCTAGACTCTAGCACCATCCCCAAGCACTGAGCAGAGCTCCAGGGCACCACCCAGCACACACCTCTGAATATCCACTGAAGGACCAGACACTCCACTAAGCCACAGACATGTATTTCAAAAATAAAACCCATCAGAGGAGAAAAACAAGTGGTTCCACAAATGCCTAAAAATAAATGTAGAAGCAAGAGAAACTTGTACAGGAAGCACATAGAACTCTTAAAACATGAACAGAAAAAGATCTTTACCGTGACATATTATAGTCAAACTTTCAACAGAAAACATGAACAAAGTGTTCTAAAATGTGTATAAGAGACTCTAAAGATTACCTTCAGAGGATGTTCAATCAGGCTAACATGATTTCCTATCAGAAACCCTATAGTCTAGGAGAGAATGAAGAGACATGATGCAAGTCTTCAAAGAAAAAAAAATCAACCCAAAATACTGGATCTTGCAAAAACTTCATTTATGAATGGAGGTGCAATAAAGAATTCCCAAAACAAATGGAAATTAAAGGAATTTGTCATCACTCTTCTTGCCTTACAAAAGATGCTTAAGGAGGTTCTACACAGAGAAACATAGAAAGAGAATCATCATTATGAAAGAATGTAAAGGCACAAAATATCCTTGTAAATATACAAAGGAAATCCAAAGCAAACAATAAGAATATTTATGGAAAAATGGCAGGGCCAGGTCATTACTTATCAATAATAACTTGGAATATAAATGCCCTAAATTCTCCAATTGAAAAATACAGACTGGCTAAATGGATTAAAAAATAAGATTCATCCATTTTGCTGCTTGCAAGAAGCACATCTCACTAACAAACAGACAAAGACTGAAAGTGAAAGCGTGGAAAAATATATTCCACAATAACAGAAGGCAAAAAATAACAGGAGTAGCCATCCTAATATTAAAAAATAAGACTTTAACATGAAAACTGTTAAAAGAGACAAAGAAGGACATTATGTAGTGATTAAAGGATCAATTCAACAGGAAGATGTGACTATAGTAAATGTGTATGCACCCAATAACCAGGATGCCTGGTTATTTAAAATAAATGTTAATGGATCTAAAGGGTGACATGGAATCCAATACAATAGTAATCGGGGACTTCAACACCCCACTTACATCAATGAACACATCATCTAGACCAAAAAAAAATCAGCAAGGAAACAACAGAGCTACTCTACAATGTGAACCAAATGAACCTAATTGATATCTACAGGACATTTCATCCCACAGTTGCAGAATACACATTCTTTTCATTAGTGCACAGAATTTTCTTAAGGATAGATCATATGTTAGGCCATGAAGCAAGCTCAGCATATTTGAGAAAAACTGAAATCATACCATGTGTCTTTTCTCACCACAATGGAATGAAATTTGGAATTAACAACTTATGAAACTCTAGAAAATATGCAAACATATAGAAACTATAACAACATGCTCATGAATGAACAGCAAATCATAGAAAGAATCAAAGGCAAATAAAAAATTTTCTGGAAACAAAATAGATGGCAACAGAGCATATTAAAACTTAGGGGGGGGGGCCGGCGCCATGGCTCAATAGGCTAATCCTCCACCTTGCGGCACCAGCACACCAGGTTCTAGTCCCAGTTGGGGTGCCAGATTCTGTCCCAGTTGCCCCTCTTCCAGGCCAGCTCTCTGCTGTGGCCCAGGAGTGCAGTGGAGGATGGCCCAAGTGCTTGAGCCCTGCACCCCATGGGAGACCAGGATAAGCACCTGGCTCCTGCCATTGGATCAGCGCGGTGCGCCAGCCACAGCGCACTGGCCACGGCAGCCATTGGAGGGTGAACCAATGGCAAAAGGAAGACCTTTCTCTCTGTCTTTCTCACTGTCTACTCTGCCTGTCAAAAAAAAAAAAAAAAACTTAGGGGGAACAGCAAAAGCAATGTTAAGAAGGAAGTTTATACCAATTAGCACCTACAGCAAGAAATTATAAAGGCATGATATAAATGACCTAACAATGCATCTCAAGAATTTAGAAAAACAAGAACAAAACAAACCCAAAACTACTAGGAAGAAAAAATTAAAAATTAATTAAAATTAGAGAAAAATAAACAAATGTGAGACCAAAAGAATGATACAAAAGATCAGTGAAATGAAAAGCTGTTTAAAAAAAATGCCATTTATTGGTCCAACTACCAAAAAAGAGGGAGGGATGAGAAGAAATGGATATATTTCTAGACACATACAATCTACCAAAACTGAATCCAGAAGATAGAAAACAAAATATTCTAATAACCAAGATGGAGGTCAAATCATTAAAAAGACCTTCCCAACAAAGGTAAGCCAGTGGTCAGATGGTTTCTCTGCTGAATTCTACCAAACTTTTAAAGAAGAAATGTTGCCAATTGTCTCAAATTATTCAAAACAATTGAAATGGAGAGAATTCTCTCAAATTCCTATAAGGCCAATGCCACTTTAAGTCCAAAACCAGAAAAAAATACAACAAAGAAAGAGAACTATAGAACACTATCCCTGATGAATATAAATGCAAAAAATCATCATCAAAGTACTAGCTAATCAAATTTAACAACACATTAGAAAGATCATTCCCCTGGACCGAGTGAAACTTTTCCTTGTTATGCAGGGATAGTTCAATGTATGCAAATCAATAAATGTGATACATCACATTAACAAATTGAAGAATAAAAACCATATGTTTATCTCAATAGATGCAGAGAAAGCATGTGATGAAATGCTACATCCTTGCAAGATAAAAACCTTAAGCAAATTGGGTACAGAAGGGGCATTCCTTAACACAATCAAGGCAATATATGACAAATCCACAACCAGCATCATATTGAATGGGAAAAATTAGTTCTACCACATTACCCAGCAATCCTACTCCTGAGAATTTACCCAAAATAAATGAAATCAGCAAATAAAAGGGTTATCTGTACCCCCATGTTTATTGTAGCTCAATTCACAACAGATAGAATATGGAATCAACCCAGATGTCCCTCAACTGATGACTTGATAAAAACAATATGGTAAATATACACTATGGAATACTATCTAGTCATAAAAAGAATGAAATCCTGTATTTTGCAACAAATGGATGCAACTGGAAACCATTATGCTTAGTGAAATAAGCCAGAATCAAAAAGAAAAATATCATGTTTTCCCTGATTTGTAGTAACCAACATACAGTGTACAAAATAGGCAAAATTGCCAACTTGAGTTTTGATTACTATTTATAGCTCTTGTCTACGCTCTTGAGGAACAGTGTTTTTTCTGCTTACTATTTGTTGAATTATTTACTTAGTAAGGGTTAAGCTTATAATCATAAACTGAAAGTATGTCATTGTAAAAATTAAAATAAAAACAAGAAAGGAAGGATGAGGGAGAGCAAGTGGGAGGGAGGGTAGGATGGGAAGTATCATTATCCATGAATCTGCATATGTGAAATACATGAAATTTCTTCACCTTATGTAAATAAAAAATTTTAATAAATATATCAATTCTAAGACAGTTTTCCCCCTCTTCTTTTGTTAAAATCATTGTCACAGAGAAAACTTGTATAGTGTTAACTACTGAGATCTACTTTTAATTTATGTTGTAATGCGGCAATAGTAGTACTTGATAGAGATTTGGATAGACTTGTGGTAGAGGTGATGAAAGCCTGTTGTCACATGCTGTTCCTCATATAATGGGTCCTAATATAATTATTCATAGCTGTGCTAATGATCACCTAGGCATATTACTTCATAATGTATCAGTGAAATATTTAAATTGTTATTTGTTATTTGTTCTGTTGGTTCTCTTCTAACTCAACAAAGTACACATTGACTTTGCTTTTTGACACTTCAGTCAATGATTCAATCACAGGTCCAACCTTGGAAAAGGGGAGGAAAACGAAAGTCTCACAGGCATGGAAAGCCAAGACACAGTGGCAAAACAACCTAAATGAAAGATCTTGGTGAACAAGACCCAAGCGAAAGGAACAGGCCATCAAGGAGCCTTTCTCTGAAGGGAGGAAGGAACCTCCACTGTGATATGGCCTTGACTAAACAAGTTCAGAGTTGGTGCACTCAAGGGGCTTCCATAGCCTTGGCAGCTCATGGCAAGAACCTCGGGTGATTACTGACGTCATAAATAAGAGTGTTAATTGTTAAATCAACAACAGGAGTCACTGGGCACATGCTCCCCACGTAGGATCTCTGTCCTTAATATGTTTTACTATGAGAGTTAAACACTACTAGTGGAACAATACCCTATACCTTGTGCAGTTGTGTGAGTGCAGCCTGTTGAAATCCTTGCTTAGTATATACTAAGTTGATCTTCTGTATATGAAGGTAATTGAAAATGAAACTCGATGAAGGGTGGGATGGGAGAGGGAGTGGGAGAGGGGAGGGCCACGGGAGGGAGGGAGGTTGGGGGGGGAGCCACAACAATGCAAAAGTTGCACTTTGTAAATTCACATTTATTAAATAAAAAAAAAATTTAAAAAGGGGAGGAAACTTCCAGTGAGGATTTTTTAAAAAGATTTATTGTTCTATATTTGAAAGGCAGAGTGGCAGAGGGAGAGATAGAGGAAAAAAGGGAGATCTATCCACTGGTTCACTCCCCAAATAACCACATGACGGAGGTTGAGCCAGGCTGAAGTCAGTAGCCTGGAACTCCATCCTGATCTCCCACGTGGGTGGCAGGGTTCAAAGCAGTTGGGCCATCATTCCCTGCCTCCCCAGGCACATCAGCAGGGAGCTGGATTGAAATTAGAGCAACCAGGACTTGTACTGGTGCTCCAAAATGGGATTCTGGTATCACAGGCAGTGACTTAACTCACTGTGCCACAACACTGGCCTTGCAGGGTACAATTTAATTCTTCTTTAATTTTTAGTCATTGGCATTGTTTAGACTTGCCTGTACATGTTGACATACTTGTAAAATGCAAACCAAAATTTAGTTGGTTTAATTATTGTTTATAAGTCCCCTAAGACAATGTGTTCATACCTATCGTACAATGCAAGGTGAAAGCTACTAAAGATGCAAAGACTCACATTATGATTTAGACAGTTTCTCACTTACATATACAGCAAAAAGAAAAGTAGGTCAAAGATGACCACTCCCCAAGTCCTGGTTCTATAGACTAGAAAGGAAGACACCACGTGCTGCTGGGAATCTCTTCTAGTCTGCAGGTTTAGGGGAGCAGGGCAAGAAGCCCTTAGCTCATCAGAACCAGGAGGCAGCAAGAAACTCTCATGACAGCCTCCAGAGAGATACAGAGGCATGGGGGCGGATGGTCTTGAAGCAGCTCCTTAGGCCTCCATTTCTTGTGTTCTAGGAACATAACAAAAACTCCTGCCAAGTGTGCAGCAGCCACTGTGGGGAAGACATGAAGTCCTTAGGATCCTTCTTCCCCATCTCCACTGTGCAACAAAACCCTAAAGTTGCATGGGGAGGTCAGAATCCCTGCCATCCTCAGAGTACTGGAGAAGACTCATGGAGGTTAGGGAAAGGAAAAAGAAAGAAGCTCTAATCTGAGTGAGGACTGAGAATGTTTCCTGGTCCTAGACCAACAGAGTTCTCCCACCACTGGGCAGAGGCAGAATCTTAGATGGCCCTGCCTCCAAAACTCAGATACACAGCCCCTGCCAAAGACTGATGTTGAATTCAAACAAAAATGCACTTCCATGCCAGCTAGACCAGCAAGTACTGAATAACAAACAAGGGTGAGAACACGGAGGAGAACTTCTCTGAAATGAAGACTCAAGGGGAAATTATAGAGCTAAGGGTGTAGGAGACATTGAGAAAAACCATATGGCAAACCAGCCCTCATTTAAACATGAAGTAACCCTAGAAGGATTTGAAAAGGGAGACATGGATTAAAACCATTCCAACAAAACCCGAACTCAGCCCAGTTCATTAGAAGACTGATCAGTCCCCATAAGCCCAGTGAAACCCAAGGTGCCCATCTCCAATCATAAATATTATGCACCTCAGTTTCTACTCTGACCTTCTGAAAAATATTAGAAGGCCCTCAAATAAGTGAAATCATGCTAAAGGGACAAATCAATCAATAAAACCAGACTTCAATCTGACACAAATACTGGAAATAATATACAGGGGTTTTAAAATAACTATAATTAGTATGTTACAAGCTCTCACAGAAGATGATTAGCATGCAAGATCATCTGGGTAATTTCAAAATAAATATTAGACTTTACATGAAGAATGAATAAAATGTAAATGCTACAAATAAAAAGTACATCATAACAGATGAAGACTGTCTTTAATGGACTAACCTGTAGACTACGCTGCTGAACAAAAAATTAGTGAACCTGAAGATAAATTAGTAGAAATAATCAAACTCAAATATGAAGAAGAAAAATAGAAAAAATAGAACAAAGCATTCAAGAAACAATGAACAATATTAAATATTCTAACAGAAATGTCATTAAAGGGGCTGGTGCAGTGGCACAGTAGGTTAATCCTCCGCCTGCAATACCAGCATCCCATATGGGTGCCTGTTCTAGTCCCAGCTACTCCTCTTCAATCCAGTTCTTTGCTATGGCCTGGGAAAGCATTGGAAGATGGCTCAAGTCCTTGGGCCCCTGCAACCGTGAGGGAAACCGGAAGAAGCTCTGGGCTCCTGGCTCCTGGCTCCTGGCTCCTGGCTTCAGATCGTGCAGGTCTGGCCATTGCGGCCATTTGGGGAGTGAACAAATGGATGGAAGACCTTTCTCTCTGTCTCTCACTCTCACTGTCTAACTCTTCCTCTCAAATAAATAAATAAAATCTTAAAAAAAAAAAAGAAATGTCATTAGAATCCTTGAATGAGGGCCTGGCGCTGTGCCATAGCAGGTAACACAGCATCTTTTTTTTTTTTTTTGACAGGCAGAGTGGACAGTGAGAGAGAGAAACAGAGAGAAAGGTCTTCCTTTTGCCATTGGTTCACCCTCCAATGGCCGCCGCAGCTGGCGCGCTGCGGCTGGTGCACCGCACTGATCCGATGGCAAGAGCCAGGTACTTATCCTGGTCTCCCATGGGGTGCAGGGCCCAAGCACTTGGGCCATCCTCCACTGCACTCCTGGGCTACAACAGAGAGCTGGCCTGGAAGAGGGGCAACCAGGACAGAATCCGGCGCCCCAACCGGGACTAGAACCCGGTGTGCTGGCGCCGCAAGGCGGAGGATTAGCCTAGTGAGCCGCGGCGCCGGCCAACACAGCATCTTATATAGGCACCACTTCAAGTCCTAGCTGCTCCATTTCTGATCCAGCTCCCTGTTAATGGCCTGGTAGAGCAGTGAAAGATGGTCCAAGTGCTTGGGCCCCAGCACCCATGTGAGAGACTTGGAAGTATCTCCTAGCTCCTGGCTTCAGCCTAACTCAGCCCTGACTCAGCCCTGGCCCAGCCCCGGCCGCTGCAGTCATTTAGGGAATGAACCAACAGATGCATGATGTCCCTTTCTTTCTTTCTCTGTCTCTCTCTATCTCTCTGTAATTCTGCCTTTCAAATAAACAAAAGATTCATTGAATGAGAAGAGAGATAACAGAGAAAAGAAATATTTGAGAAGATGTTGATTGAAAATTTTCAAAATTAATAGATGCCAAAGCAACAACTAAGAATGTTAGAGAATACTAGGCAAGATACATACACACACACACACACACACACACACACACCACCAGGACTTAAAGAAATCAAGGACAAAGAGAAAATCTTGAAGTAGTCAGAGGAAAAAAAAGTGAGATTATAAAAACAGAAAAGGAAAGAATTTCATCAGATTCTTCCTCAAGGTCATTGAAGTCAATGGAAAAACAAGTTAAAATGAAGAAAGAAAAACACTGTTAAACATTGTAGATTAAGCTCATTAGTTATAGCAAAACAACTTTTTTATGTATTGTTAGCTGCTTAACTAATTTCTGTTTTCGCAAAAGACCCACGGTTTGATGCTATTCTTCGAGCAGAAATACAGCCAGAACTAATGCTTGACCTCTTTCTTAATAAACTGGAAATCCCATTGCTGCTACTGCCTTACCCTTGCTACTAAGAACCAGGTACTGGATCTTGTACCACAGACACCACAGAAAAATTACATGTCTCATTGAAAATCTCACAGAAAAATTCATCTCTCCCTCAATGACTGCAACCTCCTCTAGGGGTATAGTTCTCCAGGATTTGGATGTGTACCAAACGCACAGGCAAGAGTAAGCAGATAAATTGGACTTCATGAGAATTTTAAAATGTTGTGTATGAAAGATATGTCAGAGAAAACTTGGGATCACAGAATGGACTACATAAGATACATAAAAAGAATGCTTAACATCCCTAATCAGTAGGGAAATGCAAGTCAAAACTTCAATGAAATATCACCTCACATCTGTTAGGATAGCTACTATAAAAATAAGATAAACATTGAAACAGACATGGAGAAACTGGAATAATTATACACTACTGAATGTACAAGGGTTTAGCCACCATGGAAAACAGTATGGAGATCCCTCAAAAATTTAAAAATGGAACTATCATATAAGCCAGCAATTCCACTTATTGATATATATTCAAAAGACTCAAAAGTCAGATCTTGAAGGGATACTTGTGTATTCATATTCATGGCAGTGTTATTCACAAAAACTAACATGTGGAAGCCACTCTAAGTGCCCATCAAAGGATGACTGGAGAAGCAAAATATGGTACTGTGTGTGTACACATATGAGATAATCTTTAAAAAGAAGGAAATTCTGATATGTGGTAAAACATGGATAACACTTGAGGACTTAATGCTAAATGAAATTAAGCCAGTACAAAAAAATGCTTTATGATGCCACTTCCATGAGGCAGTTAGAACTGTGGAAATCATAGACATGAAATAGAATGAGCTGAAGAAAAGGAATGTAGGGAAGTTGTTAGTTAACGTGTACAGACGTTCTGTTTTACAAGATGAAAAGAGTCTTGCAGACAGTTGATGGTGACGGTTCTACAACAATACAAATGTACTTAACAGCAGTTTATGTGCAATTTGGCACAAAAAAATGGGAAAGAAACAAAATGAGACCATTTTCAGATAATTAAATTAGAATTATTCAACCAAAACCATGAATTTTCTGTTTTTTTACTTTGCTTCTCACAAAAAGAGAATGAACATTAGTTGAAAAAATTAGTTGAACATCATTTATATGTCTTGCATAAAATACCAAATGGAGTAACAGGAAAGCTAAGATGGAAAAGTATATTGCTTTTAATTTTATAAACAAATATATAAAATTTGCCCAAAATTTTGAATGAATAATCTGCTGGTAATCTTTTTGAGAAGTTGTTTCTCTCTTATTGGTTTCAAGTCTCATCTTTCAAAAGTTTGACTATGGAGTACTTGTGGAGTTGGAGTTGTTGAGCTTCTTGGATATGCAAATTGAGGCCTTGGAACAAATGTGGTGAGTTTTTAGCCATTATTTCTTAAAGAAGTCTCTTTGTCTGTCTTACTAGCATTCCCGTTGGTAGACGTTGGTCCTCCTGATGGTGTTCCCATGGATGCCTTCAGTTCTATGCATTTATCTTCAGTTCTTTTTTAATTTTCCTCAGGTTTGGTAATTTCCCTTGTCCTGTTTTCAAATGCACTGATTCTTTGTTCTATCTGCTCAAATCTGCCTCTGAGTCTGTTGAATTTTTCAGCTCCATTACTGTGTTTTTCAACTCCACAATTTTCTTTCTTGTTTCCTTTTAGCTGTTCTAGCTCTTCATTGAATTTACATTTTCTATACATAATTTTCTTTATTTCTTCACATTTCCCTCAGGTTCTTTGAGTATCTTTAAGAAAATTGTTTGAAAGTCTATTGCTAGTGCTAGCGCCACAGCTCACTAGGCTAATCCTCCACCTTGCGGCGCCGGCACACTGGGTTCTAGTCCCGGTCGGGGCACCGGATTCTGTCCCAGTTGCCCCTCTTCCAGGCCAGCTCTCTGCTGTGGCCAGGGAGTGCAGTGGAGGATGGCCCAAGTGCTTGGGCCCTGCACCCCATGGGAGACCAGGAGAAGCACCTGGCTCCTGCCATTGGATCAGCGTGGTGCGCCGGCTGCAGTGCGCTGGCCAAGGCGGCCATTGGAGGGTGAACCAATGGCAAAGGAAAACCTTTCTCTCTGTCTCTCTCTCTCACTGTCCACTCTGCCTGTCAAAAAAAAAAAAAAGTCTATTGCTAATATATCTATTATCATCAGGCCAACTGATGATATGATGATATTAACATCAAGGCAGTTGCTGATGAGTTTTTTTGGTTATAGAAGCCATACTTTCCATACTTGCATGCCATGTGACTTTTTTTTTTTTTTTTGAAAGTCAAGCATTTGGATCTAGCCTGATTGTAGCTCCGAGAATCACAGCCTCCCGTTCCACAGGATTTGCTTTTTTATTTTATTTATTTATTTATTTATTTTGACAGGCAGAGTGGACAGTGAGAGAGAGAGACAGAGAGAAAGGTCTTCCTTTGTAGTTGGTTCACCCTCCAATGGCCACCGTGGCTGGCGTGCTGCGGCTGGCACACCATGCTGACCCGATGGCAGGAGCCAGGTACTTATCCTGGTCTCCCATGGGGTGCAGGGCCCAACTCGGGCCATCCTCCACTGCACTCCCTGGCCACAGCAGAGAGCTGGCCTGGAAGAGGGGCAACCGGGACAGAATCCGGCGCTCTAACTGGGACTAGAACCCGCTGTGCTGGCGCCGCAAGGCAGAGGATTAGCCTAGTGAGCCGCGGCGCCGGCCAGGATTTGTATTTTTTATTATTGACTTTGTCCATTGTGCTTGTTTCTAATTTTTATAGTTTCTATCTTATCCTGAGATATGCACATGGGACTTCTCAAGTCTTCTGAGCCTGTGTATGAACAGACATTTTCTATTTTCCCCATAAAGAAAAAAAATGAAGGACAATGAAAATGGTACCAGACATTTAAATCCACTGAAAATCTCTCTCTCTCTCTCTCTCTCTCTCTCTCTATATATATATATATATATATATGTATATATATATACACACACATATATATGTATAGATATAGGTACAATGGATATATATAGATAGATATCTCTATATAATGTATTTATATCCATATGTATATATAAAGATTTATTTATGTGAAAGGCAGAGCAACAGAGAGAGGAAAAGACAAAGAGAGATCTTCCACCCACTGATTTTTAGTTGGACAAAAATATAAAATTTTCAGTGCTGGATTGTAACACAGTGATTTAAACTGCTGTTTGTGGTGTCAGCATCTTATCCAAGCACTGACTTGAATCCTGGCCGCTCCACTTCAAATGCAGCTCCCTGCTAATGCTTCTGGGAAGTAGCAGAAGATGGCCCATATGTCTGGGCCCCTGCTTCCAGAGGGACTTCTTGGCTTCTGGTTTCAGCCTGGCTCATACCTGGCTGTTGCAGTCATTTGAGGAGCAAACCAGCAGATCATCACTTGTGTGTTGCTCTGCCTTTTAAATAAATTCATCTTGGGACCGGCACTGTGGAGTAGTGGGTAAAGTCCTTGGGCCCCAGCACCCACATAGGAGATATGGAGGAAGCTCCTAGTCCCCGGCTTTGGATCAGCTGAACTCCAGCTGTTGCAGCCATTTGGGGAGTGAACCAGTGGATGGAAGACCTCTCTCCCTCTCATTCTCTCTCTCTCTCTCTCTCTCTCTCTCTCTCTCTCTCTCTCTCGTTAGACCCTCGGAGTGAGGATGCTAACATGTCGAGAGGCACACCCCAGAGACTCAGACTCCAGACCAGCTGATGCAAAAGCAAGAGGATTTATTCAGCGTCTGTGCACACGGGCCTCCTGAACTTGGGAGTCCGGAGAGCACCCCCAGTACAAGCCACACGATTTATATACCCGCAGCGACCAATCAAAAGCACTATAGAGTCCATGCACACAGCAGTCCAATCTGCGAGTTGTTCATGTGAAGGGCATGCGTCTTCTATCCAATCAGCTACAGGATCACACGGGAGGCATGCACCTCGTCGCCATTTTGTTGTTTACTTCTTTAGTAGTTCCTTTCCCTGCCAGCGCCATCTTGTTCACCCTGGGGGGGGGGGGGCGACGTCTCGCTCCCTTTGTTCCCCTTGTGGGAGAGCAGTGTCCCGCTTCCCACACCGTTATTTGGGTATTAGGAAGCATACAAACTGGGTTAGGTCTTAGCACAGCCAGGCACAAGTGTTGCAGCTAGCTAAGCATAGGGTCCCTTAATTTTATAGCTGCACCTAATTTTAGCTTTGGGGGAAAAAGTTTAGGGCTGTAATTTTAAACTTTAATTTTTTATTTGGGGCAAAGGTGACTTCTTGTTTTTAATACTGTTAGCTTAAGTCACTCCATCTTGGTTTGATTTTTAAGGTTCTTCACTCTCTCTCTGCCTCTGCCTTTCAAATAAATAAATCTTTTTAAAAACAAAAAATAAATAGTACTGTAAACCATATGTCTTATTTTAAAACACTAGGCATTGCCCCATTTTTATTTTAATAAATGTGTAGATATACTATTTTGTTTTATAAAAATAGAAGGGATAAGTTGAGAGATATTCAGTATTCATCTCTGATTGATCAATTTATAGGCTTCCTTTTTTTGCTTATTTCACTTTTGTACTTATTGTATGATAGATATTGTTATAGTAAGAAAAATGGTGTGTTCATTAAATATTTCTAGAAAGTGTGAAAAATTACAGAAATCTTATTGCGCCCTAGAATTCAAGCAGCAAACACAGAGGATGTGATTTGTCACAAGATGTGAGATGCATATGCTTGCTAAGGAGACTGATTTTCTGCTGCTATTCTGGGCGCCCACTAAAGCTTCCTCACCTCTAACATGAAGTCAGGCTGAGATGGTGAGAGGACAGGCCACTTCAGGGTGAGCACACCCAGGACTTGGGCAGGCCACCCTGACCTGTCACCACGCTCAGCTGTGACCACAAGGTGACAGCCACACTCATCCTGGCAGTTCATCTTTCTGTTCTGAGTTTCCCTAGAGTGTCTGGAATCATTCAAGAAGGACGGAGTACAATGACCTCGTGAAAACATCTAAAAGGACTTACAAAAACTGGGCTGTGGTTTCCAGTTTCCATAGTGAGTGGATTTAAGTAGCACCATGGGGACAAATATGTTGGGGGAGCTTTCTCAGTGCTCTTGTAGCTCCCATTACTGTTGATGTAAAACATTTTTCACTCAATCCTGCACTGACTTATAGATGGGTATGGGTGTGGACTGCTTTTTCCCCTGCAACAAGTGGGTTGGGGCACCCAGCAGGTGTTCCTGTGTTTTAAAGAAGACAGGCAGGAAGAAAACAGCCACAACCAGGAGGCAGGGAGAGCCTGCTGTCTCTGTGGCTCTGTCTTTCAAATAAATGAAATACTTAAAAATAGATTAAAAATAAAGAGTTTAAAATCTTAATTTTGACTGAGGTAAGATCACAAACTTGGGTCACTTTTCTCCTCTCACTCTTCCACCCAGATGAGCCTTAATTCCCTGCTTCCCTGCACACCTTCCAGTTGGTGTGGATCACTGGTTACATATACAAATCACAAAATGTAAGCAACATTAACCAGGAAGTTTCAATGACACCACACCCTTTACAAAGTCTTCATTACTGCTTCATCTCAGGAAAGGAGATGGTGTTTTTATAATCTTTCACTAAAGCACTTATACCCAGGCAAATATCAGATTACAAATCTAGCTGCTTTTTCTCTCTCTGTTCATTTCCTCTAGAGAGGGGTCAGTGCTGTGGCACAGTGGGTAAAGCCACAGCCTGCAGTGCTGGCATCCCATATGGGTGCTGGTTCTAGTCCTGGATGCTCACTTCCTATCCAGCTCTCTGCTATGGCCTAAGAAAGCAGTGAAAGATGGTCCAAATCCTTGGGCCCCTGCACCTGTGTGGGAGACCTGGAAGAAGCTCCTGGCTCCTGGCTTCGGATCAGTGCACCTCTGGCCATTGCGGCCAATTGGGGAGTGAACCAACGGATGGAAGATCTTTCTCTCTCTCTCTCTTTGTCTCTCTCTCTCTCCTTCTGCTTCTCTGTAATTCTGCCTTTCAAATAAATAAATCTTCTTAAAATTTTCCTCTAGAGTATGAAGTCTTTTTTAAGATTTACTTAATCTATTTGAAAGGCACAGTTACAGAGAAAGAGAGAGAGAGATACACAGAGAGAGCTTCCATCTGCTGGTTCACTCCCCACATGGCTGCAATGGCCGAGGCTGGGCCAGGCTGAAGCCAGGAGCCAAGAGCTTTATTTCGGCCTTCCATGTCAGTGCAGGCGCTAAGGACTCAGCCATCCTCTGCTCCTTTCCCAGGAGCATTAGCAGAAAGCTGGATCAAAAGTGGAGCAAGTGGGACTTGAACAGGAGTACATATGGGAGGCCAGCACCAAAGGCAATGGCTTAACCCATTAGACCACAAACGTTGACCCCGAGTATGAAATGTTAATTCAGACTGTAGACAGTTTGAAAAACTGTTGAGTGCTCTGTGTTGTGTCAAAGCATAGCTGGTGAGCTGATGACCTTGGACCCAGATTCCACAGATTCCTCACTGAAGGGCATTTTGTTTTTCACATGAATTTCACAAGAACACAGGGAGAATTTAAAAGGCTCATGGGAAAATGGAATTAAAAGAATCTGAAATCCATGTGTAGTTTTTTCATACTACACTTTTCCATGAATGTTTTGACTGCTCTCTCTATATATATGGATTTGATAATGTTTTTGTACCAGAATTAGCTTATATTTTCATTTCATCTTCCATGAACTTTTTGAAGTCTCTTTGTGTGGTCCTCAAAGGTTCTACAATTTCATATAACAGCTTTCGGGTGTAGTTTTAAATTTTACTGTCAAGCACAAACCTTTTTCTGTCTCTCAAGGACTACAAGGAGTCAAGCTCTCAGTTTGGAACTGCTTTCCCTTTTGGTTATGCTTTTTTTTTTTTTTAATTTGACAGGTAGAGTTACAGAGAGAGAGAGAGAGAGAGAGAGAGAGAAAGGTCTTCCTTCCGTTGGTTCACTCCCCAAATGGCCATCACGGCCAGCATGCTGCGCGGATCCGGTGCCAGGAGCCAGGTGCCTCCTCCCGGTTTCCCATGCAGGTGCAGGGGCCCAAGCACTTAGGCCATCCTCCACTGCCCTCCCGGGCCACAGCAGAGAGCTGGACTGGAAGAAGAGCAGCCAGGACTAGAACCCATCGCCCATATGGGATGCTGGTGCTGCAGGCGGAGGATTAAGCAAGTGAGCCACAGCGCTGGCCCCTGGTTATGCTTTCTTAAGAAACTGTGGTTTGTAAGCCTCAGCAGTAAACACCATTGCTGTTGAGCTGTTAAGATACTATAGAAATCCTGTGGAATTCTCTGAGATGTGTGGTTCAAATCACAGCAGGCCTTCCTTGATCTTCTCATGGTAATAGCACAGTGTCTCTCATCTCATTTCAAAAATCCATTTTTAAAAATTTTAGTTATATGTTTACTACAAGGCAGAGAGAGAGAGAGAGAACGAGAACCAGAAATAATGCCTGCAACAGCCAGGGCTGGGCTGAGGCTGTTGAATGAAAACTGTTGAAATGGGTCCAGGTTGGTGCTCTGGAGCTGAGGAAAATTTACTAGACTGGACACAATGGTGAGAAGAGAAGAAGTTACGTTTTATTTGAGTAGGAAACAGAGAAGCTCCATCAAAGGGAAGGATAAGAGATGGAGCTGTGAAGACTGGTAGTCTAAGGGTGTTTGTATCTCTTTACCGAGTCATCTCCAAGGAGCAAATGTAGTGGTTACAAATTAGCTATTGTGGAGGCAGGGGCAGTCTTAATGGAGCCCTTTCTAGCTTGTTTTTGTCAAAACCTAATTTCTGGTAGTCTTTGTAAGTATTTGTTACAATGGGCTTCCATCCTGTTTTGCTCAGTGTGTACCTGCAGGCAGGGAACGCCAGTATGTATGTGTTGGCAAGGATCTGTAACATGAAGTTAGCCAGCTTGCTTCTAGTCTCTGGCTCCCTCAAGCCCAGAGCCAGGGGAAGGGAACTCAATCAGGGTCTCCGACTGGAGAGGGGAAGAACTTAAATACATAAGCTATCACTGTTGTCTCCCAGACTGCACATTAGCAGGAAGCTGGAATCCACACACTCTGATATGGGACACTGTCACCCTAACCTGTGTCTTTTTTTTTTTTTTTTTATTTAAGACCTTTATTAGCAGGTGCTTGCAGTTTGTTGACTTTTTTGAAAAAATCAAGGTGTATTGAGAAAAACCAGGCTTTTTTAAAAAACACGTTTGTCGTTACCAAAAAGAGACATCTTTAGGTAAAAATAATAAAAACCCCATGCTGCATAGATAATGCAGATAGTTCTAGTAATCTGGTCAACGGGCAAAAAGCAAGCACTTAAGGTCTTCAGCTCCAATCTTTTGTTCATTTCTTATTGCTGGAATTTCATATTCATTTCTTCTTGTTGGATGACTAAACCGGATGATGGTAGAGATGTTAAGCTGGCATTTACTCAGTCCCGCCCTGCTCAGCCTCGGGAGCGGACGAATTCTCAGCTGGTGGATCGGCTGCTTTTGTCTCTTTGCCATCTTGTGGTTTAGGGTTATCTGGGCGTCTGCGTCGGTAGTTGAAGTTGCGGCGGTACCGACGCTGAGGTGGCTGCTGACCCTGGGTCTCATCTCCTTGGTTTTCCTTATCTTCTTCATTGCCGTCCTCTCTAGGCTGTCTTTGGCGAGGAGGACCTCTGCGGAATCGTGTTCTATAACCCCGATACATATTCTGTCTCACTGGTCTACCTTGTTCTCCTGCACCCTGGTTGTCAGCACCTTCCATCACTTCTCCCTGCACAGGAGGGTTGGAATACTGTGGTCGACGACCATAGGGTCTCCGCATGTAGTAAGGTGGGAACCTTCGCCTGCGGTAGGGCCGGCGTTGTTGTGTCTTAACACATCAGCCAAACACCCACAACCTGTGTCTTAACACATCAGCCAAACACCCACAGCCAAAAACATTTAAATGCATTTCCTCTTAACAGCAGGACCACCTGGCAGGAAAGCCATCTTGTGCTTGCCACTCCTTTTATGTCACAGCCTGCTAAGCAAACACATTAAATTAATGGCTGCAGTGTGATCACAATTACTAGTGTTGCTATTTTTACTGCACTGAGATAATCAGGAGTCATGGAAGTCTCTTAGCTCTGTAGATGAAACAGTGAGACCATGAGGAAACAAGGATCCACATCCCAGTTCTCTGCCTGCCCAGCACACCAGTCCTCACTGATATAAAGGCAAATGCAAGTTGTAAAATGGTGCTCATTTAGGAATAAGATAAAAGGAATATTCCAAATGATGATAGGCAAGAAGCTGACCTATTGTGAGTTGCTTTTCATATGAGGTGTAAGGTAGGGATCTTGTTTCATACTTCCACATGCATAGATCCAATTTTGCCAGCACCATTTGTTGAAGAGGCTAGCCATTCTCTAGGGATTGATTTTAGCTCATTTGTCAGATTAGTTGGTTATAGATGGGTGCATTGATTTCTGGGGTTTCTATTGTGTTCTATTGGTCTACACGTCTATTTTTGTGCCAGTACCAGGCTTTTTTTGATTATAACTGCCCTGGAGTAAGTCTTGAAATATAGTATTGTGATGTCTCTGCCTTTGATGTTTAAGATTACTTTATGGCTGGCGCCGCGGCTCACTAGGCTAATCTTCCACCTGCGGTGCTGGCACTCTGGGTTCTAGTCCTGGTTGGGGCACCGGTTCTGTCCCAGTTGCTCCTCTTCCAGTCCAGCTCTCTGCTATGGCCCGGAAAGGCAGTGGAGGATGGCCCAAGTGCTTGGGCCCTGCACCCGCATAGGAGACCAGGAGGAAGCACCTGGCACCTGGCTCCTGGCTTCGGATCGGCGCAGCGCTGGCCGTGGCAGCTATTTGTGGGGTGACCCAACCAAAGGAAGACCTTTCTCTCTGTCTCTCTCTCACTGTCCAACTCTGCCTGTCAAAAAAAAAAAAAAAAAAGATTACTTTAACTATGGGGAGGGCGTCTCTTGTGCTTTCTCATATGAATTTTACCAATGTTTTTTCTACAACTGAGAAGAATATCCTTGGTATTTTAATTAGGATTGCACTGAATCTATAAATTGCTTTGCGTAGTATGGATATTTTCATATTAATTCTTCAAGCCAGTAACATGGAAGATTTTTCCTTTTTTTGTGTGTGTCTTCTATTTTTTTCTTTGATGTTTTGTAGTTTTTGTTGTAGAGGTCTTTTACATCCTTTGTAAACTTATTCCAGAGTATTTAAATTTTTTGAAGCTATTTTGAGTGGGACTGATCTTACAATATCTTAGTCATCTCAGTCATGGTATTATTTGTATGTAGAAAGTCTATAGATTTTGTGTGTTGATTTAGTAGATTTAGTATCCTGCACCTTTACCAAACTCTCTTTTGAGCTTCAATAGTCTCTTAGTGGATTCTTTTGGATTCTCTAGTGGATTCATGTCTTCTGCAAACAGGAATAATTTGACTTCTTCTTTTCCCATTTGAATCCTTTAATTTCTGTTTCTTGCCTAATGGATCTGGTTAAATCTTCCAGAACTATATTGAATAGAAATGGTGAAAGTGGAAATCCTTGTCTGGTTCTGGATCTTAGTAGAAGTGCTTCCAACTCTTCCCCGTTCAATATGTTGCTGGCTGTTGGTTTGTAATGAATTGCATTGACTGTGTTAAGGAATGTTCCTTCTTTACACAATTTGCTGAAGCTTTTTATAATGAAAGGTTGTTTTATCTTATAAAATGCTTTCCCTGCAGCTATTGAAATAATCATATGGTGTTTATGATTCAATTTGTAAATGTGATGATGTATCACAATTATTAATTTGTGTATGTTGAAGCATCACTGCACACCAGATATAAATCTCAGCTGGTCTGGTTGAATGATCTTCTGATGTGCTGATGGATTTGATTAGCTAGTATTTTGTTGAGGATTTTTGCATCTATGTTCATCAGGGATATTGTTCTATAGTTCTCTTTCTTTGTCGTATCTTTTTCTGGTGTTGGAATGAAGGTGATGCTGGCCTCATAGAAAAAGTTTGAGAGGATTCCCTCCTTTTCAATTATTTTTTAATAGTTTGAGAACAATTGAAATTAGTTCAACTTTAAAGGTTTGGTAGAATTCACCAGTGAAGCCATCTGTTCTTGGGCATTTCTTTTTGGGAGGGTCTTTATTAATGTTTAGTCTTGATTATCAATATATTTAGGTTTTCTATGTCTTCTTGACTCAATTTTTGTAGATTGTATGTGTCCAAAAATCCATCTCTTCTAAATTTTTATGAATTTCTTCTAAATTTTTGTAGGCATACAGCTCTTTGTAGTAATTTCTGATGATTCTTTTTATTTCTGTGGTATCTGTTGTGGCATCTCCTTTTTCATCTCTGATTTTCCCAATTTGGGTCTTCTGCCTTTTTTTCCTTGGTTGTTTAGCTAGCAATGTATCCATATTTTTTATTTTTTCAAAAAAACCCAGCTATTTATTTCATTGATTTTTTGTTTAAATCTTTTTGTTCTCTAATTTTAAATATTTTTATCATACTAATTTTGGGTTTGGTTTGTTATTGTTTTTCTAGATCCTTGAGATACATTGTCAGATCATTAATTTCAAGCCTTTCCAGTTTCTTGATGTCAGCACTAATTGCCATAAATTTCCCTCTTAACAATGTTTTTGCTGTATCCTATAAATTTTGATATGTTGTGCTGTTGTCTTCATTAATTTCTAGGAATTTTTTGTTTTCTTCTATGACCAACTGTTCATTCAGGAGCATGTTTTTCAGTTTCCATGTGCTTACATATTTTTTAGAGTTTCTTAAGTTGTTAATTTCCAGCTTCATTCCATTGTGGTTATAAAAGATATGTGGCATGATTTCATGTTTTTTTAATTTGCTGACAATTGCTTAGCATATGGTCTATCCTAGCAAAAGTTCCACATACTGGTAAAAATAATATGTATTCTTCAGCTCTGTGACCAAATGTTTTGTAGATGTCCCTTAGGTCTATTTGGTCCATAGTATATTTTAGCTCCATTGTTTCGTTCGTGGTTTGTTTTTTTTTTTTTGTCTAATTTATCTGTCCATCGATGAAAGTGGCATGTTGAAATTCCCATTATTATTGTATTGGAATCTATGGCTCCCCTCCTTAGATCCATTAGCATTTCTTTTAAATAACCAGATGCCCTGGCACTGTGTGCATATATAATTACCATAGCCATTCCTTCTTGTTGAATTGATCCTTTTTGTATTACATAATGCCCTTCTTTGTGTTGTTCAACAATTTAAAAAATTTTGATGTTAAAGTCTATTTTGTCTGAAATTGAGATAGCTAGTTCTGCTCATTTTTGCCTTTTTTAGCCTGAAATATCTTTTTCCATCCTTTTACTTTTAGTCTCTGTGTATCTTTGTTGGTGAGGTGTATTTCTTGCAGGCAGCAAAATAGATGGCTCTTGTTTCTTAATCCATTGATTAAGTAATGACTTGGTTCTGCCATTTCCTCATAAATATATATTTTGTTTGCTTTTGATTTCCTTTGCACTTCTACTGGGAGATTGTCTTTCTTCACATTCTTTCATAATGATGATTCTTTCTCTATTTTTGTGTGTAGCACATCTTTTAGTATCATTTGTATTCTGGATCAGTGATTTCAAATTCTTTCAATTTCTGTTGGTTTTGGAAGGTCATTATTTCACCTTCATTTATAAATGAGAGCTTTGCTGGGTACAGTATTCTGAATTGACAGGTTTTTTTTTCTTTTAGGACTTAAGACTATATCTCTCCATTCTCTCCTAGCTTGTAGGGTTCCTGATGAGAATTCAGGTGTCAGCCCAATTGGAGATCCTCTGAAAGTGATCTGGAATTTCTTTCATGTACATTTTAGAATCTTTTCTTTATGTTTTACTGTTGAAAGTTTGATAATAATGTGTCATGGGGAAGATCTTTTCTGGTCATTTCTATTAGGAGTTTTTTGTGCTTTTTGTATTTGATGTCCCTTTCTTACTCCAAATTAGGGAAGTTATCTGCTATTGTATCACTGAATTGGTCTTCTAATCCATTCTTTCATTCCATACTTTCTGGAACTCCTAAGACCCATATGTTAGATTGTTTCATAGTATACCATAAATCTTGAATATGATTTTCAGTTTTTCCAATTTCTTCTCCTTTTATTTCTCCTCCTCCTTCTTATTCTGTCTGACTGAGATATTTCCCAAAATTTGTCTTCTAGCTTGAATATACTTCCTTCTGCCTCATCGAGTCTGTTGTTAAGACTTTCTATTGTACTTTTATTTGACTTCTATAAGTCAAATAAATTCTTCATTTCTAATATTTCTCTTCAATATCTATCTCCTGGCACAATTTTTCATATATGTCATATTTGGAATTTTTTACTCATGTATTTGCTTCTCTGTGTTTTTGAGTAATCTTATGATCATTCTTTTGAATTCCTTTTCTGGCATTTAATCAATTTCTTTATCTTGACATTCTATTATTGAAGTATTGTGTTCCTTTTGGGGAGTCATCTTCCTCATTATGTTTATTATATTTGTTTTTAGGCATTTGTGGAAACACTTGTTATTCTCCTCTTTTGGCCTTTATCTTTCAAATATTCTTCTGTGGCTTAATGGAGTGTCTGCTCCTTCAGTGGTTATCCACAGGTATGTGTTGGCTGGGGCCAGGGAGATCTGGTCAGTGCCCAAGGGTGGGACCAGAGTCCAGAGTGGCATCCACGTTGGATGAGGTATTATCAGCAATGGGGACAGTATGATCATTCCAGCTGGCTTGTTCCTTGCCTCACCTCCTCTCTACCAAAGTAATCAATGCCTAGGGTGAGTCCACAGTGGCTACACATCCCACCCATGCAGGTGCATGAACCACACAAGTGATCTGTTCTGTCCTCAGTGTGAGCTAAGAACCCTCTGAAATTCCAGACCCCAGGCAGTCAGAGAACTTTGCCCACAGCAGCCATGCAGTCACAGAATATCCACACTCATAGCACGAGGGTTTCCACAGTCGCAGGGAGCAGGGAATCCACGCTCAGCCCCACAAGCCTGCCCCATCCATGGGGAGAGCTGAGGCATTCCAAGAGCTAGCTGCCTGTCAGTCCTCTGCCTTTGCTGTTTGAGTCTGAGTGCCCGTGATAGAGGGAGGCAAGAGGAGCACCTCACAGGCCCATGTGGGTACACTGCCTCCTGCCAACTCCGCAGGCCAGACTCAAAGTCAGAAGGGACTGCAGATTTATCCCGTCATTAAAAATCCCTAGTCTCATACAAACGGCACAGCAGCTTCTACTTGTCTTATTAAGAAAGTGCTTCCTGAGGCTGGCACTGTGGCACAGCAGGTTAAGTTGCTCTCTGCAGTGAGGCATCACATGTGGGCACTGGTTCGAGTCCCAGCTGCTCCTTCCATTCCAGCTCCCTGATAATGTGCCTAGGAAAGCAGTAAAAGATGGCCCAATTCTTTGGGCCCCTGCACCCATGTAGAAGACCCAGAAGAAGCTCCTGGCTTTGACCTGGCCCCACCCCAGCCAACTATTGTGGCCACTTGGGGAGTGAACAAGCAGATGGAAGATCTCTCTGCCTCTCCTCCTGCCTGTAACTCTGCCTATCAAATAAATAAATAAATATCTTAAAAAAGGAGGCTCTTCCTCCCTGCTAGTCCCTGGGAGCCCTTGTAGGAGAATGGGAAGAAGTCAATGTACTCTCCCCTCACGGGGTGGGGAGGGCACCCTGCCCCATTCTAGGGCTCCAGGCTAGACTCAAAGTCAGTGTGGTCTGCAAGGTCCTCCCTCAGGCAATACCACTAGTGCCACAGCCAGACACAGATTCCTTGCACCTCACTCTAAGAAGATAGCGCATGCCAGTGCCCTGCTGTGGGAGCTGCCAGTAGTGTCCCTGTTCACTGCTGCATGTTTTCACTGTCCACGCTGCTCCATGGTATCTCTCTCCTCCCTGTAGGATTTCCTTTGAAAACTTCTCTCCAACTCTCCCCTAGGAATACAGTTACTCTACTTTTCCTCTGTTATCTTTCCATGGTAAAAATCAGCATGTCTTTACCCTGTTCAGCCATCTTGAGCACCATACATACAGAGGCATTTTAAAAGTTCATGAAAAATGAAAATTATGAAAAAATGCATAGCTTTCAAAAAACTCTGTGCTAAAAAATCTTAGCCTTTAATTCCATCTTTCCAAGAATTTTTGAAGTACCCTTGTATGTCAAATATATAAGAGAACTACAAGCTCAGAATGCTGTTTGTAACACATTTGGCAAAGTCTGGGAGACCTTTCTCTCTGCCTCTCCCTCTTACTGTCTGTAACTCTACCTCTCAAATAAATAAATAAAATATCTATAAAAATATGTTCTACATTTATTCCAAAATGAACATTCCAGTAGGAAAATTGATAAGATACATAAGTTGCACATTCTCATATAAAAATACACATGGTTATGAGAAAATAGAAAAAAAACTCTGTACAAGTTAAGACCAAAATATTATTTTCTTTTCTATTAAGAGAGGAGAACTTCTTATCACACACAGTAAAGAAAGCCTGTTGCTTTCATCCACTGCAAGTCAAGGTATGCCAAAATCCTGACTGTTTGAGCAAAAAGCACTAGAATTAGTATTTATGTGAACCAATAATGTTAATTCTCATTTCTTGGAATTTATCCCAAATAATTAATGTACATTTTAAAAAGGTTTATGTATTTATTGGAAAGTTCTAGGGTCAGAGAGAGACAGAGAGATTTCCCATATGCTGGTTTACTCCCCAGATGGCTATAACAGTCAGGGCTAGTCCAGGCTGAAGCCAGGAGCCTGGAAATCCATTGGGGTCGCACACATGGGTGGCAAGAATTCAGGTGCAACTACCACAGCTTCCCAAGATACATTAGCAGGGAACTGGATCAGAAGTGAAGTAGCCAGGACTCAAACTGACAGTCCAGCATGGGATGGAGGTTTCCCAAGATACGGCTTAAATAGCTGTGTCCACCACACCCACCCCAGGATACATTTTAGCTATAAGAATATTTACAGAAAATGAGAAACAATCTTAATTACTTAAAAATGAATATTTGGAAAACCAAAACATTGTACCTTTAATACCATGCAAACATTTGAAACGGAAAAGAAATATACCAAAATACTATGAAGAATGATGTCTGATAGGTCGACTTTCTAGATTGTGGGATTGCAGGTGTATTTAAATTTCTTTTTTCAAGTTCATCAATATTTTCAATACCTGCTATAATAAGTATAAAATAGTTTGGCGATGAAAGAAATCTTTAAAAGCTACTTCACAGAAAGGAAAAATGAGAACAATTGCCAAGCTCTGATGGGGCAAGCAGCTGTGTGCACTGTGAGAGCTGAACTTGGCAGGTGTGGGGCCCAGTCACAGACCCATCTTGGTTGGAGTCTTTATCAGTCACTCACTGGCTCTGTGATATTGACCCAGTCACTAACAAGTTCTGAGTCTCAGTTTTATCACCTGGAAAACAAGAAAATGACACAGCTACCCTGTAGCCCTGTTACAGGGATTGGATGAGATCTTGAACACACAGGGCTGAGGTGGGACAGAGGATGGCTGCTCTCCTCCATGCCTCCAACTGATATGGGCCTGCACACCTTGATGTTTAATCTGGTTCTTGTCTCCTACAGAGGCGCATGTGAGAATAGCAAAGTGTAGTAGTTAGACATACATTTAGAAGTGTGAGATTAGACACTCATTCATGCATGAGTGTGGGCTGTCCCACCGTCCTGAGTGGACACAAGTGTTGCCCATGAGAAGGAGAGAGAAAACCCCAGCAGCACCTCCGAGCATAGTCCCTGGTGAAAAAGCCCTCTTCCTTGCTCCCAGCCTCCTTCAGGAGGCAGGCGGTGGCACCTTAACTGAATAAGCTAACAGGATGGGTCCCATCATGTGTGAAGCATTCTGGAATTTTTACGACACCTCCATGTGGTTTTCATGGCTCCATATGGCTATCATGGTGCCCCCTCTCCTCCTCCAGGTCCTGGCTAAGACACAGGTCATCCTGGGAAGGTGGGTCTATCAAGCTGGCAGTTCCACGGCAGGGCTGCAAGAATTCCAGCTCACTTAAACCCAGCTAACTCTGTAGTTACACCACATCACAACCTTGTGCAATGAAAACAGGAGTTGTAGAGCTGAGAAGAATCAGATCAGTTATAGTCTAATAGGAATGCAGAAGTGGACAGCACATGGAGGCAGAAGCAGAGCCCAGGAGACCAAAAGGATCTGAAGCAGCACCAGAACCTCCAGAAGCTAAGAACAGCCCCTCACTTAGAAAACACACCAGTTGATCCACTTGGCCCATTAACTAATACTAACTGTAACTACTTAGAGTTATGACTGTTGCCTGGCATGACTGGGGATTCCCTGCACATCCACATATGCACAATGCACCCATGGTCTCTGATTACCACCCAGCTCTGGGCTCCAGCAGTGTCAGCTCTGCTCTACAAGGGAGGAAGCTGAGGGCCCAGGAAGAAGCAGGGCCAGGGCCTGAATTGAGGGTAACTCAGAACCAGCTTCTGTGCTTCCTATCAGCACCCTCATCTCTCCTAGGGGAACCACACTTAACACAAACACAGCTAAATTCAGGTTTGGAGAGTTGTGAAAAATAATTATCTCCCACCTATTAATTTCATCGTATTTTGTGTAAAATAAAAATTATGAAGGATTACTTAATGAGTAAATGAAAGAGTACTGTTCCTTTCTACTAAGGAGGAGAAGGAAACAAAGTGGATTTTAAATGAAATACATTGTAATATAACCTGATTATTTTTCTCACACCAATAGGCCATCCTCCCTATTTTAGGTGTTCATCCTTTGGGGCTGAGCTCAACGCTGGGTAGAGCACAGATGCAGAAGGTTCACTGAGCCCTCTGTATTCCTTTAAGTTTTTCTCCGTTTTATTATTTTTATTGACACTTAATAAATGTGCACTTATGGGATGCAATGTGAAGTTATGATATATAAATATTATGCAATGATCAAATCAGAATAATCCATCAGCTTAAACATCGATCATTTCTTTGTGGGAACATTTACAACCCCTCTTTCAGATACATTTAAACTTTTACTTATTTGCTTGGCCCATCCTCCTCTGCATTCCCAGGCACATTAGCAGGAAGTTGGATTAGAAGTGGAGCAGCTGGGACTTGAACTGGTGCCTATATGGGATACAGGTGTTAAAGACAGCAGCTTAACCCTCTGTACCATAACAAGAGTCTCTCAGATATTGTTAACAGTGTATTGCTGTCAGTCATAGACACCCTACTGTGTCCTAGTCTAGTTGTGACTCTGCACCTGCTAACTAACTCCCCTATCTTCCTCTCTTCTTACCTCAGTGCTCCCCAGCCCTAGGCAACCACTGTTCTATTCTCAAATGTAATGAGACTAAAATTTTTAGAATCCACATTTGATTGAAATTGCACTCTTAGAGATGCAAATTAGTTATTATGGAAAACAATACAGATGTTTCTGAAAAAATTAAAAGGAGAGTTACTACAATAAACTCCAATGATGCTACTACTGGGTATACACCCAGAGGAAATGAAGACAGGACGTTAAAGAGTTACCTGCACTCCCATGTTCATTGCAGCACTTTTCACAAAGCCAGATATGGAATCAACCCATATGCCCATCAATAGATTATTGGATACAGAAAATGTGGTAAATGTTCCCAAAGGATACTATTCAGCCATAAAATGGATGAAATCCTGCCATTTGCAGTAATGTTAAGGGGAATAAGCCAGACACAGAAAGAAAAACAGTGCAAGACCTCAGTGAGGCATCCTGGGTGATTCTGCCAGTGCTCTAGATACTTCGGAAGCTCCTGGGCCAGCTCGTGCACATGGCCCTACCTGCAGGACTGTCCACTCACAGGCCCACTGGCCTTATGGGCAAAACCCTAGCATCTGCCTGCAGCTCACTTGCTCTCTGTCTCAGGGCAGTGGCTTCTGAACTGATTTGTCAAAGGAAGTATTTTCATTGGTGGTACACCTCCATTCTGGCCCCAGATCCAGAAATATCCCACTTACCAATACTGTGACAAATATGCACCTTCTGGGGCCAGCACTGTGGTGGTAACAGGTGAGGCCGCTGCCTATACTGCCGGCATCCCATATGGGTGCCAGTTCAAGTCTCAGCTGCTCCACTTCCAATCCAACTCTTTGCTATGCAAATAGGAGGGCTGCTGGTATTGGAGGCAAGAAAGCAGCACTCCATCCTGTGGCACAGTGAGATGTTTGATGGATCTGCACAGAAACACTTGGTCAGGTAGCAAATTTGCAATCTGCACCAAGTTGCTCTTTTTGTCTAGATATGCTTACTTGGAGATTTTACTTATTTTTTATTGACTTTAGCATAGTCAATGAGTGACACTATATGATTTGCATGTTCTGGGAAGTTGTTTATATTAAATAAGAAAACACCATGGCCAAGCTGTTCACACCAAGGCCAGCCCCAGATGGCAGCAGTCAGGGAGACTTCTGAGTTCTCAGAACTGGGATTGGAGTTAGGGCTGGGCCAAGAAGCACAGGGAAGGGCCCTCCCTCCCCAGCTCCACCCCAACCCTTGCACTGAGAGTGGCCTCACCACGGACACAAAGAGTAACCCAGCCTGCTCACCCCAGCCCTGCCTGCGCCTCTTGCCATTCTGCATCCCTCAGCCAGAGGCACCATTCCTGCTGGGAAAAGACCCAGGAGACTGGTCGATGGCCATGCAGACCCTGGACTCATGTGGCAGCCAGGACTCCGAATGGCTGGAAGGGATGGGTCTGAAGGCAGAAAAACCTCTCACCTCAGCTCAACCACCAACAAAGGATTGAACCAGCTCTCAGCCCCTTGCAAGCCACAGCTTCTTCCCACATGAAAAATTAAAGGATGGGCTGCTACAGGAAAAAAAGGAAGCACACACAAATCATTCTGTGGATTTTCCAGTATAAACTACACACCCAATAAATCCAATTTGTATTATTTTCATTATTATATTAAAATTTCTTAAAAAGTATTCCAGTGATGACTTCCAGACACCCGAAAACCAACCTGAATGTGGAAACCATCTGCTGAGTGTGCATTTCCTCTTCTGCCATTAAGGGAGAGTTTATCTTCCCACTTGAAAGCCCACATCTGTCACTGTTTAGGAACATGATTCCCAGTGGCTGGTAGCTACAGGGATTCTGCAAACATGAGGCTGTGTGTGAAATTACCGAGGAGGCTAGGCCAAGACACAGACAACCTCAAGAAAGAGTTCAAATTCTTGTAAAATCAGATATTTATACACTCAGGGAAAATGCTGGTTTTTGCAATTACAAGAGGCCAGCAGGAGGCAGGGGGAGATAAGGCTACCAGGCTTCCAAGGATGGTGTCCCTGTGCCTCCCCAGAAGCTGGTCTCTCCCCACCCTGGGAGCCTCTTTCTGCCACAGTCTGTGCTCTAGTTCAGTGCTCCATGGAGACTGGGGAGGATTATTCTCCAGTTCACTTTCACTGTGTCACTCCCCCTCTTCGTGGAGGAACGACACTAAACCCTGCCTAGGCTTCATATCCGAGTCACGGCACCATTATGTCGCTCCCCGTCTTCGTGGAGGAACGACACAGGACCCTGAGCTGTTCTTTCGTCTGCTCGGCCCTCCCCGGGTTTGCTGCTGGTTCTTCCCGGGTTGGCTACTATCCCTTCCACCTCCGTGGAAGGGCAGTTCCCCCTGGCCGCATTCCCCACTTCCGCAGGGGAGCGGCACACCGCCGGCCGGCTCTTCTCGGGGGCTGCACGGGTTCCCTTAGATGTTCCCCATAGATGTTCCTGGTGCATGCCGTCTCTCTCCTCCTTTATAGTCCTCCTCCGCCAATCCCAACTCGGCTGCCCACACGCCGAGTACGCTGCTCTCCTCCAATCAGGAGCAAGTCCTACAGTTTATTAGTTGAACTGGAGGCAGCTGTGCGGAAGCTGTTTACTTCTCTCCCAGCGCCATATTGTGGGAGAGCAGATGCACAGAATAAGTCTCAATTCCAGCAACTCAGTCTAGTCCGAGCTGCTCCCCACAGAGGAGAGCAGATGCATAGAATAAGTCTTAATTCCAGTAACTCAGTCCAGTCCGAGCTGCTCCCCACACACTGTCTCTTTCATTCCCCACTCATGTTTTATTACTTGTCAGCACAACATGACAGAAGACATAAGAAACAGTCTTATTAGCTCAGTCAGAATATAACTCTACTGGGCACATAGTGGAGGCTGTGGAGGCTGTGCCTCTGCAGAGAGGGGACTCACGGCAGGACCAGTGCTTAACAGGTCTGTGATCACACACAGGCTTGACTGTGTGAAAAAACTGAGGCTTCGCGGGTCTTCCTTGTTCTTATAGGACATGATACTCAACCCACACAGCACATCTGTGCTGCGTCTCATTTCAGCGTGCCCACTCGGATGCTGAGCTGCTGCCCACTATGACCCGAGCAGCCCTCTGTCCTGGAGGCTCAGGTGGCTTGAGCACCTGCTGTAGCATCTCCGTGGCCTGGTTTGATAGCAAAGATAACGTGATCAGTCACTAGCATAACGCCACTAGGTGAAAACACACAAAGCTCTTTCTAACAAAGATTATTTTATTTAGTATTCACAAACAAAGCTAGAAATGATAAACCACACACTGAAACCCAAGGTTTGGGGATTTTACATAGTTTGACCAAATCACAGAGCTGGGTCTTTAGCCCTAATCTGACTTCCAATCCTGCACCCCATTGTCAGATGGAAAATCTGTGGTTGGCGTTACAGTTGGATGATGAAAACAAACACTTGTAGCTCCTAACAATCCCCACCCCACAGACCTTTAGGGTTATTTAATTATGAGACAGACAAGAAAGTGTATTACAAATGCATCCAGCCCATTCCCCATTACTGAGTTACAGGGGCAACACAGCAGGGAGGGAAGCACTGCCCACCTGTAAGGGAACACCTTGCCCAGGGATTTCTGGAAATCCATGCAAGCCAGTCCAGGAAGAAAGGGACAGACACTGCAGTCATTCATCCTGAATTTCCAAATGCTGTTTGAGTATTTGGTTCTAAAAAATAAGAAAATATCTTCTTATCTGTAATGAAATACTCGCTGAGGCACTTGGTTCTTTTCCATATACTTTGGCTTTTAGCATGTCAGGGCAGCCTTTTTTCTACTTTGCAGAGGTTGCATCTTTTAATGGTTTTCCTCGAACACCCTGCGGGTTTCTTCTCAGAAATATGGTTATTAGCTTTTCACTTGAACTTTGTTCTTCATTTCAAAAGAAACTGAGCATTCACAATGTTTCTGTCTCCACACAAACAAAATGCTATTTTAAAGGCCCAGCTCTGCTGCCACATACACAATCCAGCAAGGAGTTATTTTCTCTAAAATTGGCAACAGTTGATTGGTTCTCCTAGTTTAATAAGCACTCAGAGCAGGGTTTTACTCTGAAGAAAAGCAGAGAGCCAGTCTCTACCGAAGTTCCTGGCCATTTATGCTAAAAGACATGAAAATTTCAGAAAATTGTTGATTCCAGTTCCCCAAGACAGATGTTGCCACTTTGTCTTTTTTGCAAGATTTTATTTATTTATTTGAAAGACAGAGTGACAGAAATAGAGGGACAGATCTCGCATTCTCTGGTTCACCCCCCAAATTACTACAAGGCCACAGGGCCCAGGAATCAATCTAGGTCTCCAGCATATGTAGCACAAGCACTTGGGCCGTCTTTCACTGTTTCACATTAGCAAGGAGCTGGATTGAAAGTGGAGCAGCCAGGACTCGAACCTGTGCTATGATATGGGATGCTGTCATGGTACACAAAGGCTCAACCCTTAGTACCACAACACCAGCCCCTGATACTCAGTCTTCAGAGCCAAGAGACAGAGGAAAGAGCTTTACTGGATACGATGAGGAGTTCTAGTTGTCTCAACCCTTAGAAAGTAATGCATGTCAGATGCATCAAACAGTGTGAAAGTCTGCCCCTGAGAGAATCTCCACTAATGGAGACATTGATGATTCTCTGATGGGACCCTGGATGGATAAGTCAAGTCACAGAAAATTCCTGGGCAGTCTAAATTCTTATTTAAAACATTATTAAGGAAGTTTCCAATTTCCTCATGAAGGATTTGGGGAGATTTTCTTTTTAAATTTTAGTGATGATTGTTTTAACTTTTAAATTGAAAAATTACCTTTAAAATGAAAACATTAAGTTAATAAAGAGAGGAAAAGAATAATGTGGGAAGAACTAAAGAGATTTCCAGGACTTTGTAATCCTGTCTATCTTGGATCTTCACACAGAACAAATGAGTTTATACTTCGGGAGCTCCACAGTAAGTCCTATCTCTTGATATTTTTCTGAGAACTTTCAACTTTAAACACTATATATATACATCAGGAATGTAACTGGAACACTCTCTGTATCTCATGGAAAAAATTCCCTCCTGCTACTTGAACGGTTCTGGATATTCTGATCCAGATTATAAAATGAGAGACAGAACAACCCCTCAATTGGATGTCAGAGTTGGAAAAACATTTCTAAAACACCTACGTTGTTGATCAAACATCTGTGTAGGATGCTGGTTACATGTGGGAGAGAGCACATTCCTACTGCATGTGTGCCCTCTGGTAGGAGCTGTACCACTACAAACCAGGCCCTCTCCCACCTCAGGCAGTAGAATTTGGAAACAGCCACAAGGTACACCTGATCCAACATGGGATTCTAGAGCCCCTCTCAGAGCCCACACAGGGTGGCAAGGGTGTCACTACAGCCAGGTGGAAGACATTTAAGACAGAGAGATTTGATGTAGGCAGTGGTGCCAGGCTGAGTGTCAGAGCCCAGCAGGGTGTGGGGAGCAACCATGTTGGAGAGAGAGGCTTGGACTGGAATGCCAGTGCCCAGCGGAAGTGAAGGCATCTGTGAGGCAGAGCTCAGGTATCTACCAGGGGATACATATAGTGACCCTCACCCAGTATCAGTGAAGCCAAGCCTTGATTTCTAAAGACCATTTTCCATTGAGCAGAACTGGGTTACTGGGGGAGGGGAAAATAAATAATTCCAGTACTGGGGCGGAGGAAATATAAGATGAGTTTACAACATTGGGCAATGCAAAAACCAAAGTGCAATAATTATAATAATATCCTGACACTCTGACTATCCAAATCCAGGAATTTCATCCTCAAACTAAATGATAGTATGGATTATTACCAATTGAGTGAAATAAAATCCATGATCTCATAATATTTTAAGTAAATAAATGAAGGGATAGGAAGAAACAAGATAAGATTTTTTTTCCTTATAAGAGAATACTAACTAATAAAGATGGAAAGAATGATGGATTATACAAATCAACACTAGGCAACCCAAAAACTACCAAAGGATACTCAAACTAGTAGGTGAAAGTTTGCTGAGAAATAAGATATTTGCAGAGTCTTGTTATACTTCCTCTGCTACCTGCATATGCATCAATCACAAAGGAAAAAAAGTAAAATACAGTGAAGGAGCCAGGCAGACACTGCCTTAGTCAAGCCTCCTAACAAGTTGCAGCCCTAATGACACACCGTGATGGCTGGGGATTCTTTCTGAAAATGCATTGCCCACATTTAATATTGAGGACACTTCAGACAAACCCAAATTAAGAATACAGCTTTTGTATCACTTATCCAAAATGCTTTGGCCCAGAAAAGTTTTGAATTATGGGTTTCTTTCAGATCTTTTACATATACATAATGAAACAAACAAAAAAAAACTCAACCAAAAAATAACCACTCCACTTAAGAAATTGGTAAAGTATCTGAGTAGATATTTTTCAAAAGAAGAAATGCAAACAGCCAAAAACTGTATGAAAAACAAATGCTCATATCACTAATCATCAAGGAAAAGCAAATTCACAATGAGTTATCACCTCACCCCTTTTAGAATGGCTATTACCAAAAAGACAGAGAGTCACAAATGCTGATGACAATGTGGAGAAAGTAGAACTCTTATATGCTGTCAGTGGGGAAGTAAATTAGGACAGCCAGTATAGAAAGCAGTACGGAAATTCATTTAAAAAAATAAAAAAATAAAAAGGACTTCCACATGATCCAGAAATCCCACTACTGTGTTTATCTCCAAAAGACATGAAATCATTGTATCACGGTATCATTGTAACTTGTTTATTGCAGCAATATCTTCAGTAGCCAAGATATTGGATCAACCTGTCCATCACCAGATGCAAGAATAAAGAAAATGTGGTATATATACACATAATAGAATATTATTCACCCATAGAAAGAATGAAATCCTGTCATTTATCCTGTCATTTCCAGCAAAATAGATGGAACTGGAGGACAGCCTGTTAAGTGGAATAAGCCCGACACAGAAAGGCAAATATTGCATGTTCTCCATAATACATGGAAGCTAAAAAACAAACAAAAAACCTCAATCTGGACACAGAATGGTGATTACAAGATGCTGGGAGAGGAAGAGGGAAACAGAGGTTGTCTGAGTAATGGTTACCAACTCGGATGTAGATTGGAGCAACAAGTCCCTAGTAATATACAACATGGTTGGGTGACTGCAATAACCTATTATAACTTACTATATATAATATATCACAATAACCTATTATACATTTTTTCAGCAAATAGAAGAAAAGAGCTCCAAAGCTCCAGTCATATAGTAATATAAAGAAAGGGCAAATATTGCCTATCCTGGTTTGATCATGATATACATACACACACACACATATATATATACAGTGTTTTATATATGTACACAGTAAATATATATATATATATATAGAAAAGTCACACTTCAGACTCTACATATGTACAATTATTGTTACTAATTTTTAAAAACTAAGCAGTAATATATATTCCTGTTTATCATCAATGGTGCATTTATTTGACAATTTGAGAGTCTGCTATTACTTTTATCTTCACACACTTTGATTCTGCTGTAATAGTCTTTATGTTGAATCTTTCCCCACATGAATTATCCTACATATTTCTGCACATCTATCTCCCTATCACACCATTGTACAAATTATCTCTTGACTCATAAATCCCTACTGGCTTCCATATTCTTTAACTGGTGCACTTCTGAGCATTAATTGTCTCTGTTTCCCATTAATCCCCCACCCACTGCTCCAGTCAGACAAGCCAATGTAAAGTGCAGAGTCTTTAAATATGATGGGAAGTTATCAGTTTTCCAGGCAGTTGAACTTGGATCTGATTTCCCATACTGGACTTCATATTTTTATGATCTTGGGCTATCACCAGCCTGGTTCTTTGTCTCAGCTGTCTTCTCTCTTATCTTAGTTTCTGCCAATAATTTTGTTGTCACAACCCCAAATCCTCTCTCACTTTCTTGCCTGTTGTGCCTGTGCTGTTCCCACTGTCCTGATTCTCCACCTTTACTGATACCTGCCATGATTTTTCCTCTCCTTTGGCAAGGCCAGGTCAACATAGCAAAACTGCTCGCTGTGTAGATCCTGCATGTTGCCTCACAAAGCCAGTATTAAGTCTGAAACCCATTGCTCCTGACACCTGGGAATGGGCTTTCTCTAGTTCCTTCCCACAAGTTGACTGTATCATTTTTCCTTCAGGGATGAAAAGTCTGGCCTCACATGGGTGTACCCAGGAGAAACCATGTGATGCACACGAAATTACTCTTCTTCCACATCTCTCTCTCTGCCCTGTGCTCACAGACAATTGATCTTAACTTTGACTGAACTTGACTTTGACAATCTGCCTCGGGTTGCCCTGTCTCAGACTGACAGGCACCTGCCTAAGCCAGCCTGGGAAATGACAGCTCACACTCACAACATGAGAGACTTATTCTTCCTGCCACCATTGATTAGGGCCAAGTCTAGAGGGTGAGGTGAGTGATCACTCCAGTAACCCAGTGGCTCCATCACCACCCAGTAGCATCTGAAGTCCTTCATCTTACCTCCTCCTGCTTTGATTTTTACTCATACCCAAGGGTGGAGAACCTTTGCAAGGCCAGGGGCCATTTGGATATTTATAACATCATTTGTGGACCATAAACAAACCATCAACATAAAAAATTAGCCTGGGGCTGGCATTGTGGCATAGCTGGTAAAGCCTGCAGGCCTGTGATACTGGCATCCCATATGGGTGCCAATTTATGTTTCAGGTGCTCCACTTCTGATCCAGCTCCCTGCTAATGGCCTGGGAAAACAGAATAGGATTGTTCAAGGGAAGTGACTCAAATGAAGCTCTTGGCTCCTGGCTTTGTCCTGGTCTAGCCCCGATCTTTGCAGTCATCTGGGAAGTAAACCAGTGGAGAGAAAATCTCTGTCTCTCCCTCATTCTCTGTAACTGACTTTTTTTGAAAAAAAAAAAATTATTTATTTCTCTGAAAGAGTTACACAGAGAGAAAAGGAGAGGCAGAGAGAGAGAGAAGTCTTCCATGTGCCGGTTCATTCCCCAATTGGCCGCAAAGGCTGGAGCTGAGCTGATCCTAAGCCAGGAGCCAGGAGCTTCTTCTGGGTTTCCCATACAGGTGCATGGGCCAAGGACTTGGGCCATCTTCCACTGCTTTCCCAGGCTATAGCAGAGAGCTGGACTGGGAGTGGAGCAGCTGGGATTCGAACTGGTGCCCATATGGGATGCTGACACTGCAAGCGGCAGCTTTACCTGCTATGCCACAGTGCTGGCCACATGTAAGTAACTTTCAAAACAAATAAATAAGTGTTAAAAGAAAATTATCCTGCTACTAGGACATCATCCACACTTACTCAAGCTTCTCATGTTCTCTTCCCCACTGACCCTCAAGCCCCTCTTTCAAAGTCACAAGTTCTCTAGTCTCAGTGGGCCTCATGAATACCCTTGCAAACAAGGGCCCTCGTTAGATCAGCTCTCCTGTGAGGATGAGTTATTTCAGCAAGATATTGAAAGCAGAGGACTCGGGGGCCACTCTATTCAAGTTGGGATTAATAAAACCCTGTGCTTCCAATACACCTGGTGAATCCCAAACCTAAAGTAATTTCTGTGCTCTGAACTCTACTCCCAAATGAACGAAATCTAATGAGAAAGCAAGACTGAAATACTGTGGTGAGAATGGATTAATTTTTAAATAGTTTTTAACCAAATATATCAACTCTTTTCATTAAATAGATCAATTGGAAAAACATAGATGACTCAAAATTAAGGTTCAAATAAAACTAATGAAATAGAAAATACGTTTAGTAAAGAATGCTTTGTCCAATACTTAAAAATAATTTGCCATGCTAAGATTAATGTGTAAAAGTATAAAAATAACACAAGCAAAATAGTTTAGGAACACTAAACAGTACAAAAATTGCTTCATTATAATTTGCTAGAGTTCAGGGCCAGTGCTGTGGTATAGCAGGTAAAGCTGCCACCTGCAGTGCCAGCATCCCATATGGGCACCAGTACAAGTCCTGGCTGCTCCACTTGCCATCCAGCTCTCTGCTATGGCCTGGGAAAGCAGTGGAAGATGGCCCAACTCCTTGGGCCCCTGCACCTGCATGGGAGACCCGGAAGAAGCTCCTGGCTCCTGGCTTCGGATCGGTGCAGCTCTGGCCATTGTGGCCAATTGGGGAGTGAACCAGTGGATGGAAGACCTCTCTCTCTTTCTTTCTCTCTCTCTCTCTCTCTCTGCCTTTCCTTCTCTTTCTGTGTAACTCTGACTTTCAAATAAAAATAAAATAATCTTTAAAAAATTGCTAGAGTCTATTTAAATAAATGTCTTTTTAAAAGAAAACTTCTCTGACCCAGTCTCTCCCTCTCACTCCTTTCCCAGCAGCCTTGTATAATACGTTCTCTCCACTAGCTTACCCAGCTCTCACCAAATGTATTTTCTCCCCATTCTGAGCTCACATTCTCACTATTCTCGGCAGCTAGGTGTAACCATGTGACTGAGTTATGGAATTTAAATATAAAGCCATTTATCCAGCATTTAGCAATGTGTGCATCATAAGAATCATCATTACTTCCAGGTAAACCTATCAGTCATGGTCCTCCAAGCTTATTTTCCCTTCCCACTGACAGGTACAGCATTTACCAGGGTGATCTCAAAAGAAATACACTGGGAATGGCAAAGCATTGCTGGTATGGTCCTCAAATACTGCGTCTGGCCATTGTGTCCAACTGTCCTGAAATCAGGAGCTCCCCCAGTCTGTACAAGAGGTAACCTTTGATTGTGCATTTGTCACTGTGTTGTTGTAAACCCCTCCAGCCCATTGCCTCATCACAGGTCTACGTGTTTGTCAGAGCTGATGACTCCATTCTCCACTCTCCTTGCAACGTGATCTTTACATGACTTCTTCAGTTCCACAACCTCTTGGTTTTCTTCCTTCTCACTGGGTTTTACTTCTCAGCTGTCCAGGCTGGCTTTTTCACCAGTACCACCACTAGGCATGGATATACCTAGTCTTAATCTCCATACCTTCTCCTCTGTAGGTACACTCCTACACTCCTACTCCAGGTGATGACTGAATGTAGTGTGGGCACTGAAACTTCTCTTGTCCATATCTCTAGTCCAAATCCTTCCTGTGAATTCCAACTTGTTTTTATAATGAGCTATTCAATGCTTCTACTCAGAAGAAACCTAAATGGGACATCTATAAAGAATGCCCCAATGTTCATTGCCTTCCCCTCTGCCCTATCCCCTACACACCTAACATTCACATGGCCTCCTCCATATCAGTGCATGGCAACAACATTTTTCTGGTTTAGCATCTCTCAGTCCACACTCAATTTGTCAGGACATCCCCTTGGCTATCTTCAAAGCATGAGCAAACCTCTAACCACGGTACTACCACCTTGATCCAAACTCCCATCCATCTCTCCTTGATATTATTGTAATTGCTTTCTAACCAGTGTCTCTAAATGTACGCTTGTATGTCCTGCGATCTATTCTCAACTCAGTGACAAGGGTACTATTTTAGAAATCAAGATAGGGAAATGTCACTCTCTGCTCAAAAGCTCTCAGTGTCTTCCCAATCACCCCAAGAAATAGCCGTGTTTTAAAATGACCTGTAAGACCTGATCTCATCAACCTTCTACCTCTTGAAACTGGCCTCCTAGCCCGCTCCTCCCTTCCATGCACTTAGCTCCAGAGATGCTGTCTTTCTTCAAACAGCAGACATGCTCCCTCCTAAGCACCTTCTGTTCTCCTTCTGCTCTCTGGGACTGCTTCTCCACTGGGGAGACATATGGGCCATTCCCTCACTTACTTCCAGCCTCTCATCAAATATCACCACCTGGAGAGGCCCTCGTGGCCATTGGAACAAAGAGCACACCCAGTCACCCTGCACACCCTTAGCTCCAGCATCCTGCTTTATTTTATTCATGATACACACCTCGTCCTACTCATTAAATATTGTACGTACGTGCTTATTTACATGTCTATATCTAAGAAAAGCAGCGACTTCATGTGCTCTGTTTTACTCATTCCTATGTCCCCAGAGCTAAAACAATATTTGTTTTGTTTTTAGTGATTGAGAAGTGGGCCTGAGAAGCTGGCTCACATGGTGCCCCACAGTCTGCCCTTCCTTTCTCGTCTCATTTCTCCACCGTGACAGTCTTAATGCAGCAGGGTGGGAATGGGGCTCCCTGACTCAGAGGATGTCCCTTTTCTGCATTATGTATTTAATATTCACAAACTCAATCAACTCTAAACTGTTTCCATGTATTTCTCACATTATGAATTCCCACAAAGACTGGAATTTTCTTCCTGCCATTACGTGGCAGGGTCCTGGTGAATCCACCAAAGGCTCAGTCTGGGAAAACAGCCCTGTCCAGCACGGAATGGTGAGCATGGGAGCTTAGTTTGACTGCCCACGGTGCAAGTTGTTTTTGCTTTGTTTGTTGTTACTCAGATTGCCTCCCACTTCCACTATGGATAATATAAATTTAGTTATACGTAAAATCATGTAACTCCCACTGCCACCTGCTGTTCCTGGCTGTTGCCAGAGGGACAGGCTAGGGCCTCACCTCCCTGCAAATCCTTCTGGTCACTCACCTGACCCATCTTGGAGGGAGTTTCCCTTGCAGGATGCACCCTGGGGTGTGGGTTCCATCTGGGGCTCACCAGGGATGCTGAAGCTTTGGGGGTGGGGAGTGGGGAGAGGGAGGGGCCACACTGGAGAGCAAGGCTGAGGGGGTGGTCCTTTGTTTTATTGAAGAGATGGCCCTTGTTCGCATGCTGAGGAGGGGACTGACAGCCACTTTGGCTGTGCTGCTGTCCTTTTGTGCTGAGTCCTGGTCTTCATTCCCTCAATGATTCTGTGTTTGACTAGAAAATAAAGGTGGAAATGGCAGGTTCCCTGAAGCTCTGCAGCTTTGGGTTGAAAGAGCTAACCTAGGCTGCAGCTTGCAGAATGGGGAGGACCTGCAGCTGTTGGTGGGGTCAGCTGAAGGCAGGGGCTATGCAGGTGTAGCACTGGTCGCCAGCTCAGATCTCTTGTAGCCCCAGAGTGATCAGGTTGTCACCGCTTTGACACACTCATCCACTCATGGTCCTGGGAGTCCTGGATCTCGTCCTACTTGGAGCAGCTCACAGCAGCATCAGTTCAGTCTCCTGACAGCCGTTGCAGTCAGAAAGTGCTGCCTTTTCATGGCCCGTGGACGTCCAAGGGGCCCTCATGGTTTCCTCTGAATCAAGGATTGCTGCAGCAGGAGTTCACACTCCATAGGTGTCTAAGAAGATGTGTGATTTATTCTGCTCAGCACTCACTGCCCAGGTACCCAGAGCTGGTTATTGTCCATGTAGGTTCCTGTGTAGCAAAGGCAGCTGCAATGCCCTGCACCTGGTGACCTACTAACTACACTTGCAAGGCTAGTGAGCAGTTAGGACCAATTATACACTAACACCAACTGTAAGAAGCAGTATCAGCAATACAAGGGCACTTCAAAAAGCCCAAGAGAAATGGAATTAAAAGATAAGCTTCTTTGGGTGCCAAAATTTTTGAAAACTGTCCATGGATTTTTCAGAATATAAATTTTCCATGAACTTTGGAAGAGTTCTCATACTAGCTTTATTAATAATGCTAACAAGAAACAGTAACTAGCAATAGTGAGAAACACTACTTACAGCACTATCAATGCTAACAGTACTAGTGAAATAAAAATGGGAAAAAGAAAATGAAATGGAGGAAAAAGGGAAAGAGGAAAAGGGAAAAAGAAAAGGAATGAAAAAGATTTCTCTCACTTTCTGTGCCTTTCAAATAATATTAAATTTTTTTCTGAAAAAAAGATAGAAGAAAAATGAACCAAGAAGAAAAATAGCATACAAAATAGACAAAAAGGACAAAAGCTAACTGTGGTCAAAATTCCTCAGGTTGCTGAAAATAGTTTTCTGGGCCCTTTTCAGGGACCTCCATTCAGGTCTCCCATGCAGGTAGCAGGGTCCCAAGTACTTGAACCATCACTTGCTGCCTCCAAAGGGTGCATTAGCAGGAAGCTAGAATCGGAAATGGAGCCAGGACTCAAACCCAGATACCTCAATATGGAATATGGATTTCAAAGTGGCACCTTACTTAACCACTGTGCCAAAAGCCTGCCCCTGGACATAGATTTTTTTTTTAAAGTGGTAGTAAAGTTCAATAAAGTCATTATGGGGGACCTAACCTGATATGATTATGGTCTTATAGAAAGATAAAATGAGGGCAGAGACACATAGAGAGGGGAGACCGCGTGGAGACTAGGGAGAAGATGGCCATTGACGAACCAAGAAGAGAGGCCATAGAGGGACCCAATCTTGCTGTCACCTTGACCTCAGCCTTTCAGCCTCCAGAAATGTGAGAAAAGAGTTTCCTGCTATTTAAGCCTCTTCATCTGCAGTACTTTGTTACAATTGCCCAAGGAAAATCACATGGACCCTACACGCATTCTCTGCACAGGAAAATCTAAGTCCTCCTTGGATAAGAGCAGATTTGGAAATACAAAATCAGGCACACCAACATTACCCGGTTCATTCATGCCCATTTATTCATTCAAGCAAGCAACATTTATCTACCCCTGCCCTGTCACAGGCTCTTTCTTAGCACTGTGGAGGGGAAGGCTGCTGAGTAAGTGAACAGCAGTCCTTTCATGGAACATTTCACACTGTGGCCACAGAGACTGACACCAGTCACAAGATGGACAGTGCAACACAGAGGTTTGCCATGAGCAAAACGAGCAAAGAAGTGAGCCCTGTGGGCTGGACAGGAAGGGCGTCCAGGGGCAGCATGGGCACAGAACAAAGCAAGAGGCCGAGCAGCTCTCATACCTGGTGAGAGAACAGAGAGAAAGGTCACAGGATGGCGCCACTTCAGGGAGCTGGAAATGCTTTCAACAGGTGAGTGTTCCATGTGAAACTGGGTCCCACCCCTAATGCCTTTATCAAGCCCTAGTCTCTCTTCCCTTAGCCTGCAATTCCTTTGTCTTGAGGACTTGATGATTATTTCAATTCCCTTATTAAAGATTGACTCATTAAATTAAGGAAGTGGTGCATGGATCAGGCCAGTCTCAAAGACCCCAATCACAAGATTCCGGATTGAATGGTTGCCTCTATAGATAATCCCTAGCATGTGAGTCCATTCTGAAATCCTTCACGGGAACTCCAGGTCCTAATCAAAGTAATAACCATCTACCTATAGACCCTAGACAGAATGCAGCCTGTTTTGTCGTCTTAGCATTCTCAGAACACACTGATAATCTGGGACAGAATCCGGCACCCCAACTGGGACTAGAACCTGGGGTGCCAGCTCTGCAGGCGGAGGATTAGGCTAGTGAGCTGCGGTGCCAGCCACCAATTATCTTAACGGAAGAATTTAATGAAGAATTGCTAACCAAGAAGAAAGGTGTTAACAAGATAACTGTAAAGGCACAAAGAGAAGGTTAGGCTATTGCTATCAGAGAGATGATAGCTGTGTTCTGAGAGTCATGAGAATAGGGAGGAAGGGCAGTTCCTGAAACTCAGAAGCTTGGAGATGGCCACAAGCACCCAGAGCTCCCAACAAGGGGTTCTGCTCGACCGGATGGGTTACTCAGAGGGTGCTGCAGGGCCCGGAAAATTGAAAACCAGATTGTGCCATGGAGTCTGTTAGCAGTGGAGAGCCTTCCAGGGCAAGGCTCATAGAACAGGGAGCAGAGGCAGGAGAAAGACTTCCTTCTCCTCTAAATCTTCCCTCCAATGTGCCAATGGACAGGGACCACAACCATAGGCCACAACCATGGCCCCTCAAAGACAGAGTGTACAGAGAAGAGAGGGAAGGCTGGCATTGCAGCTCAGCAACTCCAGCCATCACTCCCTCTCCCCAACTACAGTAGTCCCTCTTATCCTTGGTTTCATGTTCCATGGTTTATCCATAGCCAACTGAAGTCTGAAAACATAGAATGGAAAACCAGAAATATACAATTAATAAAATTGCACTCCATTCTGAATAGTGTGATGCAATCTTGCACCAGCCTATTCTGTCCTGCCCAGGATGGGAATCAGCCCCTTGTCCAGCACAGCCACTCTTGATACACTCCTGGTCCATTAGTGACCTAGTAGCCATCTCAGACATCAGACCATCTATCGGCAAAATGAGAAGATGTGCAATTCCATATTGGGAGACAGTCACACTATCCCCACCTGGACTGTGTCCTCCACCCCTCATCACAGTATCTGCCATATGAAAATCCCTACAAGTTAAAGACTAAAACTGTAAACTCTAGCAAAACTCATGTAAAATAATAAAGCAAAACAGAGGAAAAGATGTAACAGATGTGACTATTTAGATGCATTTGTGTTCACACACCTGTACATCACAGGCATGGAAAAAAATACACAGCTCTGGCTATTGTGGCCATTTGGGGAATAAACCAGCAGATAAAAGATCTGTGTGTGTGTGTGTGTGTGTGTGTGTCTGTAACTCTGCCTTTAAAATAAAATAAATAAATCTTAAAAGAAAAAAACCCTGTGTAGCAGTTGAATGGTGTCTTCCTAATATGCACAAGTCGTTCCCTATTCTACAGAAAGTGACTTTATTGGAAATAGGATCTTTGCAGATATAGAGAAGATGGTATCACACTGGATTAGGGGTCCCTGAACCCAATGACTGGAGTCCTTACATGAAGCTACACAGATACAGGGGAGAATACCACATGGAGATGGTGGCAGAGATTGGAATAGTGGGGCCACAGCCAAGAATCAGGAAGCATTAGAAGCTGGAAGAGGCAAGGAAGGATGGCCCTAAACAGCCTCAAGATCTGACATCTTGACGTGAGATTTCTGACCTTCGGAACTGGAAGAGAATACAATCCTGCTGTTCTAAGCACCTGTTGGTGGTGATTTGCTTGGGAGCTCTGGGAAACTGTGGGAGTTTGGATATTGCTGTTTCTCAGGTGCCCAGCAAGGGCTAAAGTACAAATCCTGCACAGTTGGAGAGTGCTCTAGAGCCCCTCTCAAGATTTTTCCATCTCCCCTCCAATTAAGGGGTTCTAGGCTTTGAACTGGCTCGGGACTGGAAACCTGACATGAGTCAGGTCTGTGGCCACCAGACCTGGGGTTTTTCCTATTAAGTAAATCAAATAACATTTTAATAGTTTGCTCATGTATTTGGTTCCTGGGGACACTGATGAATTTAAAACTAGAAAAGATTGCTGTAGGTTAACAATACTCATTAGGCTTTGTCTCTAATGCACTTCACTTTTAAATGCACCCACTTTGTCTCTGCCTCTTAGCAGCTGCCACCTGACCTCTGCTATCCTGGAATCCTTACATCCTATTCAAATCTAAAAACCCAGCACAGCGGTGGGATCTCCCACCACCAGACCTAGCCAGGAGAGGACAGCACCATGGAGCTTTGCTAAATTGCTGGTGCTCCAGTCACTGATGTTTTTTTTTTTTAAACTTGAGTGCCTTTAACAACTCTGGTGAGATGCTCTGCAGATGGGAGGGATGTGGTGCACACACACTGTAGCTAATTCCCCACACTGAGGCATTCCTTCCTCTATAATACATTATTCCAAGGAGGTTCTAGTTGTCAACCTCCTTAAATATAGGCCACCACTGAGTTTAGGCTCTAACCAATTAACAAAGTAAATTGCTGCTCAAATTAGCATATTAAATCTAGAATTAACTGTAAATATATCAATATTTTCAGCTTTTCCCAACATATAAGCTGCCTCACTTGCTCTAAAACCCTTAAAATACATTTCCATAATATTTTCCAGGTTATGCCAATACAAATTTTATAATTCCATTGATTTATAAGTTATTACCGCCTTGTTATGGGACTACAGCTAGCAAAGCAAGGGGTGGGTAAGATAGACAACCTCTTCCAATGCAGCTGCCTCACATCGTATTATCTCAGAGTTCTGAAGCACTGTGTCTTCAGATGTGAGAGCAGCCTGCTGCCAGTGGCAGGGAGTGACACAGGGGTGTGAGATGCTTGGCTTCATCTGAGTGCGACCTGACCTCTTCATTCTGCTGTTTCTCACCATCAGTGCCTTAATTTTCAGATGAAAGACTTGATGGTACTGTGATTCTCTACTTTTTGAAAGCTTACTGATATTATAATTCACATAAAAGTCAATGCAGCCATTTAAGGAGTATAATTTAGTGACCTTTACACTATTAACATATTTTTTAAAGATTCATTTACTTATTTGAAATGCAGAGTGACAGAGAGAGGGACAGAGATGGAGAGACAAAGGCAGAGAAAGAGATATTCCATTCATTCCCCAAATAACTGCAACAGACAGAGCTGCACAAGCCAAAGTTACGAGTCAAGAACTCCATCCTGGTCTCTCACATAGAAGATAGGGGCCCAAGCACTTGGGTCACCAACTGCTGCCTTCCCAAGTGCATTAGTAGAGAGCTGGATTGGAAGTAGAGGGGCTGGGATTCAAACCTGTACTCTGATATGGGATGCTGATGTTACAAGAAGCAGTTTAACTACTATCATCCCCTATAATGCCATGCTTGAACAGTTATCATCACAATCAATTTTGTAATAGTTTCATCCTAAAAAGAGACCCCACACTCCTTAACTATCAGTTCCCCCATCTACTCCCTACCCCTAACTAGCCTACTTTCTCTCTATATAAATGTGCCTATTTTGACTGATTTCTTTAACTTAAGCATGTTTTCTTGGCATATCCATAATGTAGCATTACCAGGATAGAACAACATTCTATTGTATGGATATTTTATTTGTCTATGAATCTATCGGTGGACATTTGATAGTTGCTAATGCTGACTATCATTTCAAGCGCTTATTAGTCATTTGTGTTTCTTCCTCAGAGAACTATCTGTTCAGATCCTTTGCTCATTTTTAAACTGCACTTTGGTCTTCTTATTTTCTAACAATTTTTTCATATATTCTAGAAACAAGCCTTTTATCATATTAAATGTTTTTAAAATTTTTCTGTAGTCCCTGAGTTGTCAGCTCAGTTTACTTTTGTAATGCTGCCCTTGGAAATATAAAACTTTTACATTGTTAATTATGCCCAGTTTTTTTCCCTTTGTTCTTTGTACTTTTTGGTAACCATATCTAATTAATCATTGCCTAATCAATGCTCATGAAGATTTTCACGTTTTCTTCTGAATTGTTTATAATCCTAACTTTAATCAGGATAAGTGAATCATCTCTGTATTTTGAGTTAGTTTTTGTATATGGTACTAGGTAGGGGGCCAACTTTATTATTTTGGATGTGAACATCAAGCTGTCTCAGCACCTTTTGTTTTTTTTGTTTTTTTTTTTTTTATTTTATTTTATTTTTTTTTATCTTTTATTTAATGAATATAAATTTCCAAAGTACGTCTCATGGGTTACAATGGCTTTCCCCCCCATACCGTCCCTCCCACCCACCACCCTCCCCTTTCCCACTCCCTCTCCCCTTCCATTCACATCAAGATTCATTTTCGATTATCTTAGTATACAGAAGATCAGCTTAGTATACCTTAAGTAAGGATTTCAACAGTTTGTTCCCACACAGAAACATAAAGTGAAAAATAATAGATGATTTTTTTTTAAATGATGATGAAATCAGATCAGACCTATTGTCATGTTTAATCCCAGTGAGAGTCAAGTTGGGAATTGATAGTTTCTTTTCTTTTTTTTTTTTTTTAACAGAAGATCAGTTTAGTGTACATTAAGTAAAGATTTCAACAGTTTGCACCCCCATAGAAACACAAAGTGAAATATACTGTTTGAGTACTCGTTATAGCATTAAGCCTCAGTGTACAGCACATTAAGGACAGAGATCCTACATGAGGAGTAAGTGCACAGTGACTCCTGTTGTTGACTTTACAAATTGACACTCCTGTTTATGGCATCAGTAATCTCCCTATGCACCAGTCATGAGTTTCCAAGGCTATGGAAGCCCCTTGAGTTCTCCGACTCTTATCTTGTTTAGACAAGGTCATAGTCAAAGTGGAGGTTCTCTCCTCCCTTCAGAGAAAAGCACCTCCCTCTTTGAAGACCTGTTCTTTCCACTGGGATCTCACTCACAGAGATCTTTTTCTCAGCACCTTTTGTTGAAGTCTATTCTTGCCCCCAAATTGTCCTGCCACACATGTTAGAAATCAACTGACCATAAATAGAAGATTTTATTTATGGACTCCCATTCTGCTCCATTGATCTATTCTTAAACCACTACCCAACTGTTGATTATTATAGCCTTGCAACTTTTGAAATTGGGAAGTGCAGGAAGTATGAGTCCTCCAACTTTGTTCTCCTTTTATAAAAGTGTTTTAGAGTATTCCACGTCCCCCAAATTTACATGTGAATTTTAGGATCAGTTTATTAATATATGCAAAACAACCTAACTGAGATTTTTTTTATTTGACAGATAGAGTTAGGCAGTGAGAAGAGAGACAGAGAGAAAGGTCTTCCTTCTGTTGGTTCACTCCCCAAATGGCCACTACAGTCGGAGCTATGCTGATCCAAAGCCAGGAGCCAGGTGCTTCCTCCTGGTCTCCCATGCAGGTACAGGGGCCCAAGCACTTGGGCTATCCTCCACTGCCTTCCCGGGCCACAGCACAGAGATGGACTGGAAGAGGAGCAACCAGGACTAGAACCTGGTGTCCATATGGGATGCCGGCGCCACAGGTGGAGGATTAACCAAGTGAGCCAGGGTGCCAGCCCCTAACTGCGATTTTGATTGAGATCTTGTTGAATCTGTAGATAAATTTGGGGATTGTTGCCATCACGTTAATTGCCCAGGGCTGCCATAACAAAGTATCACAACCTGAGTATCTTAAACCATAGTTAATTGTCTTCCAGGTATAGAAGACAGAATTCCACAGGACCATGGTCTTTCTGAAGGCTCTTGGGAAGAATCCTTCTTTGTCTCTCCTAGTTTTGGTGGTTGCTGGCTGTTCTTGGGGTTCCTGGGCTTACAGCTGCTTCACCCCAGGCTCTGCCTTCTTTACCACATGGCATCATCATGAGTCTGTATCCAAATTCCTCTCTTCTCCTAAGGCCCTTAGAGATTGGACTGAGGGCACTACCTAACCTGATTACATCTGTAAAAACCCTATTTCCAAAATAAGTCACATTCACAAGTTCTTCATGGATGTGAATTGTATGGCACATTATTCAACCCAGTACAGACATCTTACCAATATTAAGTTTTCCAACCTATGATTATAGGATGTTTATGTTTATTTAGATCTATATGAATTTCTTTCAATATTTTATCATTTTAGAATATGTTTTGAATTTATTTTGTTAAATTTATTCTTGTTTTAAAGATTGTATCATTTATTTATTTATTTAAGAGGTAGAGTTACAGACAGTGAGAGGGAGAGACAGAGAGAAAGGTCTTCCTTCCGCCGGTTCACTCCCCAAATGGCCACAATGGCCAGAGCTGCACCAATCCGAAGCTGGGAGCCAGGAGTTTTTCCTGTCTCCCACATGAGTGCAGGGGTCCAAGGACTTGGGCCGTCTTCTACTGCTTTCCCAGGCCATAGCAGAGAGCTGGATCGGGAGAGGAGCAGCTGGGACTAGAACTGGTGCCCTTAAGGGATGCCAGCACCACAGGCGGAGGATTAACCCACTGTGCTGCAGCGCTGGCCCCTAAATTTATTCTTAAGTGTCCTTTCTTTTTTATTCTATTGTAAAAGTAAATGGGATTATTTTTATAATTTCAAGTTTGATTTGCTCATTGATATTGTATAGAAACACAATTGCTTTTGTGTATTGATTTTCTGTAACTTTGCTGAACTCATTATTAGTTTCATTTCTTAGGATTTTATGCTATGATTCTGTAAACTCAAAAAATGCATTTAAAAAAAGTCCTGATATCTGCCCTGTGGCTATAAGAAGTAAGAATTTTTTTTTTTTTGGTTTTTGGATTTTTTAATGGCTGCCTTTTTTTAATAAGGTGCTCTTGACTTGATTAAACAGGAGACCACTGTATACATGCTGTGAATCACTGTATCTCATTGATGAGGAGCCCAGCATTGTGCTCAAGTCCAGTGACATGGCCACACCAATCTGCAATCTCATATTTGAGGATCTGTTTCCTAGACATACTCTTTTTATCAGTTTATCAGTTTTTGTCAGTTACAGGAGAGAAACCAAATCAGTGATTTTTACAGAGAGAATTTACTGTGAATAACTGATAAGGATAAAGTTGTTACCAGAAATTAAAACAAAAAATAGAAAACTGATGTATTTTGGTGAAGCCATCTTACAGCCACTGAAGGATGCAGCTACCACCCCTAGGACCATTAGACTTGCTTTCACTTAGAAGTTTGTGGAAAGAACACCGTGGAAGGGCTGATGGTGTGGTGTGGCAGGTTAAGCCACTGCTTGTGACACCAGCATCCCATATCAGAGCAACGGTTTGAGTCTTGACTGCTCCACTTCTGTGCTAGCTTCCTTCTAATGGGTCTGGGAAAGCAGCCGATATGGAAGACCCAGATGACGTTCCAGGCTTCTGACTCCAGCTTGGTGTAGTCCTTGCTGTTGTGGCCATTTGGGAAGTGAACCAATGGATGGAAGATTCTCATTCATTCTCTCTCTCTCTCTTTCTCTCTCCCCTCCCCCCATCACTTTGCCTTTCAGATAAATAAATATATCTTTCAAAAACACTGTGGAGCTGAAACTCAGACCTCTGAGGAAGGGAATGTGGCTGGTGTGTGCTACTATTTCCAAGGAAGCTGATTCTGTGAATACTGGGAAACTGGATTCAACTGACACTACATAGAAACAAAAAGAGAAAAAACTAACAACAAATGACAGAACGAGTCCTTCATTGTGTTATCAGAAACAAGGTTGAGGCTGCTCACTGCTCAAAAGCCAATACTCAAGATCAAGGAAATCAGGTTTATTCAAGAAGCCAACAATCTGAGGAGATGGTGGAACTTCCTGTCATAAGACCATCTCCACTTGCCAAGTTAGCAGAGGAAATTTTGAAGAAAACTGTAATGGGAGGTATGTAGGAAGGAACGAGGGAGACACAGCATAGGGCCTGCTTGCTGCAAGCCAGGCTCTGGCCAGGTGATCTGGGGCTGGTAGGACTCACAGTGTTCATTTTCACCTGCAGTCACAAATCTACTCCTCTGGTCACACTGACCAGAGCCAGATCACTTTGCAACTTCAGCTGACTTTTTCTAGGCCAGTTTCTGGAATTCTCAACAAGTGTCATTACATTTATTAAATATAAATCTGATCAGTTGCAAAGTTAGCAATTAGCTTCTGTTAAGCAAAATGGAGTCATTTAAGCTACTGTTACAGTCCTCCTCCATCCTCACTGTCTTTCTGTAATATCTTCTTTAGGTAAAGCTTCATAGGGTCCAGCTGGTAAAGCACAAATGTGGTTAGAAGCACCACAAAGCAGAGTATAGATGAGTGGGTGCAGGAGTGGAGACATGTGGCTCATCACGGTCATCACTCCCAAACTCCACCATACACCATGAAGATAGAGCTTTGCATGGGATGGATCCCAGAGTTAGTGTCCAAGGTCTGCCCACAGCTTCACAGATGCTTCAAAGCTAAAAGTGAAAATATCAATAATGTGATTTGACCTTGAAAGGACAAACTTGGGGAAGAGAGCTGAACAAACATAGGACCTAGCTGGATCCTGTGGGTGATTTCCAAGGTCCCAGGTGTACACTGTGGGATCTAAGCAGAAGCGCAGCATCAAGGGCATATCCCCTTGGTTCCACAGGCTTCTGACTCACAGATAAATGCCCTGTTGAGCAGCATTCTTTTATATGGAGATATGGGCAACCCTAACAAGATTCCAGAGAAGATGGGGTAGCACCATCAACCCAAATGATGAGTAGAAGAAGAACTGATTTGGGGAAAGCCGGTGCGTCTGGGTTGGGGAACACTGAAAGGCAGCATAGCTCACAATCTGAGAGCACAGACTGGGAAGCAGACAGCCTGGGATCTCAGCCTAGCTGCTTCATTTATCAGTCATGCACTTTAAGGATAATTGCTTAACCTCTCCATAACTCAGTTTCCTCGTGTGTTAAATATAGATGACAGTATCTACATCATAGCATTGTTAGGAAGATTCAATAAATCATAACATATAACATGCTAGAACAAAGTAATTATTTTAATCGCTGAGGTATCTGTAGGAAATCCAGTAGGCAGTAGGTTATGTTTATTTAAACTCAAGGTAAATTGGGCTAGAGATAATGTTAGATAAATACATGAGGAACACCATGAGGGAGGAAGAGAGAATCCCAGATAAGAATTTGGTAAGAACACAAAGATGTCCATAATGGAATTCTTGAAGGCCAATTGAAGACCAAGCTATTCAGGGCATCAGAGGAATGGAAACACAATGAGGAGACAGTAAAATATCACCCCAACACACACACACACAAACACTTCTATCTCACACTATGTTGACGTACATGGGCATGACTTATCCCCCCGCTTAGACTCAAAATAACCCAACAGAGAAAGATTTCACAGTCTTTCACAGTTAATAACTGAAGGCCAGCAAAGTTGAAATCTTCAGGCAGCATCTCCCACAAACTGAAGTGGTAGCATAAATGAACTCAGTAGTCTCCATCTCCATTCACTCCTCTACCACTCACTCTGCCAGCTATCACAATCTGGCCTCCGCCTTAGCGCTTCAGACCTGTTTGACAAGTCACCAAGATCCTGTTGACATACAAAGTAGACATGTTGCCAGCAGTTGGTATTGTGAAACATCCATGGTGTTGCAGTCAACTTTCTTTTGCAGTGATATTATTAACAAAGGTAATGGATACTAGGAATGATCTTTCATGGTTGAGACTAGTGGTATTTAGGAGTTGTGGATAGTCTGGAAATACAGCACAGACACCTCCCCTTATATGAGCAGAGTATAACATTAAGTGGCCCTTGTCTCAAATACTTCAGAATCATAGCTTGGATTCTATAGAGTCTATGTCCCAGTCACCTGCCCAAGGAAGCTATTAACTGGTTCTATCTCCTAGTTATCTCAAGTTTGGCACTTAATCTCTGGAGCATCAGTCTTGAATACACTTTCAAGATTTGGCTGAAGAGAAAGCTGAGACCTTACCAAGTACACAGGAAAGGTTGTAGCTAGTTTGATGCCTGCTTGCTTGTAGGTCACTGTGTGTCAGAATCTGGCCTGAGATTTGCTTTCATTGTAACCTAACGCTTGAATGTGAGGTCAAGTGTGTATATACTAAACAAGCTAGGCTTTCTTCTTCATTTTCACCCAAACCAGGATGCTTGTGAGAGTGAATATAATTTGATAAGGTCCCATGTTTTTAACATAAGATTGTACTCATGGGTCAAAACTAATCATCACAGGAATGGATCACAAAAATATCAATACATTCCCTCAACAAAACAAAATGTCATTCCAGATTAATGTCCTTCCTCTCACCACTCAGATCTCCACTCTCATTTCTACCCCCCTTATGCCTGTGGGTTTCAAGGGATGCTGTGTCCCATGTAAGACAATTCAGCCACAGGGCACAATGGTGATCTTGGCATTGATAAGGTGTTGATTAGCTCAATTCCAGCTACCTAAGACCTGAATTCAACTCCCGGGAAGTCACAGTTCTTGATAATTCAGATCAGAAATTAATCCAAACTTCTATAGAAATTGTATATTTAGAGGTTACAATTGAAATGTGTACAACTTCAGCAGATCTAGAACTAGAAATTAAAGCAACGCCTTCTGTACTAACATAGACCTACTATTAATCAGTGAGATTAGATTTTTTATTTTTCCAATTAGATTTTCTCAATTGAAGACAAACTTACATATCCTGTTTGTTTCCTTCCCCTACAGTGCCCAAAATGTAGTAAGTGCTCAAAAATATCTACAAATATGCCAATTAATTGATTGACTAATTGATGATTATTGATCAGAAGCATAGGGATTTTTTTTGCCAGTCCCATGCCTTTCTGGTCATAGAGCTGCCCTTGGCCCTCAACAAGATGAGGAAATCAGAGCACAATCTAATGCATTCAAGAGCTTTTCAGGCCGGTGCCGTGGTCACTTGGTTAATCCTCTGCCTGCGGCACCAGCATCCCATATGGGCACCAGGTTCTAGTCCCAGTTGTTCCTCTTCCAGTCCAGCTCTCTGCTGTGGCCGGGAAGGCAGTGGAGGATGGCCCAAGTGTTTGGGTCCCTGCACCTGCATGGGAGACCAGGAGGAAGTACCCGGCCCCTGGCTTCAGATCAGCGCAGCGCCGGCCGTAGCGGCCATTTTGGGAGTGAACCAACAGAAGGAAGACCTTTCTCTCTGTCTCTCTCTCTCACTGTCTAACTCTGCCTGGCAAAAAATTTTAAAAAAATTTTAAAAAGAGCTTTTCGTGAATCCAATATAGTGTGACAGATATTTCTTTCCTTTGCCAGGAGGTTTACTTTTTTACCAAGCGGTCATTCCACTTCTTGTGGTTGCCAGTTTGGGGCAGGACATTTTGCACACAACAGAAATGTTTTGAATCTTGCAGCAACAGAAGGACATACACAGGAAAAGCTACTGAAGCTCAGGGTAGCGTAATAGTGAGTAGCAACAAGAAATCTCCACCCACAGTGCAGGTGGAGAGAGGAGGCCTAAAGTGGTGACTGTGGATGCTACTCTCAGAGGTTCTGGGGAGCCCACCAGTCAAATTTCCCTCTGTAGTCCTGAAGTCTTCTAATAGTCATCATACGGTTGAAAGTTTTTCCTCCAGAAAAAGAAAAAAGCAAGTGCGGTTATCCAACTGTGTGACAGCTATTAAAATAAGTAAGTGTCATCAAGATATGGATGCACCTTTCTTGAAGCATACATTCCATGTGTTGCATGCAGAAGAAATGGAACTCTTACCAGAACCCCTTAAGAAACCTTTCTGTGTTCCCAAATCATCAGCTGACTGTTGCTGCTACTAAGAAACAGAATGAGGTAGAGTTGTGTAGAATTAGATCTCAGTACAGTCAGCATTTCTACCCCACAGGAGATTTTTAAAACAATCAGAACTTTTAGGGTTTTCTAAATATTTATTTATTTGAAAGTGAGATGAAGAGATAGATAGAGAAAGAGATCCTCCAAGTACTTGGACACCTGCCACCCGTGTGAGGGACCTGAATAGAGTTCCTGGCTCCTGGCTTTGGTCTGACCCAATCTCAGCCATTGCAGACAATTGGGAGTGAAGCAGCAGGTAGATCTCTTTCTCTCTGTCTCCCCATCTCTCTCTGTCACTCTGCCTTTCAAATAAATCTATTTAAAATGTACACTTGTTCCTAGGTATCTTTAGATCTGGAACCTTAGTTCTTGCACGGTAAAGCCACTTCTGAGCTTCTGAGCTTCTGAGCTTGGCGAGGGTATTCGGCTACCGTGAGTGCAAGGAACCATCAAGTGGGAGGTAGGTCAATAACAAAGCGCTTTAGAGAACACATCAGAGAGAGATGCTCCAGAGGAAAGTGGTCTCTGGCTTCCTGCATCTCAGTTACCTGCTACTTCACACAAGATAAGGATTCTGTGACACTAGAAAGGTGGTAGGTTAGCCACCTCAACAGCAGCCATTTTTGCTTTATATCAATCATGTTTGCTAGTATAACGTTGAACACTAGTTTGCTAGGACTGCCATAACAAAATACTACGCACTGGGAGTCTCAAACAGTAGAAATTTATTTTCTCATAGTTCTGGAGCCCACAAGCCCAAGCTCACACTGCGGTAGGCTTTGTTTCTTCTGGTGTCCCCCTCCTGGGTTCACAGAGGAACTCACATGGGCCTCCCTTTGCTTATGTTGTGTCCTGGCCGGCGCCGTGGCTCAATAGGCTAATCCTCCGCCTGCGGTGCCGGCACCCCAGGTTCTATTCCCAATTGGGTGCTGGATTCTGTCCCGTTTGCCCCTCTTCCAGGCCAGCTCTCTGCTATGGCTTGAGAGTGCAGTGGAGGATGGCCCAAGTCCTTGGGCCCTGCACCTGCATGGGAGACCAGGAGAAGCACCTGGCTCCTGCCTTCGGATCAGCCGTGTCCCGGCTTCTAACCCACTTCCAAAGGGGAGTGGTTGATTAACCTTATTGGCTGGTGGGCACCCAAGTGTGGCCAGGTATAGGAATGAGGCCACACAGGGGTGTGGCAAAGGCATCAGGTAGGGGCATGAGGTCACGCAGGGGCGTGGCAAAGGCGTGGTCTTCCAGTTCACAAATCTAACAATTTTAACCTGTATGCCTGCCTACTTTATTAGGAGATTAGCTCATAAAATTCTGTGGCCTCTGTCTTTGGTGTCTATCCCTCCATACCCCTGTTACTCTTGCTCTGGGTGAGACCTGCTGCCACTATGTGAGCAGCCCTGCAGGAAGGTTCGTGAGATGAAAAAGGTTAAGGCTACCCACAGCCCTGTGAACAAGCTTAGCTGCACGTGCTTCAGCCCCCGCGGAGCCCTGAGCTCACCCCAGCACCCCTGAGAGCTTGACTGAGATAGCAGAAGAGCCCCTGAGCCAGAACCACTCAGCAAAGCTGCTCCTGGAGCCCTGACCCTCAGAAAGGTTCTGGAGTAACTAACACAGAGCCAAAACTCAGTTTGCATTTCATGGATGAAAATCTACTTTATTCGTTGCTCATATATAACTTGATGCTCCTGTGCTTATTCTTGCTCATTAAACTGAGTTTCACAGTCTTGAAAAGGCAAGAAAAAATGTTTTTTAACAAGCAGCATGAAAATTTTCAGGTAAGTTTACAAAAGGACTTTTTTTTCCCTAATAATGAGGTTTGAAAACAGCTGTAGACTAGTAGGGGAATTCTGCTGTTTTCTCTGGGATATTAATTGGCACTCTCCTTCTGTCCTCACCAGATGGAAAAAATACTCAGGGCCCTGTAGTTCACCGCAGGACACTCAATTCACCAGAGAACAGAGTTGGTAAGAGGAAAGAGTTTATTTCAGGAAGTTGGCAGTACTGGGGAAAGGGTGAACCCTGTATCTAAAATGTGCTCTGTCTCCTCAACAAGCCAGCAAACGAGTTTTTAAAGGGAACAGATAGTTGTGAGTGGAGGTTAAAAAACACACTGGATCCAGTCAGTTGATCATTAGGCAGATTTTCAGGCCCTTTCCCTGGATGCTGGTCTATCAGGGAAAGACAGGGCATCAGCCAGGTGGAGGTTTCCTGATAATGAAACCGGTTTGCAGTTGTTTGCATTGATGATTGCTTACTTTCTCCTTAGCTGGGTCTGTCATTCAGAGTCAGCTCCTTTCAGTGGACTTCTGAAATTCTTATGCAAATAGCATTATTCACAAGACTCATCACAAGTAATTCGCATTATCGGTAGCTGGTTTCTGTTAGTTAAAGGGCAGGGAAAATGACTTCATTAAAGTTATACCTCTGGGCTCCATAACTATTTGGAATTCTATAATTTACATTTTTAAGCAACATATCTGTGCTGTTAGCTATCTCATAAAATGCTATGGTATTTAATTCTCTGACTCTTTTCTTCATACCCTCTGGCTTGTGTAAAGATTTAAACTGCCTTTGAGGTAAATAAAGCAAAAATTCATTGTTAGTCTTCATATGAAAAGCTGTTGTTAAATCACCTGCTGATATTTTCTTTTAATTAAAAAGGTATTTTCAGGACTCAGGCAACAGACCCTCCAGGCGTTCTCACGGTGGCCAGCAGCAAAGATCCAGCTGCTCAAGAATGAGTGAAAGGAGTCAGCGCCCTGGTGCACTAAGTTAATCCTCCGCCTAGGGCACTAGCATCCCATATGGGTGCCAGGTTCTAGTTCCGGTTGCTCCTCTTCCAGTCCCGCTCTCTGCTGTGGCCCGGGAAAACAGTGGAAGATGGCCAAAGTCCTTCAGGTCCCTGTACCAGCACGGGAGGCCCAGAAGAAGCTCCTGGCTCCTGGCTTTGTTTTGGCCATTTGGGGAGAGAACCAGTAGATGGAAGACCCCTCTCTCCTCACCTCTCTCTCACTGTTGCTCTGCCTCTCTGTAACTCTGCCTTTCAAATAAATAAATAAATCTTAAAAAATAAAAGAATACCAACAAAAACTTAAACTGTTGGTGTGGACGTGTCTTTGCAGTCTGGCCACATGGAGCCACTGGTCCCACATTTCCTGATAGCCCCTAGTCTCCGAGACACAACGTTCCATCCAGGTATCAGCCGGTTGCCAGGTTCCAGAGGCTCTAGAAAGAACTGATTCCATGCCCCTCTTCTGGCTCCCAGTGGTCATGACAATCCTTAACATTCTTCGGTACCACAGTTTGGATATGCGTTCGGATAATAAATGTCCCCCAAAGGCACATGTTTTAAAGGATTGGGCCCCGGGGTGTCACTGCTGGGAGGGAGTGGAACATTCAGGCAGTGGGGCCTAATGGGAGTCCTTAGGCACTGGGATGTGCCCAGAAAGTTGTTCTCGGGACAGGATTGTTATAAAGGCCTGAGGATGGATGTTACACTGGTATCCACTTCCTGACTTGCCAGGTGATCCTTCTTCCACACATTCTGCTATGCTGTCCTCACCAGATGCCCAAACAGAGCCACCTAATCTTGGGCTTGCATCTTCCAAACTGTGAGCTAAATACATCTTTTTTTTTTTCTTTATAAATTTAATTGCCTTGTGGGGTGAGCATTTAGTGTAGCAGTTAAAATGCTGCTTGGGACACCCACATGCCATATTGGAGTGTCTGGGTTCAAGTTCTGGCTCCATTATGGATTCTACTTTCTTGTTAATGTATGTCTGGGAGACAAGGGTGATAGCTCTAATAGCTGAGTCCCTAACACCCACATGAGGGACCTAGACTGAGTTCCCAGCTCCTGGATTTGGCCTGGCTGTTACAGGTATTTGGGGAGTGCACCAATGGAAGGAAGATCCCTCTCTGTCTATGTCTCTCTCCACCTTTCAAATAAGTGAAAATGTATAAATAACTATAAAAGGTTGTTGTCCCAGGTATTTCACTGCAGTAGGGACAAGCTGACTTGTCACTTGGCTTGTAGACTGATCATGTCAATTCCCACCTCTGTCCTCACACCTTTTTCTCTGTGTTCTCTTCTTTCTAATCTTCCTGTGGGTTACTGTTACCAGCTTTAGGACCCACTCAGATAATCCAGGATGATCTCACCTTGAGATGTTTAACTTAGTCACATCAATACCCTTTCTCTGATTCACAGGGTCCAGAGATTAGTACATGAACTTGAGGGGGAAGGAATTGCTTTACTTCTAAATCTTTAACCCCAACCACAAGAGCGAGAATCCTAGCAACAAAAACAGCTTTCATCATTTTGTCAATAAATTCATGACATTTATAAGAAGTATTTATCTTCATTTTACAGATCAAAATATCAGATGATTTACATAATGTACGTGTCTAAGTTCTCACTACTAATAAAAGAGAGGTCATAGTAACAAACAACACAGTCCCTGATTTCTGAACTGCCCAGTTATAAAGAGTTGCTAGAATAGAGTTATTTTCTGTTAGTCACTGTGTGTTGACAAAAGAACTGAGTGATTGCTCTAGAAACTTCCCTCAGCACCCCCCCTTTAATGTTTGTTCCCACTACTATCCTTCATACAGGCCAGATTTTGTTAGAAAGGTGAAGTCAGTTATTATTTCTTTGAGATCTTGTCTTCAATTTACTCTCCAAGTTTCATTAACCAGCATTTTCTAGGATGGCAGATGTCCCTCCCCCAGTTATACTGGTGTCTGCCTGAAGGGGGCCTGTGGGCCCTAGTGTGAAGACACCATTCAGCTTGGGGATGTTGGGAGACTTTACTGGCTGGGTGGTGCACACAGCATCATAGGAAGAGGTGATTTGCTGTCTAAGGAACAGCTCCAGAGGAACACATAACACAAATGCCATTCTGTTCATCTATCTCCCGTTACCATAACAACTCATACTTCTAATAATTGATGATAATGTTATTGAGACAGAAGGGAAGCAGGAATCAGAGTGGGAGCTCTGTCCTCAGCTTAGGAGTATTTGTCCTTAAGAAACCCACAAGATGAGTGGACTCTATGCTGTGTGGGTCCTTGATACGCCAATAAGCTCTTAGAAGATGCCAACCAGAATGAGGCAAAAGAAGAAAAAATTCCACTCTTCATGCCTAGGAGCTGATCTAATGCTAACAAATAAGCCATAAGCAGCACTACTGAATGTTCAAACAAGATATCTCTGAGTCCATATAAAATGAAACAAAATCAAGGTCAGTGTGAAATCCACCAAACACCAAATAGCTTCTTCTGTTGGTTAAAATGAGTAGCTACAACTTCTTTACCAATTACAGCTTTATTCCTACTTAGGACTGAAGTCTGCCCTCATCTATAAATCTACAGATTTAGTTAGGTGCCTGATATTGGGATTGTTTGCATTTCCAGACAATAACTTCCAAACCATGTTGAGCCTCTACTTGCTTTGATCTTCCTCCAAGTTACACAACCAGAGCCCAGATCCTATCCCAGTGTGTTCCCCACTCCCTCACAGTGAGGCCCTGTGGTTCCCCAAGGCCAGTGTTCTCTTGAGTGCCACACCTGCTTGTTCCCTTTCAGACACTGGCTGTCCTCAGCTGTAGAACCTTGATGGGCCATCAGCTTTTTCTGCCTCTGTTGCTTCTACTAGCCCTCCCCTCTTCCTTTTCACACCAGTCTATCCAACCACAGAGCAATCTGCATCTTCCAGAGATAATATGCTCTTCCTGTGCTCAAAACACAACACGAGATCATAAAAGAAACAAGAATACATTTGTAGCATAAGCATAAAGTACAACGTTATAGTTTGGATGTTAGTTTGGGTACCTTCCAAAGATCCATATGTTTATGGCTTGATTCTCAATGTCTTATGTTAATGGTTAATGAATTAAGGGCAAAAACTTAACCCAGTTATGCTGAAGCTGAGGCCGTCATAAAGTGATTAGATTGGATTAGGTTGTTGGGATGGAGCCCCTACAGACTGAATCCTGGTGGCATAGATAAGGCAGCCACTCCCTGTCCCTCTGCCTCTTGGTTCTTCAAGTGATCACTGCTCCACACACACTCTGCCATCACCATCTCCCCCACTCACCAAATTGCCAAATCATTGGGGTCCATTGTTCTTGAACTGTGAACCTCCAAAACCATGAGCCAAAGTAAACCTATTTCACCACAAATACCTTCTCTTAGGTATTTGTTATAGTATCAAAATGCTGACTAATACATATACCTACATAAGAGTTTGTGATTTCCTTTACATATTTTCTAGAACTCAGAGAACTGCCATATTAAGCTTCTTTAAACATCTTGTTACTTTCTTCTGAATGAAACTTTAGTTTTCAGCTATGGATACCAGTGGAAAATAGGAACAATTGACTTTTACCTCAGACAGAACCTGATATTATTTGTATAAGCTTCATTCAAAGCTACAGGAATAAAACCAGACCCAGGACACAGACTGAAGGTCCTGCAGAGGGGACTTGGCTGCATGATATGGGTCACAAAACTCAAAAGATACACTCAGAAGAGCAGCTGTTCCTGAGAGAACTGTTCTCTCTGGTATAGTGAGACCTCAGCCCATATCTACAGTCATGCTTAGGAGACACACAACTAAGAGGTACCTGCTTCCATTTTTCTCACATTTGTTCTTTACAGTAAACATTCAGCTTAATTCTATTTAAGAACAAGAAACCTAAAGCTGATTAGACTTTTGTCACAAATATATGAATGTATATTTAATATATATGAATATAAGTTTAGGCTACAGAGGGCAGAAAATGAGTTTTAAGGGGGAATAAAAGAGAGCACCAAAGAATGGAAAACCTCAGATGGGAGAGGCAGGTGGAGCCAAGCTGGTGCGTGTAAGGACAGGGTTCAATAAGGCACAGAAAAGGAGGGCCCTTGAGCAGAGAGAGCAGGAACTTCCAGATGGTGAAGCAGAGTGAATGGGGAGGCAGAGCTACAGAGAAGGATGGAGCCCACACTCTCCCCACCCTGGCCCCTGCCTGGGTGTACCCTGTCATCACTGTCCCTTGTCCTTTTCAGGCCGTCCATGCCTTTGCCAGCCAAAGTTCCTTTTTGCCATTCATGTGTCCCAGAAGCAGTATCTTCTGACTCCTCTAGAGTTGCCAAAGACCTGTGTCAGCCTCCATGTACTGCCCTCCTCCAATCTGGGCTCTTTTCCCACTTAAGGAAAGATATCTTGATCTGGCACAAGTATTTTTGACATTAACTATGTTGGGGATATATTTACTTGGATTGTGTGACTTTAAAAAATACTTACAATATATGGATTCTGTAGTCAATAAAATATTTTAGAGAGGACCAAGGGTCCCTGTCAGGTATAGTCACTCCCACCCCACCCCCACCTGGACATATTCACCTTTTGCCCACCTCATTCTGCTTTAGGCGATTCTTGCTCTCTCCCCATCCTGGAATGATATAGTGAAACTGTCAAAAAGAGAGGTAGAGGTCCTCACTAACTGGATTGCATGCTTATCACTTATTGGAGATTTCTAAAATGCTTATTTTACCACTTTAAGCATAAATTAGGAAGGTACATGTAATGGAGATGAAATTTTAGAAAGCAAGCTGTGTGAAATGAATTCAAGGTCAGCAGATCATATCCTTGATTTAGAGAATATAGCTAATGTGAATATTGGGTAATTATTGGAATTTTATAATGTGTAACATTGGTAGGATCTGTTCATTCGAATTTCCGTGCATCTGTGCTTGAAGTAGAGATAATTCCAATTCATTTGCAGAGCAAATATTTTGGAAGATATTTATTAAATTTTCTAGTTTTAATGGAAAATGCATTCCAATAAAAAAGATTGAAAGGGAACAAAATGTTGGGGTGATTATTTTTAGGAAATAGGATTGCAAGTGATTATCTTCTTTGTTTTCTGTATTTTTCCATTGTTAATAGGAGCAGTGTTCATCTGTACTCAGAGAAATTCTCCTTTAAGTGAATGATACAAATCTACAGAAAAAAACAAATTTCAATGTACACAAAATCTCTCCATATGTTGAGGACTTGTTTCTTTAAAAGACAAACAGAAAATGCAATCAAAGTAACATTCTTGAGATACGCAAGAATTTCTGGTTCCTTGAGGTCTTCTGAGACATTTTATGCTTTAAACAGATAAATTTCACCTAATTTTAAGGATTTTCATTATCAGAACAGTCAACTCACTCTCTAAACAACTGTTAAATCAAAAGTAACCTATCTATAATAAAATCCTTATTTATCAGAAATCTAAAACACTTGAATTGCCAGATCTTTGCTGTCTTTTATTTCCTCCAACCGACTACTTTTGCTCATAAAACTTCAATCTTTCTGAGATTTATAACATGGAAACCCAATGTTGGCTCTAGTTAGTGTTTCAATCTAGTCATCTCTGAGATGATTAAACTTTAATTGTTAACCTCATCTTAGTTATTGTCAGTGACTCGGATGAGACAAGTATGGTACCTGAAACTGGGAAGAAGAGCAGATACATTGCATACATGGATCTCAGCTTTAACAGCAATCACAGCTAATGAGGACTGAGTCCTTGCTAGTGCCATGCCCTGTATCTTTTTTTTTTTTAAGATTTATTTATTTATTTGAAAGGCCACATGACAGAGAGAGAGAAAGAGAGAGGGAGAACAAGAGAGAGAGAGACAAAGAGAGGGATCTTCCATCCACTGGTTTACTCCCCAAATGACCACAACAACCAGGTCTAGGCCAGGCTAAAGCTAAGTGCCAGGAACTGCATCCTGGTCTCCCACATGGGGAGCAGAGGACCAAGTACTTGGGCCATCTTCTGATGTCTTCTCAGGCACATTAGCAGGAAGCTGGTTTGGAAATGGAGCAGCTGGAACTCGAACCAGTATTCTGGTATGGGATGGTGGCATCTCAAGCAGAGGCTTAACAGCAATGCTGCTGTCTTCCTCACACCCCTCACCCCACCACATCTAGGCCCTGTTCTAAATTCATTGCCTGGGTTAACTCACTCAGAGAACAATCCCATGGTCCTACACATGCAATTATTAATCCCCTTATGGGAGAAAATCATTAAATCAAAATTCCTGAGATCAAGAGATCTTTGAAATAGAAGGATTTATTGAGTCCTAACAGATGCTAGCCAGAAAGGTCTAGTCCTGGGGCCAGTCCCCTCAGCCACCAGGAGCAAGGCTCAGTACCAGCTGAAGACTGTATACAGGATGTGAAACACCAGAGTACTTTATAATGAAAATGTGGTGAAAGAAGACACAGGTTATTTACATTGAACCTACATTGGTATTGATCAGAAGGATGGTATTACCTGAAGCTGGGAAGGTGTTGGGATATAAGGACAGTCTACAAAGAGAAGCAACCTTTGCTTCTAGATTGGTTGGAGCTGCAAGCATTAGGGAGTGAGGCAGCAGTGGGGGATCTTTTTCGGCCTGTCTCTTTTATCTGCCTTTCAAATAAATTAAGGAGAACCAGGAGAAGTACCTGGCTCCTGGCTTCAGATCAGCGCAGTGCACCGGCCACAGTGCGCCAGCCTCAGCGGGCCATTGGAGAGTGAACCAACAATAAAGGAAGACCTTTCTCTCTATCTCTCTCTCTCACCGTCCACTCTGCCTGTCAACAAAACAAACAAACAAACTAAAGATACACACTGTAGCAGGCAGCACAACACATTATGGTGTAGATAAAGACAATTGCATTGTCAGGGTCCTGCAGGAACATGGACAAGGAACATCTAACCCACCCCAGGAGGGTCAGGAGTCTTTCTGGAGAAGGTGACCCTGGAGGTGGGTTTTAAGGGAGGGGGTGGCACTGTGGTGTAGAGGGTTAAGCATCTGCCTGTGGTGCCATCATCCTATACTGGCACCAGTTCGTGTCCCAGTTCCTCCTCTTCTGATCCAGCTCTCTGCTTATGGTCTCGGAAATCAGTAGAAGATGGCTCAAGTCCTTGGGCCCCTGATCTAGGTGGGAGATCCGGAAGAAGTTCCTGGCTCCTGGCTTCAGATCCACCCAGCTCTGGCTGTTGTGGCCAAATGGGGATTGAACCAGCTAATGGAAGACTTCTTTCTCTCTGTCTCTCTCTCTCTGTAACTCTGCCTCTCAAATAAATAAATAAATAAATCTTTAAAAAAAAAAAAAAAAGGAGGAGGAGGGAAGATAGCTTCAGGTAGTAGGACCCCAATAGCTGAGGCAGAGGTGAGAATGGCACAGTGGGCCTGGGGCTCAAAGGGTCCCAGGAGCTGGGGCTAAGGAGGGGAAGAAATGTGGCAGGAGAAATAGGGTGCCAGTAGTCCTTGTCCACTGTAATTTCATTTCTTGTATGCTGCCTAGGAGCAGGGAAAAGTGTGTTTTTTGTACATTATACTCTTTAACAACACTGAAGCTGAAAAATCAAGAAAAGAACATGACTCCATTATGTAACGATTCATTATTCCACGTGACAGACACACTTCCACAAAGTCTCTAAGAGATAAATTTTCAGAAAGTCTACATAAAATGAACAACTGAAGCAGCACCTGCTAAAAAGTGAATTTTTCTTAAAAATTCTGTCATCATATCAGTAACTTCTGTCATTTAACTTACTCTCTGCTTTAAAATTTACTTCCCTGACATGCTAGTCAAACCACTTAAAATGGTTCAGAAAATAATATTGTTCTAGATCTTTGTTAGCTTGTGGTCCCATTCACAGAAGAAATTGTGTGAAGAAATTTCAAGGGCATTCAATAGAGTGGTATCTGCTGCACTCTCCAACTCAATCTAGAATTTCTTGAACATAAGGATTTGGGGGTCCTTTGATTTCTTCCTTAGTTGAGAGCCAACTGACAACTGGACCAAGGAATCTGACAAAGCTTGGCTTTGTTTCTTAATTCACAGAAGTCACTCCTTGTCCCTGGGCAAAAGTGGGAGGAGGGACAGAAAGCAAAAAGTCCTCTTGTGCAGATTATTTGCAAAATGTGATTCCCAAACCAACAGCACAGCTTCACCCAGGAAAATCGTGGGAATTGCAAAACATCAGGCTCCTCCCAGATCTCCTGCATCAGACACTCTGGGAGTGACTGTTAGGAAACTGGATTTTAACAAGGTCTGTCAGTGATTGTGCTGAACACCATGATTTTCATGCAAATTCCTCAATATTGAAAACCCCTAGCATTTTGTTGTCAACCCATTAGCTTGGTTTTAACACTGGAAGAAGCCTGCGATATAAGAAGGCAACCTGGTCTCACCTTTGCTACCCCACCCACTCAAAAATCAACTTTTTCTGCTTGTGCATCCTTCTGGGAGCATTGTGGGAAGAGTACATCTTGCTTCAAAGGACCTTCAAGTGCATATGACTGATTCAGATGATGCCAAGGTAGGATGTAGTACTAACCTTACCTGAGTCAGATTACATAGTACCCCAGCATACATATTAGGGCCTACAAATGTGCCTATTACAACTTATCAAAGATTCTGCAATGGGATTAAAATCAATGACAACATTCAGACACTCATCACAGCATGAATAAAGATAATATAATAAACAAACCCCATGATAAAAGTACCCCAATTTAATTATAAACCCCCTCCACTTAGGCTCCCCAGAGGAGTAAATTTCCTTAAAAACTAAAGATAAATTGAAGTCTTAAACGCAATGCTTCGGCTTGAGTATTCTCCCAAGTCCATTCTTTTCAAGTTCAAGTTCAAGTAATTTAAAATCCTCCCAATATCTTATCATAGCCTCAATTAGTCACAAAGAAGATCTCAAAGCCTGAGTAGAAGTTTTGGTTCATTACATGGATACAGCTTAAGCTTTGTTTCTTCACATGAAATGTGAAATATCCATGAACTTGACTTTTAAGAAAGTCCAAAGAGGGGACTGGCGCTGTGGTGCAGTGGGTTAACACCCTGGCATGAAGTGCCAGCATCCCATCTGGGCACCGGTTCGAGTCCTGGCTGCTCCTCTTCCGATCCAGCTCTCTGCTATGGCCTGGGAAAGCAGTAGAGGATCGCCCAAGCACTTGGGCCCTTGCACCTGCTTGGGAGACCCAGAAGAAGCTCCTGGCTCCTGGCTTCGGATCAGCACAGCTCCAGCTGTTGCGGCCAATTGGGGAATGAACCATCAGATGGAAGATTCTCTCTCTCTCTCTCTCTCTCTCTTTCTCTCTCTCTCTGCCTCTCCTCTCTCTGTGTAACTCTGACTTTCAAATAAATAAATAAATCTTAAAAAAAAGGAAGTCCAAAGAGTTGCCAGGGCACATGAGATTAATGTATCTCTGACTCCACAAGCTCTTCACATACCCTCTGTTATAGCAAGGTATTTTGTCACGTGTCTGCCCAAGCTAGGATCTTAAACACAGTGTGGAACAGAAGTGGTGAGAGTAGGGGCTGGCACTGTGGCACAGCAGGTTAATCCCTGGCCTGAATGATGGCACCCAATATGAGCGCTGGTTCTAGTCCCGGCTGTTCCTCTTCTGATCCAGCTGTCTGCTATGGCCTGGGAAAGCAGTAGAAGATGGCCCAAGTCCTTGGGCCCCTTGCACCCATGTGGGAGACCCAGAAGAAGCTCCTGGCTCCTGGCTTCGGATTAGCACAGCTCCGCCGTTGAGGCCATCTGGGGAGTGAACCATCAGATGGAAGGTCTCTCTCTCTCTGTCTCTACCTCTCTCTGTAACTCTGTCTTTCAAATAAATAAAATAAATCTTAAAAAAAAAAAGTGGTATGGACATCCTCATCTTACTCTTGATCTTAATGAGCATCCTGGCCTGTCCCTGTTTAGTATAATGTCAGCAGTGAGTTTCTTGTAGATGCTCCATATCAGGTTGAGAGATTTGTCTTCTGTTTGTTGAGTTGAGAAATGCTGTTTGATTTTTGTCAAATGCTTTTTTTGCATGTATTGAGTTGATCCTATGAGTTTTGTTTTATTTTATTATATGATGCATTACAATAAATTGAATTTGGGGTGTTAAATAAACCTACTACTCCTAGAATAAACCCCACTTAATTATGGTGCATGATTCATTTATATGTTGCTGCATTCAATTTTGTTTTTGCAACTTTATTGAGGTATGATTGACCAAAAATTGTATGAACTCTTGAGTAACAATGAGATATTTTAATACATATACATTTGAAATGATTACCACACCAAGCTAATAAACATATCCACGACTGCATGCACTTACATGCTCGTGTGTGTGTAAGGACATTTGAGATCTATTCTGTTAGCAGCTTTCAAGAACACATTGTTGACATAGTCACCATGCTGAATACTGGGTCTCTAACACTTACTCATCTTATAGCTGCAAGCTTATTTATTTAATTTTTATTCATTTGAAAAGCAGAGAGAGAGAGAGAAACTTAAATCTGCTGGTTAATTCCTTAAATACCCACAACATCCAGGGCTGGGCCAACTTAAATCCAGAGTTAACAAGGTCTTCCACATGGGTGGCAGGGAGACAAGTACTTGAGCCATCATCTGCTGGCTCCCAAGATGTATATTAGTAGGAAGCTGGATCAGAAGCAGAGGTGGGACTTCAACCTAGGTGCTCTGATGTGGGATGTGAACATCCCTACTGGTAGCTTCATGCTGCTCCACAATGCCTGCCTGCACTTTCCCCTTAAATATAAGCATTTACAGCTAGAATTTTCCCTTTAAGAATTGTTTTAGCTGCATCCCTTACATTTTGTCATGCTATCACTCCATTTCCCTTCATCTCAAAGAATTTTAAATTTCTTTAGATCTCTGCTTTGCCTCATTGTTTATTTATAGGTGTGCTGTTTAATTTACACTTATTTGTGAGCTTCCTTAGTATTTCTCTGCTATGGATTTATAACTGCATTCCACTGTGATTGGAGAGTTACACTTCATATTATTTCTATCCTTTTAAAATGTTTTTTAGCTTTAAAATAATTTTTAAAAATGTTGCTGTATTCATTTCATATGTAGACATTATATACATACATATATATTTTTTCTTGAAATCAAGGAAAGTAAAATCACAAAGTGAGAGATCCATGACAATGATCATAATGTGGGGAAAGAACGGTGTACGTGCTATAATTCAGTGAACCAATATAACCCAGGAAGACAAGTATCACATTTCCTCTTAATTGTGGGAGTTAATATATAGAGGTCATAAAATTGGATGCCATATCATTTGGTATACAGTTATTGCTATCCTTTTAAATCTAGTAAGATTTGTTTTATGATCTAACATTTGGTTTTTTCTGGAGCATTCTCTGTGCACTTGAGAATAAGGTATTCATACTCCAATCAGCCCTCCATATCTGTGAGCTCTGCATCCCAATATTCAGCCAGCCACAGATAGAAAATGTGGAGGGAACATGCACAGAAGTTTTCTGCACTAAACACGTATAAAACAATTTTGTTGTCATTATTTCCTGAACAGACAATATAACAACTATTTACATAGCACTTAACATTGCATTGAACGTTAGAAATAATCTAGAGATGATTTGAAGTACACCGGATATGTGCATAAGTTCTATGCAAATGCTACACCATGTTATTTAAGGGGCTTGAGTATCAGAAAATTTGGGGATCCTTGGGGAGTCCTGGGACCAATCCCCCAGCAGATACCAATGGGTAACTATTCTTTTGTTGTTAGGTGAAGTGTTCTGTCCATGTCTTTTAAGTATATAATGTTGTTCTGTAATGAAGCATTATGGAATGAATTGTGTTCCCCAAAACTCATACTTTGAAGTTTGAACTCCCAGTGTGAATGTACATGGAGATGGAAATCTTAAGGTGCTGATTAAGAGTAGATGATAATGGTTTTGTGGAGCCTCGGTCCAATATGACTGATGTCCTTGTAAGGAGAGACATACCAGGAATGCATGCACATAGAGAAAATGCTATGTGAGGACACGGTGAGAAGCTGTTGTCTGCAGGCCAATGAAAATGGCTTTAGGAGAAACCAACTTCCGATACTTTTGTCTTAGACTTCCAGCCTCCAAAACTGTGAGAAAACAAATTTCTGTTGTTTCAGTCACTCAGTGTGGCATTTTATTATGGTAGATTTACCAAGCAAGCACACACAGCTTTGAAAACTCTATTATTGCTAATTGTCTATTTCTCCCTTCAGCTTTGTCATTTTTGACTTATGTATTTTGGTGCTCAGTTACTTAGGTCCATATATGTTTATAATTGTTACATCTTCCTGATTTATTGATTCCTTCATTGATATACAATCTATTGTATCAGCCTGTTCTGCTTTCCTATGCTGGCTGACTTTTTTTATCTTTTACTTTTAATCCATCTGTGTCTTTGAATGAAAAGTATGTTTTCTGTAAATTTTTGAGTGGATCATAATTTTTTTAAACCAGCCTGACAATCTTTACTTTTTGATTAGATTAATCTATTCCATTTCATGTTGTTATGGATATAATTGGATTTTCAATTGTCATCATACATTTTATTTTCTATATGTCTCACATCTCTTTTGTTTCTTTCTTCCTCCTACATAGCTCTGATCTTTTCTTCCTTTGATTGTATTAGTGTAATATTACTCCTGTTAATTATACCTATGGTAGGGCCGGCGCAGCGGCTCAACAGGCTAATCCTCCGCATAGCGGTGCCAGCACACCAGGTTCTAGTCCCAGTCGGGGCGCCGGATTCTTTCCCGGTTGCCCCTCTTCCAGGCCAGCTCTCTGCTATGGCCCAGGAGTGCAGTGGAGGATGGCCCAAGTCCTTGGGCCCTGCACCCCATGGGAGACCAGGAGAAGCACCTGGCTCCTGCCTTCAGATCAGCGTGGTGCGCCGGCCACAGCGCGCCGGCCGCGGTGGCCATTGGAGGGTGTACCAATGGCAAAAGGAGGACCTTTCTCTCTGTCTCTCTCTCACTGTCCACTCTGCCTGTCAAAAATAAAAAAAAAAATTAAAAAAAGAATATATACCTATGGTCTTATTACATTATTAAAGTTACAAACCCAATGACATTGTTACAATTGTTACTTTATCAAGTGTAGTCATTTTCTAATCTCATTATAGCTGTGCTCCTACCTACATCCTTTACTTTAATTAATTTTCCTGATTTTTCTTGTCCAGATGTTTCTTCATCTCTTATGCTCCCTCATGACCACCCCCAGAGGTTTTTCAGTCTTTTGTTTTCCAAAATGTTTACCAGTTTCACTGAGGAGCAGATGAGCACAGTGCCTCACAGTCATGAGGGAAGTTGATCTTCTAATTACCATCTTACAAGGTTTTAAGCACTAGAACTTCAAATATAAATTGCAATCAATTTGCATTTCAACTTCATCAAATCTTTTAATTTGTTAGGGCTTTGTTTGCTGATAAGGAAAAAGAAAAAATAAAGATGGCTTTGCTTGTATTAGAAGAAGTTCTCGCATGTCCTGCTCAGCTCAAATGTGTTGGTGGCAATGAATTTAAAATGGTTGACACCCAGGGCGGCGCTGTGACACAGTGGGTTAAAGCCCCAGCCTGCAACGCCAGCATCTCATATGGGTGCTAGTTTAAGCCCCGGCTGCTCCACTTCTGATCCAGCTCCCTGCTAATGTGCCTGGCAAAGCAGCAGAGGATGGCCCAAGTCTTTGGACCCTTGCACCCACATGGGAGACCTGGAAGAAACCCCTGGCTTTTGGCTTCAGATTGGCTCACCTCCAGCCATTAAGGCTACTTGGTGAGTGAACCAGCAGATGGGAGACCTCTCTCTCTTTCTCTACCTCTCCTGTAACTCTGTCTTTCAAATAAATAAAGTAAATCTTAAAAAAATGGTTGACTCTGATGATTTGTATTAAAATGAGAGCAATGCAGGGATTTACATTTGCTAGCCATGGTGAGCCGGTGAGCCCCTTCTTTCTGAACTCTGACACAATGCACACCTCAGGAGTACAGGAAAAATGCACCAACAACCTAGCACCTGCTCCTCATGAAGCATTCACCTCCTGGGGGACTTGGGTCTGCTCACAAGACACCTGGGAAGCATGTCCGTTTCTGTCACAAGAGGTCCCATTCATGCATCTTAGGGGGCACTCACATGAACAGCACTTACCCCATGCTGTTTAAACCCACAGTCCTTGAGAGAGTAAGTAGGGCTTTGCTAGGTGTATGACAAGCAAGCCTTCATGTTCAATATTCTGGGATTTTTTTCCATCCATAGAATTACAGAGATTTTTTTTTTTTAAGAATTATTCACAATCACTATCAACTGTTTATTTAGCACTTAAGGATTTGGCTCTGGGGCACATGGCCTCTAATTAGACAAAAAGATCTCAATAAGCAGCAGTAGATGTTAGAAATGAGAAATACATTGTGACAGAGGCGTCACTATCTGCAAATAGAAACTTAAATTGCTTCTCAGGAAAAATGAAAAGTAATTTGAGGGTGAAGGAATTCATAGAAGTGAGCTGAGGAAAGGCAAAAAGAACGAAGCTTGGAAACACATGGAGAGAGTTCACCTGGCAAGAAGTTGCCAGGACAGGAAGAGTTGGAGAACACGGTGAGGTCCAGCATTGCATGTTTAAGTGTGTGTTCTCTGAGGATGTGAAGCAGCCACCTCGCCATCAGTCCTCTAAACACGCCAAAAGTTTGCTCCTCAGAAATGCCCTGTAGGAGTGATGCCTTAAATAATCAAAGAGCCTGTGATTATTATTGGACAGAGAGAGGGGGAGGGAGAGAGGGAGAGAGAGAGAGAGAGAGAGAGAGAGAGAGAGAGAGAGAGAGAGATACTATTATGTGCAGACACTGAGATCTGACTAAGTTTCTGGGTCCACCAGAAACAGACTCTAAGCCCTCCCTGTGTCACAGAAATCTTCAGAGGAGTTATTTCTCACTGCTTGTGAGGTGCGGATGTATTAGATGTGTTAACCAAATAAATTTCATGGGAGAGGGTAATGGATATTGAGGGCTTTGTTTCACTATTTTAAGATAATTAATTGTGATATTGTGAGATTCAACTTTTTGAATGTGACCCCAAGATTATAAATAGGTTGAAGATCAAAAATTTTCTTTCAGTCAAAATTCATTTCCCTATTAAAAATACAATATATAAATCAGTTCCTAGGATAAACAAAAAAGCCTATTTAACTGTAGTGTGATGGAACTGTTCATTAATTGTCTAACAAATGACTGAACAAAATAACAGATAGAATAAGAGAAAATAAAAAAGACCCCAGAAGCACAGGCAATCAAAGCCTAAATAGACAAACTGGATAACATCAAGCTGAGAATCCTCTGAATTGCAAAAGGAAATACTCAGTTAAGTGGAGAGGCAATCATCAGAATGGGAGAAAATATTTGCAAATTATGCAACTAATAAAAATTAATATCCAGAATCTACAAAGAGCTAAAGAAACTCAACAACAACAAAACAAATAATCCAGTTAAGAAATGGGCAAAGGACTTGAACAGGCATTTTCCAAGAGAGGAAATTCAAATGGCCAACAGACACATGGAAAAATGTTCAGGATCACTAGCCATCAAGAAAATGCAAATCAAAACCACAGTGAGGTTTCACCTTACCCCAGTTAGAATGGCTCTCATATAGAAATCAACAAACAATAAGTACTGGTGGCTGAGGAAGATGTAGGGGAAAAGGTACCCTAATGCACTGTTGGCTGGAATGTAAACTAGTACAGCCATTGTGGAAGACAGTATGGAGATGTCTCAGAAAGCTGAAAATTCATATACCACATGACCCAGCAATCTCACTTCTGGAAATTCACCCAAACAAATGAAATAAGCATATGAAAGAGTTATCTGTACTCTCATGTTCATTGCAGCTCAATTCACAATAGCTAAGATATGGAATCAACTAAGATGTTCATTAACTGAAGACTGGATAAAGAGATTACGGTATATATACACTATGAATGGCTACTCAGCGTAAAAAAAAAAAAAGAAAAAAGGAATGAAATTCTGTTTTTTGCTACAAAATGGATGCAACTGGAAACCATTACACTTAGTGAAATTAGCCAGTCCAGAAAGACAAATACCATATGTTTTCCCTGATCTGTGGCAGTTAATCAGGTACCAAAAATGTAATGTATTGGAGTAAAATTGACATTTTGAGATTCAAAGATTGGTTATAGCCCTTGTCTCTACTGTTGAGGAACAGTGTTTTTTTCTTCCTACTATTTGTTGAGGTCTTTACTTGCGTATGATTAATCTTAGGAAGTATAACGTAATCTGAAAGTAGATCATTGTAAAAATTGAGAGAGAGAATAGAGGAAGAAGGCAGAGGAAGGGTAGGAGCACGGGCAGGAAGGAGGTTAGGGTGGGAGATATCACTATGTTCCTAAATCCGTGTATATGAAATTTGTATATCTTAAATAAATTAAAAAGGAGGAGGGATTGTTTATATAAATATTTATTTACCAAATTAAAAAAACAAAACAGAACAAAAATCTTTCATTATTTTATTTTTTAATGCCCTCGAGGTGTTAGCTGGGCAGTCTAAAGAGTTCAAAACAAAAGCAAACACTGAAACCTAAGTCCCCCTAAGTCTCCAGCTTTTTGTGGTCCAAAGCATAAAACTTGTGACTTTCAGACAACTTGGAGAATTCAGGCCAATGAATGAAACCACACTGTTAATGAAACCTTAGAATACAAATAAATATTCATCTGATATTAATATTAATATTTTCATTTTAGGATTTTTTAAGGAACATAATATTTTAAAATAATTTCAGGAATGGCAAAAGAGAGAATAAACTTAATAATTTTGTTGGCCTCATGCTTAGAACCTTTGCACCTATTCACAGATCCAAGAAAAACCCTGTGGTTTCTCTGTCCCTGACTCTGGACTTGATGTGCAGAACTGGCTGCTTTGTGCAACCTTTACCACCTTCTCTATGAAGGTGAGAAGGCACCCACTCCAAACCCACCCCGCACACTGCCTCCCACAGACCTTCCCTGACAACTGGCTACATGCCTTGATAAATTATGAGTATGGTATTGTCCAGATAGTTTGAGCCTTAAGCATAATCTGCTTACAGCATGCTTATTGGGCAAAACTCAAGATAATGTTGGCCTTAAATGTGTTAAGTCCAGAGAACATAAATATTCCTCTTAGCTCATTTTCAGATGGATGGAAATGGAAAAAGCTCCTTCCTTGACATATCCTCTGGGGAGAGCCACAGGCATTAGGTGTGAGCAGCACACCTAGTGGTACTTTAGGGAGGGAGGAACACATTACTACCAACATCCAGGCATTGTCCACCTGCCCACCCATCTTGCACATCCCAACCCACAAAGCTTTCTATAGCTGTTTGATCATTGGTTGTATCATTTTCTCAACCTACAATAAATAGTTTATCATTGTTCTTTAATCTACAAACTAAATCTTAATAAAGGTGAGTCACAGTCACAGAAACTTTATTTATTATTTACTATGTTTCAAACAATGTGCTTAGATTGCTTTCATCAACCTTCATCATAATCCTAAAAGTTAATCAGATTATCTACCATATAGACTTAAGGACCTTGAGGTTCAAACAAATGAGATCTAGCATAAGAATCACCCACCCCCACCCGGTACCCCCATCAAAACCTCCCTCCTGCACACTGCTTCACAGAAAATTGGAAAGGCAAATCAACGAGGGTATGGCTTCTGTCCCAAATAGACCAAGGAAAAATCAAATTTTTTTTGCCATCCTATTTTGCACATTTTGGCCTTTTTCATCATAAAACAGAGCGGGTGTGCGAACATTAGCAAAACAAAATCGCAAAAAAAACCTCTTTGTTCTTCAAAAAGTTCGTGGAAAATGGTTATCATTAAAAAAACTATGCATAGATCTTATCATTTTTTGCACCAAAATAAACAGCTTTTATTTCAATTTTGATGAACTTTTATAAATATTGCACCCAAGAGTGTAGGATTCATGCCAAAGGGGGAAACTTGAAAAAGCCAGAGAACCTGACAGTTCAGGGGCTGGAGCTTGTTTTTCTGAGGCCATTCTAGGAAGTTTAACTTGCAACGTTGTATCCTGAAGGGGCCAAACCCTCACTAGAAGGAATTGTGAAACCTACAAGAAGCAGCTTGGGTCATTTTTCAAGTTGGTCTATATAAATATTGCAAGCAGGAAGGGCCCTCTTGTACACCCTGGGCACCCCTACCTCTATTTCTCAGGCAGACAATTTCTTTCAGGGAACTGTGCCTTCCTCTGTCTCCTTTACTGTCACGGGGAAATAAAGCTTTCCCAGGAACAACTCCCACTGAGGCTGATTATTGTGATCATCTGCTACCCACCCAAACAGACTCTGTGTGTCTGTTCACCGTATCTGGTGTGTATGTGTCCACTCACATCCATACATATCAGTCTTTACATAGCTTAGCCAACAGTGACCCCAGGACTCCTTTAGAATTAAGTCCAGCAAAAGGTCATATTCAGAAAGGGGTGTTTTAGTAGTGGCATTGTTTGGGACGGCCAGTGCCTGGTGGTGATAAAACTAGATTCTCGTCCCTATTAAACTAATATTAAGTAACAGGGTGGACTTTGCAGTAGAAGAGTAACCTGGCCAGGTGATCTCTTCTCAACTTTTTCAGCAATCAGGCCTCCCTGCCATACAGGAAGCCCATTCGTGTGCCTGGGTGGAGCCTGGGTGGAGCTGACACCATCCTGTTGCCTTACCCTCCTTTGCCTTCTCAAGGGCCTGGTCCATCAGAGCAGCCACTCCTCCAAAGTCATTTAACCAAAACAAGGCCAAGCCAGCTCCTCGTCAGATATGGAATGTGCACAACCTTAGTTTCATCTGCAGCCTTAATCTCCCCCACACTATGTAACGCCATTCTTTTCACAGGTTTCCAATGTTAAAACAAGAACTTTGTAGGGGAAGGCATTATTCTGCCTAGAACAGGGGCTTATACCACTGAACCAAAGGTAAAGAAAGTTACTGTACCTGTAGGGTAACTATCCTGATTCTCAAGGTGAAATTCGTTTGCTACCACCTAAAAGGGGAGGGGAGTGTATGCCTGGAAACCTGGAGATTCCATGGAGGGATTCAAAGTTAATGGAGGTTTGTCTACCTGATCTCTGGGAACTGTCTGTCTCAGCTCCCCAGTGCTGATCTGTCTCGTTTCCTCTGGGCCTCTCACTCCTGGAGACAGCTATGGCTGTCATCTGTCTTTCCAGGTGCATTACCTGACCCAGATGTTGATAAATCACACTAATTGCTACAGTTTGCAAACAGGAGGGATAAGCTGGTGCCTGACCTCCCCACCAGTGTAGTTCAGGGCCTCAAGGACAACCATGCAAGGAACAGATCAGACTCCAGATACTGGATGTGGCTGAGCGAGAGTTCTCTATTCCAACACTAGATCACATGACAGAGGTGCAGCAGGGGCTTCACTACCCTATGATGCTGCAAGGGAAGTGTTCAACCGCTGCACAACCTGTTTAAAGGATCCTGCCCACACTCCAGTTCCAACATGGTCATCATACTGATGGGAAATGCCAGTGACTTCAAATCTACAAAAGTGAAAAAAGGAAGTGAAACTTTCGTGTGTGGACCTGGAAATTTCCACAAGACTGCTTCCAATACAAAAGGAGGCATGGGTTAATACACCAAAAAAGACAGGAACAAATCCAAGAGAGTCGTTGACATTAAAAACCAGCCAAATAGCATTCAAATTGGCTCTCAATAGCATGCTGCTACTAACGTACCCACGCAGAGAGGATGGCAGCCCTGGGAGGTGGCTATGGAGTGTGTGTCCCTGTCCAGCTGCCCATCAGAGACTATGCTCTTGTTCTTTTACCTCTCTCTTCCTGTTCATGAAACAAGACATGAAACTACTGGCAATGATGTGTCACTGAAGACTTCGACCCTTCAAATTCTTGCATAAACTTGAATACATGGCTAATGTTTCCTTAAAAGACAGGTTTTGGAGATTGCATTCATATCTATTTGTATATGATTTCTAGGTCAGTTGATGTAATTAGTCTTTCTTTTTTATAGAAAGCTTTTATTTAATAAATATAAATTTATTTTTTAAATTTTTTATTTTTGACAGGCAGAGTGGACAGTGAGAGAGAGAGAGATAAAAAGGTCTTCCTTTACCGTTGGTTCACCCTACAATGGTCGCTGCAGCTGGCATGCTGTGGCAGGCGCATGGCGCTGATCCGATGGCAGGAGCCAGGTACTTATCCTGGTCTCCCATCGGGTGCAGGGCCCAAGCACCTGGGCTGTCCTCCACTGCACTCCCGGGCCACAGCAGAGAGCTGGCCTGGAAGAGGAGCAACTGGGACAGAAGCCGGCGCCCCAACCAGGACTAGAACCCAGTGTGCCGGCGCCGCAAGGCGGAGGATTAGCCTATTGAGCCAAGGCGCCGGCTAATACATATAAATTTCATAAGTACAACTCTTGGATTATAACAGTTCTTCCCCCCCATATCCGCCCTCCCACCCCCAAACTGTCCTACCTCCTACTCCCTCTGTAATCCCATTCTTCATTAAGATTCATTTTTAATTAGTTTTTCTTAAATTTGTCTTGTGCCCTTAACTACCAACTCACTTGCCTTAAACCATGAAAAGTCATTGTGAAGTATTTTATTGTATTACTAATTTGTAAGGATTTATTTGTTATTTGTTTGTTTAAAAGGTGGAGAGAGAAAAATCTTCCATCTGCTGGTTCACTCCCTGAATGGCTGGAAGCCTGGAACTCCATCCTGGTCTCCCATGGGAATGGGAAAGGCCCAAGTACTTGGACCATTTTCTGCTGCCTTCCTAGGCCCTTTGGCAGGAACTGCATCAGATGTGGAGCAGCTGGGACTCCAGTTAGCACCCCAGCATAGGATGGATGCCAGCATTGCAAACTGCATCTTAACCCACTGCATAACAACACCTGTCCCTCTGAAGCATTTTAAAACACTTTCTGTAATCAGATTTCCCAGCCTCTATGGATATCTAATAGTTAATACTACAGAACTGTTTTCAAAAAGTGGGTCAGTTTTCAAGGCTATATGGAAAAATAGAAGGACTCAATTCTGTGTTAATTATTCACAGTGCCTATATATGGTTTAATAACCTGTTGGTGTGTGATTTGGTGAGCTTGAATTCTTTAAAGTATTTGCATAATTCTACTCTATTTAGAGTTCAAAGATACAAAAGATTCTGAGGAATTACTTGGACACTTTTTCTTTTAAAAAAGATTTATTTATTTATTTGAAAGGCAGTGTTACTGAGAGGCAGAGGCAGAGAGAGAGGGGGGTCTTCCATCTGCTGGTTCACTCCCCAAATAACTGCAATGGCCAGAGCTGGGCCAATCTGAAGCCAGGAGCCAGGAGCTTCTTTCTGGTGTCCTACGTGGGTACAAGGGCCCAAGGACTGCTTTCCCAAGCCATGGAAGTGAGCTGGATTGGAAGTGGAGCAGCTGGGACTCGAACTGGTGCCCATATGGGATACCGGCACTGCAGGCAACAGCTTTACCAGCTATGCCACAGGGCTGGTTCCTAGACATTTCTTGACTTTCTTCACAAACACATTCATCTTCTTGCACATGGTCCAAGGGTAATATGCATAATGTATATTAGTAAAAGCTATTGGTTCTCAATTTCTTCTGGAAAGGATTTGTTTGTTCTAATGAATACTGTTGGTTAAAACACAGCAAATGAGTGAAGCAGGCAGAGCTAGAAACCTCCACATCTGAGTGACTCCTAGAAGGAGTACGTGCAGTCAGAGGGTACATCACCAGACATCTAGATGTCCCTTATGTACAGCATCAATTTTTCCTTTTATTCACAAGATTTCTAAATGTATATTTAGTGCATGAAAGGTTTTCAAGTTTGATGTACAGTAACTGTGTAAAATATTTCTTTCGGTGTCAGTTTATAAGTTAAAAAAAATGGTAAACATCTTGTCTATTTTGAAGGGACTATGACAATAAATCAACCAGATGGAAAAACCTGGTAAGAAGTAGAAATGCTTTGGCAGTTTATTCAATATGAGGGTTAACCCTTTCTCTCTCCCTTGATCTATAATGAAATTATTACAGTAGTGCAAAAGGAAATTCTAGGTATGAAGAAGAAAGATAATAGAAAACAATGAGGGGCCAGTGCTGTGGCATAGCAGGTAAAACCACACCTGCAGTGCCAGCATCCCATATGGGTGATGGTTCGAGTCCCGGCTGCTCCACTTCCAATCCAGTTCCTTGTTATGGCCTGGGAAAGCAGTGGAAGATGACCTGAGTCCTTGGGTCCCTGTACCTGTGTGAGAGACCAGGAAGCTCATGGCTCCTGGCTTCTCACAGCTCCTGCTGTTGTGGTCATTTGGGGAGTGAACCAGTGGATGGAAGGCTTTCCTCTCTCTCTCTCTCTCTCTCTCTCTCTCTCTCATTCTCTCTCTCTCTCTCTCTCTCTCTTTCTCTCTTTCTCTCTTTCTCTCTCACTCTCTCTCTGCCTCGGCCTCTCTGTAACTCTACCTTTCAAATAAATAAATAAATATTTTTTAAGACCTAAATGTAAGATCTCTGCGAGTGAGATCCCAGTGGAAAGAACAGGGCCATCAAAGAAGGAGGTACCTTTCTCTGAAGGGAGGAGAGAATTTCCACTTTGACTATGACCTTGTCTAAATAAGATCGGAGTTGGCGAACTCAAAAGGCTTCCATAGCCTTGGCAACTCATGACAAGAGCCTAGGGTGATTACTGACACCATAAACAAGAGTGTCAATTTGTTAAGTCAACAATAGGAGTCACTGTGCACTTATTCCCCATGTAGGATCTTTGTCCTTAATGTGTTGTACAATGTGAATTAATGTTTTAACTAGTACTCACACAGTACTTTACACTTTGTGTTTCTGTGTGGGTGCAAACTGTTGAAATCTTTACTTAATATATACTAAATTGATCTTATGTATAAAAGATAATTGAAAATGAATCTCGATGTGAATGGTATGGGAGAGGGAGCGGGAGATGGGAGGGTTGCAGGTGGGAGGGAAGTTATGGGGGCGGAAAAAGCCATTGGGGCCAGTGCCGCGGCTCACTAGGCTAATCCTCCGCCTTGCAGCGCCGGCACACCAGGTTCTAGTCGCAGTCGGGGCGCCAGATTCTGTCCCAGTTGCCCCTCTCTGCTGTGGCCAGGGAGTGCAGTGGAGGATGGCCCAAGTGCTTGGGCCCTGCACCCCATGGGAGATCAGGAGAAGCACCTGGCTCCTGCCATCGGATCAGAGCAGTGCGCCGGCCGCAGCGCGCCGGCCGCAGCGCGCTGGCCGCAGCGGCCATTGGGGGGTGAACCAATGGCAAAGGAAGACCTTTCTCTCTGTCTCTCTCTCTCAGTGTCCACTCTGCCTGTCCAAAAAAAAAAAAAAAAGCCATTGGAATCCATAAGCTGTACTTTGGAAATTTATATTTATTAAATAAAAGTTTAAAAAAATAATTTTTTTAAAAGAAGAAAAATAATGAGATCCCAATACAGGAAGGACTGCTAACAGCCCAGAACCTTCAGGGATGAAGGTTGGAGTAACTGCAGGCAGAACAGCACCAGTGACTACAATGTTTACTGATAGCAAAAGCAAATGTGTCAGTAGAGAAGGAAGGCAAAATTGTCAGCTGGGAAAAGAGGAAGGCAGGAGTTAGGAGTATTTCCACCTTTCTTCATTGCAAGCACATTTGTTACAAATTGGCCAGTTCTTTCTCTTTCTCCTGACCCATCCCCTGCCATCTAAATGTCAATATTCAAACTACAGGACAGCAGAGGGGGAGTGTGGCTGAGCTGCAAGAGGAATAAATCTCCCTTGAAAGTCAGACAGGCTTTTAAAGCGTTTAAAAATTATGTTCATGTATTTATTTATGTGAGAGGCAGGGAGACAGGTAGAGAACTCCCATCTGCTGGTTCACTGCCCAAATGCCCTGAATGGCCTGGGTCTGGGGCCAAAGCCGGGAACCAGGAGCCCAGTCCAGGTCTCCCATGTAGGTGATGGGAATCTGACTACCACAGTCATCACTGCTGCCCTCAGGATCTGCACTCTCCAGAAGCTGGAGTCAGGATCTAGAGCTGGGGGTTGAGCTCCAGTACTCCTTGGTGGGTCTCAGGTGTTATAACCATCAGGCTACATGCCCATCCCAGGCAGGCCTTTGTGTACCCTCTTTTAGAGAGGTTAGTGTGTTCTTGGTTGCATCATTTTAAAGAGAAGTATGATGTCATGATCATCTTCCTTTAGCAGCTAATGTCGTAGGCGAGGGTTATGTTAAATGCCAAGCTGATACTCTGCTCCTGCTAAGGCTGAAAACTACATTTCCCAGGATCTGTTTCTCTGTGTGGCTCTGGGTTTGCATAGCCAATTAGAACACCACCTATGAGATTTGGTGGGCAAAGGTAAAGCTTAGGCCACCAAAATCTGGGAGCAGGTGGGGTCTGACTTGGTGACAGATGAGGGCTCAGGGGCCTGGCAGATGCCCACTCTGCGGCCAGCTCATGCCCCTCTCAGCCCCACAGGTCATGAGTATCCGTGGTGCAGCCCTCAGATGAGCAGCTTCTAGAGAGCTCCCTGGAGCTGCCCCCAAGGTGCAGCCCCACAGCTCTCAGACTTCCTGCGGTTCCTCCACAGCCAGGGCCAGGGCCAGGGGGCGGGGTCATAGCAGGTGACTGCTCCTTGTTCCTTTCCAAATCTTCATGCCCCATGTCCACCCAGACCCCAGCTCACACACTCATGTCAACTCCACTTCTTTGTTAATTTCCTCATTTCCATTTTGTAGTGTTGGTATCCTCAACCAAACCCTGAGTGGCTGGGACCATGGGTGCTCCCCCAGCAATAGCCACCTGTAGCCAAGGGGCTGGTGGGCCACTGACAGCAGCCAGGCACCTTCTCAGGGGTAACGAATGGGACTGCTGGGCCAGGGGTTCCTCTCTTGTAACCCCTGGCATCTACACGGAACTCGTGACTCAATCTTGCCCATGAAATGTGAGAGGAAGTGACAGGTGTCACCAACAGACAGAGACAGATGAAATCATACCTTTGCCATCCCCTCGGCTGCTTTTTCCAGCTGGGCCCAGGAGACTTCCATATTCAGGGATGCACCCCCAAGTGCAAGGGCCACCAGCCACACGTGGTTATGGGGCACTTGAAATGTGGCTAGTGCAAGCTGAGATGCACTGCACTGTGCAAAAGCACACAGATGTTGAGGATTTAGGACCAAAAAAAAGTAAACTGCTTCATGAATAATTTTATATTGATTATCATTGAAATGATAGCAGTTTGGATATACTGCTAAAATAGAATCTATTATTAAAATCCACATGTGGTGCACACTCTTTCTCTAGGCCACGCTGCTCTAGGGGATGGCAGAGTCAGGGGATAGTGGGAGCCCCGTCTGCTGTATCAGCACAAGAATGCAAGGCACGTGCCAACCTGAATGAACTTCTGTTTTGCTGGTCCTCTCACATATGGGGGCTTATTTGCTACATCAGTGAGCCTCAGCCTAGCTAATATAGCAGGTTACTTGCCACAGTAAAACAGAATAGAACAAAAGAAAACAAACCAAAATCTATGCCTGAAAATGGCAACTACATCCAGAGGCAAGCAGAGCTAAGGGACAAGAAAATCATCGGAGGCCTGACCACACTGGAGCCCCTGGATCCAGCCAGCTGTAGTCCAATGATTGCTTCTGGCTTGGGTTAGTCTGCATTGTGCTTCTGTCATTAGCAAAGAGGATGTCCTGATGAATAAAGCCTGGTTTCACCTGCCCATCTTCTGGATCAGCAGCCCAGCCAGCCACAGCTCTCATAGCCACGCAGCTCTGCCTCCTGTGTTTCACTCCGCTGCCCAGTGGTGCCCCTTTAGCTTTCCCATCCCCTTCACCCTTGCACACAGCGTGTCCTCCCTGCACATACAAGGCTGCTGGTCCCTGGCCTGCTCCCCTGCCCTGGGGCACAGCCCTCATGCCCACTACACTCCTCAGGACCCACAAGGCCCAAGTACTCCCTACCTAGTGCACCTGCTTGTTCTTTGGGCCCCTAACACACCTGTTCTGACTCCCAAAACTTTGCATTCTTTCCTTGTACTCCTACAGTTCTAATACATCTCTGACCATGCTGTATCATATCCCGTATCAAGTTCATTAGGAATGTTATTTTAATTATCTGTTTTTTCTCTAATAAACTGTTCCATTAAAGGAAGGCAGATGCTATGTTATTCTATTCTTCATAGTATCCCTGGCACCTGGCACCACTGTTAGTGGCATATAGTACTTCAGTAATCATTTGCTAAATAAATAGATTCATGGATAATAAAATAAAGTTATTTTACTAGAATATGCTAGTTCCTAGAAAATCTTATGTCTTCAAAAATCATATTATAAAAACATGTTTAGATTATCTATAACTAGGTAATTTTTGCTGCAGCAATTTTAACAATAAAGCTCTTTTTAAAAGTTACTGACATAACAATCATACCTAAAATAACTTAGCAAATGCAGCCTTAAAGTATAACTAATTTTTTCCTCCAATAACAGATTTTCCCTTTTTCATGAAAACTATCATTTCAAAAGTGCTTCTAGCATATTTTTATATACTATCATCTATTGGTAGGTTAAATAGAGCACAGAAATGGTCAAAGCCACAATTTTGTTAATTTTTTGGTGGTCTGATGCCATTGAGTGTCATTTCCAATCTCACGTAGTCCAAATCAATCTTGAGTGCTTCAGTGCTTAATTAATTGATATTTTACATTCAGTTCACAGTGTGAAAATCTAGCTTTCATCAAAATGCCTGTGGATTACCATAGCAACAGTGTGGCCTCAGTATAATTGTCTTTTTCACAGTCCATTTTTAGTGAAGCAAAAAAACAGCCCACACTGTGTCCCATCCTTATCTTCTCCTTTACTTGTGCTTCCCTTGTTAATACTTTTTTTTTTTTTTACCTTGAAAGACAGAGCTCTGCTGGTCTATTCCTCAAATGTTTCCAACTGTGAGGGCCAAGCCAGGGCTGGAGCCAGGAGCTAGGAACTCAATCCACATCCCCACATAGGGCAGGAGCCACCTGAACCAACCACCTGAACCATCATCCACTGCCTCCAAGGGTCTGCATTATCTGCACTAGCTGGAATCAGGAGTCAGAGCTGAGAGTCAAACTCAGGACTCTAACGTGGGATGTGAGCATATTAACCAGCAGGTGAAATTCCCATCTCTGAATATTTTTCTGAAGGTATTGCCTTATTTCTAGCAGTAGTCTGATATTATCATGCACATTTTACTTGAGAGTGATCCAATCACAAAAGGATATTGAAACAGGAAACAGGTAGTCATTGATGGAGATGTTCTCCCATTGCAAACAAGCCACCATCAGCAGAGATAACTGGGGATAGCTCTAAGTAGACACTGTAAATCTCAAAGACAAGGATCCCAAGGACAAGGAAGAGTCCCAAATCCATTTCATGGAGGTACAGCTTCCGAGAGTAGGAAAGGAGATTACAGCCTAATCGGTTCCATTTTAATTTTGTCCTTGAGTGTTTACAAACAATATTGCCAATATATAGCCCAGGAGAATGCTCCCAGACGTGAAAAGCGCTTTTGTTTGTACTAAATATTTACTTTATGGTACATTTTGAATATTTATCTTAACATCGATTAAGATGTTGCCTTTTTTGGCTGGCGCCGCGGCTCACTAGGCTAATCCTCCGCCTGCGGTGCTGGCACACAGGGTTCTAGTCCCAGTCAGGGCGCCGGATTCTGTCCCAGTTGCCCCTCTTCCAGGCCAGCTCTCTGCTGTGGCCAGGAAGTGCAGTGGAGGATGGCCCAAGTGCTTGGACCCTGCACCTGCATGGGAGACCAGGAGAAGCGCCTGGCTCCTGGCTTCGCATCAGCCGCGGCGGCCATTGGAGGGTGAACCAATGGCAAAAGGAAGACCTTTCTCTCTGTCTCTCTCTCTCTCACTGTCCACTCTGCCTGTCAAAAAAAAAAAAAAAAAAAAAAAAAGATGTTGCCTTTTTTAAATACAATAACAATCTGTGTATTTTGGAGATCACTTTGCCAACTTGATGTATCTATCCAGAAATGTATTTTTAAAACATACCATTAATTCTTGGAAGTCCCAGTGAGGACAAGACTGGCTATGAGACTGCAGATCCAGTCTTGCTCAGAATCCTTCTCTCCACCTCCCAGGGTCCAGAACTGGCATCACCCAGCCTCACCTAGAAATGCAGTTTGTCACCAATTCTGAATTCTGTTGTAAAAGATTGCATTGTCCACCCCAATTCTTCACCCATCTCTAAATTCATAACCTATGCCATATGTCCCTGCTGTTCTTCCCATGAAGGCTACATACCCAGCTCCTTGACCTTGGTGCCAGCCTTCTACTTGGTCATATTAATTCCGTGACAGTGCCCTGTTGGCAGGTCTTTCCTAAAATGTCTGCCCCTTTTACCTCTTCTATTGCTAAGTGTGAGAACATGCTAGGAACAGCCCATCTTTTCCCGAAGGAGAATGAGAGACCTGTGGAATACAGTCATCCCTTCCCAGCAGAGCCCACCAGATCAGCTTATCTCTACCGAGCTCTCAGGCACAAGAACAAGGCCTGCTGAGATGAACCGAGCAGTCAGACTTCCAGCCAACCCATGGGTCCATGAGAATAAACTATGATTGCTTTTAGTCACTGAGTTTGTGGAGGTTTGGCAGATTTTTGTGACAGTGGCTAATTGTTATACATACTAAGGACCTTGCAGCAGCAAATAAGGTCAAAATTCTGGCTGGTTCTGCTCTGCCCCATACATTGGTTCTGGTAAAAGAGTCTATGTATGGAGCTGGCATTATCACAATGCAGCAGATTCAGCTTATATGAGCACTGGTTCAAAGCCCAGCTGCTCAACTTCCCATCCGACTCCTTGATAATGTGCCTGGGAAAGCAGTGGAAGATGGTCCAAGTGTTATGGGATGGTTAGAGCCTAAATTAAATTCCCAGACTCTTGTCTTTTGCCTAGAGAAGAATTCTAAGTACAGATCAAACCCAGCATGCAGTGTGATAAATTTTAGTTACAAAGTGAGAAAAATACATAGACTCATTAGGGCTTTATTTCTGGAAAGTAGGCCAAAGAAAGGGAATTATTATACCCTACTCTGCTCATCCTGAGTCCATAAGGAGGAGAGAGAGAGATTCCACTCTTCTAGCATTTTTGAGCTTTAGAAAAACAAGAAAAAATGATCTACATGAAGGATCTCTGTGAATGAGATCAAAAAAAGAGATACCTTTCTCTGAAGGGAGGAGAGAATTTCCGCTTTGCTTATGGTCCTGTCTAAATACTGACAGAGTTTGTGGACTCAGAAGGCTTCCATAGCCTTAGCAGCTCATGCCAAGAGCCTTGGGTGATCACTGACATTATAATAAGAGTGTCAATTGTTAAATCAACAACAGGAGTCACTGTGCACTTGCTCCCCATGTAGGACCTCTGTCCTTAATTTGTACTACTAGAATTAACAGTCAAACTTGTCTTCAAATAGTACTTTATACTTTGTGTGTCTGTGTGGGTGCAAACTGTTGAAATCTTTACTTACTATAGAGTTGATCTTCCGTATATAAAGATAATTAAAAATGAGTCTTAATGAAGAATGAGATGAGAGAGGGAGTAGGAGGTGGAACAGGAATGGGGGTAGGAAGTCAGGTATGGGCGGAAGAACTGCTGTATTTCTAAAGTTGTACCTATGAAATTTATATTTATTATTAAAAGCTTGGTTTAAAAAAAAAGAAAAACGGAAGTGTTTATGTGGCACCACCCCCACGTCCCAGGTAAGAGGAGGCACTTCCTGGGAAGGGATTCCCCGATTGACAGGGAGGTGACCATGGCAACACAGAGTGAAGGAGGTGCAGTTTCCAACTCATGAACTTAAAATTATCTGTTTAAGCTTTCCCACACTACAAGTACTTGGGCCCCTGCCACCTACATGGGACACCCAGATGGAGTTCCAGGCTCCTGGCTTTAGGTTGGCCCAAGCCCAGTCATTATGGCCATCTGGGACATGAACCAGTTTATGGAGGATTTCTTTTTATCTCTCTCCCCACTTCTTCTTGAAACGCTTCCATTTGAAAAAATAGATAAATATTTTTTAAAAACAGAAAGGCCTTCTCTCTATGTCCTGTCTAAGCACCTACCTTCAGGACTAAATTTTATAACTGAGGTCCTGATTCTCAGTATCCCTGGAGAGCAGCAAGGAAACTGAACCAGTGTCTCTGACAGGGACCAGCACTGTCCTCCATCCGTAACACTAGCCTGATTACATGGTCTCCACATATCACTGCAACTAGAACTCTACATGAAATCTTGGGCCAATTTCCCAATTTGTCTGAGTCTTGGTTTTCTCATCTGTAAAATGGGATAATAATAGCAGTTCCCTTATCTTGGAATTTTGAGGATTTAATGAAAATGCATGTGCAGCATGAGACACATGTTGAGTTCTTAATATATATCTGTATCTACAGATGTAGATATAGATCGAGTTAGAGATATCAGCCATTGTTCAGAAAGCATTGCCACAGCAGGACTGAGCTGCTATCCTTAGACAAGTCTGTTTGCAAGCTTGATCTCAGGTAGTGTCTGAGAACTGAGGGAACTTGGCACTTGACCCATTATCTAAGAAGTAGACTTGGTCCACTCTACCTATGTTGTTTGTGCAAATAGGCCATTCTGAACACCTGCTTTCCTTGGGAGTCTAGAATTTTGTCATGTATAGGATACCTGCATGAGCAGCTCTGAGGTAGGCAGAATCATGGCTCCCCCAAATGTCTGTTCTAATTCCTAGGACCTAGGAGCTGATAATGTTACATGGCAAAGAGGAACTGCAGCTACAGGTGGAATTCAGGTTGCTTAACAGCTGACCTTAAAATAGAGGATGCATCCTGGATTATTCAGGTGTTCCCAACAGTAGCACAAACATCAAAGGAAGATGTGGCTAAGAAAGAAAGACACAGATAGATGACCCAATGCCAGCTCTGAAGATGGAGGAAGGGACCATGAGCCGAGGAAGGCATGGGACCTCTGGAAACAGATTCTCCTCTAGAGCTCCAGAAGAAACTCCAACACCTGCCAACACCTTGTTCTCGGCCTACTGAGACTTGCATCAGATTGCTAAGATACTAAATCTGTGATCTTTTTTTTTTTTTTTTTTTTTTGACAGGCAGAGTGGACAGTGAGAGAGAGAGACAGAGAGAAAGGTCTTCCTTTGCCATTGGTTCACCCTCCAATGGCCGCCACGGCCAGCGCGCTGCGGCCCGCGTACCGCGCTGATCTGATGGCAGGAGCCAGGTACTTCTCCTGGTCTCCCATGGGATGCAGGGCCCAAGCACTTGGGCCATCTTCCACTGCACTCCCTGGCCACAGCAGAGAGCTGGCCTGGAAGAGGGGCAACCGGGACAGAATCCAGCGCCCCAACCGGGACTAGAACCCGGTGTGCCAGCGCCGCAAGGCGGAGGATTAGCCTACTGAGCCGCAGCGCCAGTAAAATCTGTGATCTTTAAACCACTCCTGGTGGTGATTTACTACAGCAGCAGACAACTTTCATGAGCTGCTGATACAGACTTTGGGCACTGAGTCTCCAGCAGACGCCCCTGCTTAGGAACATCTAACACATGTGTTATTGCATTTTTGTTTCTGGAGAAAGGAGCATGCTCAGTTGCCCCTCCCCACAGGAATGAAAGAGCACAGGTAGCCTGCACTTGGATTGCTTCAAGCCCTGCCTGTAATTCACCTAACAAACTGGCTGAGCCTGCTTCCTATGGGTGCTGACACATCCTAACCATGAGAACAACCGTGAGCTTAGTCCCACAAGCCTTCTGGTGAACCTCCAAACACATGAGTAGCCTTGGGTGTCTTAGCATAGCCATTCAACTATTAGTGTTTTTACTACCTCTATTTGTTAGTAAAAGACTCCCATACTAACCCTTTGGTGAGGTCATCTATTTCTTTAAGAAAAATGTTTCAGGACCCTATTATGTGATGAGGAGCTTCCTAGCCCTCTGAGCCTAAGATAATAAGTTTAATGCTCATTCCACATGCAATATTGTAATGTACCATCCCGCTAGTCCTTTCAGGGTTCACCTGTTCCAGGCAGCTACACTGATTTCACTTTAATTCTTCCAGATACTTCAAATACTTCTCTAATTTACTAACACTACCACACACACACACACACACACACACACAAACGCTAACTGGATATTCCCAATGGCTGTTTATATATCCTAAGCTGAAGAATTAATTAAAATATTTACTACTAATATGGAAGTGCATTAATCAATCTAGTATTCATATACTCATTAATAAACAGGCAAAGCACTTTTTAATGTTTTTCACATACTCCAATCATAAGATCATTCAAACCAGCAGTGATCATATTGATACAAGCTCATAAATCTTTATGTTAAATCCTTGGGGTCAAATGTGTTCTCAAATTTAGTATTTTCAGATTTTAGAAATGTACATTTATTCTATACCATGTGATAGTCCCAGCAGGGCCTGGCACCCCAGAACCAAACACATTGCTATTTCTACAGCCACACTCATGGACAGCCCCACTGGGTAAGAATTCACAGACCAAACACGCAGCCTGCAATGGTTCAGTTCAGGTGCATCACTAAGGGACACGCTTCCATCTTTGAGGTACTCAGTGGCTTCTACTTGTTGATAAGAGTGCAATGCTAATGGCTAATGCTGCAGCACAGGCTGACGCTGAGCGTACCTATGTGGCTTATCCCCGTAACACCCCAGGCAGGCAAGGGTACACGCTGACAGCCGCAGCTCCTGGGCTCACAGGCAGGCCCTTGTCTGCCCACCAGCCTCCGCCTGCCACACTCACTGTGCTTCTCTGAGTGAAACAAGAGGGTTTGAGGTGAAATGCTGTGACCCAGCGTCCTCACTCCCCCTTCTCTACACCACACACAAAAGCCCATAGACAGCACAGCTGTGTGGATCACAAAGCTCAGGCACACGTAATGAACAGGACCATCTGCAAAGCATAATGGCACCGAAGCCCCCGTGTCATCATCAGGAAGCCCCCGGAACATCTGTGAAGTCCATGTGATAAATGTGTGCATCTTAACTTGATTCTGAGAAAAGCAAACTCACTTAAATAAAAAGAGGCTTAATCACTTAAATAAAAAGTGGACAACTCCCAATGTTTATGTGATGTCTTCCAATATGAATTTCAGAGAAGAAATAATTTTAGGGAAATGTTTATTTTTTGAGTTCCCATTCTTTAAGTCATGTACTGTAAAGCAATGTTAAATTTTAGTCTTTATCCCCAGAGTCCCTGCCTATCATGTAGAATGTTTAAAAATGAGGCCTCAGGGGGTTCTGGGCCTCACAGGACTAATAAATGTTGGAATTAGGAATGTATTCTTGGTCCTCAGGTCCATTTATCATTGACAAATAAGTCTACCTTTTCATTGGCTTTTTTAAAGATTTATTAATTTATTTATTTAAAAGGCAGTTACATAGAGAGGCAGAGGCAGAGAGAGAGAGGTCTTCCATCTGCTGGTTCACTCCCTAAATGGTCTCAATGGCCAGAGCTGCACCAATCAAAAGCCAGAGCCAGGAGCTTCTTCCAGGTCTCCCACATGGGTTCAGGGGCCCAAGGACTTGGGCCATCTTCTACTGTCTTCCCAGGCCATAACAGACAGCTGGATCGGAAGTGGAGCAGCCAGGACGCAAACCAGCGCCCTATGAGATGCTGGCACTGAAGGCGGTGGCTTTACCAGCTGTGCCACAGCACCAGCTCCCTTTTCAATGGATTTTGCAACCAGCACCAAAATCAGAGAAGCTGATTTTGATATGATATGAAAGGATGGCAGGAAGACTGGAACAAACATTAAAACCATGTTAGCATTGCCTAATAACACCTTGAGAAATTATTTCACCTTGATATTTTCAGAACAGGTACATTCAATTTTAGCATTTTGCAACTGGCTTTCAGAAGAAAAATATATCAATTAGCCAGGTCTGACCTTTCAGGGGAGAAAATAGCAACTCCTTTTGAGAAAAATGGGAGTTGGAAACCTGGATTGCCAAGCAGGCTTTTCTCTGTGAACAGAAGAGACCTGTTATGCCTTGCCCACTCTGGGCTGAGCACAGTCTGTGGGGGAGATTATGAAAGCATTCCAACCAAGCAGGAGCCAGAACACAAATGCTTCTTGTGTAGTCCCCATCCTTGTCCTCAGTTGTAATGATTTGTGAATATAGAAACAAAGACTATGTTACATATTCCAATACAAAAGCACAAAGAACAAAGAGCACACTATTCCCTCGCAGATAAAAAAGTACAGTCTTAGAAAACATATATCCTCCCAGGAAAATAACTATTTGCAGTTGCTTACAAACATATAAATGATTGGCAATGTCAATAAGAGATGATAAGACTATACAATTGTATTTTTAAATAAGATTGTGACATTGTGAAAATAAATTGGGATACACAACCATCACAATTCAAAAATTAAAATTAAATTTCAAACAGCAAGAAATAGAATTAACATGGAAGAAACCAAGATGGTCAGTTCAGGACAAAGGAAAAAAATGTAAGGTGAAATAAATTAGAAAAAGAAGTATGAAAGTTAGGAAAAAGTACAGAGATCTGACCACAGATAAACAGTTTTCCTAACACTGGGAAGAAAAAATATATGGCAGGGATGAAAAACAAAAACAAAATTCAGTAAAGTGGGAATGGAGGGGAATTTCCTTAAATAAACATCACCTACCAAAAATCTGTAGCTAAAATCATATGTAACAAAGAGAAACTTAAAACTTTCCCACCAAGAATGTGAGTAAGTCAGAAAAAGTTGGCAGGCACCGCGGCTCAACAGGCTAATCCTCTGCCTGCGGCATCAGCACACCGGGTTCTAGTCCTGGTCAGGGTGCTGGCTTCTGTCCCAGTTGCTCCTCTTCCAGTCCAGCTCTCTGCTGTGGCCCGGGAGGGCAGTGGAGGATGGCCCAGGTCCTTGGGCCCTCCACCCGCATGGAGACCAGGAGAAGCACCTGGCTTCTGGTTTTGGATCAGCGCGGTGCGCCGGCCGCAGCGGCCACTGGGGGGTGAACCAACGGCAAAGGAAGACCTTTCTCTCTGTCTCTCTCTCTCTCTCACTGTCCACTCTGCCTGTCAAAAAAAAAAAAGAAAAAAAAAGAAAAAAAAAAAGAAAGAAAAAGTTTTGCCCTTCCTAGAATGTTGTAGAGTTGGAGTCACACAGTATTTAGCTTCTATATATTGGCTTCTTCCATTTAATGATATACAATTGAGGTTCCTCCCTGTCTTTCCATGCTTAATAATTCATCCCTTTAAAAAAAAAAAGACTTATTTTATTTATTTGAAAGACAGTTACAGAGAGAGGTAGAGACAGACAGAGATCTTCCATCTGCTGGTTCACTCCCTAAGTGGCCTCAACGGCCAGAGCTGCACAGATCCAAAACCAGGAGCCGGGAGCTTCTTCCCAGTCTCCCATGCACTGCAGGGACACAAGGACTTGGGCCATCTTCTACTGCTTTCCCAGGCCATAGCAGAGTTGGATTGGAAGTGGAGCAGCCAGGACTTGAACCAGTGCCCATATGGGATGCAGTGCAGCAGGCTGGGGCTTTAATCCATTGCACCACAGCGCCGGCCCCAACAGTTCATTTCTTTTTAACACTGAAGAATATTCCAGGGCAGGGGCAGCGTTGTGGTGCAGCAGATTGAGCCAGTGCTTGTGAGGCTAACATCCCACACAGAGTGCCAGTTTGAGTCCCGGCTGCTCTGCTTCTGATCTAGCTTCCTGCTAATGCACCTGGGAAGGCAGCAGACAATGGCTCAAGTGTTTGGGTCCCTGCCACTTAAGTGGGAGACCAGGGTGGAGCTCCTGGATTCTGGCTTCAGCCCAGTCCAGCCCAGTCCTGGCCATTGCTCCCATTTGGGGAATGAACCAGCAGGTAGTGAACTTGCCCATCACTTTGGCTTTCACATAAATAAATCAATAATTTTTTCCATAAAACAAAATATTCCATGGTCATCAAACTTCCTAAACTGAAACGCAAAGAAGAAAAAAGAATAAAAAAAAAGAATAAAATATCCAAGACCTACAGTGTAATCTGAAAAGATATAACAGACATGCAATTGAAATACTAGGAAGAAAACTAAAAAGAGCAACAAAAATATTTGAATGGCCAAGAACTTTCTTTTTTTATTAAAGATTTATTTTATTTATTTAAAGACAGTTACAGAGAGAGGGAGAGGATGAGAAAGAGGGATAGGGAGAGAGAGAGAGAGGTCTTCCATCTGCTGGTTCATTCCCCAGATGGTCGCAATGACCAGAGCTGGGCTAATCCAAAGCCAGGAGCCAGGAGCTTCTTCCTGTCTCCCACATGGCTGCAAGGGCCCAAGAACTTGGGCCAAAGCCAGGAGCCAGGAGCCAAAATCTTCTTCCTGTCTCCCATGTGGGTGCAAGGGTCCAAGGACTTGGGTCACCTTCCACTGCTTTCCCAGGCACATTAGCAGGGAGCTGGATCGGAAGTGGAGCAGCCGGAACTCAAACCAGCACCCATATGGGATTCTGGCACTGCAGGTGGTAGCTTTACCTGCTAAGCCACAGCACCAGCCCCCATGGTCAGGAACTTTCTAAAATTAATGGCATAAACCTCATCCAAGATCTTAGAAGCTCAGAGAACACCAAACAGGGAAAATACTCAAAAAACACACCCAGTTTCAAAAACACTACACCTATATATCATATTCAAGCTGTTGAAGACCAAGAACAAGAGAAAATCTTGAAAGAAACTAGATTAAGAAACCACATTACCTATAGATGAAAAATCATGAGATCATTCTCCTCATCAGAAACCATAAAATATTTAAACTATGAAAGAAAACATTCCACAGTCTTAGTATTCCATATCCAGAAAAATCATCCAACAAAATGAATGTTCCTGGGCATATACCCCAGAGAATTGGAAAGAAGTATTCAAATACATGCATGTTCATACCAGCACAGGTCACAATAGTCACAAGGGGGAAACAACCCAAGTGTCTATCAGTGTACAAATGGATAAACAAATTGTGATTCACACATACAATAGACGATTCTCCACCCATAAAATTCAATAAAGTCTTGATACTGGGTCCAATGTGAATGAACTTACAGGACATTATTGTGGGTAATACTGTACCTGGCCAGGAGTCTGCCTGCAGAACATTGAGAGAGCATGGCATGCCATGCCTCCCCAGGAAGGACCCCACAACCTGACTGCTGGCAGGTGGCAGGAGTCCCAGGCACTTTTCCCTCATGCTTGTTCCCTGTTAAAGGGCCCTGTAATTGCCAATCAGGCAAACAACTCCCGAGTGTGGCCCTGGTCCATTAGGGTTACCTAGAAAGCTATCCTAGCTATGTGACCTTCAAGCTGATTGGAGAAGCATAGCAGCACCATGTTCTATTCCGTAGAATTAGTGTTGCCCTGAATTAGTTACTGCCTGCCCTTTAAAAGGTGTGCTTGCTTGTTAATAAAGTGGACTTGTTCACCAAAACTTGTCTCTGGTGCTTCTCACCAAAGAATACCGCCACCCCAGCACCCTGGCAGTGCTCGGGTCTCGCGGGTCGAGACTGCACATTGTGCTACCTGAAAATAACCAGGCATTAAAGGCATCTGCATTTCAGTCCTCACTAGGGGACTTAGTTCTTCATTAGGTTCCTCTGTCTCAGCCTTAGTAGGGGCTGCCCCTTACATTGCTTTAATACTAACTAATCGATCCCTCATAACTAATCCTCTGTCATAGCTACTAATTCCTAATATCAAACATTTCCTTTTCAAATTACTCTGTAGAAATTTTTTCCTGGGTGGACACTGGTCGATACACCATCCAGTGTTATTTCTTTGCAGCATGAGGTCTTTCATTAGTATTTCTAGGTCTACTAACAAATTTGTTTTTCATTTTTGTTTATCTAAAAATGTCTTTATTTTGTCCCTCCTTTTTTTCTCTTCAAGGATAGTTTTGTTGAACATGAAATTCTTGATTAACAATTATTTTTTTCTTTTTTGTCAATTTAAATATGACTTTCTGATGTATTATGGGCTATTGTTGATAAATAAGCATTTAACATTTTGATTTTGCTTTTCATGTAATGTATCATTTTTATCTCAGAGCTTTAAAAGCTTTTTTGAAAAAACTTCAATTGTAACTTATTAAAGAATAATTTCATATTCATGGATTTCTAGGTGAAGTTTTGGTCTATGTCCACATGATATAAAATTGTAATCAAGCCAACACATCCATCAGCTCACCAATTGATCACTTTTCCACAGTGAGAACATTAGAGATCCATTTTAGCAAGTTAAAAATATATATTTACTATTAATTGTGTTCACCATGCAATGCAATTGATTGCCAAAACTTATTCCTACAACCTAAATTGAACTTTGTACCCTTTGATCAACATCTTCCCTTTCCCCACCCTTTCTGCTAACCCCACGCTGCTGACAAATACCTTTCTGCTTTTCTATTTCTTCTGCACAGCAAAGAAAAAAAAATAATACAAAAGAGACAACTTATGGACTGGGAGAAAATATTTGAAAACCATAAATCCTGTAAGAGAGGTTAGTATTCAGCTACAAATGACTAAAGATACTCAATCTCAAAAAAAAAAAAAAAAAAAAAAAAAAAAAAAAAAAACAAATAACACAATAAAAATTGGCAAAAGATCTGAACATACATTTCTTTAAAGAAGAGACATGAATGATCAGCAGGTATTTGAAAAATGTCCAACATCCCTAATCATCAAGGAAATGGAAATTAAAACCACAACAAGACATAACTCACACCTGTTGGAATGGCTATTGTCACAAAGGTGAATGATAGCAGTTACTGGTAAAGGATGTGGAGAAAGGAGAATGCTTACGCATCCATGTGGGGATTTTAGAAAATAGTACAGCAGTTCCTCAAAAAACTAAAAACAGAATTACCATAGATCCAGTCATCCTACTTCTTGGTATGTATCCAAAGGAACTGGAATCAGCGATATCTGCACCATATTCATTCCAGCATCATTCATAACAACCATGATAGGAAAGCAGCCTGAGTGTACAGTAGTGGATGAGTGAACAAGCAAACAGCATAGATTCACAGTGGGATCCAGTCATGGAAGGAAATTTTGTCAAATGTACATGGAAATAGAGAGCCTTGTGTGAAGTGAAAATAACTAGGTACTGAAGACTAACTACTGTATGTTCTTACATGTGAAGTCAAAAAAATGATTTCTCCTTAGGCAGTGTGACGATTGTATTAGTAGCTGTAGTTTCCTTTTTGTTCATCCTATTTGAGGTTTATTCAGCTTCTTGAAATTGTGATTTCAAGATTTTTACCAAACTCAGGGCAATGTTAGTCACTATTTCTCCAAATCTTTTTCTGCCCCACGGGGTGCTGGGAAGTTTGGCATTGTGCTACCTATCTCTGAGGCACTAATTTGCCTAACTAACCTCAAGTGTGAATGCTGTGTCCCTCTGGCAGGGCAGCCCTTGCTGTCTCAGCTAAATATTTTTGTGTACTCCTTAGGGATAGCCATTGGTTCCATATAGCTTAATGGACAGAAGTTACTCTAAAATACCTGAAGACTGTACATTTTTACCTTCTGATGCCTGATTTACTCAGAAAGGCATTCAAAGTTCTGGCCTGGGGGCTTGGCCAGGAGGTTGGGCCACAGCAGGATTCTGGGCTACTCAGCCAACACAAAGAGCTGTGGAGCCTCTGCACATTGAAAGCAGCCAGACATGGAAGCTCCACTGGGTGCTACGTTCTCTGGGCCACCTGGCCTGGCCACCTGGCCTGGTGTGTCTGTCCAAGCTTCACTTCTTCAGACAGTGCCAGATGCTCTGAGGAATTCTAACAGTACCGTGGTGGACAAATTAGAGTCCACATTTGAGGTTTGCTTTGCTTTCCTGATTAGTCTGGACTATGCCAATGACACCAAATAGGAAGAAATTAGAACCAGTGGTGACCAGTGTACCCAGAAGTTTGTAGATATTGCAAGACACAATGTTGTTTCCTACAAAAAGACTGCAGATGTCTATTAGAAACCAGAGTGAGTTATCAAAGAGAACATTCCAGAACAAAGGGATGGACCGCTGTGGAAGACCCACTGGCCCAGAATATTTGACAAAGCTGAGGTGTTGGCAGCAGGTGCTGGAGCACACAGATGTGCAGCACGAATAGCAGCTGAAATCCCGTCTGCTAATATTCCTGTCGTAGGAGTGGTCTGACATCCGGGAAGCCTTGTCCAGACAGTTCTACCACACATCCCTCCTATGAACCTTGCATGTTGGAAGAACTCTTTGCCAGAGAATGTGACAATTTTAATTTTATGTTCCCACCTAAAATTCTCTCTCTATTCTAATTAGATATTAATTTTTGAATATTTTATAAAATGTCTATAGCTATAATAAACAAATTAAATTTTTTGCCTTTAGCAAAGCTGAAACAGTATGACGCCACTGACATATTCTTTCTTATCTTTGGTTGGTTTTCGGTACTTTTATTTTGTGTGACTTTTTATCTTTATGTTTGCAACTGTTAGATTTGTTTATATGATCTTAGGGACAATAGTCAGAGAATCTGGGGACAAGGATTTTGGCTATATGCCTGTTAGGATAATTACTCCTTCAGTGACAGCTTAGAAAACAATTCACATTTGCAATGTTTAAAGATTATAAACTTCCTCAAGAAGAGGAATCTAAGGCAATGATGTCTACAACACTTCCAGAACATTGCAGGATACAGGTCAGAAGAGGGTTAAAATACCCAAAATACCCTAGGTTAATTGGTAATATTGTAGGGGGGGCCCTTAAGTTGATGCCCACTTTTATTGTGGTGCTTATATTTCTGTGATGTTTGCTTACTTTTTGAGGGAGAATGTAGAGGAGCAGTGAGACACTGGATTTGAGAAGCTTTGTAGCAGTGAATCAGGGTAAGTAATGCGCAGACCCTGTTCTGAGTAGCATGACAGCTGGGGCAAGTAAGGTACAAGGAGTTAAGAGCTTCTTCTTTAGTTTGGGTTGTGCTTGGTTGCATTAATTGTGTCTTACTTTTTTGGAGCAGAGATAGTTTTCATTAAGAATGGTTCTGTCTTGTGGATTTGACTACAAGAAGTGGCCTGGGGGCTTGGCCAGGAGGCTGGGCCACAGCAGGATCTGGGCTACTCAGCCAACACAAAGAGCTGTGGAGCCTCTGCCCTAGAGGGGATATTGCTTTCCTTTCTCTGTTTTATATCATCTCTCATTGGGGATTACACCTCTTCACCCAGAAAGTATGCTCTTCCACATTCTTAACAGTCAGTACTGTGTGGCCCAGGGTCTTTGCCCAGTTTGTCCTTCCCAGGCTTGGAAGCTTACTGATATCTACTCATTTTCCTGGTCTGGCTGCAATGGTCTAGGTTGGGCCAGGCCAAAGCCAGAAGCCCAGAGATCCATCTGGGTCTCCCACATGGGTGGCAGGGGCCATCTTCCACTGCTTTCCCAGGAGCATAAGCAGGAAGCTAGATCAGAAGCAAAGCAGCCAGGATGGGAACCAGCACCCATGTGAGATGTGGGTGTTGCTGTTGGCAGCTTAATCCACTGCACCATAATGCTGGCCCCATATAGACATTTATTTGTATAATGTCTATAAACCCTAGAGTGTCAACCACAGACAAGAAGTCTTGTCAGTTTTGTTCATTGATATACTCACACCTCTTCTTGAAAAACAGACCTAATTAAGGCGATTTGCCTACTGGATATGACCGTCCCTGGAGTGGATTCATCTCCTCTTGGCTGTCTCCTGGGTAATGTTCACGACTGCAGAGGTGGGTTATACAGGTCTTACTGGACACTAGAGATTCCATCCGGAACATTCCTAGGCAGCAGTATTTCCTTTCTTCTAATAGCAAACTCTTGCAGGCTGGTTCACAGCACAGGCAAGAGGTCAAGGCAAGTCCCACAGAGTCACCTGGATTGCACTGTTGGTTCGACAGGGTTTTGGTTCATGGGGACCATGCTGAACTGCTTGTTTATGCTGCTTTCTGAGACTCCCTAAAGTGTTGCACACAGGTTAAGAATGTCCTTGTCTGATTCACACGTGGTGTTTTCCAACAAAAGCTCTGAGTATGAGCAGGAGGGAACTAAATAAATGGTAAAGTTACAGCTGCTGAGATGGAAAAACCAATTTTGTGACTGTGGAGGAGGCACAAAAATCCTGGCAGCCAATAGGGGCACACCTAAGACCCCTGCACCACACAAGTTTAAAGACAACAGCATGACATTGTTAAGTACCAAAAAGAAGAAACCTGTCAACTCAGAACACTATAGCCAGGAAAAATTATCCTTTTTTCAACATCTTCAGTAACTTTATCATTATCTTAACTGATGGCAGCATTCAGAATTTAAAACATCTAAGCAATACGTCATTATAGCTTATCAGTGTTATTTTTGGTTGCATGACTTTTCCTGAGGCAAGAAGAAAATGTAAATACATCAGACCACAGCTGTAAAATTTTGTCTCAGTATTTGTTTCAGTGTTGCTTATAGAGCCGCATAATGCAGTTTTCCCTTCAAAAGTGGTATTCTGCTTTTTGTGACTGATGATCAAGGCATCAGGGTTTAAAACTCTGAACACAAACAAATGTTTGGGCTAAGGAGAAGTTAACCAACAGAGGGTAGTGCATCATCATGTTTCTTCTATGACTTGTATGACTCTTATCCAGAGAAAATGAATGAATTATAGCAGTGTTACTGGTGATAAATATTCTATTTGTTTTGAGAGGTTGAGAAAAATGTTTGTGTTATTTACTCAAGCCTGCCAAAACTCAGGCAATATTGAAGAGATCTGCTTTTCAGCTTTTTACCCATCTCTGTGCCCTACTCTCTGACAAGTAGTGCTACTCTAGGGCCACAATGCAAAGATTTTAATGTCCCATTAATGATTCTGTGCAATATGCACTTTGTGATATGTTTTCTTGGCCACCTGGCCTGGCCACCTGGCCTGGTGTGTCTGTCCAAGCTTCACTTCTTCAGACAGTGCCAGATGCTCTGAGGAATTCTAACAGTACCGTGGTGGACAAATTAGAGTCCACATTTGAGGTTTGCTTTGCTTTCCTGATTAGTCTGGACTATGCCAATGACACCAAATAGGAAGAAATTAGAACCAGTGGTGACCAGTGTACCCAGAAGTTTGTAGATATTGCAAGACACAATGTTGTTTCCTACAAAAAGACTGCAGATGTCTATTAGAAACCAGAGTGAGTTATCAAAGAGAACATTCCAGAACAAAGGGATGGACCGCTGTGGAAGACCCACTGGCCAAGAAGCATTTGACAAAGCTAAGGTGTTGGCAGCAGCATGAAGAGCAGCTGAAATCCTGTCTGCTAATATTCCTGTCCATAGGAGTAGTCTGACGTCTGAGGAAGTCAGATGGGGAGTGAACCAGCAGATGGAAGACCTCTCTTTCTCTCTCTCCCTCTCTCTATATGTAACTCTGCCTCTCAAATAAATGAATACATTTTAAAATAAATGAAATAGACGGGAAAGTTTAAAAACAGACTTGGTGAGGCAGAAGAAAGAATGTCCAATTTAGAACACAAATACTTGGAAGTCTCTCAGACAAGAAAAGAAGAAAAAATTAGAAAAATTGAAAAGAGTGTTCAAGATATGTAGGGTACTATCAAGCTATCAAATATACTTGTCTTAGGAGTTCCAGAAGATGTGGAAAGAATAGATTAGAAGGCAGGAAACCCATAGAACTAATGGAAATGATCAGAAAAGAGCTTTACTGTGACACATTATAGTCAAACTTTCAACAGTACAGCATAAAGAAAAGATTTTAAAACGTGCACAAGAGAAATTACACATTACCTTCAGAGGATCTCCAATTAGACTGACAGCTGATTTCTCATCAGAAATCCTACAGGCTAGGAAAGAATGAAGAGACACAGTAAGAGTTCTAAAAGAAAAAAATCTGTCAAACCAGAATACTGTACACCCAAATTTCTCATTTATAAATGAAAGCAACATAAAGACCTACCAAGACAAACAAAAATTTAAGGAATTTGTCACCACTAGTCCAGCCTTGCAAATCAAACTTAAGGATGTCATACACACAGGAACAGAGAGATAGTCACCATCATGAAATAATGTGACAGCAGAAAATCTCTGAAAAAGTACAAAGCAATTCCAAAGCAAGAAAAAGGGATGGGGCCGGTGCCATGGCTAACTTGGGTAATCTTCCACCTGCGGTGCCGACATCCCATATGGGTGCCAGGTTCTAGTCCTGGTTACTCCTCTTCCAGTCCAGCTCTCTGCTGTGGCCCCAGAGGGCAGTAGAGGATGGCCCAAGTGCTTGGGCCCCTACACCTGCATGGGAGACCAGGAAGAAGCACCTGGCTCCTGGCTTTAGATTGGCGCAGCGCCGGCCGTAGCAGCCATTTTGGGGGGTGAACCAACGGAAGGAAGACCTTTCTCTCTGTCTCTCTCTTTCTCACTGTGTGTAACTCTACCTGTCAAATAAATTTTTAAAAATCCATTAAAAAAAGAAAAAGGGAAAAAATGGAAAAATGGCAGGACAAAGTCATTACTTATCAATAATAACCTTGAATGTAAATTACCTAATTTCTTCAATTGCAAGATACAGACTGGCAGAATGGATTAAAAAACAAGACTCATCTATTTGCTATCTATAAGAAACACACACACACACACACACACACACACACACGGGGCCGGCGCCGTGGCTCACTTGGTTAATCCTCTGGCTGCAGTGCCGGCATCCCATATGAGTACAGGGTTCTAGTCCCGGTTGCTCCTCTTCTAGTCCAGCTCTCTGCTGTGGCCCGGGAAGGCAGTGGAGGATGGCCCAAGTGCTTGGGCCCTGCACCCGCATGGGAGACCAGGAGGAAGCACATGGCTCCTGGCTTAGGATTGGCGTAGCTCTGGCCTTAACGGCCATTTGGGGAGTGAACCAACGGAAGAAAGACCTTTCTCTCTGTATCTCTCTTTCACCGTCTAACTCTGTCAAATAAAAAAAAAATTAAAAAAAAAAAAAACACCCCACCAAAAAAGTTAAACACAGACTGAAAGTGAAAGCATGGAAACATATTCCATGCAAACAGAAAGCAAAAATGAGATATTGTGGTCATCTTAATATCAGACAAAATAGACTTTAACACAAAAACTGTTACTAACTAATAGAATAAAAAAGGGAGAGAACGATCCAACATGGGAAGCGGGATACACAGCAGACTCATAGAATGGCAGATGTCCTAAATAGCACTCTGGCCTCAAAATCAGCCCTTAAGTCATTTGGATCTGGCTGAAGAGCCCATTAGAGTATTTTAGGCATGGAAAGCCAAGACACTCTGAAAAAAAAAAAAGAAGAAGAAGACCTAAATGAAAGATCTCTGCGAGTGAGATCCCAGTGGAAAGAACGGGGCCATCAAAGAAGGAGGTACCTCTCTCTGAAGGGAGGAGAGAACTTCCACTTTGACTATGACCCTGTCGGAAAAAGATCGAAGTTGGCGAACTCAAAAGGCTTCCATAGCCTTGGGAACTCATGACAAGAGCCTAGGGAGATTACTGACGCCATAAACAAGAGTGTCAAATTGTTAAGTCAGCAACAGGAGTCACCGTGTACTTACTTCTCATGTGGGATCTGTCCTTAATGTGTTGTCCAATGTGAAATAATGCTATAACTAGTACTGAAACAGTATTTTACACTTTGTGTTTCTGTGTGGGTGCAAACTGATGAAATCTTTACTTAATATATACTAAATCGATCTTCTGTATATAAAGATAATTGAAAATGAATCTTGATGTGAATGGAATGGGAGAGGGAGAGGGAGATGGGAGGGGTGCGAGTGGGAGGGAAATTATGGGGGGGAAGCCATTGTAATCCATAAACTGTACTTTGGAAATTTATATTTACTAAATAAAAGTTTAAAAAAGGCATTATATTATGATTAAGGGACAAATTCAACAGGAGGATATGACTATAGTAAATGTATATACCCCAATTCCAGGGTACTTGCCTATTTAAAACAAATGTTACTGGATCTAAAGGGAGACACAGGCTCCCATACAATAATAATAGGGGACTTCAACATCACACTTTCATCAATGGACAGATCAATTAGACAAAACAGCAACAAACAACAGAGTTTATCTACACTATGAACCAAATGGACCTAGTTGATTTCAGCAGAATATTTCATCCCACACCTGTAGAATTTCTCATCACTGAAAAAAAAAAGCTTTCTCTAGCATATACCATAGGCTAGGCCATAAAGCAAGTCTCAAAAAATTTAAAAAAAATGAAATCATACCATATATCTTTAGAAATGAAACTGGAAATTAACAATTTAAGACACTGTAGAAAATATGTAAACACATGGAGACTAACAATGTGCTGCTGAATGAATGGTGGATCATAGAAGAAGTGAAAAGGGAAATAAAAAATTCTGAGAAATGCAGGAAAATGACAACCCAACATAACAGAAGCAGTGTTGAAGGAAGTTTATAGCAATTAATGCCTACATTAAGAAACTGGAGGGGCTTGCGCTGTGGTGCAGCAGGTTAACGCCCTAGCCTGAAGTGTCAGCATCCCATATGGGCACTGGTTCGAGACCCTGCTGCTGCACTTCTGATCCAGCTCTCTGCTATGGCCTGGGAAAGCAGTAGAAGATGGTACAAGTCCTTGGGCCCCTGCACCTGTGTGGGAGACCTGGAAGAAGCTTCTGGTTCCTGGCTTCAGATCGGTGCAGTTTGGCCACTGCAGCCAGCTGGGGAGTGAAACATCAGATGGAAGGCCTCTCTCTCTCTCTCTCTTTCTCTCTCTCTCTGCCTCTCCTCTCTCTGTGTAACAACTCAAGAATTGCTAGAACATATGCAAACACATGGAGACTGAACAACATGCTCCTAAAGAAATTTAAGAAATCAAAATAGAAATAAAAAAATTTCTGGAAACAAATGAAGGTGACAATACAACATATTAAAACTTATGGGATACAGCAAAAACAGCATTAAGAGGAAACTTTATAGCAATTGGTTCCTACATCAAGAAATTGAAAAGATACCAAATAAATGAGCTGTCAATGCATCTCAAGGACCTAAAAGAACAATAGCAAGTCAAACCCAAAACTAGTAGAAGAAATAATTAAAATTAGAGAAGAAATAGTCAAAATTGAAACTTAAAAAATGATACAAAAAATCAGTGAGATAAAGAGCTAATTTTTTAAAAACTAAATAAAACAGATACCCCATTGGCACAGCCAGACAAAAAAAAAAGAGAGAAGACCCAAATCAACAAAATCAGAGATGAAAAAGTAAATGAAACAACATAAAACACAAAAATAAAAAGAATCATCAGGAATTACTACAAAGAGATGTATGGGGAAAAAATGTGAAACTTAGAAGAAATGGACAGATTCCTAGACACATAAAATCTACAAAAATAGAGTAATGAAGACATAGAGAACTTAAACAGACTAATAACCAAGATGGAGTTTGAATTAGTAATAAATACCCTCCCAACAAAGAAGAGTCCAGGACCGGGTGGCTTCACTGCTGAATTCTACCAGACATTTAAAGAAGAACTAACTCCAATTCTTCTCAAGCTATTCAAAACAATTGAAAGGGATAGGAACCTCCCAAACTCCTTCTATGAAGCCTCCATTACCTTAATTCCTAATTTAGAAAAAGATGCAACAGAGAAAGAGAACAATAGACCAATATGCCTGATGAACATAGATGCAAAATTCCTCAATAAAATATTAGCCAGTTGAATCCAGCAACACATCAGAAAGATCATTCACCCAGACCAAGTGGGATTTATCTCTGGTATGCAGGGATGATTCAACATTCGCAAAGCAATCAGTGTGATACGTCACATTAACAAACTGAAGTAGGCCGCGCCGCGGCTCAATAGGCTAATCCTCCGCCTGCAGCGCCAGCACACCGGGTTCTAGTCCCGGTCGGGGCACTGGATTCTGTCCCAGTTGCCCCTCTTCCAGGCCAGCTCTCTGCTGTGGCCCAGGAGGGCAGTGGAGGATGGCCCAAGTGCTTGGGCCCTGCACCCCATGGGAGACCAGGAGAAGCACCCGGCTCCTACCTTTGGATCAGCGTGGTGCGCCAGCCGCAGCACGCTGTCTGCGGCAGCCATTGGAGGGTGAACCAATGGTAAAAGGAAGACCTTTCTCTCTATCTCTCTCTCACACTGTCCACTCTGCCTGTCAAAAAAAAAAAAAAAAAACTGAAGAACAAAAACCATATGGTTGCAGATGAATAGATGCAGAGAAAGCATTTGATAAAATACAGAATCTTCTCATGATGAAAGCCTAGGCAAATTGGATATAGAAGGAACATTCCTCAACACAGTCAAGGCAATCTGACAAACCCATGGCCAATATCCTATTGAATGGGAAAATGCTGGAAGCATTCCCTCTAAGATCTGGAATCAGACAAGGATACCCACTCTCACCATTGCTATTTAACATGGTACTAGAAGTTTTAGCCAGAGCCAATAGGCAAGAAAAAGAAATCAAAGGAATACAAATTGGAAAGGAGAAAATCAAGCTATCCCTATTTGCAGATGACATGATCTTAAATATACGGGATCAAAAAGCTCCACTGAAAAATTATTGAAACTCATATAGAGTTTGGTAAAGTGGCAGGATATAAAATCAACACAGAAAAATCAAATCCTTTGTATACACGAACAATGCCATGGTTGAGAAAGAATTAAGATGAGTTCCATTCACAATAGCTCTAAAAAGAATCAAATGTCTTAGAATAAATTTACCCAAGGATGTCAAAGATCTATACAATGAAAATTACAAAAAAACTAAAGAAAGAAATAGAGAATGACATTTAAAAAAAAGGGAAAAACCTTCCATGTTCATGGATTGGAAGAATCAACATCATAAAAATGTCCATACTACCAAAAGCAATTTACAGATTCAATGTGATCCCAATCCAAATACCAACAGCATTCTTTACAGATCTAGAAAAAAGTAATGCTAGAATTCATATGGAAACATGAGAGACTCCAAATAGCTAAAGCAATCTTGTACAACAAAAACAAAGCTGGATGCATCACAATTCCTGATTTCAAGACATACTACAGGGCAGTTATAATCAAAACAGCTTGGTACTGGCACAAAAACCGATTTGTAGATAAATGGAACAGAATAGAAACTCCAGAAATCAATCCATGCATCTACAACCAACTTATTTTTGACAAAGGGACTAAAATCAATTGCTGGATCAAGGACAGCCTCTTAAACAAATGGTGCTGGGACCCTTCTCTTCTTTTCCCTGGCCTCTTGCCAGAAGGGGGCTTGCTATAGCCCTGCACCTCCAGGGTGCGTGGCCTTCAGTCCACCTGCCCTAGGCTTCCTGGCTTAGATACTCCTCCACGTGGCTGGTTCCTGGTGCTCAGTATGAACCAGATTTACCTCTCATTCTCTCTCTCTCTCTCTCTCTCTCTCTCTCTCTTAGATAAAGCTCTCACTCTTCTATGCATCTTTCTTACTAAATAAAGCCTAAAATGTAAAAAAAATGGTGCTGGGAAAACTGGATCTTCGTATGCAGAAATATGAAACTATACTCCTACCTTACACCTTACACAAAAAATCCACTCAAAATGGACTAAAGACCTAAATATATGTCCTGATACTATCAAATTATTAGAGAGCATAGGGGTAACTTTGAAAGACACTGGCATAGGCAAAGACTTCTTGGAAAAGACCCCAGAGGCATAGGCAATCAAAACCAAAATTGACAAATGGGACTACATCAAGCAGAGAATCTTCTGCAATGCAAAAGAAACAATCAACAAAGTGAAGAGGCAACCCACAGAATGGGAAAAAATATTTGCAAACTGCACAACTGACAAAGGATTAATAGCCAGAATTTATAAAGAGCTCAAGAAATTCAACAACAACAAAACAATCCAGTTAAGAAATGGGCAAAAGACTTGAATAGGCATTTTTCAAGAAAGGAAATTCAAATGGCCAACAGACACGTCAGAAAATGCTGAGGATCACTAGACATCAGAGAAATGCAAATCAAAACCACAATGAGATTTTGCCTCACTCCAGTTAGAATGAACCACATACAGAAATCAACAACAAATTCTGACGATGATGTTGGGAAAGAGGTACCCTGATACACTGTTGGTGGAGATGTAAACTGGTGCAACCACCGTTGAACACAGTATGAAGATACCTCAGAAACCTGAATATAGACCTACCATACTACCCAGCCATCCCACTCCCAGGAATTTACCCAAACCAAAAAAAATTAGTATATGAAAGAGTTATCTGTACCTCCGTGTTCATTGCAGCATAATTCACAATAGCTAAGATATGGAATTAACCAAGATGTCTATCAACTGATGACTGGATAAAGAAACTATGGTATATTTACACTATGGAGTATTACTCAACTGTAAGAAAAAATGGAATCCTGTCTCTTGCAACAAAATGATCACAACTAGAAACCATTATGCTGAGTGAAATAAGCCAGTCCCAAAAGACAGATATCATGTTTTTAATGATCAGAGGTAATGAATAGAGTACCTGAAATATAAAGTATTGAAATAAAATAAACATTTTAAACAGTGATGATGGTTTGTAGCCCTTGTCTCTTCTGTTAAGGGAAGAGTGTTTTGTTTTTCTTTGCTTTGTTTTCTCTACATACTATTGGTGAACTCTTTTACTTAGGGCAGCATTAACTATATGATCATTAAGTGTATTTTAAAAATCATTGTGGAAATTGAGAGTGGGAATATGAGGGGAAGAGGGAAGAAGCTTTAAATAAGCTATGGAATTGACTCAGATGTCCATCAACTGATAACTGGTTGAAGAAAATGTGATATTCACACACACAAACACATACACACACACAGATACACATTCACACTATGGAATACTACTCAGCCATAAAAAAGAATGAAATCTTGTCTTTTACAACAAAATGAATGCAATTGGAAACCATTAAACTTAATGAAATAAGCCAGTTCCCAAAAGACAAATATCATGTTTTCTCTGATATGTAGCAGTTAACATAGAATACAAAAAAATGTATAGGAATGAAATAGAGATCTTCTGATTTGATTGTTGTTTTTTAGCCCTTATTTATACACCTGTGGAATTGTGATCTTCCTGTTCTTTTACTTATTCAATATTATGGTTAAAGGTGAATTAAGCTTGTAACCATAGAGTGAACTGAAATTATGGTTTTTTTTTTTTTTTCAAAAATAAAAAAATAAGAAGGGAGGAGGATGATTGAGGGAGGAAAACAGGAAGAGAACCACGTATGATTATATTCTTAGGATTGTACCTATGAAATACATGAAATCTTTTCTCTTTATATTAATAAAATATAAAAGGAATAACTACAAACACTCACACACAGACAACTATATACTGCCTATTTTAAAAACCCACTTTAAAAATAAAGACATTGACAAGTTGAAAGTAAATGATGGAAAAGACATACAATTCAAAAATTAACAAAACAATTGCTTAAGTAATTGTATTAATGCCATGCACAGTAAACCATAGAACAGGAATTATTTTGAAAGAAACAGAGATATTTATTTTGAAAGAAACAGAGATATTAGATAATCATAAAGAGATCATTTCTCCAGGAAGATAGAATAATCCTAAACACAGGATCCTAAATAGAAATTCAAAGTTCATAAATCAAAAACTGAAGGAACAGAAAGTAGACTTTCTTAAAAAAAAAAAAGAAAATGGGTTTATTTATTGAAAGGCAGAATTAAAGAGAGAGAGAGAGAGAGAGAGAGAGAGATCTTCCACCACTGGTTTACTCCCTAAATGACTGCAATAGCCAGAGTTGGGCCAATCCAAAGCCAGAATCCAGGAGATTTTTCTGGATATCCCACATGGGTGCAGGGGCCCAAGGACTTGGGCCATCTTCTGTTGCTTTCCCAGGCACATTAGCAGGGAGCTGTATTGGAAGGGGAGCATCCAGGACTCAAGCCAGGGCCCATATGGGATGCTGGCACTGCAGATGGTAGCTTTACCTACTATGCCACAGTGCCAGTCCCTAGGATTTTTTTAAATGACAGTTACAGCGGGATGTTTCAACGCTCCTTTCTCCCTAATAGAAGGAACAAGTAGAAACAAGTAAAGTCCAAGAAGACGGGAACAACACCATCAATCAATTTGATCTAATTGACATTTATGGAGCAGGAAAGCCAAACACATACTCAATGCAAGTATATGAAGAACATTTATCAAATTAAATTACATACTAGGACTAAAGACCAGAATTCACACGAGGTATATTTTCAAAGCCTAATACAAGTCAGTTATCAAAGGATATCTGAAATAATTACCAAATATTTGGAAATTAAACATTGTACTTATAATGAGCACATGGTTCAGAGAGGAAATATCGTGGAAAAGATGAACTATCTTGAAAAGAATGATGGGAAGGCATGACTGTTCTAATACTTGAAAATCAATGTAATTAATCATACTAACAGGTTAAAAAAGAAAAATCATGTGATCATCTCAACTGATGCCCAAAAAAATATGTCAAAACTCAGCATCCATTCATGATAAAACCTCTTGGCAAACTAGTAATAAAAAGGAACGTTCTTATCCTGATAAAGGGCACCTACCCGCTACATACAGCTAATGTTGTGATCCCTCTAAGATCAGGAATAGAGGAGGACTGCCACTGTCAACATTCCTGTTAAATCTTAACTGACATTTCCAGCCAGGCTGAGCAAGAGCTGTCTCTTTTCTGGGGACAAAGAGCCTTGAAAGGGGATGGACCTAGTGGCTTACAGCCCAAGGGGTATCTCTTGAGAGAGAAGGACCGAGTACTGATCCGTGGCCTTGAGTGCGAAGCTATAGAGACTGGACATAGCAGACTGACCAAGGGTCCTCAGGGACAAACAGCTAGCCTGGACTGGGGGCCTGAGTTCAACTGAAGGACATAGGAAAGCTGCGGACTGCTGGCTTGGGCAGTGTGTGCCTGATAGTAGGAATCTCAGGGAACTCAACAAGCCTGGCATGGTAACATTCTCAGAGAGAAGATGACCAGCAAGTGGATATGAATTTTTTTGAGATTTATTTATTTATTTGAAAGGCAGATTTATAGAGAGGCAGAGGCAGAAGGAGAGAGAGAGAGAGAGAGAGAGAGAGAGAGAGAGACACCTTCCATTTGCTGATTCACTCCCCGAATGGCCACAATGGCCAAAGCTGGGCCAGTCTGAAACCAAAAGCCAGGAGCTTCCAGGTCTCCCATGCAGGTGCAGGGTCCCAAGCATTTGGGCCATCTTCTACTGCTTTCCCAGGCCATAGCAGAGAGCTAGATCGGAAGTGGAGCACCTGGGGCTTGAACCAGCTCCCATATGGGATGCCGGCACTGCTGGTAGTGGCTTTACCTGCTATGCCATAGCACCAATATCTGTGGCTATGAATTTAAAAAAGCAAACATGATATACCACTGAAGCCAATGCAGGCTCTGGTGAGTAGGCGAGCTTCCAGTGGTGTGTAATACCCACCTCCACAGCAACCACAAGGACCAGTATGGTATAACAAGGGAACTGTCTCCTGGGGGCTCAGAATTTCTGGGACTCTCTGCACCTGCCCTCTGGAGTTAATAAGCTCTGGGGTTTTCAGACTACTAGAAATCAGAATGAAAATAGCTAACAAGGCCAGACAGAAGATAAATCTGTGCTTCTACCCTAAGTGCACTGGTTAATTTTACTTTCAGAGTTTTACATGACTCAACCAGGACTCTAGCTGAAACCCTCTGACTGCATAGGTATATTCATAGAACTCATCATAGCTAGGATTGTCCTGAGTCACCAGCCCAGACATACATGCACCAGGACAAGAGGATGATAGAACTAAAAGACGTGGATGATATAAAAATATGCAGTGTCTTCAAAGAGTCCATGGAAATGTGTCTTATGAAAAAGATTTGTGAATGGATTTCAAAATGTCATGCATCAGAATAACCTTGTTTTTTAGATTCCATTTCTCCACAAACTTTTTGACGTCCCCTCATAATTACATCCACTTACCAGGCTTTCCCTCTGAGACAGAGATCCTCAGCCCTCCCACCATGCATAAGAACCTGCTAGGTATCTCTAAACACAAGCAGAAACTCCCAGAGGCCACTCCCAGGGACTCGACTCAGTTGGTGTGTGAGGGGAGGGAATCACTGGAGGATTTGAAGTGGTCCATACCCCCCCCCCAACACTGATCTGAATACAGGTTGAGAGCCACTGTGCTAGGGGAGGCCAAGGCAGGGTTTCAGCCCCCTCCTCAGCCTCTGCTCCCACATCTCTTCCCATGTAGTGCATTGGTGCAGCCCCCTCCCAAATGCACATGGCTTGGAAGACCAGCCCATTTATGGATGGGATTAGCATGGTGCCTTCCACATGGGATCCTCAAAGAGCACTAACTCACCACCCCCTGTCTGCCAAGATTTCCCCCACAGTAACAGTTTGGTGTAGACACACACAGAGAAGGTACCGAGCACCCTCCTGGTGCTCTTTGTATTTTTAGATGTCATCCAGAAATCTGTCTGGATTGGAATTAATCATAATCATCAGCACTCCTTTGCAGCCTTCTCAACTTCTGTGTGGGCAGCCCTTACTGAGAAGCCTTGAATGCATGTTTAACAGAAGGCCCTGTGTGCAGAGCTGGGTGTTCCTAAGCAAAAGGCAGGTCCAGATTGGATAGCTGCAGGACTGTTCTCACGTCCATGTGTGTTCAAGTCCACCTGACAGAGAAGGACCAGGGGCCACGGCCAGCGGCAGCCCTTGGATGCTGACCCTTGCTCACCATCTCCTCCTGTGTCTTTCTTCAACCAATCAGCAAACATTTCTGAACCTCTTGTCTGCCACTGCCACTGCCCTGCCCCCAGGAGCTAACTCCAGCTGGGGATTGCAGTCTCCAGAGTGTTGGATCCCACTGGCCTTCCTTGCTCCGTATGCAGGGAGCATCACAACACAGAACCCAGGGGACCATCTGTGTGTGTATTAAATCTACGCCGCAAGCCATGCACGCAGTGTGGGTTCTGCCTTTTGTGATGCCCGTGGCTGGGCAGTCCTTCTCACCGACTTGCAGAGCACTGAGCTGAGCCGGAGCCCGCGCTTCTGCTGGCAGAGAGCTTCCCTTTGAGCCTCTGGAAGAGAGGCCGCCCCAGAGCTGCTCAGACTCTCTGCTGACAACTGGCCCTGTGACAGCAGCTCCTCTGTTTGCAGAGTTTTTCATATGAGAGAGAGATACAGGATGTTCTGCCTCGCTGATCTCAGAGATAAAAAGGCTTAAAAAAATAAAATATACACAGTACTTCCCTCTGACATTCCTAAGTGACATCTTAGATGCTTTATATTTCACAGTGGCAGAAGCTGTAGCGACACTGTGCTGGATTTATTGTGCAAAGGGGAGGAAGTCAGAGCACAGGATCAATCCACAAGGGATGTTGTGAGATGAAGTCAAAGTTGGGGGCAAAACAAGATTTAAAATGTACAAATACAGATGAAGCACACCTGGAATGCGCCTGCAACATGAAAGGTGCAGCCAGGCTCCTTGGAGCTACACACACACACACACACACGCACTCACAAATATGTGTGCTTTGGCAAGACAAGAACACTCAAACAGGACCTCTTTTTGGATCTCTATGAAAACAAATCCCTAAATGGAAGGCCATTTTCAAAAGTACACAGGACTGACTCCCTGGACTTGTAAGGAGAATTTTAACAAAGAAGTGAAAAGCAATGTCAAAGAGCTGGTGAGTGCACAGGTGGCAGGGACACCTGGAGGGGCGAGCCGGCTCGAGGGTATGTGTAGGAGTTTCCTAGAATTACGGTGACAAAGCACCACAAGCTGGTGGCTTAAAACAACATAAATTTATTTTCTTACAAGTCTGGAGGTCAGAAGTTCAAAATCAAGGTGCTGGCAGACCAGGCTTCCTCTAAGCCTCTAGGGGAAGGCCCTGCCCCCAGTTCCTGGTGGCTCCTGGGTTTCCTTGGTTGTAGCTGCATCACCATAATCTCTTTCCTCATCGTCACATGGCCTTTGTCTCTGGGCTTGTGTCTTCTCCTTCTACAAGGATGCTTGTCACTCTATTCCAGGATGACCCCATCTCAATGGCCTTAACTTAATTATGTCTGCAGAGACCCCTTTATCCAAATAAGGTCAATTTCCCAAGTTCCAGGAGTTAGAGTGCCTTTTGCAGAAGTCATAGCAGTAAAGAACAGAGAGAGTAGAGAGGAGGCTCCCATGGCTTTCTCATCCAATCCTTCTGTGCTCCCATTTACCATCTACCCAAAGATCACGCTTTGAAAAAAATCAGAAAAATTCACTTATGCTAATAACTAACTCACAGAATGAAAACATGCTTCCTCCAGAGATAGTTACACTTGAACAAAGCTTGCTCCGAAATTAGGAGGCTTTAGTTAACTAACAGTGCTCCTCAGGGCCTTCCTCCTGAGTTCCCTGCCTACACATTCCATCCCAGTCACAACATCACGAGGACTTAGTCAGGGACTCCAAATCCCTCCCTGCTGCTTCTGCTCACACATCCCCTGAGCTCTGTACTCGCCAGTGACCGTTAAGTCCTGAGACCCATGTTTCAAAGTTCTCACATTCCCTACAAGTCTACTTAAGCACTCATTTGAGATGCTAGCATGTTCAAGCTCAGTACTAGCAACCCACTTGTCAGGCTGTGCCAGACACTGCATTCAGTGCAGGAGTTAAATGGTCATGAAGAAGAAGGACGCTGACGCACAATAGCATTGCATGGGAGCATCCAAATGACCCAGCCAGGTGAGAAGATGCAACACTGCCCCTTCTAGCTATTCTGGTCCTGTGTGTAAAGTATATTAAAGACCTACCCCTCTCAGGTTGTAGGGAAACACAGCTAGAGAGTGACAGAAATGCTGGGGCCAGCGTTGTGATGCAACTGGTTTAGCCGCCACTTGTGACGCCAGCATCCCATCTGGAGCATCGGTTTGAGTCCCAGCTGCTCTATTTCCAATCCAGCTTCCTGATAATGTGCTTGGAAAAGCAGTGGAAGATGGTCCAAATACTTGGGCCCCTGCCACCCACGTGGGAGGCTCCTGACTTCGGCCTAGCCCAGCCCTGGCCATTCAGGTAATGAATAGTAGATATATAGAAGATATCTCTCTCTCTCTCTCTCTCTCTCTCTGTCACTGTGCCTTTCAAATAAATACTTTAAAATAAAAAAAAAACCTCAGTTTTTTTAAAGGACTCCCTGCTTCTCAGAGCACAAACATGACACAATACAGGGTCTCAATTTTGAAATTTGCCAGTGTTATTTGGATTAATCCCTTGCCCCCAGTAACTCATAGATGTTTTTTGCATATCCTTTCCCAATCAGTAAATTCTCTTAAACTAGCTTGGCTCCTCATTGTTAGCTGGCATTTCACAGGCAGTGTAAAACATGAGCCTAAGCTTTCAACTCTGGGAAAATTGTCCTGGGACTCATGACAAAAATAGTATTTGGAAAGACAACTGAAACGACTGGGGGGAGGAAAGCCCATCTCGTTTACATAACAGTTAAAGGCAAGAAGAGCCTTTAGTCAGCTGAAATGCATCCTGTGTTCCTTTCTCATGTTCTGAAGTAGAAATGAAAGGACATAGCGTCACTACTTCCCACACCATATCTACGAAGCTGAGTTTCTGAAACCACACTGAAATGAGACTGGACGGCTGTGGCCTGAACAGAGCTTCTGGACCCTAGCATGCAGAATGCTGAAGTCCAAGAAGGCACTGCCTGCAGCTGGAAACAAAAGAAAAGGCTTGGAGAGTCCAAAAGATCCCAATATCCAACAAGACAGAAAGGCACCCCCTTATGGCCTATGTGTGATCTTCAGGAAGGAAGGGCAGGTGTTAGCCAGTGGGATTGACTCGTCATAGTTAAAGAGTAAATGTCTGTCCATGGACGCAAATGTCAGAGAGATGCAGGCCTGGTGATGCTCTTTCATTAGGTAGAAGGCAGGGATGTTTCCATGGCAACAAGACAAAGCCTCTGATAAACCTAAGGTTATTGCTGGCAAACCTCATTCTGTATAGGGTCACATGTGTTTGTTAAGAGCCCATGACACGTAGCTCCCTAGGACCATTTTCCAAGACTGCATGAGCTTCAGAGTGAAGTAAGGACAGAAATAGGAGCTTCCATCCTTCCGATGCTTATACATCCAGCTTCAGCAGGGTACCCAGCATCCCGTGAGAAATCACATGAAGAGATGCCTAAGAGTTAGGACTTCTAGGCTAAGACTACCCTGAATTTGACTCTCCATTTCTACCACCAGCTGTGTAACTTTGGGGAAATGACCTGTTTACGCCACCATGTTCTTATTTGTAAAACGAAGATATCCATAGTAGCTATCTCACAGGGCTGTTGTGACAGTCAAAAAAGATGTTATGCAAAGAATTTAGCTCAAAGCCAAGAACACAGCAAGGGCTCTCGGCATGTAGGATACTATCTTTCGGAAGGGTTATCTCATTAATCTTCACATGCAGTGGTGCAGAATAAGCGGGCTTCAGCACAAGGACATCTGTTTGAGAGATGCAGGGCTCTGAGCTGGAAGAGAGCCTGACGTGGCCCCCAGCAGAAGATGCCAGTCACAAATACACAGAGCTGGAGTGGCTACAAGTTCCTGCGAGCAGCAAGTCACATTCTAAGCTAACTCTGGGGTGGAAAACACGTCCCATAGAATGATACCAACCATGACTGTGGAAATCACAAAGAGAGGAATCACATTGGGAAGAAATCCACCTGTCCTAAAACCTTAGCCTGGCCCTAAGCCAGGGAAATTGAAATAGAGGCAACCGTGCCATTTGGGAATAGAAAATCTGAAGATGGCCCCCAGAGCTGACCAAATTCAGTGTCTGAAGAATGAAAATGACTTGTTAGAATTCTGATTTCAGGATGGAGGGCTTAGAGAACAATGATGTGAGAGCTGAACTTGAGTCATAACTTAAGACTTAACGATGCATTAAACAAAGCCATGTGTACTAACTGGTTTAAAGTAGACAGTGAATCTTGCCTGATGTACAAGAACAGCAGAGAAAATAAGATTGGTAAACCTGTAGCAGGCCGCAAGCTGAGTGGAGCAGATATCCCACACGTGTGCTACTCAGTGCACACGAAGTATGTGATGGTCCTGGGGACAGGGTGCCAACTAGAAGTGAGCTGCTCTCCAGGAAAGGTGCGTAGGGCACCCCTACCCACTACCTGCCTTGGACAATGGCCATGAACAGGGCCAGCATGAGTATGGAAGATCCATCTGTTGGGCTCTTCTTTCCTCGCAAACAATAAACACTCAGACAGCCATATTTTGCAAGGAATCCCTACGGGCCCCATCACATTAATTCCTCTTCTGATCACTGCCAACTGTAGCATGTACTTCCTGTCACTGGTGATCTGAGATGCAGGCTCATCACGATCAAGGTCTCAGGCCCAGGGTTATGACACCCGCCCCGGCCTCAGAGAAGTCTCCAAAAGGAACCCTTGACTGGTGAGACGGGAGCCTGATATGTGAGTCACCACGTCCTCCCTAAATCGTCCGAGCTCTGTAAGGCCAAGGACTGCCTGGGACACAGTCACCCCTGCTAGGGAGCATTAAGCAGCAGCAGATAAAACATAATGACGGTGTGCAAGTTTCCAGTGAGCAGTGAGTTACATCACAAGTAAACTCCATGGAGACTCAAACCCCAACCTCAGGCCTTACCTTGCCCTTATGCTGACCTTGACTTCCATTTTCAACCAGTGCTCAGTCCACTTGCCCCCAGGACCCTGTGGCAGTTCAGGCAACCAGTCCTGCCACAATGCCCACCTGAAGAGAGCCAAGCCTGATCCTCCTCCTTATCAACAACATCCCTTTTTCCAACCCTGATGCATGAAAGCCCTGCAGATGTCAGGCCCCACCCCTGCGGGAGTACATTGGCCTAAATTTTGTGTCTCAATGCGCATAGACTCATTCTCATGACTTCCAAGGCCTAGACACATTGGATCTGACCCTAAAGCTATTCCATTTCCAGGTAAGGTTCAAGCCTGCTGCCATACAATTCATTTTAAAGGCCACTTAAAATTGCTATCATTACTGAGCTCTTTCTAGAAAAAGATGTCAGCCCTGGAGCAAAGGCAGAGAGAAGCCCAGGAGGCTGCAGCTGTCCTAGGAGTGCATGACAACACACAGGGCGCCAGGTCCTCAGCGTTTTCACCAACCTGTCTCCTCCCAAGGAACAACAATGAATCTGTGGAAAAGGAGCTCAGGCTGGAAGAGGGGCGAGATCATCTACCTGTGCATACCTAGGATGCCACAAATAGAGCTCATGCAGTGTCAGGCAGAGAGAAACCAGTGAAAATCACAAGAGCACCCAGGCAGCCCCTAAGCAACAGTCTGAGGAGCTGGGGTGAGGACTAGAAGAAACTGACAGCAAAGAACCAGTCAGTGCAGCACAATGGACACCTCGGTCCTCGAACCCTCCAGAAGGTACAACCCTGGGCAGTTCTTCAGTGGAGAAAGCAATGTCTTTGCTTCCATCTCAGTGTACAAAATGTATTCCGTTTTCATTCGACAAACATGTTTTGAGTAGCTCCTGTGAGTAGGACACTGGGTGTTGTTATTAAATATATGTGTATTTGGGGCCCGCGCTGTGGCACAGCAGGTTAACACCCTGGCCTGAGGTGCCAGCATCCTATGTGGGCGACGGTTCAAGACCTGGCTGCTCCACTTCTGATCCGGCTCTCTGCTATGGCCTGGGAAAGCAGTAGAAGATGGCCCAAGTCCTTGGGTCCTGCACCCGCATGGGAGACCTGGAAGAAAGTGGATGGAAGACCTCTCTCTCTCTCTCTTTCTCTCTGCCTCTCCTTTCTCTGTGTAACTCTGACTTTTAAATAGATAAATATTTTTTTAAAAAATTTGTATTTTATATGATTAAAGATATATGTGCTGTTAAGTACATAAATCATTTGTCATTATACAAATGATGTAAGTGAATGCATTTCTTGTGAACCATTTCATTAAGCAGAAATTTCTGTCAACTAACCCTTCTACATGCTTACAATGAAAAGATAATGTTCAAAACACCAAGGCACAACAGATATTGCAAATACTAATAGTACTTTGGGATTGTTAATTAAAGACATAACACCTTATATGTTTAAGGCAGGTCTTCCATAAAATGCCACTGAGCAAGTAGCTTAAATAACAGAAATTTATTCCTCAGAGTTCTGGAGAAGTCTGGCAGGAAGACAGTGGTTTCTGGTGAGGCCTCTTCTCTAGCTTGTGGATGGCCACTGAGGGCTCCATGGCCTCTCTTCCATGCCCATGCAGTGGAGGAAGACAGAGATCTGATATATCTTCCTCTTCTTGGAAATCAATCCTATTTGATTTGAGCCCCCATATTATGACCTCATCTGATCTTAAGAACCCCCCTAACGTCTGATCTCCAAATACAGTCACACTGAGAGTTAGAGCTTTAAAATATGAATTTGGGGAGGAATACAACTTAGTTCATTGCACAATTATAATGAAAGGAAATCATAACCCATCTTGTCCCTAGTGTCAAAGGGAAGGAAACACATACCAAGTATGTATCTTTTATAAGATATATTTAACTATGGCCAACTTACCTAAGGTAATGAAAGTAGTAAGTAGAGAACTGGTGATCAAACATAGGCCTGATTCCAGAACCTAAAATAGATTTATTGGAAAAATTGCAGCAATTCTGCTATGCCCTTTCACAATGTGACTAAAGCTCTGCCCATCGGTAGTTGGGTTCTATTCCCCAGTGCCTTGCATCTAAGCAGTCGTAAGACTTGCTTTGGTCAATAGAATGTGAGAGATGTGATGCTTTGCCAGCTTCAATCTTGGCCCTAAAGAAACTTGTGCACTTCTGCTCCATCTCAAAACCCTACCACTGCCACATAAGCGACTGAGGCCAGCCTTCTGCGGGAGAGCCAAGCTGAGGTCAGCTGAGGCTGCCCTAGACCAGCTAAGGGCAACCAAGCCTCAACATATGAGAGCATTGCAGGCTCAGCTATCTGACCCAGAACCGACTACAAACTCATGATAGAGCCCTAAACTCACCAAGACCAGAAACACTGCCCAATAATAAAGGCTCATTGTTTAAAGTCTCTGAGTTTCAGGATGGTTTGTCATACATCCATAATTTCTACATAGTTTGTCTTTCGTTACGTTCTAATTCCCTAAGTATAGCTATTGGATTCGAACCTATAGCAGCTTTCTATTAGTCAGTATATCCATACAATCATCTTCATAATATTGCATTCTCCAACTTCACAGCATCTGAGATTTCATTGCCAAGGTTGCTCACATGAACACAGTGTTTATTTATTGTTAGATTGTTAGGATGGAGACTTTCTGAAAAACAGAATCATTAACAGACAACTTACTCTAACAATTCTGCCTGAAAGTCCATATTCTGGTCAACCTGCAGACAACAGCCACAACAAAGCAGAGATTAGTGGGCCACACCAGTCACACACAGTGAAGATCCACTGACAGCAGAGCAGATCTGTCAGCACGGCTCTGTGTCTGTCTCACTGCACAAGTGGAAGTCTCAGACACGGTATGGGAAAAGGAAAAGAGAGCCCAGTGACCTGACTGGCAATTCTAGCTGTGCTCCTCAAGCCAGGCTTATGACCTTGGCCATGTTACTTGAAGCGCTTTTGAGCCTTATAAATGAAATCGCTGAATACAAATGTTTCTAGTGACTTCTGTTCTAGAATTCTATAATATCTAAATCTAAGACCATGTTCTAAATTATCTTTTAAAAAATATTTCAATTTTCCACCACAGTGCCCTTCTTTATTGCCTCATGTAATTTCCTTGTACACATAAAAAAGGGGCTACAGACAAGGTGCCAGGCACTGTGCTACTGAAACAGCCTATTTCCTGTAGCCTTCACAACACTCCCAGGATCCCTGTGTCACAGGTGAAGAAACTGAGACTTACAGAACTATGGAATTTGTCCAAATTCTCATGACCACCAGATCATACAGACAACTTGAATCAATCAGCACGACTCTAAACCCCAGCCTTCCATGCTGCCCCATCAGCACATAGACTGTGTCTTTAAAATTCTTTGTCAATCACTTAATAACAAAGAAAATGGGCCAGCACAGGGGCTCAATAGGCTAATCCCCCGCCTGCGGCGCAGGCACCCCGGGTTCTACTCCCAGTCGGGGCGCCAGATTCTGTCCTGGTTGCCCCTCTTCCAGTCCATCTCTCTGCTGTGGCCTGGGAAGGCAGTGGAGGATGGCCCAAGTCCTTGGGCCCTGCACCCGCATGGGAGACCAGGATAAGTACCTGGCTCCTGGCTTCGGATCGGTGCGGTGCACCAGTCATTAGGTGGTGAACCAACGGAAGGAAGACCTTTCTCTCTGTCTCTCTCTCACTGTCTACTCTGCCTGTCAAAAATAAAAAATAAAAATAAATTTTTTAAATAACAAAGAAAATGGAAAAGTTAAATAGAAAGTTGTTCTTATACATGGCTGGAGGAAGATAAGCTGAGAAATGGTAATTTGTCAGTCCTCAAGCTGTAACTATAATGTCTTGATAATGACTAGCATTTTGTTTTGTTCTTGGCCTTTGTTTTGTATTAACCAAAATCTTGTACACATTTAATCATCATTTGTACTGCACATTGGAAAAATTGATGTAACTCATCAGACAATGAGCCCCTTGAGGTCAGAGAAATCTTTGTACCCTGATACCAAACATGGTATTTGGTAAACTGATCTCCAGTGAGTGTTGAATAAATGAACAATTTTTTGACAATGTTGTTTACCTAACAACATAAGTATTCTGCACCTTCCTTCATACTCCCATGAACAGGGCCTCCAGACCCTCAGCTGGTCTGGGAACTTGCCCACTTTTAGAAAGAATTTACCAAATTTTCATCATGATGACCAACCTCAGCCCTGCCAGAGTTCCCGCCAAGGCCTCACTTTCCGCTGATGGGGTTGAAAAATCCCATATTTGATTGTAACAATGTTTGGGATTTACAGAGTTCCTATATCCATTGGTCCTCTTTTGCTTAAAAAAATCAATGAACAGGGCCGGCGCCTTGGCTCACTTGGTTAATCCTCCACCTGCGGCGCCAGCATCCCATATGGGTGCCAAGTTCTAGTCCCAGCTGATCCTCTTCCAGTCCAGCTCTCTGCTGTGGCCTGGAAGGCAGTGGAGGATGGCCCAAGTGCTTGGGCCCTGCACCCCATGGGAGACCAGGAAGAAGTGCTTCTGGTTTCGGATAGGCGCAGCGCCAGCCGTGGCAGCCTTTTGGGGGATGAACCAATGGAAGGAAGACCTTTGTCTCTCTCACTGTCTATAACTCTGTCAAATAAATTTTAAAAAATAAATAAACAAACAAATAGGGTAAGATGTTTGGCATGGTGATTGATATAGACTATATATTATATAGTTAAAAAGATATTTTATTGGAATGATGAAAATGAAATTTCAAGGCCTCCTTGGGACACCTCCATCCCACATCATTGGAGTGTCTGGGTTAGAGTCCCAGCTTTAAAAAATAAAAAAAATCATTGAAAATTTCATACCCATAAGACTCGAGGTATATAAATATGTAAATATGCACGACCTTAAAAAAGTTCATGGAAAATGTGTATTATTAAAAAGCTACACATAGATTTCCAAAAAATCCTTGCACCAATATAAACTTATCTTGTAATTCCATTTTCCCACAAACTTTTTGAAGTGTCCCAAGTACAGTTCTTGTCAAATAAACATTTGCAAATCCTCACTACAGAATCTGCAAAGGGAAGGCGAGGACAAGCCAGAACTCCCCAGGAGGTGGCCCCAGGTGGGCAGGAACAGCGCAGTTTGCTGCTGTACGAAGGTGCATGTTGCCCACTCAGATCACCAGCAGCCCCAGCAGCCTCTTCCCTCCCGCTTGGCAGGGAGCCTGCATGTGAAATCAGGGGCAAAGAGCAGATCCACGCAGGACAGTGGTTCCAGATGATTCTCAACTGCACCAAATCTGGATAATTAGGAACCTACATTATTTTCCATTGATTGGAGAGAGTTAGAAAAGTTGAGGACAGCACAACAAGAAAGATACTGGACACTCTGCAGTGTTTTCCCAGGAGTTCCATCTGAGAACGTCCTTCATTCATACACAGCAAGAAGTGGGTTTTGTAATAAGGTTGTGGAGGGGAATGGGGAAAGGCGCCAGTTAAGACACCATCATCCCAGTGGCATAAGCATGTGATTTTCTTGCGAAAATGTTTGCATTCTCTTGGCTCAACCTGAGTGCAGAAGCAGGGAAAGGAATCCCCAGAAATCTTAGTGTGAGTTGCATGGGGCTGTTGGTCTTCCCCTTTCAGCCATCCAGGATGCATAACAGGAGACACCCCATCCCTCCCCACTCAATATGTCAGGGATTCAGCTCAGCTTCAGAATCAACTAGGGACATCCCTGGAGCAAAGAGATTTTCTTGCTAGCATTCCATTTTCCAACTAGGGCAGAGAGAGCCACACGCAATTGAAAGAACAGAGCTCTATTTCAATGCTGAGACTCAGAACCACTTCCAGATTGAACCCTCTCAGTCCCTTCCAGCTTCTGGACTTGTGACTTATTCCCACAAAGGACAGCCTACTCTGTATTTTTCTTCCAACTGGTAAGATTTTGTATACTTTCCCAGGATTTTCCCTTTAGAATACTCACAAATCTCAAATACATTCAGATTTTAGGAGTATATATTCAATACCCAAGGGTTATAAAATCATTCTATCCCCAAAATATATTCAGACCCCTCCAGCTGCTTCACTTTTTAGTAGGTTTTTAATTGATAAACAGTAAGTACATATGTTAGGGAGGTACATAATTAGACATATTTATGAGGATGTTTCTACAAAGTAATGAAATATTGTCATTTGCTGCAGCATGAATGAAACTGGAAGACATGTTAAGTGAAATAAGCCAGATACAGAAAAACAGCTACTGCATGACCTTGCTCATTATGTGTAATCTAAAAAAGTTCATGCCCTGGTTGCTTTTAATCAATTTCTTTCAAGTTCCTCTTAATCATCAATGCTTTCCATTAAATTCATTGTTGTGAATTTCTAACAACAAGTGAGGTTCTCAGAGAGGAAAATTACTTCTAGTGTAGGTTATTTATTGTGGCATAAAAAAATCATTCCAAAATTTAGTGGATTGAAACAAAAGGAGTCGTTTCTTTACTCACAGTTTCAGGATGCAAACAGGCTTGGTGAGGACTCACCTTGCTTTTTCTCCTCCTGGTGGCGGTTAGAGGACCTGAGCTGGGGCCATGGTGGTCACTCCAGAGATAGCTCACCCCTGTGGCTGGCTGGTACTGGCTGTGCACAGGAGCATGGCTGGGGCCATGGGGTGAGGGCCTGCCTTTTGCCTCATGTATGCCTTTTCATCTAGCTGCTGGAGTTTCTAGCCAGCAAAGGGCTTCTTCAAGAGGGAAGAAGCTGAAGATGCAGGTATTCCTAGAGTATTAATTCTAAACATCCCAAACTCAATTCTTCCATGTTTTGATTGGCCAAAGTAATCATAGACCCTCCCCCACAACCCAAGAAAGGAGATGTCAGCTCCTATGAGAGAAGCACTCTGCACAGGGAGGAAAAGAATTTTGGAGGGTTAATTGTGGACACTAGCTCCTTCAATATTCCTTCTAGTCCAACCAATCCAATTCACATCCCCATGTACATACACACTACCCACTCCCAAGACTTCCAGGAGTCTTTATCTCAAGAAAATACCAACTCAAATCACAGGATCTTATGGTCAAATCACAAGATAAAAGTCCTCCACTGCAGTTCCTTCGGAGCAACTATTTGGATGGCTTATCTCACCTTGAAGACTTGTGAGCCAGGGACACAGTGGTCAGCTTCACACACACTCAATAAGGTAAAGGCTGCGATTCCTCTCCGTCCCAACGGAAAGGAAGGAGAAATCACAGTCACCGGTTCAAAGAAATTTCAAAATCTAGCTGGACATTACGCTGCCAGTTCCTGGAACAGGGCAATCTTGCTGCCCCAGAGTGGTTCTCTGTGATTCCTGGCTCCATCCTCTGAGTCACCCTTCATTTCCCATAAGAAATGGCCCACAGTTATGGTCGAGAAATTCCCCAGGCTGCTTCCTTCCTTAGGAGCATGAGGGCCCAGAGTCTTCTTATTTTTACTGTCATTGCCTTTCTACTTCTCAGTCAAGGGTGATAAAATTCCTTTAGAACTTTTGTGAGTTCTATGACCATATTCTTAAACTAAAATCATATCACATTTCTCTCCAGGATTTGTGTTTCTCTAACTGGAGTCTCATATAAGACTGAAATGAGAATTCCTTTGAGAGTCTGGAAAGTCAAATTGTCAAGCTGGCAAGTGGACACACACACACTCTTAGTATTATTAGAAAGATTTTTGGCTAGCTGAAAGGCAGCTTTTTAAGGCTACCTTACTCAAAGGGTATCTTGTGATGGAAGTGCTCTGAATTTTATCTTTTTCCTAAGGCCATTTATTACTTTCAGAATGTCTTATCATCTATAGAGGTTAGAAAATAGACAATGTTCTGTTTCAGATACAGCAAATCCTGACTTATTTCCTCTAAGTCTTGGTTGAAAATTGAATAGCTGCTCTAAAGCTCACCTAACTTCTCCCATACATTTTTATAGGCATCTGAAAGAAGCCAGCTGGCCCTTTCAGAATTCTGCTTTGAAATCTCTGTAATCAGGTCCATGAGTTTATTAGGTATCAATTCCACCAAATTCCATGTTTATTGCAACTCATGATTTCACCAAATACTCACTACCACCAAATACTGGTCACCCTTCCTCCAGCCTTCAAGCTGTCCCTAAAAATATCTTTGGAAACCTTCAATCCACTTTCCCCCACCCCCACCCAAAGGCACATTTTGCAGGTTTCTATTACAAAGCTCCCCATTTTTTCACTGCCACATTCTTCTTCAGTCATACATCAGAACATCCTACTACTGGCCAAATATGGATGCGTGCTGGCAGGTGGGTAGTGGGAAGGATGAATACACAGGTAGGTGAGGAAATATATGAGTTCACAAAGGGATCACATAAACAAGAATAGTGTCTGCAAATACTAGCTGATAGAATAAAAAAGGGAGAGAATGATCCAACATGGGAAGTGAGATACACAGCAGACCCATAGAATGGCAAATGTCCTAATAGCACTCTGGCCTCATAATCAGCCCTTAAGGCATGCGGATCCGGCTGAAATGCCCATGAGAGTATTTCAGGCATGGAAAGCCAAGACACTCTGGGGGAAAAAAAAAACCTAAATGAAAGATCTCCGTGAGTGAGATCCCAGTGGAAAGAATGGGTCATCAAAGAAGGAGGTACCTTTCGCTGAAGGGAGGCGAGAACTTCCACTTTGACCATGGTCTTGTCTAAAAATCATCAGAGTCAGTGAACTCAGGGGGCTTTCATAGCCTTGGCAGCTCATGACAAGAGCCTAGGGTGATTACTGAGGCCATAAACAAGAGTGTCAATTTGTTAAGTCAACAACAGGAGTCACTGTGCACTTACTCCTCATGTAGGATCTTTGTCCTTAGTGTGCTGTACATTGAGATTTAATGCTATAACTAGTACTCAAACAATATTTTTCACTTTATGTTTCTGTGTGGGAGCAAACTGTTGAAATCCTTACTTAATGGATGCTAAACTGATCTTCTGTATATAAAGAGAATCGAAAATGAATCTTGATGTGAATGGAAGGGGAGAGGGAGTGGATAAGGGGAGGGTTGCGGGTGGGAGGGACATTATGGGGGGGAAGCCATTGTAATCAATATTCTGTACTTTGGAAATTTATATTCATTAAATAAAAGTTAAAAAAAAAAGAAATATATGAGTTCATTAGCGAACATTTCCCCTGAGCCTAGCCCCTGTACCTCACTGCCAACTACAGGGTCTGCCCATTCACATGAACCCCTACAAGGACCAGTAGGGTTGAGGTGAGAGTAGACAGCCTCCACGATGGCACAGATTCTCTGAGTTTCCTGGAAAACCAGGAAGGTTGATGGCTGACTCACCACGACAGGTCTTGCTGCTCAACACGGGGCAACAGGTCCGATGGAGCTCCTCAGGGCCAGCCTGGGGAGTTCAGGGGCCAAGTGGGATGATGAGTGTCGGTGGCAAAGGAACCACACCAGAGCCAGGAGATCAGTCAATGCCCAGGGCGCAGCCGGGTTCTCGACTTTATTGGGAGGGGAAGAGCTTTTATAGTCACAGAAAGGGGGGCTATCCAGGGCACAAGGGAACCAAGCCAACCAGCTAAAAGGTAAGGCAGGACACAAGCCGGGCACACCCTCAAGGGCCTATCACAACCGAGGACACATACTGTCCACGAATACAGAAGTCTCCTGTTAGGCTAGGTACCTCCCCAGGGGTCATCTTGGATTGTTGGAAACACTGAGTCACTGGGATGCGGAAGTGCGGCAAACTCGTGCAAAGGCTTAGAGGCCTTGTTGAGCAAAGGCTTAGCAGCTTTGTTTCCTTTTCTGTTGGAGCCCCCCCACCCCCGGCAAGGTCTAATGTCCAGACCCCAAATTCGACTGGAAGGCAAATGATGGATGCTCCTAGCCCACCTCTACATCTCCTCCATCCGATCCAATGAATGAGCTGGGACTGAACTGTCTTCTTCCTTTTTTTTTTTAACTTTTATTTAGTAGATATAAATTTCCAAAGTACAGTTTATGGATTACAATGGCTTTTCCCCCCCATAACTTCCCTCCCACCCGCAACCCTCACATCTCCCACTCCCTCTTCCATTCCATTCACATCAAGATTCATTTTCAATTATCTTTATATACAGAAGGTCAGTTTAGTATATATTAAGTAAAGATTTCATCAGTTTGCCCACACACAGAACACAAAGTGCAAAATGCTGTTTGAGCACTAGTCATACCATTAATTCATATTGAACTATACATTAAGGACAGAGATCCTACATGAGGAGTAGGTGCACAGTGACTCCTGTTGTTGACTTAACAAATTGACACTCTTGTTTAAGGCGTCAGCAATCTCCCTAGGCTCTAGTCATGAGTTGCCAAGGCCATGGAAGCCCCCTGAGCTCGCCGACTTTGATCTTATTTCAACAAGGCCATAGTCAAATTGGAAGTTCTCTCCTCCCTTCAGCGAAAGGTACCTCCTTCTTTGATGGCCCATTCTTTCTACTGGGATCTCACTTGCAGAGATCTTTTATTTAGGTTTGGTTTTTTTGTTTGTTTGTTTTTTGTTTTTTGTTTTTTTGTCAGAGTGTCTTGGCTTTCCATGCCTGAAATACTCTCATGGGCTCTTCAGCCAGATCCGAATGCCTTAAGGGCTGATTCTGAGGCCAGAGTGCTGTTTAGGACATCTGCCATTCTCTGAGTCTGCTGTGTACCCGGCTTCCCATGTTGGATCTGAACTGTCTTCTTCTACTGCCCAAATGTCTCCTTGGGCCAGGCTGAACTGCTGAGAGCTACATTTCCTAAAACCAACCAATAGAAAGATGGGGCCTGACATACCAATGCCATCTCACTAGTCCAAGTGATCAATTTCAGTTCACAATTGATCATAATGAAAGGACTAAGAGTCAAAGGGAGCACATAAACAAATCTAGTACCTGCTAATACTAACCGATAGAATAAATAAAGGGGAGAGTGATCCAACATGGGAAGTGGGATACACAGCAGATTCATAGAATGACAGATGTCCTGAACAACACTCTGGCCTCAGAATCAGCCCTAAAGGCATTCGGATCTGGCTGAAAATCCCATGAGAGTATTTCAGGCATGGAAAGCCAAGACACTCTGGCAAAAAAAAAAAAAAAAAAAAAAAAAAAAAAAAAAAAAAACCCTAAATGAAAGATCTCTGTGAGTGAGATCCCAGTGGAAAGAACAGGTCTTCAAAGAAGGAGGTACCTTTCTCTGAAGGGAGGAGAGAACCTCCACTTTGACTATGACCTTGTCTAAACAAGATAAGAGTCGGAGAACTCAAGGGGCTTCCATAGCCTTGGAAACTCATGACTGGAGCATAGGGAGATTACTGATGCCATAAACAGAAGTGTCAATTTGTAAAGTCAACAACAGGAGTCACTGTGCACTTACTCCTCATGTAGGATCTCTGTCCTTAATGTGCTGTACATTGAGATTTAATGCTATAACGAGTACTCAAACAGTATATTTCACTTTGTGTTTCTATGGGGGTGCAAACTGTTGAAATCTTTACTTAATGTATACTAAACTGATCTTCTGTAAAAAAAAAAAAAGAAATTATCAATTCCCAACTTGACTCTCACTGGGATTAAACATGACAATAGGTCTGATCTGATTTCATCATCATTTGAAAAATCATCTATTATTTTTTCACTTTATGTTTCTGTGTGGGAGCAAACTGTTGAAATCCTTACTTAATGGATGCTAAACTGATCTTCTGTATATAAAGAGAATTAAAAATGAATCTTGATGTGAATGGAAGGGGAGAGGGAATGGGAGAGGGGAGGGTTGTGGGTGGGAGGGACGTTATGGGGGAAAAGCCATTGTAATCCATAAGCTGTACTTTGGAAATTTATATTCATTAAATAAAAGTTAAAAAAAAAAGAAAGATGGGGCCTGTAGAACTAGGAAAGAAAAAGACAAAAAAAAGCTCTTGGTTGTGCCACCCACAGACCCAGATATTACTGTTTATTGTACCTCATGCCTATACCAGGTGCTCACACACTTGTACAGCACCTTCTGCCTTCTCCATCAACCCAATCAATGAAATGGAAACCAGATACAGAAAACCCAGAAGGTTCTGCTATATCCAGAACATTCCTTTAAATCTGCCTTAGTCTGTTTTCTGCTGCTGTGACAAATCCCTGGGCCTGAGTACTTCATAAAGAACAGAGGGTTTGTTTGGCTCCCACTTATGGCTGATGGAAACTTCAAGCAGCATGGTGCTTGGCTTCATCACAACTTTAGAGGAAAGAGGATGTGCCACCAGCCAAAGAGGCCAAGGTGTGGGCTGGCCTTGCTTTATGACAACCAGTTCTCTTGAAGGCTAATTGAGTTCCAGGAGCCATGCCCTACTTCCTCAAGACAGCACTAATCTGTTCATGAGGATGGTGCTCCCATGATCTAATGACCTCCCACTAGGCCCCACCTCTTAAAGGTTCCATCACCTCAACAGCATCACACTGGGGAATCAAGCTCCCTGTACACATGAACACATCTCAAACATAGCAAGGTCCTAGTGAATAAATGGGAAAAATGAGTCAAGATCAGCCCTCACTATTGATTTTTAAACTTTCTATTCAAAACACAACCTGGTATCATTTTGAAGGAAAAGATATTTTAAAATTGTATGAAATTTTTTAAAAAATCTTATTTAATCATTCCCTTCCCCCTCCTCAACCATAGATCCTTCTCTCTCCAGTGTCCACTATTAAGAGTTTAGTTTGGGGCCAGCGCTGTGGCATAGCAGGTACAGCTACCACCTGCAATGCTGGTTCTAATATGGGCCCCAGTTCAAGTCCCGGCTGCTCCACTTCCAATCCAGCCCCCGGCTATGGCCTGGGAAAGCAGTAGAAGATGGCCCAAGTCCTTGGGCCTCTGCACCTGCATGGGAGACCCAGAAGAAGCTCCTGGCTCCTGGCTTCAGATCGGCACAGCTCTGGTCATTGTGGCCAACTGGGGAGTGAATCAGCAGATGGAAGATTTCTCTCTCTCTCTCTCTCTGCCTCTTCTTCTCTCTGTGTGTAACTCTGCCATTCAAATGAATAAATAAATCTTAAAAAATAAAGTTTAGCTCATTCGGTACATATTTTATGTGTATTTAGATACATACAAACATGGTTTCTTGCAAACATAAATGTAGGATACATTTTTTGGCAACTTGTTCTTTTCACGTAACCTCCCGTGTGAATATATACAGATGGACTGAATTTTTTCCCTTCTGCATAGTTATAAATTGAGAGACGCACTTACACCCACAGATATATGTTGTTTCTTCACTATTTGTGTCTTCACCAATTTGATGATATGACAGATTTTATTTTTTATTTTTTTGAAAGTCAGAGTTACACAGAGAGAGAAGGAGAGGCAGATAGAGAGAGGTCTTCCATCATTGGATCACTCCCCAGTTGGCTGCAACGGCCGGAGCGGAGCTGTACCGATCTGAAGCCAGGAGCCAGGAGCCTCCTCCGGGTCTCTCCCACATGGGTGCAGGCGCCCAAGGGCTTGGGCCATCCTCCACTGCATTCCCAGGCCACAGCAGAGAGCTGGATAGGAAGTAGAGCAGCCAGGTCTCGAACCAGCACCCATATGGGATGCCGGCACTGCAGGCAGTGGCCTCATCTGCTATGCCACAGCCATGGCCCCAACACATTTTCTACAGGAGAATCGAGAAGAATACCTCTAGATGATTCTTTTTTTTTTTTTTTTTTTTTTTTTTTTTGGAAAGGCAGAATGACAGAAAGAGAGAGAAAGAGAAAGAGAAAGAGAAAGAAAGAGAAAGAGAAAGAGAAAGAGAAAGAGATTTTCCATCCACTGGTTCATTCTTCAAATGCCACAATGGCTGGGACTGGGCTAGGTGGAAGCCAAGAGCCAGGAACTCCATTCAGAGCTCCATGTGAACGGCAAGAACCCAAGTGAATGGAACATCTTCTGCTGCCTTCTCAGGCACATAAAGAGGGAGCTGGATTGGACATGGAGCAGCCGGGAATGGAACCAGCACTTATGTGGGATGTCAGCTTAACAGGCAGCAGCTTAAACTGCTGCTCCACAATGCTGGCCCTGAAGCTATGTGTATAATAGATGTAGGTAAAAGATCCATAAACAGTAAAATGATAATGGGGAACAAAACATTTTGACTCCACAAGTCAGAGAAAGAAACTTCCCCCAAGCATTTTCTGTTCCTATGCCCTACCTTAGGCTTCTCCTTGGCACTGACCTCCATCAGACACGTGATTCTGTTCACACTGACAGATCACCTATCTGACTCCTTATACTAGAACAAATGCTACCTAAAGGTATATTTGTGTTTCCTCAATGCCCAAGGCAGTGACCAACTCTAGCATTTAGTATTATCTATTGAATACAAGAATATAATACTGTATATACATTGGTAACAAAAAGACAACCATGCAAAAAGAAGGGGGTCTGGCCGGCGCCACGGCTCACTTGGCACCCCGGGTTCTAGTCCTGGTTGGGGCACCGGATTCTGTCCTGCTTGCTCCTCTTCCAGTCCAGCTCTCTGCTGTGGCCCAGAAGGCAGTGGAGGATGGCCCAAGTCCTTGGGCCCTGCACCTGCATGGGAGACCAGGAGGAAGCACCTGGCTCCTGGCTTCGGATCGGCACAGTGCACCGGCCGCAGCGCTCCGGCCATGGCAGCCATTTGAGGGGTAAACCAACGGAAAAGAAAGACTCTCTCTGTCTCTCCTCTCTCTCACTGTCTAACTCTGCCTGTCAAAAAAAAAAGATTAAAAAATAAAGAAGAAGAAAGGAGTCAAAGATTATGAAATGTCCAATCACAGAGAAGTAGATCAAAGATGTCAACAAATATGCAATAGGCATTCAGTTCAATCTTGGTCAAAGAAACGGAAAATAAGATAACAACACTCCTTGCTAAGTAGATTAGTGAGAATGAAAAATGATTATAATTTCTACTCCTGGCAAGAATAGATGTGGAGGGCTGAGATCCAAGATGGCTGAATAGGGTATAGCCACACTAACTTAAGTCGCTCCGGGATGTAAAAAGAATAAAGGAAGGACTATGTGAAAACATGGGTCTGAATGATGGAAATTTTCAGCAATGACATTGAAAAAAAAAAAGCAAAGAAGACTCTGTGGGACAAGAGGAGAGAAGACAGCGACACTGCTGCAGCCAGTTGCACTGCACAGCCAGCTGCCAGCTGTGAGCGCCATCTTACCATGTCAAGGAAGGACAAAATTGCCATGCTCTCTGCCAGTTGCTGTTTTAGCTGAGAGAGAATTCCACAGTCACCCACTGACTTCTACTTCAGCCTGGAGAGCTGACTGGGGTCTGAGCAACTGCCTGACTTAGAGCAAGGATGCCACATCACTTCCCTCCCTTATCCCACCTGCACAGAGCACCATACTCAGTGGCAAAAAGTCGCAAAATACATCTCTGATCTGCTCCTACCAGCATCATAGTCAGAGTCAGGACAATGTGTGGGGCAAAGGACAGATCCCCTGCATCCTGCAGCTGTGGAAGTTTTGGGTCATTAGCCCTAGAGCTAAGCTCATGCACTGTACATGAGCCAGGGGGATTCACCTAAGGCTAATCCCAGAAGCAGTCAATAAAAAAATCTCTTCCTGGGGCTGGTACAATGGTGTAGCAGGGGTGAACTTGCCACACCAGCATCCCTTATGGACATCAGTTTGAATCCCGGCTTCTCCACTTCCAATCCAGCTCCCTGCTAATGCACATGGGAGAGTTGCAGAAGATGGCCCAAGTACTTGTGCCCCTGCATCCATGTGGGAGACCTAGATGAGGCTCTTGGCTCATGGCTTTGTGGTCCTTTGGGGAGTGAACCAGCAGATGGAAGATTTTCTCTCTCTCTCTCTCTCTCCCCCTCCCCCCCTTATTGTCATTTTTCTCTCTTTTTCTATAACTCTACCTTTCAAATAAATCTTTTTTAAAAATTCCACACCCTAGGTAGAAGATCTGGATCATGACCCCACTATATCCTGCAACAGCAGGACTGTAACAATTCACTCTAAATTTCTCAATGCCACTGACATCTACCTGGTGGACATACAGAAGAATCTATTTGCATTCCATGTCTCTGGACTCATACCCTCTAGAGTAAAATCCCATGTATACCTTGTAGTCACTCTGTAGAATTGTAACAGGGTTCAGTTCACATCCCTTAGTCCTAGGACTAGGGCTGTTGATATGATAAGCCCTAGTACCAACTGCAGTCACCTAGTGTGAGCTGAGGAAGGGCACATCATATCACACAGTCCTAGAGCCACAGAAATTGATGCCACAAGCCTAAGCATCATTCAGGATTGCCTGTAGAACAAGGGGACAGCCATCCTTGTCTCCCTCAGCACTAAGGGCAAGGTCCTGGCTATCACATTTCCAGGGACACTGACACTGTACTCTCTCTGGACCAAAGATACACAACCAAGGAAACCTTTATTCACCTCAAAACCACACTTTTATCCCTAGGAACTGAAAAAGCCTAGACCATTGTGTCACTTACAGACAGAGCTGACATTGATGAAGACTGCACTCCTGGGCTCACTTAGAACTGAGGCAACAAGCAAAGTGATACACTGAATTCCAGCTGAATCATCAATTCTTTTCCAATAAAACCTATTCTGTAAAGAAGGAAGGAGGAATATACCAGATGGGCAGATATCAACATAGAGACACAGGAGACATGAAGGAACAAGGTCTCATGATGCCTTCAAAAGTGTTACCAGTCACAGAGGGAAGGGCAGTTGCCAGAGCAAATCTCATGGATTCTTTTCCTCAGCTTAGTGTAGAAATAAAAAACTGGAAAACAATTTGCAAAGAGGCAGAAACATTTATTATACAGCAAAGAAACTTTTATTTGATTGGCAAGCGACAGAAAAAGAGTCTGATCTGAGAGACCAGGCAGAGTGCCAGAGCGGGACACTGGCTTTTAGGAAGTGTCCCATGTTTTTAAGGCATTACTATTTTTTTCCATTGGGTCCTTCTATGGGGGTGCCCATTGGACAAGGAGCTTCACATATGCATGCTGATTGGCTTGGGGCTCATGGAGATAGCAGGGGTCTCCTGGTGACTGTCCTCTCCTGAGGGGCTTAGCTTCCTCCTCTGCTGGCTCTGGGTGAAAGATTACAGCCATCCTGGAGGTGTGATTTAAAGCCAAAAGATCTCATAAGAAAGCCTGGATCTCCTGGAACCAGTCTGGCTCTCCCCAGAGGTTCAACCCCTTCCCCTGCCAGTTCTAGTGAAAGATTGCACCCATCCCGAAGCTGTGATTAAAAGCCATAAGATCACACATGCAGCACAAGAAGCTATTGGTGGGGGAGATGCCAGTTTGTCTGGAGACAAGCTTTCCAACCACAGCTGACAGCTTGCTTGTAAAGGACATTCTACCTATGTCTGAGGGGCCCAAAGATTCCCAGCCCCACTGGACAGCCTCAAAAAGACCACAACATTTCTCCAGAATTAGATCCCCAACTGAAGGAAATCTATGAAATGACTGATATAGAATTCAAAATAGTGATTATAAGGAAACTCAATGAGATGCAAGAGAATACACATAGATAAAGAAATGAGGACATCTATGAGTGAAATGAATGAAAATATTACTAAGGAGACAGAGCTCTTAAGAAGACCGAAATATAAATTTTAGAGATGAAATCTTCAATCAGTGAAATAAAAAATATGATTGGGACCAGCCGGAGCAGCTGGAGCAGCCGGATCCGCCGGACCCACCGGACCCACCGGACCTGCCAAACCCGCTGGAGCCACAGATTCTGCGCACCAGCGCTGGAAGGGGAGGTGAGCTAAAAACCTCTCAGTAACCCGAGACATTGGCGGGGAAAGGCAGAAAAAGCCTGCAGAGAACGAGGCCTGAAACCCCATTGGGGAAAGTTCACCAAGCTGGCTGTAGGAGAGAAAAAATCGAATAAATAAGGGGAACCGGCACAAACATTTAGCCTCTCTCTCCACTCACCTTACAAAGCCGAGCAAGACAAAGGGCAGGCGCCATTTTACATAAGTAAAGCCATGCGCACCATTTTGCATATGTAAAGCGGGTGCCCCTCATTAGCCAAGCAGAAAAACCTGACTCTGGTAAGCAAACAAATACCCACAGGGGCCAGATTTCATACATCAACTACTCTCAATTCCACTCAGCTGTGTGGAATTACTTCCCAACTGAGTCAAAAAAAAAAAAAAAAAAAGAGAGAGAGAGAGAGAGAGAGTGAGCAAGAGAACAATCAGGGTGAATCACCTTTGGCACACCCTTAACCCTGTAGAACCAGAGCTCTCTGGCCACACCCATCACAACCTCTAAGGATCCATCAAAAGCAGACAGTCCTCTTAATCTAGAGTCACAGTAGAACGAGAAAAAAACAAAGAATATCTCCAATATGCCAAACAAACGCAAAAGCTGAGGTAACAAGAACAAGGAAGACACTATGACACCCCCAAATGAAATAGACACCCCAATTCAAGATTATGAAGATGATGAGATAGAAGAAATGCAAGAAGCAGATCTCAAAAAATTGATAAGAACATTAAGAAGTTCTCAAAAACAAATTCTCGAACTACAGAAATCCTTAATGGACAAGATAGAAAATCTCTCTCGTGAAAATGAAATATTAAGGAGGAATCAAAATGAAATGAAACAACTAGTACAACAGGAAACTGTGATAGTGACGAGAAATCATAATGAAATGAAGAATTCAATAGATCAAATGACAAACACATTAGAGAGCCTTAAAAACAGAATGGGTGAAGAAGAAGAGAGAATATCGGACTTAGAAGACAGAGCACAGGAAAATATACAATCAAACCAAAGAAAAGAAGAGGAAATTAGAAATCTAAAAAATATTGTTGGGAATCTTCAGGATACTATTAAAAAACCCAATATTCAGGTTCTAGGAGTTCCTGAAGGCATGGAGAGGGAGAAAGGATTAGAAGGCCTTTTTAGTGAGATATTAGCAGAAAATTTCCCAGGTTTGGAGAAGGACAGAGACATCCTAGTACAGGAAGCTCATAGAACCCCTAATATACATGACCAAAAGAGATCCTCACCACGACACGTTGTAATTAAACTCACCACAGTGAAACATAAAGAAATGATCCTAAAATGTGCAAGAGAGAAACGTCAGATTACCCTCAGAGGATCTCCAATCAGACTCACAGCTGACTTCTCATCAGAAACCCTACAAGCTAGGAGGGAATGGCGAGATATAGCCCAGGTGCTAAGAGAGAAAAACTGCCAGCCCAGAATATTATATCCTGCTGAGGCTCATTTGTGAATGAAGGTGAAATAAAGACCTTTCACAACAAACAGAAATTGAAAGAATTTGTCGCCACTCGTCCAGCCCTGCAAAAGATGCTTAAAGATGTGTTGCACACAGAAACACAGAAACACGGTCATCAATATGAAAGAAGGTAAATGAAGGAAATCTCACACCAAAAGATCACAGGAAGTTCAAAACATATATCAGAAAATATCTTTGGCAAGTGGCAGGGCAAAGCTACTACTTATCAATAGTCACATTGAACGTTAATGGCCTGAACTGTCCAAATAAAAGACACCGATTGGCTGATTGGGTAAAGGAACAAAACCCATCTATTTGCTGCTTACAAGAAACACATCTTTCCAATAAAGATGCATACAGACTGAAAGTGAAAGGCTGGAAAAATATATACCATGCCAACAGAAATGAAAAAAGACAACATAAACTTTACCAAAAAACTGTTAGGAGAGACAAAGAGGGGCACTATATAATGATTAAGGGATCAATTCAACAGGAAGATATAACAATTATCAATGTATATGCACCTAATTACAGGGCACCGGTTTATTTAAAAGACTTGTTAAGGGACTTAAAGGGAGACTTAGACCCCAATACAATAGTACTGGGGGACTTCAATACTCCACTCTCAGATATAGACAGATCAACAGGACAGAAGATCAATAAGGAGACGGTGGATTTAAATGACACTATAGCCCAAATGGATCTAACAGATATCTACAGAACTTTCAATCCTACATCTAAAGACTTTACATTCTTCTCAGCAGTACATGGAACCTTCTTTAGGATTGACCACATACTAGGCCATAAAGCAAGTCTCAGCAAATTCAAAAGAATTAGAATCATACCATGCAGCTTCTCGGACCATAAAGGAATGAAGTTGGAAATTAGCAACTCAGGAATCCCTAAAACATATGCAAACGCATGGAGATTGAACAACATGCTCCTGAATGGGTCATAGAAGAAATTAAAAGAGAAATCAAAAATTTTCTGGAAGTAAATGAGGATAACAGCACAACATACCAAAACTTATGGGATACAGCAAAAGCAGTGCTAAGAGGAAAGTTTATAGCAATAGGTGCCTACATCAAGAAATTGGAAAGGCACCAAATAGATGAGTTTTCACTGCATCTCAAGGATCTAGAAAATCTGCAGCAAACCAGACCCAAATCTAGTAGGAGAAGAGAAATAATTAAAATCAGAGAAGAAATCAACAGGATTGAATCCAAAAAAATTACAAAAAATAAGCCAAATGAGGAGCTGGTTTTTTGAAAAAATAAACAAAATTAACACCCCATTGGCCCAACTAACTAAAAAAAGAAGAGAAAAGACCCAAATCAATAAAATCAGAGATGAAAAAGGAAACGTAACAACAGACACCACAGAAATAAAAAGAATCATCAGAAATTACTACAAGGACTTGTATGCCAGCAAACAGGGAAACCTATCAGAAATGGATAGATTCCTGGACACATGCAACCTACCTAAATTGAACCAGGAAGACACAGAAAACCTAAACAGACCCATAACTGAGACAGAAATTGATACACTAATAAAGGCCCTCCCAACAAAGAAAAGCCCAGGACCAGACAGATTCACTGCTGAATTCTACCAGACATTTAAAGAAAAACTAACTCCAATTCTTCTCAAACTATTCAGAACAATCGAAAAAGAGGGAATCCTCCCAAATTCTGTCTATGAAGCCAGCATCACCTTAATTCCTAAGCTGGAAAAAGATGCAGCACTGAAAGAGAATTACAGACCAATATCCCTGATGAACATAGATGCAAAAATCCTCAATAAAATTCTGGCCAATAGATTACAACAACACATCAGAAAGGTCATCCATCCAGACCAAGTGGGATTTATCCCTGGTATGCAGGGATGGTTTAATGTGCGCAAGACAATCAATGTGATACACCACATTAACAGACTGCAGAAGAAAAACCATATGATTATCTCAATAGATGCCGAGAAAGCATTTGATAAAATACAACACCCTTTCATGATGAAAACTCTAAGCAAACTGGGTATGGAAGGAACATTCCTCAATACAATCAAAGCAATTTATGAAAAACCCACAGCCAACATCATATTGAATGGGGAAAAGTTGGAAGCATTTCCACTGAGATCTGGTACCAGACAGGGATGCCCACTCTCACCACTGCTATTCAATATAGTTCTGGAAGTTCTAGCCAGAGCTATTAGGCAAGAAAAAGAAATTAAAGGAATACAAATTGAGAAGGAAGAACTCAAACTATCCCTCTTTGCAGATGATATGATTCTTTACTTAGGGGACCCAAAGAACTCTACTAAGAGACTATTGGAACTCATAGAAGAGTTTGGCAAAGTAGCAGGATATGAAATCAATGCACAAAAATCAACAGCCTTTGTATACACAGGCAATGCCACGGCTGAGAAGAACTTCTAAGATCAATCCCATTCACAGTAGCTACAAAAACAATCAAATACCTTGGAATAAACTTAACCAAGGATGTTAAAGATCTCTACGATGAAAATTACAAAACATTAAAGAAAGAAATAGAAGAGGATACCAAAAAATGGAAAAATCTTCCATGCTCATGGATTGGAAGAATCAATATCATCAAAATGTCCATTCTCCCAAAAACAATTTACAGATTCAATGCGATGCCAATCAAGATATTAAAGACATTCTCCTCAGATCTGGAAAAAATGATGCTGAAATTCATATGGAGACACAGGAGAGCTCGAATAGCTAAAGCAATCTTGTACAACAAAAACAAAGCCGGAGGCATCACAATACCAGATTTCAGGACATACTACAGGGCAGTTGTTATCAAAACAGCATGGTACTGGTACAGAAATAGATGGATAGACCAATGGAACAGAATAGAAACACCAGGAATCAATCCAAACATCTACAACCAACTCATATTTGATCAAGGAACCAAAACCAATCCCTGGAGTAAGGACAGTCTATTCAATAAATGGTGCTGGGAAAACTGGATTTCCACGTGCAGAATCATGAAGCAAGACCCCTACCTTTCACCTTACACAAAAATTCACTCAACATGGATTAAAGACTTAAACCTACGACCCGACACCATCAAATTACTAGAAAGCATTGGAAAAACCCTGCAAGATATAGGTACCGGCAAAGACTTCTTGGAAAATACCCCAGAAGCACAGGCAGTCAAAGCCAAAATTAACATTTGGGATTGCATCAAATTGAGAAGTTTCTGTACTTCAAAAGAAACAGTCAGGAAAGTGAAGAGGCAACCGACAGAATGGGAAAAAATATTTGCAGACTATGCTACAGATAAAGGGTTGATAACCAGAATATACAAAGAAATCAAGAAATTCCACAACATCAAAACGAACAACCCACTTAAGAGATGGGCCAAGGACCTCAACAGACATTTTTGAAAAGAGGAAATCCAAATGGCCAACAGACACATGAAAAAATGTTCAAGATCACTAGCAATCAGGGAAATGCAAATCAAAACCACAATGAGATTTCACCTCACCCCGGTTAGAATGGCTCACATTCAGAAATCTACCAACAATAGATGCTGGAGAGGATGTGGGGAAAAAGGGACACTAACCCACTGTTGGTGGGAATGCAAACTGGTTAAGCCACTGTGGAAGTCAGTCTGGAGATTCCTCAGAAACCTGAAGATAACCCTACCGTTCAACCCAGTGATCCCACTCCTTGGGATTTACCCAAAGGAATTTAAATTGGCAAACAAAAAAGTGGTCTGCACCCTAAAGTTTATTGCAGCACAATTCACAATAGCCAAGACCTGGAACCAACCTAAATGCCCATCAACGGTAGACTGGATAAAGAAATTATGGGATATGTACTCTATAGAATACTATACAGCAGTCAAAAACAATGAAACCCGGTCATTTGCAGCAAGATGGAGGAATTTGGAAAACATCATGCTGAGTGAATTAAGCCAGTCCCAAAGGGACAAATATCATATGTTCTCCCTGATCGGCACCTACTAACTGAGCACCAAATGGGAAACTTGTTGAAGTGAAATTGACACTGTGAGAAACAGTGACTTGAACAGCTCTTGTCCTGACTGTTGATGTACAATGTAATACTTTATCCATTTTAGTATTTTTTTTTTGTTCTAGTACCATTGGTTGAACTCTGTGATTAACACACAATTATTCTTAGGTGTTGAAATTTTAACTGAAAAGTGATCCCTGTTAGGAATCTGGAAAGCATTATGCTGAGTGAAATAAGCCAGTCCCAAAGGGACAAATACCATATGTTCTCCCTGATCGGTGACAACTAACTGAGCACCAAAAAGGAAACCTGTTAAAGTGAAATGAACACTATGAGAAATGGTGACTTGATCAGCCCTTGCCCTGACTGTTGATGAACAACTTAATACATTATCCCTCTTACTATTTTGTTTGTTTGTTCTACTTAATACTTTTGGTTGAATACTGTAATCAATACACAGTTATTCTCAAGTGTTGAAATTTAACTGAAAATTGATCGCTGTTAAATATAAGAGTGGGAATAAGAGAGGGAAGAGATGTACAATTCGGGACATGCTCAAGCTGACTTACCTCAAACGGTAGAGTTAGAAACATACCAGAGCCATTGTAACCCATGAGTCGTACTTTGGAAATTTATATTCATTAAATAAAAGATAAAAAAAAAAAGAAACATACCAGGGGATTCCAATTCAATCCCATCAAGGTGGCATGTACCAATGGCATCTCACTAGTCTCAGTGAGCAATTTCTGTTCACAATTGATCATAATGATAGGACTAAGAGCCAAAGGGAGCACATAAGCAAGACTAGTGTCTGCAAATACTAGCTGATAGAATAAAAAAGGGAGAGAACGATCCAACATGGGAAGCGAGATACACAGTTGACCCATAGAATGGCAGATGTCCTAAACAGCACTCTGGCCTCAGAATCAGCCCTTAAGGCACGTGGATCTGGCTGAAAAGCCCATGAGAGTATTACAGGCATGGAAAGCCAAAACACTCTGGCAAAAAAAAAAAAAAAAAAAAAAAAAAAACCCTACATGAAAGATCTCCGCGAGTGAGCTCCCAGTGAAAAGAACAGGTCATCAAAGAAGGAGGTACCTTTCTCTGAAGGGAGGCGAGAACTTCCACTTTGACTACAACCTTGTCTAAATATGATCAGAGTTGGTGAACTCAAAAGGCTTCCATAGCCTTGGCGACTCATGACAAGAGCCTAGGGTGATTACTGATGCCATAAACAGGAGTGTCAATTTGTTAAGTCAACAACAGGAGTCACTGTGCACTTATTCCTCATGTAGGATCTCTGTCCTTAATGTGCTGTACATTGTGATTTAATGCTATAACTAGTACTCGAACAGTATTGTTCACTTTGTGTTTCTGTGTGGGTGCAAACTGTTGAAATCTTTACTTAATATATGCTAAATTGATCTTCTGTATATAAAGAGAATTGAAAATGAATCTTGATGTGAATGGAAGGGGGGAGGGAGAGGGAAAGGGGAGGGTTGCGGGTGGGAGGGAAGTTATAGGGGGGAGCCATTGTAATCCATAAGCTGTACTTTGGAAATTTATATTCATTAAATAAAAGTTAAAAAAATATGATTGAGAACTTTGACAGCAGAATATATCAAGTGGAGGAAAAAATTTCTAACCTTGAGGACAAGAATTCTGAAAAATGCAATAAGATAAAAATAAAGAGAAAAGAATTTAAAAAATGAAAAATCTACTCAAAATATGGGATATCATTAAATGTCCAAAATTTTCATTATAGCTATTCCTGAAGGAGAAGAAAAGGAAAAAGGCATTGAGAACGTGATAAATGAAATAATAGTTGAAAATGCCCCAGGTATTCAAAAAGACATAGACGTCCAGATACAAGAAACTCAAAGAACCCCAAACAGACTCAACCAAAAAAGGTCAACTAAGACGTTAAAGGCAAGGAGAGTCTCCTAAAGACAGTGACAAAAAAGCGTCAAGTTACAGATAAAGGAAAATCAATTAGATTAATATCAGACTTCTCAGTGGAAAACCTACAGGACAGAAGAGAATGAGAAGATATATATCAAGCTTTTAAAAGAAAAAAAAGAATTTCCAACCAAGAATATCATATCCAGCAGAGCTAGCCTTTAAAAGTGAAGGAGAAATAAAGTATTTTCCAGATAATCAAAAATGGAGAGAATTCAACACCATCAGACCAGCCTGAGAGATTCTGAAGGGAGTCCTGCATACTTAGTATGTACTAAGTTGATCTTCTGTATATAAAGATAATTAAAAATGAATCTTAATGAAGAATGGGATGGGAGAGGGATTAGGAGATGAGATGATTGAGGGTGGTTATGGGGGGAAGAACCGCTATAATCCAAAAGTTGTACTTTCACAATTTATATTTATTAAATAAAATTTACAAAAATAAAAAAAGAAGTAAACATGATGAAAACCACCAAATTCACTAACAGAGCAGCTAAAATCTGTATCTAGTCAACCAAATGACAGATCTTAGTTCCTATCCATCAATACTAACTTTGAATGTAAATGGATTGAATTCACTAACCAAAAGACTTAGGTTGGCTGAATGGATAAAAAACTATGACCTCCTCTATATGCTGCCTACAAGAAACTCATTTCACAAAGATACACACAGACTGAAAGTGAAGGGATGGAAAAAGATATACCAGGCAAATACAAACCAAAAAGAAAGCAGGCATAGCAAATCCTGATATCAGGTAAAACAGACTTTAAATCAAAAACTAACAAAAGACAAAGAACAACACTATATTGTGATAAAAGCTTCAATTTAGCAAGTTCAATTATAACAATCATAAATATATATGCGCCCAACACAAGACAACGCAGATATATACAGAAAATATTATTAGACCCGAAGAGAGAGATAGACTCTAATACAATAATAATGAGTGACTTCAACACCCCACTCTCATCAATGTCATCCAGACAGAAAATCAATGAAGTTACATTGGTGTTAAAACATACTATTGAGGGGCTCCTGCTGCACCAGCGGATGGAAGACTTCTCTCTTCTCTCTCTCTGCCTCTGCCTCTCTGTAACTCTGCCTTTCAAACAAATAAATAAATCTTAAAAAAAAAAATACTATTGAGGGGCCTGCGCTGTGGCATATCAGGTAAAGCCACCACCTCCGGTGCCAGCATCCCATATGGGAACTGTGGGGAGCAACTGGGAGCAACTCGGACTAGACTGTTACTGGAATTAAGACTTATTCTATGCATCTGCTCTCCCACAATATGGCGCTGGGAGAGGAGGAAACAGCTTCTACACAGCTGCCTCCAGTTCAACCAATAAACTGTAGGACCTGCTCCTGATTGGAGGAGAGCAGCGTACTCGGCGTGTGGGTAGCAGAGTTGGGATTGGCGGAAGAGGACTATAAAGGAGGAGAGAGACAACATGCACCAGGAACATCTAAGAGGAACACCTGTGCAGCCCCCGAGAGAGCCGGCCGGTGGTGTGCCACTCCCCTGCGGAAGTGGGGAAAGTGGCAGGGGGCCCGCCCCTCCACGGAGATGAAGGGACGGTAGCCAACCCGGGAAGAACCAGCAGCAAACCCGGGGAGGGCCGAGCAGACAAAAGAACAGCGCAGGGTCCTGTGTCGTTCCTCCACGAAGAGGGGGAGCGACATAATGGTGCCGTGACTCGGTTATGAAGCCTAGGCAGGGTCTTGTGTCGTTCCTCCACGAAGACGGGGAGCGACATAATGGTGCCGTGACTCGGATAGGAAGCCTAGGCAGGGTTTAGTGTCGTTCCTCCACGAAGAGGGGAAGCAACAGGGAACCAGTTCGAGACCCAGCTGCTTCACTTCTGATCCAGCTCTCTGCTATGGCCTGGGAAAGCAGTAGAAGATGGCCCAAGTCCTTGGGCCCCTGCACCCGCATGGGAGACCCGGAAGAAGCTCCTGGCTCCTGGCTTCAGATTGGCTCAGCTCCAGCCATTGCGACCATTTGGGGAGTGAACCAAAGGATGGAAGACCTCCCTCCCTCCCTCTCATTCTCGCTCTCTCTACCTCTGCCTCTCTGTAACGCTCTGCCTTTCAAACAAATAAATAAATCTTTAAAAAAAAAAAAAAACATACTGTCGAGCAAATGGACCTAACAGACATTTATAGGGTATTTCACACAACAACTACTGAATACACATTCTTCTCACCAGCACATGAAACATTTGTAGGATACGCCACATACTAGGCTGGAAAATCTAAAAAAGATACAAATCACAGCATGTATATTTTCAGACCATAAAGAAATAAAACTAAAATTAATAACAAGAAGAAAAATAGGGCCGGCGCCACGGCTCACTAGGCTAATCCTCCGCCTTGCGGTGCTGGCACACCGGGTTCTAGTCCCAGTTGGGGCACCGGATTCTGTCCCGGTTGCCCCTCTTCCAGGCCAGCTCTCTGCTATGGCCAGGGAATGCAGTGGAAGATGGCCCAACCTGCACCCCATGGGAGACCAGGATAAGTACCTGGCTCCTGCCATCGGATCAGCGCAGTGCACTGGCCGCAGCGTGTCGGCTGCGGCAGCCATTGGAGGGTGAACCAATGGCAAAGGAAGACCTTTCTCTCTCTCTCTCTCACTGTCCACTCTGCCTGTAAGAAAGAAAGAAAGAAAGAAAGAAAGAAAGAAAGAAAGAAAGAAAGAAAGGAAGGAAGAAAGGAAGAAAGGAAGAAAGGAAGAAAGGAAGAAAGGAAGAAAGGAAGAAAGGAAGAAAGGAAGAAAGGAAGAAAGAAAAGAAAAATAGAACACTCATAAATACTTGGAAATTAAAAATGATACTGAATGATCAATTATCATTGAAGAAATTAAAAAGGAAATAAAAAAACTTTCTTGAAGTAAGTGAAAATGAAAACATGACATACCAAAACCTGTGGGACACAGAAAAGCTGTATGAAGAGTTTATGGGGCTGACACTGGTGCAGCAGCTCAAAGCCCCAGCCTGCAGTGCCGGCATCCCATATGAGAACCAGTTTGAATCCTGGTTGCTCCACCTCTGATTCAGTTCTCTGCTATGGCCTGGGAAAGCAGTAGAAGATGGCCCAAGTCCTTGGAACCCTGCACCCATGTGGGAGACCCGGAAGAAGTTCCTGGCCTAGTTTCGGATCAGCTCAGCTCTGGCCATTGTGGTCATCTTGGGAGTGAACCAGTGGTTGGAAAACCTCTCTTTCTCTCTCTCTCTCTCTCTCTCTCTCTCTCTGGCTCTACTTCTCTGTGTAACTCTGTCTTCCAAACAAAAATTAAAATATAAAAAAATAAAAAATAAGAGGGTAGTTTATATCATCAAGTACTTATATTTAAAAAAGAAATGTCTCAAAGTCAAGATCTAATGATGCATCTAGAAGACTTAGTAAAACAAGAACAAAACAAACCCAAAATCATCAGAAGGTGAGAAATAGTACAATACAAAAGATCAACAAAACAAAAGTTGGTTTCTTGAGGAAATAAAAAAATAGATAAACCTCTAGTCAGACTAACAAAAAAAACTCAAATAAATAAAGAGATGAAAGGAGACATTACAACCAACTCCACTGAAATTCAAAGTATCATAAAAAAAATACTATAAAGAATTGTTTGCTAATAAACTGGAAAACTTTAAAGAAATGGAAAAACTGCTGGATTCATATAGCCTACCAAGATTAAATCAAGAAGATATAGACAGGGGCCAGTGCTGTGGCGTAGCAGGTAAAGCCGCCTCCTACAGTGCTGGCATCCCTTATGGGTGCCAGTTCGAGTCCCAGCTGCCCCACTTCCAATCCAGCTCTCTCGTGTGGCCTGAGAAAGCAGTAGAAGACAGCCCAAGTCCTTGGGCCCCTGCACCCACATGGGAGACCTGGAAGAAGCTCCTGGCTCCTGGCTTCAGATGGGTGCAGCTCTGACCGTCGTGGCCAGTTGGGGAGTGCACCAATGGATGTAAGACCTCTCTCTCTCTCCCTCTGCCTTTTCTTCTTTCTCTGTGCAACTCTGACATTCAAATAAAAAAAAAAAATCTTTAAAAAAAAAAAAAAGGAAGATATAGACAATTTAAACAGATACATACCAAGCAGTGAGATTGAAGCAGTAGTCAAAAGCCTCCCATCGCTAGCGCCGCAGCTCACTAGGCTAATCCTCCACCTGTGGCGCCAGCACCCCGGGTTCTAGTCCCGGTCGCTCCTCTTCCAGTCCAGCTCTCTGCTGTGGCCCGGGAAGGCAGTGGAGGATGGCCCAGGTGCTTGAGCCCTGCACCCCATGGGAGACCAGGAGAAGCACCTGGCTCCAAACTTTGGATCGGCGCAGTGCGCCAGCCGCAGCGCGCCGGCCACAGCAGCCATTGGAGGGTGAACCAATGGAAAAGAAAGACCTTTCTCTGTCTCTCTCTCTCACTGTCCACTCTGTCTGTTAAAAAAATAAAATAAAAAAGCCTCCCATCAAGGAAATATCCTAGACCTGATGGCTTTACTACTGAATTCTGCAAAACATTCAAAGAAGAAGTAACTCCAATACTCTTCAAAATATTCCAAAATATTGAACAGGATGGAACTCTGCCAAATCTTCTTCTGAGACCAGCAATATTTTGATTACAAAACCAAACAAGGCTGGTGCCACGGCTCACTAGGCTAATCCTCCACCTTGCGGCGCCGGCACACTGGGTTCTAGTCCCAGCCGGGGCACCGGATTCTGTCCCGGTTGCCCCTCTTCCAGGCCAGCTCTCTGATGTGGCCAGGGAGTGCAGTGGAGGATGGCCCAAGTCCTTGGGCCCTGCACCCCATGGGAGACCAGGAGAAGTACCTGGCTCCTGCCATCGGATCAGTGCGGTGCGCTGGCCACAGCACAACAGCCATGGCGGCCATTGGAGGGTGAACCAATGGCAAAGGAAGACTTTTCTCTCTGTCTGTCTCTCTCACTGTCCACTCTGCCTGTCAAAAAAGAAAAATACATGACACACACACACACAAAAAAACTACAGACCTGCTTATATTCTTAATGAACATAGATGTAAAGCTTCTCAACAATATACTAACAAAATGAATCCAAAACCACACCAAAAAAATCATGCATCACAATCAAATGGGATTAGGTCAGAAACACAAGGGTGGTTCAACATTCTCAAATCAATCAACTCAAATGGAGCAAAGACCTAACCTTAAGACCTGAGGCTATGAAGTTGCTGGAAGAAAACATAGGGGAAACAGTCCAAGACATTGGTGTAGGGGACAACTTCTTGGATAAGACCCCCAAAGCACAGGCAACCAAAGCAAAACTAAATGAATGGGGCGCATCAAACTCAGAAACTTTTGTACAGCAAAGGAAATGATCAACAAGATCAAGAGACATTCAACAAAATGAGAAAAATATTTACAGTCTATCTGATGCATGATTAATATCCCGAGTACATCAGCACTTAAACTCAACAACAAAAAACAACCAATCCAGTTGAGAAATGGGCAAAGGTCTTCAATAAACAGCTCTCAAAGGAAGAAATACAAATGTCCAACAAATGTATAGGAAAAAAATACTCAACATCACTAGCCATTAGGGAAATGCAAATCAAAACCACAATGAGATATCACCTCACCCTTGTCAGATTGACTAAAATCCAAACACAAGAGAGTAACAAATGCTGGCGAGATGTGGACAAAGGGGAACACTTATACACTACTGGTGGGAATGTAAATTAGTGCAGCCACTGTGGAAAGCAGTATGGAGATTTCTTTAAAAACTAGAAATAGACGTGGCATATAATCCAGCAATCCCACTACTGGGTATATACCCAAAAGACCTGAACATAATGTATCCAAGAGACACCTGCAGTCCATGTTTATAGCAGCTCTGTTCACAGTAGCCAAAATTTGGAATCAACCAAGGTGTCCATCATCAGATGAATGGACAAAGAAAATGAGGTATGTATACACATATGTATACACAGTGGAATATCATTCAGCTTTATTTTTAAAAACAGAATGAAATTCTACCATTTTTAGCAAAATGGACATAACTGGAGGACATTATGTTGAGTGAGATAAGCTGGACCCGGAAAGACAAATACTGCATGTTCTCTCTTTTATGTGGGAGCTAAAATTTAAAAAAGCAAACAAAAAGAAAGGAAGAAAAAAAGAAAGATATGTTTGTATCAGGATTGCTGCAAATATAGTTTTATAAAACTAGTTTTATATCTTTGTGAAACCAATGGTTAACAATGTTATACTATTATAGTTTTAATAATCTGTGATTACTTTAAAATTTATTATATATGGGTGAAATGGGTATTTTTTTTCATTAAACTTTTGTTTTAGTCATTATCTATATTCTCACTAAACTAAGATCTTTTGCTTTTGTTAAACTTCTTATTCAGAGAAGTACTAAGCCTTTTTACTGTAATGTAAATGTAAAATGTTATCTCAAAAAAACTGAAAAAAAGAGAAAGGGAGAAAAAAGGAGGGTGGACTGGAGAAAGGGACAGAGAGGAAGGGGATATCATTATGTTCTTAGAATGGTATCTATAAATCACACTGAATCTGTGAAAAATTGATTAAAAATTTTAAAAAGAATAGCTGTAGAATTTTATATGTATATAAGACAGTGTTAGAGGAAATTAGAATAGAATTTCTACAGTTCTTTGAGAAAATAACCTGGCATTATCTTTTTTTTTTTTTTTTTTTTTTTTTTTTTTTGACAGGCAGAGTGGACAGTGAGAGAGAGACAGAGAGAAAAGTCTTCCTTTGCCGTTGGTTTACCCTCCAATGGCCGCCGTGGCTGGCGTGCTGCAGCCGGCGCACGGCGCTGATCCAATGGCAGGAGCCAGGTGCTTCTCCTGGTCTCCCATGGGGTGCAGGGCCCAAGGACTTGGGCCATCCTCCACTGCACTCCCTGGCCACAGCAGAGAGCTGGCCTGGAAGAGGGGCAACTGGGATAGAATCCAGCCTGGCATTATCTTTCAAAATAAAATACACTGTGCCCATAGTTAGCAAACTGACTTCTGAGAATTAATGACAAAATAAAAACACTGGTATTTAAGGGTATGTATATATGGACACTGATTGCAGACTTGGGAGCAATGACAAAAAACTGAAAATTAATATCCATCAAATGAGAAGCAATTTAATAAATTACGATATGGAATTTTGACATGGAATAATCCAGTCAGAATGAACCAGGGTTCTGGCATTTGACCTAGCTGTTCATTCCACATCAGAGTATCTGGGTTTGAGCTCCAGCTGCTGACTCCAGCTTCCTGAAAATGCACTCTTGGAGGAGGCAGTGATGGCTCAAGTAAATGGCACCCATGTGGGAAACCTGGATTGAGTTCCCAGCTCCTGGCTCTGGCCCCCCAGCCACTTGGGCATTTGGAGAGTGAGCCAGCAAATGAAAGGACTCTCCTTCTTGCCCACTCCCTGCCTTCCTCACCCCAATATAAAAGTTAGCTAGACGGGGTCATGCTGTGAGTTAAACCCCTATTGTGATGCTGGTATCCCAGATCATATATCAGAGCATCCGTTTGAGTCCTGGCTGCTGCAGCCATTTGGGAAATGAATCAGTGGATGAAAGATACCTCTCTCACTCTTGTTCTCTCTGTAACTTTGTCTTTCAAACATTTTTTTTCATTTTTATTAAGATTTTATTTTTATTTATTTGAAAGGCAGAGCAAGGGGGGCAGGGTGAAGAGAGGTCTTCCATCTGCTGGTTCACTGCCAAAATGTCTGTATCAGCTGGGGTGGGGCAGCCTGAAGCCAGAAGCCAGGAGCTTCTTCCAGGTCCCTCACATGGGTGCAGGGGCCAGAACACTTGGACCATTTTCCACTGCTTTCCCAGGTGCATTAGTAGGCAGCTGGGTTGGAAGAGGAGGAGCTGGGATGTGAACCAGTGCCTATAGGGAATGCTGGTGCTTCAGATGGCTCCTTTACCCACTGCGTCACAATGCCAGCCCCTCAAACACACACACACACCCCTACAGACATGAACACACACACACTTAAACACACACACCTACAGACACGCACACACACACACCTACACACAGGCACGCACACACACCTTCTAGGTTTCCTGACTTAAAGGAAAAAACTAGCAAGACAAGTCCACTTTTGCCATTTTTTACAAGGTTTATCATTTTTTAAGAGTGACAGAGAGAGAGAGAGAGGGAGAGAGCTCTTTCCTCTACTGGTTCATTACCCCAGGGGCCACCAAGGCCTGACCACATGGGTGGCAGATGCCAACGTATGTGGCCATCTTTTGTTGCTTTCCCAGGCACATTAGTAGAGCAGCCAGGGCTTGAACCAGCGTTCTGATATGGGACGCCAGTATCACAGGCAGCAGCTTGTCCTGCTGAGCCACAGTGCTGGCCCTACCATTTTCTTGATTACTCTGATATTTACTGTTCCACAAAAATTTGATCCTATTTCATGTAAGTCAAATTTTAAATTTTACTTTGGGATTACATCAAACATTGATTTTAGGGCCACTTACAGGTTTCTATTAATTTCATACATAAGAAAACAGTAGGGGGCAAGCACTGAGGTGCAGTGGGTTAGGCTGGTGCCTGCAATGCCAGCATCCTATATGAGCACCAGCTCAAGTCCTGGCTGCTCCACTTCTGATCCAGCTCCCTGCGAATGTGCTTGGGAAAAGTAACAAAAAAAGATGGGAGATATAAAGCTTTGGCTTTACATCCGAACCCTGCTACTCCCTTTTCATTGATCAAAGCAAGCCATGTGGCCAGGCCTGACTTCAGAGAGGCGGGAAGTAGAGCCTCTTATTGAGGGAGACTGGCAGGAGCACCTGTAGAGAAACCACAGCAAGGGACCTTCAAGGGAGGGGTAGAAAATAATGTATTTTTAAACTTTAAAGGCAGAGAGACAGAAAGGTGGTAGATGATAGATAGATAGATAGATAGATAGATAGATAGATAGATAGATTCCTTCTGATACTTCACTTCCCAAATGCCTGCAACAGCCAGGGCTGGACCAGGCTAAAACCTGGAGACCAGAACTCTGTCCATGTCTCCCATGTGGATTGGAGGTACTTGACCCATCACTTACTGCCTCCCAGAGTACAAATTAGCAGGAAGCTAGAATGGGAAGAAGGGCCAAGATTTGAAGCCAGATGTTTGAATATGGATTGCAGGCATCCCAGGCAGCGTCTTAGCTGCTGTGCCAATTGCATACCCAAAAAATATTTTGAAAAGCAAGAAATTCTACAATAGTCTACATCAGAGTCACAAAACTGCAGTCTGTTAACTAAACTCTATATTTGTACAATCTAAAAGCTGGCTTTTTGTAAAAGAAAAATTAAAAAGAATGCTAGTTCATGAAATTTGAAGGTTACATGGAATTCATGTGTTTGTGCCCATAAATAAAGTGTTACTGGAGCACAGCATACTCCTTCATTTGTGTGTTTGCTTTGACTGTTTCCCTGGTAGACAGCAGAGTCGAGTAGATATGACAGGAGCCAGATGGCCCCAAAAGACTAAGACATCTACTACCTAGCACTTTTCAACAAATATTTGCTAATTCTGTTCAATATTTTTTTTTTTGACAGGCAGAGTGGACAGTGAGAGAGAGAGAGACAGAGAGAAAGGTCTTCCTTTGCCATTGGTTCACCCTCCAATGGCTGCTGCAGCTGGCGCACCGCGCTGATCCGATGGCAGGAGCCAGGTGCTTCTCCTGGTCTCCCATGGGGTGCACGACCCAAGCACTTGGGCCATCCTCCACTGCACTCCTGGGCCACAGCAGAGAGCTGGCCTGGAAGAGGGACAACCGGGACAGAATCCGGCGCCCCGACCGGGATTAGAACCCAGTGTGCCGGCGCTGCAGGCAGAGGATTAGCCAAGTGAGCCATGGTGTCAGCCCCAATATCATTTTTAATAGGCTTTCTTTTGGGCATATTTTATTAGGGTATTTATAAGTAACATTAGCCAATTTTTTCCACAGCTTTTCATATTTTTTTCTTTCTTTAATATGCTGCTGTAATGAATTTGATTGTCTTATTTCTTAACAAAGTAAATCCTACTACTTAATCATCATGTATTTTTTTCCACATACTGCTAAATTCTGTTTGCTAATATTTTAAAGATAATATTGCCTTTAAATCCACAAGCAAAGTGATACATGGTTCTGTATTTTTGTGATTTTTTTGATGCTTTGTTGTTATAGGTATTCTGGCTTTAAACACATAAAATGGAATTAATATCTACAATCTGTAATAACAGTTGAGATAACACTAAAATTTGGGTAAAGTTAGTCATAAAAAATTTATTCCAAGTACCAGTTTAACAGGATAATGGTTGTTTCACCACGTTTCTCACCCTATTTCTTCTATATTAATCCAATTTATTCAAAATTTCTGAATTGGGCCCATTTCAGAAACATATTTTTCTAGAATAACATTCGTGTCCTGGAATCGAATCTCTCACCATGAGGTTGGGCAGATTTGTCTCTTAGACTTTTCCTCTGTCCCTCTCTTTTCTCATTCCCTCATCTTGTGTACTTTTGCCCAAGAGTAAATTTTACAAACTTATGTGCTACACAGACACACACTATTGGGTAATTTACCACTTACTGAGCTATGGAAGTACGATGTTTGACCGGCCAGATGGCGGGGCAAACCAACTGGGGACCTTCCCTCTGTGAGAAGCACCACTGTGAGGCCTGAGGTGTGAGAGATGGAGGCCTTGCTAGCTCCAGGAGCCTGCCTGCCCTCACGCTCTCATTCCTAAGCAACCCAATAGAGTCACTTCAGTAACACCTTAGCCAAGGAAACCTGTTCTCCCAGTCTTTAACCCAGCCCAGGGCCTTTTGTTTTTCAAAGTAGACTACAAACAATCCAGGAACACAGAGGTTTTCCAAACAGGGATCTACCACGCCAGGCCTGGTTGTGGCCTACCAAGGCTTTTACAGAAATTGTATTTATCATTCCTACCTTTTTTTGTTTTATTCTTATTAATCCATTTTCTTATGTTGTGCATTCTTCCATTTTAATACTATTTACCTTTATTTGAATCTCTCATCTTTAATAATAAAGATTTCAAAAGCTGCATATTTTACTCTCTGTGTAACTTTAACTGGCATCCATAGATCATCAAATAAAACATTACACTGCTTTCTGAATAAGTTTCATGAAGGTTTTAACTTCCTTCAGAGACTGGCCCTTAATTTCTGCATAATTAAGATTTGTTTGGTTATCTTATAACTATTGTCAATTTTATTGGATTATGAACTAACCCAACAAATACAATTCTATATCAAAATATTTCACGGATATGTGAAAATATATATTTTCTGTTTGAGATACAAAGTTTTATTTACATACACACATATGCACACATATATTATTTACATACACACATATACATTTTTGCACAAAAACACCATGCGTACATACATTCCAACTTACTTGGTCCAGTCTTTCCCTTTTCCTTTAGATTAGACTAACACCCTCACTCTCCTATGCATTTCTCCCACTGAATAAAAAGCTTAAAACCTATCATGTTGCCCAGTTTATTTGTGCCAGTATTCAGAATTCTCTGAACATGTGGCAAGAGCCCACACAGTTTATTAATATTTCAGATTATTAATAAGCAAATTGGTAACATAACTAATATGTATTATCTAACTTACATTGTTCCTTTTTGCTTTGGATGACTCCACCCTCTATCTTCTTATACGATTCACATGTTCCACGGTTTTCTGTGAAAATTGTCAGAGCCATTTCATTTTTGTTTGCATTTACTTGGTAAAAGTTGCCCAACTTTTTATTTTCCACCTTTATGTAGCATTCCTTTTCAATGAACTTTCTTTTTTTAACCCAAAGTCCCTGTCCTTCCTTTCGCCAGGAGACTTCAGAGTGTTCCCACAGAATGTAATAGCTCTAGTATCGCATTACAAAGCAGCAGTCAGCTCCCTCTCACTAGAATGAAACACGTGGTGTTTATAAAGAATAGAAGTTTGAGATGCAATGACTTTGAACAACTCTTGTCTCGACTGTTGAGGAACAGTTTTTCTTTTTTTCATAAAATTTGTTGAACTCTTTACTTAATATAGAGTTAATCTTCTGTGTATAAAGTTAATTGAAAATAATCTTAGTTTAAAAAAAAATAAGACAGGGAATAGGAGAGAGTGGTAGTATGGGTGGGAGGGTGGATACAGTGGGAAAAATCACCATGTTCCTAAAGTTGTATTTATGAAGTTTGTATTCCTTAAATAAAAGATTTCTTTGGGGGAAAAAAAGAATAGAAGTTCATTTTGGCTCACAGTTCTGGGTCATGATCAAGAGGCCACATCTGGGGTGGCCTTCCTGCTGGCAGAGTCCCCAGGTGGCCCAGGCACCACACAGTAGGACACAGGGAGCGCCCATGTCCATGTGTCTGCCCAGTCTCTCTCCCACTTCTGATAAAGCTAGGATTCAACTATAAGGGCTCTAGCCTGAGACCTTATCTAATCCAAATCACCTCTCAGAGACCCCACTCCTACACACCACGTTGAATTAAGTCCCCAGTCTCTTCTCACAATGAGGGTTAAACTTCAACACATGAATTTGGGGGACACTCAAACCATATCCAAACCAGAATAGGCACTTACTTGGCTTCTTCCTTCTTAGTTAAATATACCATTTTCTTTAATAGGCTGCTGACTCTTTTTGTTTCTTAAGTTAGCTGATCTGGTGAAGTTACTTGTCCTTTTCATTTTTAACTTTATCCTAACTTAGAAATTCCTTTGTAATTTGTTTTTATTTTCCTTGTGGTTTCTTCCTTTTCTCAAAATGTATTTTTCTACTGCTATATGAAAACAAGATCTCAAATATCTCTTCTTAGAAGATCTCCTATTCCTCATGACTCCTTCCTCTCTTCAGTGAGATTATTAAAATGCCCTTATTCATCATCTTATCTCCTTTTTTTTTTTAACAGGCAGAGTGGACAGTGAGAGAGAGAGACAGAGAGAAAGGTCCTCCCTTACCGTTGGTTCACCCTCCAATGGCTGCCGCGGCTGGTGCGCTGTGGCCGGTGCACGGCCACGATCCGAAGGCAGGAGCCAGGTGCTTCCTCCTGGTCTCCCATGCAGGCACAGGGCCCAAGTACTTGGGCCATCCTCCACTGCACTCCGGGCCATAGCAGAGAGCTGGCCTGGAAGAGGGGCAACCAAGACAGAATCGGGCACCCCGACCGGGACTAGAACCTGGTGTGCCAGCGCCGCAGGCGGAGGATTAGCCCATTGAGCCACGGGGCCGCCCATCTTATCTCCTAAAACTTAGAATTTGGCTCACACAGTTTACTACTTTTAGTTCCAAAGTTTAAGTTTCCCATACAGTTGGTGACCTTGTCATTTCCTGGCCTCACTGTACTAATGCAATGCAACTCAACCCACAGCAACCTACCAGGCAGTGGTTACATCCACAGCATTCCCATAGGTCCTTGGCTGCGCCCTGTAGGCACATGCGTGTGCAAATGTCAACATATCATGGTTTGGTCTTCAAGAATTTGGATTACATTCAAGAGCATGATCCTAGCTTCCCAACTGTGGTTTCTGTTGTAGCTTAATGTGCCCAAATTATGTAACTACCATCTCTACCTGTTTATAAAGGACCAGTGACTAGCTACTGGTGGGCCTCAGTTCAGATTTCTTCTCTCTACCCCATATGGCTTATCTCCTGGACATTTCCCATCAATGAACTTTTTACATTCCCTTCAATCCATTTTTTTTTTTCAGGACACAGTAATGGCATCAAATCAAATCACAAACCTTCCCAAGGGCATGCCACCATATGTATCATGTCTTGGGAGATATATGCCATTTCTTTAAGATCCTGGGGCACACTTTATTTTCCAGTGGTCTGAGATGTGTCCAGGAATTGTACTCACATATGAAGAACACATCTACCTGCAGGGAAAGATGTGAGCATCAACAGGAACAGCACAGGATGAAACTAAGTGACACAGCTGGGTCCACTGTCTGGTGACAAGTTGGGGGCATTGCACAAGCACCTTTTTTCTCCTAAGGTGACTCTGCAGGACATTCAACCACAAGTTTTTCTTTGCCTGGTAACTTCAATTTTAAAAAAATCAGTCAACATCAGCGTGCAGATTTCTCTGAATATCCACCGAGGGTAGGGCTGTCTATGGATGCCTGAGTATCTCTGCTTTTCTGGTTGAGCTTCCAGAGTCCTAATAGCTCCACTGGTGCCTGGAGGGCCTCAGTGTCAGTCCAGGGAGAAGTGCAAGCACAGAGAGGAAAGCACAGTGGAGAGTTGTCTTAGAATGGGACATGCACACGCTGACCGTGGACTTTCAGCAAAATGCATGCTTTAAAACTGAAATAGACTACTCTGACCAGTGCACAAGTATTGCACAGAAACACAGGAGAGTGACATTGTGGCATATACTAATGTCTTCAGGAATTAGAAAAAATGTTACAACTACTACCCAAGAGGAATTGAAATAGGTTACTGGATATTATTTTAAGTTTTTATTTATTTTCAGAACTGGACTAAGCTGAAGCCAGGAGCCCTGAACTCCACTGGGTCTCCCACACGGGTGGCAAGGATCCAAGTACTTGAGTCCCAGAAGCTGGACTCAAAACAAAGTCACTGGGACTTTAAGCAAGACATCCCAACACAGGATATGGGCATCACCGTTGCCCCAAATGCCTGCTCCATACTGGATAGCTTAAACAAAAGCACCTTCAGAGGAGAGAAGGAGATGAAAGGGATGCCAAGGTGGCTGCCCCAATAAAGCTCAGGACCTGGTAGAAGAAAGGGCAGAACTGTCAGAATGCAGGGGGACCAGCTGGAGAGCAAGGGGGCATCCTCTCCCTCTGGGTGGGATGCAGGTGGTGTCATGGAAGCTGGTGGAGCCTGGGGCCAGCTGGAGGTGTTCAGAGCTTGGGAAGATGGTAGTTCAGGCCAGCGACAAGGTGCAGGCAGATGGAAGGTGAGCCAGCACAGAGCATTCAGGTCCCCGCAGGGTTTCCAGGGTGCACAGAGTTAGAGTGACTGTGCCAGCCCCAAACCCCGTGGCAATTAGATAGGCAGAAGCAATATCATAATGTTGATGGCAGGAAATCTGATATCACAGGACTAGTCATCAAGCAGTGGTGCCCTGGAGCCCACTAACGAGATTTGAAAACCCCACCCCTGGGGGCTCCTAAACATTTTTCATCATGATTCCAGTATATTGTAAACACTAGCATTTAAAAATGATTGTGTCAGGCACTCGATCCAGAAGCATCTAAATACAATTTGATTCCTACCCCTTGATTTACCTTCATGAAAACTTCTTCCCAAATGTCAGAACTTTTTTTTTTCCAAAGAAATCTTTTATTTCAGGAATACAAATGTCATGCATTTCATAAGTACAACTTTAGGAATATAGTGATTCTTCCCACAATATCCACCCTCCCACCCACATTCCCACTCCTCCTCCTTCTCCCATTCCCAGTCCCATTCTCCACTAAGATCCATTTTCAATGAACTTTATACACAGAAGACCAACTTTATACTAAGTAAATAATGCAACAATTTGTATATTATTTCTTTTTTCTTCCATGTATTTATTGACAGTTGCTTTCTTTTGTTTGAGGAAGTATTTTATGGGACTTCTTGGTTTAACAGAGAATGCCCTGGCCTGGGAGGATGGAAAATTGAGATGTGTAGAAGTTAAATCATCTGCCACTGAGGTCCTCAAGCATTAGAACCCTCTGGAGGACCTGTTAGGACCCTGGTGGCTGGGCCCCCACTGGACCTGGGACCCTGAGAGCAGGTGCCACCTTCTAAAGAGGTTTCCAGGTAACACTCAGGCCCTTGGAACACACTTTGGAAACCAATGCTCAAGAAAATCAAGTAAAGAGGTGTCTTTCTTGGACAGGTTTTTTTTTCCTATTGTGTAAAAGAAGTTTCTATTTTCCTCTGGTTCACTAAAAATAAAAGGAGTAGGAGGAGTCTAAGGGTCCAAGGTGCAGAAGACGTAATAGAAAGGACTCCAATGTGAAGAGCCAGACCCCTGTCAAGGCCATGTCAGGCAGGGGGAAAGAAGGGAAGGTGTCTTTTCAATGAAGGAGACCGGGTTGATATCACAGAGCCACTTGTTAAGCTGCCACCTGCAACATCTGCATCCTATATTGGAAGTTTAAGTCCCAGCTGCACCACTTCCAATCCAGCTCCCTGACAATGCATCTGCAAAAGCAGCAGAAGACGGTCCAAGTATTTTGGCCCCTGCCACCCACATGGAAGACCCACAAGGAGTTCCTGGCTCCTGGCTGTCTCTTTCTCTCTCTGCTGCTCTACCTGTCAAATGAATAAATGTTAAAGCAAAAACAAAGAGGACTAATCCTCTGGGGATAGCAACATTATGCATTGCTAAATTGCCAGCACCCAGAACTTTGTTGGATACCCTAAACTCTCCACAGGTGCGGCAGGAACAGAGTACAGTCTGGCCCCAAGATGGGTTTCCATGCTGTTGTCACATCCCCATGTCCTCTGTGCCACACACAGCCTTGGGTGTGTGTTACTGGGAGAGTGGAAGGAGGGTTCCAGGTACACCTGAGGCAAAAGCATCGTGGGAAAGGTCAGGGACTAAGGCAAGGGTGAGACACCAGGGGCAGCTGCTCCCAGAAAGCAGAGCTGGCACAGCTAAGGCACACTGCTTACGACCTCCTCAGTGGTCACTGGGGAAGGAGCTAAGTTTAACCAGCAGCATCACAGCATGGCAGCTCAAGTGATCTCGTGTTCCTACCAAAGAGAAGACAAGTGAAGATTGGGACTCCCATGAAATGCACGTTAAGTATGACATTTATGGAATCACTTCACCTCCTGGAGCTGAGCAAGTCAACATTTTTGAACCAGTGGACCCCTGGGTGCCCTGCTGGGTCTAACATTCTGAAATTCACTGGAGACTTCTCATGGAAAGTAACAGCCCAGTTTGGCCTGTGCATATGGACTTGCTATGGAGTAGAATCAATCGCCTTCTTCTTCCTCTCAGGGCAGCATGCCAACCCCAATGCAGAGGGTTGACTACCAGTTTCTCCTGCTTCTAAAGGGCTTGGAGCTTTATTCTTTATCCACTGAAAGTAGCATAAATAGGCTGTGCTTTGGGATAGGAGTAAGCTCTCTGGGATACACAGGTGGTACATTTTAGGAAGAATGTTCTGGGACACTGTTGCAATTGAATAGGAAAACCCTAACCCTACACACGCCTTCCCCACTCACGGGACACTCAAGCACTGCCCATGAGGTAGAGCCTGCAGGGTGGCACAGTGTGTTCTTGCTTAGCTGGGGTGTTTGATGCCCACCTAAGGTCCATCTGTTAAAAGCCTAAGAGGGTGGAAACCCCATCTAATAACAATGTTTAAGCTTGGGGCCTTTGGGAGGTGATTGGATTGGATCAGGTGGTTAGGGTGGGGGTTCCCTTGACTAAATCCTGGTGGCTGATAACAGACCACACATATGAACAACTCATCTCTTGCCACGTGGTATACTGTGCACCACGGACTTGGCCAGCAAGATCTCCATCTCCAGAGGCTAAACCAGCGAGGCCTGCACAATCTTGGACTCGAGCCTCCAAAACTGAGCTCAATGTAGTTTATCTCTTTGTACAGTTAGTTGCCTGGAGTATTTTGTTGTGGCAGTGAAACTCTGACTAATACTCAGCCACTCTGTTGTAGAAGTAGACAGAGCACATCACAGTTCTCAGTGACACAGCCATAAGCTGGGAGCAGAGACAAGTGGGCCCAGGGATAAGCACCACGTGGGTGACCGGGAGCTCATCCAGGCCAGATGAAAGGCACCAGGTGGTAAACACGGGACGGTCTCTACTAGCTAGGTTTCGTGGAGTTTGTGTATCTATGCTGTCAAAGAATGAAATTTCAACAAACTGAGTTTGAAGGTCCAATGGGCTTGTATTAGCAATTCATGAAGCAGGAAGCATCCCACATAGGAACGCTCCCAAGAGCTGAGCAGGGGAGGTGAGTTTGATAGACAGAAGCTGAAGGAAATAGAACCAAGGAACAGAAAGCAGACTGGGAATTTCAAGTTACTTTCCTTATATGGGTAAAGCAGCAGGGACCTCAGTGCTGCAAATCTCCCTCTTCGGGGAAAACTGGCCTGCTTTGCCATTCACTTTGATTTCATGGCAACTTGAAGGACTCCGTTCCGGTTTGGTCCAGTCTGTTGGGCCTAGCACAGGAGGTCCAAGCCGTGGCCTCCCACGAATTTTATTTAACAAAGCAGAAGTCTTAGATTTGCACCTCCAGCCCCTATGCATTCTTCTCTTCCCAGCTCTATGGCCTATGAGACTGAGCAGCCAGCAAGCCTCAGTGCCCGTCTTGCCTGCTGGCTTCAGGTTAATAGGACGACAGGGTATTCCCCCTGCTCCTCACTGTGGGCTCACAGGCTGATGTGTCCCTGCTCCTGTCCATGATGGCCCTTCTTGCAGTGCTCAGGCCATCCCCACCTGCCACTCAGGAATGTGTGCCCTGTAGTGTCACCTGCTCAACAGGCCTCCACCATGCTAGGCAATCCCATGTACACACAAATTTATCAAGGAGGTCCTTTCCCAAAACACACCTCCCTATACCCCACATTCACTCTCATGCTGCACTCTCTCACATTAAAACTTACAAAAATATGGTGGGCATATGGCAAAGCACTGAAGCCACTGCTTGGGATGCCCACACCCTACCTCATAGGCCATAGAGCTGGAGGCTGCAGGTGATGGCACAAGTACTGAGTTGCAGCCACCCATACTGGAGACCAGGATGGTATTTTTGGCTTTGGCCTCCCCAGTCTCAACTATCGTGGGCATGTGGGGGTGATCAGTGGATGAGCAATCACTCTGTTTCTCTTGTCCTATCTCTCTTCCTTTTAAACAAAACACAAAACAAAACAAAAGAAACAAACAAACAAAAATCCTCCAAAAATCCATACCCATGCCCTTTGATCTCACATCTATGTAGAATATATAAAAGTCTAAATGTTAGACACAGACAGGAGAAGGGCACGGCCAGGGACTGGGATGGAGGGAAGTGGAATTAGGGGATGTTGGCCAAGGCAGAATGAGGAAGTCTTGGAGGCCTAAGGTACAGCACAGTGACGATGCTGAGCACAGCTGTGCTGTGCAGTTAATGTTTGCAAGAACAGATCTCAAATATCCTTGCCACCAGAAAGAAAAGGGAACCATGGAAGGTGACAGGTGTTATTTAGTGGGACTACAATAATAGGCTCACCATACACCTCAAATGTATGCAATGTTTATGACAAAATTAAAAATGAGTAAGATTCCCCAGTGTTGTGGCCTCTCTTCCTCACTTCCTTCTTCCCACCCCATGCCCAGAGCAGCCAGAGGGGTCCTTTGAAAACTAACTCAGGCCACATCACCCTAGGTGTAGGCCTGGAGACCCAGTGGCTTCTCCTTGTTCTCTGAGCAAAATGCTAAGTGCTTCTCACAGCCCCTGTCAAGCTCCTGACCTGTTGTGGGCCTCATCTGTAAATGGGACCAGTAAGAGGACTTTGCAAGCACATTGTGAAGACACCGTCCACACAGCTACAACATGTAGAACACTGAAAGCCTAGGCTGGCACACGGGAGACCCTAGAGAAATTCCTATCATCACTTCCATGGCAGATTTTGGCAAGATGCTTGTGAGATACCTTCCAACCCCCAGCTTTTAGTTCTTGGTCAGAATGGCAGGGCCCCTCCAAGCTGCAAGACAGACCCCTGCCCTGTCTCTTCTTCTGTCCCATTTCTGTACCCCCTCTCATCTCCCTTCCCCTTGCTCTGTCTCCAGAGGCTATCCCATATTGTTGGATTTTTCCCTGAGCAGCACAGTGGAGTTGTGAAGAGAGACTGAATTGCTGGATTGTGTCACAGGAGGAAACTGGCATATACAGGAGCCCCTGGCATGCTCCCTAAAAGTCCCTCTGTCCAGCAGAAGGCAATGGGCTGGAGGTGGGCCAGTGGTGCAAGTCTAATCATCCTCACTGGCGTTCATCCACCAACATCTTAGCTAACAGATCTGCTTTTAAATGTTCACAAGCTGACTAAATTACCTATAGCCAAAGTAAATCTCAAAAGCAGTCACTATGGGGTGGGTGTTTAGCCTACTGGACAGACACCAGTTAGGATGTCCAAGGCCCATACTGGAATGCCTGGGTTCAATGGAACTGTTGATTCCAGCTACCGCAGACCCTGGGAGGCAGCAAAGATGGCTCGAGTGATTGAGTCCCTTTCACCCACGAGAAGACATTGATTGAGTTCCCAACCCCAGCTTTGGTCCAGACCAGAAGGTCATTGCAGGCATGGGGAAAACCAACAGATGGAAGGCCTCTCTCTCTCTCCCTCTCCCCCCTTCTCTCTCTCTCCATGTCATTCACACACACACACACACACACACACACACACACACATATATATATACATATATATGAGATGCTGCATAGTGTCTCTCAGACAGAAAACTGTTCTGAAATTAGAGGTAGGGCCACAGTTTCTGCTCACACCAAAACGGGGGGGTGGGGGGTGGGGGGAGGATGGGCATAGCAGCCCCCAAAGGAGTATAGCAGTGGGAGCAGCAGGGGAATTAATGGACGTTAATTGGTACCTGGGCTGTTTTCGGGAATTTGTAAATTTTCAGGATCATTTAAATGGGCCTGTCTCTGAAGATTTACAACACATCCCTGATCCCTATCTTAGACAACCAGACCGAATTCCTTTTCCCAAAACTTAAATTGATGTACAACTTTGCCTACGTGCCTATTGGCTTCTGGAATTGTTGGTACCCTCTAAATAAGAGTGGAACCACAAGGCTATCCGGCGGCATGCTCTTAGAATGGATGTTCCCGTGTCCTGTCTCCCCATTTGAAAAACCCCACTGTATACATACAAACATGAAAGGGACCACTGGCACAAGTGTTTGGCACAGCAGTTAAGTTGCCACTTGGGCTGCCTACAAAGGCTTTCAATCCAGCTTCCTGCTATTCTGCACCCTGGGAGGCAGCAGGTGATAGCTCAAGTGCAGCAGGTGATAGCTCAAGTACTTGAGTCCCTGCTGTCAATGGGGGAGACCTGCATTGAGCTCAGGCTCCTGGTTGCAGCCTGGAATCTGGAATTTGGAGAGTAAAACAGGAGATGGAAGATTCTCTCTCTCTCTCTCTCTCTCTCTCTCTCTCTCCAAGATCAGACGAGATTGGGCGCATTCAGGGTGGTATGGCCGTAGACATCTCTCTCTCTATTTCTCCTGTTACTCTGCTTTTCAAATAAAATGGGAAAAAAGGCAATAAGATTTTGGAACAAGTTACAGTAAGAACCAGAGGTCCTAGAATATGATTTCAACATTTCCTGAGCACTTTCACAAACTGGATCTCAATCAAGTCTCACAATCACCCTCTTTCCACGAAAAAAAAAATGGAGCCCCAGAGCCTGGCAGAGTGAGAACCCTTCTGGCTCTCAATTCAATGTTCTTTCTAGTTTGCTTCTTCCAAGAGATTTCTGCACTCTTTTCTTGCAAAAGTGGAGGGAAATGAGCCAAAAGAGAAAGAAAAGGAAGAACTAAAATAGCAGAAGCCATTCTCTTTGCAGGGCCTAGCCAAACATTTAGGCACCCTTCCCCTGCTTGAAATCTTCCTGCCTCAGTCTCTGTCACCTACACCAAGCTCGCCATGGCTCCACACACAGGGGGCCCCCTGAGGCAGCCTTCTCCAGAGAGTACCCCATGCTCAAGCTCCCCACCGTCTGCCCTCCTGCCCATTGCCTCACTGTTTGGGCCCTGCCTCCAGTTTTCCCACAGAGCCCCCAGATCCACAGAGCATTGGCAAAGGTCCTGAGATTGCTACAGGCTGGAAGCTTTGAAAAAAAAAATGTATTTATATGTTTATTTCAAGGGCACAGTTACAGAGAGAGAGAGAGAGAGAGAGAGAGAGAGAGAGAGAGAAATCTTCCATCCACTGGTTCACTCCCCAAATGACCACAGTGGCCAGGGCTGGAACAGTTCAAAGCCAGGAGCCTGGAACTCCATCCAGGTCTCCTAGAGATCTATGCACAGCTTTTTCTTTCTTTCTTTTTTAAGATTTTATTTATTTATTTGAGAGGTAGAGTTACAGGCAGTGAGAAGGAGAAACAGAGAGAAAGGTCTTCCCTCCGCTGGTTCACTCCCCAAATGTCTGCAAGGGCCAGAGCTGCACCGCTCGGAAGCCAGGAGCCAGGTGCTTCCTCTTGATCTCCCATGTGGGTACAGGGGCCCAAGCACTTGGGCCATCCTCCACTGCCTTCCCAGGCCATAGCAGAGCTGGACTGGAAGAGGAGCAACCAGGACCAGAACTGGCGTCTGCATGGGATGCCGGCACCGCAGGCAGAGGATTAACCTACTGCGCCACAGCACCGGCCCCTATAGCACATTTTCCATTACCTTTTTGAAAGCCCATGGTATGCATGGAAGGCCCCTCATATACTGTCTCTATTATGTGTCTCTGGTGCGAGACAAGAAGCCTACGAAGTATCTTAACTTGAGCTGCAGAGCAGTTTTCTGGGGCTCATGAACTGCTCAGTAAGAGACACCTGGGCTGACCCTGGGTGCATGGGCAGAACAGGCTTTGCTTCTGGGATAAGCTGGGAAAACCACTTTATAAAACTGTATTTGCCCACCCAGGAAATCAAACAGAGCTCTGTCCTCCCTCCTTTCCAGACCACCCACAGGCAATGGTGCTCAGCTTGATGCTGGAGCTGCTATTTGCTGAAAGAGCCACTAGTTGGGACTAAGCCCAGCGGACCCAGGCGCATCCCCAAACCTGGCCCAGAGCTCATTTAAACATTCAGGTCGGTGTGCTGGAACCAACAGCAGCCCGTCCCTGTAAGCCTAAGCAAATATTTCACCCAAAAACTGGACTGATTTTGCCTTGAATGTTGATGCTACTGATGATGGTTTCTTCAACCTTTTCTGATAGAGAAGAATTAGCAAAGGTCTAAGGGGTGTGTGTGTGTGTGTGTGTGTGTGTGTGTGTCTTGGCCCATGCACTATTGGGAGCCCTTGAGCACAGAATTCCCTCTGTCTCATTGTTTAGTCTTTTGAAATATGGATAATAGGATTATTTCATTCTTTGTAATGAGATTAATAAGTCGAATGTTTGCAAGACATCTTGAGGAGTTTTGCTGGAAATTTTAAAACCAATTCTTCCGAAATCATTTCCTCAAAACCCTGTTTAATTCTTCAGTTCTCAAAGTCAACGCAGCTTCGAAATGACATTTAAAAAGAAAGGGATTACAATTCCATAATCTGCTACAACCATCATCATACACATGGGAAGCAACCTTGTCTAACTGAGCCCAAGAAAACGAGGTCTTAATCAGACAGTTTCACTCCACTTCTCTAACTTCACATTACCAGAAATATGCAGCTCATTTCATGTGACATTTATTCAAGGTTATGATAACAACCGCCTGTCTCCGGTGATGCATCTGTTCCGGCCCTGCCTGGCCCAAGGTCCGTTTGCTTGCTTTTCTCCACATCTTATTCGTCCTCAGACATTTTGGCCCGAAAGTTCCTGCTCCACAGCTGAAGGTAAGTACATTTGCTACTAATTTCTGAACTTCTTAAGTGCTTTGGGGCATGAATAGAGCAGCTAGGAACACATCTGAAGGAAGAAAAAAAAAGAGGCTGCATCCAGAATTCTTCCTAATAGCTCATCTTTTTAATTACAGTCTTTCACTCTCCCTGAGGGTATATTATTTTTCTAATTAAACTATAACAATAAAGCCCCTTACTGTTTTGTCTAATGAAAGCAATCTTCCCTATTAACCGAAGTATTTGACGTCCCTGTTAGTCTTTAAATTATCATCAAGCTCTATTCAAGGACCACAGACAGTTTTTTCCTAATTGATTTAAGGGGGGGGGGAGCATTCCGCCTTCCCGAGATCATCCTTTTGTCTGAGTAGCTTCTCTGCTTTTAAGAGCACAAGAGTTTGCTGCCAGGTGAGCAGCAGTGCGGGCGTGCAACCGGACTCCGGCCTCAGAGTCTCAGCGACTGGATGCTGCAGACGCATGGGACCACAGTCCCGGAGCAGCCCCCATGCCCTCTGCCTCTCTCTCCTACTAGTCTTGGAGACCTCTGACTACCTTGGCAGCATGTGGGGTGTAGGATAAACAGGAATTAAAGCATGGCCCTCATCACTGACACAGCTTACACAGTGGCTGCCACCAGGAGAGGCTCCTGAGCTCGCTGGCTCCGTCGTGGGGACGCACAGTACCCTGGAGGGAGGTCCTGGGTTCTGATTACAAAAAACAGCAATTCTTCATGTCTGTATTTTCCTAAGCTGCCTTAAGATAATCTCCCCAATCTCTTCTAACATACAGACATATGCACACACTCACATACACACGCAAACACAGACATAGACACACCTGCAAACACAAACATAGACACACTATATACATATGCATACATGTACACACAGACATAGACACACGTCCACATACGCCCACACATGTCTACCTTGTATACACACATAAACATAGACATGCACATATACCACACACATACATATACGGACATGTACACACATACACATTCATACACAGAGACATAGGCATGGCATTCACATACACACACATACTCATACAAAGCCCACAGGGACAGAAAGGAGGAAAGCGTAAGAAGAGGTGCTGAGGGGCCGGCACCGTGGCTCACTTGGTTAATCCTCCGCCTGCGGTGCTGGCATCTCATGTGGGCGCCGGGTTCTAGTCCTGGTTGCTCCTCTTCCAGTCCAGCTCTCTGCTGTGGCCGGGGAAGGCAGTGGAGGATGGCCTAAGTGCTTAGGCCCCTGCACCTGCATGGGAGACCAGGAGGAAGCACCTGGCTCCTGGCTTCAGATCGGCGTAGCTCCGGCTGTAGTGGACATTTGGGGGATGAACCAACAGAAGGAAGACCTTTCTCTCTGTCTCTCTCTCTTGTCTAACTCTGCCTGTCAAAAAAAAAAAAAAAAAAGAGGAGGTGCTGAGAGCAAGGCCTGGAGCATGTCCGGGAAGGAGCGAGCCCTGGGCAGTGCAGGAGGGCCCTACACTGGGCTCGCGCATTCCCACACTGATCACAGTGTGTGCCAGGCCTTGACACAAGCATGAGTCAGAGCGGTTTCCTGGAACCTGCACCAAGGACAAACAGGGAAGACAACAGTGCACACCAGCTCAAGGGGAACCAGCCCTGCCCGGGAGCTCCCAGGCCCTCATTCTGCCTTTGGGGAGCCCTATCCCAGGGGAGGGGGGAGGGGGATCAGGGGAAGGAGGGTGTGCACCAGGGGGATGGGGGAGAAAGCACAGGAGCAGTGGTCCCTCTCTGATGGCCCCCGCATCTCTCCTGGCACAGGAAGAGCTATGCTCCCGCTATCCCCTCTGGCCGGTCATGGTTGGAACAATAACCATCATATTCTTTGTTTTAGTGATTTTCCTTGGTGTGCACCATGAACACTGAATGTTCATTGAATGTCCCATGAGCTTTTGCTGCTCAGTGAAGCAGCTTCCTGTCTCACTCTTTGTCTAAATGCAACTGCTCCACACCATGTTCTGTGCTAGGGGCTGGGCTTATGGTAGGCCGGGTCTGGTCCTCAGAACCTCAGAATGCAACCTTGCACGTTTTCGTGTGAGTTATCCCGTCTCAGACATAAGAACGAAGAGCTGGAGGGACAAGGCTGGGAAGGGAGCAGGTACTCCTGCACAACAGGGGAGGCGGCTGGGGAAAGCAGCACTGAGGCAGGAGCACAGGGCAGGCCTGGGAAGGAGTGGACCTGCTCCTTGGAAATCTCGCAGAGAGACAGGTGGCAGCAAGCAGCAGGTTGTAGATGGTCCCAGAGGACCTGTGGTCCCAGAGAGGTGCCCAACAAGAATGGCAGACAGGAAGAGGGCCTGCTGGTGGTTGACGCAGTCTGCACTTGGCAGTCCAGCTATGAGAAGTCAGGGTAGGAACCTTACACAGTGGTTGCAAAGCAAGTGTTCAACTCAAAACGCGTGTGTGCCAGGCTGGCTGGACATGGAGCATGGGAAAGCAACAGAAACTAGACCTGAGCGGGGCCCCAGAAAGTGTTGGTGAAGTGGCAAGCCACAGTCAGGAAGGCGGCTGGGGCACAGCAGTGACACTCAGAAGAAGGGAGAGACCAGGCGGCAGGAGGTTGAAGGTCAGTGGAGAGTGGACCGAGCTCACACTGCTGACGGGGACTCCTGCCACCCCAGCTGCATCGACCAGCAAAGCCCTGGTGCTAGGGACCGTCATTTGTTTGCCCTGAGATGCAGGGACACTGTCATTCCTGCGGCATTCCCATCTCCTTGTGAGCATCAAATAAGAAATGAAGTACAGCAAAGTGGTGTCAGATCTGTAAGTCTGCCAGGGACAGGCTGGGCGCCTGCTGCGGCGCGGGACATGCACACGGCCCCCTACTGACTGCTCAGAGCATTCAAAGACGGGTATGCAGTGGACTCAGGGGAGCTTTGTCCATCATTCATGGGCATGGCCAACATGCACCAAGCTTCGGTTATAAATGCGTCTGTGCAGTAAGATCCAGCAACGTGGACGCTAGCTGGCAGCTGTGATTCAACACCCGCCAAGAGGGCAGTGAAGAAATGAGGAATGTATTGATCCTTGGAATTCTATTGATTTCCACTGAGTATTGATTAATAACATCCACGAGTTTTAATACGATGTTATCTTATTTAGTCTTTGGCGCCCAGGCCCCAGGCCCCAAACTCACAGACCCCCTCCTAAAGTGTGTGTTGCAGAGATAAACGTGTGGACTGAAGCCTGCTGTGTCTACCCCTACATGCTCAACTTCCTGGGATGTCTAGAACAGCAGGAGAGCAGGGCTTCTGGGGCAAGGGAGGCGTAGCAGCTGGAGACATTGAACAAGATACTCAGCCTGTTTGAATCTCACTTTTCTCACCCTCAGATGAGTGGGGATCAGGAAACAGGAATGTCACTTCTGTGTCATATTTCACTGGAGTAGGAAAGATGCCTTTCGCTTGAATGCTGGAAGTCAATCCTTTCACACACTGCCTGCACCAGGCAGCAGCCGTGACTGCAAACGAGCAGGTGGCCACGGCCTTCCTGTTCTAGTCCTCAATGCGCAGCCTCAGCTATTCAGCCGGATTGTGCTGGGCAGCATGGTGTCTCCCATGTCTGTGTGATTCCTAATGAGTCAAACCTAAAACCACATCCTTATAAACACAAGGCTGCTCTTGGCAGCCCTGGAGTCCAGACAGGCTGGGCTCAGCATCAGGAGGCGGGGAAGGCAAAGGAAAGCTTCAAGTCATTCATGCAAAGATATGAGTGCAGTCAGCTTAGAATTCTTCAAGCCTTTGATAGTCCTGCTTTCTTAATGGCACTTGCCCAGCCAACTGAACCAGCTATAAACTATGTCAAGCTTTTCCTTTTTCTTTTTTTTTTCTTTTTTTTTTGACAGGCAGAGTGGACAGTGAGAGAGACAGAAAGGTCTTCCTTTGCCATTGGTTCACCCTCCAATGGCCGCCGCGGCCAGCGCGCTGAGGCCAGCGCACTGCGGCCAGTGCACCGCGCTGATCCAAAGGCAGGAGCCAGGTGCTTCTCCTGGTCTCCCATGCGGGTGCAGGGCCCAAGCACTTGGGCCATCCTCCACTGCACTCCGGGCCACAGCAGAGAACTGGCCTGGAAGAGGGGCAACCGGGACAGAATCCGGCGCCCCGACCGGGACTAGAACCCGGTGTGCCGGCGCCGCAAGGTGGAGGATTAGCCTATTGAGCCGCGGCGCCAGCCATCTTTTTCTTTTTCTTTTTAAAGATTTATTTATTTATTTGAAAGTCAAGTTACACAGAGAGAAGAGGCAGAGGCAGAGGCAGAGAGAGAGAGAGAGAGGTCTTCCATCCGTTGATTCACTCCTCAGTTGGCCTCAACTGCTGGAGCTGTGCCAATCCGAAGCCAGGAGCCAGAAGCTTCTTTCTGGTTTCCCATGCGGGTGCAGGGTCCCAGAACTTGGGCCATCTTCTGTTTCCAGGCCACAGCAGAGAGCTGGACTGGGAGTGGGGCAGCCGGGACTTGAACTGGTGCTCTTATGTCATGCCTTTTCAAGTGAAGGGGAATTGGGGACTGTGAGGTAAAAAACCCAGCCCCCATTTTTAAGGGGAATTGCCTTACGGGGTGGTGGAGTTTCCTCATTTGATGAAAGTGAAGCCCCAGGAAAGACTTGGTGCCACTGGGGTTGCTTAATGTTGTCCCTAGCCTCCACCCTCTGCTGTCATCGCGTGCTTGTGTTCTTCCACCTTTGGTTCCAGCCACTGCACTGACCTCCTGGCCCTGGGGTATTCCTGCATCATCCTACCCCCTAAATCATCCACAGCTGCCTGCTGAGTACATCATCCCATTTTTTAAAAAAAAATTTATTTATTTGAAAGGCAGAATTACAGAGAGAGAGAGAGAGAGAGAGAGAGAGAGGTCTTCCACCCACTGGTTTACTCCCCAAATGGTAGTTATACCCAGGGCTGTGCCAGGCAGAAGCCAGGAGCTTCTTCCAGGTCTCCCACAAAGGTGCAGGGGCCCAGGCACTTGGACCATCTTCCACTGCTTTCCCAGGTGCTTTGGCAGAAAGCTGGATCAGAAGTAGAGTAGCCAGGACTTGAACCAGCTCACATATTGGATGCCGGCATTGCAGGTGGTAGCTTAACCTGCTATACCACCACAATGGCCCCAGCATCAGACCACTTTACATCAGCCACAAAGAATGGGACAAAGGAAGCTGGTGTAACTTTGCCTCTTGTAAAAGATAAAAGTTTTTTTTTCTTTTTTTTTTAAAGAGGCTTTTTGGAAGACACGTCTTATACCTTACAAACACACATAAACACACACACACACACACACACACACACACAAAACAGTTAACTCCAAATAGATCCCATGCATAAATGTAAAACACAAAACTCTACAACTTCTAGAAGACATGAAAGAAAATCTGCATGACAATGGGCTTGGTGGTGAGTTTTTATATATAATACCAAAAGCATCATCCAAGAATGAAAAATAGATAAGTTGACCTTATTTTTAAGAGAGAGGAGTAACTTGACAAACACTAAACATCCCAGTGATGTTGACCAACCTCAACAGTTGACAGTGTGGATGTGACAGGAATGATGTTTTACCTCTTGTGGTCTTCCTCCCCCAAAATCCATAGCCCCAGCCAAACCACAAGGAAAACTCTAGACAAGTGCAACATATTCTGCAAAATACCTGACCAGTGTTCCTAAAAACTTTCATGGTCATCAAAAACAAAGAAAGGCAGAAATGACACAGCCAGGAAGAGCCTAAGGAAACAAGAGAGCTGAGGGTAACAGGCAGCCTGGATGGAATCCTGGGACAGAAAAAGCACATTAGGCAAAAACTAAGGGCACATGAATAAAGTATGGACTTCAGTTAACAATAACATGTCAGTGTCAGTCCATTGATGATGATAAATGTACCTTACGAATCAAAGATGCTAATGATATGGGAAATTGGGTATGGAATGTATGAGAAATCTCTGTGCTATTGGCAATGTCCCCATAAGTCTAAAACTATTCTAAATTAAAATATTTATTTAAAACTAGTTTATAGTTATGTCAGCCAATGTTACACACCATTAGAAGTTCATGTATTTTTTTCAGAGTTTTTTCCATGACTTTGCATGAAATATATACATATGTATACCCACATACACACACAAATAAACACACACACACAGCCTTCTATACCACTAAACTTGATTTTAATTATCATATAGTGTTCTATTATATGGATCTTCCAGAAATTGTTTTACAAATCCTCAATCACTAGTTATTTGTGCTGTTTTCAATTTTTGACTATTTTAGATAATAACCCAGTGAACACCTGGTATACACATCTTTGCTACTGTGTAGGGCCACTGAATCACACACCAGTCAGGTCTGAATGTTTCAAACACAGACAGAGTGAAAATGAACTATTTCTGTCACCTTCTATAGGGTTAGAGCTTGTGCCTAGGCTCCTTGCTCTAGGTTTTTAAGTGATAAGACATTTTCTAATGAAGGGATTTCTAATGAAGCAAAAGTTGGCACCTGAATTTTGAATAATTATACTTACTTGCCTTCAAATAAATCTTCCACAGCCCCTTTTTTATTTATAATTATCTTTGCATCTTCTATTATGCAGTTTTGATTTCTGTGATCTGTCAATGTCAAAGGAACATTTATAGTGTTAGCCACTGTATTTCTCTTTCCCTACTCCAATTTTTATCTATAGCAAATAATAATTGCTTCTCAAATTTTACAGCCAATTGTCACAATTCTTCTCCTGGATGAGAAGGGCTTATACCAGAGTTAGGAAGGGAAATGACTGTCTTCTAGGAGATCCATTGCCTTTCTCAACTCAAAGGATACTGCTTGCTTTTCACCAAATGGAACTTCAGAATACAGAAAATTTCAATCCCTTTGCACCAACAGTCTTGGCCATATACTTTTTCATATGGTGTACATCACTCACATATATCCATTAGAAAATTTTACTGCTTTTCATTCTGAATATCTCATAGATGTCATATTTTAATGTGGATCAGTATATGTTACTCCACAAACTAGGGGTAAAAACACTAATCTCTTAATATTTAAACCCAATGTTCAAACACCCATCTCTTGTGTTAGCATCAAAAACTACAGCATCATCCTCTGACGTCCTTCTTTGCACCTGAGTTTTCTAGAAACCAAGGGCTTACACATACAGAGTCCAAAAAGAAAGCGAGGACATTCTGGTATTTGACCCATCGGCTGCGGCTGTTACTCCTCACAGCCACAGGGTGTCGCTTGGGGAGCAGCTCCTCTGTCTAAAGGAATGTGGCAGAGTCCTGCCAGCAAGCTTCCTTGGGATTCTCAGAAACAGCCATCCCCAGTGTGACAACCACCCAGCAGCTCTGGGCCAGGCCCAGTATGGGTGTGGCTTCGCCTCCTCACTCTTCCTAAAGTGGGCCGTGCCCGCTGCGTCCCAAGAAGAAACACTCCCAGAGGTTGTGTTCTTTCTCCTTTCCACATTGGTGGGGGAAAAAAGCTGATTTCAACTGCTTCCTTCAGACAGTGGGCACTCACACGCCCCTTTCCTTCTAGGTGAAAACCTCTTCTGACTCTTGCACCAAAAGTTATTACTTCCTGCCTGGATAGCCAGGCAGGAGACCCTGGCCGTGCACATACTCTTGCAAACAGAGCTGCTCCAGGGGGCCCTGTGAACTCCATGCCTCATGGTCCCTAGGAGAGGGGTAATGGCTGTTGTTTTCTAGCACCACCTGCAAAGAAGAGGAAAGAAAACATATGCCTTGCTAGCAAAAGCATCAATCCCCACAAAACCCTAACACAAACACGCCCCTCTAGGACTTTATGCTCCTACACTGAAAACATGAAGCCGCCAGCTCTATTTCTCACACAATTCATAGATCTTCCTAAATCTGTCTTGCTAGAAATCATGCAGAGGATGATGGTCACATTCTAATGTATCCACGAACACCTGGGTGCTTCAAAATGTTCCTGGAAAATGACATCAGATATGTTTATTTTGGTGCAAAAAAAAAAACATTTTGAAATACACACACACACACAAAAGAAATCCACACAGACAAGAGGTCTGGGCAATGTGTACGAAGAACATGTTGTACAAAGAAGCTTGGCACCAAAATGAACTTAACGTTTGACTCCATTGATTCACGAATCTTTGAATTCCCCGCATAGTTACTGGGCACCGCAAGCAGCGGCGAAAGCAGACGGGAAGAAGATGGTGGTGAGTTTGCCAAGCCTCCAGGGCACTTCTCAGCTGCCCGGGAGGTAAGACAGGCACTGGGGCTGCCCTTTCCCAAGAGCAGGGCACTCCCAGTGTCCAATGCAAGGCAAGAACAAAGCATGCTGCGGGCCACGAGTGCACGGGCAGAGCATGTGGTTGAGAGAGTGACGGAGACGTTCAAGAGGTTTGATCTCAACTTAGGCTTAAGCCAAGGTGCAGCATAGATAGAGAGGAGGTTAGAGAATCCCATGGTGGTGAAAATGTGGACGGCAAACACGAACTGGACGTCCTTGAGACAATAAGCCCCCGAGCTGGCAAGAACACAGGTTCTACATAGAACACTGGAAAATGCAACGGGAATGTGACAGCCTGGAAAAGGATTTGGGAGAGCCTTCAGTGCCAAGTGTTTGAACAATGGAACTCCATTCTATGGCATTGAAAACTCAGTGAGGAATAACAGGCTTGATATTTTCAAGAATCACTTTGTACTTCCCTTGCTGGCTGTGCAAGCTGCAAGTTTAAGTTTTATATTAAGTGCCTAACTGTAGCCTCATCATAATGGCTTTGTGTGGCTTTTTAAGATTTAGCCATAGTGTGCATGTTTATGGGCACAGTGCAATGTTTTGATGCATAGATACATTGTGAAATGGCCAAGTCAGGGTAATTACCTATCCATCCCCTTAAATATCCATCATTTCATTGTGGTAACAGCATTCGAAATCTTCTCTTCCAGCTATTTTGAAATACACAACACCTTATTATTGACTGTCATCACCCCTGTTCAATAGGTCACCAGAACCTCTAACTCTAACTTAGTCCCTGGGGTCCAACTTCTCCTCAATCCTCTGCAGCAAACCACTCTTCCACTCTCAACTTCTACAAGATCTAAGATTTCTAAGATTCTTCACTTGAGTAAGGTCGATAGCCTTTATGAAGCCCTCTCTGTGTGCCAGGCGCTGGGCTAGATAATTCACATATGGCATCATTTATAAACCAAACCACAGTGTGAGAACTCTATGAATCAAGCTGTTTTGCATACATGTGTAGACAAGAGTGTCTTTCTCTGATGCTCTTTCTTGATTTTGATGATAGACCAAATCAAAAATTAACTTTCACAAAAAAAACCCTTTATTTTTAGGATATATTGGACATGGGGTACTCTAGCAATACCTGGAAGGCCAACTTTCCCTAACTAAAATCAAACCTTAGCTTGGCCTTGATATATCATATATCATATCACATATATGTTCCTCTCCTCTTCCCCCTTCCTCTCTCCCGCCCCATCTTCTCCCTCTCCCTCTTCCTCTCTCCTATTTCTCACATTTCTCTCCCAGGGAGAAATTTCCAAGACTATTAGAAATTTCCAAGAAGTCTTTTGAAAGAGTAACGAGTAAACAGATGGTGATAGCGTCACTTAAAATATAAACTCCGAGGCAAGAGTTGTGGTGCAACGGGTTACACTGCCGCTTGCAATGCCAGTGTCCCATATTGAAGTGCCAGTTCAAGTCCTAACTATTCCACTTCCCATCCAGCTTCCTGCTGATGTGCCTGGGGAGGCAGCACATGATGGCCCAAATACTTGGGCCCCTGCCACCCACGTGGGAGACCCTGATGGAGTTTCGGGCTCCTGACTTCAGCCTAGCCCAGCCCTGGCTGTTGCAGCCATTTGTTGACTGAACCAGAGGATGGGAGCACTCTCTCTCTCTTTCTCTCTCCCTCCCAGTTCGGGGATGAGATTTAATGTACTTTAGGCACTCCCTCTGGCAGGCATCCTCAACTCTGTTCTTGGAGCACATGCAGTGCCCTTCCTGGGAAAGTGCACCATTTCACTGGAACCAGTGAGGCACCACAGCAGACCTCACTGTCCTGCGGGCTCCACCGTTCCACGGATGTGGCCTTTACCTTCGCTTTCACTGTACGATGTCATCTGAGGAAAAGCAATACCCATTTAGTGTGTGTATAATATTCACAATGTCCTCTTCCGTGATAATTGTGATTACATTATCTGAGCCAGAAAGGCAACACATTAATCTCAAACCTCAAAGTCAAATGATGAGGGGGCGGCTGGTTGACATCACCATCACTGGGACCTTAAGGGGGAAGTGAAAGCTATGGTAATTAATGCAAAATCTTTCTTCTTAGAAAAGATGAGCAAAAAAAAAAAAAAAAACCTGTTGTGAAAAAATTCTCAGCCGTGCAGGTGCTCCCAAGGGCCTGCTCCTTAGCTGCTCTGTATCAGTGTTAACAAGGCTGCAACAGAAAGTCAACAGATCAATGAGCTCTCAGTCGTTTCAGTCAGTTCTCTGCACTTCGGTTGATTCTAAGAACGCAAAGTAGAAAATGATTTCTCTGACTTTTCGTATCAATACTAGCATTCTTCTCAATCAGACTCCTCATCAGCCCACACACTAACTCCATTGACAAGACATACATCATGTCAGATCCTGTGCCAAGCGTACAAAGTTATTAACTCCCGAAGGTTGCACAGAATTGCACCAAATAAGAAATCAGGTGGCCGCGTTCACAGACAATTTCACAGCAATCAATAGTATTCATGTCTACAAAGCATCAACAAAATGCCAGAGGCAGACCAGGGCCCTCTCAGGCAGAGCTGAGGAGATACTTCATCTCACGTGCATTGAAGATTGATTTCCCCTATTAAGTGATTTGCCACAAGAGCAGGAGTCTTTTTGATTTTTGTTCATTTGTTCAGTTGCTTTCATTACAAGCGCTTCAAAGTATTCCACCCTACCTGAGCCAAACATCCAGGAGTGGAGGTGGGACCTGCGAGGTCCTAGAACCCCTGCCTGGAGATGACAATGTGAATGCCATGGGAAAGTGGGGCTTGGACACACACTGGCTACACAGGTCCCTTCCCGGGGGCATCGCTACTGAATGTGGTAGGTGTGGGCCAGAAGGAAGACTGGGGAGGGAACAGCTCCTGCTGCCCATGAGCTCACTGATGCCCTGTATCTTCCAGCCCCCTCTCCAATTCTCTATTTCCCAAATGTCAGTCAAAGTCATTAACTTTTGCTGAGAATCTAAATAGCTCTTCCCAAAGACTGGCTTTTGACATCAGGCAAACTTCACCTTGAACCCTGCAACCAGAGTAAGGTTTAAAACACTGAGAAGATCTCCCAGGGCCACAGCACTGTCAGAGCAGGAGACAGCCATCAGCACACTAAGGTAGACACCATGATGGGCTCCTAGACTCTGGTCCATTCAGCACAAAGTCTACCATCTGCCTACTTCTAATTTCTGGAAAACTCAACCAGGTCCTGTATGTCAGTTCTCATTTTAGTGTTGTTGCTTATTTTCCTTGTTTACCTCTTTATTTCTTGTGAGATCATCTCAAGTTCATTTGCTGCTCCATTTTCCCACACTCCTCTCTTTGAATCCAGTGCCAAGAAACAGATGCACCACTCAGTTGCAAGGACACGACATGCTCAGAGATGAAATCCCAGCTGCAGCCTCAGCCAGACCCTTTGGCAGGGCAGTGCACCCCTGGGCACTGACACAGAAGGGAGGGGCTGGGACCTGAGAGGCCCTGAGAGCACAGGATGGTGGAACACTTGCCCCGCCTGGGTCAGCAACCTCATCAGAGGGCGAGAACAGGATCCATGCTGTGTGTTTCTGGATTGAAACCTGAACATAAAACACCTGCTAAATGTGATGTGGGCAGCCATCCAAAAGCTTGCTAGCCATGTGTCAAGGAGGCCATGGCAGATAGGGCACTCCCACACAGCGCTGGCCAGGGCCAAAACTGACAAAGTCCCTAGGAGGGGCTTTTGACATTGTCAATACCCCCACCAAAGCTGCTGTGAATTAGCCTCCCTATATATGCACAGAAGACTCTGTGTACTTAGACGACCGTGCACTACAGCATGCTTGGCACAGGAAAATATTGGAAATAACCCACATAGCTATGAACACTGAGCAGATTCAATAAGTTAGAATACATCTATACCATGCAATACCATGCAGCAGAAGGAAAAAGGAAAGAAAGAATGAAGGGAGGGAGGAAGAGGAAGTGATCCATGGAAAAGCAAAGTGTGGTATATAATCTACTATCTTTTTACTACAAAGTGGGGTAGGGGCATGGTAGCCATGGAAATGAACCCCTTGGGTCTCCTGCTATTGGAAGTAGGGTTGACTGACCAGTGGTGGTGGGCTGCGGCTGGTCTGGGGTCGGGGAGGGGCCTGCTGAGGATCAGGTGGCTGCAGAGTGCTGTGTCTCCTCATTGTACTGCTCTCCTGGAGGCTGGCTGGGGAGGCTAATGGGGCTGTTTTCCACTGAGCAGATGGGCTCTGGGGCTCCCGGGCTTGGCGGGGGTGCACACATGGGGTGCTTACAGTTTCCCTGTGAGTGAATTGGGAGCCCCTCTCAGCATCTTGGCTTCTGAGCCTTTTCCCCCATTTTTACTGGATGCATTCAATATTTTAATTTCACCCTCTGAATAGGGACTCTGGTCATGTAGATAGACATATGCTTTGTGTGTGTGTGCACAGGAAAATCCCCTCATCTCAGCCTTTCATCCTGGAGCCCACTAGCTCTTCTACAACAGATGAGTAATCTTCTCTTGGAGTTTCTTTGGTTTTTTTATTTGAGAGACCAAAAGGCAGACAGTCAGGCAGAGGGCGAGAACTCCCATCTACCAGTTCATTCTCCAAATGTCTGCAATGGCAGGGGCCACAGCCAGGAGCTGGGAACTCAATCCACATCTCCCACGTGGGTGGTAGGGACCCAAGCACTTGAGTCATCACTGCTGCTTACATTATCATTAGCTGAAGTCCCCATTCCACGCTGTGCAGTAGAACATCAGAACTTCTTACTCCTATCGAACTATGACTTGGTACCTATTTATTAGTCGACCTTTCCCCATTCGGCCCTCCCTCCACAGTCCCCAGCCTCTGACAACTATCAGTATACTCTCAGTGCCTATGAGATCAACTATTTTAGATTCCTGGGAAGCAGAAGGAATCACATGAGAGTGACACACCCACACACCTGCCTTCACCCCACAGGTTGTCTGGTCTGGCTGTGCCCCAGAGCAACAGTGAACAGGAGAGACCCTCCTTTGGAGGAGGAGGTGTTGTGTGCCTTCCTGCTCCCACACATGCCTCATTTCTTTCACATCTTCTCAGGCAGGAGCCCACTGCTGCTCATTCGAATCTTAAAAAAAAAAAGGTCTGAAAAACAGATTTTAAGAGTATGTTTATTTGAATGCAAAAAAAAATTGAAATCCATGATTTGTTGTTTTCATAATGCACATTTTCCATGAATTTTCTGAAAAGCCTCTTGTGTACACAGAATTCAAATATGTTTGCATCATAATAAACTTAACATTTTGGATCTATTTCTCCATGGATATTTTGAAGTCCCCTTGTATCACAAACATAACTACGTTCATGACCAGAATGCAAGGAAAAGGGGGGAGAACAAAAAGAAATCTTTGTCTTAATCTCTGGGCTCAGAATTCAAGATGAAGGCTCAGTGAATTGTTTTATTTAAATTACTACACCGCAGAGGACAGTTGGCCGGCAGTTAAGTAGTTGATTGGGACACTACCTCTCCTATCACGGTGGCTGGGTTTCAATGCCTCTCTGCTTCCCATCCACTTTTCTGCTGGTGCACACCCTGGGAGATGGCAGGCACCAGCTCAAGAACTTGGTTCCCAGCCACGTTAGCTGGCTTTGGATTGGCATCAGCTATTGCCGACATTTAAGGAGTGACCTGGAGATGAGAGCTCTCTGTCAGAATAAAAACAAAATTAAATTAAATGTAAAAAGAGTGAGCCTTCTAGAGCTCTGCATTGCATGTAGTTCTTTAAATAAGTAGGGGCTGGCACTGTGGCGTAGTGTATAAAACCGCCACCTACAATGCCAGCATCCCACATGGGCACCAGTTCATGTCCCGGCTGCTCCACTTCATGTCCCGGCTGCTCCACTTTCGATCCAGCTCTCTGCTGTGGCCTGGGAAAGCAGCAGAAGATGGCCCAAGTCCTTGGGCCCCTGCACCTGCATGAGACCCAGAAGAAGCTCCTGGCTCCTGGCTTCAAATCGGTACATCTCCAGCCATTGTAGCCATTTGGGGAGTGAACCAGTGGATGGAAGACCTCTCTCTCTCTCCCTCTCTCTCTCTCTCTCTCTCTCTCTCTCTCTGCCTCTCCTTCTCTCTCTGTGTAACTCTGACTTTCAAATAAATAAATAAATATTTAAAAAATAAAATAAATAAGTAAATAGTTATTTTATAGAGGGAATAGATTGTTCTTATACCAATGTGGCTTGTTCTCATTTTGTAGTCTGCTCCACATCTGTTGTTTCTATGCATTCTCTTGCAGGTGGCCGAGTGACTTTGCCCTTGGATCTCCAGCAGGTGCTGAGGATAAGAAGGTGTTGGATGACTGGATCGAGCTCTCTGCGAGGTCGAGTCCAGGCCCCTGCACAAGCAGCAGAAATGCAGCGCATTCTCAGTGCCTACGAGAACTCCAGTGACACGGCCAGAAACCACTCGGACTGCCCACGGGTGGTCCTGCCCGAGGAGGTGTTTTTCACACTCTCCATGGCTGGGGTGCTGGAGAATCTGGCCGTCCTTCTGGCCGTGGTCAAGAACAAGCATCTCCAATCCCCCATGCACTTTTTCATTTGCAGCCTGGCCATTTCTGACATGCTGGGCAGCCTGTACAAGATCCTGGAAAACATCCTGATCCTGCTCAGAAACACGGGCTACCTCAAACCTCGCGGCGACTTTGAAACGACGGCGGATGACGTCATCGACTCCCTGTTCGTCCTGTCCCTGCTGGGGTCCATCTTCAGCCTGTCTGCGATTGCGGCTGACCGCTACATCACCATCTTCCACTCTCTGCAGTACCACAGCATCGTGACCGTGCGCCGAGCCCTGGTCACGCTCACTGTCCTCTGGGCACTCTGCACGGGGAGCGGCATCACCATGGTGATCTTCTCTCATCACATCCCCACAGTGCTCACCTTCACCTCACTGTTCCCACTCATGCTGGTCTTCATCTTGTGTCTCTACGTGCACATGTTCTTGCTGGCCCGCTCCCACGCCAGGAGGATCTCCACCCTCCCCAGGGCCAACATGCGCGGGGCCATCACCTTGACCATCCTGCTGGGGGTCTTCATCGTCTGCTGGGCCCCCTTCGTCCTTCACGTGCTGCTAATGACATTCTGCCCAGATAATCCTTACTGCGCATGCTACATGTCTCTCTTCCAGGTGAACGGCATGTTGATCATGTGCAATGCCGTCATCGACCCCTTCATTTATGCCTTCCGGAGCCCAGAGCTCAGGGAAGCCTTCAAAAAGATGATCTTCTGCAGAAGGTGCGGGTAGCATTCTTGGTCTCCGGTTCCAGGAGCCATGGGGATAAGCGTGTGAGTGACAGAATGAAGTTAATACTCTTTGAGCACCCAAGCTCCTGACTGTCCTTTTTTACCTCTAATGGGCCTGCAGCTTATCCCACCATCTTTCAGAATATGTAAAACTTTCCCTGAATGCATCAAATGCAAAGATAAGTTTATTTTTCATGCAAAAGAAATATTGAAGCCCCCCAAATTTTACCATAATATGTATTTCTCTTGAAGTTTTGAAGTTTCTGAAGACCGCTTTGCTGTTTATAATAGCTTGGTTCTTCATGGACGGTCTTACTGTTTTTATAACTTAGTATTTTTTATAACTTTATAGCTAGAAAAACACAAGAAGAACAGAATACAAAGGAGATGTATCTTGTGGAGTAAGAAGATGGAGGGGGGATGTCAAGCTTTTGGGTCATGGCCAAAACCAAGACCAGAGCAGCCCAGGGAGCCCAAGGCTGCAATCATCGGACACCTCTGCAGAGACCTGTTGACAGCATCTGCCTCCTCCCCACCCGGCCCAGAGCCTGAAGGCAGAGCCATCCCCAGAGAGCTCTGCCCACCCACCACAAAAAGGGGGCAGACATTGACAAGCCCCCTCCCCCACAGAAATCTAAGGCACAGAATCTGCAAGGTCATCCGTTTGTCACTGCTAAGGATAAAGCTGGAGGAAGCAGCGAATTCTGATCCTAGGCCCTCACTACCTCGGAGAGGGACTGACTTGGAAAGCGTGCAATGAGAGAGACAGAGGAGAAGGTTTCCGAGTGGCTCGGGACCCAACAAGAGGGACAGGGTCTTCTGGAAGAGGCAACACTGGGCCGCGGGGAGAGTTTCCCCAAGATGCGGAGAGGAGCAGGTGGCACCAACAGGTCTGACCGCGTGGTGGAGGGTTGGGTACAACCTGAGTGGCAGAGGGGCAAGCCCGCAGTTGGCAGCACAGCCTGGCAGGCGCAGGCTTCCCGCAGCTTGCAGCCTGCATCCCCAGGGCATCCAGGGCAGGTCCTCTCAGCCTTTGGACTGGAGAAATTCTTACGGGGTCTTCCCCTCCACCCCATGGACTGTATTTTTATAACATGAACCTGAATTCATGACTGTATAAAATACCATGTATAGGTTCATTTTCCTTAAAAATCTAAAGCAAATGCTATCAATCATATCAAAGTGGCATTTCTACCACCGAAAGAATAACGTAGAGCACATTTTTCTGGAATTACACTGAGTATTAAACTGAGTATTCTCCATAAAAGGTAGCCTTGTTTTATAGTGCACTGTTCTATGAGGCTGTAGAGAGAGATGGTGCAATTCATCCCCCATCACAGATACTCCCACACAGCCCTCCCTGGGGAACCTTCCTGCCTGTCGCAGCCTTGCCTCTCCTCTCCGCATTCATGCTCTCAGCCATCACTCAGGCCTGGCATCAGAGGCTATCACCCAGAGGCTACTTCCGCAAGCCACATTTAGTCCAGGATGCCATGATCTGACAGCAGGTGAAGCAAGAGTAAAGTCCAAGTGCTGGTGCAGACACACTGCACTCCAGATCCTCAGCTGCACTCGTGCCACAGCAGGGTCTTCAGTACCTAACTTCACAGAGAACTCACGGACAACAGGAGCAGATGTGCATTTTACGTAAGAAAGATCAATAAGGCCCAGGCTGTCCCCATAATGATGACTCCAATTCTGTATCAAATTATTACATTTTTAAGCTGCTTTGTGGGTGCTCTCAGTTCGTGTTCAGTTTTGTGGGTGACCTAGTTTGAGACCCCACCTGGTTTCATCTGACCTTTCAAGTAGGGGAGAGAGAATGTAGTGAGAAACATGTCTCCCCTGGTTTCAAGACAGGACCAAGGCCTCATGGACTACTCTGGCTCCTCAGAGTAGTAGAAATACGAGGACATCTGGCTTCCATTGCCAGCCCTCCTACTTAAAAGCTCTGAGTCCTTGGACAAGGTTCCGAGCGTGGGTTTCCTCCTGTATACTAGGGAGACAACCACAGAACCTTCCTCTTGGGTTTAATCTCAGGATTAATGCCTTGAGAGCACTGCTTGCCCATTAAACATGCAGTTAAGTATCGAGTGTTTCTGTGGGCATCCTCAAATGAGGCCCCAGGCTGAACAGACTCTGTTGGCCAATGATCTCAAAGCTCTGTCTCAGGCATGGGCATTGTAGTACAGTAGGTTATGCCACTCCTGTGATGCTGGCCTCCCATATCAGAGGGCTGTTTTGAGTCCTGGCTGCTCCACTCCCAATACAGCTTTCTGCTAATGTACCTGGGAAAGCAGTAGAAGATTGCTCTAGTGCTTGCCACCCACATGGATGACCTGGATGGAGTTCCTGACTCCTGGATTCAGCCTGACCATTTGGGTAGTGAGCCAGCAGATGGAAGATTCTCTCTCTCTCTCTCTCTGCATTTCATTTTTTTAAAAAAGATTTATTTATTTCAAAGGCAGAGTTACAGAGAGACAGAAAGAGAGAGAGAGATCTTCCATCTGCTTGTTCACTCCCCAAATGGCTACAATGGCCAAGGCTGGGCCAGTCCAAAGCCAGGAGCCAGGAGCTTCATCCAGATCTCCTACATGGGTAGCAATGGCCCAAGTACCTGGACCATCTTCCTCTGCCTTCCCAGGCACATTAGCAGGGAACTGGATCCAAAATGGAGCAGCCAGGATTTGAACCAGCGCCCATATGGGATGCCAACATTGCAGGCCACAGCTTTACCTGCTGTGCCAACCCCTGTCACTGTGCATTTCAAATACAGCTTTTAAAACAAAATCTCTGCCTCCACCTCCATAGCCCTGGTCACTATCTGCAGAAGCCACTCCCTAAAGCAGAATAAGGACAGGAAGTCATGGGAGCTGCAATGAGTGTGAATCTCAACATGCAGCCTGCTTTCAAGACGTGCACTGTTTGCTTAAATTTCATTCATCAAAAAGGTAATATGAGGCGGCGCCGCGGCTCACTAGGCTAATACTCCGCCTTGCGGCGCCGGCACACCGGGTTCTAGTCCCGGTCGGGGCGCTGGATTCTGTCCCGGTTGCCCCTCTTCCAGGCCAGCTCTCTGCTGTGGCCCGGGAGTGCAGTGGAGGATGGCCCAAGTGCTTGGGCCCTGTACCCCATGGGAGACCAGGATAAGTACCTGGCTCCTGTCATCAGATCAGCGCGGAACGCGCTGGCCGCAGCAGCCATCGGAGGGTGAACCAACGGCAAAGGAAGACCTTTCTCGCTGTCTCTCTCTCACTGTCCACTCTGCCTGTCAAAAAAAAAAAAAAAAAAAAAAGGTAACATGAGGGTACTTCAAAAGCTTCATGGAAACCAGAATTAAAAGATAAATATATTTTGGTGCCAAAAATGACATGTATGCATACAAACTTCATGAAAATGCCAATTATGAAAAAGCTACACGTGGATTTCAAAGTTATTTTTACACCTACATAAATTTATCTTTTAATTCCATTTTCTAAGAACTTTTCTGAAGTGTCCTCATATATCACACAGTTAAATATGTATATGTGTATGTGTATGTATATGTATATATATGGGGAAGGCAATTGGCCTAGCATTTAAGATGCCAGCTCATATGCCCACATCTCAATCAAAGTGCCTGGCTTCAATTCCCAGCTTCAGCTCTCTGTTACAACTTTCTTCTAGTGTCAACCCTGGGAGGCATCAGGTGGTGACTCAAGTGGCTGGATTCCTGCCATCCACATGGGAGATCTGGATTGAGTTCTTGACTGCTGGCTTCAATCTGGCCCAGCTCCAGTTCTTATAAGCATTTGGGGAAATGAATCAGCAGACAGTAAATTCTCTCTCTCTCTTCCTCATTCTCTCTCTCTCTCTCAAATAAAAAGAATTAAATACAAATAAAATGCACACAATGTGAAAAGTCCCTCCAACAGCTGTTCCTCATCTATATCATTCCCCATTCTCATCTCAAGTTCTCATTTTCCATTTCCCACAGATAATATGTTCATGTACTTCCAGACTCTGTGCACATGTAAGAAAGTATAGAAAATGGTTCTTATTGTACCTTTTTTTTACACAAAAGATATGCACCTTTCTTTTTCACTTCCCAATATATCTTGGAATTTGTTCTACATCAGTAAGCAGAGAATTTCCTCATTCTTTTGTACAGTGGCACAATACCCTCTTGAACAATGCACCAAATTTATTCAACCACTGCCCTATTACAAAGTTTGAAAAAGCAGTCCACAGGTATCTTTTTTTTTTTTTTTTTTAACAGGCAGAGTGGACAGTGAGAGAAAGAGACAGAGAGAAAGGTCTTCCTTTGCCATTGGTTCACCCTCCAATGGCCGCTGTGGCTGGCTGCGCTGCGGCTGGCGCACTGCGCCGATCCAATGGCAGGAGCCAGGTGCTTCTCCTGGTCTCCTATGGGGTGCAGGGCCCAAGCACTTGGGCCATCCTCCACTGCACTCCCTGGCCACAGCAGAGATCTGGCCTGGAAGAGGGACAACCAGGACAGAATCCGGCGCCCCGACCCCCGACCGGGACTAGAACCTGGTGTGCCGGCGCCGCAAGGCGGAGTATTAGCCTAGTGAGCCGCGGCGCTGGCTCAAAGTCCACAGGTATCTAATGCAAATGATTCCTAAGCATATGACAAATGCACAACAATTCTTTTTTATTTATTTATTTATTTATTTATTATTTTTTTTTTGACAGGCAGAGTGGACAGTGAGAGAGAGAGACAGAGAGAAAGGTCTTCCTTTGCCGTTGGTTCACCCTCCAATGGCCTATTTATTTATTTAATGAATATAAATTTCCAAAGTACGAATAATGGATTACAATGGCTTCCCCCCCATACTGTCCCTCCCACCCACAACCCTCCCCTTTCCCACTCCCTCTCCCCTTCCATTCACATCAAGATTCATTTTCGATTATCTTAATATACAGAAGATCAGCTTAGTATACATTAAGTAAGGATTTCAACAGTTCAAATGCACAACATTTCTAATGATAAAAAATACAAAATCAAATTACTTTGTGGACCCATTGTTCACCTGTCAGATAGTCAACAATCCAAAGGATTGACACACTATGATGATGAGGTTTTAGGGGACCTGGCCCACATGTAATCGCTAAGTGAAGTGTAAGCTAAAGTATGACTCTTTTTTTTTAACTTTTATTTAGTAAATATAAATTTCCAAAGTACAGTTTATGGATTAGAAAGGCTTTTTCCCCACCATAACTTCCCTCCCACCTGCAACCCTCCCATCTACCGCTCCCTCTCCCATTCCATTCACATCAAGATTCATTTTCAATTATCTTTATATACAGAAGATCAGTTTAGCATATATTAAGTAAAGATTTCATCAGTTTGCACCCACATAGAAACACAAAGTGTAAAATACTGTTTCAGTACTAGTTATAGCATTAATTCGCACTGAACAACACATTAAGGACAGAGATCCTACATGAGGAGTAAGTGCACAGTGACTCCTGTTGTTGACTTAACAAATTGACACTCTTGTTTATGGCATCAGTAATCTTCATAGGCTCTTGTCATGAGTTGCCAAGGCTATGGAAGCCTTTTGAGTTCGCTGACTGCGATCTTATTTAGACAAGGTCATAGTCAAAGTGGAAGTTCTCTCCTCCCTTCAGAGAAAGGTATCTCCTTCTTTGATGGCCCATTCTTTCTACTGGGATCTCACTCGCAGAGATCTTTCATTTAGGAATTTTTTTTTGCCAGAGTGTCTTGGTTTTCCATGCCTAAAATTAAAGTATAACTCTTAAAAATTGAAATATGCAGCCGGCGCTATTGTACAAGGAGTTAAAACCCCAGCCTGCAGTGCTAGCATCCCATATGGGTGCCGGTTTGTGTCCCAGCTGCTCCACTTCCAATCCAGCTTTCTGCTATGGCCTGGGAAAGCTGTGGAAGATGACCCAACTCCTTGGGCCCCTGCACCCACATAGGAGACCTGGAAGAAGCTCCTGGCTCCTGGCTTCAGATCAGCTCAGGTCTGGCTGATGCAGTCATCTGGGGAGAGAACCAACTGATGGAAGACCCCTCTCTCTCTCTCTCTCTGGCTCTACCTCTACCTCTCTCTGTAACTCCATCTTTCAAATAAACAAAATAAATATTAAAAAAGCAAAATATGGCTATATCCGTAGTTACAAAACTTACCAACACATTCGCCCTTGGATCCAGCATTCCACTTCTGGGGAGCCATCCTGCAAATGTAGTGTGCAGAGTAAAACATGTAAATGCTTGTCCATTAAGCATAGATCAAAATAAAAAAAAAACTGGAAACAATCCAAATAGCCATCACTTGTGTTCTGACCCCTGTCCAAACGTCAGTTTAATTACTCCTCATAAATGTTGAGTAAGTTCATTTAGCCTCGGGCCAGTGAGTAGTAAATGAGCAGATGAATTGACTGATTTCTCATGCTCCTTGCTCCTATGTAAACACAGATTCAGAGATTGGGACTGAAGTCAAAGTCAGGTATCTGTAGCTGTGTATTTTGGCACTGGATTCCAGCAACTCACACCTACTTGAAGACCATGAATACAACTGTAACTACTGAGCCTAAATTGGCTTGTATCCTCTAAGCAGTATGGCCTGTTTTTTGGTGCCTATTGGCTTAATAAACATCTGAAGAATATAGAGAACCAGTCAAAGGTGGGATGATTTTGCCCTGGGAAGAGGAAAGAGAAAATGCGGAAATCCAGAGGTAACCCTGCCTGGCCAGAACAGATGTCCACAGAGCACATCACCCAGCCCAGGGGGCTTGCAAGGCAATCTGCCTGAGTTTGACTGAGCCCTTCCTCCCAGGTGTGTGATGGATCTGAAGAACAGTGCTTCACTGATGTGAAAACAGGCTGAGCAATGAAATAGATATATACCCAAAATGTATGACTGATAAGAACAGAAAAAATCGCAGTCAATTCTGGATCCAACATGAAGTTAGGACCACATGGCTGCACCTACCCTGAACATGCACATGCTTCTTTGTCATTATCCCCTAAATAATACAGTACAGCAATTATTTATATAGACTTTACTTCGTAGTAGGTATCATACGTTATTGTAGAGATGATTTAAAGTCTACAGGAGGATGTGTGCAGGTTCTGTACAAATATTTTGCCATTTTATGTAAAGGACTTGGGCATCCATGGATTTTTATATCACAGGTCCTTGAGTCAATCCCTAATGGACTGAGGGACCACTGTGTCTTACCTGAGAGGGTTCATGAGCAAAAGAGTTTGGACACAAGGTAAAGAACATGAGGTGGAAGACAGAGCCAGGCAGGGAGCAGAAAGCCTTAGTCGTTGAGTTAAAAACAGTTTTATTTCAACTTAAGAAGAATGGGAAGATATTGAAGGGGTTTTATCCAGGAAGTGAGTAATATGACAGAGAAACAATTTTCACATTGAACACACCTATGGATTTTCTGTGGCTCTTGCGTTAACCTGGGGCATGGGACATACAGATGCTATTCTGGTTGCTTGGGTACCAGGAGTGGTCTGGATCTCTGTGATGGGAAGCAAAGCATGGAGGTGAGTCTGGGGGAGACTGGAAGGAAAGTGACAGAAAGGGACCCAAGAGAGCCAGTCTCTGACTCGAGATACAGGCAGGGTGTTGGCGAGGATGGAGAGCCTGGGGGATGCTTGGGCAACATTCAGTGTAGATCAGTGGTTAAGATGGCACTTGGGACACCCACATCTCACATAGGAGTGCTTGTTTGCCTCCCGGCTCCACTTCCAATCCAGCTTCCTGCTAATGTACACCCTGGGAGACAGTAGATGATGGCTCAAGTACTTAAATCCCTGCCACTCACATGAAAGACCTAGATTAGATTCCAAGCTGCTAGCATTGGCCTGGTCCTGCCCTAGCTATTGTAGGCATTTGGGGAGTGAAACAGGGGAAGGAAGCACTCACTTTCTCTCTCTCTCTCTCTCTCTCTCTCTCTGTCTCTGTCTCTGTGTCTATCTCCAAATAAGGTGAAAATAAGCTTTAAAAAGATAGAACTGCACATAGAGCCCAAGACAGCAGAGCACAGGTGGCCAGCACCCACAGGGAAGCTGCATATTCACACAAACAAGGCAGGGGACCGAGTTTGGAAAACTTCTAGATCCTTGGAAAAGCTCCCAAAGCTGCAATTCTCAGCTGCAGGGAAGATTCTGTCTGTGCAGACGTGGGAGACTGCGACAGCCATGGGTTCTGTCCTGCACTCCTTATGCCAAAGACTCACCAGTGAGCCTGGAAACCAACCCTTTCACACTCCTTGTCTCCCACCCTGAGAACTCGGCACCAGGGCTGGGGTGTTGGCAGACTTTGCTCCATTCCTACTGCTCACCCCCATTCTCTCTTTCTCCCAGATTCTTATGAGCCAGAAGTCCCTCCTGCTCTCTCAGTCCCCAAGATTATGAAGAAACCACCACATTCCCAGGAGTTCCCTGGCCCATCTCCGCCCCAGGGAGCCCTACTCTGGGTCCAGTTCCAAGGCATGGCTGTCCGTGGGTGCAGCATTCCTTGGTGCAAGATCCAGTGTCTTGCACAACTTAAAGCCTTCCCGTTGCTGGCGTGAGGGCTGAGGCAGTGAGCTCAGGAAGCAGTGCCTTTTTATTCAAAATAGCAACAACCAGACAAGACCTATTTTTCCTCACTTTACAGGAAGAACTGTGTGAGCCCTGAGAAACCATGTCCTGATCATTAAACTATGTAACTGCCTTGTACCAGAGCTTGCTGCAAATGAGAGTTTGACCAAGCCTATGGTTTACAATATGCAGGGAGAGTCCCACAAGCCCCTGGAGGACCTGTCTAGGGGGTCCTGGACTTACCCTTCTATTCTGAATAGGCAGCCTCCCTGAGAGCAGCTAAACACCAGCTGGTCTATGTGATCCAAGGCTCCCCTGCTCTCCAGGGCACAAATAATTGGTTAATCATTGTCCAATATTCTTAGGTATGATGGCCATGATTTTTAATTCGCAAGTAAGATCCAATGTACTTTGGCAGCCACGTGAGAAGGCAAAAGCGAAACTGCTCCGTGGGTGCTTAAGTTATAGTACCTTCTACTCATACTTTGCTCTGTTGCTGAATTCAAGCAGGGTCCTGCACACATAGAAGGGCAACACAGATATGTTTATGGCCCTTAAAATGGTTGTAAAAATGGTAGGAGAAGGAGTTTGGCAGTAAGTCTCCAGACTCAGGCTTACACAGCAAGAACTGTACAGCTTTTCCCACACAATGTTCACGGAGCAAACTACCTGTAGCAACAAGATGTAGGCAATGCCTGGGGCCTTGCTGACTCCTACACAGCCTTCTGCTTATCCTACAATCAAGGCTTTAGGACACACCATGGACATGGAGAAGCCTGGGGAAGGCAATTTACTGGAGAATTACAGGCAATTTATGGTATTAGCTTTGCATTACTATAACAAAGTATGTGAGGTGGGCTACTAATAAAGAAAATGAGGCTTCTTTAGTTCACAGTTCTTGGGGAACAAGAGCATGGTGCTGGCACCTGCTAAGCTCTGGTGAGGCCTCTCTTGATTATGTCAATCAGGGCAGACCACTATGGCAGGAGCAAAGGATCACACCTCCATACCGAGAGCCAGGGACTGGAGTGGGCCAGGGCCAGGCTCTCACAGAACTTCCAGGAGGCCAGCATTCCCTTCCCAGGGCAGCACCCCCAATGCCCCTAAGAGCCTCCCACCAAGCTCCACCTCTTGTAAAGCCCAATTTCTCAGCACCATCACACTGCAGACCAGTCCTCCAACACAGGAACCCTAGGGGGTCAGACCAGATCCATACTGCAGCACAGCACTTACATGGCCACATGTGTTTCCTACTCCACATGCTGCCCTTCACAGCCCAAACTAACAATGCTGTCCCACCACCTGGGAGGAATGCCCATGCACAGTCTGTGGTTTCCTAGGGGCCGGCACCACAAAACCAAGAGGGGGTCTGTCCCTCTGGGGAGAAGACACCAGATCTGCATCCCTGACACCAGGTCCGAGACAACCAGACAAACGCAGGCTGTACAACCGTTTCCCAAATGGTTGTGCAAATTCACAATCCCACCACCAGTGTGTGAAAATTCCTGTTCACCACATCCTCTCCTGTTAGCAATACCCTCAGACTCCTGTCAATCTGACTGATGCCCAGTGCCACACTGGCTTACTAATGAGGCTGAGCACAGCACATTTGTTGAGATTCTGTGGTCTGTGAAATCTTGCTGTTGACATTTATTAGTTTTATTGGCTTGTCTGTAGCTACTGATACTATTTGCAAACACGACTCTTCCTTTTACTTCTCTCACATTTCTGGCTAGGACCAATGGTACAATGGTGAAAAGAAGCAAAGAAGGGTTGAGGGAATCCTTTGCTTTTGTTAAAATTAAATAGGAATGTTTTCAAAATGTCACCAAGATGATGTTTGTTTCTTGAAGGCTACCTTTTATCAAGTTGCAGATATTCTTTTCCCAGCAGGATGCTTGTGGTAAATGAATGTTGAATTTCATTTAATTATTCCTCAGCATCCATTAGCTGGTCATTTTTTTTCTTTTATAATGGGATTATTACACTAATGGTTTTTTAATACTGAATTATCTTTCCAAACTACAAATAAAGATTGGTATGTATTATATCAACTTTGGCTGTATTTACAAAGCTATAATACATTGTTTGACAAAAGATTTAGTCTAAATTATATACTTATTTATTTGAAATTATTTATACTGATATAATTTGTTTCACAAATGACCTTCAGTGAATTATATGAGAAACAGGAATGATGGCAAAAATTGAAATTCAAGATAGAGGGAGCCATCATTGTTACATAGCAGGTTGAGCTGCCTCCTGCAACACTGGCATCCCATATGAGTGCCAGTTGGAATCCTGGCTGCTCCAGTGCTAATCCAGCTCCTTGCTGATGTGCCTGGGAAAGCAGCAGCAGATGTCTCAGGTGCTTGGGCCCCTGCCACTCACATGGGAGAGCCAGATGGAATTCCCTGTTCCAGGAAACAGCCTGTCTAAGCCCCAGCCAGCGTAGCCATTTGTGGAGTGAACCAACGAATGGACGATCTCTCTCGCTCACTCTCTCTCACATTCTCTGATGGACGAGCTCTCTCTCTTTCATTCTCTCTCTCTTTCTGCCTCTCACTCTCTCTTTGTAACTCTGACTTTCAAATAAATAAATAAATCTTTAAAAATGGATTTCAGTGTTGGCGTTGTGGTGTAACAGGTTAAACTGCTGCCTGCAATGCTGGCATCCCATATTGGCACTTGTTTGAGTCCTGGCTGCTCCACTTCCAAACTAGCTCCCTCCTAATGTGCCTGGGAAAGCAGAAGAGGATGGCCCAAGTCCTTGGGGCTTTGCACCCACATGGGAGACCCAGATGAAGCTCCAGGCTCCTGGCTTCTACTTAGCTGTTGTGGCCCTCTGGGGAGTGAACCAGCAAATGGGAGTGAACCAGCAAATGGAAGATCGATTCTCTCTCTCTCTGTGTGTGTGTGTGTGTGTGTGTGTACACGTGCCTGTGTCTCCATCTCTCTCTCTCTCTCCCTTCCCCTCTCTCCTTCTCTCCTTCTTCCTCTTTTGTAACTCTGACTTTCAAATAAATAAATAAAACTTTTTAAAAAATGGTTTTCATAAACATTCCCTGTAAAATAGAGGAGACAAAGGAGAAAGAAGAAATTCTCCATATACTCTTTAGATAGCTACTCCTTTACCTATATTTAATGCTAGCATTCCATCTCTCTGAGGCAGATGCATATTTGCTGCACACACAGCCAGTTACTGAGACTCACTCTCAAGGGTACCAACCTCCTGCTGACATTGTTATTGGTCATTGATGAAGTGGCTAACAATTGTTAAATATTTTGCCAACATATACTAAGTATTTAAGATCTATTATTTGCAATGCACGCTGAGCAAACAATCCAATTATTCCTGTTTGAAAATACATTCCTTTACGGATAATAATTTGTGGCCGGTGCCGCAGCTCACTAGGCTAATCCTTTGCCTTGCGGCGCTGGCACACCGGGTTCTAGTCACGGTCAGGGTGTCGGATTCTGTCCCGGTTGCCCCTCTTCCAGGCCAGCTCTCTGCTGTGGCCCGGGAGTGCAGTGGAGGATGGCCCAAGTCCTTGGGTCCTGCACCCCATGGGAGACCAGGATAAGTACCTGGCTCCTGCCATCAGATCAGCGCGGTGCGCCGGCCGTGGCGGCCATTGGAGGGTGAACCAAGGTAAAGGAAGACCTTTCTCTCTGTCTCTCTCTCTCACTGTCCACTCTGCCTGTCAAAAAAAAAATAATTTGTATTATAACTGGAAATTTTGAAAGTGTGGGGCCAGTGCTGTGACACAGTGGGTTAATGCCCTGGCCTGAAGCGCCAGCATCCCATATGGGTGCCGGTTCAAGACCCAGCTGCTCCACTTCCGATCCAGCTCTCTGCTATGGCCTGGGAAGGCAGTAAATAATGGCCAAGTCCTTGGGCCCCTGCACCCATGTGGGAGACCCAGAGGAAGCTCCTGGCTCCTGGCTTTGGATCGGCACAGCTCTGGCCATTGTGGCCAACTGGGGAGTGAACCAGTGGATGGAAGACCTCCCCCGCCACCACCACCCCCGCCTCTCCTCTCTCTATGTAACTCCTTCAAATAAAAATAAATAAATCTTTAAAAAAGGGAAAGTTTATTACCATGTCTTTATGAGCTTCCAAATACACGCATATGTATTTTGAATGAAACTCTCCATCAACTTAGCCAGCAGCTACAAGTGCCCAGCAGCTGTCAGAGGCCCTCATGTTAGAGCCCAGCAAGGGACCCACCTTGGGGCAGGATCACTGCCTGGCTCAGTGACAAGCTGGAAGTTTAAGAGTTTGTAGTACTCATAGAGCACAGGGGTTTCCAGCATGCTTAGAGTTCATAGAGAGAGACAACTGATGGTGTATCTGAAGCAAAAGGATGTGAATCACTGTAAATGTCACAAATACCTCAATGATTTCTTTAAAAGAAGGAGGAAACTCCATCTGCCAGGTGGGAGAGGCGCCTCAAGGTCTTGTCTCTGGCCGTGGAACCTGAGTCATTTGGGTGAGGTGTAGATCTGCAAAGTAGTAAGGATGACCGGGCCCTGCTGCTGCCATGAGAAAGACAAACTCATTGCCAAGCAAGTGCTACAATGGAAGGCGTGAATCTTTCTTTCTATTCCCTAACATTCCCCAGTTAGACTTTGGCCACATTCCCCAAAATTCTGCTGGGGTAGGGAGCACAGGGGCAGGAGGCACCACTGAAGGTCAGTAACACACTACAGAATAGCAAGGGTCTCTTCTTCTTTGAGTTGTCAATATACTCACCCAATTGAATTCTTTAAGAAGGTGTTATATTGGCAGAAGCAACATCACCTTCTGAAGTAACAACCTCTGAGAACTTATAACCCACCAGAAGTCTTTATGCTCTTTGTCCTCGGTTTGTCCCTTTCAATTTTCTATTAGTTTCAGTGGTGTGGAATTTGCTGAACAGGGATGTGATGCTATTTAGTGCTACAGTTTGAATGTGATTTGGCCTCCAGACTCCTACAGACATCTATACATCAAAATCATAAGGTAGTGAGGCAAAGATGGTGGAAGCTTAATCCAAACACGGTGTTCAAGAAGTGTTTCGTTAAGGACCTGGTGGCAGGTCCTCAGGCTGCTGCGGATGTGCCCTCAGAAGGTAGCTCTGAAGAGCGTAGGACAGGACAGCGGAGCCAGAGTCTGAGCCCCGCCACTTCCTCTGCATTCTGGCGCATCACTGCTCCTTCCTCTGTACGCTGTGCCCTACCATCCCCCACACTCACAAAATGCAAACCGCTGGGGCCACCAGACCTTCCACATGAACTTCCAGAGGAATACACCTTACTTTTATAAAGTTAGCTTCCCCAGGTACTTGTTGTAAAACCAGACAAGTGTACAAAGACCTCGGTGATGGCCCCCCAGCCCTACTGAAGAGTGAGTGTTAAAAATGCTTCTCCTGCTTCCTTGCATCAGCTTGCCTCATGGATGACATGAACTCTAAAGAGCTGTGATGCATGAAAAATTGTCCCAACACCAATAAAGCTGAGAATGTTGACCAAATAACTTGATGGAATACGTCTAGAAGGAAGCAAGAGCTTCCCTTTATAGATAAGGACAAAATCCCAACAAGAATACTGTTAGGAAAGGTGATACAGTATCAGTTCATGGGGTTCAAATCCCAGTTCCATGCCTTCTATAAAATAGCTTTGGACAAGATATTTGATTTCAACCAGATTCTATAATCTCACCAGTTCTAAAGGAATAATTTTAGCTCTCTCACAGGTTGTTATAAGAAATCCATAGTTAGTTCTCAACATGATGTCTGGGTCATGGTAAATGCTTACTGAAAGTCAGTGTTTATGAATAACCTTGGTCTTAGGGCTGAGCTGCTATGATAAAGTGCCATAGACTGAGTGGCTTATAAACATTCCCAATTTATTCCACACAGCAGTGGAAGCACAGAAATCCAAGGGCAAGGTGCTGTCAACTAGTACAACTAGTGCCTTCTTTCAGTGCCTTCAGTTGGTGGAAGGGGCAAAGAATCCCTCCTGGGCACCTTTTATAAGGGCACAAATCTCATTCGCGAGAGCTCCACTGTCCTGGCCTAATCACCCTCCTAAGGCCCATCTCCTTGGGGAGATATAAGCATTCAGACCATAGCTTTTTCCAGAGCAGATGACAAGTCACAGCATAAAAATGCTGCTTCAGGGGCTGGTGCTATGGCATAGCAGGTAAAGTCGCTGCCTGCAGTGCCAGCATCCCATATGGGCACCAACTCAAGTCCCGGCTGCTCCATTTCCAATCCAGCTCCAATCCTGCTTATGCACCTGGAAAAGCAATGGAAGATGGCCCAAGACCTTGGGCCCCTGCACCCACATGGGAGACCTGGAAGAAGCTCCTAGCTCTTGGCTTAGGATTGGCCCAGCTCCAGCTGTTGTGGCAATTTGGGGAGTGAACCAGCAGATGGAAGATCTCTCTTTCTCTTTCTGTCTCTGCCTTTCATATAAATAAATAAATCTTTTTAAAAAATGCTGCTTCATCCACTGCTTTCCCTCTTGATGCTCTAGCTACAAAGGACTTTGAATTTTCCCACTCTTTTCTCTTCATCACTAACTACAAATATGTAGAAACACTCCTAGTAGAAAAGTTCATCTCCAGGGTCAGCACTGTGGTGCAGTGGAGTGTTAACGCCCTGGCCTGGGGCGCCGGCATCCCACATGGGTGCCAGTTCCAGACTCTGCTGCTCCACTTCTGATCCAGCTCTCTGCTATGGCCTGGGATAGCAGTGGAAGATGACCCAAGTCCTTGGGCCCCTGCACCCGCGTGGGAGACCCGGAAGAAGCTCTCGGCCCCTGGCTTCGGATCGGCACAGCTCCGGCTGTTGCAGCCACCTGGGGAGTGAACCAGCGGATGGAAGACCTCTCTCTCTGTCTCTACGTCTCTCTGTAACTTTGCCTTTCAAGTAAATAAAATGAATCTTTTAAAAAAATACATTCTTCACAGAAATAGAAAGAAAAAAATAGATCTTAAAATTCATATGTAACCACAAAAGACTCCAAGCAGTCAAAGCTATCTTGAGCAAAAAGAATAAAGTTGGAGGCATCACAGAATCTGATCTTTGTCCTAAAAAAAAAAAAAAAAAAAAAAACAACCTATTTTCAGATTAGTCACATGCTTTTCCTCTCAGTATTGTTTAAGGTCATTTAAAATTGGAATCTCTACTCATTGAAATTTGATGATAAAAGGGACTATTCATTCTACAGAGAATATTTCTCTAAGGCTTCATGATGATAAGAGTTTAGTTCAACACTGAAAACAAGGATTCTATTCTATTTGACGTGCTTAGTACAGTGACATGAAACTGCTGCTGTCTTACCCAGCTTTCTAGGGACTCCTGGCAATATTTTAACATCCTGTTACTTGAAAAGAGAGAATCTAAAGCCAGAGCTAGCATTGTGCCATGGCAGGTAGAGCTGCCGCCCATGACACTAACATAACATGGGCACCAGTTCATGTCTCTGCTGCTCCACTTCAGATCCAGTTCCCTGCTCAAGGCCTGGGAAAAGCAGTGGAAATGGCCAACGTGTCTGAGTCCCTGCCACCTAAATAGAAGACCTGAATAGAGGTCCTGGGTTCTGGCTTGGGCCTGGTCCAGCCCTGGGTGCTGTGGCCATCTGGGGAGTGAACCACCGGATGGAGTGTGTGTTTGTGTGTCCTTCTCTCATGGTTAACTCTGGCTTTCAAATAAATTAATTAATTTTTAAAAAGGAGTCTGAAACCAAAGAAAATTCTTCTCCATAGAAGCAGTTCTACCTTTAAGTCAGGCAGGGACTCTGCAGGCTAATGACAGCCAGGAGAGAGCTGGGAATTCCCCTGGGTGGCTCCTACTTCCTCTGCGGCCAGTGTCTTCATCCACTCTCTGTTGGACCTTTAGGACCTGTCAGTCATGAAATTATTTTTATTTATTTATTTATTTATTTTACAGGCAGAGTGGACAGTGAGAGAGAGAGACAGAGAGAAAGGTCTTCCTTTGCCGTTGGTTCACCCTCCAATGGCCACCGCGGCCAGCGCGCTGCAGCTGGCGCAACACGCTGATCCGATGGCAGGAGCCAGGTACTTATCCTGGTCTCCCATGGGGTGCAGGGCCCAAACACTTGGGCCATCCTCCACTGCACTCCCTGGCCATAGCAGAGAGCTGGCCTGGAAGAGGGGCAACCGGGACAGAATCTGGCACCCCGACCGGGACTAGAACCCGGTGTGCCGGCGCCGCAAGGCGGAGGATTAGCCTAGTGAGCCGTGGCGCCGGCCTCAGTCATGAAATTAAACATCCAATGACTGTTTTCTTTTGAATGGCCTTTGAGGCGGGTCTTCCTTGTTCAGAAAGGCCAACTGTACTGCACTTCTGGAATCAGACAGCCTCATAGAGTTTAGTCTGTATTGTAGCCACCCACATTTATCGTGAAATTTTTCAGACATAAAAAACATTAAAACTGTATTTTAAAATCTAGACCTTTGAAATAACTATGATAACTATGTCAAAACATATGAAGCAGGGAAAATACGGACAGCATAGACAAACATTTGAGGAAAGTCCATTTAAAGAAAAAGCTAAGATTCTAACGGAAATGTTAGAACACAATACATGACAGACAACGAAAACTAAAGGATTTCTTCAGCAAGTCTACCAGCAGACTGGAGACAGCTGAAGACAGAATCAGTCAATTCAAATATAGTCAACAGAAATTATCCCAACTGAGACACTAAGAAAAAAAAATAAAACAGAACAACCAACATCTGTGGTGCAGTAAGAAACATCTAACAAATGGGTAATTGGAGTTCCAGAAGAAAAGCATGAATTAAAATATTTTAAGACTCCCAGAAGGAAAAGAAGGCAGAAGAAATATGGTAATAGATAATCATCAAGAAGTATCCAAAATTACTGAAGGATAACCATCAAAGACACCCAGACACATTAAAAAAAAAAAAAAACACCAAAGATAGAGAATATTGAAGGTGGTAAAAAAAAATAAACATTACATGGTGACAATCAAGAAAATGAATAAGATTTCCTGTAGGAAACCATGCACAGCACAAGACAACTTTAAATTACTGAAAGTAAAACACTATCAGCCAAGTGCCTGGTTAAATAGCCTAGTGGTTAAGACAGCCACAACGGAACACCTGGGTTCAATTTATGCTAATACAGACCCTGGGAGGTAACAGTGATGGCTCAAGTAGTTGGGCTCCTGCTGCTCACATTGGAGACCTACATTTGAGTTCCAAGCTCCTGGTTTAAGCCCAGCCCTGACCAATGTGGGCATTTGGTGAGTGAGCCAGTGGAGAGACTTCTCTCTGTAATAAATGTTTAATGTTATGCCATCTCAAAGTGAAGGTAAAATACAAACATTTCAGAAAACAAAACTTGCAAGCATGTATCAACAGCTAACATGCACTGTAAAATCTCCTCTGGTTGCCAGAGGAAAGGCGATTAGAGAATAAACCAGGGAGTTCGTGGTAATAGAACAGCTCTGTGTTCTGACTGTGTCTATTATTATGTAAATCTACACATGTGATAGCATATCATAGAACTATACACATGATATGTGAGTTAAAGTCCATACCAATCCCCTGGTTTTGACAATATACTATGGCTGCATGAGTCACTACCATCAACCTGTAAAGGGACATAGAAATTCTACTTCTTTTGCAGTTTCTTGTATGTGGTTACCTTTCAAGGTAAAAAGATCTGATGAAAAGGTAATTTAAAAGGTAACTGGGTTTTTTTTAAAGATTTATTTATTTATTTGAAAGAGTTACAGAGAGGCAGAGGTGGGGTGTGGGGATGAGAGATCTTCCATCCGCTGGTTCACTTCCCAGATGGCCGCAACAGTCGGAGCTGCACCGATCCGAAGCCAGGAGCCAGGAGCCAGGAGCCTCCTCCCAGTCTCCCACGCAGGTGCAGGGGCCCAAGGATTTGGGCCATCTTCTACTGCTTTCCCAGGCCATAGCAGAGAGCTGGATGAGAAGTAGAGCAGCCAGGACACAAACCCGCACCCAAATGGAATGCTGGCACTGCAGGCTTTACCCACTATGCCACAGCGCCAGCCCCCAAAGGTAACTGTTTAAAATGAAAATAACATTAATTGTTGTTAATTACTAATAATTCATGTAATTTATAACATGTTGGAATGAAATATATGACAAAAATAGCACAAAAGATGCTATTTTAAATAAAAATTTATAGGACGCAGATTTATGCAATCTATGTGAAGTGATAAAATATTATTTAAAGAGATGCTATGGGGTGCGAGGTAAGCATTTGGCACATTGGCTTAATCTGTCACTTGGGACACCTACATCTGATACCAGAGTGCCTGGTTCAAGTCCTGGCTACTCCATTTCCAATCCAGCATCCTGCTAATGAGGATCCTGGGAGGCGACAGGTGATAACCCACGTATTTGGATCCTTGCCACCATGTGAGAGACCCAGATGGAATGCCAGGCTCCTGACTTCACCTCCACCCAATCCTGGCTATCACAGGCATTTAAGGGGTGAAGCAGCAGATGGAAGAGATCTCTCCCCCCCCCTCATTGTCTTCTCTCTCTCTCTCTCTCTCCTTTCAAACAAAATGAAATCACATCTAAAAAATTTTAAAAAGAGAGATACCATGAGAAGCAGGCACTTAGCCTAGTGGTTAAGATACCTGTACCCCGTATTGAAGGGCTAAAGTCTGATTCCTGGCTCTAGCTCTGGATTTCAGCTTCCTAGCTAAGGCAGACCCTGATAGGAAGCAGTGACACTCAAGTGGTTGGATTTCTGCCATCCACGTGGGAGCCTCTGACTCTCCCAGCTCCTGATGTCAGCTCTGGCCCAAACCTGACCACTGCAGGCTTTTGGGGAGTGAACAAGTAGGTGGGAGTTCTCTTTTTCTGTTTCCCAATAAATTTTTTAAATTAATTACATATAGAAATACTGTAAAGAATTAAAAATATATACCACAAACTTTAGAACAATCACAGGAAAAAAGTTATAATTAATAAGACAATTTAATTAAGAATGGAATAAAAACCAATTGAGTAGAGCAGATAAAACAAAGAGAAAATAATTAGCAATACAATCAACTTAAATTCAACCACATTAATACATGTATCACATTTAAATAATCTAAACAATAAAATTAAATAGTGAAGTTTGTGAAACTGAAGCAAGATCCAAATATACAACTTGAGTATTAAGACATAGAGGGGTTTGCCATGCCCATCTTCTTCTGCAGGAACACACCACCACAGACCAGGTAAATTATAAACAGTAGACGTTTATTTGCAGGCTGTAGCTAGTGAGGGCCTTCTCACTGCATCACAGCACAGTGGAGGTGTGGTGCTGAGAGACCAACCTGTTCCTCAGGAGCCCCTTCTCAGGATGACTGCTTGAATCCACCTGTGAGAACAGAGACCTCATGACCTAATCACCACTCAGCACAGTTGCACTGGGGATCAGGTTTCCAACAGAGGCACTTTGGGGGACACATTCACCCCATAGCAGGGCTAAAAGTAAAATGGAGGGAAAAGCTATTCCACGAACACTAGTCAAAGAATGGAGGGACTGCATTTATGTTAGAGAGTAGAAATGAACAGACGGACTATTACGAAGGCTGAAGAGGGACCTTACACGATGAGGACAGGATCAGGCCTTCAGAAAGACACTCTAGTTCTGAACACTTATGCACCCAACAACCAATTTTCAAATCTGATAAAACCGAAACGAAAAACAGAAAGCTGCAGATACAACTGAAGGGACTGATGTTCTTTTCTCTATAGTTGGTAGAATTAAAAATTAAAGCTTCTATAAAATCTCAGATTTTGGTTAAAAAAAATCTGCCCTTTTCCTTGAGTTGGGTAAAACACTGTTCACAGGTATTCAGAATGTCATACAATTTCTGTGATATTTATACATTTCAACAGAGGCAAAGCCTGTAAGATTACAATTTCTGAGCATTGTCGATTACAGAAAGAATATTTCTTCCTAATCAAAGTATTTACACTTCTTTCTACTATCGTAGCTGTGCTTTTTCTCAGCATCATGATTGTCGTAGGTCACAACAGAGCAAAATCGAGGAAGGCATGGCTTTCAGTGGTGCACCAATATAATGAAAAACCTGACGCAGGCCCACTTAAGAGATGGGCCAAGGAATTAAACAGACATTTTTCAAAAGAGGAAATCCAAATGGCCAACAGACACATGAAAAAATGTTCAGGATCACTAGCCATCAGGGAAATGCAAATCAAAACCACAATGAGGTTTCACCTCTCCCCATCAGAATGGCTTTCATGCAGAAATCAACAAACAACAGATGCTGGTGAGGATGTAGAGAAAAAGGCTTACTAATTCACTGCTGGTGGGAATGCAACCTGGTAAAGCCACTATGGAAGACAGTTTGGACATTCCTCAGAAATCTGAATATAGCCCTACCATATGACCCAGCCATCCCAATCTTTGGAATTTACCCAAGGGAAATTAAATCAGCAAATAAAAGAGCTGTCTGCACCTCCATGTTTATTGCAGCTCAATTCATAATAGCTAAGACATGGAATCAACCTAAATGCCCATCAACAGAAGACTGAATAAAGAAATTATGGGCTGGTGCCGCAGCTCACTAGGCTAATCCTCTGCCTGCGGCACTGGCACCCCATGTTATAGTCCCGGTTGGGGCACTGGCTTCTGTCCTGGTTGCTCCTCTTCCAGTCCAGCTCTCTGCTGTGGCCCAGGAAGGCAGTGGAGGATGGCCCACGTGCTTAGGCCCTGCACCCACATGGGAGACCAGGAGGAAGCACCTGGCTCCTGGCTTCGGATCGGCGCTGCACGCCGGCCGCAACAGCCATTTGAGGGGTGAACCAACGGAAGGAAGACCTTTCTCTCTGTCTCTCTCTCTTTAACTGTCTAACTCTGCCTGTCAAAAAAAAAAAAAAAGAAATTATGGTATATGACTCTGTGGAATACTACACAGCGGTAAAAAAAAATGAAATCCGGTCATTTGCAACAAAATGGAGGAATCTGGAAAACATCATGCTGAGTGAAATAAGCCAGTCCCAAAGGCACAAATATCATATGTTCCACCTGATCTGTGACAACTAACTGAGCACTTAAAAGAAAACCTGTAGAAGTGAAACTGACACTATGAGAAGTTGTGACTTGATCAGCCTTTGTCCTGACTGTCAAGGAACAGCTTACTATTTTATTCTTTTTCTACTTAATACCATTTGTTTGATTCTTTACTTAACACAGAAATATTCTTAGGTGTTTAAATCCAATTGAAAATTAATCCCTATAAAAAATAAGAGAATAAGAGAGGAAGGAGATGTACAGGTCAGCACATGTTCCCTCAGACTTACACCTAAAGGTAAAGCTTAAAATTTGCCATGGGACTCCAAATTCCATTTAGCTGGCAGGTACAAATGAGATCTTACTAGTTAAAGTGATCATATTAAGCGTGTAACTGATCATATAGATAGGATTAAGTGTCAAAGGGATCACATAAATAAGACCAAGTGTCTGCTAATAACAAATAGAATTTAAAAAGAGAGGACAATCCAACATGGGAAGTAGGCCACACAGCAAACTCATAGAATGGCAAATGCCCTAAATAGCACTCTGGCCTCAGAATCAGCCCTTAAGGCATCTGGATCTGGCTGAAAAGCCCATGAGAGCATTTCAGGCATGGAAATCCAAGACACTGTAGCAAAAAATGATTTACATGAAGGATCTCTGTGAGTGAGATCCAAGTAGAAAGAAGGGGCCATCAAAGAAGCAGGTACCTTTCTCTGAAGGGAGGAAAGAACTTCCACTTTGCTTATGGCCCTGTCTTAATACTGACAGAGTTTGTGGACTCAAAAGGCTTCATAGCCTTTGCAGCTCATGACAAAAGCCTTGGGTGATCACTGACATCATAAATATTAGAGTGTCTATTGTTAAATCAATGACAGGAGTCACTGTGCACTTGCTTCCCATGTAGGACCTCTGTTCTTAATGAGTTGTACTATGAGAATTAACAGTAAAACAAGTAATCAAACAGTACTTTATACTGTGTGTGTCTATGTGGGTACAAACTGTTGAAATCTTTACTTAGTATAGAGTAGATCTCCTGTATATAAAGATAATTAAAAATGCATCTTAATGAAGAATGGGATGGGAGAGGGAGTAGAAGGTGGGATGGTTTAGGGGTGGGTGAGCAGGTTTTGGGGAAAGAACTGCTATATTCCAAAAGCTGTTTCTATGAAATTTATATTTATTAAATAAAAGCTTTCTAAAAAAGCAGACAACAAATATATGACAAAAATGCTAAATAAATAAGAAATAAAGCAAAAACATTGTAGTTCAGTCACAAAAGTGGGTTGATTGATAGATTGCTAAAGATAAAAAGGATACATAAGTTCACCTTTAAAAAGAAGTTTGAAGGGGGGCTAGTGCTGTGGCTTAGTAGATTGATCTTCCGCCTGTGGCGCCAACATCCCATATGGGCACCAGTTCTAGTCCCGGCTGCTCCTCTTCCAATCCAGCTCTCTGCTGTGGCCTGGGAAAGCAGTGGAGAATGGCCCAAGTCCTTGGGCCTCTGTCATATATTTGGGAGACTGGGAAGAGGCACCTGGCTCCTGGCTTCAGATCGGCGCAGCTCTGGCCGTTGCGGCTATTGGGGAGTGAACCAACAGAAGAAGACCTTTCTCTCTGTCTCTCCCTCTCACTATCTGTAACTTTACCTCTCAGATAAATAAATAAAAACTTTAAAAAGAAGCTTGAAGGAGGAAGAAAGATTAAAATAAAACATCCTCATGGCTTTCTCTGGATAGAAGGAAAACAAGTTGCTGTTCCCACCCCCCCCCACTCCCCACCCCGAGAGATCCCATTCTCAAGGATGCACCACCTTCACAGGTGCAGGCTACAGTGTCCTGCATTTTCAAAGCTTCTGCTGGTTCTTTGTGGGTGAAGAATGATCCCACCCAGAAAGACAGCAGATTTATTTAGAGGATCATTATTATGCTCTTGTTTTAATATTTTTAAATAATAATAATCCAAGTGAGGGGGAAAAGAGCTAATATGATCGGCACAGTAAGGTTGACAGCACTTTCGCGTTTCCAAGCAGTGGCCAGAGGCAAGGGGGCAAGGCAGTGATAGGCAGGCTCAGGACCAGGAGGGTGAAGAGTGGAATTTGGAAACCACGGACAGCCATGTCCTTAGAGGAAGGAGGTCAGTGAGATGCATCCTTTCATGACAAAGATGGCCAAGGACTTTACAAATATGACAATCCCTGGGCCAGTGCTGTAGAGTAATGAGTGAAGCCCCAGCCTGCAGTGCTGGCATCCCATGTGGGTGCTGGTCCGAGTCCTGGCTGCTATCTTCCAATCAGGCTCCCTGCTTATGTTCCTGGGAAAGCAGTAGAAGATGACCCAAGTCCTTGGCCCCTGCATCCACAAAGGAGACTCAGAGGAAGCTCTTGGCTCCTGGCTTCAGACCAGCCCAGCTCTGGCCATTGCAGCCTTTTAGGGAGTGAACCAGTGGATGGAAGGCCTCTCTCTCTCTCTCTCTCTCTCTCTCTCTCTCTGTAACTCCTGACTTTCAAATAAATAAATAAATCTTTTTTAAAAATTACAATCCCTAACTGAATATCAGTGGTCAATTTCTTCCAGCACAGAAAAGGCTCAGAGCTTGGTAACTCTCTTAATTGGGCTCCAGCCACTTTCATCACAAAACAATTTGGAGCAATGAAACACTGCTTTCAACAATGTATTTCAGACAAAGAAAAAGGGAAATCAATTTCCTTACAATTATCAGTATTCACCTCAAGTCATTTCCTCTTCTACACTATGCTGTAAAGCTTCCCACTTAGCCCATACAACCTGGCCTTGACACACAGACCTGGGTTAGTGCTGCTTTGACAAAAGAAGCAGAAGACACAGTGACCTCAGGTGACAAAAAAGTGCAAGTGCCCCTCTGTACCCATGGGGAGATTGGTTCCAGGACCCCTCTCAGGCCCCAAAGCCTGCAGATGCTCTGGTCCCTAGTGCGAAACAGTGTAATAGTTACATAAAATATGTGCACACCCTCCTGTAGACCTTAATTCATCTCTAGATTACTTATAACAGCTATCACAAAGTTGCTGTACAGTATTGTTTAGGGAGTGATGATAAGAAAAATAGACTGTATTTGTTCAATACAGATGCAAATTTTTTTGACATTTTTGATCCTCTATTTGTTGAAGCCACAGAATATGGTTTGCGCAACACAAAGGTCCACTGTGATTGAAAGCTTGATTCCCAAAGAGGTACTGCCAGAACCTTTGGGAGGTGGGGTACAGTGGGTGACCCTTAGGTCACCAGATCACTGCCCCAGGAATGTGATTCTTTTGTTTGTTCAGTTATCTTTGTTTTTGAAATTTATTGTGAACTACTGTTTTACTTTATTTTAAAGATTTATTTATTTATTTGAGATCTTCCATCCACTGGTTCAAACCCCAAATGCCTACAATGGCCAGCGCTGGGCTGATCCAAAGCCAGAAGCCAGGAGTTTCTTCAGGGTTTCCCATTTGGGTGCAGAATGCCCTCCTCACACAGTCGCCCACCCAGGCTTCTGACCCAGCCACACCCCTACACATCCTGTTTGCTCCTCAGAAAGGCAGAAAAGAAAGAAATCTGTCAGAAAAACTTAACCATAGTTGTTAAGCTTTTTAAAGACTAAATTCGTCACAGTAAAGTGATGTAAAAATGTGTAAAGGGAACATTCTCAAGTAGCATGAGTTTTCTGGACACGCTTTTTCTCCTCAACGATTTAAATTATGTCTCTAGATAGTAAGGCCAGAATTCCAGGGCCCACAGTCACCTCTTAATATTCTAAGATGGGGGCTGGCACTGTGGTGTAGAGGGTAAAGCTGCTGCCTGCAGTGCCAGCATTCTATGTGGGCACCAGTTCGAGTCCTGGCTGCTCCACTTCTGATCCAGCTCTCTGCTGTGGCCTGGGAAAGCAGTAGAGGATGACCCAACTCCTTGGGCCCCTGCAGCCACGTGGGAGACCGGGAAGAAGCTCCTGGCTCCTGGCTTTGGATCTGCGCAGCTCTGGCTGTTGCAGCCAATTGGGGAGTGAACCAGTGGATGAAAGACTTCTCTTTCTCTCTCTCTGCCTCTCCTTCTCTCTGTGTGTAACTCTGACTTTCAAATAAATAAATAAATCTTAACAAAAAATAATTCTAAGATGGCTTTAGACACCTCGGTTGTCTTGCCAATTTTGTACCACTGTAACATTTTTTTTCGTGATCTCTCCTAAGAATGATAGCAAATGCACACAGAAACCCTCCCTCTGCAGGCACAGGGCACCATGAAGGCAGCATCCTACAGCTGAGAAACTGAAGGATCACATCATTCGTGACCTTTGCCCCTTGACTTTGCCATAAAAGCCTCAGCAGTCCACGTGCCCTCTGCATTTTCCTTTCTGGCCTATCAATGGCCCGCAAGCCTGAATGGTTTCCATACACCTGTCTCCCAGTTACTCAGCCCACGGGAGAGCACCAAACTCGTCTAAGTACCAGGAAGAACTCTTGTGCACAGCCCTCATGGGAGCGTGGCAGGTCCTGATTCTCAAAGAAGGCAGAGTGCCTACCCTTGCTCGACTTTGCTAAGAAATCTGATCGACTTTCATCACCACAGTCAGTTTCTTCCAGCACAGAAAAGGCTCAGAGCTTGGTAACTCTCTTAATTGGGGCTCCAGCCACTTTCATCACAAAGCAATTTAGAGCAATTTAGAATGAAACACTGCTTTCAACAACGTATTTCAAAGAAAGAAAAAGGGAAAATCAATTTTCTTACAATTATCTAGTCACAAAAGTAGAAATAAATAAGCTCATCTTGAAAAGTGACAGTAAATACAAGAATATTTTTGAAGTTATTGAAAGTTGTAAGTCGCAGATTTTATGATCATAGCTGTGTTCATCCTCAACATTTCTGTATACAAAATCAGTGAAAAACTAGGTGATCATCTGATTCACATTTTCCTATTTTTTTAAAGATTTATTTATTTGAAAGGCAGATTTACACAGAGAGAGAAGAGGCAGAGAGAGAGAGAGAGAGGTCTTCCATCCGCTGGTTCACTCCCCAAATGGCTACAATGGCTGGAGCTGCACCGATGTGAAGCCAGAAGTCAGGAGCTTCTTCTGGGTCTCCTACACGGCTGCAGGGGCCCAAGGACTTCGGCCATCCTCCACTGCTTTCCCAGGCCATAGCAGAGAGCTGGATTGGAAGTGAAACAGCCGGGACTAGAACTGGCATGCGCCACAGCGCTGGCCCCACGTTTTTCTATTTTTAAAGGGAACTCAAAATACTACACTGTTAAAGAAATAAATAACAGTGACTGGTATTTTGGCTCATCATATTAAGCTCTTGCCTGTGACACCAGTATCCCATATCAGAGTGCAGATTCAAGTCCCAGCTGCTTCACTTTAAACCCAGCTCCCTGTTAATGTACCTGGGAGAGCAGCAGAAGATGGCTCAAGCACCTGGGTCCCTGCTGCCCATATGAGAGACCCAGATGGAATTCCAGGCTACTGGCTTTAGCCTGGCCTGCTCCTGACTGTTGCCACCATTTGGGGGAGTCATAAACCAGGACTAGAAATGGAGCAGCCAGGACTCAAACCAGAGCCCATACGGGATGCTGGCATTGCAGGCAGCAGGCAGCAGCTTAACCTGCTGCGCCGCAGTGCTGGCCCCTGACATTCAATCTTTCCCACCAATTTTCACGGAAGAATGTTACCTCCCTCTGACCCTGGGATGCGACTGCTCCCACATTCAGGCTATGGCAGAAGTGATGCTGTGTTACCTCCAAGGCTCAGTCACCAGCCTCTCTTCACTCCAGACAGCCTCACCGAGTGATCACATCAGATCTTGGGTTTCATTTCTACCCGTATCTGGAGAGATACAAATACACATCTCCAGCCTAGACTTCCGTTGGATTCTTTCTTGAACGCATCCTCACTGAAGTCCCACAAACACGGTCAGCCCCAAGGGGAGCCCATAGACTTCCTTAAGTTTGTGCTTCCTTTTCTGTCACCCTGTGAAAACTTTCTTCTCTCGCCGTCTTCCTAACTGCCACGGTCCAGCAAGCACCAATTCCTGGGATTTCGCCTCCCAGGCTTTCTCGAAAATATCCAGTCTTTCCACCTGCACTCCCACCATCTCACCCCAGGCAGCAGCCAGTCTAAGCAGGAGCATAACCACAGCCTCCCGGCCTGGAAGCCAGCTTCCCCTTGAGCCTCTCCCTCCCAAATTAGCCAGAGGCCTCCTCAGAAACCCCACATCTGATCATCATTTTTCTGCTTTAAACTTTTTAAAATCCCCCATGCCTATATGAGGGTGCTTCCAAAAATTCCTGTACAGTGTGCATTACAAGAAAACCATGCATAGATTTCAAAGGTTTTTTTTTTTTTTTTTGCAACAAAGCAAACTTATTTTTTGATTCCAGTTTCCATGGACTTTTTGGAGTACCCTAGGAAAATGAATGCGCGGGTTTCTTAGTGTGGTACTCACAGCTCGCAAGACCGCACCCCTCCAGCAGCGCCTCTGGGCACTCCCATCATGCACTCTCGCGGAGTGTTCCTCAGGTCACCAGCTGGCTTCCCTTGCACCTTGGTCACCTCCAGGATTCTGATCTGCGTTTGCTCCTGTGTCGCTGCTGCCTGCAATGCTGTCCCTCCACCCTCGGTCACCGCCACTGTCTCCAGGATTTCCTGCAGGCTCCTTCTCCAGGAAGCTTTCCAGTCAGGGTTGTGGCTCCCTCGGGGGAGCCCATTATTCCTGTGAATAGCTCCACCGCCCTAAGACTGCGATCCCCTCCAGGAGAGGAACTTACCTCTGTCATTTTGGCATTCCCAGTGTTCAGCTCAGTGTCTGAACAGCTGTAGGTGCTCAGCTACTGTGTGGTCACTAAGTGAGTGACAGTAAAGGCATAGTTGTGGAATGAATAAACCAGCATGTCATCTATAGAAAGGTTCAAATGTCATCTCCCATCATTGGCTCCTAACAGATACTTCAGTCTAGAAAGTCCTCAGTAGTCAAAGTTAACAAGGAGTTATAACATTTTTAAATACAACATATGCAATGATTTTCTAAAGGAATAACCAAAAAGATTCCATTTTGCATACTTGTTATTAAAAATCATTCTTGCATCTGTGTTAGAAGGCTACAAATGAACAAAATATACAGCATGCTTTTTTACATATCTCTAAATCAGTACTACGGGGCTGGCACTATGGCATAGTGGGCTAGGCCTCTGCCTGCAGTGCTGGCATCCCATATGGTGCCAGTTCATGTCGTGACTGCTCCTCTTCCAATCCAGCTCTCTGCTATGGCCTGAGAAAGCAGTAGAAGATGGCCCAAGTGCTTGGGCCTCTGCACCTGAGTGGGAGACCTGGAAGAAGCTCCTGGTTCCTGGCTTTGGATCAGCACAGCTCCGGCTATTGCAGCCATTTGGGGAATGAACCAGCAGATAGAAGACCTCTCTCTCTGTCTCTCCCTCTCTCTGTCTGTAACTCTACCTCTCAGATAAATAAATAAAATCTTAAAAAATAAAAAATACATCAATACTATGTTTACTTAAAAGGATCACAAATAACATTGGGTCATTGATCGGGACCATATTCTGGGGCTGTGCTAAATGATCACCCCCCTATGATTTTATTCACATCTAACACATTCATTGTAGTAACACACTTAGAGAAGAGGAACTTGAGGCTGGGAGAAGTTAAATCACACACCAAAGATGACAGCACCTGAAAACTAGTCCATCTGACTGAAATCTGAATCTTCCAGAAAGCATCAAAACCTCAAATAAAACTCAAAAAAAACATTTGTATGCAGAATTAGAATGGAATATATATATATATATATCTTTTTTTTTTTTTTTTGACAGGCAGAGTGGACAATGAGAGAGAGAGACAGAGAGAAAGGTCTTCCTTTGCCATTAGTTCACCCTCCAATGGCCACCAGGCCGGCGCGCTGCGGCCGGCACACCACGCTGATCCAAAGGCAGGAGCCAGGTGCTTCTCCTGGTCTCCCATGGGGTGCAGGGCCCAAGCACTTGGGCCATCCTCCACTGCACTCCCTGGCCACAGCAAAGAGCTGGCCTGGAAGAGAAGCGACTGGAACAGAATCTGGCACCCCGACCGGGACTAGAACCCAGTGTGCTGGCGCCGCAGGCGGAGGATTAGCCTAGTGAGCCGCGGCGCTGGCCTATATATATATATATATATATATACCTTCAAAATCCTCTTTTACACCTCTATCATATGTTGAAATATCAACACAAAAATGAAAATAGTTCAATGAAATTATTAAATTGTTACTGGTCGCAGAGGGAGGGCAGTTGCAGGAGTGAGTTTCATAGGTGCTTTCCCTCAGCGCAGTATAGAAATAAAAAGCTGGGAAATGATTTACAAAGAAGCAGATACTTTTATTTGATTGGCAAGAGACAGAAAAGCGTCTGGTCCAAGAGAAGACCAGCCGGAGTGCCCAAATGGGCCACTCACTGGCCTTCAGGAAGTGCCCAGGGTTCTTAAGGGCTTCTATGAAGTGCCCACTGGTCAGGGGTTTCACATACTGTATGTTGATTGGCTTGCGGCTCAAGGAGATAGCGGGGGTCTCTTGGAGACAGCCTGTCTCCTTAGGGGCTTATCCCCCTCCTCTGCTGGCTCTGGGTGGAAGGTTGCAACTAACTTGAAGGCATGGTTTCAAACTTCAAGGTCACGCATACAGCACAAGAAGCTATAGTTGGGAGAGACCGGCCAGTCTGGAAACAAGCTTTCCTGCCACAGCTGACAGCCTGCTTGTGAAGGACATTCTACCTGCATCTGAGGGGCCCACAGACCCCCAGCCCCACTGGACGGCCTCATAAATAATGTTAAGAAGCCATAATCCCCACGCTCACTGACAACACAAGCAATGCCATTGTGACTGACCAGTCTCATGGCAAGGAGTTTCCAGCTCCTTTTGTAAGACCAGAGTGGCAGCTCCCACACTCCGGTCCATGGAGCCTCCCCACATGACCAATGTGTCCATGAACACGCTCCATGATAAACCAGGAGTGTGGCTTGGTGCAAGGCTTGCTCATTTGTAAATTCAGAATGCTCTCTTAACCACTCTCCAAGGTCCCTCACAACGCCGTGATTAAGACTAGAGAGTTGTAGTCAGAGGAGACCAAATTTCCGCAGATATTTGATGAAGACAGTCAGCATTCTTAGTCATGAAAAAGAGGACCCCGGTCTTGCTTTTACCCTCTATCCCTTAAGTAGGACGTGTCCTCACTGTCTTTAAGGAAACACTTAAGCAAAGGCCCGTCAGACACCTAGAGGGGAGGGAGAGGCCTAGAAACTTTCATGTTCAGAGATCCTGTGACCCTGACTCATTTCAGATTCATGTAGAAAATGTTTTCTTATTACAAATAGAAGCCATCTTCCCTTCTACAGTTTTTTTCTTTGCATTTTGGTCTTTCCCACTACCTGGTTTTTGTTGGTTGGTTGGTTGGTTGGTTGCCTTTTCACTGCCACAGACAGACCAGTAATAACATCCCTGTTTAGCTAACAGAGGGAGGGACAGTCTTGAGATAATATCGACAGTAGGATTTTTTTTTTTTTTTTGACAGGCAGAGTGGACAGTGAGAGAGAGAGACAGAGAGAAAGGTCTTCCTTTGCTGTTGGTTCACCCTCCAATGGCCTCCGAGGCCTGCGCACTGCAGCCAGCGCACCACGCTGATCCGATGGCAGGAGCCAGGTGCTTCTCCTGGTCTCCCATGGGGTGCAGGGCCCAAGCACTTGGGCCATCCTCCATTGCACTCCCGGGCCACAGCAGAGAGCTGGCCTGGAAGAGGGGCAACCGGGACAGAATCTGGTGCCCCGACCGGGACTAGAACCCGGTGTGCCGGCTCCGCAGGTGGAGGATTAGCCTATTGAGCCACGGTGCTGGCCAACAGTAGGATTTCGTTACTGAATTTCAGCCTTCACAGCAAGTATATACAGAAATTAGTTTCCTGTCAACCTTTTTCACTATTAGTCCTTTTTTTTTTTTTTTTTTTGGACAGGCAGAGTTAGACAGTGAGAGAGAGAAAGGTCTTCCTTCCTTTGGTTCACTCCCCAAATGGCTACTACGGCTGGCGTGCTGCGCCAATCCGAAGCCAGGAGCCAGGTGCTTCTCCTGGTCTCCCAAGTGGGTGCAGGGCCCAAGGACCTGGGCCATCCTCAACTGCACTCCCGGGCCACAGCAGAGAGCTGGACTGGAAGAAGAGCAACTGGGACAGAATCCGGCGCCCCAACTGGGACTAGAACCCGGGATGCCAGCGCCGCAGCCAGAGCATTAGCCTAGGGAGCCGCGGTGCCAGCCTCACTACTAGTCTTTTTTTTTTTTTTTTTTTTTTTGACAAGCAGAGTGGATAGTGAGAGAGACAGAGAGAAAGGTCTTCCTTTTGCCTTGGTTCACCCTCCAATGGCCGCCACCGCTGGCGTGCTGTGGCCAGCGCACTGCGCTGATCCGAAGGCAGGAGCCAGGTGCTTATCCTGGTCTCCCATGGGGTGCAGGGCCCAAGCACTTGGGCCATCCTCCACTGCCTTCCCAGGCTACAGCAGAGAGCTGGCCTGGAAGAGGGGCAACCGGGAAAGAATCTGGCGCCCGGACCGGGACTAGAACCCGGTGTGCCAGCGCCTCAAGGTGGAGGATTAGCCTATTGAGCCGCGGCGCCGGCCACTACTAGTCTTAAGTGTTACCATGAACTAAATAAATTTTATGCAACCACTCAAATATTTCATTTTGAATATGCTTTCAAAGTAAGTTTATAGTGAATGGCATCTTGTAGCAGTGAAATACTAAACTATCATTTTTGAAGCTATAGGAATTTTGATAGAGCAAGTATTGGTTCAAACAAATAATGGAGATTTTTTTGGTCAAAAACCCAGAATAAACAGCTGAGATCCATTCACCATACAAAGAGTCTGCAGAGGAAAAGAATGCAAGTATCTCTTCAAAATCGTGTGACCAGAGAGGAATGAATAAACCAAAGAACCATCAGAAGCTAAACAAAGGTGGCTATCACACCAAATCATAAATAGAAGGCAGGACGAGATTTTCCCTGATGAGATTTCTATGCTGTTTGAGACTAAGCACCTCATGCTGGTGAGTGACAGCAAACTCATGTGCAGAAGCCCAGAGAGCAGTAAGGGATTAAGGAGTGCACTGACAGGCATGGTGAGTCTGCCAGGAGCCGGGACGGGGGGTTTTACTACCTGCTGCACAGCTGTTGCTAAAAGAGTGATGGGCTCGTCATGGAAAAGCAAGATGTGCCGCAGTGCTCCACAGCCTTGAGGAGCTACTCTAAGCCAGCCATGTTGCCTTGCATTATTTCATTTAGTTTAATGTGATCCTCCAAGTACCCAGAGCACTTTGATGTTCTGACCCCCGTTTCCCAGATGAGGAGGGAAACGAGTGATGGAATATCATTAAGTCCCTTGGCTGGGCTCAGTGGCTGATCCGCAGTGGCCAGAGCCCTTGGTTCCCATTAGGGCTGTCCTGTGGCTCCGGAGAGCCCCGTTGCCTTCTATAAAGACACACTCCAAAACAGCTTGGAGAAAGAAGCATTTTGTTGCTGATCAGACTTAAATTTGAACGCTGTTCAAAGAAGATGCCAAACATGGACGGATCATGGGGTTCCCAGCGGGACCGAAACTGCCGTGGTTGTGCTCAAGGGCAAGCTCCCTCCACTCTGTGCCCCGGGGGCCACTTCACTGAGGCAAAGCACATGTGGAAATTCACCCTTGCTTCTCTCTTGTTATTTTCACCTTCATGACACCTTGTAGGACTTTCCCAGGTGATAATTAACAGACTGCTTAATGGACTTCATATTTCACAGCAGTGGTTGTTCATCCCTTCACATCTGTAAAAACTGTCTTTTTTTTTTAACTAAACTTAACTCCCAAGTGCATGCTTATTATGTCAGATACAAAAATGTAGTATGGTTCTTCACAGCTACATTGGGCAACTCGCTAACGTGTGCATCACTGCAACTTCAGACTCATTGAGGTCTGTGGCTCTGCCCTACCTGTCATCGCCACTTCCTCCCACAGTGGCAGCTCAGGGCCTGTCCACAGCTGTCACCAGCACTCAGTGACATCCTGGTCCCTGATCTTCGGTCACTGCCTCTGTCCGTATGGCTTCCCGCATAACTTCGTCAGGACCACACAGGAGGCTCCTGTTTGAGTCCCTGCTCAACAGCTTGCAGCTGATTCTGCGCGCGCGGAGAATGAGCAGGTATTTCCAGGAATGTCCCTGCAGAGTGAGCCCAGCCCCAGCGCAGGCTTTCCCTTGTACAGTGCGGACTCTGTCCTCAGCCAGCACAGGCGATCAGGGACGCTAAGCTTCCCACGCCTACTGCAAAGTGACAGTCTCGCCGCACGCACCGCCTCCCTCAGTGTCTCAAGCCCCAAACTCCCAGTGGCTGCTACCAGGCAGCACAGGCCGTGTGTGGCGATGAGATCTCTGCAGTCCTTCCCAATGCGGTGATTACCTCCAGGCTGATTTGTACAATTTTCTGGCTGACATTTTCAGCAAAGGTTACGGAGGAAGCACGCTGCTTTCACTGCTTTTGTCTAGACAGCTTTGCCTCTGTGACTCACAGGGCTCATGGCGCATTCGTTCCCAGCCTTGGGGCAGGTGTGCTCTAAATCCACCCTCCCTTGCCTGCCCAGCCAGGCCAGGGGAGTCCATGAGCTCATCCCACCTGCTCTCGCATCAGATCCCTGAGAGAGAACACCCACCCACCAGGTACAACCCGGAAGCTCATCAAACTGGCTTTCCCTGGAACGTACATTCGCTTTCTGTTCATGCCTGCGGGACCCTAAGTGCAAAACCTCGAGATGACCCAAGGTGAGCAAAATGTCAGCTAATGAATATTGTGTCAAGAACCCTTGTTACAATTTCTATTAGCTAGGAATTGTCCATGTGTCTGGCTCTTTCATGCTTTGTTTTATCTTATCCCTACAATGACAAGTGAGAAACTGTTTTCACACCACACATCAGAAAGCTGCATCTATTTTGCAGATGAGAAAACTGAAACAAGAACTTTGGCCATGGGGCAGGCTTTGTGGTGCAGAGGGTTCAGCCGCCTCTTAGGACACCCACATCCTGCACAGGAGGGCCTGGTTGGAGTCCTGGCTACTCCATATGCAATCCCACTTCCTGCTAATGTGCAACCCTAGGAAGCAGCAGCTGTTGACTCAGGTACTTGAGTTCCTGCCACCTACATGGGAGACCAGGATGGAGTTTCTGGCTCCTGGTGTTAACCTGGCCTGGCTCTGGCTGTTGCATGCATTTGAGAGATGAACCAGCAGATGGAAAATATTTATTATCTTTCTGTATCATCTTTCTATATCTCCCCATTTAACTCTACTTTGTCCTTCAAATAAATAAATAACTCTTTAAGAAGAGAGAGGGAGAGAGAGAGAGAACTTTGGTCTCCTGTGTGAGGTCTCCCACCACAGGCAGCAGGCCAGGGCTCTGACTTTCTGGCCAGAGTCTTTCCACACAGCCAATGGACCACAGGGAGACAAGTCCTCCCGAGATCAGTTTTTTGCTGTTGTTTCTTTTCCCCTTGTGTATGCTGGAGAATCCATTTAGTCTTCAAGCTTCTAGGTCACCGTTTTGAAACTGTGTTCCAGTCCTGGGACTGGGAGGGGAGGGGGCACACAGAGCCAGACCAGACCCTCAGGAGTTTCGATCCTGTCCCGTGTCAACCAGAAATGCTTGTCTTTTCTTATTTATTGAATTTCTTCACATTTCATGTGAAAAAAAAAATCATGCACCACTTAAAACAGAGATGATATGGATGAAAGAAAGCCACAGGTGATTCAAAATCTTCATTTTAATCAATGTTTTCACCTTTCTTTATCTCAAAGCCTAACAACAAATCAGTAACAAAATATTCCTAAAACAAATCATCATTTTGGAACTGCTCCCTCTTCTCAACCCTAGCAGAGATGGCACAAAAAGGACATAAAAGGGGCAGAGTAAAAGCAAAAACCTCGCGAGGCACGGAGCTCTGGCCTATCAAGCACCTACGCTAAGTTTTCACAGCAAACTAACCCAAAGGGTTCTGCTGTTGCTGGTGTTTTCTTGTGTGTTTTATTATTTTAATTGTACATTTTTACAGGTACAGTGTAGTAATTCAATACATTGTTCAACAAGTGATGATCACAACAGATTAGTTCGCATTTTCATCTCTTTATGTAATTTTTAAATTTTTTTGATTAACACTAACCGTGGATATTCATGGGGTAAGTGTGATATTTCAAGAATGTGTACTGAGCATATCAGGGTAATTAACATTTTCCTCCCCTTATCTTTATGTTTGGAATATTTTAATTCCTCTCTTCTACTTGTTCATAAAATATAGAACAGTTTATTATTGTGAACTGTAGTCACCCCACTGTGCAGGGAACACTAGAACTTACTAAGGATATTTTTTAATTTTATTTATTTATTTATTTATTTGAAAGACAGAGTGGCAGAGAGAGAGAGAGAGAGGTCTCCCAACCACTTGTTTACTCTCCAAATGGCCACAACAACCAGGGCTGGGCCAAGTCAAAGCCAGGAGCCTGGAACTCCAGGCAGGTCTCCCACATGAGTCTCAGGGCCCACGTACTTGGGCCATCATTCACTGCTTTCTCAGACACATTAGCAGGGAGTTGGATTGGAAGCAGAGCCAGCGCTCATAAGGGACGCTGGCATTGCAAGGGGCAGCTTAACCTGCCCTGTCACGGTGCCAGCCCCTGAGAACTTATTCTAATTGTGATTTGATTCTTTTATCCAACCTCCCTCTACTCTTCCCTCCCTGCAGCCCCCAAAATTTTTAAATCACATAAAAACCAGTGTCTTTCACCAGCTTTTAGTAAAGCCTTCAAAACCACACAAGAAGGCAGAGTGGCTGTGCCCAGCCTTCCTCAGACGGCAGACACTGGTGACAGCAACAAAGGGTTTGTTTCTGGCAGACAACGCTGAGAATACAGATGTGAGGATGAGACGCTGGAATTTAAGTCAGAGCTTTAAGAACAAACACAATTAAATGAAGACAAAAAAAGAGTTTTGCCTTAAGAGTAAGCAATTTGGGGGGTGGGATTGGGGCCCAGCAGTTAAGATGGCAGGTGGAGATGCCCAGGGCCCACATCAGAGTGCCGGGATTCAACACCTGGCCCCAGCTCCTGACTCCAGCTCCTGCTAGTGCACAGCCTGAGAGGCAGTGGGAATGGCTCAAGTAAGGGGGTCCCTGCCACACACAAGGGAGCCTGGGATTGAGGTCCTGGTTCCCAGCTTTGGCCTGGCCCAGTCCCAATCACCGCAGGTACTTCAGGAGGAACCAGTGAATGGGGGAGTTTCTCTCTCTCTCTCTCAAAGAAACTAAAAAATATTTTAAAAATGGTTAACAATTTTGATAATGTAAAACAGTAGGCGTTTTAGTACAAAAGTAAAACTAGAGGCTGATGCTGTGACATAGTAGGTTAAGCCTCCGCCTGCGGCACTGGCATCCCATATGGGCACCAGTTTATGTCCAGCTGCTCCACCTCCGATCCAGCTCCCTGCTTTTGGCCTAGGAAAGCAGTAGAAGACAGCCAAGTCCTTGGGCTCCTGGACTCACATGAAAGACTCGGAAGAAGCTCCAGGCTCCTGGCTTCAGATCAGCTCAGCTCTGGTCATTGCGGCCATTTGGGGAGTGAACCAACAGATGGAAGACATCTCTCTCTCTCTCTCTCTCTCTCTCTCTGTCTATAACTCTGCCTTTCAAATAAACAAAATCTTTAAAAAAAAACTAACACAAATTTATTTTGGTAAATTTAGAAAATACATTAAAATCTAAGCAAAAGCAAAAATTGTTCACAATCCTACAACCCAGATATACACTATCCGCATTCTGTTCTGTTCCCACTCATATATTAGGAGAGGCTTCTAGAGTAACTAACACCCCCAAATCTAGGTAATGTAACACAGGAGAGCCTCAGCTCCATCTCAGGCCACCGTTCAGTGTTGAGGGTCGGAGCGAGCGGGAGGTGCCTCTCTTTCCTGCAGCTATTCAAGAACCGGCCTCCCATGGAAAGTGGCTCCAACATACCCTCAGCTTAGGGGCCCCTCCTGTGTCCCCAGCATCCGGTGTCTGGGAAGGGAATGAGAAGTCCTGGGAGCTATGCTTCCAGGCAGTCTGTCTCTGTTTCCTGGCCATCTAGGACTTGTGGCTGCATCCACACATGGCTTGGAAGACATCTGTAAGTCTGTTATGTACACAGAGAGATCCAGGTATGCATGTGGGTGTGAGGCTGGGGGTGAGTTACGGGTATGGATACAGACATGAGGCAGTGCAAGGACACACACGGGGATGAATGTGGACTTGGCTACCAGGATGGGCATACTTGCAGCTATGAGCATGAGTCAAATTTTTTTCATAAAAGCGTTACATTCTTTACTCTTGTCTCATTTACTATGACCATTTTTCTATCATTAGATGTTTAAGAAAGCAAGTATTGCAATAACTGATTATGCAGTGTCTTTTAAACTGGAAAAGACCTTGCTAGTGTTGCCTTCAAGCATGGCACTTACCTCGTCTGGCCAATCTAGGTATCACGCTGGAGTTAAAAGGAGTATTTATGTGGGGAGCAACTGGGAGCAACTCGGACTAGACTAAGTTACTGGAATTAAGACTTATTCTATGCATCTGCTTTCCCACAATATGGCGCTGAGAAGGGAAACAGCTTCTACACAGCTGCCTCCAGTTCAACCAATAAACTGTGGGACCTGCTCCTGATTGGAGGAGGGCAGCGTACTCGGCGTGTGGGTAGCAGAGTTGGGATTGGTGGAGGAGGACTATAAAGGAGGAGAGAGCCGGCATGCACCAGGAACATCTAAGGGGAACATCCGAAGGAACACCTGTGCAGCCCCCGAGAGAGCCGGCCAGTGGTGTGCCGCTCCCCCGCGGAAGTGGGGAATGTGGCAGGGGGAACCGCCCTTCCACGGAGGTGGAAGGGACAGTAGCCAACCTGGGAAGAACCAGCAGCAAACCCGGGGAGGGCCGAGCAGATGAAAGAACAGCGCAGGGTCCTGTGTCGTTCCTCCACGAAGAGGGGGAGCGACATAATGGTGCCGTGACTCAGATATGAAGCCTAGGCAGGGCTTAGTGTCGTTCCCCCACGAAGACGGGGAGCGACATATTTAGACACATTAAAATTTTACAGAGCTTATTTGAACAGAGACCACACAAGACAGCACCAAACCACAGCAGTTTTTCACCCCATCCACCCCCCCGGGGGGGGGGGCAGGGAGCTATCATGGGGTATTCATGGAAACAACACAAAAAGAACACATTTGATTGGACAGAGTGGAAAGTGCCTAGTTACAGATTGGTTGGTAGTTTCTGACCAGTAATGCCTCTAGTTAAAGATTATTTGTTGGTTCCTGACTGGTAGAGTCTCTAGTTAGAGACTAGTGATTCCTGATGGCTAAATTGTCTAGTTAGAGATTATCTGGTAGTTTCCACTGGTAAGGTGTCCACTTAGAGATTATGTGGTGACTTCTGACTGGGTAAAATCTCTAGTTAGAGTTTAGTTGGTGGTTTCTGGCTGGTAAAGTCTTTGGTTTTATCTTACTGTTCGCACTGGGCTTCAATTGCTTACATAAGAACCTAAGTAACTAGAGCCATTTCCATCTAATGGCTTTCCTGTTTAAAACTGCCAAGCGATCTCCCACTTCTGGTCAGCTTCTTGGGCATAAGAAATTGACCAGCAATTAGGCATAGCACCACTTCCTGTCACCAACATGACTGGCATATCTTTGTCCCAATGTGCTACTCCCACATCACAACATCAGGATCATTGCAGAAATGTTCCTTTGTCATTCATACCGTTTTTGTTACTCTAATCACCATGAAACCAGTTAGTACATCACTGATGGCTGCAAACATGCTTCTGAGACCCTTGAGAGAATCCAGCACACCAGAGCATTACCCAGTGATCATCAGGAAGATAATACCAGGATGTGAGAATGCTCCTTAGCCACAGTTCCTACAAACTCAACCAACCAAAATCAAATACATCAAAGACAAGCCAGAGGGTGATTTCCTGTCTGCATGTTTGGTACAACACTCATAAAGAAAAAAAAAAAAAGTATTAGCTCCAGATTGCCAACTGGAGCTTGATGTAAATTAATGCAAAGGGTCAGTAGCTGTGCTATCACATTCACACAGTTGTGGTCCACACTGTCGTCAGGCAACAGTAATAGGTAGTGGGGCAGATTATAATACCTGAGACAGAGAGCAGATGGCTTGGGGCCGGCCCTGTGGCGTAGCAGGTAAAGCCGCTGCCTGCAGTGCCGGCGTCCCATATGGGCGCCAGTTCAAGTCCTGGCTGCTCTACTTCTGATCCAGCTCCCTGCAAATGGCCTGGGAAAGCAGTAGAAAATGGCCCAAGTCGTTGGGCCCCTGCAACCTCATGGAAGACCCGGAAGAAGCTCCTGGCTCTTGGCTTCAGATCAGCACAACTCTGTGCATTGTGGCCAATTGGGGAGTGAACCAGCAGATGGAAGACTTCTCTCTCTCTTTCTGCCTCTCCTTCTCTCTCTGTGTAACTGATTTTCAAATAAATAAATCTTTTTTAAAAACAGAGATCAGAAGACTTTGTAAGATATTAGTCTTCCCCTTGAAAAATGTAGGGTCTGATCTGATTTCAACAGACTTTCTACAGTGTGTGGAACCTGTAGAGTGTATTTGCTAACACCATGCAGAGGAGATTTCCACCCATCCGGCTGTCACTGCTGCTGCCTTTAAACAGTTTGGACATACTGTAGCCACTGGATCCACTTGCAAGCTATAGTAAGTAATGGGTCCACATTTCCTCCATGATTTTGAGGAAGGACTCTTGAGTAAGCCGTTTCACATCCATTAATGCACAAAGTGAAAGGTGCTGCACAATATGGAAGTCCTGAGGCTGGAGGGTGTTGTAGAGCCAGTTTTACTTGGCTGAAGGCCTTATCATGGTTATCCTTCCAAAGCAAAGGCTCTGGGACAGAGTCTTCCGTGAATTCACTCAGGGAGATACCAGCAAAGAAAAACTGGGGACTCGATACCTATAAAATGCTGCGAGTCCGAGGAAACTCCTCAATCGAGTCTTAGTCATGGCTCCGGACGACTGAGTTTTACTCTCAGATGACAGGCAGATTCCATCTGCAGTCAGATCCCATCCTAAATAAGAGATCTTCGCTCTGGAAAATTAGAATTTTCCCATGGAGGCCTTAAGGTCTTTCTAAGCTAATTGTTGCAAGATGTAAATCCAATCTGTTTCTGAATCTTCCCTAGGAGAGCATAGCAGTAGGTTGTCTACGAATTGAATCAGAACTGAACGCTCAGGGAACTGTATGTTATGCCAGATCATGGTGCAATGTCAGAAAAATAAGCCGGGCTCTGGGTCAGTCAGCCCCTGTGTCATGACAGTTCCAGTTCCAAGTGAAAACAAAGAAATCTTGACTTTATTTTATCAACTGAAATGCAAAGAAAACTGAGCAAAGTTCCACCACTGTCAATCACTTGGAACTGGTGAGCACTTTAGGAAACAAGGTATTAGGATTTAGAACAACCGGAAACAATTTTAGTATTCCGATCTTATTTACTGCTCAAAGGTCTTGAACTAATCCACAACCTTTTCCACTGGGCTTTTCAGGGTTGAGGGTCACAAGGGCTAATGCAAGGAATTATGAGTCCTTTTTTTAACTAAGTCCAGTACAGTCGGTGAGAGTCCCTGAGTAGCCTCTGGTTTTACTGGGTATTGAGGAATTTGGGCAATAGCTTAGAATGATGTCTTTGGATTTTTGTGAGTTCAGCATTTAAAGACTCCTCTGTCAGTTAAGGAGGAGGTTCACAAATACTCAGATACTTCCCAAGGTCAGGGGCTTCATAGGGTTGAGTCACCCATGTCTGCCTCTTGTGGGCAGAGCAGTGCAGGCCAGAAGGGTCAGGAAACTCTAAGATCCTCTCTGCTTCCAGGGAGAATTTCATGAGGTTTCCTATCATGGGGAGCAGGTCTTGTCCCAGTAATCACAGGACAGTAGCACAAGGTAAATGCAAGTTTTTCTGAAAATATTCCTAGTGTCAATTGGACAGAAATGGATACGGGGACCTTTAGGACTTGATCTGAAATCCTCACCCCAGAATATTCTTTTGGTTGCAGTGTGAGGGTGGGTTAAGAGATGAAAGGACTCTGGTCACCACTAAGAATTTACAAGATCCCCCCTTCATCGTAATCTTAGTTTCATCTTGTTCACTTAAAGGTTTACCAGAAAATCTAGCCCCACTCCATCAGAATTTAGAATTAATTTGAGAATCAAACCTAAGCTCTTCCTCTAATGGGAAAAGAGTCCGGGCCGGCGCCACGGCTCACTTGGCTAATCCTCTGCCTGTGGCGCCAGCACCCCGGGTTCTAGTCCCGGTTGGAGCGCCGGATTCTGTCCCGGTTGCCCCTCTTCCAGGCCAGCTCTCTGCTGTGGCCAGGGAGTGCAGTGGAGGATGGCCCAAGTGCTAGGGGCCAGCGCTATGGCGTAGTGGGTTAAAGCCCTGGCCTGCAGTGCCAGGATCCCATATGGGAGCCTCGGCTGCTCCACTTCCAAAATGCTCAGCTAAGGTTATTAATTCAGTGAGCTCAGCAACATCTCAACCTGCTTTGTGTTTTTAGCTAGAGTCCTTAGTTCACGATGAAGTCCATTAATTAATACAGCAGACAAGAAATTCACTACACCTGAATTTTCTACGGCAACTCCAGAATGCTTTGTAAAAACCTCCCATTAACCTTGCAGTCCGGGATCTATTTGCCCTTTTTCTCTTTACAAGCTTGTATCACAGAGAAGTTGGATTTTGTGGGAAAATCTTAAGGATTGGTTTCAAAAGAGTCTCTGCTATTCCTCTGGCTCTTTTTTTCAGTCCATCCTTCAAATTTGGGTGAAACAAAGGGTCCTTAAGATCTCCAGGTTCTCCCCATTTGGCAACAGTCATTTGTGGGCTTCATCCAGCACCAGTATCATATGAATAAACTGGTAAGGTCAGGGAATCCTGAGCTAAAAGCCACCACCTGCAGTGCCAGCATCCCATATGGGCGCTGGTTCAAGTCCCGGCTGCTCCACTTCTGATCCAGCTCTCTGCTATGGCCTGGGAAAACAATACAAGATGGCCCAAGTCCTTGGGCCCATGCATCCACGTGGGAGACCCAGAAGAAGCTCCTGGCTCCTGGATTCCGATCCATCCAGCTCTGGCTGTTGCAGCCATTTGGGGAGTGAACCAGCAAATGGAAGACTCTCTCTCTCTCTCTCTCTCTCTCTCTCTCTCCCTCTCCCTCTCCCTCTCCCTCTCTCTCTCTCCCACCTCTGCCTCTCTGTAACTGTCTTTAAAATAAATAAATAAATCTTGAAAAAAAAGATCATGGAATCCTGGATCATATGTTCCTACAGCAATTCTTTTTTTTCTTTTTTTTTTCTTTTTTTTTTTTTTTTTTTGGACAGGCAGAGTGGACAGTGAGAGAGAGAGAGAGAAAGGTCTTCCTTTTTGCCGTTGGTTCACCCTCCAATGGCCGCCGCAGCCAGTGCGCCGCGGCCCGTGCATCGCGCTGATCCGATGGCAGGGGCCAGGTACTTATCCTGGTCTCCCATGGGGTGCAGGGCCCAAGCATTTGGGCCATCCTCCACTGTACTCCCTGGCCACAGCAGAGAGCTGGCCTGGAAGAGGGGCAACCAGGACAGAATCCGGCGCCCCGACCGGGACTAGAACCCGGTGTGCCGGCGCCGCAAGGCGGAGGATTAGCCTAGTGAGCCGCGGCACCGGTCAGCAATTCTAAATTGCTCAACAAATGTCTGGGGATTCAAGAACTCTCTTACTGTTGCTCTGAGCTTAGATGTTTACCAAGGTCTAAAGGGGATTAAAGAAGCCCACCTGGCTCTCCAGGGGCTTGACGTTGCGAGGCACTGGTCTAACTTTACTTTCATGTTTGGGGTGGAAAGGTAACTGAGCAAAAGGGTGGCAGTTTCAGTACAATTAGGCAAAGGATGGCAGAGAGGAGCACAGCAAGAAGACACCAGTTGGAGTCACTTCAATCAATGTACAATCTTGTTGTGTTAATTTATTTAACTTGAGAGGCAGGAGGACAGAGAGAAAGACACAGAAAAATCTCCTCTCCTCAAATACCCACACCAGCCAGAGCTGGGCCAGGCCAACACCAGGAGCAGGAAGTCCAACTGGGTCTCCCACATGAGTGGCAGAGATCCAAGTACTTAAGCCATCACCTGCTTGCTCTCACACACTGGCAGGAAGCTGGAGCCAGGAGCCAGAGGCGGCTATCATAGCCAGGTGGGATGTAGGCTTCTTAATCAGCTATCTAAATGCCTACCCTTACATACAATCTTCTTCAATCTTCTCATGAATTAGCTGCTCACACTTTTCACCCACCTTCTATAACGAGTCTCTTAGGCAATTTCTGACTCATTTAGTGTCTTAGAAGCCTCTGCCAATCAAACAGCACGTCCCATTTCTCAGAGCTGTTTGGGATTCTTCTTCCCCAATGCACTGCGTAAGTGAGTAATTTTTGTCCAGGCTGATAATTCGCCACGTTAGCCACCACAAGTCTAAATTTTCTTTGGTGAATTTCAGTCATTTCTGTAGAAAAACACAAAGTTCTTTGTCCATAGCTTATTTACATGAAGTTAGCTGGAGTCTCCAATGAGAGTCCTGGCCCCTGGGCTTCCGTTTGACCCATGATTCCCTGTTTTTTCAAAACCTCCCTGACCTGAGACCTCCCAGTGGACTGAGTCCAACTTCCACTGAACCTAATACCAAACCCACTCTGACCTCCAGACCTAGGCGAGATTATAAATGTTTGCATAAACTCAGAGAGTTCAAAAATGCAAGTTCACACAAGACGAACCCACTCATGAGCTCCGGTTACAAAGGAGAAAGCAGCTCACCTGTGATGTTTCATACTTATTTTGGTGATTCTCATATCAAACTTTCGAATCACCAACTCTTTATAAGCAAAGTCTTACATCTGAAGTATAGGCATTCACAAGGGAACTGCACACTCTCCCAGCCTGGGCTGTCTTCATTCCTCACAGCTGCTGCACAGGAGCCAAACTTCGTGAAAGGCTTATTTCAGCTGTGACTTTCTATGCAAAACTGTAGCATGTGAACACACTTTGCCATCTGTTGCCTCTAAAATGTCCTCCACAGGCATGGCAATTGGGTTTGCTAGAACTCTTTGGCTTTAATGGAAAGGGTAGCAGATTACAGTGGAGGAAACCCCTTTGGAATTGACTCTAGGCCACTTGCTACCAAACATCTTGCCTACTTGGCTCTCCACCACCCCACACTGATTTTCGTTCGGGTACTACTATAGCTGATGTTCAGTGTTGCCATTTATACCTACTGCGGACATCATTGGGAGATGGATTTCATGTTGGGCAGCCTGTGCCTCCAATTCTTAGAAAGAGGGAAATGTGGTTTCACTAGTGTTCATCTTAGAAAGATACCTAGGCATCAATAATGACAGATGAGTTGAATGAAAACTAGAAACTCTACTATTAGTGTGAATAATCCAGAGCGTATAGCATGGTACCCCATGGGGACCAAGGGGCCACAGGTCTGTGGTAGCAGGATAATAGAAGCAAACACAATTGGGATGCACAGACTGACAGTGGCTAGAACCTTATGGAGTGACCATCTTTGTCTCTTTGAAGATTTTTGTCTTAAAGTCTATTTTGTCTGATATTAATGTAGCTACTCCTGCTCGCTTTTGGTTTTTTTCCCGTCCATTCACTTTCAGTCTATGTATGTCATTCCTGGTGATGTGAGTTTCTTGTAGGCAACGTATCTTCAGAGCTTACTGTTTAAATCCAACCAGCAGCCTGTATATTTTAGTTCTGAAATCAAATCCATTTACATTCAATGTTATTAATGTTTTTTTAATTTGGCAGTTAGAGTTATAGACAGTGAGAGAGAGAGAGAGAAAGGTCTTCCTTCCGTTGGTTCACCCCCCAAATGGCCACTATGGCCGGCGCTGTGCCAATCCGAAGCCAGGAGCCAGGTACTTCTTCCTGGTCTCCCATGCAGGTGCAGGGGCCCAAGCACTTGGGCCATCCTCAACTGCACTCCCGGGCCACAGCAGAGAGCTGGACTGGAAGAGGAGCAACCGGGACTAGAACCCCGCACTCATATGTTATGCCGGCACCACAAGCGGAGGATTAACCAAGTGAGCCACAGCGCAGGCCCTATTAGTGTTAAATAATGGCCTAATCGTGTTATTTTTTTCTTTTCTAAAATTTATTTTTATTTATTAAAAGAGAGGGATTAATTGATTGATTAATTAAGAGGGAGGTCATTCATTCACTGTTTGACTCCTCAAGTGGCTGTAACAGCCAAGTCTGGACCAGACCAAAACCAGGAGCAGGAACTCCATCCTGCATTAGCAGAAATCTGGAAACAAGAGAAGAGCCTGGTATCAAACCCAGACACTTCCACATGGGATGCCAGCCTTTAACTAGATCTTAACCACTAACCCAAATGCCTGGTCCTGGAGGTACATTTGTTGATATATGTGCCAGGTACTGTGATTAGGTAAAGATTTGTGAGCCTTGACTTTTGTTGCATTTCATAAAGGAAATATGTTTTATATGAAAGCATCGAAGCAGATCTAAGTCAGCTTGATCGGGAAAATCTATTCATTGAATCCATCGATATCTACTACATGCATGCTCCTACAAGCCAGAGCCAAGAAATGAAGTGCATCTCTGTAGAAGACAGGCGAGTTCACGACTGTGCACCCAGCACCCAGCAGCACACCTGGCACATGGTAGTCATTCAAATCTCTCCTGAGTAGATCAGTTAGTGAGGACATCGCTCCTCCTCTCCAGCAGCTGAGAGTACAGTGCTCCAAGAAGACAATTAAAGAGAGCAATGCCAAGCCTGTGTGATAAGTGCCTAGATAGGGGAGGTGCAGGGTACTATGGAACGCAGAGTAGGTCAGGTAGGGTTGAGGATTAGATCTTGGATGAGGCCCTGCTTCCTGAAGGCATTTGTGTCAGTTAATTGCAGGAAGCTGCCAAGAGGAACTGGCCTGGAGAACATAATTTCTTCCACCCGAGGGCAAAGGCCTGGAGGTAAAAGACGAAGAACACAGTTCAACTGAGGACCAAAAGCGGTTCTGCAGAAGAAGAGCAAAACGTATGAGACATGAGACAGCAGAGCGGTGAGACGTGAAGGCAAAGAAAGAAGCTAAAGGAAAATCGTGGAGAGCACTGAAAGGCACGTAGGGAATTCTGAGGTCAGGGTGGATCTTGCAGGTGGAAAAATTCCTGGGATTGGCTGGTGTGTGGCCTTGGGAACAAGTGGCCACGGAGGAGTGGAAGTCACAGGAGATGATGTTGGCTCCTGTGAGGATGTAAGCAGAGGCAGCGAGGACCACGCTGAACCATTCTGTTTCGTTGCAACGTCAGAGAGCTGTGGGTGCTGTCGTCTTCCCGGTCTAATCCCACAAAGCCCCAGTTCCCTCTCCCTTGCTCCTCAGTGATTCTGACATCCAGTGAGGCTGGAGGAGAAAGCAGGCAGCTGCAGCTCACACCAAACCAGTGGGGGACAAGGACACCTGCAGGGGAAAGGGCAAACAGGAAACCCCTAGGACACACCTGGCCACCGACTCCCTTGTGCACACTCACACACCTGCCTTCCCAGCTCTGGGTTTTGAGAAGGGGGAAGAGAAAGAGAGATGAAGATGCCCACAGATGAGAGTTTTGTTTGTCGGGCAACACAGCAATGCCTGTCACAGCCCACAGTGATCCCCGACAGTTAAGCACAAGGAACCCCCTCGGGATGCAGAGCCCTGAGCTGCTGGCCCTTCACACCAGCTTCTGGAGATCCTTGGGTTTAGACCAGAACCTTCACAGCTCCTGCTCCCAGCACACTGCTGACTGGAAACCTGGCCACCTACCACACCTTGCTGTCTCTGCCCTGCTACATATGTACCCACACATGCACATGCACACATATACACACATACCCACATATACACTCTCTAACACACATACATACATGTACACACAGGCATACACATGCCTATATGCACACATGTATGTACTCACACACCAACACATACGTACCCCACACTCACATATACACACATATACAAACACAATGCATGCAGACATGTGACATAAAAACTCACATATATTCACACATATATACACAGGCACATACTTGCACATACACATACATATACACAGATGTGCAAGTACACATAAGCCCACACAGGCACAAATGCACCCATCATGTGCGCACTCTCACATGTACAAACACACATGTGCATACTCACATGTGCACATGTACTCACACACACCCCACCCACACAGGCACACCTCCATACACACTTCACTCACATGCACACAAATGTCAGAGTCCTAATGGAGGAGTGTGGGCCTGTGCAGAGAGCACCAGGAAGCCAAAGAAATCGAAGCCAGCCAAGGACTTAAAACAACAATGCAATGTGGCAATTTCATGAAGCCCCAAAGTCTGAATTAAGAGACAACTATGGGATGGGGGGCCGGTGCTGTGGTGTAGTGGGTGAGGCCGCCACCTGCAGTGCCAGCATCCCATATGTGTGGCAATTCGAGTCCCGGCTGCTCCACTTCCTTTTTTTAAAACAAAAAGTTTATTTATTTGAAAGGCAGAGTTACAGAGAGGCAGAGGCAGAGAAAGAGAACTCTTCTATGGTTCACTCCCTAGGTGGTTGTAACGGCCAGAGCTGCACCAATCCAAAGCCAGGAGCCAGGAGCTTCTTCCGGGTCTCCCACATGGGTGCAGAGGCCCAAGGACTTGGGCCATCTTTTGCTGCTTTCCCAAGCCATAGCAGAGAACTGGATCAGAACTAGAGCAGCCATGATTTGAACCGGTCCCCATATGGGATGCGGCACTGCAGGCAGCAGCTTTACCCTTTACACCACAGTGCTGGCCCCAAGCTCTGTTTCCAATACAGCTCTCTGCTATGGCCTGGGAAAGCAGTACAAGATGGCCCAAGTCCTTGAGGCCCTACACCTGCTTGGGAGATCTGGATGAAGCTCCTGGCTCCTGGCTTCAGATGGGCACAACTCCAGCCATTGCGGCCATCTGGGGACTGAACCAGCGGATGGAAGACCTCTCTCTCTCTCTCTCTCTCTCTCTCTCTCTCTGCCTCTCTGTAACTCTGCCTTTCAAATAAATAAATAAATCTTTTAAAAGAGAGAGAGAGAGAGACAACCATGGGGGCTGGCATTGTGGCACCGTGAGTTAAGCAGTGATTGTGACTCTAGTATCCCACATCAAATCACCAGTTCAAGTCCCAGCTTCTCTTTTTCTGATCCAGCTCCCTGCTGATGCTCCTGGGAAAATAACAGAAGATGGCCCAAGTATTTGGGACCCTGCCACCATGTGGGAGACCTAGATGGAATTCCAGGCTCCTGGCTTCAGCCTAGCCCAGTCCTGGCTGTGATGGCCATTCGTGGAGTAAGCCAGTGTGTGGAAGATCTCCAGAGCTGCACCCAGAGAAGCCAGGAGCCAGGAGTCTGAGTCTCCCACGTGGCTGCGGGGTCCAAGGACTTGGGCCATCCTCCACTGCTTTCCCAGGCCACAGCAGGGAGCTGGATCGGAAGAGGAGCATCTGGGACTCAAACTGGTACCCATATGGGTTGCCGGCACTGCTGGCATCAGTTTTACCCAATACGCCAGAGCGCCGGCCCCCAACCAATTATTTTCAGGTGGAGGAGGATTAAATAAGATTGTCCTTTTGAAATAAACAAGACATCGCAATTTTCACACACAAAATTTTTGTGCAACTTTCAAGGAATGAGGTCTTGGGAAGAATTCCCAGCAAGGGCTACTTTAACTCATTAACTGGTCAGAGGGTTAAGTGGAAGACAGAACAAAAATTTAGAGGTAAGTTCACTGCCACCTGCTGGCAAAAAAAAAAAAAGTCTGACCATTAACTTTATTATTGTTGTAAATTATTTATTTTATTTGTTTGAAAGGCAGGGAGAGACAGAGGTCTTGTATCCACTAGTTCACCCCCAAGATGCCTGCAGACATCCAGGATGGAGCCAGGCTGAAGCCAGGAGCCTAGACTCAATCAAGTCTCCTACATGGTGGCAGGGATCCAAGTACTTGAGCCATCACCTGCTGCCCCCCAGGGCACGCATTAGCAGGAAGCTGGATCAGAAACAAAATAGCCAGGACTTGAATCCAGATGCTCCAACATAGGCCACACTATGGCCTGCCCCGTGACCATCAACGTCAAAGGACCACAGACCTCTGAGTACGTGAATGGGCGTCCTACAGCAGGGACTTAGAGACATCGCACTGTCTGCAGGCCCCTCTGGCTGAGGTTATTGTCTTGACTTGAGTGAACTAAGAGCTTCACTTTCTGGAGTTAGGAGCCGAGACAAGAAAGATGGGTCAAAGTGCCAGGGTGAGCTAAGACGCCTTCATTGACTCGACACTGGCAAAGGCTTCTGGCCTGGGAGAGGCTGAGGGTCAGTAGAAGCAAGGTGAGGACGAGGCCTGGATTCCGGGCAGCCTCCTGCCTTTCTGCTCCTCTGAGGAGACAGGTCCTACTTGCCTCCCAAGCTCTCTAACCGCATGCTGGAAAGGATCCTCACCCAAGAGAGTGGATTATGCAAGTTTCTATCTCTACTTCTTCCTGAAAATCCACAGAAATGGATAAAAGGGGACACTTCATTAAAGTGCTGAGAATAGGAGGGGAAATGTCAAGACTAAAACAGGGTAAGGAGCGGGCACTTAGCCTGGTAGTTAAGGAATGTGTGTCCCACACCCCAGTGCCTGGCTTTGATTCCTGGCTCCAGCTCCTGGCTCCAGCTTCCTGATATGCACACCCTGGGAGGCAGCAGTGACTTGGCTTCCTGCCTCCCACATGGAGACCCAGATGGAACTCCTAGCCCCTGACTTCAGGCCTAGTCTAGCCCCAGTTGTTGCAAATAATTGGGGAGTATACAAGCGAATAAGAGCTCTCTGTGTGTCTGCCCCCTCTGTCCACCTGTCTGTTTCTCTTCTTATCAAATAAACAAATACTTTTTAATAAATCTTAAAAGTTAGGATGAAGCTGAAAGGCATACGAGGCAGGTGGCCGGACAAGCAGACTGGAAGGATACGTGAGATACCCAGAAGGGAGCCCAGCAGGGTGGCGGGATGGGAGGCCAGCATGGCAGGAAGAAGAGCTGGACTATCCCTATGGGAAAGACCTGTGGAACTGTGGCCTGGCCTCCTCCACGCTGCACCACCAGGGGCCTTCCCAGGGAGGGCTAGGAGCAGCTGGGTTCCCTGAGGCAGGAGCAGACCCCCCGGGGGTAAATATCCTTCCATTTTCAGCTCAGGGGGAACAGAGTATACAGAGCCCTCGGGCCTGCTCACACCTGAACATGCTTCAGGTAGCCTGCCCATTGGTGCACCTGCACCTGCCCACTCACAGACAGCACCCCAGCTGCCTCGTTTGCTCAGCAGAGCTGCAGGGAAGCCCATGCAGTTTCCAAGTCACTGTAACCCTCTGCTTTGTTCACAAGGATGCACAAGAAGTGGGGTCACCCAGCACTGGAGGAAAACAAACCACGCAACAGGGAAATGCACAAAAGTACAACTTTGGAGAGAACACATTACTCAGTTAAGAGGATAGAAATTTCTTTTAATATTTATTTATTTGAAAGAGTTACAGAGAGAGAGAGAGAGAGGTCTTCCATCCACTGGTTTGCTCCCCAAATGTCCACAATGGCCAGAGCTGGGCCGATCTAAAGCCAGGAGCCTGGAGCTTCTTCTGGGTCTCATATGTGGTACAGGAGCCCAAATACTTGAGCCATCTTCCACTGCTTTCTCAGGTGCATTATCAGGGAGCTGGATCAGAAGTGGAGCAGCTGGGACTTGAACTAGCACACATATGGGATAATGGTGCTGCAGACAGTGGCTTTACCTGCTATGTCCAGCGCAGGCCCCAAGAGGACAGAATTTTTAAAAATGTATTTAGAGTCTTCAGAAAAATTGGACAAGATATGGATACAAGAATTCAAAAACAGCTTGCCATGAAAAAAAAGCAGTGGGAAGACACATAAAATGTCATAGACATTAAAATAATAATTTCTGGGGGCCGGTGCTGTGGCATAGCAGGTAAGGCCACCACCTGCAGTGCTGGCATATGAGCCATATGAGCACTGGTTCAAGTCCCGGCTGCTCCACTTCTGATCCAGCTCTCTGCTATGGCCTGGGAAAGCAGTACAACATGGCCCAAGTCCTTGGGCCCCTGTACCCGCATGGGAGAGCTGGAGAAAGCTCCTAGCTCCTGCCTTCAGATTGGCACAGCTCCAACCATTGCAGCCATTTGGGGAGTGAACCAACAGATGGAAGACCTCTCTCTCTCTCTCTCTCTCTCCCCCCCTCTCTCTCTGCCTCTGCCTCTCTGTAACTCTGCCTTTCAAATAAATAAATAAATCTTTAAAATAATAATTTCTGATTTAGAAATTCAGTGAGAGAGATAGGATAGGGGCACCAGGCTGAAGTGGTACTTAATGCATAGAGACAGAAGACAAGAGGAAGAAAACATGAACTATGAATAGGAAGATTAAGAGACACAAAGGATCCACCCAGGCAGCCAACAATTGACTGGGAGGAATTACCAAAAAAAGGAAAAGAAAAACACGCTCAGTGAAGTAAGAGGGGACAGGTGTGCAGAGTTGAAGACACACTTCTGTGACGGAAAGCTCGCATTGCCAACTGCCTCTCAGCCTGGCCTGGCCTGTAATTGGACTATGATGGCCAGCGCTTGGGCCACAAATTAGCCTTACAAATGGCAGAAGCATAGTTCATTAAGACAACATTGAGGGGGCCAGCACCATGGCTCACTTGGTTAATCCTCCACCTGCGGCGCCAGCACCCCAGGTTCTAGTCCCGGTTGGGGCGCCGGGTACTAGTCCCAGTTGCTCCTCTTCCAGTCCAGCTCTCTGCTATGGCCCAGGAGGGCAGTGGAGGATGGCCCAAGTGCTTGGACCCTGCACCCACATGGGAGACCAGGAAAAAGCACGTGGCTCCTGGCTTCGGATCGGCATAGCGCCGGCTGTGGTGGTTATTTGGGGAGTGAACCAACGGAAGGAAGACCTTTCTCTCTCTGTCTCTGTTTCACTGTCTGTAACTCTACCTGTCAAAAAAAAAAAAAAAAAAAAGACATCAAGCCCCATTCTAGCTTTGAAATACTGACCCCCAACACCCACGCTCCTCTTCTGCAAAATAAAATGTCACCAAAATAAAACCTTTCACCTTAGGCCAGTTTTTTTGCAAGTTTTCTGTTAAACTCACATGTGATAAGCCAAACCCTAACTCTGTGCTGTCCAATAGGGTAGTCCTATAAGTAAACCTAAGTGGACTAGACCAAAACATAAACGCCAGGGCCTCAGTCACGTGTCCACTTGTGACGTGTCACTAGAAGGTGCGGTGGTGAACAGGACCGACAGGGAACATTCCCATCTGTGTCCCAGGTTCTACTGGGTAGCACTGTCGCACCTGACTCAAGTCCCTTCTCACGGAGATTCTCACACTCTGGTGAAGGAAAGAGAAGCCGTCCGCCCTCTGAAATGCCTGGCACAGCTCAGGGATGCAGAGGGTGCCCCCTGCTCACTGTGAAACATAAACAGACTCTGGACACGGAAAAGCACACGCCACGTTCAGAGCAGTCCGGCTGCCTGAGTGTGGAGGATGACCGGACGGCCTGCTGGTGCGCTGGAGACGACTGGAGGTAAAAGGGGCTGGGGCATCACCGCAGGTTTCGTCACGGAGGGAATGACACTGTCGATGCAGGGAGAAATGGAGGTGGTTTAGACGTGACCACCAGAGTCCAGGCTGAAAGGCAAGGAGGCAAACCCTGCACAGCAGAGGGCGCTAAGGTATGTAGGCAGCTGGGGAGGCCCTACAGGGCTTCCTGCCTAACTCTGCGGTGACGTCCGGGGAGACAGGAGGCCCGGACGGCCCCAGCGTCTCTCTGCACTTGCAGACCAAGGAAGCAACTTGGTTGCCGTGGATGAGTGGGAAGGAGGAGCCTTGGGGGGAACCCTGGGCCACCTGGTGTGCATCTCCCTAAGACACGGGGCAGAAGCTCAGAAGACAAGGTAAGGCTCGGAGTCAGAGAGCCAGGAGTCACACGTCAGAATAATGGATGGATGTTAGCGAGAGGAAAAGGAGAAGATGCCAGTGTAGCAGGCACGGGCGTAACCCACTGTGCCACAACGCCAGCCCCACAATCAGGTGTTTTGAAAGAGAGAGACACAGGCCACAGTCATAGAACCCTTACTACGGTGTATTGGTGTACATTACAACTTCATTATTAATTGTTGTGCTTGGTTTGGATGTTAGTATGTGTGTCTCCTGAAGGCCCACATGCTCACCTGCGGTTTCCAGCACGTTTCAGCGATCTCCCCTCTCGCCCTAACACACACTCTCTGCTAGAGGCTGGCTGTCACCACTCACAAGCTCCTGCCGGTGCTCAGGCCTTTCCCTCTAAGATTGTGATTTATCCCCCTGATTTTACTGTATTTTCCAATATCTCCTCTCTGAAATTTTGCACGCACCACTGATTCTCAGTGGGGGAAGAAAACATACCTGAGGACATCCTGATCAACCACAGGGACTTTTCCAAATGTGTCCCCTTGTCCCTAGTCTTCAGTGCACCCCCTGTGGGGATCCTTGCTATGGAAGTGTGTGTAGAGCCCACCTCCCAAGTCCATTCTTCATTACACAGATCATCTCCTGCACATGGGCTAGAATGAGGGCCCTTGACCTGTGTAAGCTCCTGGAGGACCAAGACACGGCACAGCTCCACCCTCAGCATCATGCTGGGCACACAGTGGGCGCCACACACAACATCCAGGTGCATCCTAGGGCTGGATTTCTAAGCCAGTGTGACTTAGCCTGATGAGCAAAATGTGAGTGCACCCAGAAACTCATTGGAGAGCTGTGTAAGGGGCCCCATCAGCCCAAGCCCCTGAGTAGCCACAGGAAGGCTCACAGCTAACCTGTGTGGAGCAAGTACCATGACAGAGAAACCAACCTTTGTGAGGTTAAGTGGCTGAGACTCGGGAGCTCTTTGATTCTCTGGGATAACCTTGGTTCTCAAAGTGGGGCCCTGGTGCAAAGCCCCAGCATCTGGGAGCTTGTTAGCAATGCAAAGTTTCAGCTCCAGCTCCAGCCCCACCAAGCCTGCACCTGCATTTTAGCAAGTTCCTCTCAGGTCCCATTGTTATTAAAGTTTGAAAGGCACTGGCCTTGACTATCCTAATACAGAAATTGTGACTACTCAAGAGGCCAAATCAGCACTAAAATGGGTGCACATTGGCCAGGAAGGATGGAAACGCAGTCACTTGAAAGACAGCAAACGTGTATAACGATGTGGAGAGGTTGCACTGTGGTTTGGTTATTAGTTTGTGTCAAAGACTTGGTCTCCAAAGTTTGCTAATGGTTAATGGATTGAGGGTATGAAAGCCAATCGTGGTGGCTGAAGTGACCAGATTGGATTAGGTTGTTGGCACAGTCCCCATGACCAAATCACGGTGGCTTCATAAGCAAAGACCACACAAACATCAACACACTCATTCTTTCTGTACCTGTGCTTCCTGGCTCACCACAGGATCATTCTTCCTCCCCACACGCTCAGCCACTATCGTCCTGCAGCTTCACCATGTGGCTGAACCAATGCAGCTGCCTAAGTAAGACTGCAGACTTCCAAAACCAGGAGCCAAAGGAAACCTCCTTCCTTCATAAGCGTGAGCTGCAGTCACGAAAATCTGACTAATGCAGGTTGGAAAACAACATCACTGGTTACTGCTGCCTGCACCTAATGAATCCTACCAGAGGGGAAAGTTTTAGCTGCCTGCAAGAGGGGCTCCACCTCCACCAACGTGGAGGCACAACACGGCCAAACTGAACACTTATGTGTCTTATCACAATGTTAAATATATGCATTGAATTATTTCGTGATAAACTGGAAATCATCTTTAGGAAAAAACAATTCAAGAAAATCTAGCATCAAAGGGCTTCAGAGTGGGGAGAAACAGTTCTTCCCAGGCCAATGAGAAAAGTCGAAACTAAGCTGAACAACACAGACCAATTAAAACTCACTTCTGGCTCTGGCTTCTAACCCTAGCTTCCTGCTAACTCAGACCATGAAGGCAGCAGGTGATGGTTCAAATAACTGGGTTCCTCCCCACCGTCCCTGGGAGACTCATATTGACTTCCCATCCCCACTGCTGCAGGCATTTGTGGAGTAACCCAGTGGATGTGAGCCCTCGCTCTTGCTCTCTCTCCCTCTCCCTAATTAATTTAAAACATAAAAGCTGAGTTGGCACTAAAAGCAATTCAAGGGGATGTTCTCATCATCACTACTAAATCTTCAGAGTAGACTCTGAGGAAAGTCGTGAAAGGATGCACTAAAATGGTCCTTTGAATTCTTTCCATTGGATCAAATGTCTCAGGGAAAAGAAATCAAGGCAAGATTTCCTTCCAAGTCCAGTAGGCTCCTGTTTCCACAATCAAGACAAGGAGCAAAAAGGGGAACTATGTGGTGAGTTTAAGGACTGGGTGTAGCTCTGCAGTGTACAGCGAGGTATCCCCTGGCCACGTGCTGCTATGTGCCTTCCCCTCTGCCCATCTGTGGATGGGAGAGCCTGCATGGTCCCCTGTCCCACCATGACTGATTGGCTCAGGGATGGGATCTGGTATGCTGTCTTTTTAGTTTGTGGGTCTGAAAATGCAGAGGCTGTCCGGGATCTTTTTCAGGGACTCCCTCAGCCACAGCTCAGATACAAACCCCGACTTGGCGGCAGTGAGGACTGCTCTTACAGGAGTCAGAGTATGGAGTAACAAGATGTAAAATATTACAAAATGTTTTACAATATGTCCACGGGTTTATGTTTAATTACATGTAGTGCTGGAACTGTGGACAATACTCCCACTTACCTTGAACTAGCCATGTCCTGAAATAATCCATGGCTCATTAGCAACTAGATGGCAAAGATTCTCTGCTGGCCATTGCTTCTAGTCCCATTCTGTGCACAGAATAGGTGATACCCCCAAACACTTGTTTACTAGGACACAGACTTTTCACAGTATATAAAGTCACATGTGTGTACAATTTTATTTTATTTATATCATTTTGAACTAAGAAATGGCCATCTTGGAATAAACATTGTTAAGGGAACTTTATCACAATTCACCTCTGGATGTGCCCTCTCATTTTGCAGAAGCTGTTGACAAACTGGCAGAAAGATCAAAAGCATTGAGTATATCTTTTCATATATCACATCAAGACAGCAACAAAGCATCAGAATGACCAAAGGGGTGGGTTGGTCTTCCCATTTCATTAATCATTTTCTTGAATATATTTTTACACAAAATAAAGTCCCTACAGAAGCAGAATGTTAATATACAATGTCATATCATATTCAAAAGTTCTGTGGGTTTTATTAAGGGGGGCAGAGACTTTGCTGGATGCCAGGGTCCAACTTGGGTATAGATATTTACCAAGTTATTACACACACATATTCTTTCCAAAGAGGCGCCTAAACACTTGGGTTATTTCTGTACTATTTATAGAGTGATTAAAAGACATTGGAGAATTTCCTCAAAGACCTTTATGTAAAAACAGGTCAGAGCTTGTACTAAGTCATGAAGCACCTCAAGCAGAGGCTCACCCTGATGAGATTTCGACTCCCAGATGGAGCCAGCATAAGTCACAAGGGCCGAAATTTTATTCACCCCATATGATTGGAACTCTAGCAGTCTCTCATACTCAGGGCTAGTGGGCAGAAGAGTCAGCACGTTACAGACACTGAGTGTGTGCCGACTCCATGCAAGGGACTGCCGCAGGGACATGGGAAGCCGGGAGGCAGGTGTCACAGAGCCCGGAATCCTGTGAGACGCGTCACAGCGATGCTGGCCCGGTTTCCCACAGCACTGTCACTGGGATCACCCACTCCCATTCACCCTCACATACACGTGCAGCTCAGGGAACAGAAGACATGGGAATGGTCAGCCGCCCCTGTTAATTTGCCAGTTTCAAAAGATGTGGGTATTTGGGGTACACTTCTGTTTAGCCAGCACCATTTTTTTCCTGGACTCTGCAGTCCCAAGGGTAGGAGTCCAGCTGGAAGTCACTTCCCCAGGAGGTCCCTGACTTCGACAGGAATGGCCCTTCTTCCCTCCCAATAGCTGCTTGTGGTGCGACCCTGACAGTCCACTGCCTTATGTATCCTTTCCCCTTCACTGGGAGCAACCTGGGAGTAGAGGTCCAAAACAAAAGAGAAAATATTCACGCCAGCAAGACTGAAAGAATGGAATGTGAAAACCCAAGGGAACTCCTGCCCTTCCCTTCAGGTGAGGGCCCTGGGACAGGGTGCCACACTGCTGCTCCAGGCCACGCTCCGACCATGGTCGGCTCCTGGGTCCTTCCTTGCTATTTGCCCCCGCTGAGTCATTTCTTTAAAAATGAAAAGCAAATCCCTTATGTTGCTTTGTCAATTTACAAGAAATCCTTCCACGTTCTCTTGCAGTGCTCATGAGCATCCTGGGAGATCAGCCCGGGTGTGGAACTTGAAGCAACCAGTGTTAGGTCTTCTCCCTCTGTTCTGGACTGAAGAAGCAGACAGGGCCCCAGACCCTGGCTGGCTGTGGCAGTTCAGGTCAAGATGCTGCAAAGCACACCGTGGCAGGGCTTCAGGCACTAAAGCAGACCTTGTGCAAAAAGGGTCGAAGAAAGGTTGGCTCTGGGTAAGCACTACATACAGCACAGGGAGCAGCCCCTGCTAAGCCCCCAAACGCTCCCTGGGGGACCCTGGACTGGAGCAGAAGAACATAGTAAGAAAGAGTCACAGAGGCTTTCACAGCACATGAGGCAAGATTTGCTGCATAAAGTTATATGTCTGGGTCAGTGCAAAACCGTAATTGCAGAAACAGAATTAAAGAAAAGCCACCCTGGGACAATTGTGAGCACAGGCCAGAGATTCAAGGGTTCAAGAGAGGAGACTGCAGAGGCACCCACAGCAGATGAGCGGGAAACCGCAAAGGGAAAGGATCTGACCCCCCGGCTCTTCCTTGAAAGACAGGCACCACTCCCAGGTGCATCAAGCAAAGCACAAACCTGCTTCCAGGGCAGAAGAGCAACATGTGGTGTAGCTATGTGGTTTTCCTTTCACTAACAGCCAGCTCCCAGTCATGCATAGAAAATCATCCAGGATGTTGTCCACTCCCTGAGCACACCCTTGCCAAGTGCAAAAAGGAAGGGCTCCCCAGATGTGGACTGGAGCAGAGACACAATGGGATGAACGAGAACCATAGGAAAGTGTCACAGTTCTTTCTCCAAATGGAGAAGCAACAAGTGCATGCTTGTCACAAATGATCACTGCAGGGAGAAAGGAACACATCTTCAGCACAGGTCTGAGCTGGCACAGGGACCAAGGCAATGCCCAGTTTGGATTCCTAGGGCTCTTGCTTACCTGCTGGCTGTGGCTGACCGACCCTGTAAAGGAGGAGGAAGAAGAAAGCCATAGAGAGGAGAACTTCGTGTTTAATATCTGCCAGGGAACCTACAGGCTATTCTGAAGCCATGGCAACAAATAATCTCTTTAAAGGTCTTGCGCATCTCCTGGCTGCGGAAGGCATATATCAGAGGATCGATCACGGAATTACACATGATGAGGATGAGGTACATGTTGAAGTGGGACATGAAGCAGGAGCAGTAGAGGTTCTGAGGGCACGAAATCATTAAGATGAGATGAAGGAAGAAGGGAGCCCAGCACACGATGAACACACCCAGCAGCATGGTGAGTGTGATGGCGCCCTTCATGCTTGTCCTCTGCCGTACGGAAGTATACCCGGGTGCAGCCGCTATCCGCTTGACATGGGTCCGTGCCAGGAGGAACATGTGGATGTACAGAGACACCATGAGGAAGAGCATGGTGAAGAACATGGAGATGAGGCAGATGATGACGTAGGTGGATTCGTAGTAAATGATGAAGACGATGCCGCAGCCGGTGCAGAAGGTCCAGATGCACGCGATGATCACCCCAGAGCGCCTCGCTGTCATGATGTGGTGGTACCGCAGGGCATAGAAGATGGTGACGTATCTGTCCACCGCAATGGCCAGCAAACTACACATGGAGGCCACCACGGAAATGCAGATCATGGAGTCAAACACGTTGTCAATCTGACGCACAAAGGCATCCGCGATCACCAGGTGCTTATTATTGATTAAGTAGATAGTGATGGTCTCCCAGGCGTTGGACATGCTCACCAGCATATCAGCCACTGCTAGGCTGCACACGAAGAAGTACATGGGAGAGTGCAAGTTCTTGTTCTTCACGATGGCGCCGATGACCAGGATGTTCTCCAGCAAGCTGATGAGCCCCAGAGTCAGGAACACCTCCACAGCAATGCCCATGTCTTCACACGGCGAAGACCTGTTCTTGACATTTGGTCCAGAATGGTTGCCTTCTGTGGCATTCAAGTTGAGGTCCACAAAAGGCAGGTGAGATGAGGAATTCATTGCTCGAAAAAAGTGCTCCTCTGTTGGCAGCCAATTACTGTAAAATAGGATTTTCTCATGATCCTGAGAGGTTAGTAGTGTCCCAAAGAAACACAACAGCACGCCAACAGCAAGTGCAAGCTGACAAAGGCTGCGGCAGAGGCGAGAGCCAGGCTTGGCCAGTCTGGCTTGCAGTCCTGCCCCCTGGAGCACCGCCCCTCCAATATTCAGGCTTAAACTCCCACCAGCCTCTTGAAAACTCTGCTCCCTGCAAGATCCCATCCTTCCGCTCCTCACCAGCACAGCAGTGCCCTCTCCCTGCCTAGCATAGCTTCCTTCCTTCTGCCTGCTGTCCTAGTTGGTGCCCAAGCTCACCCTCCAACGTGTCCCCTGCACACAACCTGCAAAATCCCAGCCCCACACCCAGTGTTCACAACCCTAAGGCTACAGCATCCTGATTTCCTCAGGTTTCTCAACAGAGAGATCCCTATTCTCTTCAGAGAGACAGGTGCACTCTGAGCATTCGTCCCGAACCCTCTCAAAGCTGCAACACTCAGTCTTCACAGATACGTATAGCGAAGACTTTAACAAAGCAGCCTGCTTCTTTGGAATAACCACATATAAAAGGTGACTGTCTTCCATCTGAAAGCCTGGGTTACACATACATGTTAAAGTTGAAGAAAACAGAATGTCACTTTCCCCTCAATAAACACTTTCCCCTGACTTCTGCATTATTTGAAATTCCAAGAAGTCTCATCAGTAGATACTTTAAAAAGTCCCACATGAGCAGAGAATGAAGAAACACGCAATTTAAATTTACTGCTTTGTTGCACAATTTGTCCCTCGCGATTTATATTCAAAAATCCCTTTGCCCTGCAAACTCAGAGCATATCTGGAGAGTTGGGATTTCTGCCATCAAAGCTCATCCTTACATATTTATGACCAAGGAGCGTCTATTTTCAAGTTATGTCCAGGTCTATCATACTATCACATTAACCATCAGAGCAAGACGTTTTCAAAACTCACTGGGCAAGCTGGCTGCCACCTCTCCGTTCCAGTTCCCACGAAGGAAAGGAACGATCTCGCACTCTTTCCCGGCGACTTCAAGCAAATGCAAAGTTGTGTGGCTACTCACCGTGGTTCTTCCTGCTCCCGCCCGCAGGGCGCCTCGCGCCTTCCCGGGACTCGGACTCTCTCAGCCTGGGCACCCGATGTCCCCGCGCGTTGACAGCTGCCGGGAACTCTGAGCCATCGCCGGACCTGCTCCTCCAGGCCTGCGCAGGGCGCGGTCTCCTCGCGCGCTCGGGCCTTTACGCAGCCCGGGGCCCGCCCTCGCCTCCGCCCCCGCCCCCGCCGCCCCGGCCGCCCCCGCCCCGCACCTGCTCCGCAGCCAGGCGCTACTGGGGAGCCGGGTTCGCGGTACCCCCTAGCGGCGCAGCACCGCCCCGCACTGCCCCGCGCTCGGCTTCCGCGGCGCCCTCCCCAGAAGGGCGCGCACGTGTCGGTTCTTTCTAGCGGGTTGTCTTGTGTCTTCAGTGTTTTCCTTTTCCTCGCCTCTCTCCTCTATCCTCTCCCTCTCCCGTTTCCCCTCTTCCTCTCCCTGTCTTCCTCTTCCTCACTGACTGAAGTGCTCAAAGCCGACTCTCGCTACGGTTCTCCTCGACCGCGACCACTGGTGCACCCTGAAGCTCTCTGTCACGGCCGCCGCCCGGACTCTGCCACACCGCACACCTGCTAGCTGGCTGCGGCTGCAGCTCCCGCACACGGCAGCCTTTATTGTCACTTAAGCAGAAAAAGAGGAGTCCCTGGGATTGAATACCCTCCCATTTCTCTGACACCCAGAATTCTGACCTTCAGTCCCCGGGACGTTCATGTTGGCCTACCCAGGGCAAAATGCACAAGGCTGCTTTGCCATTATCGCTTTCTGTGGGCCCCACACAGGCTCAGACGGTGCTTCCAGTAAAGGTGAGCAACGGATGCCGCCATCCCCGTGGTCCTATGAACCCCACCCCGGGGAAGGGTGGAGGGTCCCCGTGCCAAGGTGAGAACCACAGGACCGAATTCTGTGATTTCCCGTGTTGAGGATGGTGCTGTGTTCTTACGAAAGAAGTGTCTGCTAGAAAAATTGCCGATGTTCAAGCATCCCCCTGTTTACTTCTCATGCTCGAGATCAGAGGGGGTCCTGCAAGAGGCTCTGGTTACCCCCCAACACCCCAATAAAGTACTAAATACAGCGGCTGCTGTGCACACCCGGGCTGTACTGGGCTTCCCTGGCACTGACCATGGAGGTGTGCATCTCTCAGCTTGCCTGCAGGTGCTTTACCGAGTGCTATGCATGAATTAGTTCTCTTACTCTTTCAAAACCCTAGGAAGTGGGTACTCATCACTACCACCCCACAAAGGAGGGGGCCAACACTTACCAAGGTCAGGTGGCAAAGCCAGGTTCCCAGCGCTGGGCAGCAGCAGGGCTGGTAGTTGCAACCTGGCTGCAGGGCCCACTGCCTCACCTGGCACAGCACCGAGGCCTCTCTGGGGAGACCCAGTGGGTGGAGCACACTCCTTTCAAAATGCTGCCAATTTCATTCGCAGTGGGTTTGTCTTCCTACTGCCTTTATGAAATTTCATATTTAGGTTTCCCTGAATTATTTAGAAAAAGGAGGGAGATGTTTTAATTGCTTTTCTATTCTGAAACAGTGTAAGTGCAGTTGGAATTCTTTGTTTCTTGCAGGAAAATAATTGAAGTCAAAGGAGCTAAGAGAATACACACTGAGCTCCCCAACCAGCTCTGTCGTTGGAAGCATTGTCTCTCAAATAGCATGGTGAGAACAATGCATAACACAAACACAAGAAGGTAGCCATCTAAGAGCCCCCAGATTCCTCTCGAATACTCTCTTCTCACTTGAAGGCCAAAGAACCATGCCACAAACTCAGTGCTTTATTTTGATTTATTTCTTGAACATGGACAGCAGAGACAATCCTAGACCAAATGCACGGAATGAACACTTGGAGTCATGTGGTGGCAGCTTCCAAGGGTGACATCTATTTGGACACCTGTGTCCCAGGTTGAGGTCTCTGCCATGCAGGCACTGAGAGGAGCTCAAAGTGCAGGATGCCACAGGAAGCCACTGGGGGGCAGCATCTGAGGAGGGCAAGGGCAAGGCAGGAGGGAAGAAGTGGAAGAACCCCGGGCAGCCCCCTGGGCCTCTGCCCAGGAGCGGTTGCCTGGAGCAGCCACCTGTGGGATGCACTAAGTTTCCTGCCTCACCATAGAGAAACCGGAAGGGATGAACATTTGTTGGGAGCCTGCAATACCCAACATGGTCCAGAGCTTCTGGGAATTCTCCCCATAGCCCTAGAAGGTCAATCTTCCTCTTCCATCTGCAGGACAAAGAAGCCAAGGCTCCAGGCAGTCATGACTTCTCAGTTAGTGGTGAAAATACCATCAGGATCTGAATCCAGCCTTCTAAGCAGCATCTGTGCCTATGGCAGATTCTAGGGTATTAAATCCCCTGCCTTGACCACACTGCCATAGAGGAGGAAACTGAGGTTGCTCACTGATTCCCAGGGCAGCCAGGGGAGGAGCAGAGGGAGGATGAGAAGTAAAAGGTGAGAGATGAAGAGGCAGAGATGGGGGGTGCATGACCCAGGGTGTGGGAAGCTGAGGGCTGAAGGATGAGATGCAGGGCAGGGCATTCAATAAATAAATAATGTATTTATTATTTGAAAGGCAAAGTTACAGAGAGGGAGAGGCAAAGGCAGAGAGAGAGAGAGAGAGAGAGAGAGAGAGAGATCTTCCATCCACTGGTTCACTCCCCCAAAAGGTTGCAGTGGCCAGGGCTGGGCCAAGCTGAAACCAGGAGGAGTAGCTCCATCCGGATTCTCCCACATGGGTGTAGGGGCCCAAGGATTTGGGCCATGTTCTGCTGCTTTCCCAGGTGTATTATCAGGGAGTTGCATCAGAAGTGGAGCAGCCGGAACACAAACTGTGGTTAACTTTAACTGTAGGTTACAGGAAGGATACCAGGCTCCATGCTGAGAACCAGGGGAAGCCTTGCAAGGTTTTAACAGGGGTGCAATCTTTCAGATTTGTAGATGAGCCCACTCAAGGGTGTAACCTTTCAGAATTGTAGTTTCAGAAGCTCAGTCTGGCTGAGATCAAGGGACAGAACTGAAGGAGCTCAAGAGTGGAGACGGCTGCTGGTCCAGAGCAGAGTTTCACAGCTGAAAACAGGCCCCTGGCTGACTCCGTCCATCCACCCAGGATGCAGGGACCTGGCCAATCCATGCTTGGGCCAGCGGCAGTGAAATTACACAAAGCCATGCTCCCGGGGAACACCTGAATATCAAGACTGAAAATATGAAAGTACCGTGAACAAATAGGTTACCTGTGCCGTTTGGCCTATGAGCTTGTTCCCACATCAGCACTACAGGAGAAAGACAAAGACTTGGAGCTTTGCTGTGGGGTTTGGGAGTCTTTCCAAAATTTTTATATGGTTTTCTGCTTGTCTTTAACAGTTGGTTTGGCCACAGGAAAAACATGCCCTCTGTGAGGCATGCCACAGCCCACTACACAAGCCAAGGGGGTGCCTAAGTCTATGTGAGGATTGTTTAACTTAGCCCCACTCCAACTTGAACAGGATGCAACAGGCATCCCTCGTGCTTGGGGTAAAGCTAAGAATGTGGGAATAGCAAGAGTCCTTTCCTCCCAGAAGCACAGAAATCCTAGGAAGCCAAGGTTGAACTCACCGTGATCCTTTTGAAGGAGTTGGAGGGACGCTCAAGTTGCTCAGCACAGCATTCAGATACTCAGTGCAAAGTCAGCCCCAAGATCTGGAAAGAAAGTTCTCTCTGCCAGTGTTGAAGTCTTTCCTTACCGCCGTGTGACAATTTTTATGAAAGAAGACACTTCTGTGCTGCTTGTCACTACAGTCTTCCTGATAAAACTGCTTTTATTTATAACGTGATGTTCTTCTTACCCCAGGTTCTTTCCTTCTCGCCTTCTCCCTTGTCCACTGAACTCCTATTTGTTCTTCAGCACAGGTCTGCAGCCCTGCTGGGACTCTCGCAGCCATGCGTACACCTGCTGAGAGTGGCTGCCCTTTCGGTGTGTCCATCCTCTTACCTCACTGCACCAGCATCACCTGCCTGCCTGAAACCCTGCCCCAGAGACAGTGAACCCCGGTGGCCGCAGTGGCCAGCACTGGGCTGACGCTTTCCCCATGGTCTGAGGATAAGCATGTGATGCAGTTCAGACAGACAAAAGCACATGTTTCCTAGAAATTTCTACTAGAAGGGCATTTTATCTTTTTTTGGCGGTAGCTACCTCAAAAGTGACCTCTGTCTCACCCACTAAGTGTGATTTAAAGGTGTGTGGAGCTCTAATTGTTGCTAACCACCAACTTGCTACCCCCAGAACAGACAGCGTGAGGTTTGCTAACATACGCAGCGGGAGCCTGAGCCCAAAGTTTGGAGCAAAGCCAGACCTGCAAGCAGGCATTTGGCCTAGTAGTCAAGTCACCAGCTAAGATGCCCATATTCCACAACTCCCAGCTCCGGCCCCTGACTCCAGCTTCCTACCATACAGGCCTCGGGAGGCAGCAGGAATGGCTCAAGTAGTTAGGTTTCTGTCACCCATGTGGGAGATTTGGATTGAGTTCTAGGTTTCTAGCTGTAGCCCTGACTCAGCCCCAGCCACTGTGGGCCTTAGAATATGAACTAGCAATGGGAGTGCTCTCTCTGTTTCTCTCTCTGTGTGTCTCTGTCTTTCTGTTTCCTCTCCACCCCTCAGATAAAAAGAAATTTTAAATAATAATAATAATTAATAATAATACTAATAAGGCCAGTGTTGTGGCATTAAGTGGGTTAAGCTGCCACTGGCAAATCCAGCATCCCGCAAGGGCACCGGTCTGAGTCCCAGCTGCTCCAACTCCAATCCAGCTCCCTGCTAATACACCCAGGAAAGCAGCAGGAAATGACCCAAGTGCCTGAGCCCTTGCACCCATGTGGGAGACCCAGATGAAGCTCCTGGCTCCTGGCTTCAGCCTGGCCCAGCCCTGGTCATTGTAGCCATTTGAGGAGTGAACCAACAGATGGAAGATACCGCTCTCTCTCTCCCTCCCTCCCTCTACCTCTGCCTTTCAAATAAATAAATAAATCCTTAAATAATAATAATTATAAAGCCACACCTGATTGGTGTTGTTGTCCCACAAGGCCCAGGCCTCTTTAAGCCTGACGTTTTATGGACTCCTCAGTTACCTGAGTTAATAAGCTCCCTTCATCCTGTCAGCAGGTTGATTTGGTTTTCTTATACCTGCAGCTGAGAAGGTCTCAGAATTTGACTGCAGACCTCTCTTCTCTTGATTATCCTTTTGTATCACAGACTTGTAGAACAAGCTGAATGCTTACCTCCTGATGCAAAAATTTGGCTATTTTGACACATTTTATTTAAAAACAGAAATAAACTGAGCATTAACCAGCAAAGTGATACAAATTTTTTATGAAAAGAAAAAAATCCAATTCTTCTCATCAAGAAGATGCTGGTTATGGGGCCAGAGTCATGGCATAATGGGTTAAGCCACCACCTACAATGCCAGCATTCCATACAAGCACTGGTTCTAGTCTCAGCTGTTCCACTTTGGATCCAGCTCCCTGCTAATGGCCCAGGAAAGCAGCAGAGTATGGGCTGAGTGATTGGGTCCCTGCTACTCATGTGGGAGTTCCAGGCTCCTGGCTTCAGCCTGAGCTAGCCCTGGCCAATGTGGACATCTGCAGAGTGAACCAGCTGATGGAAAATCTCATTCTCTCTCTCTCTCTCTCTCTCTCTCTCTCCCCCCCTCTGTAATTCCCCCTTCCAAGTAAATAAAATAAATCTTCGGTTACAAGTCAGCAGCAGCAGCTGGGATTACATCTTGCTCCTTCACCTTGTTTTCAATTCAACCAGCAGGCCCCTGGGTCTGCAAATATCCTCCTCCATTTCCATAAACTTCCAGAAAGTCCATTTGTACTTCTGCACACTCTGCATTGTCGATAATATTCTCTGAGCAGTCAACAAATGGAACAGCTTTTGCTTGGTTCTCATTTTTACATGGTGACTGCATGGTAATGAAACCACTTCGAGTTTATGAATGCTCAGATCCAGGACCACTTTCCATTGTCCCTGCATTACCAGCACAATTTATTCTAGATATTGGTCTTCCTTATTATAAAATTACAGTTTCCAAAAAAAAAAGTTGCAAGACATTGGGAAAAAATACATACCACACATTTGACTAAGAGCCAGTTCCCCAGGGCCAGTGTTGTAGCACAGCAAGTTAAGCTGCTGCCTGCAGTGCTGGCATCCCATGTGGGTGCTGGTTCAAGTCCCAGCTGCTCCACTTCCAATCCAGCTCCCTGCTATGGCAGCAGTAGATGGCCCAAGTCCTTGGGTCCCAGAAGAAGAAGCTCCTGGCTCCTGACTTTGGATCAGCCCAGTTCTGGCCATTGCAGCCATTTGCATTCCAATCAGCGGATGGAAGACCTCTCTCTCTCTCTCTCTCTCTCTCTGCCTCTCTGTAACCCTTTCAAATAAATAATCTTTAAAAAAATAATAACTTGTTCTCATGCTCAATTCAAGTGCAACTCAGGCTGCTCTGGACTGTAGCCCCCAGACTCCACACTGAAGGCTCTTTCAGGTCTATTCAGATCTTGCTCCAATGGCTACTGAACAGCAGCTCCTTAGCTCATTCTAGGCTCAAGGTGAAAGGATAGTGGCCATATTCTCGTGCGAGACCACCAGAGCACAAGAGCCAAGTTGAGCCACACAAACATCCTCAAGGACAGTGGTGGGACCACCAGCTACCACTTCATCTGCGAAAGCCAATGGCAGGGCCAAGCCCAATGGCAGGGGGCAGAGAAGTGCCCCCCATCAGGATGAGGAGAGAAATCAGTAAACACTCATCAGGGCTGAGCAATGACCCAGGCTACCACAGTTGGTCTGTGCTTGCATTCTCAAGAGATCGTCTCATTGGCCCAGTTCATGTATGGGTCAATTGACGATGTCAGGTAGGGTTGTCACGTGTTCCACCCCTGGCCACAGACCCTGGGAAGCAGTAGAAATGGCTCAGGTAGTTGGGTCCCTGTCACCCACATGGGAGACTTGGCTTGAATTCCAAGCTCCCAGATTCAGCCCAGCCCCAACCTTGCCAGGTATTTAGGAAGTGAACCACCAGATGGGCATTCTCTCTCTGTCTCTCCCTCTCTTTCTCTCTCTCTCCCCTTCTCTCCTTCTCTCTCTCCCCCTCTATCTCTTCTCTCTCTCCCTCCTTCTCTCTCTTTCTCTCTCTCTCCCCCTCTCTCTATTCTCTCTCTCTCCCCTTCTCTCCTTCTCTCTCTCTCCCCCTCTGTCTCTTCTCTCTCTTCCTCCCTCTCTCTCCCCCCCTTTCCCTCTCTCTCTCTCTCCTCAAATTAAAAAGAAAAAAGAAAGATAGGGGCTGGCACTCTGACACAGTAGTTTAATCCTCCACCTGTAGTGCCGGCATCCCATATGGGCACTGGTTCAAGTCCTGGCTGCTCCTTTTCCAATACAGCTCTCTGCTATGGCCTGGGAAAGCAGTGGAAGATGGCCCAAGTGCTTGGGCTTCTGTATCCACGTGGGAGACCGGGAAGAAGCTCCTGGCTCCTGGCTCCTGGCTTCGGATCAGTGCAGCTCCTGCCGTTGTGGCCATCTGGGGAGTAAACCAGTGGATGGAAGACCTCTCTCTCTCTCTCTCTCTCTCTCTCTCCCTTTCTCTCTCTGTCTCTCTCACTGTTTGTGGCTCTACCTCTCAAATAAATAAATAAATAAAATCTTTTAAAAAAAGAAAGAAAAAGAATTATACAATGCTTTATTTTAAATAAATCAATATTTGAAGAATAAACATAGGGCAAATTAAATAGGATTTCCCCTCTTTTCTTTCTTCCCAGTATGGCTTCTTCAGATGTGGAGAGGAAGCACATGAGAGGGGAAAAGAGGTCAGTCAGGGTCTATCGGGTCAGCGACATCCTCAATGTCATGACAATGGCAATAAGAATCTCTCAGCTGCCCACCAACTACAGTGAGCTCTGATGCCCTGCAGTGGAGGAGATTATATCTTGTCAGTTTCCACAGCAAGTGATCCTGATGTCAGGGTATAACCTGTTGCTGTTTGCTTTTGTATATTTTATATTTTAGAATCTTTATCGGTTCACAAAGTACAGCTGTGACTCTTTCACAGTCACTCTTGTGAGAGAGCGTATGACCAACAGCAACGAGCCCGTGGCACACCAGCTCCCTGCTGCAGCCACATCTTCTGCTTCCATTCTAGTCCTTTCAGGGGGAAAAGATCTGTAAAGATATTAGCTTTTTTTTTTTGAGATTTATTTACTTTTATTTATTTATTTTTTTTTTATTTTTTTGACAGGCAGAGTGGACAGTGAGAGAGAGAGACAGAGAGAAAGGTCTTCCTTTTGCCGTTGGTTCACCCTCCAATGGCCGCCGCGGCCGGCGCGCTGCGGCCGGCGCACCGCGCTGATCCGATGGCAGGAGCCAGGTGCTTTTCCTGGTCTCCCATGGGGTGCAGGGCCCAAGCACCTGGGCCATCCTCCACTGCACTCCCTGGCCACAGCAGAGGGCTGGCCTGGAAGAGGGGCAACCGGGACAGAATCCGGCGCCCCGACCGGGACTAGAACCCGGTGTGCCAGCGCCGCTAGGCGGAGGATTAGCCTAGTGAGCCGCGGCGCCGGCCAGAGATTTATTTACTTTTAGAGGCCAGTGTTGTGTTGTATCAGGTAAAGCCAGTGCCTGCAGTGCTGGCATCCCATATGGGCACTGGTTCTGATCCAGGCTCTTCCTTTTCCAATCCAGCTCTCTGCTGATGCACCTGGGAAAGCAGTGGAAGATGGTCCAGGTGCTTGGGCCCCTGCACCCACATGGGAGACCCAGAAGAAGCTCCTGGCTCCTGGCTTTAGATCAGCCCAGCTCTGGCCATTGCAGCCATCTGGGGAGTGAACCCGGATGGAAGACCTCTCTCCCGCCCTCTCTCTCTCTCTCTCTCTCTCTTTCTCTCCTTTTGTCTCTCTGTAACTCTGCCTTTCAGATAAATAAGTAAATAAATCATTTTTAAAATATTTATTTGAAAGACAAAGCAACAGAGAGAGAGAAACAGAGAGATCTTTCATCTGCTGGTTTACTCCCCAAATGCCTGGAACAGCCAGGGCTGAGATGGCTGAAGCCAGGGGCCTGGAACCTAATCCTTGATAGGGACCCATCACTGCTGCTTCCCAGGGTGTGCGTTAGCAAGAAGCTGGAGTCAGGAGCTGGGGCTGGGGCTGCAACCCAGGCACTATGATGAGCATCTCAGTGGTGGCTCAGCTGCATTGGCACAAAGGCCACCAGGATCTAGCCTTGAGAACCCCGCCATCCTGCCCTGAATCTACAGTTCCAGTGGAGACAGTGGAATCTCAGGACAGATTTCCATTTACTTCTTACTTATATGTTTGTGTTTACTTACTTACATAAAACAGGCGCTGGTCTTCAAAAACTTACATAGCCATGAAAGCCTACTCATGTGAAGAAGCTGTGCTGGGTATGTTGTTAAATCAGTTTCTTATGCCTGTTTTCCTGGGTTCCTACAGTTGTATACGAATGAGATCTGGAGGAAAAGTAGCATTTATCAGAAACACTGCTTCAAAAGTGAAGCACTACCTCACTTAAAATCTACCAATTTCTTGTCTAAATTGTACTACTATTCAGTTCAATATGCTTTCTAGTAAAAAGAATGAGATTCAATTTAAAAATAACCCAATAACAGAATCAGTGAAAAATCCACCCTGAAAAAATAAAACAAGCAACTGGCATTCACATTACTGTTCCAGTTTAAGTAGACTCTATTATCCCTTTCTAAGAATTAATCTAAAGAAATAGCCCAGGGCCGGCGCCGTGGCTCATTAGGCTAATCCTCCGCCTAGCGGTGCTGGCACACCAGGTTCTAGTCCCAGTTGGGGCACCGGATTCTGTCCTGGTTGCCCCTCTTCCAGGCCAGCCCTCTGCTGTGGCCAGGGAGTGCAGTGGAGGATGGCCCAGGTGCTTGGGCCCTGCACCCCATGGGAGACCAGGAAAAGCACCTGGCTCCTGGCTCCTGCCATCGGATCAGCGCAGTGCGCCGGCCGCGGTGGCCATTGGAGGGTGAACCAACGGCAAAGGAAGACCTTTCTCTCTGTCTCTCTCTCTCACTGTCCACTCTGCCTGTCAAAAAAAAAAATAGCCCAACTGAGGGAGAAAACTACACCCATAAAGAGGTGTATTACAGAATTATATTTAATAGCAAAAAAAGTGACAGTAGGGTAATGACAAGTTAGTTCATTATATGTTCACTGGCAGGAATATCACCCACATAATAAAGATTATGAAAATCATTAGTCAACTTCAAAACATTTATAATATAAGACACAAATGTTTATTATGGTTGTAATCATAGGAGAATGTTTAGGCATTTGACAGATGCTAGAAGGGAATAAGCAAAAATAAAAGTGGATTAGGATATACTGGGCTCAGACATTATTAGTTTAATAATAAATAAAACAGGGAAACTGTTCTCCCAGACTTGGAATTTATCAACAGAGTACAGTAAAGTTTGATATCAGTCAATGCAAAGTTCCAGCAGGATGACTTGGTCCCTCTAAGATTAGAAAATGTTTGCAAAAAGGTAAATGGTATACCATTAACAGAACATTGTGCACAGCTTTTTAAATGTTTTAGACAAGTTTATCATATTAAGGAAAAATATGGGTGGCCTGTGGTTCAATGTACTATCCCAACTTTGCTGAGGAAGACAGATGATTGACAGAGAGATACGACTGTTAGAAGGTAGACCAAGGGCTGGGTGTGTTGCACAGCAGTGTAGACACGTGTGGCACACCCTCGCATCATATCAGAGTGCCTGGGTTCAGGTCCCAGATTGCCTTCCAATTCTGGCTTCCTGCTGATGTGCACCCTGGGCAGCAGCTGGTGATGACTCAAGCATGTGGGTCCTGCCACCCACATGGGGGACTTGGATGGAGTCCCTAGCTGGTGGCTTTGGCCTGGCCCAGCAGTGGCTCTTGTGGGCATTTGAGAAATGAACCAGTGGATGGAAGATCTCTGCATCTCTCCATCTCCCTGCCTTTCTTTTTTTTTTTTTTTAGGTTTATTTGTTTAGATAGTTACACAGAGAGAGGAGAGGCAGAGAGAGAGAGAGATCTTGCACCTGCTGGTTCATTCCCCAATTGGCCGCAACAGCTGGAGCTGTGTTGATCCGAAGCCAGGAGCCAGGAGCTTCTTCTGGGTTTCCCGCGTCAGCGCAGGGGCCCAAGGACATCTTCTACTGCTATCCTAGGCCATAGTAGAGAGCTGGATTGGAAGTGGAGCAGCCAGGATACCAATTGGCGCCCATACGGGATGCCGGCACTCCAGGCAGCGGCTTTACCCACTACGCCACAGCGCTGGGCCCTAAATATTGTTTTTAAAATAGAGAAACGGTACTTCTCATCCAGCCATGGCTATAATTAGCCTTGTGTAGTTCTTGACCCACGCCCAGCCGCTGACTCTCCCTTAAATAGGCCTAAGTGCGCACCGCTGTTTCTCTTCTGGGAATGCAAGCCGCGGTCGACACGGCAGAGTTTAACTCCAACTTCTGTGCAACACACATGCACTTGGCTCCCTGCTTCCCCTCCAGACCGCCCTGGATTCCTTCCTCAGGCTAGAACTTTGCCCTGATTCCTGAGCGGATCTGGCCCAGGGCTGACGCAGGTGGCTCTCTGCTGCCCCCTGCTGATCCCAGGCACTCCGTCGGTTGCTCCGTGAAAGTCTGCCACTCTGCGCTTCCGAACAGCCCCTGAAGACCTTGGCTCTGAACTCATGCGCCGGAACCGGCTTCTTGTATCTTAGACGAAACAGAGGCACGGACCAGGCGCACGCGGCACCCCTGCCATCTGGGCGTCTGCTTAGCCATAACAGCATCACTGGCATCGCCTCAGACGGGCATAGCCGGAACTGTTGGGATTATCCAAGATGCAATTTTCAGGAGCCCATATAGTTGTCCTCAGATTTCACAAATGTCAGATGGGCGGAAATCGCAGATATTGGAAGGCCTTGCCCACGGGGTGCCAAACGCTTCGAGGGTATGTTGATGCTCTTTCAATACACCTCACAGAAACTAAGTCCACCCATTCGTGAAGACCGTCCCGATGGGAGACGATGCTCTGCCTCTGTCTCAGCACTCCTAGGACAGTGAAGCGCGTGTAAGAGCAGGAGTCAGGGCTAACTGGTCCTAAGAACAAAGGAGAGACACCTGCCCCAAATACAGATCAGCTCAGCTCCAGCGCTGGGATCTGTGACGTGTGCAGGTGGAGAGCAGCGTCCAGCCCCCGCCATCACAGGCTCTGCCAGTCTTCACAGACTTCGCCGAGCATAAAAGGTGATGAGAAGCGAATGACAGCAATCACGGACCCGGTTAGCTTTGGGGTTGGAAGCTTCCATGGCAGCATCTCGGGCTGTCCCGACGTGGGGGGGGGGGGGGGATCCTCCTTCTCCCTTCCTTACAGATGCTAGATTGTGTCCAGGGACCTGTCCCCATTCGCTTGACCACTGCATGACCCAGCACATGCAGATGTCACGGTGGGACTCGCTGGATTTGCTAATTCTAATCAACAAAATGGGAGGGAACCTGCCAAAGGGCCTGTGTGGATGATTTCTCCTCCAAGAGCAACAAAAAGAATTTCTTCTTCTCCTGGGAGCCCCCAAGTGTGCATGAATCTCCAGGACGGCTGGGGCTGGGGCTGGGGCTGGGGCTGGGGCCATCTTCCTGACTGTGGCAGAGCAGAGGGCTGCACGTCACCTGGGAGTCTAACTTGCCTCAGCTCAGCTGACGCTGAGCCCTGCTCCACGCAACCCCCTCAGCATTCGATAGGGTCTATTTCCTGTGCTCAAGCTAGTCCTTGTGCTGCCATGGAATTCGTCCAAATGAGCAGGGCTCTTTCCCCAGAGGTTTTTGTACTCTAGTGTTCTTTTCTTTTTTAAATGTATTCAAGAGACAGATAGCGAGAGACACAGAGTTCCCACCCACTGATTCACTCCCCAAACACCTGCATTGGCCAGGCTGGGCCAGGGATGAAGCCAGGAGCCAGGTCAGCACCCACAGCACAGGCAGTGGCTTAACCTGCTGTACCACCACAATGCCAGCCCCAAAACAGATGTATTGGAACCAACAGGTAGAAAATCCCATCTATCTCTCCATCTCTGTAATTGCCTTTTAAGTAAATATACCTGTATATATATATATATATATACACACACACACACACACACACACACATATATATATATATAAAACAAGAGCTCAAGTTAGGACTTTCAAGAAGTTGAATGTGACAATTCAAGTGGAACTTGGCTCTACAGGTTATTTATCAGATGTTTCTTGTAGTGTCGGGGTGTCTGAGATAATTCCAGATGTTGACCCAACATCTGGTGCCCCTTGATCATCTGTAACACAATGTGTCATTACTAAATACTAAGCAATTGAACCCAGGCAGGATCCCATCTCTGCGGGAACTGTGTGCCTGAACTGCAGCCACAGAAACTTAGGTGCACTGCCTCTGAACCGGCAGGCATTCATGTACTTACATGCTTCAAAAAGTTCATGGAAAATTGAATTAAAAATTAATTTTGCTGATTTTTTTTCATAATTTATATAAAGAAACTACACATGGATGTCAATATTTTTTGTACCAAATTCAATTCCATTTTCCCATGGAATTTCTTAAGTACCCTTGTATTTACTCTCAATGTCTTTTTCTTAAGTTTTTTATTTATTCATTTGAAAGGCAGAGAGGGGAAGAGAGAGAGAGAGAGAGAGAGAGAGAGAGAGAGAGAGGTTCCATCCACTGGTTCTTTCCCCAAATGGCCAAAACAGTCAGGGCTGGGCTAAGCTGAAGCAGGAGCCAGGAGCTTCTTTTGGGTCTCCAACATGAGTACATGGGCCCAAGTACTTGGACAACCCTCCACTGCTTTCCCAGGAAATCCTTAGCAGGGAGATGGATTAGAAGTGTAGCAGCCAGGACTGGAACCAGGGTCCATATGGGATGCTGGTGTCAAAGGCTGGTTTACCTGCTATGCCACAGTGCTGACCCTTCAGTGTAATTTGAAAGGAATTCACCAGAGCCAGGAGGGATTATTGGGCTCTTGGCACTGATTCTCCAGGATCCCCAAATACCTATACCCGTTCATATGCGACTCCACAAGACGTGATCAGGTAGGAGGGGAGCAGTGCTCTGTACCGGAAGGGTTGTGGTGCTTTGGTGTGAGTGACTTCAGGTCTCTTCCATTACAAGGGTGGAGAACTGCATCAAGCCACTTTAGAGGACAAAGAACAGGGAGCGAAAATGCTTTATTCCAGAAGAGCTTTTTTTTTAAGATTTTTTATTTCTTTATTTGAGAGACAGAGTTACAGACAGAGAAGAGACAGAGAAAGGTCTACCATCTACTGGTTCACTCTCCAAACAGCCCTTATAGCCAGAGCTGAGCTGATCCAAAGCTAGAAGCCAGGAGCTTCCTTCGGGTCTCTCCCATGAGAGTGCAGGGGCCCAAGCACTTGGGACATCTTCCACTGCTTTCCCAGGTCATAGCAGAGAGCTGGATTGGAAGAGGAGCAGCCAGGACATGAACTGGTCACCACGGGATGCTGGCACCGCAGAGGCTTAGACTACTACGCCGCAGTGCCGGCCCCCCACCCTCCAAGAAGAGCTTTGTTATAAAGAAAGAAAAAGGTGTCTAAGCTGCACCAAGGCAGCCCCGTACATGGCTCTTGGAATTATCTGGAAGTCTGAACTGACTTCTGACCAAGATAAGGACGAGTGAGTTAATCAAGGATTTGAAATACACTGTTTAAAGTTCAAGATCCCCTTGCGGCACCCGGGGCCAGATGATTCACCAGATGACTTAATCTGGCATGACCAGTTAGACAGCCTGACAGCAGGGCATAAGAGCGTGCTCCAGAAATGGTGGGAGACTTATCCTAGGCAAGCTTCCCCCCACCAATCACAGGGGTTCACAGCCCAGAAAAGGCTTGGAGCCCACATGGAGTGTTCTGCCCATTCGTTCTTCTCCCTCCCCCTCTTCTGCTATGCCTGTTCCCTTGATAGCAAGTCGCATGTGGCCATGTCGTGAACAGTCTTAGGAGTCCTTTGCACTTAAAAAAAATCATACTGCACTTAGTTTCTCCAGCAGTTTGGAATGGACAGAAAGAGTGCACGGATGACAGAGTTCCGTATTCCTCCTCTGCCCTCTAGGAACATTTTGTCTTTTTTTATGATTTATTTTTATTTATTTGAAAGAATTACAGAGAGAGGTAGAGACAGAGAGAGAGAGGTCTTCCATCCGTTGGTTCACTCCCCAGATGGCTGCAATGGCCGGAGCTGTGCCAATCCAAAGCCAGGAGCCAGGAGCTTCTTTTGGGTCTCCCATGTGGGTGCAGGGGCCGAAGGACTTGGGCCATCTTCTACTGCCATAGCAGAGAGCTGGATTGGAAGAGGAGCAGCCAGGACTCGAACTGGCGTCCATATGGGATGCCGGCACTTCAGGCCAGGGCTTTAACCCACTGCGCCACAGCGCCAGCCCCTATTAACGTTTTGCAGCATTGTGGTTGAGAATGCAGCCAGCTTTTTTGGCTGACGAAGGATAGGGAGTGATACCAGAGCCAGAACATATACTGGAACATTTGTCCCAACTAATGAACCAATATTGATACATATCTTAATGTAGCTAAACACATAGTTTCCATCAGAGTTCATCATGTTAGATGTCCCAGGGGTTGTGACAAAGGTACCGTGACATGTGTGCCCCTCACAGTATAAAACAGGATGTCTTCAGACCCCCACAAATGTATTGTGGGCCACTCACCCATTCCTCCCCTGCCTGAGCTATGGCAACACCTGCTCTCCTAACTGTCCTAACATCCTAACTGTCCTAACAGTTTCGCCTTTTCTGGAATGTCATAGAGTTGGAATCATACAATGTAAAATCTTTTTCAGAATGCCTTTCTTCAATTAGCAATATGCATTTAAGTTTCCTCCATGTATTTCCAAGCCATTATAGTGCATTGCTTTTTATCAACAAACAGTACTCTATTGTATAGATCTGCTAGTTTGTTCACCCAGGCACTGATTGAAGAATATCTTGGTTGCTTCCAAATTTTGCCAACCGTGAATAAAACTGCTATAAACATTGAGATGAAGGTTTTGTGTGGACACAAAGTTTTCACCTCATTTGGGTAAATACTCAGGTATGCTATTGCTGACTTTTATAGTACGCCTGCATTTAGCTTTGCAAGAAATGACTGTAATGTGGCCCTATCCATTTGCATTCTCACCAGCAATGATTGCTCCACATTCTCACAGCCATTTCACTGTGGATGCTTTGAATTTTAGTCATTCTAATTGGTGTGTAGTAGTATCTTATTGTTTTAATTTACAGTTGCCTAATGACTATGATGTTGAGCTGCTTTTACTTATTTGCTATCTGTATATCTTCTTTACCGAGATGTCTGCTCAGATATTTTGCACTTGGGATGTTTGTCTTATTTTTGAAGAGCCTTTTTGCCATATTCTGGACACAGCCTTTTATCAGACACAAGTCCTGCAAATATTTTTTCCCAGTTTGTGGCCTGTATTTTCATTATTCTAACAGCATCTTTCACAGAGCTGATATTTTTAATTTTATTGAATGCCAAGTTGCCAATTTTTTCCTCCATGGATTGTGCTTTTGGTGCATATCTTAAAATGCACTGCTATAGCCCAAGGTTACCTAGGTAATCTGGTATGTTATCTGCTATAAGAAGTACTGATTTTCATTTTACTTTTTAGGTATATGATGTATTTTTAGTTAGTGCAAGGTATAAGATCTGTGTCTAGATTCTTTTCTTTTGGTAAATGTGGATATCCAGTTGCTCCAGTACCATATTTGCAATATTATCCTATATTATCCTATCCTTTCTCTATTCCTTCGCTCACTTATCAAAGACATTTGGATGCATTTTGTATAGGTTTATCTCCAGGCTCTCTGTTCTGTTCCACTGATCTCTTTCTCTACCCTTTCCTCAATATCAGAGTGCCCTGATCACTGTAGCTTTACAATCAGTCTAGAAATTGGGTAGCATCAATTCTTTGAAATTGTTCTTCTTCATTTTTGGGTTGGCTAATTTAAGTACTTCACCTCTTCATATACACTTCGGAATCAGTTCATTGACTGCACTATAAGAGTTTTACAGAGAAACCAAACCAATAGGAAATAAATGATTGACAGATAGATAAACGATAGATATTTATTATGAGGGATTGGCTTATACAGTTATGGAGACTGAGAAATTCCACTGTAGGGAACCAAAAATATTCCACGCCGGATGGGTTGTGGCACAGTTAAGCCTCCTCTTGGGACACTTGCATCTCTTATGGGAGTACCTGGGATTGAGCCCCTCCTCTGCACCCCTGCTTCTGAGCCAGCTTCCTGCTAATGCACTTTGGGAAGCAGCAGATAACGGCTCATATACTTGGGCTCCTTCCATACATGTGGGAGACCTAGCCCTGACTATTGCAGGCATTTGGTGGAGTGAACAGATGGAAACACTCTCTCTCTCTCTCTCTCTCTCTCTCTCTGCCTTTCAAATAAATGAAAATGAATAAACTTAAAAAATATGCCACCCCAAATATGCCTCCTTGGCATGAAGACTATCTGAACAATCCAGTGGAGGAGGAAGGGGGCAGCAGCTGGGGATGGCGTGTGCACTGACAGCAACATAGTAACAGCCAATCAGCACACGTGCTCCTCCCCTGGTGCTCGCCCCCCACCGGTCCCTGACCCAGTGTTTTATTCTAGTAGTGGAGGATGTGGACCTTGATCCAGCTGTCACAGAACAACCAGATTGTAATGAGGAGACGTAGGGGACAGATCTTCCTTCCCTTACAGGGGAAGTAGCTTCTGATACAGACAGCCAATGGATTGTCTTTGGGGCTTTGAATCCAATCAAAGGACTTGAAGACCCAGCGTCCAGTCACCTTGTACAGTCAAGAGAGGAAGGAACACCGAGGATGCTGTACTCGAAGTGGCAGGGAAAGTCTGATGATGTTGCAAAGCCATGTTATATAACGTATGTGACAGATGGCCTGGGAAGAACGAGACTCCCAGCAGCATGGTTGTCTCCCAAAGAACACAGCATGCAGGGACACGTTTGCTAGAGGGCAACTCAGGAACCCTCTGCATCTGAGTGACCTGGGGAACTCACTAGAAGACGCCAGAGCAGAACTGCTGAGCGAAGGGGCCTCGGACTGCATGAGTTCAACAAGCCCCTCTTCTTAGGCAACTCAAGTTTGAAAACAACTCTACAGTGAGTACGTGTTAGATGCTTGGTGCATACGTTCTTCCATATATAAGAATAGCAATATTAGCCCCATTTTGTATGTGGAGAGGCTGTTTTAATGTAATTAATTGACATGCCCGGGGCTGGTGCCATGGCACAGTGAGGTTAAGGCAAGGCCTGTGATGTTGGCATCCTATATCATGTAGCTCAAGTCCCAGCTGCTCCATATCTGGCCCAGTTCCCTGGGAAGGCAGCAGAAGATGGCACAAGAACTTGTGCCCTGCCACCCATATAGGAGACCCGGATGGAGTTCCAGGCTCCTGACATCTACCTGGCCCAAATCCACCCAGTGTGGCCATTTTGGGAATGAACCAACAGGTGGAAGATCTCCCTCTATCTCCCTTTCTCTATAAGTCTGCCTATCAGATAAATAAATAAATCTTTTTAAAAAAAAAATAATATGGCCAAGACTGTTAGGATATGGCCTAGATAGTTAGGATGTGGTAGCTCTAAGAGTCTAAAAATCAAATTCTAAAGTGACTTGTGTTTTCCCAAATTTTGAAAATGTATTTAACAGACAACATCTTACCCACAAGGCCAAATGCCAACCCCAGCAAGCAGCTTCCAAGAAAGAAAAAATTAAAAGGATGCATTGGAGATCTTCACTTTGGGCCTTCCTCATCTTTTCCATTTTTTTTTATTTATTTATTTATTTTGTTTTGCATTCTTCTGAATAAACTGCTTTTAAATGAAGCATGGCATCTCAGAAGCCACGGCAGCAGCCTCCATACAGAAACAGGCTTTTCCGCTGTGGCTGGGAACTTAAATGGCATGCCCTTCTCCAGACATTTAGGGCCCTCTTGTGCGGGAAAGTGACCAGAGGCTTCTTGGTTGAACAATGAAGCATCTTGACATGAACTTCTATTTTTAGAAAATAGAGTTTAAGAGGAAGATATTTCTAGAATAAACAAGAAAGGAGTAATATTTAGAAAATGCTTCCTCATAGTGAAACCTCTTCCCCTTGGGAATGCCGTCAGAGCCCTTGGTCTCATGGATGCTCTCTGGGAAGTCACAGCTCTCCGCCGGCCCCGCCACTGGGTCAGGGTTTGCCTTTCTCTGTGAATGGGATGACATCAATGCTCATCTGCTCCAGGTGCACAGCCCAGGGCTGGGTTCCATGGGGACACACAGAAGAGTAAGATCCCCCTGCGTCCCCAGGGAGATCACAGTCAAGTGAGGCAGAAAGTGACATGCCCAGAATACAATTTTGCAACTCAAAGTTCAACAAGAGATCAGTGCACTGATAATTATAAGAGCCGGGAAGGCAACAGGCCCAGGTCTAATGTACTGGCCAAAGTCCCAGCCCACCCAGCCCAGAGTGGGTGTTTGCAGCAGTGAAGGTGCCCTTTGGGCTGCCCGCATCCCATATTGGAGTGTCTGGGCTCCTGTTTCATCTTGGTTTTTCCAGTTGCCTGCTAATGTGCACCCTGGGAAGTAGTGGCGATGGCTCAAGCAGGAATTAACTGGACAAAGAAAACAGAAGAGTGAATCTCGGGCACAGAAAACAGCATGGATAAAGGCAGAAGAGTGAGAGGCTTCTCTTTAGGGACTGGTCATGGTGACAAGGGCCTTTGCAGAAGCAGCGGGCCCAGGCTCCGGGCCACAGGAGCTCAATCACTACAGACAGGACCTTGGAAGCCAGAAGAGAAGCCACAGGGAACAGAGGACCGGGATAGGACCAGCAAATGAAGGAAACACCCCAGGCACAGTCTCACAGAGAATGCCAAAAACATCAGTAATCAAGGTAAAAAATATTTTAACTCAGTACTTTAAAAAGTCAAAGTAAATGCAAAAAGTCTGTGATGAACAAAATATCAAAATTTGGAATAAAGGCAAGGTCAGCATTGCTGATTATTTTTTTCCTGTGTCCTGGTTGTGGTTAACACAGCAAAGTGACCACTGTGCATGCGACAGAATGGGAGGGAGAGTAATTCTGAGAGCAGGAAATCAACTTAGAGACTTTAACAGATTAGATTTGCACTGTCCAGTTCAGCAGCTGGGAGCCGCCTGTGGCCATTCAGCTCATGAAATGCAGCAAGAGGAAGGATATTCTTAATTTGATTTCATCTTAATCAATTTAACTTTTAAAATTGATACTCAATTCAGTGTTTGGAAACCTTAAGTATATTTGGAACAAGTTGGGTAGGTGAATCTATTTTTCCAACTGTAAATTTTATGAACTGTAAATAAAGATCAAATATGTATCATGAATATTTAACATTCAAATTTCAATGTGCTATAAAACACAGGATTTCAAAACATTAGTAGGAATAAAAGAATGTAGAATATCTTGTTAATAATTTTACAAAGATATTGACTAACTACCTGTGAAGATTGGAAGCACTATCGCCCTCTGCTGGCCTCCATATTATTAGCAACACACCTCCAGGGGCAGGTGCATAGCCTAGGGGTGAAGATGCCCTGGGTTCCACAACCAGCTCCAGCTCCTGCCTCCAGCTTCCTGCCAAGGCAAACCTTGACAGGCTCAAGTGGTTGAGTTCCTGCCTCCCTGCTTTGAACTGGCCTGGTCCTGGCCATTGTGGGTATTTGGATAGTGAACCAGCAGTTAGGAGTTCTCTCTCTCTCTCTCTCTCTCTCTCTCTCTCTCTCTCAGCTTCTAAAATAAATAACTAAAAAAATAAATTGTTAAAGAACCCATTTATGGCCGGCACCATGGCTCACTAGGCTAATCCTCCGCCTGCGGTGCTGGCACTGCAGGTTCTAGTCCCCGTTGGGGCGCCAGATTCTGTCCCGGTTGCTCCTCTTCCAGTCCAGCTCTCTGCTATGGCCCGGGAGGGCAGTGGAGGATGGCCCAGGTGCTTGAGCCCTGCACCCACATGGGAGACCAGGGGGAGGTACCTGGCTCCTTGCTTCTGATCGGCGCAGCACGCCTGCCGCAGCCATTTAGGGGGTGAACCAACGGAAAAGGAAGACCTTTCTCTCTGTCTCTCTTTCTCTGTCTAACTGCCTGTCAAAAAATTTTTAAAAAAAATTTTAAAAAAAGAACCCATTTACATTGCCTCAAGGGAATCAAGCTTCAAAACACAGAGTCCCTTTTAGGTACTGGACTACATTCAAGTGTCTGACATAAATACTCCCCTATTCCCCTCCCTCCAGGCAGTGCAATGCTGTAACTACCTTATTTCCTGGCTGCAAAAACCCAAGAAGCTCCAGGCTGACAGGAGTATTCCAGGAACTCTCAGAAGAACTCTGGCAGGAGAGAGATACATGGGTGATTAATATGTATCTTTCACTTGACTAGACATATAAAATATTTCTCTCTCCTATGATAGGCAAAAAATCCCCCAAAGTTATGATAAAGTGTGTTCACAGTGAGGTTTCTCTGTTCAAACATTTGGAACATGATTTTGAATTCAAAACAGAAACAGACTAGTTGATTCAATGTAGAAGTTGATTCGATGTAGAAGTTGTGGAAAGTTGGACAATCTGCCACTTTTCTAGTCCAAATCATTGTTTCTACTTGTCCCATCTGCTGGGTATTGGAGAAGGCAGCCCCAAGGCAGGCCTACGCCAAAGGCAGCTCAGAAACAGGCCCCTTCCAGGGCCACTGCTGCCTCAGTTGCACACTGAGCCAAGGATACACAGGCGTACCTTACACTCCAGGAAACAGCCTGGCACCTACAGGGCCAGCCAGAGGGTTGGTGACCAGAGCAGGCTAGAGAGAAGTCATTGCACCACTGTCTCTAGTCTGCTTCCCTGCAGTCGTTTGCAGCCCCCATTAGCCTGCTGCTTCCCCCTGGGCTGTTTCCATGCCCATCTGGATCCTTCCCTGGATCCCACGTGCCCCCAGGGCACTTCACTGGAGGCAGGGGTTGGAGGATCAGATCGGCACCTACTCCACCCATGTCTCCAGGTGCTCAGCCCCAGCCCTGCAGGTGCCCTGGGTATGCTCCAGCCCCAGCCCTGGAGGGACCCCGCACGGCTGCTGCACCCCGCTACTCCGTTCTGTGCCCCTCATCATGGCAGGGCCTCCGTCCCCAGGCGGGGCCGAGCACGTTGTTCTTTCCTTCTGCCTCTTTTTCAGGGCCCAGGTGGCTTTTTCTCCTTCCCTCCTAGGGATGGCTGGGACTCCACTACTGTGTTTAGCTGATTCTACTCACGTACTCCTTTTTTTTTTTTTTTTTTTTTTTTACAGGCAGAGTGGACAGTGAAAGGGCTTCCTTTGACGTTGGCTCACCCTTCAATGGCCGCTGCGGCCAGCATGCTGCGGCCAGCGCACCGCACTGATCCGATGGCAGGAGCCAGGTACTTATCCTGGTCTCCCATGGGGTGCAGGGCCCAAGGACTTGGGCCACAGCAGAGAGCTGACCTGGAAGAGGGGCAACCGGGACAGAATCTGGCACCCCGACCGGGACTAGAACCTACAGTGCCAGCGCCCCAAGGCGGAGGATTAGCCTAGTGAGCCGCGGTGCCGGCCTCTACTCACGTACTCTTCCGCTCTCCAGAAACCAAGCTGGGGAAGCCTACGTCCCTTGAACTGTGGCATGGAGGACACCAGTTAGGGAGAACTGGACCTGGAGCAGCGGATCCCAGATAAAGCAGTGGCTCTCAGCCTGGGGAGGGGCACACTCTCTTGACAAACTCAAGGAAAACAAAGCTTCTGGACACAGAGTAAGAGATACACCTGCACCTGAAAATGTGCATGGATCACCTGGGCGCTGTTCTAGGCCACAAGGCCACAGCAGTAAATACTCAGCACTGTCCACGGTCAGGAGAGGCGCATGCTCGTGGTGGGCCGCCATTGGTGCCATGGGGAACTACATCTCAGAAGAAAGCAGGCGCAGGAGCTGGCCGAAGGGGTGGCAGGTGCACGCAGGGCCTTGCTTCCTGGACATGTGACTGAAGTAGGGAGGGAGGCCCCAAGAGGGGAGGGCCCTGCAGACCAGCAGGCACACAGCAGGTGGCTTCTTCCACAGCCAAACAGCCAACCTCACAACAGACGTGGAGAGAGTCCCACACTTACTGTCCAAGCCACACATGCGCTTTCCTCATGCCCCTTGTGTGCCCTGCACCAGTCCTAAATAGATTCTCTTTGTATTGCACTAACCACTATTAGCTCAGAGGTCTGTGGCAGGTGGAATAATTAATGTCACTCCCCAGAGATTTCTGTGGTCTAATCCTGAGAGCATGGGAATGTGTTACCTTGCAATTAAGAATATGCAGATGGGGAAGTTAGCCTTGATTAACTGGATGGGCTCAAAGTAGTCCCAAGTGTGCTTCTAAGAGGAGGCCAGGGTGGGCTAAGTTACTTGGACAAAATTATTCCCCAAAGTTTGGAGAAAAGTGAAATTAAAAGATGTTTATTTTTGTTGCAAAAATAATTGAAATTCATGTACACAAGGGAACTGCAAAAAGTTCATGGAAAGTGTATATTATAAGACCGCATGGGGCCGGCACTGTGGTATAGCGGGTAAAGCCACCGCCTGCAGTGCTGGAACCCCATGCGGGCACCAGTTCGAGTCCTGGCTGCTACACTTCCGATCCAGCTCTGTGCTATGGCCTGAGAAAGCAGTAGAAGATGGCCCAAGTCCTTGTACCCCTGCACCCATGTGGGAGACCTGGAAGAAGCTCCTAGCTCCTGGCTTCAGTTCAGTGCAGCTCTGGCTGTTGCAGCCAATTGGGGAGTGAACCAGTGGATGGAAGACCTCTCTCTCTCTCTCTCTCTGCCTCTCTGTGTGACTCTGACTTTCAAATAAATAAATCCTAAAAAAAAGACTGCATGGATTTTTATTTTTATTTGCACCAAAATAAAGTTATCTATTAATTCCAGTTTCCATGAGCTTTTTGACGTACCCTCATATCCTGAAGCTGAAACTAGAAATCCACCTTTTCTTTAATGTTTAAATTTTGTTGAAGAGCTGGTGTTGTAGTGCAATGGGTTAAACCACTGCTTGTAGCACCAGCATCCTATATCAGAGCAGCAGTTCAAGCCCCCATAGCTCTGCTTCTTTTTTATTTTTAAAGATTTATTTATTTATTTTCAAGTCAGAGTTACATAGAGAGAGGAGAAACAGAGAGAGAGAGAGAGGTCTTCCATCTGCTTGTTCACTCCCCAATTGGCCACAATGGCTGGAGCTGCGCTGCACTGAAGCCAGGATCCAGGATCCAGGATCCAGGAGCATCTTCCAGGTCTCCCACGTGGGTGCAGGGGTGCAAGGACTTGGGCCATCTTCCACTGCTTTCCCAGGCTATAGCAGAGAGTTGGATCAGAAGAGGAGCAGCCGGTCTCAAACCAGCACCCATATGGGATGCTGGTGCTTCAGGTCAGGGCGTCTACCCACTGCACCACAGCTCCAGCCCCTAATCCAGCACTCTGCTAATGCACCTGAGAAGGCAGTGGATACTTGGGTTCCTGTCACTCATGTGGGAAACCAGGAAGGAGTTCCAGGCTCCTGGCTTCCACTTCACCCAGCCCCTCTATTGAAGACATTTGGGGAGTGACCCAGAAGAAGGAAGATCTCTGTCTCAGCTACTCTCTCTCTGTCACTCTGCCTTCCAAATAAACAAATGTCTTAAAAATATATGTGTGGTTCAAATACCATCTCAAATAACATGAGAAGATAGTAACATTCCCCCAAATCCATGAGTCCCTCAGAGCTGTGGAAATAAATGAACCCAAATAAGAAGAGTTTATTTCAAATTGATACAGGGAGAGAGTCAATCACTGTTACCTTGTCTGGCAAAGACTGCGAATAGGAGAGGAGAAGAGAAGGGGAGGAGGGGAAGACAATGGGAGGGAGGAGAAGGAGCGTGGGAGGGGCGGTAGGAGGGCAGGAGGAAAGGGAGATGAGAGAGAGAGAAGGATCCAGGCGTGCTGTGTTTGGAGGCAGGCTAACTAGAAGCAGGGCATCGTCCATGATTGGTTGGGGAGCACATTTGGTTTTCTCTGGTTGCTCTTGGAGTGCAGGTAGGGGATACTACAGAGGCTGTGATTGCTGAGCAAGCTCTGGCTGTTCTGGGGTAATGACTGCGGAGGTTGTGGTTTGGCTTCTGGGGCAGGTAGCCAAGAGGATGTGGGTCGGAGATCCTTCGTCACCCAGAGCCTGGCCGCTGCCTGATGGAGTGTTAGTCCCACCGCTGCCTCTCGCTCCTGCTTGCTTCTGCCACTTGCATTGTATTTCCCTGATATTTTCTTTTCTTGGTGGCAAACAGCACAGCTTCTTGGACCTAACTTTTCTCCTGGTGCCATTGGCCCAAAAGTGGAAGATCCAGAATTGAAAACGAACCCTGAGATCACATTTCTGTTCTGCAAAGAGATGTGGCTGCTCTCAGCCCCAGGAATTGAGCTGGGCCCCTGCCAGGTCACTGGATCCTCTCTCTCATCTCCCCCAGCTTTGCCTGTCTGACTTGCCCCTTAGTTCCCTTCACTAGCACCTGGGGGCTAACTTCTCTTCCTTTTATACTTCTGGGGCTGGTGCTGCAGCCACCTGCAGTGCCAGCACCCCATATGGGTACCGGTTCAAATTCAGGCTGCTCCACTTCTGATCCAGCTCTCTACTGTGGCCTGGGAAAGCAGTGGAAGATGGCCCAAGTCCTTGCACCCCTGCACCCACATGGGAGACCTGGAAGAAGTTCGAGGCTCCTGGCTTCGGATTGGCCCAGCCCCAGCCATTTCGGCCATCTGCAGAGTGAACCAGCAGACGGAAGATTCTCTCTCTCTGTCTCTGTCTCTCTCTCCCTCTCCCTGCCCCCCGTCTGTAACTCTACCTCTCAAATAAATAAATAAAATCTTTTTTAAAAAAGGTTTAAAAAATACGTACTTCTACTCTCCCTTCATGTTCCCTAACCCGCCAGGGAGGAGAGGAATGCACCTTTCACCCCCAGAGGCCACCACAGCACTTCCTAAAGTAAGATCCAGTTACTGCCCAGGAAGAAGCAATCTGCTCCTTGATAGTCACACGTTCTCATCAACAGTGAGCTTCTCCTCAACACACTGTGGGTTTTGTTTTGGTTTGGGCCCAGCTGAGCTGTGCCCCGCACCCTAGTACATGTTCTGTTGCTGCAGCAGGACACTGGAGGCTGGATACTCACGGAGGAGAGAACTTCATTTGGCTCACAGTTCTAGGAACTAGAAGTCCACAGTGGGGTGGCCCCATCGAGCGAGGGCTTTGTAGTACTAGGTAACTTAGCAGAGCCTACAGAAGAGGCGAAACCTACGGGAGCCTGACTTCAGAACCATGTGCAGTGAGTGATCCAGTCCTACCAGGCAGCTCACCCATTCCTGTCCTGCAAGAGAGGCAGTAGTCCCTTCTAACCACCTAAGCACCTCTTAAAGGCCACCTTCACTTAACTACCTCATCACCATTGAAAGGCCACTGCCACAAAGCCGGTCACATCTCAGCAGGAGTTTCATACTCAAACCATAGCACCCTTCTCCTGGCCCCCACGCTCATGTCCTCGTCACCTACAAAACACAAGCATTCCTTCCCAACCATCCCCAGAGGCCTTAACATGTTCCAGAACCAACTCAGATGTCCAGAGTCCAGCTGTGAGCCTGCAAGGTCCAAACGAGCTTTGTGCTTCCACGATAGGATGACAGACCGGGCATAGATTAGACATTCCCATGCCAAAAGGAACAAAATAGGCCAAAGAAGAAAGGGGTAACAGACCCTAAACAAGTCCACGGCGCAAGATGGCAGACAGTAAGTCTCAGAGGAATCTTTCAATCCATGTGCTGCCTCCTGGACTCACTGTGGGATCTGGGCCCTCAGGTTGGGCCGTTCTGCCTCAGTGGCTTTGCCAGGGTTGGCCCTTGTAGCAATTCTCTTGGGTGTTGAGCTGTAGGCTGCCAGAGCGCGGTTGCTCTGGGGTCCTGCAGGCGTTCCCTCTCCCAGGACAATGCCACTAGGCATTCTACAGAGCAGATTTTCTGCCCAAACCCCCAGGCAGTTCTATGCTTTGGCTGCTGGTGCTAAAAAAAAAAAAAAAAAAAAAAAAAAAAAAAAACACACTTGAAGCCTTGTTGAGAGGTGGTGGCAAAAGCCGGCTACATCAGGGTCCTGGAGATCAGGCCTGACAAGGGAAATATCCCAGAGAAAGGTGTAAAGGAGTTGAACCCTGAGAGCAAGCAGCTCGTGAGTTAGAGGGTGCTGGAAGGAAACCTTTAACTGGAGGAGTTGGAAGCACTTGGCCATGCAGAGAATTCCTTCCCTGGTGTCTGGAACGGGGTTGGTGGTGCCAAAGCGTCTGAGACACTCCAGGGATGTGCACAGCAGTGGCTTGGGACTGTGGCACGAACGCTCTGGAGTCAGAGCCACACCAAGTGCCATCCGCTGTTCCAATGCAGCACACTGGCCTTCCTTCCTGGATGTTGAGCTTTTGGTGATGCACGTAGACTTGCTTATCTCACATTTCTCTGAAGGCACAAGTGGCCCAAGCACCTCACCAGACATGCTCGGGGCTCAGACAGGCTGGTGCAGGGAGACGTCCAGTCCATGTGGTTGTGCCGGGGGGCCTCCATAGGCTTCAGGACAGTCAGGTTTGAGTTCTCAGGCAGGCAGGAGGGAGCAAACTGAGAAGCAGCTGTTTGGAGGGTTGCCGCAAGATATTGAAGAAAATGTCAAATACTGAAAAGCAGGTGAAAATGAACTGTTTGGGAAAGGTGTTATGATTTGATCCAATTTATAGGTATCTGTAATGGAGAGAGAACAGGGAGTCCACTAAACCTTCCCCAAGCAACACAGCCTGCCTCCCTGTCCATTATCACAATTCACAAGGAGTTACTAAATTCCTCCAAGACAATACACAGTAGAATTTAATAACCTGGAAGCACATGCATAGTTTCCATCAGAACACAAAATGCTCTACCACACCTTGAAAGAGATGGTTGATGGGCAGTGCAGGCAGGAGGTAAGCCGGGTAAGAGGTGTTCGGGGGATATGGAAACGGGGCCCCCCAAAGCCATCCTGGGATGAATGTTCCAATTTTGTGCAGAGACTCTGGATGGAGGAAGCTCATGTCTTCACTGTCCCATAATGTCCCCAGGGTGCAAGGACCCAAATTACTCCGTGCTCCAGAATTCCAAGTGCCTCCCCAGGAACGACCTCATGCCCCTGGAAGCCTAGATCAGAGCACTGACATTTCCCCTCACTGCTAAGTCTGGGACTTACTGTCTACACTTCCTGATGAAGTGACACCCTGACTGACAAGAGGGACTCCATTTTAGAGCACCCAAGACTCCTTCTTGAGAAAGCACCCCCACTGTGAGACTATGTTCTGAAATTAACTGGTCTAAAACTGAGACAATAACAGTGACGTAGGCAGGAAGACAGGATAAAATTGATTAGATTTGTGAGCTGGAAGACCACGCTCCCTGTGTCCTGTGTGATCTCATGCCCCTACCTGATCCCACTTGTACACCCACCTGCCAATCAGACTATGTAACCACTCCGCTTTGGAAGTGGATAACAGGCCTGGACCTCGGTGGGCCTGCCCTTTTGTTGCCCCATGGGTGCGTGGCCTTCAGCCGCGCACTGCCTGCATGCTTGCTGCACGTGGCTTGTGGTCTGCTCCATGCCTTTGCTTTGCTGCCACACTAAGCTACCTGTGGCTGCTCATAACCATACGCTTGCTCCACATGGTTCACTCCTGGCCTGCTCTCTGCTTGGCATAGACCCAACTTAGCTTCTAGACCTCTCTTTCTCCCCTAAATAAAGCCCTCACTCTCTTGCACATTTCTCTCACTGAATAAAATCCTTAAAAAGTTACCATGTTGTCTGGTTTATTTGAGCCAGTATTCGGAATTCTTCTCTGAATTCATGGCAAGAACCTGCAAGATTATTAATATTGAAAATTATCGGAGGATGGCCCAAGTGCTTGGGCCCTGCACCCCCTGGGAGACCAGGAGAAGTACCTGGCTCCTGCCATCGGATCTGTGCGATGCGCCGGCCGCAGCACGCCGGCCGCAGCGGCCATTGGAGGGTGAACCAATGGCAAAGGAAGACCTTTCTCTCTGTCTCTCTCTCTCACTGTCCACTCTGCCTGTCAAAAAAAAAAATTATCAATAAGCTGGCCAATATCAACAGCACACTGCATCCTGCCTGGCAAAACATAGAAATCCTCTGGCATGATTGCTCAAGCTTAAACAGAAAGGCTGCACCTGGATTAACATTAAGATTGTAATTTGTCTATATCCCACATATGATTTAGGTCAGTACCTAGACTAATGTCAAGATTGTAATTGGTATTGTCAAGACTGTGATTGATAGTAGTTTCGCATATACATTAGGTCAGCTTGACCCTTGTAACCATGTATTTCCCCACCCCTCCTTGTGGTTTTTGCTGTTTTGCTTTGAGCTTCAGGGTCGATAGTTCTTTAGGGCGTGAGCCCACTCTCCACCACCAGCAATAAAGGACTGTCCAGTTTTATCAGTGCGTGCTGCTCCTCTATTTTGCACTAGCTCAGGCACAACACAGAGAAGATCGATGATAAATAAATCAAAAGCTTCAGCCAATGGCTAATGGAGACCTAACAGCATGGATCCAACAATGGGAGATGTTACAGAAACTGTATCCTTTTAGCCTTCCAGGATAATTAATTTTCTCAGGATAATGAATGAAATCGCAATAACCTGTGGTGGCAGACCTCTGCTTAAAGTCCTTAAATGCACTTTCATTCCCTTCGATCTCAAGAGCAGATGGAGCAACATCGTTTGTATGGATTCAGTTAGTTTGGTCATGGAGAGACACAGCGGGCAGCAGGAGTGCTCTGATCTGTGTCTTGTCACCGTCTGCAGTGAACTCTCACATCATTTATTTTAAAATCAGCTTCTAGGTTTTATGTTGCCAGAGCAATTTACAAGAGTATTGGAAGCAAGTCATCCTTATGTACTCAAATTGTTACATAGTTCAAATGTCTACTTCTAGGTTTCATTGTACAAACTATAAGTTTGCTATTAACAGGAACTGGGTTCTTCTAGAATAATCTCTTCACAGAACCAATTTCTCCACATTGTCAAAGCTGCAGTAAATAGTTTTGGCTTTGTGGGCTATGTACAGTCTCTGTTGCACTTCCCCCATTGTTTTTATTGTCATAAAATAAAGATTACATAAAATTTATGGGGCAGGTGTTTGGCCTACAGTGGTTAGGAAGCCTGCCTTCTAGACTGGAATACCTGGGTTCAATACCTGCCTTGGCTCCTGACTCCAGCTTCCTGCTAAAGCAGACCCTGGGAGAGAGCAAGTGATAGCTAAAGTAGTTGGGTCTCTTACACCCAGCAGGGAGACCTGCAGAGAGTTCCCAGCTCCTGGTGCCAATCCTGGCCCAGCCCTGGACATTGAGGGCATTTGCAGAATGAACGAGCAGATGCAACCTCTGTGTGTGTGTATGTATGTCTGTGAACTATCCCCCCAAACTCCTAGACAAAACAAAACAACAATATAAAATTTACCATAATAACCATTGCCTTTTTCTTTTATTGTGATTATCAAAATAGGTTTATCAGTCTGATGAGGTTAAATTTCCTGTTTTGTTCTGTTGATATTACTTTTTGATGTGCAACTTTTTAATGAAATGCAAGTTTTCTATATTTTCTTCTGTTGTCTTTTTTTAAATTTTATTTATTTGAAAGCTAGAGTTACACAGAGAGAGGAGAGGCAGAGAGAAAGAGAGAGAGAGGTCCTCCATCCAATGGTTCACTCCCCAGTTGGCCGCAAAGCCAGGAGCCAGGAGCTTCTTCGGGGTTTCCCACCTGGGTGCAGGGGCCCAAGGACTTGGACCATCTTTCTACTGCTTTCCCAGGCCATTGCAGAGAGCTAGATTGGAAGTGGAGCAGCTGGGTCTCTAACCGGTGCCCATATGGGATGCCAGTGCTTCAGGTCAGGGTATTAACCCACTGTGCCACAGGGCCAGCCCCTCTTTTGTTGTCTTATTTTTGGTGTTACATTCAATAAATCATTGCCAAATTCAATGTCATGAAGCTTTTGCCCTATAGTTTCATTTAAGAGTTGCAAAGTATTACATCTTACATTTAAGATTACCATAACTCTGTTCCAACGAGTTAATTTTTTAATATGGTGCTTGAGTAGGGCCCAACTTCATTGCTTTGCATGTGAATGCCCTGTTTATCCAGCATCATTTGTTGAAAAGATTATCCTTTCCTCATTATAGTGACCTAATACCTTTGTCGAGAAGTGTTTGATTATACAAAGTTTTGTTTCTAGGCTGTCCATTCTATTCCATAGGTCATACACCAATACCAAACTGTGTTGATTATTGATGCTTTGAGTCTTTTTATTTTAATTTTTTTTTTTTGACAGGAGAGTTAGACAGTGTGAGAGCGAGAGCGAGAGAGAGAGAGAGAGAGAAAGGTCTTCCTTTTTCCGTTGGTTCACCCCCTAAGTGGCTGCTACAGCTGGAGCGTTGCGGCCAGTGTGCTGCGCCAATCCGAAGGCAGGAACCCGGCACTTACACTGGTCTCCCATGGGGTGCAGGGCCCAAGGACCTGGGCCATCCTCCACTGCACTCTGGAGCCACAGCAGAGAGCTGGATTGGAAGAGGAGCAACCAGGACAGAATCCGGCACCCCAACCGGGACTAGAACCCGGAGTGCCAGTTCCACAGGCAGAGTTTAGCCTAGTGAGCCATGGCGCCAGCCTGGTTATTGGTGCTTTGTAATGTGTTTTGAAATCAAGAAATGTGTGTCAAGGAGATTCCAAGATGGTTGAGTCAGGAGGGAGCTTACTGCACTACTCCAGAAGATAGTTTTTTAAAAAAGTGGAGAGTGCAGTCTCATAGAAGAGTTAGAAAACAGAAGAGGAAACTCTACAGAAATTAGAGGGACATGGTGGACCTCCATGGAGGGTGTGGACACTCAAGACTCCAGCAGCCAAGAACCTACATACCAGCATTGGAGAATGAGATGAGACCAGACTGAAGCAGCCCAAGCCTCAGACACTAAAGCTGCAGGAAGTGCCTAGAGGGAAACTGGCTTGGAGCCCTGCAGGGGATAGTGTACCTGCCAAACTAGAGGAGGAAAAAAAAAAAAAAAAAAAAGGAGGGGCACGCTTCTCTCTCCCTGATCACTTTACAATGGTGTCCTGTAACACTCTGATAGAGCAGGCGCCATTTTGGACGTACATAACAGCTGTGCCAGCTCTTGTCCATGCTCAGCAACCAGGTGAGTGGCGATTCCCGACTGGTGGGAAGAACTAACAGGGAGCTAGGAGCTTGTGACTATGAGAGGCTTCTGTGCTGAAACTGTGAAAAAAACTGAGGCAGTGTGGGAGGACTCATGATATGGCCGGGACTTTGGACAGTCACTGTGGGACACTCCACACTCTCAGGGATTCCTGGTTACCTGGTGAGGGACACTGCTGGGGAATCTGAACTTACACTGAGGACTACACAGATCCTTTGTGTGCTCCTTGGGGCTAGCACTCAGACATTGGTCTCCTGTGAGGAGAGGAGCTCAGCTGAGCAGAATAAACTAACCACTGATGAAAAAAAAAAAAAAAAAAAAGAGGAGATTTACCATGCTAAACCTGGGTGTGTCACCTTAGACATGCCCTTCACCCTGGAGAACTGAACAGAGTTCCCTGGCCACACCCACTACAAGCCTTTAGATATTCACTGAAAGCAGACACCCCACTTATATAGAGAGGCATAGTACAAAGATAAAATCCACCACAGCAAAAAAAAAAAAAAAAAAAAAAGAAGAAGAAGAAGAAGAAGAAACCAGCGAGTATCTCCCCAAATGTTGAACAACAAACACACCAATTAAAGAAACAAGAATAAGGTAGACAACATGACACCTCCAAAAGAACACAAGACTTCAATATTAGATTGTGAAGATGATGAGATGGAAGAAATAGAATTCAAAAAATTGATCTTAAAATTACATAGAAGTAATCAGAAGCAAATGCATGAACTACTGAAATCCTAATAGGACATGGAAGAAAATTTCTCCCATGAAATTGAGATCTTAAAGAGAAATCAAAATGAAATGAAGAATTCAATAAAACAAATAAAAAATGCAGTGGAAAGCCTTAACAACAGATTCAGTGTAGCAGAAGAAAGAATATCCTACTTAGAAGACAAAGCACAGGAAATTATACAGTCAGGTGCTGGTGCCATGGTGCAGTAGGTTAATCCTCCACCTGCGATACCAGTATCCTATATGGGCACTGGTTCTAGTCTCTGCTGCCCCTCTTCTGATCCAGCTCTCTGCTATGGTCTGTGAAAGCAATAAAAGATAGCCCAAGAACTTGGGCCCACATGGGAGACTGGGAAAGAGGCAACTGGCTCCTGGCTTTGGATTGGCACAGCTCCGGACATTGTAGCCAATTGGGGATTGAACCAATGGAAGGAAGACCTTTCTCTCTGTCTCTCCCTCTCACTGTCTGTAATTTTTAAAAATATTCTAAAATTAATAAAATTAATTTTTTTTTGACAGGCAGAGTGTACAGTGAGAGAGAGAGACAGAGAGAAAGGTCTTCCTTTTTGCCGTTGGTTCACCCTCCAATGGCCGCCGCGGCCGGCACGCTGCGGCCGGCGCACCGCGCTGATCCGATGGCAGGAGCCAGGAGCCAGGTGCTTTTCCTGGTCCCCCATGGGGTGCAGGGCCCAAGCACCTGGGCCATCCTCCACTGCACTCCCTGGCCACAGCAGAGAGCTGGCCTAGAAGAGGGGCAACCGGGACAGAATCCGGCGCCCCGACCGGGACTAGAACCTGGTGTGCCGGCGCCGCAAGGTGGAGGATTAGCCTAGTGAGCCGCGGCGCCGGCCAATAAAATTAATTTTTAAAAATATTCTAAAAAAATTATACAGTCAAACCAAAGACAAGAAGAGGAAATTAGAAAACTAAAAAACACTGTTGGGAATCTACAGGATACTATAAAAAGACCCAAGATAGGGGTTCTAGGAGTTCCTGAAGGCATGGAGAGAGAGAAAGGATTAGAAAGCTTTTTTAGTGAAATAATAAAAGAAAACTTCCCTAATTTGGAGAAACAAAGGGACATCCAAGTACAGGAAGCACATAGAACTCCTAATAGACATGGCCAGAAAAGATTTTCACCACTGCACATTATAATCAAACTCACCACAGTAAAACATAAAGAAAATATTCTAAAATATGCAGGAAATAAACACCAGATTACTTTCAGAAGATCTCCAATTAGATTCACAGTGGCCTTCTCATCAGAAGCCCTACAGGCTAGGAGAGAAAGGAGAGATATATTTCAACTCTTAAGAGGAAAACTGTCAACCCAGAATACTACATCCTCCAAAGCTCTCACGAATGAAGATGAAATAAAGACCATCCATAACAAACAAAAATTTAAAGAATCTTTCACAATACATCCAGCCCTACACAATATGCTTAAGGATGAGCTGCACACAGAAACACAGAAACATGGTCATCACTACAGAAGAAGGTAAAGGAAGAAAATCTCTCAGTAAAATTCAAAGGAAATTCAAAGCAAAAAATAGGAATATTTTTGGAAAAATGGCAGGGCAAAGTCATTAATTCTCAGTAGTCACCTTGAATGTAAATGGCCTCAACTCTCCAATTAAAAGACACAGACTAGCTAAAAGGATTTAAAAAACCAAAACCCATCTATTTGCTGCCTACAAGAAACACATCTCACCAACAAAGATGCATTCAGACTGAAAGTGAAAGGATTAAAAAAGATATTCCATGCCAACAGAAACCAAAAAAGAGCTGGTGTAGCCATCCTAATATCAGACAAAATAGACTTTAACATAAAAACTGTTAAAAGAGACAAAGAGCACTATGTAATGATTAAGGGGTCAATTTAACAGGAAGATGTACCTGTTATAAACATTTATGCACCTAAATAAAGTACACCTGGCTATTTAGCAGAAATGTTAAGGGATCTAAAGGGAGAATTAGATCCAATACAGTAGCAATGTGGACTTTCAATACTCCACTTTCAGCAATGGACAGATCAACCAGAGAGAAAATGAGCAAGAAAACAGCAGATTTAATCAACACTATAGACCAAATGGACCTAACGATATCTAATGGACCTAACAGATGAATTTTTCATTCTACAGCTGCAAAATATACATTCTACACACCAGTGCATGGAACTTTCTCTAGGATTGACCACATACTTGGCCATAAAGCATATATCAGCAAATTAAAAAAAAAAAAAAAAGGAATTCATACATTGCATCTTCTCAGACCACAGTGGAGTAAAGCTGGAAATCAGAAACTCAGGAATCTCTAGAACATATGCAAACACATGGAGACTGAACAACATGCTCCTAAATTAACAGTGGGTCTTAGAAGAAATAAAAAAAAATGAAAAAAAATTCTAGAAACAAATGAAGATGACAACACAATATATCAAAACTTATGGGATACAGCAAAAGAAGTATTAAGATGAAAGTTCATAGTAATTGGCGCCTACATCAAGAAATTGAAAGGCACCAAATAAATGAGCTATCAATGCATCTCAAGGATCTAGAAAAACAACATCAAACCAAATCCAAAACTAGTAGAAGAAAATAAATAATTAAAATTAGAGAATAAATCAACACAATTGAATCAAAAAATACAAAAGAAGAGCAAAACGAAGAGATGGTTTTTTGAAAAAATAAACAAAATTGACACATCATTGGCCCAACTAAACAAAAAAGGAGAGGGAAGACCCAAATCAATAAAATTAGAGATGAAAAAGGAAATGTCACAACAGACACCACAGAAGTAAAAAGAATCACCAGAAATTACTACAAAGAGTTGTATGCCAACAAATTGGGAAACCTAGAAAAAATAGATAGATTCCTGGACATATACAACTTACCTAAATTGAACATGAAGACCCAGAAAACCTAAACAGACCCCTAACCAAGACAGAAGTTGAGTCAGTAATAAAGGCCTTCCCCACAAAGAAAAGCCAAGTACCAGAAGGCTTCACTGCTGAATTCTACCAAATATTTAAAGAACTAACTCCAATCCTGCTCAAGTTATTCAAAATAACTGAAAGGAGGGAACCCTCCCAAATTTTTCTGTGAAGCCAGCATCACCTTAATTCCCAAACCTGAAAAAGATGCAACAGAAAAAGAATTACACAGAAATTTCCCTGATGAACATGGATACAAAAATCCTCAACAAAATTTTAGCCAATCGAATCCAACAACACATCAGAAAGATCATCCCCCCAGACCAAGTGGGATTTATCCGTGGTATGCAGGGATGTATCGCCATTTGCAAATCAATGTGATACACCACAGTAACAAACTATAGAAGAAAAACTATATGATTATCTTAATAGAGGCAGAGAAAGCATTTAATAAAATATAACACCCTTTCATGATGAAAACTCTAAGCAAACTGGGTATAGAAGGAGCCAAAATACTCCTCCAAGAGACTATTGGAACTCATAGAAGTTTGGTAAAGTAGCAGGATATAAAGTCAATACACAAAAATCAACAGCCTTTGTATACACAGACAATGCCAAGCACTGAGATTGAGCTTTTAAGATCAATCCCATTCACAATAGCTACAAAAAAATCAAATACCTTTGAATAAATTTAACCAAGGATGTCAAAGATCTCTATGATGAGAATTACAAAACACAAAAGAATGAAACATAAGAAGATACAAAAAATGGAAAAATCTTCCATAGTCATGGATTGAAAGAATCAATATCAACAAAATGTTCATTGTTACAAAAGCAATTTACAGGTTCAATGTGATACCAATCAAAATACCAAAGACATTCTTCTCAGATCTAGAAAAAAGGAAGCTGAATTTCATATGATGGTACAGGAAACCTCCAATAGCTAAAGCAATCTTATACAACAAAAACAAAGCCGGGGGCATTACAATACCAGATCTCAAGACATACTACAAGGCAGTTATAATCAAAACAGCCTGGTAGTGGTTCAAAAGCACATGGATAGACCGATGGAACAGAATAGAAACACCAGAAATCAATCCAAACATCTACAACCAACTTATATTTGACCAAGGAGCTAAAACCAATCCCTGGAGCAAGGACAGTCTCTTCATCAAATGGTGCTGGAAAAACTGGATTTCCACATGCAGAAGTATTAACCAAGACCCCTACCTTACACCTTACACAAAAGAATCCACTCAACATGGATTAAAGATCTAAATCTATGACCTGACACCATCAAATTATTAGAGAACTTTGGGGAAACCCTGTAAGACACTGGCATAGGCAAAGAGTTCTTGGAAAAGCCCCCAGAGTCATAGGCAGTCAAAGACAAAATTAACAAATGGGATTACATTAAACTGAGAAGTTACTATATGGCAAAAGAAACACTCAGGAAAGTGAAGAGGCAATTGACAGAATGGAAGAAATTATTTGCAAACTATTCAACTGATAAACAATTAATAACCACAACATACAAAGTGATCAAGAAACTCCTCAACAGGACTGGCGCCGCAGCTCACTAGGCCAATCCTCTGCCTGTAGCGCTGGATTCTGTCCCGGTTGCTCCTCTTCCAGTCCAGCTTTCTGCTGTGGCCCAAGAAGGCAGTGGAGGATGGCCCAAGTGCTTCGGCCCTGCACCTGCATGGGAGACCAGGAAGAAACACCTGGCTCCTGGCTTCAGATCAGCGCAGTGCGCCTATTTGGGGGGGGGGGGTGTGAACCAATGGAAGGAAGACCTTTCTCTCTGTCTCTCTCTCTTTCTCTCACTAACTCTGCCTGAAAAAAGAAAGAAAGAAAGAAAGAAAGAAAGAAAGAAAGAAAGAAAGAAAGAAAGAAAGAAACTCCACAACAACAAACCAAACAACTCAGTTAAGAAATGGTCCAAGGACTTAAATAGGCATTTTTGAAAAGAGGAAATCCAAATGGCTAAGAGACACATGAAAAAAAACTTCAGGATCACTAGCCATCAGGGAAATGCAATTAAAACCACAATTAAGTTTCACTTCACTCTAGTTAGAATGGCTTTCATATAGAAATCAACAAAAAACAAATGCTGGCAAGGATGTGGGGAAAAATGTACCCTAATCACTGTTGGTGGGAATGTAAACTGGTAAAGCTACTATGGAAGACAGTATGGAGATACTTCAAAAATCTGAAAATAAACCTACCATGTGACCCAGCCATCCCATTCCTGGGAATTTACTCAAGGGAAATTAAGTCAGTAAACAAAAGAGTTATCTGTACGCCCATGTTTATTGCAGCTCAATTCACAATAGCTAAGACATGGAATCAACCTGAATGGCCATCAACCAAAGACTGGAAAAAGAAATTACGGGATATGTTCACTATGGAATATTACACAGAATTAAAAAAAAATGAAATCTGGTCACTTGCAACAAAATGGATGAATCTGGAAAACATCATACTTAGTGAAATTAGCCAGTTCCAAAGGGACAAATACCATATATTCTCCCTGATGTGTGAGAACTAATAGAGCACCTAAAACAAAATCTGTAGAAGTAAAATTGATGCTTTAGGAAGGGATGACTTGAGCTGCCCTTGTCTTGACTGTCAAGGAATAGTTTCCTTTTTTTTGTTGTTGTTGTTTCATTGGTCTTTTCTTCATACTACTTTTTGAATTCTTTACTTAATCATTTGTGTATATAGGCAGTTGAAAATAGATCTCAGTAAAAAATAAGAGTGGGAATAAGAGAGGAAGGAAGAAGTAACTGTAAAGCTATATAGTTTCAAAACTTGTCATGGGACTCCAAATCCCATTAAGCTCCATGGTAAAAATGTCATCTTAAATGTTAAAGTGATCATGTTAGTGTTAAAGTGAATGTATAGATAAGATTAAGTGTTAAAGTGATCATATAAAAAGGACCAAGTGCCTGGTAATAATAATAGAATTAAAAAGGAATGTTCCAACATGGGAAGCAGTCCACATAGCAGACTAATAGAATGACAATCACTTTACGTAACACTCTGACCTCAGAATCAGCCCTTAAGACTTCCTGGTCTGACTAAAAAGCCTTGAGAGCATTTCAGGCATGGAAAGCCAAGACACTGTAGCAAAAATGTTCTACATGAAGGATCTCTGTGAATCAGACCCCAGCAGAAAGAAGTGGCCATCAAAGAAGGATGTACTCTTCTCTAAAGGGAGGAGAGAACTTCCACTTTGCATATGGCCTTGTCCAAATACTGACAGAATTTGTGGACTCAAAAGGCTTCCATAGCCTAGGCAGCTCTCGTCAAGAGCATTGGGTGGTCACTGACGTCGTACATAAGAATGTTAAAATTTTTTTTTTTGACAGGCAGAGTTAGACAGTGAGAGAGAGAGAGAGAGACAGAGAGAAAGGTCTTCCTTCTGTTGGGTCACCTCCTCAAATAGGTGCACTGTGCTGATCCGAAGCCAGGAGCCAGGTGCTTCTTCCTGGTCTCCCATGCGGTTGTAGGGCCGAAGCACTTGGGCCATCCTCCACTGCCTTCCTGGGCCACAGCAGAAAGCTGGACTGGAAGAGGAGCAACCAGGACAGAATCCGGAGCCCCAACCGGGACTAGAACCTGGAGTGCCGGCGCTGCAGGTGGAGGATTAGCCTAGTGAGCCACAGCGCCGGCCTGAGAATGTTAATTGTTAAATTAACAACAGGAATTACTGTACATTAACTCTCCATGCAGGACCTCTCTCCTCAATGAGTTGTATTATGAGAGTTAACTGTAAAACTAGTTCCCAGTTTGTGTGTGTGTGTGTGTGTGTGTGTTTGCGTGTGTGTGCAAATTGTTGAAATCTTTCCTCAGTATAGAGTTGGTCTTCTGTGTACAAAGTTAATTGAAAATGAATCTTAATGGAGAATGGGACTGGCAAGGGGTGAGGGAGGAGGAGGAAGGGTGGAAGTGGGAGTGGGAGGGCAGGTATGGAGGAAAGAATAACTATTCCTAAAGTTGTACTTATGAAATTTGTATTCCTTAAAAAGATGAAAAAAAAAAGTGTGTGTCTTCCAGCTTGCTCTCCTCTGTGTCAAGGCTTTTAGTTATTTGGGACCCCTTGAGATTCCATATGAATTTTAGGATGAGTTTTCTGACCTCTGCAAAATGGATTTTGATAGAGATTTGACTGCAAAGCACTTGGAGTACTATTGCTAATGATATTTTCTTCCAATCTATGAACACAGCTTCCTTACTTATCCTCATCAAGTTTTCATTATAAAAGTCTTTCACTTCTTTGGTTAAGCTAAATCCAAAGTATTTTATTCATTTTGACACTATTTTAAATGGAATTTTTCTCTTAATTTCTTTTTCAGTTTGTTCATTTTCAGTGTATAGAAATGCAATCAGTTTTGTGTAAAGGCATTGTATTCTGCTACTTTGCTGAATTCATTCATTAGTTCTAAATTGTTTGGTGGAAACTTTAAAGGTTTTCTATCTATAAAATCATATCATCTGTGAAAAGAGATTAATTCAACTACTTCTTTCCCAGTTTCCATGTCTTTTTTTTTTTTTTTTTTTTTTTTTTTTCATTTCTGGCTAGGGCTTTCAGTACTATTTTGACTATCAGTGGTGAAAATGAGTCATTCTTGATTTTTTTCCTTAGAGGAAAAGCTTTCAGGCTTTCACCATTGAGTATGATGTTCACTATTGTGACTTTTATTATGATTTTTTTAAAAAAATTTATTTGAAAGGCAGTTACAGAGAGGCCGAAGCAGAGAGAGAGAGGTCTTTCATCCACTGGTTCACTTCCCAAATGGACGCAATGGCCAGAGCTGTGCTGATCCAAAGTCAGGAGCCGGGAGCTTCTTCCAGGTCTCCCACGTGGGTGCAGGGGCCCAAGGACTTGATTATCTCCCACTGCTTTCCCAGGCCACAGCAAAGAGCTGGATTAGAAGTGCAGCAGCCAGGACTTGAACTGGGGCTCATATGGGATGCCGGCACTGCAGGCGGCGGCCTCACCTGCTACACCACAGCGCCTGCCCCATGACTTTCATTATGTTAAAGATACTTTCCTTTGATTTTTACCTTGTTAAGTGTCTTTATCATAAAAAGGCATGGAATTTTGTCAAGCACGTTTTTCTCTATTAACTAAGGAGATGATGTGTTTTTCACCTCTTCATTCTGTTAGTGTGGTGCATTAAATCGACAGTTTTTGAATGTAGATCAATCCTTACATCCCAGGAATAAACACTGCTTGGCTACAGCATACAATCATTTTAAAACGCTGCTGAATTCAGTTGACTTCTATTTTGTTGAATACGTTTGCACCAATCTTCATGACTGAGAACTGCTCAACAGTTTTCTCACACTTTCTTTTGTATCAGGGCAATGCTAGCCTCATAAAATGAGTTAAGAAGTATCCATTTCTCTTCCATTTTTTAAACTAGGTTTTTTGTTTATATGTATATGTCTAACTTCATCAAATTCTAGTCTTTTGTTTATTTTTGTGTATGCTTATTTTATTTGAAAGGCAGAGAGTTACAGAGAGACAGAGACACAGAGAGAGAAATTTCCATTCGATGGTTCACTCCCCAAATGGCCGCAACAGGCAGAGCTGGGCGGATCGGAAGCCAGGAGCCAGGAGCTTCTTCCGGGTTTCCCACGTGGGTATAGGAGCCCAAGGACTTGGGCCATCTTCTACTGCTTTCCCAGGCCATAGCGGAGAGCTGGATCGGAAGTGGAGCAGCCAGGAGTTAAATCGGTGCCCATAAGGGGTGCCAGCACTGCAGGCGGCAACTTTACTCACTAAGCCACAGTGTAGCCCTTCATCTTCCATTTTTTGGAAAAGTTTGAAAAGGATTGGTAGTATCTCTTTAAATGTTTGATGAAATTCACCAGTGAAGCCATCATGTTCAGAGTTTGCCTCTGTCAGATATTTGATAACTGATTCAGTCTCTTTCCTAGCTGTAAGACCTTTCAGATTTGCTATTTTGGGGCTGGCATTGTGGTGCAGCAGGTGAGGCCACCACCTGCAGTGGCAGCATCCAATATGGGCACTTGTTTGAGTCCTGGCTGCTCCACTTCCTATCCAGCGTTCTGCTATGGCCTGGGAAGGCAGTGGAGAACAGCCCAAGCCCTTGGGCTCCTGCACCCATGTGGGAGACCCAGAAGAAGCTCCTGGCTCCTGGCTTTGGACCGGCGCAGCTTCAGCCTTGCAGCCATTTGGGGAGTGAACCAGCAAATGGAAGATCTCTCTATCTCTCTTTGCCTCTGCCTCTCTGTGGCTCTGCCTTTCAAATAAACAAATAGATGAATCTTGAACAGATTTGCTATTTCTTTTTTTTTTTAAAGATTTATTTATTTATTTGAAAGTCAGAGTTACACAGAGAGAGAAGGAGAGGCAGAGAGAGAAATCTTCCATCCACTGGTTCACTCCCCAATTGGCCACAACACTCCCCACTTGGCCACAACAGCCGGAGCAGTGCCCATCCGAAGCCAGGAGCTTCTTCCAGGTCTCCCACGTGCGTGCAGGGACGCAAGGACTTGGGCCATCTTCCACTGCAGGGAGATGGATCAGAAGTGGAACAGCTGGGACCCAAACCAGTACCCAAGTGGGATGTTGGCACTGCAGGCGGTGGCTTAACCCACTGCACCACAGCACTGGCCCCTCATTCATGATTGTTGAATTTAATAGTAGTTGGGGAAAATGTCTTATGAAGATGGCTCTATATTCTGATTTTAAAAACCATAAGGAACTGCAAAAGGCTATCAAGCATAGGAAAAGTGCTCCATCTTGTTAATAATCAAGTATCATGAAACCTAGAGCCACAGGACACCACTGCACACCCACCAGAAAAAGATGAAAAAGACTGTCTCCAACTCTGGTAAGGATATGGGACAAGGGAACTTGGGAGGGCTGTTTGGCAGTAACTGATAAAGCAGAACAAGGGACCTGTACTGTGTCCCTGCAACGTGTGGCTCTGTGCGCTGAAATACACACATTCCAGTATCTGGAGCAGTACCAGTAATTCCCAAACCAGAAATGAACCAAACGCTCACTGGATAAATAATATGTGGTTTATTTACCTGATGAAATACTATACAGCATGAGAATGAACCATGTACAAACACATGCAACCAAAAATCTTACACTGTGTTGAGCAAAAGAAGCCAGATAGAAGAAATGCATAATGTTTAATTCCATTCACAAAACATCCAAAGCTGACAGAACTAATCTATGCTCTTAGAACTCAGGATAGTGGTCACCCTCAGGGAGGCAGTGACTGGAAGGAAGCAGAGGGCAGGCTCCTAGGGTATGACTGCTTACAACAGGTTCGGGTGAAACATCACTGCACAGTTAGTACACTGCAATCTAAAGTTACAAAACAATAAAGTTACAAAACAAATGAGTCGCCTCTGCCTGGACACCCAGCTGACCCTCCTCTGGACTACACTCACACTGTGCTCTGAGGTCAACAGACCCAGACTGCGAAACCCAGGTCTACTTTTGCCTTCTTGCCAGTGGGTCACATATGCTCTGGCTCAAGAGCACGTTTAAATACCAAAGTTTGGAATCAAAAAGGACGGAGCTCCCATGGTTAACATCTCAAGGTGCATACTGTGAATGGGTGCAGACTCACCTGGGCCCCATGCCCCAGGAGGTATCTAACACGGAGGCGGACACAAAAAGGCCAGCTTTCTTGGACAACTTTCTATCCTCTCTTTGGCTCCCCTATCATTCAAATCGGGATAACGGTGCTTACCAACTCCATAAGGAGTTAAGGATCAGAAGGGGTTATCACTAAGTGTATTTAGAAAACTGGCCTTTAGACAGGAGCTAAATAAAATGGTAGCTCTCTACTCAGCTTTGTCCTAGGAATGTGGCCCCCAACAAACCAAAGCCTAGGTTAAGGCAGTGTAGACAGCCAAGGGCTTGGGGCTTACCTTGGAATCCTCCAACTGTGGGCAGGACTGCTGATGTCCCAAACCTCCTCTTCACCATAGTGAGGAGCAGGAAGTTCATGTTCCCCAGGCCCAAACAGAGGCAGACAGAAAGGAAGATGTCCATGAGGGGAAGAGCTGACAGTCTCCTGGGCCCAGCCCCATGGGTATCTGCTATTAATTATGCCTATCAGTAAGAAAGTGTAGTGGCCACTGTCCTGGTTGCTGGCAAAGAATCAGGCATGTTGCTGGGAAATGAAAATACCTACCAGCAGTTTTGAGCAAACAGCAACTAGAGAGGTTGAGACTACACTCATCGATGCTTCTGAGTTGACCGACAGGCCAGTATGCTCCATGGGCCTTTGGGTAAAACTTCTATTGTATGACCCTGGTCCCTGGATCTGGCCTCTGTTCTTCACACTGAGATCTTTGCAGTGACTGGCTTCAGATAACCAAAAAATTCAAAGCCTGAATTTGACAACAGAAAGTCAGTTTACCAATAATGAAAAATAATGAAGTTTCAGTAGCCAGAGTGTTCACACTGGCACTTCTACACTGTAGGCAGACCTACATATCAGATAATGCATTTCAAAATCCCACAACAGCAAAAAAGGCAGGGAATCCCTAAAGAGCAACCTCCCATGGCTGACAGTTTTTCTGCTTTTTACTACTGCATCCCACCCCAAAGTTCACGTCACCCGGTGTCCCTCTGCTGACTCCTTACTGGCACCAGAAGTCAGACAGCAATCATACCTCCTCAGTTTCCAAGCATGATGAGGGGGCACAAGTGACTGACCTAAGCTAGGGCCTCCCTGAGTGCCTTCTCACTGAAAGCAAACATGCGTGGGGAGTCACACTGGACCTGGGTAGCTGGCGCTGAAGGCACAGGCCGATAGCCCCTGAGTCACTCTACTACAGTCTGCACCCAATGTAGGGGAGGGTGCTGCCCCTCAGCTGTAGCTGCACCCTGCTCACTTGTCCCCGTCAACACTGTGGCCACTGCTGCTGCTCCTTGAATGGATTCTAGGCCCAAAGAGCTCCCTGCCAGTGTTTCTGGTTACACCATAGTGCAGTCACATTCCCAAACCAACCACCACAACCGCAGCTTGTTCCATTTCTCCAAGTGATTCATTTTTGATCTCCATTTCTGGTCTTTTCCCCAGAGGATAAACAGCACAGGTCCGGGGGTGTCCCAGTCACCCTCATGTTCCAATTCTTTCCCTGACAGTTCCTCAAGTCACTGCCCACTTAGTTGCAGCAAGGAGGGCAGGAGGGCAAGAACAGAGAGGCAACAAGACAAACAAAGCACATGGAAGGAGGTAGCTCCTGTGGGTGTGGCTGTGTGAGACCCTGCACCTCCAATAGCTGGCGCAGCTCACTGCCCCCTCCAGGCTGACCTCGCTCTCCCTCTCCCTCTCCCTCACTGGAAGCCCTGGAACTCCACTTTTCTTTTCTCTCTCTTTTGTATCATCACTACTTATTCCATCCTTTGGGAGAATTCTTCTTTCCCCAAAATTACACATGCAGGGGAAAGGAATGAAGGACGCCAAGAATACATGAATCGTTGTCACCTGTTAACTAAGAAATGCTAGGAAAGGATGACAAAGCCTTTTATACCTACCAAAGCTATCAACCCAGCACCATTCCCAAACCTTTCCTAGCTAATGACAGCAACTAGTCAGATGTACTTACTCATTTCCCAAATGACTACTGCAGAATGCAGAAACCCACATTCTCTTGCTAGAAAGTTCCCTACTCTTAACTATGAACAATCAACAGATGTAAACTAATTCAGACTGTGCTTTTAAAACAAGTACTCTGGACAATTAGAGAAAGCAATGTCCTTGTAAACCATGCTCAGAGTAAATGACTTTATTTAAAAGAATATGCAATTGCTTTGCTTTGCGCTTTTCAGTTTTTAAACATATCTAAAAGCTGGCAAGTTCTCTAAGCAGTGCCATAAAGTAAGGACAATAATTCACATAGGCATCAGCTAAAATGACAATCATGATGATTCTGAAAAGGCAAAAACAAAAATATTGAAAGGTGATGACACAATGGCTCCTACTATGGAGAAGTACTGTCTACTTATAGGCTGAAGTAATCAATAACCCAGAGATAACCTCAGTGAGAATTAATCTGAAGTCTGTCTGCATTCTTTATAATCCTTACCCTCCTACTGCAGTTCTGTGTACAAATTTGAAAACAACGTACAACTGTCTCACAAGACAGGGATTTTGACTTAATCTTGAGAAAAATAACTACGGCCCATGGTTCAATGAAGATGGGTAAATGTGTCTCATTACATACGATCTGAAAACTGGAACTATTAATTGTTATGACTGGAAGTTTTCACGAAGACTTTATGCTGCCATCTAAACGTTCTGAAAAGTTCCAGAACTGCTGCACATTAGCAAAATTAGTTATTTCTAGTGAAATGCAATGAACTGTTAAAATTCTGTCTAGGGAACTTTTATGATCATCTAAAACTGAATTTTAAACTTGTAACTTTAGCAACACATAGTGAACAGTTTTTTTTAATTATATATACACAACCCACTTAAGCTTGAAAAATACCATATAACAAAACTATGGAAATAAGCATGCATACTGCTGAATCAGTATGCTCTCTTCACCATTCTACAAATGTGATAAATTTAATACTGTGAATACACATTGAACAAATAAGAACACTGTGGAAACAGTCTGGCTGCCTAAGAAGTCATATGATAAATTTTAAGAGCAAAGAGAGTAGAGGTAAATGGAATTCTCAGAACATTACTTAAAAATAGATTTTTAAAGACAAAGGTCCCAACCCCTTCTTATATACACATGAAAGTTCATCTGTCACAGACAGCAAGTGTTCAATCTATACACTGGAGTTCCTGGTAGCATCCTGCACATTTAGAATGAAAACAAACAGAAGGTTGTTGCTCTACAGGCGATGGCTGCTCACGACTGTGCAGGGCAGAGCACAGCTGCTGAGGGGCAACTGCCCAAGTGGTCACTGCTGCTTCTCGAAGGCAAAAACCAGGTAAATACCTGAAGAGGAAATAAAGGAAAGACACAGTTTAGTTTATCACACCCTCAGGGTAAACAAAGCAACACTTAGTCCTGTGTCTAACTTGGTGAAAATTCTTAGGCTCTCAAGCAGCTTTTGAAGAGGAAAAAAAGCCACCGGTTCTAGGAGTTCCTCTATTATTTGAGTCACATTCAGGCAGATATGGGATATGCTTACTTGGAAACAAATCTACCTATTCTAATGGTAACATTACAGTCCATAGGAAAAACAATTCAACAGCTTTAAAAGCCTCAAAAAACCATCTGAGGTAAGCAAAACTGAAAGTAGAAAGGCAAAGAAAATGACAACGGGGCCAGCGCTGCAGTGCAGCAGGTTAAACAGCAGCCTGCAGGGCTGGCATCCCATATGGGTGCAGGTTTGAGTTCTGGCTGCTCCACTTCTGATCCAGCTCCCTGCTAATGTGTCTGGGAAAACAGCAGAGGATGGCCCAGGTGCTTGGGCCCCTGTACCCATGTGGAAGACCTGGAAAAAGCTCCTGGGCTCTTGGCTAGCCCTAGTCATTGTGGCCATTTGGGAAGTGAACCAGCTGATGAAGATCTCTCTGTCGGTCTCTCCTTTTCTCTCTGAAGCTCTGCCTTTCAAATAAGTATTTTTTACCTAGAACAAGGTAATCAAGTAGCTACACCACATTAAGTACTAGTGGCAGTGGTACTCTAGGTTTTCTATGCAGAAATAATAAAACAAAAAATGAGTAAGATGAAATATAAGAAACATATAACACAACTATTAAGAAGAAATACAAGGAACATTTGTAACTTGACATGTTTAAAATCCATCTGATTATCCAATTCTTGTGTTGTAGGGCTTAGTAAAGAAACTGAGTCAAAAGCCACATGATGACCGAAAGAGACAGTATTTATCTGGCCCAGCACCAGTATTTCTTATTCACCTAGTCCCATAAGGTTTCCTGCTTTGATGTGTGTTCATGCAAAGAGAGCTAAATTAATTTATGGTTCCCTGTTCTGAATCACACTGAAGTTCAAACTTATTTGATCTAATAAAGACAGCAGTGGATTTTATGGTAAGAGAATATCTGAAAAGGTGACAAATTTCAAAGAATGTAAAGCTATTTCATGCACCTGGATAAGAGACAGGTCGTGGAAGGTGAAGACCGTGCTCCCTGAGCTGACTGTGCGCAGAGGGCATTGAGCATCAGCAGACCATGGCTACGTCCCAAGCCTCAAACCAGCTTTTTGTGCTTTCAACCCAAGCTGTATAGGAAAAGCACACTGGTCCTCCCCAAGTACTGCATTGGTCATGCTATTCTCCTGAACCTTATTTACTAAGTTCTGATTTCCTTCAGCAGAAATGAAATGTGGTTGTCAGCATAGTATACAGACAGAAAACAGGCAACCCTGTTTGTTTCCAACCACCGTGGAGGGTGAGGAAACAAAGCTGACAGCACCATTTACTCTATCCCTACTCCAAGTGAGTTCTCCACAGTCCACAGCTGCCAGATCCCAACTCATACACCCACACTAACTGCAAACAACCCTTCAGTCCTGTCCTACTCAAATTCAGGATCATTTAAAACCACTAACAGCGTGAAGGCTTACTTCAGATATGCAATTATCCACTTTCTTTCCTTTCTAACTCAAAAAATTCTGAAAGTCCTACGGGTTATATAAAATGCCTTCTTTCTATGAAGGCATTTCAACTGGGATTCAAAGAAACAAATTTTGGACTACTTTTATTTCCAAAAGCAAATCAACACCAATTCTCTATGTTCCTTTCCCCTAGGAAACACCTTCCTGAGCAACAGCAGGCCTTGGTGAGAGAGATCAAACCAGAAGCTAGAATGTAATTTCTGAGGTCAACAAAACTCTCTCGAGCCCATGAAAGCCTCCAATTTGGAGAAGTGTAATCCACCAGAGCCCACTCACCGTGGGATGTTAGGTCCCGGCTGCCATTCGGCCACTGGCCCTCCCATGGCTTTTCACAAGTCTATCCCATCCTTTCCTCAAATGAATGGGTGCTATGACCAAGTTCCATACTTCATATAAAATACAATCCAAAACTATGGCAAAATACTGCATGGCCTTTGAACAAACCTATGCCACATTTTGGGGTTGGCAGGATATCAGATGGCCAATCTCTACTGCAGGGAAAAAGCACTAGGTAGTTTTAGTTTTATGCCCACATTCCCCAGTTTTTCAAGGATGATTATGTCTGCAAAGCATCTTCCAATCCTGATTCTATTAACGGTATCAATATTAAAGAGAAACAGGCTTAACACATTGGCCCTACTTATTTTTTTGCTCTTCCTCTCCAGTTAATTCAGCAAGCTTGGTATTCTTGTTTTGCAGGGGCTTTCATGAGGCCATGGCTAAAAGCATGGACCACTCAGGTTCACTGATCTCATTAGGTCTGTGATCTTAGCCAAATTACTTAACTGCTTTCTCATTTGTGAAAAGGAGATAATAAGTCACAGAATACCAACAAAGTTGTCAGGATTAAATGAGTTAAGTACAAGACAAGCTTAGAACAGTGCTGGGTACATGTTTCAGAGTCAATATCATCTATTGTTGTTTCTCAGGTTTCATTGGTTTCCACTAACCTCTCTTTCACCTACTTTCTGATTACAGTAATTTTGTAGTACATGCATTTCTGTCTGTACCTTCCATTAGATTGTATACTTCTAGGAGGAGAAGATTTAACTTATTAGTTCCCAAAGTATTTTCAGAGGAATTACGTTAAGTCAGTGCTCAGTGTTTACCAAGTGGACTCTTATGACCTCTTATACTTTCAACATAATGAACACTTTTAAACCAACAGTGGAAACTACCATTGAGTTCTCAGGGCAATCATGTAAAGGATTTCTTATCATTGACAGTGAGGCTCTGGAACTGACCTCTGCACATCTATCCACCTGCTGAAGATCAACAGGACTTCACAGATGTGCCAGGCCTCTGGCTCCTTTCTGACGACAGGAACCTCACTCAGAATGTCTATGCATCATGCTTGCTCCCAATCACATACCCCTCTAAGATACCCTGCTCACTGCTGCTTTACTCACTAGCGTGATGCCCTCACTGTCAACACCAGAGTGGCCAGAATCAAACAAAATACATAAATGTATCATATAAGCCAAAAACTCTAATAGAAATCTTTGGTAAAGACTGAAACAGAGAAAGCTATTTTGTAACAAGTAATGAAACTGTTGGTGTGCTGGTGCATTTATACTGAGCAACATCCTACATTCATTTTCTCCTGGCGTTCAACAGCTGTGCCAAGAAAGGGGCTTCATCATACATAGGGAAACAGGTATATTTCAAAAACATGTCAGGAAAACTCTGGAATTCTCAGATCTTAATGAGCATTTTGAAGCACAATCTTCGAAACTGTCAGTTAACCTACACTGATGATATACTCACTTGCAGCTTCCCATTCTGATTTACTTAAGGTTCCCTAAAATCGAAAAAAGAAAGTAAGTTTTAGATTCAGTATGGAAGGAAACACATACTTATTTTCAGTAATGGACAGAGGTGCCCCAAAACCCATAACTTCACTCTAAATATATATACAATTGATGCAAGTTGATTTTCACATAATGCATGCTTTCTCCTTATTTTCTATAAAATACTTGCAGAATAAAAGCTCACCAAAGGTAACCTCACTTGACTCTTCTCCATGTATTCTGCAGCATGGCTGTAGTCATCCACCTTCTCAGAAGCAGGCTTAGAATTCTCATTTGCAGGATACGGCTGGGGAAACAAATGAAATTCCTGCTTAACATCAACAACTCTACATTAGCATTTACAACGCAGAATCAAATAAATACATTAAATCACTGGAATAAAATAATTAGGAACATCATCCCTCACTATTGCTTCAAGAATACAAACTAAACATATTTTAGTAACATGAAAAAAAACCAGACTGGGGCCAGAGCTGTGGTGTAGCAGGTTAAAGCCCCAGTCTGCAGTGTCGGCATCGATATGGGAGCTGGTTCAAGTCCCGGCTGCTCCACTTCTGATCCAGCTCTCTGTGATGGCCTGGGAAGGCAACAGAGGATGGCTCAAGTCCTTGGGCCCCTGCATCCACATGGGAGACTCAGAAAAAGCTCCTGGCTTCAGATCGGCTCAGCTCCAGCCATTGCAGCCATTTGTGGCGTGAACCAGCGGATGGAAGACTTTTCTC